>NC_141696.1:1411905565-1413388054 GCF_964263255.1 Lissotriton vulgaris
CTGGCACTGGTGGGGTGATACTGCTCCTACTGGATGTCTCCTCACTCTCCCCTGTGGCCATGAGTGCTGTGCCACCTGCTTTTTCCGTCTGCTGTTGCTTAGCGGCAGTGGTGACCTGCGTAAGGCTTTTTGCAACGTCGTGGCAGCAGTGGGACATCTCCACCTGCATGCTGACGCTGCAACGTGCCAGCTGGCTAGGTTCACCACCTTGCTGTAGCTTTGCAGACATAGGTTTGAGCGTTGGCTAGCCCGGTGCCTGGCCCCTGTTTAATGTTGCAGAGTTCACGGATGGCACCTCCCACACCCATCATGCCCTCCCCCATGTAGAGCAGGCTCTTGTTCATTTTACATAGCTGTCTGTTAATGGACCTCACGGATTTGTGTTGCAGGCGCTGAATCTGCAGCATGCTGGCCTCTAGTCCTGCATACACTGTGGCATCTTTGTCAGTGGTACAGCTGGTCCTGGGCCTTGACCTGCATCTGATTGCTCCGGACTCCCTCTGTTGGGGTGTGTGCTGCTCACGCACCTGGGTGTCACGGTGCCCTGGCTCTGCCTGTCCATCCTCCTCCCCTGTGGACTTCATCCTCCAGTGGTGGCAGTGGTGGCACAATGGTGTGCTTCCTTCGTGGGACAGGTGTTGCCTCTGTGTCTGAGTCTGAGTCCCCATGACCTGCCTGGTCATCCAAATTTTCAGACTCCTCGCAGCCTGCTCTGTCTTCCTGTATCCTGGCTTGTGCTGTGACTGCAACGTCAGCTTCTGCGTCTACAGCCAGACAATAATGCTTAGTGAACGTGTGTTTGTACTTCCAGTTACCTGGACGGCAGATGGCTTGTGTCCTGGCTTGTGCTGTGACTGCAACGTCAGCTTCTACGTCTACAGCCAGACAATAATGCTTAGTGAACGTGTGTTTGAACTTCCAGCTACCTGGACGGCAGATGGCTTTCAAAGGCACCCCAGAATGGAGTGCTGCAAATTATGCACATGCCTGTTGGAATGCACCCTCACTCTGCCCCAAAGTGGACGCTTCACCTTGGCATCACAGAAGGTAATACAGGCTGAGAGCCAAAAAGCTATTCCCTTTTTGGGCAGGGAATGATCAGTTCATGGCTGAGTAAAAGACACAAACAGCTGGTCTGATAAGCATATGTCCTTTGTTTTGTCTATATAGACCCTGTGGCATCTTTGCAAGTCCAATGAATGTATTGATCTTTCGGTTCATTTAAGTGACAGTCAGTAGGAACCTTGGGTATGAACTTGGTTCTCAAGATTACTTTGTCCTTTGAAAACCAAAGAAAAGGTTCCTTGATAGTGAAAGCTTCAATTTTCCCCAACTCTCCTTGCACATGCCAAGTGAAAATAAGCAATGTCTTCCATGAGACAAATTTAAAATGTGACATGTATTGGTTCAAAAGGAGGCATCATCAACTCACTGAGGACAATGTTAAGTTCCCAAAGAACTGGAGGTTGACAAACAGGTGGGAAGACTCTGAAGAGCCCTTTCATTACCTCTTATTATTCATTGTTAGGACAGAGAAGTTAACGAAAGCTCAGCTCTCTTGAACCTTGATATGTGTTATGATGTATTACTATTCTTTAAAGGGATCCATGTTGGAACAGCAATAAAAGGTTATTGGATAATGGTAGCCTCCAGTCTTGAAATTCGATCAGGTCTTATTCAAAGTGGATGATGGTCTTTGTCCCTGCACCAGATACAGAAATGTTTCCACTTGGCTTGTGATCGCTGGACCTTGAGCCTGCACCAAAATATTTCTACAGTCTTCACAGTAGATCAAAATGGTCAAATTCTAAGTGGTTAGGTCCCATGATGTCAAATTCAGCGTCTTTCTGTCATGATGGAGACCCTCTGCATGGTTTCTGGAGAGCATTTTGGGCTGTATTTTTAGATGTAAGGGTGGACAGGTTGATAACTGAAAGGAGAAACTGATGCCTAGTTAAGGATCATGTCGCAGGCTGGTGGAAAATGCTAGGTCTTGACTGTTCTGGTATACCACCCCTTCTAGTAGACACATTGCTGCCAACACAGGAAACATCCAAGCAGGAAAAATGCCCTCCAAAAGGAATGCAGAGGGCAAAAAACCTCCAAGGCGGCAACGGAATTCTAGGGAAAACAATACTAGATGGGTTCACATGGAAGATGATGCAGGACTTCAGGAAAAATAACTAGAAACACAGCAGAACAGTCATCAGTGGTAAAGGGGCAAATGAACAGTAGGGCAAGGAGCACTTAGCGTTGTAACACGAGGAATAGGCTGGACAGTCTTCCTTATATAGGTTTCAAACAGGAAATTATTAGAGATCCATCTTTGATTGAGAAGAGGTAATGGTAAACAATACAGGGGAAACCGGGTTGTATTGGGCTATCTTAAAGCCCAGATTTTCTTTTAAGGAATCCTGGGAAAAATACATTGTGGGGCCCTCTGCTTGGGCCCTCTGCTTGGGAGCTCCGGTGATCGTAGCCAGTCGACCCCAGCAGAGGGGTCCCTTTTCTCCTTCCTTGGAGCCGACTCTTAGTTTGGGAGCTCCGGCGAGCGAGGCCAGTCGACCCCAGCTAAGCGGCCCCTCTGTCTCCACTCTGGATCAGGCCCTCTGCTTGGGAGCTCCGGTGATCGTAGCCAGTCGACCCCAACAGAGGAGTCCTTTTTCTTCATCCTTGGAGCAGACTCTCAGTTTGGGAGCTCCGGCGAGCGAGGCCAGTCGACCCCTGCTGAGTGGCCCCTCTGTCTCCTCTTTGGATCAGGCCCTCTGCTTGGGAGCTCCGGAGATCGTAGCCAGTCGACCCCAGCAGAGGGGTCCCTTTTCTCCTTCCTTGGAGCCGACTCTCAGTTTGGGAGCTCCGGCGAGCGAGGCCAGTCGACCCTTGCTGAGTAGTTTCCCCCTTCCATCCCTGAAGGAGTTCGGCGACTTAGCCTTGACGATCTCTTCGGGTTCGCCTTTGGATCCTCTCCCTCCAAGACTATGGAAAGTGTTTCAAGAGGACCTTTTCCAACCCCTGCACGCTATTTGCTGTCAGTCATTTGAGACAGCTACCGTCCCAAGTTGCTGGAAGAAGGCAGTGGTATCCCCGCTGTTAAAAAAACCTACGCTCGACCCTGCCTGCCTCTCTAACTACCGGCCAATCTCCCTGCTTCCTTTTCCGGTTAAAATTATGGAAAAGTTGGTCACCCGTGCTCTGTCCAGTTTTCTAGAAGGGAACAGCTGGCTGGATGAGACGCAATTTGGCTTCCGCCCAGCGCATGGGACGGAATCTGCGTTGGTGACCGTGCTAGACAATCTGCGGGCGCGAGTCGACAGCGGTCGGGCAGCATTTCTGGTGTTGCTCGACATGTCGGCCGCGTTCGACACGGTCAGCCATCCCACCTTGATTTCTAGGCTGGAGGAGTGCGGGGTCAGTGACAAAGCTAGGGACTGGTTAATCTCCTATTTGGACTGCCGTCAGCAACGGGTCTCGTTACCCCCCTTCAGTTCAGAGGAGCGGAGAGTGGGACAAGGAGTACCTCAGGGCTCGGCCATCAGCCCCATACTCTTTAATGTCTACCTCCGCCCCTTAGTCCAGCTAATCAAAACCTTTGGTATCTCCGCATTTAATTATGCGGATGATACCCAGCTGGTCTTTTCTCTGGAGGGACAGGACGCAGTCTCATTGGAGACCTTTCACCGGTGCATGCAGGCGACAGCGGAATGGCTCCGGTTGAACTCGCTACAGTTCAACGGAACGAAGACGGAGGTCTTACACTGTTCCGCGGATCGGGTTCCTCGCGATTTACCAGTGGACTTTTGGCCTCCGTCCTTCTCTGAGACAGTGTCTGCGGCACAATCTGCTCGCAATTTGGGCGTCACTTTTGGGCCCAACCTGCAGCTGGATCTACATGTGAATAAGATTTCTTCAACATGTATGATGCTGATCCGCATGCTGCGTAAGGTCCTTCCTCTCCTCCCTGCGCAAGCCAGACCAGAAGTAGTGCGTTGTACCATCCTAAGTCGACTTGACTATTGTAACGCACTACTTCTGGAGGCCCCGGTAACACTTCTGGGCAAGCTGCAAAGGGTGCAAAATATTGCTGCCAAACTCGCCCTTTCTCGCCCCTACCACAGCTCTTCCACGGCAGCACTGCGAGAACTCCATTGGCTGCCAGTTCATCTACGAGTGCGATACAAAGCAGCGTGTATTGTGTTTAGGGCTGTTCATGATCTGGGCCCCATTCCCTTGCGGCGAATGTTTGCCTGGTATTGTCCAGCTAGAGCTTTACGCTCCTCGTCATCCAGGCTACTGGTAGTCCCGCGATTCCAGAGAGTGAGGATGGGGGGCCGCTCCTTTAGAGTAGCGGCATCCAAACTCTGGAACTCTCTGCCTTTATCCTTGAGAAGCCTCGGAGATTTTCTTCCTTTCAGAAAGGCTCTAAAAACTTATCTTTTTCCCAGGATAGGCTGAGCTATTGCTTCTAACTGAGTACGGGTTAAGCGCCAGGATGCCCTTTGTGGTGACAGGTTGCGCTATACAAGTATGCCACAATACAATACACAATACAATTGAGGAGCTAATAGCACCCTCTAAGTGTGCCCCTCACCCCAACGTACAAGATGGAACATGATGACACTGGTGGGTCAGCCAGTTTGAGGTAACTGCAGGCATGCGGTGCATGAGGTGCAGTGACCCACTGGTGTGCAGCTCACACTCCGCAGCTGCACCCATCAGTGCGTTCCGCTTGCCCCACAGGAGCTAAGTATGGGTGACATTTTTTAATTCGCGGTACACGAATTTGTGTGAAAACAAATTCGCAGTCTGCATAATCCGCAAACTTGTGTGAATTTGCGGATTTTTTTTTGCATGTTCGCGGGGCGCTTTGCGTGTTCGCTGGCCGCTTTCAGCGCGCCGACCGCAAAGTTACCCATGCGTCCGTACATGGGCACGGCCATCTTGTTTGCGTTCCGTATTTTTGTTTCCGGGCGTTCGTTGCATTCTCGAGTTGTATCGCTCGAACGTACCCATGCGGTCCTCAATGGGCGCGGCCATCTCGTTTTTCATTCATTGCTATGGTTCTAGGCATGCTTTTTCAATTCTCCCCTAATCTTTGCAATCCTTTGTTTCTTTGAACTTTTTTTTGATCTTTTTTACTCATTATCTATACCTCTATTTTTCTAAATCTATATTTTGTGTTTTTTTAAAATTTTCGTTACTTTAAAAACTACTTTTTTACCTCTTTTATTTTATTTACTTTTTTCCCTAATCGTTCCTATTTTTTATTTAACTTTCCTGTCAGGACCATGGCAAAGGGAGCCGAGAAGAACACCAAGGGGAAGGGTCCCGCACGCGGTACCCGGCTCCCTTGCGGGCGATTAAGGGGAGAGGATGTAGTGGGCCGGGAGATTTTCAGCGCGGTGGAGGTGGCCGCACTTATCTTTTATGTTCAGCGCCACCTCCTGAAGACCGTGGCAGCAGGGGGCAGGCCCGGTTCAGGGTATGGCCTCCGGGAGCGTCGCCAGCTCTGGGATAAGGTGTGCCAGGCCATTCGTAGGCAGTCGGGGGTCCGGTGCACCTACCATCAGGCGACGCACCGGTGGGCTGACCTCCTTGACCGGGAGCAGGACCTGCTCCACCTGCTAGGCGTGTAGATCCCTGGCCTTGGTGAGTAGCTATTTAATAACTACTTTGTTTTGTTCTGCTCTGTGTTATATTGCTAATATATGTTTTTCCCTGAAGAGCAAGAATGCTGCAGATTCGATTACATTGCAGGTAAATTAAGGTTTAAATAGCTTCTGTGATTGCAGGTGCTGCTGGCCTGCTCAGTGGCATTGCTACTATGCTTACTTGTTTGCAACTTTGTGCTCATTTGAGCAGAACTGCGTAATGCTAGAGACTAGAGACTCAAGTCAAGTCCTTCCTTTGTACTCCTGCTGCCACTAAGAAGAGATAGTGGTGGATTGATAGGTGGAGTATATTATGACTTGTTATTTAGTAGTAGGACACTTTTTAGTGGTCTGCAATTATGATGACGGACTGTGTCTGTCACGTCGCGTGCTGCTGAGTGCTAGCCGTCGTTGTAGAACCTTTTTGTTGTTGGTTTAGTTAGTGATTTACATAACTTTTTCAAGTAGACGGTCTGCGAATCCAGCAATACTACTATCTATCCTAGTTGACCAGATCAGATAGGTCAATCAATACATGTAGTGCAATTGTTGGTAATTTGTTTCCCCGAGATGATTTTAGATTGTGGTCAAAGAATTCAAATATTTCAAAAAAACAATCATCCATGTTTGTGTTTATTTCATGATCATCAGCACCTCCCAGGGGCAAGAAGACCACACCTGAGACTCCGGCGGAACAAGGTGGGCAGGATTGGTCCACTGCAGGCTCTTCTGCTGGCCCCAGTAAGTTATTCTGTTGTTAATATTAATAATTTGACTTCCCTAACTTTTACAGCTCCTATTCATTCCAAACTGTTTCCTAATTCTATTTTTTACAAAATAGTCTTTGATCTTCTGGTAGACTCTTTCTACATTCTTATCCTGCCTCTACCATCACTCTCTGTGCTACTACTATTTACTATTATTATGAGTCGGTCTGTGTAGATAGCTAAGCTTGCCCAGTCAGCAAATGGTGTTAAACAAAACTTTGATCCAGCAATAGCTCTAGAGGCACTGAGTACAGTCCTCTGGGTTGCCCTTGCTGTCTATTCCAGTCTTCTTAATGTTAGTGCTTTGATAATTTTCAACAACAAAATGTCAATGACAACCAAGAATAAGCTAGTAGTTGTCTTTTTGATTTGATAGTAGCACATACCATACCGCTCGTGTATCAGGGATTATTCTGCACATACAGAAGTATGGACAAGAGAAATAGGACATTGTTGATGATAGGTGCAGTTCGACTTTCCACATACCTCAGTCAGAACAGAAATTGAACCCCCAATCCCCTGAACGACTATCTAGTGTGTCTGACCAATGATTATACGACCCAGAAGAACAGAAGAAGACTACCGAGTCCCGACCTATCAGAGTCATGGAAGCATGCTTGCAAAGTGCAGTAGTGCAATTGCAAACCCTTCCATTCACTCACTCGTGAACAAAAACCACACAGAGTTTTTTAGTTTTAAAGTTATATTTTCAAATAAAAAATTAAAAAACAATTTCTATATTTTTAATAGCGCAGTATTCCCAGCGAGCAATGGTGATAGATGACGTTAAAGTCTAAACACCCTTCCCTAGTATATACTTCAACTCATCTAATTATTAATAGTAACTGTGCGGGACTCGGGAGCCCTCACCTTGTTGGAACTTCAAGTCCTGTCCTGTCTGTAATTAGAAAAATGTTGCACGTTAAAAATCAAGCATTCATCAGTTGTGCCAAAAAGCGTCGCATGTTATGGCTAAGCATATAAGTGAACACTCTCCCCAAAACCGTGACTTTTTTTCAGTCTCAATAATTAAAAATTATTTAACATTTTTTCTTCCATTACGAGATGAAATAGGGGGTGATGTATGGCATCTAAAAATATGACATGTTTTTTCTAGGCGTCATCACAACATTGGATGCGGCACTTCCCACCACCAGTGCCGGGGCCAGCAGCGCGGAGGGGTCCACTCCAGGTGCGGATGCGGCGGCACCACAAGTGCCACCAGGAGGAGCTGCTGCGGGGGATGGCTCAGCAGCGGGGGACGGTGGTTAATCCTTACCTATTGACATTTTAGAGTAGGCTCGCAAAGGGGTGTATGATGTACTGTACAGTAGACAGTACACTGTACTGTTATGAACAGTTACTAATTTAGAACTACATTTTTCCCAATCACGGAGAAGACAGTCACCCTTGACTTAGCCGTAGCATTAGCGGCGGTAGATCTCAAGTAAGCAATGGCCCCCTCTATTTGACTTCAACTCAGCTGTGAAACTTTTATCGTGAAGCCAAGTCAGATCAGATGAACTTAAGGGATGTGATGAACTAAGAGGGAAAGAAGGGGGTAAGGAAGGACGAGCGAGTCGTAACATTTATGACTGTAAAGAATGATACGTGTTTTTGAATGCATGCAGAGGTGGCTGATGGGAAGGAATCAGATGCATGGCTGCTTGAAGCAAGGATGGTTGGAGGAGAAAGAAGATGACTGCCTGTGTGGGTGAATCAGAAAATGCATGTATGGTGTGCATTGCAATATATCATTTGGGTGAAACTGAAATGCAATTCAAGACGGTGGTTTACCAAATAAAATGAAAAGGGTGTTAGTTGGTTGTTGTGAAAAAGTAAAGTTGGTACAGTTGAGATATTAAGAAGAATGATAGATGTTTACTTTGGAAGCATGGATGGTATCTTCTTCCTCATAGTTAGCAGAGGTGTATGTAGAGCAGACGCTCAGCGGAAGAAGAGTGTTACTTTGTTTGAACAGCATGTCCGAGCCAGAGTAGCAAAGCAGAGGAAATCCAAATACTGGAAGTTGTGATTGTTCATAAATTCTCCATTGACTAACAGTACAGTAGTTTACTTTGCAAGCACAGCATATATTGTGGATGTATTGTATAGTTGACATTATATCAAGTCAAGTCCCTTCCTACGGCAATTATGGGTACCATACTCACTCCCTATGTTAATAATTTTCTTTCAGCTGTGTCAATCATGGGTGGACTATAGCTGTTGTTCACTCAATCTATCACAACAAAGCACCTAAAGTCATTCATCATATAAGCAAAGATCATGTGATCGCCTGGATAAATGATCAGAAATGAATAATCTTCATTTTCCTTTTGTAGTACTGAAGGCCCGGATGGGGGGGGGGGGGGGGGGGGGGGGGGGGGGAGGCGAGGATTGGGCAGTGCGAAATATAAATTACATTGAGCAGTAGCCCTTGATGTAACCGAGTATGGCCAGTGCCACCCCTATAGAAAAGTAAGAGCTTCCCTATCCCCACATGCATGTACAGCTTAAAGTAATGCGAGCCTACGTCATCATGGCTTGTGTCTGTTTTTCTTGGGTGCAAGCTGACTGAGCTGGCATTATGCCAGCTACCACAAGTTCGCGTATAAGTAATTTCTTTCGCAAAACTAGAGAAAAAAAAGAAGAACTGCCAAGCCATGTCTTCCCTGGACCGGAAACAAGCTTCCGAGGACCGGTTTCTGGCATTCCAGCCGTCTTCAGCCCGGCTTGCTTGAATCCAGTGGCAAAGTGAGCAAGGGACTCACGTCTGAGCATACCATGCAACACTTATGGCGGCCAAAAGCGGTACAAAAGTGTGGCAGGGAAGCTTGTTTCCGGTCCAGGGAAGACATGGCTTGGCAGTTCGGGCTGGACTGTTCCCATGAGGCACAGGGTCAGACTGATTTGCATATAGCCATGTCTGAACTGGCGTGGCAGAGTGGGCTAAAGAACGGTGATGGATTAAACCCAGATCTTTTGACTGGGTGTGAGTGTTTGATTGATTCAGATGCTCCGTCCATCACCACCCCCTTTTGTACAACAAGAACAGTGTCACAGCAGCGTAACAAGTCTTGAAATGAAGGAGGATGATGTTGACGATGGAACCAATCGATGGTGGGCATGAAATTCAGAATTGATTTGAAAATAGTTACTCATTGGTGTTTTTTTAAGCAGAATTACAATATCCTAGGATTCATCTAGCTGCCTTAAAATTGATTTGAGGGAAGCAACATGGCCGACAGGACGTGAGCTCCGTCGCGCTCCCGGCCGGCCGCCACAAAATCCTACATTAAAGATCCTTACAGCGCTCATGACCAGAAAATAAAGGTTTCTACGAGCCCGGACGACTGAGGGGCATATCCTGGTCCACTGCGGGGCTGCTGCTGGGTACAGAAGCGGAGGAGGGGGCCCGGACGGTCCGGAGGCGGGGGCCGCAGTAAATTGAGGCCGCGGTCTGCGGCCTAGTTCCGGGAGGGAGTGGCGATCTGGCGCTCGGGAGCCCACTGCCATCAGGGCCCCCCGCTGAGTGAGTTCCGACGACGAAGGACCGGGGTCCGCTGCCACCTGGGGCCCCGCTGAGCCGAAGTGACCTGAAGCAGCCTGTGTGGTGCCGGAGGCGGGCCCGTCGCTAATTGAGGCCGGGGTCTGCGGCCTGCATCTGAAGCGGCGGAGGAGTCTGGAGGCCCACTGCAATCGGGGCTACCCCGGAGACGTGAGCGGGGGCGACGGATCATGACTGGCTGCTAGCTGGGGTCGTTCCTCCAGAGACTGCCTGCTCTTGGTGAAGGATTGGCCGGGCTGCACGGAGGCGGGGTCTGCTGACTCCGGGGCCGGGGACTGCGGCCTGCCCTGTGGGACGTTGGTGCCTGCTTCCGGAGGAGGCCCACTGCAATCGGGGCCTCCCGCGGCAAGAGGAGTGACGGTGGTGGACCAGGGCCCGCTGCCAGCTGGGACCCCGGAGGGGGTGGGGGGGGGGGAGCGAGTCGCCTGATACCACCGGATGCATCAGATAGCTCCGTCGCTACTATCGGAGCCGGGCCACGGACAGTGGTGGCGCCAGGGAGCGTGACCGGGCCCCGTGGGCCTTTATCCTGGAGACGTGGAATACCCTGAGGGACGCCTGTTGACATCGGGCGCCTCACCGATTTGTGGGCTGCGGGGGGCCCTGGAGTTGGGCCTGCAGACTGAAGCAATTGATCCGGCTGGAGGTCGGGTAGGAGTGCCCTCTGACCCTCCTGTGCCGGACCGGTGCTGTGGTGGTCGGGAGGGCCCCGTGGCTTCGGGTCCTCCTGAGGGCCTGTGATCCTGCGACTGAGATCCGTAGTGGAGTGGTGCACCGGTGACCTTGAGGGAGGTGGCTGCTGGTGGTGGTGCAGCTTTGAAGATCCTGTGAGCCGGCCTAACGGGGGGAGTGCCCGGGAGGACTACGGGAAGAGGGACTGCCCGGCTTGGGGACTCCGAGACTGAGCCAACTGCCTCAGTCCCCAGAAGACTGATGTTGGACTGTGGGGTGAGACGCCTGAGGGGCTCTGGAAAGGCAACCCTGTCCCTGTGTACCGCTTGGTAGGGACACCCTTAACTAAGAGCCCGGCGGTCTACACTGCTGGGACGTGAAGGCGGCCTTTGCCCTGACGAAGGGTCCTGGCTGCGGCACCCTGAACAGCGGTGTTAACCCCGCTCGATAGTGTGATCTCGTCTGGTGCGCTGGGTCTGGCCCCGGTCGCGCCGTGGTGGTTGAGTCCCGCTTCCTTGAGCACTCCAAGAAGAGCCCTTCCAGGCTGAGAGGACAATGGTGCTGAGTTGCTGCGGACGGCCTGTGAGCCAGAGCCTGGCGTATAGAGGGTGCGTTGCCTACCTACGTACGGGCGCAAGCGGGATGCCCGGGAGCCTTCCTTTGCTACCAGGAGAGCCCTGAAGGGTCTTTTTTCTGAGTCACTGGGAGATCCTGCTGGGACTGGAATTGAGTGGATCTTCTCTGCACGGGTTGTAGTGTGGGGCTCGTGGGCCTTCTCCTGCCACCAGGGGAGCCTTACGGGGACTTTTCTCTGATGTCCACGATGCGAAAAGATAAAACGCCTCGGGCTACGCAGCCCAACACCATAAAGCAGTACACCACGCAGCGACTCCCCTCGCAGAGGATTACGCGCCAGTAGGGATAGGATGTGGGGGACCCAGCTCCTGAAGAGCCCTCCCGGGCGGAACTGTTAAAAGCGATTCAGGGGACCCATTCTGCCCTGGAGCGGCAAATTGAGACGGTGTCCATCAAAGTGAATTTATTACGGACTGACCTCCGCAAGGTGGCCGACAAGGTTACGGATGCGGAGGGGAATATCACCGAACTGCAAGGGGAGGTGACGTCTCTCAAAAAAACAGTCTCGCAACTTGCTGCCATGACGGAGGCACTGGAGAGGAGGGCAGAGGATGCGGAAGGGAGAGCGCACATTAGTAACATAAGGGTGCTGGGTATTCCGGAACGGGCGGAGGCAGGCAACCCAGAACGCTTCCTGGAGCATTGGATTCGTACGGTGTTGTGTCCTGCAGGTCTGTCAGACGTTTTTGTGATTGAACGTGCCCATAGAGCGTTGGTACCGCCGCCGAAGCCCGGAGCTCCGCCACAGGCCCTCATTGCCAAGATCCTCAACTATCGCGATAGAGACTGCATCCTTAGAGCTGCGAGGGAGTCTGTGGATCTCGTAATCAACAATGCAAAGGTCTCCATTTATCCGGACTATACCCAATTGGTCTAGGAGCAGCGGAAATCCTTCCTGGCAGTTAAACAAAAGCTCCGGGAGATGCACCTACAGTATATGCTGCTCTACCCGGCCAAACTTAAAGCCATTTCCCAGGGAAAGGCGCACTTCTTCGAAGCCCCGGAGGAAGTCTGGCAGTGGCTCGAGATTAGGGGGATGCCCTCCCGCCGGGAGAGTGGGGAGGACACCGCAACACATGGGGGACAAGACCTCAGCGGAGGCGCACCGTCAGGCGCTCGCGTTGGTCCCGTACGGATGGGGAAGAAGAGGGACGATGAGTCACGGTGGGGGAGGATGGAGCCCTCTGCCTGGATTTGATGGAGTCTGACCGATTGCCACCGGAATCGAAGTCTCCCCCCCCCGGGTGAAGTTCTCGTGCCAGACACGCAGCAGCCCACCACGGATATTATTTCCCCTACCAGTGCTACGATTCCGGAGATGGCTGGGGCGCAGGGGCAGGTGTCGGAGGCCCCGCAGGGAAGAGAGGAAATGGTACTGCATGGATTGATGGACTCCGGGCCAGGTAGTTGACTGAGGACAGACTGTAAGGGAGCCACTACTTAGAGGGAGGCTATATCCAGTCAGAGCTTTTCAGAGGTTGAGTTGGGGTTTTAGCGAACGAAGATCTGGACACACAATGGTATCCTTTACTGTAATGGCCTGAGTACTGCATTTTTGTTCTGATGGCGGCTTTTCTGGGAGCTGAGTGGGGGTGAGGGGAGGTTGTTTCCTTTTTTTTTGTTGGGAGGTTTAGCCAGGTTTGGCGGATGGGGAGGCTGTGCACGTCCTGGCACCAGCATGGGAAGGGCATATTGGCTAGTTTTGTTGTTGCTAGTATATTGCTCGTGGGTGGGGGAGGGGTTGGTGAAGGGGTATGTTGTAGGAATGTATGACACTTCGAGCACTGGGCTGGAGGGACACTGGGGGTGGCGTTTTATGGGGAGGTGGGAAACATCATCGACAATGGGATACAAATGTATGAGCTGAAACGTGAGGGGGCTAGGTACTTGCACTAAGCGATATAGAGTCCTTTCTTTGCTTTGCAGGCATGGGGTTTCAATTGCATGTCTTCAGGAGACCCATCTTACGGACGAGGGGGCGCAGAAGCTGGGTAAAAAGTGGCGGGGTCAGATATTCTATTCCTCTTATTCTACATATGCTAGAGGGATGTTGATTTGGGTGGCGCCTGGGGTCCCATTCGCAGTCCAGTATGTGGAAGCAGACATTCAGGGTAGATACCTGCTCCTCCCGGCAAAATTAGATGGTAGGAACATTGTCCTTTTGAATACATATGCACCTAATGTGGATGATCCGGTCTTTTTTCAAGCTCTCCAAGACGTCCTGATTTACGATTTGGGGACTCCAATTCTTTGGATGGGGGATTTCAATTGTGTTCGAGACCCGGTCCTTGATAGCTCCCCACCACGGTAGGGCACAAAACCCTGAATGACTGCCCGGCCTCAGGAGGTTATGAAGAATATAGGGGCCGTGGATATTTGGCGTCAGACTAATCCGACGCAACAAGTTTACACCTGTTTTTCCCCCACTCATAACACATATAGTCACCTCAATAGGATTCTAGTTGCTAAAGCGGAGAATAACATGGCCATTGATGTGACACATCGGCGCGCTTTCTATCCGACTACTACCCGGTGAAATGTCTGGTACAATAGGGAACCCCAGTTTCCCACCCACACACCTGGAGGTTTCCGGTGGATATCCTCCAGGACCCGGTGGGGAAGGTGCATGTAGAAACGGCCCTAGGGGACTTTGTGGGCCTTAATTGGGAGGTGGGGGGCTTGTCGCTGGCCACCAAATGGGAGGCCCTAAAGGCGGTGGAGAGAGGAGCCTGTATGGGACTCACGTACGGAGTCAGGAAGCAGCTTCAACAGGATCTGCGAGCGGCAGAGGAAACGCTAGCACAAGTCCAGGCAGCGGCGCCCTCTGACCACCTGCAGAGGGCGGAGGTGCACGCGGCCCTTAGTAAGGTCCATGATATTCTGGACCGACTTGATAAGTATACCCTTGGCCAATATAGGCAGCGGCTTCATAGGGAAGGAGACAAGTCAGGCGGCTTTTGGCATGGATCCTTCGGAAAGAGCAGACCCCGGAACGTATCGTGGCACACCGAGACCCCAAAGGGGACGTGGTACATTTGGAGCTTGCGATTCTGGAGTCCCTCAGATCCCACCTTCAGCAGGTATACACTGCTGACCCGGACATATCTGCGGCTTCTTATTCCCCTTATCTGCAGGGGCTGACCCTCCCATCCCTCTCTACAGCGGACCAGGAGGAACTGGATCTGGCGCTCACCTTAGGGGAGGTACGGGCAGCTCTGGCCCGCCTGCCGCACGCGAAGTCACCGGGAAGTGATGGATTCCCGCCAGAGTTTTATCACAAGTTTGGAGACACATTGTAACATCTCCTAGTACTGAGGCCTTTGAGAACGGGTCTCTCCTGCAGAGCATGTCCAGTGGGAAGATTTGTATGATCCTTAAACGGGGGGGGGACAAACTCGACCCTTCCGCGTATTGACGAATCACCATGATTAATACGGATGTTAAAATCTTGACTAAGTTATTGGCCACCCGGCTGGCACCACACATGGCGCAGTTGGTCCATCCGGACCAATGCGGCTTTATTCCAGGGTGTAACACCACCTTGAATCTAAGGCGCTTGAATCACATCGTACATGAGGTCCAGGGGTCAGAGGACCAGACGGTGCTCGTGTCTATTGACCTCGCCAAGGCTTTCGATACAGTGGACTGGAGTTACTTGCAAGAAGTCCTTCGAGTGATGGGTTTGGGCCCCAAATTTTGCCGCTGGATCCATATCCTATATAACTCCCCCCGGGCGAGGGTACGACTGAGAAAGTCGCGTTCGGAGGAGTGGCAATTGGGACGGGGTACATGACAGGGGTGTCCCCTCTCGCCACTACTCTTTGCCCTGGCCATAGAGCCTTTGGCTGTCCCGATCCGTTTGGAGTTGGCGCAGTGGGGCATACGGGTGGGAGACACATACAATGTTATCTCCCTGTATGCGGACGATGCCTTGTTTTATCTGAGGGCCTCGCGGGAGGCGCTGCCGGTGTTGCTCCATCAGCTGGATAGTTTTGGAGAGGCGTCAGGACTGAAACTCAATAGACACAAGTCCCTGATTTTTCCATTGTCAGGGCTGGAATTGATGCCCCGAGAGGATTTGCCGGAGTTCGGGCTACGATGGGAAACAGATAGTTTTCGCTATTTAGGTATTTATGAGGCATCAACGAAGGCGTGTTCACTGGCCTGCAATATCGACAGGGTGATTAAGTCCCTGCAGCGCTCGGTGTCCTTCTGGAACACCCTGCCGTTATCTCTCATGGGTCGGCTGGCCGTCGCTAAGATGGTGATGCTGCCCAGGACGCTTTATACGCTTCAGAACACGCTATGTCCTCTTCCCCCAGGGTCTTTGGGACCCTGAATATCCTCCTTACGTCCCTACTCTGGGCGGACCGGCGTAGTAGAGTAGCCCTTCATTCAGTGGTGCGCTCCTATGAAGAGGGAGGTCTAGAGGCCCTGCGCTTTGATTTGTATTATTATGCCGCGCAGCTGCTACCGGCTGGTAGATGGTTTGCTGATGCGGAGGTTAGGGATACGCAACTATTGGCGGGTAGAGTGACGGTACAGGAGCTGCGGGTGGCTTTGATGCGGGGCAGGGGGGCAAGTGAGACTTTGCCCTACGTCGTGAGAAACACGGCGAGCGTATGGCACCGATTCATAGAGAGGGTGTTGCGGACGGCGCCCTTCCACAGGGATCTGCCGATTTGGATCCTGGCACCCATGGTGACTATGGAACAACATATGTTCTTTCGGGCCTGGCGGGACGGGGGCTGTGAATCCATGGCCGACCTATACCCCACTGAGACCTTTTTGACCTATGAACAAGCGGAGGATGCCTTTGGTCTTCCTAGAGGGCAGTATCTGCATTATCAGGGGCTGCGCGATGTGGCGCGGTCGCTCTGGGCTCAGTATCCAGAGGTGCCCCCGACGACTCACACCTTGAATATTCTATTGTCTTGTGGTAGGGGACGTAGACTTATTTCCCTACTATATGCTGCCATGCGTCGGGACTCGGCCCTACCAGTACCACCGGCGTGGGAGGCCTGGGAAGCGGACTTAGGCACACCACTGGACCAGGGGCAGCGTAAGCGAATAGGGGCCCTAACACAGAAGGTATCTTGTAATGCACGCTTTAAATTAATACATTTTAATTTCCTGCACCGCACCTACCTCACTCCGATCTTATGGAGTCGCTATTCACCAGGCAGTGGTGATAATTGTCCCAGATGTTGCGCAGAGGGGGCAGGGTTCCTGCAGTTGGCTTGGGACTGCCCGCTGATCCAAAGTTTTTGGGGGAGCATAGTAGAACACATAGAGGCCACAACGGGACTCCGTATTACACTGACACCTTTGCACTGCCTGTTGGCGCTGCTCCCTCAGCCAAAGAAACGAAAGCTGTCATATAGATTAATGCAATTGATGTTGGTGCTGGCCAGACGCAGGGTGGCTATCATGTCGATGGGCCAGAGGGCCCCAGAAACACGCACGTGGCTCAGGGATGTGCGGGTATGGTCCCTGGCAGAGGAAACACATATGCAGAGCTGCAGGAGGGATGAGAAATTGCAAGAAGACCTTTGGCCTGGCGAGCCATGTGTGTGGCCAGATTTGGGGTTCGGGGTCACACTTCACATAGCGATTCAGAAGGGACGAGTGGCGAGCTATTCTCGCCGCAGGCATCAGGTTCTGAGGAGGAAGCCCCCTAAGGTGAAGCTAGTAGCCTGGATAGTGTAGGGACGGGTTAAGTATTCACGGTGATGCTTGTTTCTTGTGTGTTATTCTGCTAAGTATTCTGGGCGAACAAGTTCCCAGGTGAGGCCTCTAGTCGACGAAAAATGCCTTAATGAGTCAGTCGATGTATGTATGTGCTGTTTTGATGCCAATTGAGGGGGGTGTTTATTGTTTGTGCAATATGAAAAATAAAGTATAAAAAAAAAATTGATTTGAGGAGGTTGCTTGCACCTTATCCTCCCCAGCAAGTGTGTGGAATTATTGCTGTCATTTAGTCACACCTCAATGAAAACCACACAGCCTGGGGGAAGAGGGTTAGGGTTTGAAAATTGGATGGGAATGGGGTTTTGGGGGAAAGTTTTGTGGAGAGAGGAAAAAAAAACACAGCATGGACAAACAACAAATGAAGAAAAACAAATCTTTGGATACGAAGATATCCATACATTTTTTAAGGGACATAAAGGAAGTGCATGCATGAAGATGTTTGCTAAATGGTTTGGTTACTGAAAAGTAGTACTAACTAAAACTTACTAAGTATTACTAAACTATTAGACAGTACAGGGCTGCTGTAATTACGCAATTTCACTCAGAGAGAGAATGACCTAGTAGTACATTACATTAGTTTTAAAAATAGCAAAGAAAGTTATGAAATAGCTGTAGGGATGAATTTGAAGCAGAGAGTCGCACTCATAGAAGTTCACAACAATAAGTTATTTAAAAGATAGGGAGAAGTGAAGAGGATACTGTAACTGTATGTTGTTGTTATCCTGTTCAATTTGGGAAGTTGCATGCATCCAGCCATTCCTCTTATTCGCGGTACTCCTCCATTGATTCCATCTGACGCTCTGTCGATCAATTTTGGTGACCAGGCACACTGTCCACTGCCTGCCTGGCGGATGCGGAATTGCGGATTGATGTTGTTCCCATAGCACAAGGTGCCAGCCTGCAATTGTTGATGGAAAAACAGGAAGGGATATTAAAACAGCACTGAGAAAAAATATAAGGTACGGTGTGTAGTGCAAAAATAACAGTTTCAGAGGCGACAGTATTACATACAGGCATCATTTCTAAAGTGCGTACTCTGAGTCTCCTTTTCAAGGATAGTAATTGCACACAGCAGGCCAGGGCCATGCAGACGGTCAAGGCAGGCACCATTGAGTGAACCAACCTGATGATGTAGCATACCTCTTTGACACAGACAGACAAAGCATATCTAATTTTATGCAGCAAGCCACATAGCCACAATGTTACATGAAATGCTGTCTGGTCTCTGGCATACACTACACTGGTTTGACCACTCCCATACCACGACTAGACAGACATGTAGGTCTGATGTGGTTGTTGTTGACTTGTTTACCTGTTGTTTGCCACTCACGAAACGGCCATATTTCTTCCGTAAACCGACAATGAAGATGATCCATCCATCCCAGTGAGTGACTGTGTAAAGAATAAAGATAATATGTAACTTTAATCATCAAGACTCATCATCATCATGTTATGTTATTGGCAAACTCAATGATGTCTACACACTGAGTCCAAGGACATTTCTATATTGAAAAATGCAACGTAGTGGCTGGCCCCTGCAGTAGAAGTACAATTTGTATTGAACAAGGTAACAGAGTACACTTGAGTTACATTTAGTGTGTAAAAGATGAAATAATAATAACAGAACACATAGATATGATTCACTTCATGCACAACAAACAAACAACAATTGCTTTCATCAGAGCCAGACAGCCAGTGTTGTCCACCACTGCATGCTAGCTCATCATTCATTACCTGTTCCACTTGTCATCATCTTATTCTTAAGTGAAGGGCCACAGGGAAGCCTCTTGTGTCAATTTCAGAAGGTGCAGTCAGCATAGTGAGTCATTCCAGTCCCACTTCTTTTGAGGGGACTCGTGTACGAACTGAAGCGACAGTTTCTAGATTCTGCGTAATCCGGGCATCTGCCTTGAGGGAAATGGATAGGGGGAGTCTGGAAGAGGAGGATAGAGGAGCATGACTGAGTTGTGAACTTCAGGAATGCAAACAGCGGCACCTTCAATATGGAAAATAAGACGAAGACAGTGCTGCTGGTGGATGTGTTGTGATTAAAGTTTTGTTGTGCTAAAAGTTGCAAATAAAAGAAAGACGCACAGAAATAAAAGTCAAAAAGGACGGAAGAAAACAAAAAGTAAGTTTTTCAAGCCTAGTTGTCAGGGAAGTAGAGGTCGTCCTCAAACTCTGAATTGAACATGGAGTAGGTCAGCTAACAGAGAAGAACTTCCGTCACCTAAGTCGGTGTCCTCTTCTTCCTGCGTGGATTCACGTATTTTGTAATCTGGTGGTATGAAGTGCTGATTCATCTTGATCATTGTTAACCTCTCCACAATTTTGGGCGAGAGGCGGGACCTTTTTGCAGTGACAATGGCACCAGCAGCACTGAAAACTCATTCCGAAGACACGCTTGCGAGTGGGCAATACAAATAATTTATAGCCAGCCTGCTGAGCAGTGGCCAGTGAGGCTTTTTCCCTTACCAATACACCAATGGGTCACGATCAATGTAGACCTCTGTTGGGTCATCCAGGTAGGCCTGCAACATCCACTCAAGGGCCTCCCTGGGTGGTGCTCCACTTTGCGTACCATGTGTTGCCTTTGCATCAACACTGGAGCGAGCACACCCTTGCTGAGTTATCCAATCCGCTTCCGACAATATTATGGCTGGGCCTGATGCAGGTGATGATGACGAGGATACTGTTGTTGCTGTCGGTAACGGCTGTGAGGTAAAGTGACTGCCTTCGGCCACAGAAGTGGACCTTGACGCCGGATGGCCTGCTGCTTCAGTAGTACTTGTGGTGTTTCCATCAATTTCCTGCCGCTCTTTTTCGAACCAAGTGGTTGATACAGCTAGCCAATGTTTGTACTTTGAAACATCTTCTTCATCAAAAGGAATGAATACTTTGCTGGTCAATGCCTTTTTGTACCTTGGATCCAGAATAGTGGCACAAATGTAGTTTTGAATGTATTTTTTTAAGCCTTTCATTGACAAGTAGGCGACTTAATAAGCTCTCCGCCAACCGATATGCGTCTTGTTTGTGAACATCAGCTCGGAACGTTGAAGACACCGACTTCAGTTGTTGCTCTAGCATGAACAATGGGATAGCTTTGCCAAAACTACAGTCCTCCCTGCTGACTTCACGGATGAAGACCTCAAAAGGACGAAGCATGTCTGTCAGGCTTTTAACTAGGTCCCATTCCTCTGGCTCTAGCCTCATGTCTTTCATAGCAGCAGACCGTATGTTATGCTATTGACATACTCATTGATTACCAAGTACTGCTCAAACAGACGTTCAAGCATGTAGAAGGCTGAGTTCCAACGTGTTCCCACCTCCTGGATGAGTCCTTTGACTGGCACTCCACGGCGACGTTGAATGATCCTCATCTCCTTCCGGGCCTTAAAAGAATGGCTGAAATGTGTGCAGATTCTTCGGCAGGTGGTCAGTAACTTGCTGACTGTGTTTTCTCTTTTCAAGAAATCTTGAACAATAATGTCAATGCAGTGCGCCAAACATGGCACTCTGAAGTAGCCACCATCATTCATGGCCTTAACTATATTACTGCCATTATCTGTGGAAACATAACCAATCATGCATCTTCTTGGCAGCAGCCATTTAAAGACCATACTGGTAAACTCCTCCAAAATGTTTACTGCAGTATGAGATTTCTCCATGGCAAATATGGCTACTGTTGTATGTTTCCGAGTATCTTGAAAAATTGTGCCACTGCCAACACCTGCAGATATCTTATCTCTAACCCCTGCAAAAGAGACCCAGTGTGCAGTGATGCACATGTAATCCACGGCTTGGCAACTGGTCCACATGTCTGTTGTCAGGTGGATAGTGTGAACAGCACTCTTCTGCAAAGCTGACCCAATCACTTCCAGCACATCTTCATGTAGTGCTGGAACCGCAACCCTGGCAAAATTGGACCGGCTAGGAACCTTCCATTTAGGGCAGACTGTTGCCACAAATTCTAGAAAACCCACCCCTTCCACGAAAGAAAAAGGGAGAAGGTCCAGCGCTAGCATTTTAGACAGCTTTGCGTTCTACAGACGTGCCGTTGGGTGGTTGCGTTCAAATGGCGCCTCCGACCAAAACGTGCTTTTAATGGTGGTCTGGACCGTTTTACGTGATGATGATGATGCAGACTTCTTCAACCCAGTTAGGCTCATTGATGTACTTTTTCGTATTGGTGTCTCTCCCAGACTCTTAGTGTGGCTCATACATGTTGCTGGGGTAGAGGGTGTGGGCGCTACTACTGCAGTGCTGCTGCCAGGGGTACTGGGTGTACCAGAAAAAATGTCTGTCACTTCTTCACTTCCCCCCTGCACGATCAGCCCCTCGTCATCATCAGATGCAATATGAATGGATACATTTGGATTTGTTGTACTTTTGAATTCCCGGATCTTCCTTAGGTGCTCCTCCCAAATGATAGTGTGGTGTTTTTGCAGATGAACTCTCTGGCCTCCGGTACCATAGTTGGTACCAAGCTTACCCCGACTAACTACACTTTTATAAATTGAACAAACGACCATGTTTTCCGCCTTTTTGCTAACACTAAAGAAGTCCCAAACTGGGGACTGGAGATGTCTGCTGGTGGTGGAGGTGCTACTTTCAGTTTCAATGCCAGATGAAGTGGAGGATGGGCATGCCTGAATTTGACTCTGTTGTGCACTTACAGCACCACTACTTGAGGTAATAGAGGTCGAGCTGGATGGAGGTCCCTGCCGGCCCTTCTGATGAGAAAATATGGAAGCTGTAGGTCGTGTTGTTGGTTTAGTAGTTAACTGCGTTGGTGGTGGTACCAGTGCCACGCCGCCCACATCCCGCTCAGCAGCAATTCGGGATAGGGTAAAATTGTCTATCTGCTGCATGCCCGCTGGGGCTGGAGTGACGACTGTGATGACTGGGTCGCCGTCAGACTGTTCATCAGCAGCAGAATACACCACTTCTTGTTCGTCGTCGTCATCACCCATAAGTGGAAGCCTTGCGGGAACCATCCTTTTAGGCTTAGCTACCTTTGTTGGCTCATGGCGTGCTTCACAGACTGCATTGGTGGGTTCCAATCAACATCAAGATCATCAGAAGGAAGGGGGCTTGAAGAAGAACTTGTAGTAGCCCTCCTTGACCTTTTTCTTGCCGGGGATCTGAAAGGCAATGGAGCATCATCAGGAGGAGTGGCTTCCTCGGATGATACCTCTGCTTCAATCTCGATTTCCTGATGTGCCCCTACTTCTGGAGGAACAAGCATTGTGGGTAGTTGTGCCGCTCCATGCGCCTCTATTTGCGCCTCTCCTTGCCCCTCTCCTTGCGCATGTACTAGTTGCACCTGTGGTTGTCGTTGCGGCTGTGGTTGTTGAACACGTCACATGAGTTACACCCTGCATTGATTGGATGCTATTTTCTTGCGATGAGCCAACATCATCACTGCTCGATGGTGATTGAGCAATTAAAGTGGCTGCCTCCGCAGCACTCATGGCCTTGGACTTAACTGGCATGGTGGCACTGAGCCCAATGAAGCGGAGGTGCTGCTCCCAGCTTGGTCCCTGGCGGACCCCACTGCTGTAGGCGTAGTTTTTCTTTCCCCAAAAAAGTGTCTGTGGGCACATCAGTCTCCTTGGTAAGTGGCACCACTTGCTTCTTCTGCTCCTTCGTACAGGCAGTGGCACAGGCAACTTTCTTGGTAGAGGAGCTACGGCCACCTTTCTTTGGGCCCTTCTTCTTCAGATGTCAGAACAGCAGGCCGCAGTTGCACGAGTTGCAGAGTTGTCCGTGGCCACACGTGACGTTGTGCTGCACACACCGCTGCAGGACTTCTTCCTGGCACTGAGGATGAACGATGACTGATGTGGTTCTCTTGTGCACTTAAAAGCAAAGGAAGCCAGAGGAACATCAGTTAAATAAATGTTACATATGTTGTGCTTCAATTAATATTTGCAACTAGGCATTTATTATTATTACAACACACCCAAAGACCCAAAATAAAAATTGCAATTCTATTCAAAAATGGATGTTTACATTAATAGAAGAGAGACCACACAGAGAGAGTTGTTTCATGCTTGACTGAGTACCCCTGGGCATAATGGATGAAAGCAAGTCAAACTGGGTGCAGGCCTGAGCACACTGCCTGGCTTCAAAATCAAAATGCCCCCTTGACCACCAGCCACATGGCCAGGCGCTGCCTGGACCAGGCCTCAAAATGGCCCCCACTCACATGGCCTGGCCCCAACAACTCCCCAAAAAGTCAAAAAACACACAGAAATTACCACAATCTAATGCCATCCATGCCCTACATGATGTTTAAATTCAAATCACCCCACAGAAAGACTTGGTCCATGCACCACTGATTACCCCTGGGCATAATGGAAGAAAGCAAGGCAAACTGGGTGCAGGCCTGAGCACACTACCTGGCTTCAAAATAAAAAAATGGCCCCTTGACCCCCAGCCACATGGCCAGGCCCTGCCTGGATTAGGCCTCAAAATCGCCCCCACCCAAATGGCCAGGCCCCAACAACACCCCAGAAAGTAAAAAAACACACAAATATCACCACAATCCAATGCCATCCATGCCCTCAATGATGTTTAAATTCAAGACACCCCACAGAAAGACTTGGTCCATGCACCACGGAGTACCCCTGGGCATAATAGATAAAAGCAAGGCAAACTGGGTACAGGCCTGAGCACACTGCCTGGCTTCAAAATGCCCCCTTGACCCCCAGCCACATGGCCAGGCCCTGCCTGGACCAGGCCTCGAAATGGCCCCCACCCACATGGCCAGGCCCCAACTACACCCCAAAAAGTCGGAAAACACACAAAAATCACCACAATCCAATGCCATCCATGCACTCAATGACGTTTAAATTCAAGACACCCCACAGAAAGACTTGGTCCATGCAGCACTCACTACCCCTGGGCCTACTGGCTAGTGTGGCTTTACAGGCACCCCAAAATAAAAATAAAAAATTCCACAAATAAGTTATAACAGTGAGCTAAAATTCCATGACAGAAATGAGATTTAAGTTCAACAACACTCACAGAAACAGTTGTATCATGCACCCATGACTAACCCTGGGCCTACTGGATACTGTGGCTACCCACAATATATTTTTTTTAAAGTTGTGAAAAAGTTTCAAAATTGTAGTTGCAGCAACTGCAATGCCCCAAACAAACAACACCAACTTACTTGTAAAATCTCAAATCCAAAAGTGATCCAAAGTCCAAAAAGTCCTCAAATACAAATATCCAGCAGCAGCCACAAAGAGTAATCCTTCCAGCTCCAGATCCAAATGAAAAGTGACCAGGACATGGACAAAGGACTGGGAGGAGCCTGCTCGACAGGAAAAGGAAGTTGGAGACTCTGGGGCACTTCCTTCCTCCCACCCCCCCCCCAAAAAAATTGAATCCTTGCACAAAAAAGTGCAGCCAAATGTCAATCTGTTATTCTGATCAAAATCATCGTTTTCATAAGGTTTATGCTGCCTGCGGTGGATTTCTTGCGCAGAATTACAATTTTTGCAAGTTCGGGAAAGCGAGCTGTTCAAATCTCCAGCCGGAAGTCAGCTGCGCGCCGCATCTACGTGTTCGCGATTGTTTACTCCCGCAATACGTGATCATGGGCCCTTATGACGTACTCGTTGTCAAACTCTCGCTGTGCAAGATGGCGGGCCGCGATGACGTACTCGCGGTCGAAAAACTCTTGCGCGATCACGCAGCATGATCCAAAATGGCGCAGCACACGCAAACTAGGAGGAAAAACAACTCGGGGAACTCAGAATCACGGTAAGTCAACGCCGCACGCGCAATATTGTATTTTTGAAGCGCGACAAAGCAAAAAAATCCGCCAGCTTGCAAATTGCGGATTTTTGGGCAAATTCGCGCGATTCGCGAATTTGCAAAAAATCTGCTAATTCCACGAACGGAACGGATTTTCAGCCCATACTTAGAGCTGAGGCATCAGGCTGGGCACGAATGGGAGAGACGAAGTACCAGTATTGGTGTGGCCATGCGGGAGCAATTAAGATCAGACTGCACTGATCTATCTTTGTCTTTCTCAACAGCATTGGGTTCAAGGAAAATGGAGGAAAAGAGAAAGCAAAGATTTTTAACTAACCGATTGAAAGGACATTGCCCATCGTTCTAGAATTCCAAAACCTGCTGCTGAAGCACTGCCATCTGCTGTTATCCACAGTGGTGAACAGTTCAATCATAGAATGACTCTACAGATTGAATGCATAACCCACCTGATCGAGTTCCCACACGTGAAATTCTGAAAGCTGCTGACCGAGTGTATCCACCGGTGTTCCACAAAGCTGTCCATCTTGTGAAAAATGACCCAGTTCCACAGCAGATGAGCCGCTTTTAAAAGGGTTCTAGATAGTGTTCCGCCTTGCGTGGCAATGTAGATTATATACGCTGTGTTGTCTATTCTAACTAGAACTAGTTGACCTGCTAATTTTATTATTTTTTTATTGGCATTTCAAATACATCACAAAGAAGAAAAGGAAAAAGAAAAGTATGTACATTCCTTATGATTTACAGATATTATTCTATGGATCACATTCAGGTATCTTGCGATGTGCGTGTAACATATGACCATCAATATAGGCCAGTTTCAATTAGAGGGCCTTAACATATTGGCTAATTGCATAGCTTAGGGCCAGATTTAGATCTTGGCGGGCAGGTTACTCTGTTACAACAGTGACGGATATCCCGTTTGCCAAAATATGAATCCCATTATATCCTATGGGATTCATATTTTGGCAGAAGGAATATCTGTCACAGCTGTGACAGAATAACCCCATCCTCCAAGATCTAAATTAGGCCCTTAGGGCCTCATTTATGAGGCCTTGCGTCAGTTTTGCGCTTCCGATGCATTACTTTTTGTGACGCATCGGCAGCGTAAAACATGCCTCCTGTTGCGCACTATTTACAAAGTGACGCATCTAAGCAGATGCGTCACTTTGTAAACCTCTGCGCTACATTATACCTGCAACAGGTATAATCTATGCAGGTTGGGGGGGGGGGCGTTCCCCCGCAAAAAGCCTATGAGATTTCACTGAGTCACTTCTAGGACGCCGTTGCGTCAAAATCTTGGCCTGCCGCACAGCAGGTGATTGCCCCATGTGAAATGACGCATTGCTGGAGTTGCGTCACTTTTGTGACACACTCTAGCAATGCGTCACTTTTGCGCTTACAGATACATCAGAAATACTGTAACTCCTTGCGACATGATGCGTCATACATTAAATTTGACGCATCAGGTAAGTCGCAAGGAGTGCGCACTGAGAAGTGACGCATCACTGCTTTCACGCAGCGATACGTAATTTCTCATAAACGAGGCCCTTAGTCTGAACGGAGTGCTTTGCCACAGGGTTCATCTCTGCATTACGTTGCAGTGTACAGTGCCATCTCCCACCCAGCCGGCCTGGCTGTCATATATAGCGTAATGGAGGTCATATGTCCTTCAGCCTGTTGGGTGTCGGCATAAAGGCTAAATAGAATTCAAGTCATTCTTAGCATAAAATTGCATCAGCTAGCCAGTTTCGTATAGTTGACACAGCAATGCATCCCCAATGGCAATCTGCCTCTTCGCAAGCAACAGCAATATTGCAGCGAGTTTGTGGACAGAAACGGGAATATCCTTCACGTAGCTAAACAGGTCCACTATTGGCAGGGGTGGCGTCCCATGCGCTGTAATAGCCATAGTTACTTCATGCACTCAGTGCCAATACCCTGATACATCAGGCCACCGCCAGGTAGACTGTAAAAATCTGGGCCCAACAAAGCGTGCATCTAATATGCTAACAAAAGCCCATACAATGTAGCTGGAGAGAAATGCGGTAAAGCTGGTGCAGGAATTAAAGGTGGATAAGGCAGAGCCTGTGGTTGGGTGAGAGTATTCTCCTGTGCGCAGGCAGCAGTATTGTCTCTGCTGTTCAGTGATCTCTACTCCAAGCTTATGCAGACATTCCTCCTTCGCCCTGGGCACTGCTAATGAGTCTGTAGTCTGCATGGTGGCATATAGCGTATGGGGAGGGTGATATGTTAAGTAAGTTAAGTGCCTGCAGGTTACAAGGTGCCAGTGGGAAGGTAGGATGCACTTGTCTGCATGCGCCACACAACTTGTGGAATAGGAAAACTTTCAGGGGTGTGCATGTGGTTCATGCTTGTATGTCGTGTAGCTGGGCAAAAGAGACATCAGGATAGAGGTCCCACATCGCACACAGTTGCATGCAGGTCAGCTGTTCGTAGAGGTGCCTCTCCACTGAAGGCGGTAGAGTCAGGGTTCTGGCATGGGGTATCCCCACCGAATATAGAAGTGACAGACGGACTCCACTACATAGTCCATCCCACGCCCCAACGTTGCACGCCACACTCTTTAAACTACTCCTCGAGCGATTCACAGGTGCGTACAGAATAGTGTTTAAGGGGCAAGAGGCTGCTCTATCAGTTTCTACAGTTGTGTGCATGGCTGTGGGTTTAAGTGGACACATGAGTGGCCAAAATGTATCCGTGTGCACTGATAACACAATTAAAGGTCAGGGGTGCTGATACCTCCCTGTTCAAATCGTGATATCAGCACATTACATGCGAATCTGAGCTGTCCCCAGCATCAGACGAGCATTAAGAGGAGAGATCTGGGATGGTCGAGAAAGGCTTTAATCAGTGGCATTGGGATTTTCACAGAGGTAAAGAAATCAGGGCAATATCATTTTGGCTATGACCATCTTCCTGGCCAGCGAGAAAGGGAGCCTGCATCATCACATATCCTGGCCTCCAGCCATGTGACAATCCTATCATAATCATCTTGCCAGCAACATGATCTCTGCAATATGTTCAGGCAGTATTTTATTGTCAACATTGATCACTGACAAAGAGTGATACGAGTCGTAGTTGTCAGGGGGCTTGTCAGGTTTAAGCACCCGTAACTAGGTGGGCCTCTCGGACCATGGGGGGGTAATATTCCAGTGGTTTTGGCTTCCTCATACATGTCAAGAAAGTGTGGAGCCAGCTGCCCAGCATATTCTTTGTAAAACTGGACAGTGAAACTGTTCAGTCCCGGTACCTTGCCTCTGGGACTGCTTTGAATGAAGCAGACAATATCCTCCACATCAAACACGATGTCCAGGTACTGTTGATGCATGTCGTCTAGCCATCGCAATTGGATTTAATCAAAATATTGTCATAGGTCCTCCAGGGCCACTGTCAGGTAACACTGATATATATCATTGTAGTATTGCAATATCATACTCATTAACTCCCCAGTGAAGTAGCAGTGCTCACCGCTGGCAGCTAAGATGTCAGTGATAAAGTAGGACCAAAGGTGCAAGAGTTTTTTCACAGCTCTATCGCCCAAATCTTATTTGCAGAGATAGCGAGTCTCCCTCTCAGCATCCTCTTGGTACTCTGAGAGCTTAGTCCGTATCTGTGCAAGAAGCCGCAGGTCATTTGTGGTGGGATAGCGAAAGTACAAAGGGCATAGCTTGCGTTCAAGGCAAACAAGTTGTGCTCCAATAGTGTGGCGCATCTCCATTTGCTTCGACATGCAGATAACCCGAATGTCGCCTTTAAAGGCCTCCCACAGCACTCCTGGGTGTTTCACAGAGTTGGTATTATATGTGAAATACTCTACTATCGCATCTCTGACCTCAGAGTAGAAGACCTGGTCCAAAGCGTTCGGGGGGGAGGGGAGGGTGCAAGGGGGGTCTCCATGAAAATGTGTAGTCCCTGGCCTCTGCCACACGCAGCCTCAGCACTATTGGGGCGTGATTGGAAAGTTTGAATGATAGATGCTCCGCCTTAAGGGCCATAGCTGCGACATCTTTGGATATTTATGTATAGGCAATTTGGGACCATTTATTGGAGAAGGTAGAGATACATGTGCACTGTACGCATTCCGGGTGTCGCACCTGCCATATATCTACCTGGGAGTGAATATTGTGTGAAGCTGCGCACCCGCACATGGGTGAGTGCGTTGGTGTGCTTAGGACCTGTTCTTGTAGGGAAATAGTATCACATTCAAATTTCCGCCCGACTATTGTCGCGCAGCCCACTCCAAGCACCCAATGCCCAAGAGACAGGATGAAGTCTGGGCTGACCACATAAGATCTCTACACACATACCGGGGTCATTGCCTTGACTTCCAATATGCCATGTAGAATTATGTAGCGCCCTTCATCATCCTTCACTTCTGCAAGCGTGCGCCAATGCAGGCTTCTCATTGGCAGTACTACCACCATCCTGACACAAACCAAGTATGTAGCTGCATTTGCTTACCCCAGCCAGTCAACACACAGTGTATCTTGGCATTGTTCAGTGAGGTGAAGCTCTGTAGGAATGCAATATGTATTCGGTGGCACCAGAAATAGGAAAATAGTTGCCTAAACTTGCTCAGGTTTTAAATGCCCCATATGTTCCATTACATTAGGATAATATTAGCCATGAATAGCTCTCATGCACTCTGCGGCTATGGGCTAAATGAAGCATGGTCATGCCATATTCATTTTAGAGCCAAATGGCCATCAGGGGCAATAGCAGCAATCTCGAATGCAGCTCCTGAGATGTGAGTGAGGAAATGTACGATAACGGTAATAGTGAAAAAGCAACCCCAGTCCTACCCCACCCACTTCAACAACCCCTGCGATTCCCAACAAACAAAAAATACAGGCCCCAAAAGGGGATACTTATGCAGCCAGCGTCATACATCCTTGGAGGCATCTCAAGAGCCAGGCGGGTCTCCCATCACAGTGGAGGATGGGTGGCCTGAGTACTCAAGAGAGTATTGTACATGTCCAGCCTGCCAGTGTGGCCATCCATCAGCCCGCTCACTCTGTAGACACTGTCTCCCTCCAAATCAAGGTTGTGTTCAGTCAGAGTGGGTTCAAGGGAGCAGATGAGTGTAATTTCAGAGAGAGAGAGAGAGAGAGGATAGGGCTTGATGGCCCAGAGCGGTATTGACGATACATAGCATTCTCCAGTGGGAAGGTGCAAATTAGGAGTGGATTCTTGACAATGGAGGGGCGTCCAGTCTGCATGTGTCGAACTCTAGGGCATAACAGAGGGTACTGCTGGCGAGACAGCTCAATAATTGTGACTGAACTGGCCTCTGAGGACATCAATGGTAGGCTTGTGTTTTATTTTTTTACCTACTTGCAGTTGAATTTCAGGGTCACCCTGAGATCTGTGAACAGGTGAGTGTTAGCATGTAGAGATACTGTCAGCTTAGGCAGATACATGAGTGTGTATGACAGGACCAGCTTCATGAGAAATCTCTTGACTGGCAGGGAATCCCGGTGTGCATTTTGCACAGCCAGCATAAAGTCAGGGTAAATGGAGATTGTGTTTCCTTGGTAGTGTATGTCTGCGGAATCTTTCGGGAGATACAGGACTGTGTCCCTATCCTGGAAATGCATAAGCCGGGCCATGATCAGGTGTGCAGGGGGCCCTTGACAAGGGTCAGGAGCCCAGCTAGCGATTGGCATGCTCCACCGAGAAGTGGCCTGTCAGCTGTTTGCCAAATAGGGACCTGGGTATCAACTTGACGTAGAGCTCAATTTTCCCCATGGTGGTAAACTCAGGCAGGCTCAGGATCAGAGTGTTTTTTCGGGAGCAGGACTCCAACTCTTCATTCTTTACCTTGATGACCTCCAGGACCCTTTCCATTTGTAGCAGTTGTTCACTGCGGGTTGTACCAGCTTCTTCCTCTTTAGAAACTCGTTACCCTAGCTGGCTAGGCAATCCACATGCTTTTCCAGCTTGTCATTCACAGGATCTAGCCTGACTGTGATTATATCTATTTTTTTAGTGTATGGTGTGAAAGCCCTGTTGCACCTCAGCCAGCACGGTTATCATATCCGGGTCCAGGTCAGGCCCCAGGATGTCCCCACCTCAGAAAATCTTTCTCCATCTCCATGTCAGTCCACCAGGAGAGTGTCTTTCCTCAAAGGTGATCTTGGGCTGACTTTCATTATGCTTCACAATGTCTTCCGTCTCCTCCACACCATCAGGCAGACAAGTTACGCTGGACAGATGAATCCAGAGATTAGCGCTCTCGCCAAGGTAGAGCACAAGGGGATCAGAGGTGTAAGAGCTTGATTAGTCTCTAGGTAGATGCACTAAGAAATTAGGCTTCCAGGTGGGGAGAGCATGACGGGCTTGGAACAGTATTCCACAGGGGAGCCTCCTCATAAGGGCCAAGAGATCTCCCTCTCACTGCTGGAGAACAGAGGTGCTGGTCCAGCCACATCATGGTCACCCGAGCAGACAAGGGTATGTGCTTTAGAAATGGGGCAGTGATGGTGAGGAGCTGCAACCCCACTTTAGAAGAGGGACCCGGAGTTAGGGCAATCTTCAGACTTGAGGGTCCAAGTTGGCAGGCAGTAATCGCCAAGGATATATGCTAAGTGCCTGTCTGTACCGTGAAAGCTCAGCTGGGAGTGCCCTGTACTGTGTGTCTGCCGCAGTAATCAATGCCAAAGGCCCCTGCTCTTGAGTGCACCATGGTCGTCAGGCCTGCTGGGGTGATAGAACCACTCACGGAGCACCTGCACCTTCTCTTGCAGCCCCCACGGTGCTCCTCAGACGGCAACTCCAGTTTGCTGTTTTTGAGGCCCAGGCAGGCTGATTACAGTCTCTAGCAGCGCGACTGCCCTGCAGGCGAAAAGCTCCTCCTCAAGGCATTAGAGGATGCTGCATTAACTCCCATAGCAGAAATACTGAACGTATCCATAGAGCAAGCCATAGTTCCTGCCCTATGGAAACATGCGATGGTCAGCCCCCTATTTAAAAAACCAGGCGCAGACCCAATGATATTGGCCAATTATCGCCCAATTACATTGCTACCCGCCTTTTCCAAGATCCTAGAGAGGCATATCCACAAAGCACTCTCAACTTATGTAGAAAACAATAATCTCCTACACCTGTCTCAATCGGGGTTTAGGAGTGGTTTTTCTACTGAGACGGCCCTGCTCGGGGTCACAGAAAGGATCAGGGAGCTTATGGACGACGGCCAAACACTAGCACTGGTCTTGTTAGATCTCAGTGCGGCTTTCGACACCATCTCTCACTCTATACTGCTGGACAGGCTGGGGGAGTATGGTGTCGAAGGCAAAGCTCTGGAATGGATTAGATCATACCTCTCCCTCCGTACTTTCCAGATCTCCTCTTCGGAAGCCTGCTCTGAGGTATTCCATTCTCCTCACGGAGTACCACAGGGATCTATTTTGAGCCCTCTGCTTTTTAATTTATACCTACGTCCACTGGCCAATCTTGTAGAAAATGTCGGCTTAAGTTTAATGACCTATGCAGATGATTCACAAGTCCTATTCTCACTCTCCAAATCTGACATGTCCTCTCCATCTGCATTAAAAGTAGGCCTCCAAGAAATTTTTTGCTGGATGTCAGACAACCAACTTAAACTTAATGGAGATAAAACGGAGGTACTCCTGTTAGGAAATAATAAAGATCTCTGGAATGATTCCCATTGGCCACCATCGTTGGGTAAACTTCCATCTCCAGCCTCGCAGGTTAGAAACCTTGGGGTCACCATTGATGACTGTTTATCCATGTCCCAGCAAGCAAACAAAGTGGCAGGTATATGCTTCACCATTATCACATGGTTAAGAAAAATCATCTGGATGCTGCCGCCTACTACCCAGAAGACCGTGGTCAATGCCTTAGTGACATCTCGGCTTGATTACGGTAACATCTTATACCTGGGCTCTAATAAGGCAGTGATAAAGCGTCTGCAACTAGTGCAGAATGCCGCGGCTAGATTACTTTGTAAAATCCCCAGATCTGCTAGGATCACCCAACATCTCAGGGATCTGCATTGGCTTAAGGTCGAGAACCGTATTCGTTTCAAAGCCTTGAGCTACTTATTTAAAATCAAAGCTGGCACTGCCCCCAAATATCTTCAGGCCCTTGCTAAGCCCTACCTTCCAAACCGTAACCTGCGTTCAGGTACAGCGGCAAACTTTGCAGTACCTAGGTTTAAAAGAGCCAGAATAGGCGGGAGATCTTTCTCCTACCTGGGGCCAACGCTGTGGAACACACTGCCCTCGTACATTCGCAAGGAGGAAAGTTATGTGAACTTTAGAAAGAACATAAAAACGTGGCTTTTTAATAAATAATTGCTTGGTCTGTTCTCTCCCCAGTGATTTCTGAGTGTTTTGCGTTTCTGGCGCCGGGAAACCCTTGGTGGGTAGCTGCGCGCCTTATAAATGCTATAAAATAAATATAAATAAATAAGGCATGTGTGCGGCAGAGAGCGCTCTTCACTCCCAGCTCTCCACCAGCAGAAGTCCTTGAGCACAGCCACAAAGCTCAGCCCATCACTCCTCCCACCAAAGTTGCTGGGCCATCGGAAAGCTCTGTGTTGCTCACCTGAAGGGCGCAGCGACATAGCCCGCGCCTCGCAGCGCTCATCTCCCGGACCTCCTTTCCTCCAGCAGTTCTCTGGCGGCGCTCCTGTGATCAGCTGCCTGGCTGCAGCACCTTGAGGCTGTACCTTGCATCTTCCCTCACAGGCCGCAGGGTGGATTAGCAGTCTGTAATCCCAGGGAGAAAATTCTGGTCTCCATGTGTCGCCTCGCAGTGCAGCCTCCACGCCAGACCGCAGGCGGCCACAGCAGGATGGCGAAGTTTAACACCGGAGCAGGGGCAAAGTTTGCTGATGCTGCATAGTTAATCTCCTTTCTGTTGGGACTCACTTTTACTGTTTACAATTTTTATTCTCTTTACTTTTATTGTGCTTTTTAACTTATCTGTTTCTTCCCTCGCTCGCACTACTGTTTCACGCCCTGTTCCGCTGCAGCTGCAGTGCCGTTTGTGCGGAGGGTGAAGGAAACTTCCTGGCACCACTTCTGGGCCTGGGCTCTCTTCGGGGCGGTGAGCAGTCTAGTCTTTTACCTCCACCATCTATAATTCAGATGTTTGAGCGGACACACTCACGCATGAGGAAACGACGGAGATAGACGCTGTCAACCTTGTTCCAAATCTAGGACAAAACTCCATACCAAACCAACGAGCTGTATAAATAACTGCAGAGATCTAAGGACTATCTGTATATTGACTGAGTCGGCTGACCAGCAATATTACCCATCCAAGACCAGGTATCCAAGAGGAACCGAGGTTCGTTAAAGGCTGTCCCACATCTGTACAGTCCTGATGAAGACCTGCCCCTGATGCGCACAACCAGCGCATCGCCCCCTAGGGTCGAAACGTCGACGCGTTTCTCTTTTTTATGAATCAACTTGACAAAATCTACCATGACCCAAGAATTAATTCATGTACCAATTGGATTATTGCATATATAGTTGACCTTGCGAATAAGTCTGTGTATTGACATCTATGTATGTTGGTTTTAATGTTTATCAGTCTTGCACCAAAATCCGTGTGTTCTTTATGTTTCTTTGGACAGCAAAATTAATGTTTTAATGCAACTCCGAGAGGATGAAAGTGTATGACTAAAACTTTACTTTAATCTTCATTGTGGTCAGTGTGCTTTGTTCTCTATCGGTATAGGTATCACTATCCTTGTACCCTTAGAGGGACTGATATCTCAAGTAACACAATAGGAATACTATATCATTGCGTGTTTCATTCCAACAGAACCATTATTAATAGTTCTATTACCCACCCAGGTTCTGAGGGTTACAGGGTCACCCCATTACATGTAATGGCACAGTGGACAGGGGCAAGGTTTGCTGATGTTGCTTAGCTAATCGCCTTCCTGTTGGGACTCACTTTTACTGCTTATAATTTTTACTTTTATTGTGCTTTTTAGCTAACTGGTTTCTTTCCTCGCACTACTGATTAACGCCCTGCTCCACCGTGGCTGCAGTGCTGTTTGTGCAGAGGAAACTTCCTGACACCACTTCTGGCCCTCGGCTCTCTTCTGGGGCTGTGAGCAGTCTAGTCTTTTCCCTCCACCATCTATTACATCAGATGCTCGAGCTGGTGCGTTGCTCGCGTGCCTAAAGCATGCCCATCTGCACCCGTCCATGTCTGGCCGGGGCCAGGGGCCAGAAAACCTAGTCCTCTGCAACCGGCTTCTAGAGTTTACACCTCTCTGGTCTACATACTTTTTTTTAACAGATTTGATTGATTTTCCATAGTACCAGATGGTCGAAACCCAGCAAGCAAAGTGAATTTGAAATACATACTGCAAGGTCTCTAGGTACTGTACATTACCCACCCCTAAGGTCTGCGGAACATCAGACCACAGAAAACGCCCAACCCACCGTCCCCCAAGCGCACACCACACATACTTTAGAAACATTACATGCACATACTATAGAGATTCCGGTCTACGTCTTTGTAGCATCAACACTTTAAATTGGTAAATCGCTCACCACCAGCCAATCTATAGGGTCCTGGGTGGCTGGCTGCGGCATCAATGACAGATCTATACCCCTGTAATTGACCCACCTAGCCCAGATCTTCCCATGCAACCCCTCGCCTGGAACACAGCAACCTCCACCAACATGCACCTATCCATTGCAGTTTTCCAGGTAGGTATACTGGGCGGGGATGTATCTTTCGAGTGTTGCGCTATGTCCCTCTTAGCTAATGTGTGAGCGAGAAACAGTAAGTGTCTTTTATACCTGTTCCCCCGATGTCTTCCGTGCTGTGTTAAAGTGTCAGTCTGGGATATGTAGGGATGTCCCAGGCCAGAAAGCTCCCCATGCAAGACAGCACACCAGACCCGAATAGCTGCAATGCCCCACAACTCCACACCGAGTGAAGGAACGACCCCTCGTCCGTGCCCCAACGGAGAGAGATGGGGGACTGAATGGCCCCCATCTTCCAGAGGCAAAGACACATATAATATATCCTAAGGAGATATTTAAATTGGATTAATCTGTACCTGGTACAGACTGCAGCGCCACTGAGGTTAGCCAGCGCCTCGGCCCAGTCATCGTTTGTCAGGACAGTCAGGTCCGCCTCCCACGCTGCCCGAGTGGGGTGAATAGTTGTCTTGGAGTGTGTAGTGAGTTTGATAAATTTGCCGGATTTTGTGGGCTCCTAGATCCCCCATCAACAGCTGATCTTCCAGCGGGTGGAACTCGGGTAATGACTCAAGATGACCTTATCAGTGGGGTCAATGCATGACGGAGCTGCAGAAAGCAATGAAACTGTGATTTGTGAAGTTCAAAGTCCGCCTGCGAAAGTATTTAAGAGTGGTCCCCTGCATAATGTCTCCGAGAGTGGAGATCCTGATATCATCCCATCTGCGAAACCCCTCCAATGCCACGACGGGCCAAAAGTGTGTTCCCTGCCCGAGAGGAGGGGCGCCAGTCAGCGTACCCCACCAACCCATGGACCGAACCACCCGCCTCCAGATCTGAATAACTGTCCGGCAGGCTGGGGGAAGCGCCTCCAGGGGAGAGCAACTATATAGAAGGTAAAGTAGCGGGGTACCCGCCATGGCGAGCCACGCCACGGCGTAGGCCTGGTAGTCTATTAAAATTAGTTCAAAAAATGGGCTAACCTAGAACTAATTGCAATACAATTTCTGTGAGTGGATTCTTATTGAAAATTTTACGGAGAAAACGATGGTGAATAGTCTACCACTCTATCATGACGCGTTAATCCAATATGGCGGATTTTTCAAAATGGCTGCCCATTATTTGAGCTGTAGGGTATAACTGTTTATATACCCATGTGTGGTATCATTTTATATGTTTTTAGGGACAGGAACGTCAAAAATAACATAAAAAATGGTTTCTGATGACCATAATATCAAATAATCGCGGAATATGTCAGATAGACAAAGTTTGTATAATGTTTTCGTTGACTTATATGACAAAGTGTGAAGGAACGTAAATATTACAATTAACCCTTTCCGTGCTGCGAAGTCCAACGGTCGTCGCGTGCAATACCTCGCTGGTGCTGCGCACGACCGTTGGACGTCCGAATCCCGTTAGCGCGATCGAACGTCCGCACTGGGGCGGAATGTTCGACGCGCTCAACGGGTTAACTTTTGAAATAAAAAGTTTGCTATTGTTTGTGTTTTGTTTTGTAACTTTGTTGTTATTGTTTTTTTTTGTTAATCAAAAATGTTTCATTTATGTGTTACAGGTTCTTGCGAGTTGCTGTGAGATACAGTGAAAATGGACTTAGAAAAGTGTTTCATTTGTGATGTGGTGTTTCAAGAAGATGACATTGTGTCTGTACTCACTGAAAGAGATGTGACTGGAATTTAAAAAACAAGCAAGGAGAGAAAAATATCTAAGTTTCATGTTTGTGTTGGGCAGAAAGTTCACAAGAAATGTAGAATGCGTTTTGTTAACTTGAAAACTCAGTTCCAGGAGAAAGAATCAGATCCCATAACTTCTTGTGTTTGTGTGGGTAGGTAGGAAGAACGGCGCCTCCACCAGATATACGCCAATCACCTTCTATCTTATCTTGGAAGGTGCAAACAGGAACAGGTTTACCCAGAACCCCCTAAATTACAAACCGGAGGCCTGATACAAGGAGAAAAGAGCCTGTGCACACGTCTAAATTTTGTAGTTAAGTACGCTGTATGTGGTAATCCAAAACACATATATTACGTCATGCAAATACTTTAGGAAACAATAAACATTTTAGAAGTTCTTTTATGTTCTTCTTTAATCTTGGAAGGTTGCCCAGCCAACACGCGTTTCGTCTGGGGAGTGAACCCAAGACTATCAGGGCTTGAAGCAAAATTCGAAGATAGTGGGAAATCTGTCTGCTGGTTGTACTTCCGCCCCGGCTGGTCTGAAGGTGAACAAATGTGGTACTTCAGCAATACTCTAGAAATGTTGAGTACGGAAATGTGCTCTGAACCGGTAAAGATTCCAACCTGGTTCAGGGTGAGTGATGAACTGGCAGTGCAGCCACGATAAGGGTCTGTTGACATTTGTTGTCTTCTATATATCACTGCTTTGACGAAGCCAGGTTTTTTGTGCCTCCCAGACAAGACTGACGCAAAACAAATGGGCTGCTGTAGGGGGGGGCACTGATTTCGGAATAGTATTAATTACTAACCTACTTCACTTTGTGCAACAGCAGGGAAGGTCTTGGATTTAAAATCCAACAAATTCCCTGGTGTTGCACGCCCCGACAGCAAGCCGCTGATGCAACTCGCAATGTAATGGCATGCGTGGTAACAACGGGGTCGTTGTAACGACCACGTTGTAAAGCCATGCGTTGTGGAGACAGAGTTGTAAACGCTGTTTCCTGGCCGAGTCTCTAGCAGCCACGCAGGTCAGCACTACAAAGCCCAACAGTCCAAATGGTGATCTTTTCTTGCAGCCCAGCAGACCTATGGTGCAGCATCTAGAGCCAGCAGTGTCTGGTTACAAGTCTCACGCAGTGTCTAAAATCATGGGGTTACAGCCCCTGTACTTATACTAACAAAGTCATTGTTCTGGGGGTACTTCAAATAAACTTCTGAAGTGTACAACACCCCCATTTAATCCCCAGCCCTGGGTCCAAGCACACTACAGGGGGGCGGAGACAGCATTGTGAAAGGCAGGCGCATTCAGGTGCAGGTGACAGCTCCTCCCACCACTCTAAATTCAGACCAGGTCTATTCAGCCTAGCTAGGAGTCACCCAGGAAAGGCGGGACGCACCTCAACCCCCCTTGTAACTGTCTAGAGTAAATGCACATCTCCTGCTCCTGTCACACTAAACCAGAGGGTGACTATACAACCAGGCAGGGCACATAGTCATAAGCATACAGAAATGCCCACTTCTAAAAGTGGCGTTTCTAAAATATTAATACCAAATCCACTTTTACCAATAAGTGGGATTTAGTACCACTATTACAAACATGGCCACGCTACCCCTTTGATTTCACAGCTTACCACTGCAACACATATCAGGGAATCCCCAACGAGAACCTGTGAGAGGAGCAGCCTCACAGCAGTGAGAAACAAATAGGCTTCTTGTCACTACCAGGACATGCCACACAACAAAGGCACATCTCACCTTTTACCTACCCAGCACCATGCCCATAGGGCTATCTAGGGCCTACCGTAGGGGTGGGCTGTATGTAGCAAAAGGGGATTTTCACACTTGGCAAACACTTTACATGTTACGTCATTGTGGCAGTAAACTGAGCACACAGGCCCTGCTGCGGTAGTGGTCGGAGACAGGTTTGAAAATCTAGTTCTGTGAGTGGCGCAACCAGAGCTGCAGGCCCACAAGTAGCATTTAATTTACAGACCCTGGGTATAGATGATACCACTTTATAAGGGACTTACAGGTAAATTAAATATGCCAAACAGGTGTAGACCAATCCTACCTGGTTTACAGGCGAGAGCACATGCTCTTTAGCACTGACCAGCAGTGGTAAAGTGCTCAGAGTCATATAAACAACAAGAACTGGCCAGAGAAAATACAGGAAAAACGCAAAAAAGTTCTGGAATAACTCTGCTAAAACGGCCACTTCAAAAGTGTGAGTGTGGTTCATGTGGGTGTGGTGCTTATGGGTGTGCTTGTGGTAGTGGTGGTGCTTGCGGGTAAAGGTGGTTGTAGTTGTGGGTGTGGTGAGTACTTGTGTTTCCTAGTGTGGTTATGTTTATATGTGCACGTGCTGCTTGTGTCTGTTGTAGTGGGTGTGTGCAAAGGAGTGTGGGCTTGGGAAAGGGTGACGAATTGGTATGGGGAAGGGGCATGAGTTGTGGCACAAGGTTAGGCTATTTGGGAGACTATGGTCAGTGAGGTGGTTAGTTCTGTACATACTCTCTGAAGTCCAGACATAACACTGTGAATGTCTTCCAGGCATCTTAAGATTTGTTGCATGTGCCATCTTAGACCCTGTATGGCATTCAGGAGTACATTCTGTGCTACAGAAGTGTTTCACTCATCACAGCCGTGGGGAGAGGAAGGGTCAGGGGGTGAGGAGCCTGCAGCAGAGACCACACCCCTTTTATGGGGGTTAGGGGGGGATTGGACAACTCTGGGGAAGCAAGAGGGAGGGTGGAGATGGTATCTGGGTGGCAGACAAGGTAGAATGGTGGAACAGTTGCAGAAGGGTCCACCGTCCACCACCACTAGGGACTGGTCACTTGTGGAGGTCTCTAAAGAAGATGAAGAGCTGGTGGCCTCCGTGACAGTCCCCACACCCTCTGTGTCCGTCGGTGGTCTCAGCACCCCAAACACAGTGGCCAGCTGATTCCCCACCTAAGTGGACGATTTCTCCTCCGCAGGTTCCTGGTGATGCTGAAATGACATGTACAATAGTTTTATTGGATCTCTGTAAACAGAACGGATCATGAACTTTGATCACAAAACATTTTCCAAGTTGTAATATTTCACCGGCTTCAATTCTCTCAAGCTGTGGTCTTAAATCATTATCTCAAGCATGTAGGGAACATTTTCAGAAACCATTTGGTCATAGTTTTGTAATTCCCCTTGATATCCCCTATATCATGTATGATTTTATTTCTTATCCATTTTTTATTCTCTCCAGAAACTGTTTAACACCTCTGAATGGTTGGGCTTTGTTGTTTAGAAGAGTGAACTTATGTTACCACAAAGGATATCAACCAAAAATACCTCTGTACATTGTGTTTACAAGGCCAAAAAATCTGCATTTTTTTTATTTAAAAAAAGTATATATAAATCACTTTGTGTTACCAACTACTGCAATTGTGTACCAATATCTGTTTAAACCAAAACGCAGTTTCCTTTGTTTGGGCATTTCACAATGGTAACACTTCAAGTAACTAATGTAAAAAATAACATATGGATTCAGTATTGAAGTAGCTCATCAATGTATCAAGCACTATCTATATACCTATGTTGTTGAAGAAATGAAGGGAAATATTTTGGGGTGGATTGACAAATGACTTCTACTGCATAAGTAAATACATAGGCCTTGATATAGTTCTAATCCACTTCAGTCCAAAGCAAAAACATTTTCACGTTTGACTCCTAAATATGTCTAGCTATTTGAAGTTTATTTTACGATTGCGAAATTGTTTTACAAAATATCTTGCTTTCACTTTTGTCAAAAATTGGTACAATATCACAGTAAATATTACATACACTGATTCATATATCATTTTTGCATAAAATAAGCAAATGTAATCCACAGTATGCAATATATTGCATCTTGACGCATTTCTACATTTGCCTAATGAGTCATGAGTTGGGCCTCGATTTTAAGTTTTCCAGATGGGATACTTCAACGCATTTTTCTCCATCATTGATTTATCATCTGGACATAACAAAGGACATTTAAAAAGGTTTTGGGTGGGTGTTACTCGGTCACCACTGTGTACACATTGTCGTCTGTGTTGTTCCAATAATTGTATACCTCTCACACATAATTTCCTCAAAATATGCTCATTTGTGAAGAAGTAAGACATATACAAATTTGTTACTTTTGACGTGAAATAAATCGTATTTTGCAATAAAAACACATTTCAGATATGTTCTGAATCTAAACTATATCCATTTAATCTTACCTTGCTAGATATTTCAGCTCACTATAGTTTCTGTATAAAGCCAACTTACCACTGTGACTTTTGGAAGATCCACTGCATCATAAGAGCATTTTATGCTAAGTCACCTGTAATAATAGGGCTAACTTTCCAGCCAACTTACCACTGTGACTTTTGGAAGATCCACTGCATCATAAGAGCATTTTATGCTAAGTCACCTGTAATAATAGGGCTAACTTTCCAGCCTTCACAATAGTGAAGGAGCATCACACCCAATATCATAAAGACTAGTGGCCTCGTTTGGTACAACTGCCCCTACAACATCAAACAACCTGATGTATGTGTTGTTGTTTAGGTAGGCATGTGTCTGCTGAAACCAGTCCCTTGGTAGTGAACAGTAAACAGATGGTATCCATTTCCACAAATGCATATACAAAACACATCATCATCATACACCTTGTGCAAAACTTACACCTTCAAGGACTCAAAATTAGTTGCTGTAAAAAAAATGTGTTATTTCACATGTTGAACTCAAATTTAAACGTACTCCCTGCATGCAGATGTTGGACTCTTAACTACACAACCCGATAGACCACCAGAAGTATGCGGGCCATCAGTGGGGTGGGGGTCGGAGTCTGGGTATGGCGCATGTGCTTCCAATGTTGGGAGGACATGCTGAGCTGGACTTCTGATGACTTCTTGGTCCAGCGCTGTAGGTCCTCCTATGTCTTACAGCAATGAATGCTGTGGGCTTGTAACCCCCCAGCCCCCCTTGAAGGTCCGCACCTTCCTGGCGATGGCCTTCCACATGCTTTTTTTCTTATGGCCTTTGACCTGTATTGATGCAAGAAATGTATAAGAAAACATTGTTTTGTGACTTGTTATTCTGTTTTGGTGTAAGATAATTTTAATAATTTTACAACATCAAACATATGCAATAGTTAAGAGTTACTATAGAATATATTTCTTTGTTTTATTTTGCCAAAATATAACAAATACTTTTGCAGTAACCTGTGACTACCCTAAACACTTGTCATTTCCTAAATCCATTTATCAAGGCAAGTGACATCATCTAGACGAGGGGGCTGCAGTATTTTCTGTAATGAGGGCTGTTTCTCATCAGTGAATATCACTGCAAAAATACTTGTGCATTGCAACCAGACACCCACATGCCTAGCTATAGTGACCTGAAGCCTAATGTCCATAGTGCCATACTATAAATTGAACTAAATACTATGACTAAGAGCACTATGAAAGGGCTGCCATGTGTGTCAGTGAGTGTGGGGTATATGGGGATATAAGAACATGTGTGGTATGAAGGGGATATATTTGTATGGGTGACTGAGAGCCTGTGAAATTTTTGTGCAATTAATAACTCCCCATTACATTTTCTTCCATTTAAAACTATTCAGAACCTTCATTTAACTCCAATATGAGGTTGAAAAGGAATTATTTCTAAAAGTTAAATGCCTCAGTACTTTATTTGTTTAGCTCTAGGAGTCAGGCCAAGCCTGGCACACACATCTGACTGAGCACTGCTCATGGTCAGGCCCTGCTGTCTGCAGCCTGATGATCACGATGTGGAAGAGGTGTGGTGCAGCGGCCAGGGAGGCTGACTCCGGAACACAGGGGCTCACTGTTCAAACCCCAGCGCCGGTGGTAGATTAGCCCATCACCATGTAACTCTGGGCAATAGCTAGCTTAATCTTCCCGATGGCCCCCAGCGCCTTGACACCCTTTGGGGTAATTGTTCACGCTTTACAAATACCGGATTATTATTATTTTATTTTATGAACATAGCCTTCCTTTAACTTTGAAATGATAATAAGACCTCGTGCTAATTTGAAAAAGAACCCAAGGCTCTGAGCTACTCTGAAGGTGTCTGGAGCTACCAGTAGCTCCCAAAGAACTGTCTGGAGACACCTGATCTAGGCTCAGTGAAATGTGGGATAATACACATAGCAACCATCATTTGTAAAAGGTATGTAAGCGATTACATACATATGTACAGCTGTAAAGAAAATATGAGGTGTTTTCTAAATTTAAATTTTTTTATTTTACAGAGTTTTATATAGCGCAAACTTGACCAGAACCGGGTATCGGAGCGCTTCACATAGCACCAGTTACATTACATCAGCACACATTCATTTGTTTGTGTTAGGCACGGGGAGATTAAATGCTTTGCCCAGAATCACAGGATGTTCAGCGTCATTGCCGAGACTCTAAGCCAGTGCCCCGGATTCGGAATCGACCGCCCTAGCAGTTACATACATATATACATACATATACAGACAATTTCCCAAATACACACCAAATATAAGGTAGAGATTAAAACACATACCATATAATGAGGTTGTTTTCTGTAATCATAAAGTGCTTAAAAATTCACTCTATCATAGTTCTATGTAATGTAAAAAATAAATGACATTTCACTTCAATCTCTACACTACACTCAGGAACTCAAAGGGACCGTCTAGCCTATGCTTTTAAAAACAAATCCAGTTAACCATATTTACAAATACATATTAAACATGTACCTGTTCCTCTGTGTAGCCATAGAGCTGGCTGTAGAGCAACTCCAGCTCCCTGTCACTGGCTCTTTCTGGTATCATTGCTCCCAGAGGTCAGAAACAGCAGCAAAAGTTGAGGAGCTGTGGTTGGCTGCACTGTTAGGAGGCAAGTGAGCTTTTTTTAAATGCTGCGTACATGTACACAAAGTACGCAATGGTCAATGGCGATGGGCATATCCATTGGCTGTTCTACGTTGCTTTTACGCACGTTAGCCTATAGCTGGATCCATTGTAGATTTTCACACTCACTACGCGGTCACCTTCCGCCACGGACAACTAATTCCAAATGTCCCGATGGTGAGGTCAGGCAGCCACCATTTTAGATTGTGAAATACTGTGTTTGTAACTGGAAAGTGCGTCACCATCACTTCAAATGGTGGCTACTTTTACATGTAGAAAATGCTAATGTTTACATGTAGAAAATGCTAATGTTGTTCAATTTGTTTTACAAAATTATAACACAGTGCCTTAAAGTGGTTTGAAGCAAGATTAGTGCATTGGTGTTTATAATGCCATTAACAGTATTTTTGCAGACAAAATAATTAAAAAAAATAAGAATGTGTAAATAATATATTTGCAATGTATTATTTACACATTTAAACAAAATAATGTACACATGTAATAAATGGTAATTTTAAAAAACATACTTTTGTACAGGTTTTGTATAATTATATATTAAAAATGTATATATTGGCCCTGGTACCCAAGCCTAAAAAGAGGAACCTGTCCTACAAGTTTTTACAATTATTATTGGTGTTGGCAAGGCGGCGCATGGCTATAACTTGGATGGGGCAGAGGGCTCCCGAGATATCCCTCTGGCTGAGGGATGCTAGAGAGTGGTCCCTGGCTGAGGAGACACATATGCAGCGCACTCGCCGTGCTGGGAAACTTCAGGATGACCTGCTCGCCTGGAGGTTGATGTGTATAGAGGGGTTAACGGATGACGATTCGGATGCCACCAGTGCAGAGTTGTTCACCCTTGGGGGTGTGGTTCCGAGAGTGACGGGGGGGGGGGGGAGACGGGTTGGAGGGCCCTGGTCCGGGGTAGTGCCCTGCTAGACGCACACTAATGTTCCCTGTTGTATATAGCTGTGATTTGCTTTGATTCCCGAAGGTCTACTTCCAGATGTGATGTCTGCACTTTCTCTGGCCTCGCATGGATAGTCTGACTTCTTCACATACTTTATCACTGATGCCACGCACGGGGGGTTTGTTCCTTGTTCTATGTTAAAACTGTGTTTTATTGAAAAGTATAGCTGTCCAGAGGGATAGGAGTGGGATTACATGAAGGACATGGGAGAGAGAATATATATATAAAAATCAGCGGATACAATGATGTATACATATTGTTAATGTACGGCTATGTTTACTTGAGACATGCTCTGAACCTACGCCGCCCAACCTCCAGGGTAAAACACAGCCATATGGGCCCACATCCCGAACATTGCATGTAGATAATCTTGCCCTTGATCGGCCTGAGAGGCTATGAGGACCTGTGCCTTCTATGTTTTCGCAATAAAAATATTTTTCAAAAAAAAAAAATGTATATATTCAAAACTAGATGAAAAGTGTTGTTTAATTTTAAATTATATTTGAAAACTTTTTCAACTATTATTTATTTTTCAATGGAGACATCTGAACCCAGGGAGAGTGAGGAGACGACTGCTCAAGTGTTCTGACCATTTCCAGAACTTGCCACAGAACAGGATATTATGAAAAAATTCAGATTGAACAGGCAAACAATTCCTGATTTATGTCATCAGCTGTAGTCTGCCTCACAACAGTGATCCCACATCAATAACAACAGTCAAAATAAAGGCAGTACTTCATTTTGTGGCCACAGGATCATTCCAATACACTGTGGCAATTATCTATTGGAATGTCACAACCAACTTTTAGCGGTGTGCTACAAGAAGGTCTTTCTTCAATGATCATACCAGTACCAATATCAGACCAGAATTTTGCCAATGTGAAGGGAGTTTTATGCCTTGGGCCGTCTACCACATGTGGTTGGAGCGATTGATGGTGCACACATTGTCTTAGTGCCATGACACACCAGAGAACAAGTGTACTGCAGTTGTAGTTATTTCAATTTAACTTTCACACTTGCAAAATTGTAACTTGAACATACCTGAGAAAATATGCAGTAAAAATATAATCAACGGTGGAGGGAGTGGCTTGAAGCATCAAGATTGCAGTCACAATCTAAGAGTGCTCCGGACCCCTCTGTCATCCCATCCAGAATCCATCGCCATCGGCAATCATCTCTTCCCCTAACCCGCCGCCAGTGTTCGATCACCATCCAAGCTACCTACCAGTGCAGAGGAGCCACCGCAGAAGCCGATGTGATGGCGGAATTGCCTCTTGGTCTCAGAGCCGCCCGTCGGGCCGTGACCTGGGCCTGGACACAGGAGCCCGTCACCGGACAATTCTTTGCGGCAGATTGAGCCCCCCCCCTCCCCCCTGCACCAAGCCCTGCTAACGGTCCGGGGTATCGGCCACCTCACTGGGCTTGGACGGACTCCGGAGCCTTGGCCCATGCGGTGTTCCAGGTTCCCGGCGGCCTGAAGACGGGAGATCTGGGGTGAGGACCCCTTCCTCCAACTGGACCTCTGAGACAGGTGTGTGGGCTTGAGCCTGCGGCATAGTGCAAGGTTGGCAGCCAAGGCGGAGGCCAGGGAATCGGCTGCTGTTCCGGGCAGCAGGGACCCTCGGAGGAGCACACCCCCCCCCCCTTTGCTGCTGTGATCCTTTAGGCTGGGGGCGACCTCTGGACCCCCGTGGCAGAAGGCCTCGACGTGGTGTCAGGCCCTGTGATCGCTCACCAGCTGGAGGACACAGGAGATCTGAGCCTGCTGACGTGTCAGAAGCACCCGCGATCCGGACCTCCGACGAGGTGGTGAGTCTGGCGGTTCGCACCACATTGGGGTGAAGAGGCCAGCGCCTGCAGGAATTCATTGGTCTTGATGCGGGCGCATCCGGGGCCTCCCAGGCCTACGAGTGACTGCACCCACAGCGGGGTACGGACCGTCACAGGAGGGATCGGCTGCTGCAATTGCACAGCAGAGACCCTGTGCAGGGCTCCCCCGCCGCCCCTCCTGCCACCTGTAGAGGTCCCCTAAAGACATTCTATGGCACTGCTGCACCACACACCCTGCGACTCCATTTGACCTGTGGTGTACTCTGTCCTGCGTGGCGATGCAGTGGCCCTGCTGGCATGGGAGGGCGTGGGCCTGACGCTTGTCCTAGACTGAAGGCCGTGTACTCTACTGGAGGGGGCACTCAATCAGATCCCCTGTATGACTGGGTACAGCAACACCTGAACAGCAGTAGACGGGAAACAGACTGGGAGATCGCTCAGTGGGCTGGGACCCCCCTCCTGCCCTGTTGGATACCCTACCATCCTGATCTTGCTCCACTCAGTATGGGAGACCCCCACCTCTATCTGCCCTGGCTCACCCCCCAACTCTGTGAGGTGCTCTCTGGGAGGTACGTGGAACATACACTGGACCCGGGGCAAACTCCTAGGACACAAAACTGCCCCGCTGTTCCGAATATGACATAACTCAACTGCAGAAAGGATCCCCGCAGACTGCAGCTGGACCAGCCTACCTGCTGCTGCAGACCTAGTGGGAGTACGACACCAGGGTCACGCGGCTGGAGGGTCCAGCTGCGGAGTCGCATTACGGTGGGTTCCTGGGGCCCCCCTCCTTGCCTGCCCAGATCCAACAGCTCCAGGTGCGAATTACTTCATTACAGAAATAAAAACTGACCCCCCCTCATCTAAGCGTGACGCAACCGTGCCATGATCAGCACTTCAAGTCCGTAGACCATCAAAAACATTTGCCACGAGGATGAGCATGGAATCATCAATCACCATGTCCCCCTTCCGGCTCCCATAGCGCCCCATCACCTGTGACATCACCAAGTGGCGCCCAGCCCTCCAGGCGGAACTGGCTACTGAGTGGAGTGAACCACCTCTGGTCCCAACCGTGGCACAGCTACGCAGCAGAAGATTACCCCCTTCAATATCAGCAAACTCACCAGGTCACCGCTGCAAATCAAATCACCGAACATGCAGTGGCCCCCTCATCCCTGGAGGTTGCAAGGGACCCACGAAAGTGCAACAGCCAACCACTGGGTCTGGCCAATACCCCCCACGTTAAACAGTCTAACAATTAGTCAAACCACTACCTCCTAGTGACCTTCCCCACACCTCCCAGCCATGGGGAAAGACCGGGGTGCGAAACCACTCGTGACACAAACTAAAATGGACAAATACACCATTAGCAAGATTGAGACTCGGTCTGAAGCTACAGAGGGGTGCACAAGCCTCCGTTGAAAATATTATAGCACAGGTACGAGTCAACATGGCCCTGCTCCGGCAGGACCTCTGTAGCGAGGCCAGGATCACCGAAACTGAATCTTGCATCTGCTCTGTCGAAGACGATATAACAAGTTTGCAAGAACAAATGACCCTTCTGCAAACCCACGCCAGAGAGCTTCACAAGAGGGCAGAGGATTCCAAAAACTGATCCAGACGCAATAATCTGCGTCTTGTGGGATTCCCAGAGGGTCTGAAGCAGGGTCCGATGGAATCATTTATTGCAAACTGGATCAACTCGTGGTTGCCCAAGGACAAACTCTCTACTTGGTTCGTAGTGGAGCGAGCACACTGCTCCCTGGCTCTAAAACCACCCCCAGGTGCCGCTCTATAATGGGTCTGTGCGATCCATTATAGCACGGATCCTTAATTTAAGAGTCAGGGATCTAATCCCGCAACATGCTCGTGCCCAGAAAAATATCATTTATCAAAAATACACCATCATGATATTTCCGGACTACACCAGGGAGGTTCAAGCACACAGACAATCCTACACAGAAGTGAAACAAAAGCTCCGCGTCCACAACCTACAATACAGGTTACTCTTCCCAGCAAGACTGCGTGTGGTATTCGAGGGAAAAACACTCTTCTTTGATAGTCCTGAAGCAGCTCGGCTCTGGCTGACGGAGGAGCGTCCCCTCCGACTCCAATCTGTGACTTCGACCCAGAAGCCCAAACTGCAACTACACACAACCCTGCTCAGCGAAGGAGGCGCACGCAGTCCTGCCGGAGCCAAAAGGCGGGCAGGGCAAAATCAGGCTCGCCAATGCCTCTGTGCTCCCCGTTTTGTCATCCGAGCCCGACCATCGACGGAACTCTGGATCTCGAGATCATTCGCCTACAGAGAACACTTCATCCAGAATTATGGTCATAGACTCCGCAGACTACGATCTCTCCCACAGCCCGGCAATCCCCTATCTGAGCCCCCCACGGAACGCCGCGAACAGAGCAGTCATGAGCGAATCTCCAGCCAGTCAGATACTTCTGACAATGTGCATTCTGACTCTGCAACGAGAAGGGTCCACCACACTTCATTGACTCTAAACATTATAGTTTAGTTCACCTCAATAGTTACGGGGCAACAGATGCTTCAGTTTCTGAAGTATGCAGTATACGGCAGGGGTGGGGTGGGGATTGGGGGGGGAGGGTTTGGGCCATTGCCCAAAGTTTCTAGTTGTTCAACAACTCAAGGTTCACAGCATCTCAGCTCCACGATATTAAGACACAACACCGCAAATACATGTCAACAGATTACAAACATTTAACATACTTCAGCCTCTAGGGCACCCACCACACAACAGCTCCCTGAGGCACAGGGGGCTTCTTACATTAACCATGATACAATGAGATATAAAGGGAACTCTCTCCGTATTATGCCGTGGAACGTACACAGCCTACTACTAGGATCAAGTGGACATTTACTGTGCGAAACACATATGTTATTTGGAGTACAAACACAAGCATCAAATCATGTGAAATGGAATGGCTATTGAAACCTGTTATCTTAAATACAACACAACACATTCAAACAAACAAGAGGTTACTGATCTATTTAGGTTTTTATGAAAAATAAATTGTGCTGAACACATTAGCAACAGCTAACTTCAAGGCAAACAGGACATTTAAATGTAGTGACATATTGAAAAATATAACTTGCCAGTCCCCACTCCACCAGGGATTCCTTTCAAGTCTGATATAGGATCTGCAAGACCTTATCCAACCAGGGAGACTTGGGAGAACCACCACCAGTCCTCTGGGCTTCCAGGTGACGCTAGGAGGCCAGGGAACGAACTCTCCCCTGCAGGTCATTCCACCTCTTCCTAATATCCTCCTATGTGAGCAGGTTATTTGTTACAGCAGTCACTCTGTCAACTATTTTGGCCCACATCTGCTTTTTCTGAGATATGGCTGTATTTTGGACTTGGGCTCCAAACAAATGCGGATCAACTCTTATGATTTCATCCAACATGACTGATAATTTTCCCTCAGTAAAACATGGATTTCTCTTCCCTGCCATTATAAAATGATAAAAGAGGTAATAAATGACAAAAGAGGAAAAATGAACAAGTAACAGGGAGAAGGGAAAATAAAAACTGATGACTGGGAATTTGTTGTGGGACAATGTTGTGCTGCTGTGGAATGGCAAAGAATCATGGTCTGAAATGGTGTTTTTTATAGTGTGGTATGCAGGTGCAATTAGCCAAAAAACATCAGGTGTGTAATGCTAGCATCCAGCTTACAGCCACAGGAATTGTAAATGTTGACCGCGTCCTGTGACAGAATCGCATTGCTGGCAAACCCCCGCTAGACACCGCCAGAACAAATGAGTGTTCTAAATAGGCTCAGCGCAACACTGCCACCGGCAGTGATGGAGTTTTATTCGCTAGTGGAGGAGTTTGCTGCGTTGTCAGCGTGAGCCAGGTACGTGACAGGAAACACTGTTGACGCGAATAGATATTCAGCCTGCATACATCTAAATAGAGCGGGTGGGATTACGTAAGCTTGACGGAGTACTTCGATACCCCACCTTGGAGTGACAACAGTAGTCCTGTCAAGATCTACATCAGGCCCTGAATGTTTTGCAGAAATAGAATTTGCCACTGTGTTAAACTGTCTCATACTTTCGGCTGATGGAAAAGACTTTCCCAATTGTGTGTCGAGTATTGTACCCAGGAATTACATTTTTGTCTAAGTTCCAACAATGATTTCACGCTGGTCAAAGTGAGACCCAATCTCCAGAAGGGACTGATGCAGGCCTTCGTAGAAGCCTTTGCCCCTTCCCTTGATGGTGCTTTGACGAGCAAGTGGCCCATGTATGGGTACACCTGGAATGACCTTTTCGTCTGAAAAAAGCAGCAACTTAAGTAAGACATTTGGTAAATATTTGAGGCGCTGATTTGAGCCCGAAAGAAAGCACTTTAAACTAGTAGCGTTGCCCAGCTACCAAGAATCAAAGGTAGTTTCTATGTTTTAGATGAATGAGTATGTGGAAGTATGCGTATCGAAGGTCCAGGAAGGGCATAAAATACCCTTTCTGCATCATCAGGAGGACTTCTAGTAAAGTAATCATCCGAAATGACTGCTTCTTTAGAAACTTGTTCAGCTGCCTGAGATCCAGTATTTGTCCCCATTCACCAATTATTTGTTATAATTAAGAACCTGGATAAAACCCTTGTTTCTTTGTGACTTGGATACAATTTCTATAGCCCCTTTGAGGAGTAGCATGAGAATTTCCATTTGACGATCCTTCAAATGAAGATGATGTTTCTTTTTGGGTGGGGGACTGGGGATCTCTGGGCGAACTCCAATGTATAGCTTGAATAAACAATTTGCATCACTCATTTGTCTGATGTTATAGTATCCCATACAGGAGCAAAAAAGGAAATTCTCCCTTACAGCTTCAGAGTACTAGATGGAAAAGGGGAAAAAGCGGCGAGTCAAGCTCTCTGCTGACTGTCATTGGTAATTGCTTGTGAGCAGCCTCTTTTCCTCCATAAGGACCACCCAAAAAACTGTATTTGATTCTGATTGAAACAGTATCCTTGATCAAATCCGGACTGTCTTTGAGCATAATACTTACGTCACTGACCTCCATACTGTTTGAATCCTTTGAAATTCTGTGTTCTTCTTGAGCCACGACAACTACATGTTACAAATCTGCATTATTGTAAAAGCGCTAATGTCTGTGCGGTGTCAATTTCAGTTTTAAGACCTTGAAAAGCCTTCTCTACATGCCTACCAATAAGAGTGAGAGCATCAAATAGCATTTTGAGTACCTTAGATTGGATGTCAGTGTTGAACTGTATTTTTTTCCTATTGTGTGTAGAGTCCATCTTGTTATCAAAACGTATGTTATCAAAATGTAATATATCTCAACAAATCGAGAAGGTGCATCTCAACACTGCAGTATTGCTCAATGACGAATGAGACCTATGCAATAAAACTGAGGCCTGAACAACGTAAATTCATGAACTTTGATAAACCATTGTTTTGTTCAAATCAACCAGCTTGAAACGCAATTATGTAAGGCATGCTCAACTGACAGCACTCGTGATTTACCTCAGCATGCTTGCTCAATGCTATTTTAATAAGGGGCACCTGCTATTTGTTATTGTGTAAACTCAATCCCTGGAAATGCCCACTGTCACTGGTTAAGGCACGTGGGTCCACATTATGCACTTGCTTATCATGCAAAATTAATGTTCTTTGATTGGATGATATATATCTATCTCTATTTATCTATCTCTATCTCTTTTCATTTATATATAGTGCAACTTGATTAACGGTTGCTGGGCATGTGATGTACTAGTCCACTATTCCCCAGAAATGGTCATGATCTTGATATTTCATTGGACATTTGGGGGCCGATTCCGATTCGGGAAAAACCGCTCCGAATAGCCGTTCGGAGCGTTTTTCCCATACAAATCGTACCCTGCAACGTCCCTCGTACGTACGATGAAGTACGATTCGTACCAGGAGCCGTACTCCGTACGAGTCGTACAGAGATCGTACAACTCTAATCTCCGTACGATTTTCCCTCGGAACCCGCTGTACGCAACATCTGTACGGTTCGCGGCTGGTTTTTACGACCCAGCAAGTACGATACGTGTCGGGTACGCACCGTACGACCCTTTTTCTAAGGAAGCTGAAAACAGCCGTAAAAGCAGAGTTTGCGCCGAAACAAGTACGGAATGACCCCCCGGGTAGGGTGCGTACCCCCCATGATCGCAGGGGTACGCACCGTACCCCTGCGATCATGGGGTGTATGGACCGTACGGTGTGTATGTGTTTGTGTGCTTTCCCATGTACGGTGCGTACACCCATCGTACATGGGGTACGGTGCGTACACCCCATGATCGCAGGGGTACGCACTGTACCCCTGAGATCATGGGGTGTACGGACCGTACGGTGTGTATGTGTTTGTGTGTGCTTTTCCGTACCACTCGCCCTTACCTGACGTGGACCGTATGAATCGCGTCCTCATAACCCGAGTCGTACGGTTTACGGTTTCAGCCTTGCAATATGTACGGATCGCGATGATTCCGACGGATTCACGGAATACGGATCGTACTACGCGACTCGGACGGACGGGTACGATTCGTACGGAGAGGGCTCCGGATACAAACTGTACGGACGTTTTTTTTTCCCGAATCGGAATCGACCCCATAATGGTACAGCTTGTTACGCCTTTGTGGGCTGAGACAAAATAGCATTAGGATTGTCACTTTTTGGGCACTTGGTTGGAGCTTAGTTGACAGCTAACTACCTCCGTGCCACGTCAATTAACCTTATTCCTGTGCCTGATCTGATGGCTTTTGGCTTTGATTCAAATGTAGGCTGCTCCATCACTACGGAAGGCAGTGGACTTTAACCAGCCTTATCTTTCTGATACAGTACCTCCAGCCAGAGATGGGGAAACCTGTGTTCAAGATATCCATTGCTGTGTCACTAATGAAGAAAGAAGTAAGTTCCACTTCCTTAAGGATATCTCTTGTTGCTTTTCATCTTTTGGAATAAGTTCCAATAATGGAGTCATATCAGCCATGTTAGAAATGGGATTTCCGGTTGGTTAAGGCGTGTGCCAAAGTCAGGCAGAAACCACCCCTCTAGTCAGGGCAAGGGAGTTACACGCCAAAGATAACCCCTGCTCACCCTCTGGATAACGTGACGCGAGCAGCAAGGCTAATCTCGGAGGCAATGTAGGTTAAGTGTTTGCGCACGCACCCAGCAACAACACCCAAGGCCCATCACAAAGGAAAATCCACACAAGGTTATATATAAAAATAGCCTTTGTATTATACCAAACACATTAGATAAGAAACACACACTTTACAATGTGCCACAGGCACGGGCAGAATTTACAGGGGATATATGTACAGGACAGGGCCACATGGACCACTGTCAGGAATAAGCACTTTTAGAACTAGAATACTTGTTAGAAATAGCACTTTGTAGGAATAATAATACTTGTAGGAATAGCGCTCAGAACATAGAACAATAATAACTGTAGCACAAAATAGAAAATAGAGCACACAACCAGTAACCACTGGTGAGAGGTAAGTACCACCTACGCAACCCTAACCACTTTAGGAAAATATCATGTAGGGAACCAGGAACTCACTAGTATCACTATACTAGTAAAAACAACCACCTAAGCATACAACATACATTTAGGGGTATAGGCAAGCAGCTTGGTACATGATGCATAAAAACACATTAAGCAGGTAATCACACTTGCGCCAAAATATCACATAGGGCATAAACATAGAACCTGTCCCCAGACCAACCTGGCCTCTCTGGGGCTGAAATGCCCTGTGTCCAGCAATGTCCGGACAGGCTGGGCAGGCAGCAACAAAGATGCTCAAGGGGCCTAAACGAAGCAACTGCCCACTAAGTGCTGTGCAGCTGGGATTAGGAATGGGGCCTGGGCTCTGTGCCACGTTGGAGCCCTCTGGCTCGGGAGCGCAAAGGAATGCCCCTAATAGAACCACACAAGGCTCTAAAACAAATATGCTGAGCAATGGGGGAGCGGCCCGCTGCCAACCGGGGCCGCTCTACCCTCACAAAAGCCCCCAAATGCTGGAGTCCTCCCTCTGGGTACTCTGACAGAAAATGTCGCCGGGAGTCCTCGTGGACTTTGGAGAAACAACTGGCCTCTGGAGCCCCTCGTGGGCTCGAACAACAAAATGCCCCCGAAGTCCATGGGTGGAGCCTCTCAGGCCCTAAATAAACTAATCGCCCCCGGAGGTCTTATGAGTCCCGCTCGTGGGACTCAGTGGAAAATGCCCCTGCTTCGGTGGAGACCCTCTTGGACTCGAAATAGCCAAAATGCCCCCAAGAGCCTCGTGGGCTCTAAACAAACAAATTCCCTCACACGGAGAAGGCACTGGAAGGAGGGGCGGGCACCGGCAATGTGCCCCGACGCCCCCTTCTGCCACCAACAACACAGGGCCACACTCACCGGCTTTACAGGGTTCCTCTGGCTCTGCTCCGGTCTGCGGGCGGCTCTACTGCCGACGGGGACGTCCTGGGAGGCGGGGTGGGCTCCCGTCCTCCCTCGGTACTGGCAAGAAGTCCGGGGTTCTCCCTTGCACTCGGGAGCCCCAGGCAGGACACGGCAGGCTGCTTCCAGCTTCCGGACGCTTCCCGTTTGTGGCGGGCCTGGTCTGTCACGCCGCAGCTTGCCTGACTTCCAGTTTAGGCAGCCAATGGCAGCGCGGCCCCTTGGGCGAGCCTCTAGGCTCAGGGGCGCGCTGCTGAGGTCAGTGCTGTGATTTCTTTCTCCTCAATACGGCAAAGGATGAGGGGTGGGCTCCCTCAAATTAACCCCTACAGCGGGGTAGGCACACCATGTAGGGTGGGCACCTGCCAGTGATTAAAACGCACGGCCAATAAACGAGGTGGGCACCCGTGCCTGAAATCAAAAGGGAGGGGGATCCCCACGCTGGGGGAATCCCTCAGGACAGGAAGCACAAAATCAGAGGGCACTTCAGAAATAAGGGTACAGCGCTCACAGGGCGCTTTGAGGTACAAAAGTTAAGGAAAGTCCTTAGGCAGGCAGGGGGGCAAGGCTGGGCCCAGGGGCAGCTCACAGGGCCCTCCAGGCAGAGAGGCAGTCCCCAGTAGCAGTCCCCCTCAAGAAAGGAACCAGGATGAGAACATTTTGCAAGGGGTCACAGCCCCTTTTTATACACCAAATCCCTTTGTCCTTAGGTGCAGGGTGGCGGAAAAACCAGTTACAGCTGGTTTTGGAGCACTCTGATGGGCTCAGCCCCTCTTTTCATTCACTGGCCAGGCTAGGGACATTAAACGTACCACAGGGGGAGGAGCCAGCATTGTGTGGGGAAAGCCTAGCCCTATTCAGGTCCCAGGTACACTCCTCCCCGGCCATCAACATGCAGATCTCCCATTCACCACCGGGGCAGACCCATCCTGACTCCTGGAGCCTGGCACACCAGCCAGCTCCAGCCAATCACAAGCCAGACAGCCAATTTACTTTTTATACACAGACAGGCCAACTTCTAGAAGTGGCACTTCCACATTAAGTACATTCACGCCGCACACATCATCGTGCAGCATTTAATCACACGAATCCGCACATACCAAACTTGAGTCTGCACACCCCACGCATCAGGAACTACCAGGGACACATACATTCCCCATGCATTCCTATGGGAGGGCAGACCAACCTCACTACACGCACACACTTTACCCTGGGACACAGTGGTAAAGTGCGCAAAAGCCAAAAATCACTGGCACCAAGTCACATATCAAAAGCAAAAAGTTTAGGGGTGAAGGAGGAGCTACGCTAGCAACCAAGATGGCCGCGTAGGCTCCCGGCTCCGCCGACCTCCGCCAGTAGCTCATAAATCCTGATATTGATCCTGAATTCGCACCAGACTCCCGTGTGGCTGAAGTGTTGCTGAGCTTAAAGGTGTAATCCTGAGATTTCCATCTTCTCGAATGATGAAGTTAACGCCGTGTTTTTATTCTCGGCCTAACCCAGCGTGGAAGCCGGGGCCTCGATTTCTAACCCATCCAGGTCGGAGTTGAACAACATCGGCCGCGGGACTTGGGCGACGTCTGGTCTCCCGAAGTGGAGAATATCCTGACCGGTTTAGATGGTGGTACTGTGGTCAGGTTGATTCCAAGGTACGGCGGCGAGACGCACCGGTTGCTGTGGACGGGGGTCCGTTGCCCGAAGACCCTGCTGAGCCCCCGGGGTCGACGGGCCTGGATCCTCGCTGGTGGCGACGGTGTTTAGACCGCGAGAATGACGGGTGCCCACCGTTAACGTTGGCCCCGCTTGTTCTTGTTACCCCGGAGTAGTCGACCTCCGGGGTCAAAGATCTGATCTGTCGCTTCGCGAGAAAAGATGGAGCGGGTGGAATGTAGGCCGTCGTTGCAGCCCGTAATGGCCGCCATTGGGGTGCTTCACCCGCAGGTCACCGCCATCATCCATAAAAAGGTCGTAACAGCTGAAAATATGTGTCTGGGACCGGACTACGACCCTTCGATAGATTTGAAACACGTGGCGTTACCTGCGAAGCAGGGCATTCCTGAGACAGAGGGCCCGTGCGGAAACCAGATCTGGTGTTTTTTGTCAGCTCCCGAGCAACAGCTAGCGAGCCTGGAACTACCAAAAACTCATTATACTCAATGCCGATACCGCCCAAGATGGACACAGTCGACCTTATACTCCAGGATAATTTCCTCAGTGACTATCGGATCGATTTATCATTCTTTTCCTCCCAGTTGGTTCAACTACGTTCTCGTGACTTACTGTTGATGGACAGATATCTCTGTTTGACTTGTGGACTTCGAGTACTAATACTTTGGATTCGATCCTACCGTACAGACTTTGACTTTCTTGAACGTTTTGATTTTCCTGTCGAGATGGCCGTTTGAGTGGAGAGTGCTCGCACGAAAAATCGGAGTGGCCAGGGTTGAGTTTGATTGTCTGGGTTTGATAAAAAGGCTTCATATGATACAGGACTGGTAGCACTATAATGATGCGGGAGTCGGGCAGTTTCCACAAGCTCCCCCAGTTGTTTTGTAATTGCTGCTTCACAATGTTTTGATTATAATCAGGGGTGGCTTGCTTCTGGCGGGGAGTGAGGGGGACCGGGAGCCTGTATGACATCTCCTTCTCCACTCTTTTCCTTCTTTTAGGATTTAGTTGTTGGGCGACAGGCACGCTGCTAGTGGGGTTAGGCCGTAGCCATTGCAGGAGTGCTTTGGGGTGGGGTGGGGGGGTTATTTTGTCTTTGTTTAGTTCTATGGCCTTTTTTCTTTCCTTTCCCCTTTTTATGAGAGGTGGGTTGCTTATCCTGAGTCGAACCTTTCCACATATCTGGGTGTCTACTCTGGCCCTAATTATCCTGAATAGTGGGTGGACGGACCTTGCTGGCGTCGGCTTAACGGGGTTGTGGATGGTACGGTTTCTCCTTTTTCATATACCTGTTCATGTTGACGTCCCACACTCCTGTGCATTGACTTTAACACATTGGCTTATTCGCCTACTCTCCGTCGTAATATATTCTATTGTATGACACCTGATATGTGTATTATTTCCTCTTGTTTTTCTTCTTTCAATAAAAATATATTTAAAAAAAAAAAAGTTTAGGGGTGAGCCTGCCAGAAGGGCGAAGTCCAACACAACCCCCTTCCAGCCAAAACGCAGGGTAGACCAATCACCACCGTGATGGGCTTCCCTGCTTGGGGCGTTAGAACATGGACGCGGGCCCGCAACTGCAGGGACACCCTCCTATTCTACTCCACGGTGAACCCATAGGGTTCCTTCTAAGATCCACTGTCTGGAACAACTGGGCTACGCCACTGGTACTCCCAAGCTGCCCGCGGCCAGGACCAGGCCCTGGGCCACCCAGGTGCCACTGGTCCTTGCCTATTCACAGAGTGGGGGTAGTAACCCCTGGCACATAGTAGCCATTCACCACTCTTCATGTCTGTAGGATAGGGCTAGACTGCCACTGGTTCTCCAGCCTAGGGTCTACACCCTCAGGCGGACCAGGAGTCACAGGGGAGGCTTTCCTCCCCCTACCTCTCCTTCTAGGGTTCCTCTACCTCCTGCGAGGGGTACCAACCTAGGGTTTAACCCCTCAGGTTGCACCGGGGTCACCCCCTTCCAGAGTTCTGCACCCTCCCAACTGGAGCGGTACCCCTGGACACGGATTACAGGCGTCCTACCCTTCAGGTCAGGCGGATCCTGAACCTGGCCTTCCAACCTCTGATATAGAACCTGGCACTCCAGGACTTCTGGGGACTTACACACCATCCCCCTGAGGCTGACACATGACTCATATGTCGTGTGACTGTCTGTGCGGTGCAGATCTCCCGTCCCCTGTCCACCTGACAGTGCGTGAAGACCCCCCAGAACAGAAGTGGCGTCACCCGGGTCACTACACAGGACCTTAGCCCAACTGGGTAGTCCCTGACCCACCGGTTCTTGCATTGGGGAACTCATCCCCCATTCACTCCTCACTTCGGACTCCTGTGCCCTCCCAACTGGAGTAGCACTGCCGGACACTAGAACCACTGGAGCTCTATTTACAGATGCTCCAGGTCCTCTACACACTAGGAGATTCTCCTCAAATGGACTAACAGGACAGCCTAGGTCCCCAACCCGGTGTTCCCTAAGGAAACCACCCAGGTTCTGAGACAGGGCTTTGGGCATCTGGGGACTCTCGGTAGCCCACTCACTTCCGCTCCACTAACTCCACTACTCTGAACCTCTTCCACCACGCTGAGCTGGAAGATACCTGAAACAACACCTGTTGGAATCACTCACCAATGACTTTCCAGAATCTCTATCATTTTCCCAGCAGTCTACTTCCCTTGACAGGAGCTCTGGATAAGTAGACCCATATTCCAACAGGTGTTGGCGCAACCCGGGCAAACAACCACTGAGCAGGTGCTCTCTGAGGACCATATCGAACAGTATGTCAAAATCAGATTCCGTGCAAATCTCTACCCAAGCCCAGGGGGCTCCAAGACATTCCTCCTGAAAATCATCCCAAGACTGGTGAGACAGTTTCCTACTGCCCCTGAATTTCAACCTATACTCCTTTTCTGGGGAAACAGGTACCATACTCTGGGAACTGGGAATTAGACTTCCTGCACTGAAGTCTATATCGCTGCCACCACCGGACTCAACCCTCCCTGGGGAATCCAGAAAACTATAACTGCGCGCAAGGGATAGTCTACCCTCCAGAGCTAATTTCTCTCTGGTGAAGGCTCTCTCAGCCTCCTCTATCCTGTCCTGCGCTAAGACCCTCTCAGTCTCTAGCTTTTGCTGTTCAAGGCCCAACGCCTTACGACTCCACTTTTGAGCCCATAATGCCTTTTTTTCCTCTAAGGCTAGCTTCCTATTCTCCAACTCCAATTTCTGAGCTTACATATGCTCATAGCTCTCCTTCTGGAGTTTCTCTAAAGCCAACTGGTGCTCCCTCTCTTCCTCCTATCTACCCACTCCTCTGGGGACAGGGAAAGGGATGGGGTGCTGCACCCCACGCTGGACCCAGCAAGGGACTCCCTATCTATGGGGTCTTCACTATCTGCTGGTGCCCATGCAATGTCATCTTCTTCCTCTTCTTCAGACTCTTCAGGGCTCCCCACAGACCCACCACCCTCATGGCGTGCGGCCTGGGCCCTATCTTCCTCACTGCGCTCACATTCCCATTCATCCTTCTGCCACCGGATCAGGTTGTCCCTCAGTATGGACGGGGTGTCTGACCCATTCACTGCTATCTCTCTTTCTTCACCGAACTCAACCAACTCATCCACACTGTATCTAAACAGAGCACAGAAATTAAAAGCAGACTCCATCTTGGCAGGACGCTCAGGGACACGTACAACACAGGGGACCTAACAGTCTGAGCTGAAGCAAGAGTACACAATTCACACAATATTCAGCAAGCTCCCTATCCCAGAGAACTCACACTAATTTGTCTAGTGCCACACACCATTCATCCACACACAACCCTACCCCTCGGACTGGTAAGGCAGTTTCTACCGCCCCTGATTTCTCAACCAGACCACATGTGACACAGGTACCAAACTCTGGGTGCAGGGCGGGGAACAAATGTACTGGACACAATTACGCTGCTACCACTGGATCCCACCCTCTGGTGAATCCAGAAAATTCAAACTGCACTTAGGGGATAGAAACCACCCAGAGTTAGTGACACCTAACTCACAGTGCAAAAGGAATACATTTCCCAAGAAATGACTTTTAGCATAAACTTAAAAACAATAATCCCCCTTCTATGTGACTATCTAAAATGCAGAGTTTTGTGGTGCAGCCAGTTGCTACTGGGGTACAGCGCAAACATCCGGATCCCTTCCGATGCCACCAATGTTAGAAATTGGATTTCCAGTTGGCTAAGGCTTGCGCCAAAGTCAGGCAGAAACCACCACTCTAGTCAGGGCAAGGGAGTTACACGCCAAAGATAACCCCTGCTCACCCTCTAGGTAACGTGACGCGAGCAGCAAGGCTAATCTCAGAGGCAATGTAGGTTAAGTGTCTGCGCACGCACCCAGCAACAACACCCAAGGCCCACCACAAAGGGAACTCCACACAAGGTTATATATAAAAATAGCCTTTGTATTATACCAAACACATTAGATAAGAAACACACACTTTACAATGTGCCAGAGGCACGGGCAGAATTTACACGGGAATATATGTACAGGACAAGGCCACATGGAACACTGTCAGGAATAAGCACTTTTAGAACTAGAATACTTGTTAGAATTAGCATTTTGTAGGAATAATAATACTTGTAGGAATAGCGCTCAGAACATAGAACAATAATAACTGTAGCACAAATCAGAAAATAGAGCACACAACCAGTAACCACTGGTGAGAGGTAAGTACCACCTACGCAACCCTAACCACCTTAGGAAAATATCACGCAGGGAACCAGGAACTCACTAGTATCACTATACTAGTAAAAACCACCTAAGCATACAACATACATTTAGAGGTATAGGCAAGCAGCTTGGTACATGATGCATAAAAACACATTAGGCAGGTAATCACACTTGCGCCAAATTATCACATAGGGCATAAACATAGAACCTGTCCCCAGGCCAACCTGGCCTCTCTGGGGCTGAAATGCCCTGTGTCCAGCAATGTCCGGACAGGCTGGGCAGGCAGCAACAAAGATGCTCAAGGGGCCTAAACGAAGCAACTGCCCACTAAGTGCTGGGCAGCTGGGATTAGGAAAGAGGCCTGTGCTCTGTGCCACGTTGGAGCCCTCTGGCTCGGGAGCGCCAAGGAATGCCCCTAATAGAACCACACAAGGCTCTGAAACAAATATGCTGAGCACTGGGGGAGCGGCCCGCTGCCAACCGGGGCCGCTCTACCCTCAGAAATGCCCCCAAATGCTGGAGTCCTCCCTCTGGAGACTTTGACAGAAAATGGCGCCGGGAGTCCTCTTGGACTTTGGAGAAACAACTGGCCTCTGGAGCTCCTCGTGGGCTCGAACAACAAAATGCCCCCGAAGTCCGTGGGTGGAGCCTCTCAGGCCCTAAATAAACTAAATGCCCCCTGAGGTTGTAGGAGTCCCGCTTGGGGGACTCAAGATACAATTGCCTCCAAACGTTGGAGTACCGCTAGGGGGACTCAGTGGAAAATGCCCCCGCTTCGGTGGAGTCCCTCTTGGACTCGAAATAGCCAAAATGCCCCAAAGAGCCTCGTGGGCTCTAAAAAGACGAATTCCCTCACACGCACCCCACGCATCAGGAACTACCAGGGACACATACAGTCCCCATGCATTCCTATGGGAGGGCAGGCCAACCTCACTACACGCACCCACTTTACCCTGGGACACAGTGGTAAAGTGCGCAGAAGCCAGAAATCACTAACACCAAGTCGCATATCAAAAGCAAAAAGTTTAGGGTTGAACCTGCCAGAAGGGCCAAGTCCAACAAGCCACACCTGGCGATCATAATCAGAATTGCCAGGGCATTTGCTGTTTTAATGGAGATAGCTGCCATAGACAAAATTATCGGGCCCAGATTAGCAATGCGATTACCATCCTTGCCTGGAGGACCAGAGGATGGTGTAATTTAGGTCTTGGTTCTTTCTGAGCTGATGAAGAGATTACTGAATCTGGTTTTGTATAACCAGTGAGGCAAGCCGGGGCTAAATATGGAGCCTTATACTTTTTTTCTCCACATAAGGTATCGGTATTGGAACTGTAGCTTTTTAAACTTTCGACCACACATAATTTATAATAGGTTGCTCTTTGAGTCATAAATAAAAACTGGTTGGTCTACAGACATTGTTGGTAGCTTGAATTTCTTAGCTGCTCTTTCTATTAATGAAAATTCATGTAGACAAATCCTGTGTAGAATTATATTGATTTGGCACATCATCAATCCCACTTGGGACAATGAATTCCCATCCATTATCATCTTGTACTCTATCATCTTATGGAAGCTCATCCTTTTCCTTATACGGAATTATTGGAGTCAACATCCTCCATGTCCTCTCAGGACATGGAAGAACAGGACTGGAAGATATTTCCATTGGAGGTGGATCAGGAGGTAGTGGTGACGGTTGCTGAGGATATGCAACTGATAAAGGAGTAGGTGGCAGACTAGATGCAGTAAAACCAAAGGAGTATGATTAGCCAGATGTTAAGGTAAAAAATTATTAAAAGAATCTGTTGCAACGTAGATAAAAAGGCCATAGGGATTTGGACCACATCAGGTCTCCATAATATCTTGGTGGTCTGTCCCAGATACCAATTCAAGAGGTTTGAAACTTGCAATCTTGCTGATAATCATTTGTTGTAGAATTGTCATCCATTTCTTCCTCAAAATCTGGGACATAGCTTACATCAAATTGTGTTGGGCTGTAATGTGTTAACGAGGCATAATCACTAGCCTCCTGTTCTTGGTCTGGGTGAAATATTTGAGCTGGAGGTAAATTCAATGGTCAAAAAATATCTAATTTTAAGTTTGTCGTCAACTGTGATTTTGTTGATGGTTTAGATGATGGTATGAATGTTGCTGATGGTGATACAGGGGTAATCAATGGCGTTTTTGATGGTTTGGTTGTCGACATCTGGGTCGCCGTCAATGGTATGGCCATTGACAGTAGGGTCAATGTCAACAGCTTAGTTGTTGAGGTTTCTTTTGAAGATAGGTTTTTGGAAGATGTATTTTTCTTTACTACAGGTTGCTTCCCTTGATAGTGCTTAGATGTATGCTTATCTTGATTATTACCTGAGGAGGTGGCTGCAAGCACTGTGCAAAATAAATCATGCTCACAAAACTGTACAAGTCTCCTCTTGTGCGCTGCCTTTGTGGCAGTGCTTGGAATGGCACTTTTCATAGAATCTTCTCCTGAAGAGGGGGCATGTCCTTTGAAAGGAGGCAAACAATTTTTCCTCATAAGGAATAATGCCAACCTCATTTCTTTGTCCTTAAGAGTTTTAGTTGTAAAAGCCTTGCAAATATCGCATTCTGATGCCCTATGATTTGGATAAAGGCAATAAATACACAGAGAATGTGGGGCTTCAGTGTATATCTGCTTGTTGCTACAAGATGAACAAGGTTTGAAAAGAGATTTTATCCGTCTGTCAGTCATTGTGACATTTGGCTGTCAGATAAAAAGATCTCACTGGCCCAGAAAAAAAATGAATCTTTCCTAAAAACAATTCACAGCAGAGCTAAAGATATTGCTGGTTCAAATTCAGGCCGATCAGAATCGTAACAATTTCAGGTTCACTGAAGGGTTAGAACAGAGCTCTACCAGGGGTCTCCGTCAGACACTAACTGCGGCAGAAATCTGAGCTATGGTGGTCTATAGCGGGAGTAGGAGAGCTTAAGCATCCACCTCATTGGCTGAAGTTTGGGTTCTTTTCTTAATGTGCTACTTAATAGATAATATTTCATGCCTAAGACCATTTAAAGACTGTATATAGCTATTTTCATGTACTGGGAATTCCCAGCTTACAACAGGAAATGATTCAAGCATGTTGAATACATAAAACATCCAGTGTTGGAGCATTGAACTTAATAATGTTCCCAAACAGATATTTACCTATTCAATACAGCTCGTTTTACTTCTTCCCTCCAAAACAAAGCTACAAAAGAACCAGCAATGAAGGGTAGTGAAAACAAAGCACACCTGTTCTTAAGGGGACAGGTCAAATCCTGTAGTCAGATCTGCCTATACACTCGTCTGGCCATGTACAATGGACAAGGCAATCATTTTGATCAGTTAGACCACCAAATTGACAACATGTAGCAGCTAACTTCTTGTGTTTCATAATTTTATCAAAAGTTAAACTGGGGTGGCATAGTGAGCAAAAGAACAATGCCTTCAACCCAGATCTCTTGACTGGGGGCAAGTGCTTGAATAGTTTCAGCACTCTGTCCATCACCTTTTTGTGTTTGCTATGTTCGTCCTAAGTGACCACGGGTATGCCCAGGCATGGGTTCCGTGCTCGCTGTGCTAGTGGATTCAAGCTAGCATGGCTGATGAGGGGTATTACCCAAAACTGTCCCAGGATGCTGGTTTCCGGTCCAGGGAGGATCCAGCTTGGCAGTTTGAGCTGGTCTATTCTCATGAGGAGCAGGGTCAAGATTGATTTGCGTATGGCTGGGTCCAAATGGGGACGGCGTAGTGAGCAACAGAACAACTAGGGGGGAATGTTTGATTTATTCAGCATTCCGTCCATCATTTGTTGTCGGAGCACTTTACCACGAGTGGAATGGCATGCCCAGATGTCGGTCCCTTGCTCACTGTGCCACTAGATTCAAGCTAGCCTGGTTGATTAGGTATGATACCCTGAAACCGATCACAGGATGCTTGTTTCTGGTCCAGTTCGGGTGGATTGTTCCCATGAGGAGGAGGGTCAAGACTGATTTGCATATGGTTGGGTCTGAGCTGGAGTGACGAAGTAAGCTTAAGAACGATGATGGATTCAACGCATATCTAATAGTGACTGGAGGTGTCTGGAAAGTTCCCTTGTGTTTGTCTTGTTCACTCTAAGTTGTCAGGGTATGCCCAGACGTGGGTCCCTTTCTCACTTTGCCACTAGATTCAAGCTAGCCTGGCTGATATGGGGAGTTATCCCGAAACCGTTCCTAGGATGTTTGTTGCCTGTCCAGGGAACATGTGGCTTGGCAGTTCGGGATGGACTGTTCCCAAGAGGAACAGGATCAAGGCTGATTTGCATATGACTGTCTGAAATGGGGTGGCAAAGGGAGCTAAAGAACGATGATGGGTATAACCCAGATCTATGACTAGAGGGGAGTGTCTGAAAAGTTTCAGCGCTCCATCCATCATCTCCTTGTGTTTACTTTGTTCGGCAAGAGGTGTGGCCAGAGCAATGAGAAGTCCCTTTCCCTATGGTCACTCAAAGCCAGCTACAACTGTAGCTTTTTTCCCACTGGATTTGATGCCACCCTGACAATGGGGACAAAGGCTAGACCTTTCCAGGTTTTACATGACATTTATCTTTGAAGGCGATTAAGTTCCTGGGTCCACCCCAACTGATCTTCCTGCCAGGGAAACACCTCCTCACTCCCAGGCCGCTGTCCCTGCTCTGGGAGCAGTTTTCACATCTCATTAAGGTCAAGCGCTAATAGTAAGTTTTCTTAAATCCAACTTCACTATGGATTTGGGCTTTTAATTAATATTTAAAAGAGTGAACTGAATTATTTTTTTAGTTCGTCCCAAACTTCAGATACATAATTAATATTTTAATCTGTACTCTTTTTTTCTCGTAGGAATACCAGTCTTCCACAGTGAAATTAGCTTTGGGGTACTGGCGTTTAAAAGGCTTATATAGAGGTGACTATTCCAAATTTAAAATAAAGGTTTCTCCCTAGTAAAAAGGGCTATTTTGACAGAGCGATTGCAGATTGAAACTGCAGCAGCCAGGCTACAGTGGTAGGCCTGTAGTCACGTTTTCCTTGTGACACTAATGGGTGCTGCCGTCCACCGGTGACATTTAACTTTCTATGCAATAGGTGTATTTTCTACACCAATTAGTATGACCTTATAAGAAAGTTAAATAGCCAATTAGGAGCAAGCCAATTTAATCATGTTTTAGGGGTCAGAGCACATACTACTGGGCACTGGACAGTAGTGCCTCAATGTGCAGAGTCTAAAAACCAGCAATAACATTCTGCAAACAGTGGAGTGAACATGCAAAAAGGGGCATTTTCTCACTTTACCTATCATGAGAAGGGCAGTCCATAAAACAACATTTATTACAGTTTGTTTATGATCAGGACCTTGCAAAAGAAAGAGGAATAATGAGAACCCAGGAGGGCGATCCCAAGCAGGGTTGCACAAACTAGGCACTAGGGAGGGGGGGCAGCCCTTTGGGCAAGGGCCTCTGCTCCCCCAATAAAAATGTGGCACTTTCAGTATTTCTTCCTCTGGGGCGGGAGGGGCAGAAATTACCCTAGACACCAGGGATCTTTTTTGTATAGGTCAGGGGTTAGAACCCTCAATATGTTGGAAGAAAAGGACACAAATTTGGCGAGAATTTCGTATGTGGACAAAACGTTACAGGGGCCTAAGCACGAAATACCCCAAATAGCCAAAAAAAGTCCCAGCAGTGAAAGGGTTAACCTCCTGAAAATGAAAAATTTCCGAGTACACATGAAGGGAAGTTTCAATTCTATTAAGCACACGGAGGCAAAGATTATACTCTACTTGCTTTTATTTCATCTCCAGCAGTGTTTAACTTTAACATAAAAAACTATCTTTCGCATGAACCATAGGGAAAGGTCAGCAAAAAGGAGGACCAATTCTCTTTGTTGACTGCGACATTATGCCTGCCACCGAATTCCTCAGGTCCATCTTAGTAGGTTCTGCGCCTTCAAGAAGTCAGAAACAGAGATGAACCTGAACTAGTATACCATGGATTGTCTGAAAACTATAACCAGGCAAGCAAAACACAACAAAATGGGACATTCTTATGCAATGCTGTAAATGGAAAACTAACCTGGTCAATAAAGTATTGTAAACCAATTTAAGATTATACTTATGCCAAATGTAAATCTGGAACACCCCATCCCCTGGGGGCCTCTTGGGCCGGGTGGGAAAAAAGATGACTGATAACCTCTGGAAACTCTGGGCGGGAATAATGCTTGCCTCCGTGTCCTTAATAGAATTAAAACTTCCCTTCATGTGTACTAGGACATTTTTCATTCTATGGCAGGACCAGAGGCGAAGATTATAATGTTCAAAGGTGGTCAACAACCAGAGAAGCCATGTCCACAACTGGTTTGAAACAGAATCTTTAAACATGGAAACTGAAGACCAGTCTGCGGCATTAATTATGTCTTCAAAGGCGCGCTCCGAGAGGGAAAGCTTTGGAGGCAATGGGCCCTCTGACTGAATGGGCACCAAAGTGCAAGATGTCAATGCCCTCCTCTTGCATGACCCATCTGATCCATCTAGCTATGGTGGGTGTACAGACCACTTTGAAAGGTTTCCCGAGAGAAATCAATAACTGGTTCTCAACCTGGGGACGATGCTCATTTGTCATACTTTCATAAGCCTTCAAACAGCGTACAACACACAGCTTCGGGTGCCGGTCAAATGCAGGGTATGAAATGGTCCTGGACCCCGACTTCGAGCATCTAGAAATATGGAAGGTGACCCCCTGAGGGGTGAAGATTCAGCCAGAAAGATCCAGGGCTCTCACATCAGACACTCTTCTACAGGAGACCAGGCACAAAAGAATGGCTAGTTTTGCTGATAACTCTTTCCCTGACAGGTATTTATTCGCTTGCTACGTCTTAAAGAGGAATAATACCATGTTAACATCCCAAAGCTTAGAGGAGCTGGGTTGCGGTGGTAGCGACGGACGGATACCTCTCATGAGCTTGCAAACAAACAGGTGCACGCCCACTTCTTCCACTTGCACCGGGGCATGGCCTTCCGAAATTGCGGCTCTGTAGGAATGGATAGTGTGGTATGCAAACCTTCAGAAGCCAGAAGTTCAGGATGTAGACCACTTAAATAAATTAATCGATATTGAAAAGCGCGAACAACTCCACGGGATCTTGATCATTCCTAAGGCACCAACCCACCCACCTGGGCCAGGTTGATCTGTAGCGCTTGTTGGTGCAGTCTGCCCACGCTGCTGCCGGAATCTTTTGAACTTCTCTTGGTAGGTCACAGTGTCTCCAACGCTGCCGGAAATGCGCCAGGCCATGAGTGGCATCCGGTTCTGTAAGATCAGAGGATAGGGACCTCCCTGGGGATCCCGAAGGATATTCTGATCTTGGGGTAGAAGGATTGGAGAATCCCAGGAAAGTTCCAGAAGAACTGGAAACCATACTGGAGACCTCTAATAGGGAGTGATCGCTTGCTGTCTGAGGACCTGCGCTAATAGGCGCACTATAACGGCAAACAGAGGGAATGCGTAACTCGACTCCTTCGACCAATCTTGGAGGAAGGCATCCGTGGCTGCTGCCAGGGGATCCAGCTTTCAGTTGAAAATTTTGGGACGATGATTGTCTAAACGAGAGGCAGAAAGATCCGTCCGAAAACAGACCCCACACAGATTGCAGTCTCTGGAAGACTCGAGGGTCCTGCTGCAGAGGATCATGTCTGTCCATGCCCTTGAGCACCAGTCCGCAATCACATAGGACTCCTCGGGAAGGTATTTCGCCGACACGGAGACATTGCGGTTGAGGCAAAATGTCCAAAACTCCTTGGCCATGAACGCTAGTGCCTTGGACTTGGTGCCGCCCAGGTGGCTTTTATATCAAACTGCTGAGACATTGTCTATTTTGAGAAGTACGCTGCAGCTGACCGTGTCCTTGGTCCAACACTTGATGGCAAAAAAGCCCGCCAATAGTTCTAGGCAATTGATGTGGAGAAGTTGCTCATCTGCGGACCACATTCCTCCTGTAAAGGAGTCCCCGCAGCAAGCTACGAGCCTGATTTGCTAATGTCAGACTCTATAATCAAGTCTGGGACAGAGCCAAATATGGCATGCCCGTTCCAGGCCTCCCTATGGTCTAACCACCACCACATCTCTAGTCTCACTTTCTCTGTGAGTGGGACCTGCTCCGAATACTGCAGGCCCTTCCTCAGGTGGGAGGCTTTGAGACGTTGGAGGGCCCTGTAGTGGAAAGGGCCCAGAAAGATGGCCTGTATAGAGGACGACAGAAGACCCACTATTCTAGCAATCTGCCGCAGAGAAGTAGTTTGCCTGGCTTGGGTTCTCCTGATTTCCCCAGAAAGGTAGTTTGCCCCTCCAGTGTAAGGAGGGACTTCTTTTCATTGATAACGAGGCCCAGTCCTTGCAGCAAGGCCACCCCCATCTGTAGTTGCTCTGTCAGCAACTACAGCCAAGAGGAGGAGGACTGAGCCAAGAGGAGGAGGTCGTTGAGGCAAATGATGAGGTGGAACCCCCGAGCTATGAGGTACTCCACCACAGGCTTGAGGACCTTGGTGACGCACCAAGGAGCGGAGGATAGCACGAAAGGGAGGGTAGTGAACTCGTACGCCTGGCCCTTCCACAGGAATTGAAGAAACTACAAGTGAGGGGGACAATTGGGACCTCCAAGAATGCGTCTTTTAGGTCTAGATGCACCATCCAGTCGTTTGGGTGCAAGAGTTCCCCCAGCAGGTGGATTCCCTCCCTTTTGAAATGGCGGTAAACCAAACAGCTGTTGAACTCCCTTAGGTTTATGGCCGAGCTTTGGACCCCATCGGACTTGTCCACAAACAAAAGGTTGCTTAGGAAACCCCGTCGGTAGAGGGAGGCATGGGCAATCGCCCCTTTGCGTCCCCCTGGACTGGACACCCGTAGAATTCTATACGGAAACCCTTGATGGTTTGGAGAACCCATCTGAGGTAATAACCTCTCAATTGTGTGTGCACAAAGCCAATCTGCCCCTTACTTGTGACTGTGAGGAAAGGCAAACTCTTACCTGGCTGGGCCTGGAAGTGACCCCTGGTGGTGCCTCTGGAGCTTCGACCCTTGTAATTTCTCCTGGATTGGAAGAACTATCCTTGCTTGGGTTGCTCCTGCGTGTTCATGAAGTTCCTGGCAGGGGCTTGGGTATAGAAGCGGCCAGTCGTGCGCCCCCCCGCCACTGCCGGCCCCAACGAAAACGTTTAGGTGGAAAACCCTCTATATAGAAGCTTGCGTCTAGTCCAAGGTGGTAAATATGGCCACGAATTTGCTCAATTCCTTGACAAGTGGCTCCCCGTAGAGCCTCCCTTGAGCCACTGCGCCTGCCTCTGAGGAAGCAGGGTCACCAAGTTTGGGGTCAACCTTTAGCAGACGGGCAAGCCGACTCGCAGTTCAGAGGGCGCAATTAGAGTTACCCTGAAACACTATGGAGCGATGAGCCCAGCCTGACACAGACTCGGGAGAGAGAGGGGAATTGGAAGCCTTAGTTTCCTCAGCAAGGTCCAGGATCTTGGTGAGTGGGCCACAGGCGTCCGGGAGCTTACCCTGGCACACACTCCAGGACCCATCAATCCCTTTCTTGGGGTCACAGATGTACTTGAGCAGGAATATGGCCATTCTGTGTTCCATCTCAGAAGTGAGCACCACATTACCCGCAATGGCGAGCGGGCATTCCACCTTAAGGCAGACTCTAACCTCCTTCTCCAGGGGCTTCCTAAGTTGAGTCGCTACGAACTGGGCGACCTTGTCGCCAGGAACCCATTCCGTGAAACGTGGGTGCAAGAGGTCCTCAGGGACCAGCTGGTCTGAAGGGGATTCTGCATCGCCCGCAAGGGGCACCAGGGCCTGGAGGGGCCCGCTTCATCCGTGGATTTGCTGGGGGACTCGTCGCCCCGGTCCCCCCCCCACCGCGATGACAAGAGGGGAACCTCGCTCAGTGCGTCAGGGAGATTGAGGGAAGGGCAAGCTAGGAAGGCCTTCTGAAGGTGTTCAAAGGTGCCAACATCAATGGCTGAATCAGATTTGCGCTTGGGGGAACATGTAAGGAAGGGGGGGTTCCACTAGGAGGGGAGTTGTCAGCATATGCATAGGCGATTTCCATGAGGAGCCGATCAAAGAGGCCCATGGTCGCCGTGACTGCCTGATGAAAGGAGGCATCTACCGCCTTGAAGAACTAGTCGTCTAGGGGGGGGACCTGTAGGGACTCTTCCTCGAGGTAGCCCTCCATGACCTCTGCAAGGGGCCTCACCAGTTAGGAAAATAATAATAATAAGACAGCGGGTGGGGAGCATACTAGTGACCTCACTGCCCCACGAAATCTGGCGAACCTCAGGCTCCTATGACTCTGGCAGCTGTGGCAAGCCCTGAATTTGGTCGCGCAGGTGTGAATACTGGGCACAAGCTCCTCTGGAGCGGACTCACCTCTATAAATGAGGGTATCCTGGACGCCTGGGCTGGGCTCCAGTGGCAGCCAAAGAAGGCAGGTACTATCCTGCTAGGAGCACCTTGGATTATCAATTTGAGAGGCACAGAATGACTGGCCTGTTTTAGAGACAGGCGTCAAGCTGCTCCAATTACCAATTCTGTGGCACAGAGTTTGACGCAATTCAGACGGGCGTCAAGTTGCTTAAATTAGTTGAAGATCCGTTAAACACGGGCGTCTCAGCTTCCAGGCGGCTCGAGGCAAGTGCAGAGGCTCAGCGGGGATGCGTTGCTGTCAGATTTGAAACTACTAGGAAAAGCACGTCACCCGTGGAGCAACGAGACACGGTTCGCACCGTACGCGCACCAAATAGCAGCACCGTGCCGAGTCTTCGAACGGTGCCACGCATGAGAGACGTTCCCGCGACAGTGGTAAACGCTGCGCACCGCTGCGCAACAGTAGTAAGGCTCAAGAGGCATTCAAACTAGAGAGAAAACACCAATAAGATCACAAGAATAAGAGGGGAAAAAAAATGTCAAAAATAAAAATCGGTTAATTAACTGCCGGAGAGCATGAAAAGAAAGAGGACGTATTGCAGAAGCCCTGTGCCTTTTAGGGAGTCTAAGACGGTTGATTGATCCTTCTTTTTGGTGACCTTTCCCTACGGTTCATGGGAAAGATAGTTTTTTACGTTAAAATTAAACACTGCTGGAGATGGAAATAAAAGAAAGTAGAGCATAATCCCCTCCTCCGGTCCTGTCATAGAATAAGGGGCAGATTCCGATCTCGGTCGGAAGGGCACCGAATCGGGTTTGGCATTAGCGGACCTGATTCAGAGGCTGAATTTCTGTCAGAGTTGTAAACGGGTCCGGACGTCGAAGTACGATGCGAACAAGCGTGAAATCTCCGTCCGAATCGTATCCGGGTCCGAACCGCTCCGTACGACCGAGCTAGTACGATGCTCGATTCTGACAGCCGGATCGAGTTGGAGCGCCCGGCTCGCAATAGCTCCCGGAGTTGGACTTCGGGGGTCCACGTCGGACCCCCGGTTACCTACAGCCTTACGACTCGGACACAGGGGGAGACCCATGGGTCTCCTCAACACAGGCATGTACGGTGCAGATGGCACCGACGCTTACCCACGGTAGGGGGTTCACTTGTCCGCGACTTACCCATTCAGTCAATGGGAGCCCATGTACGAGTCATACGACCGGCTCCCATTGACTTCTATGAGCGTCCGACCAAATCAAGTCCGACAGCATACGGCCGCATCATACTCGCTCGGTCGGACTGCAGGAGTCCGGATCGCTCGGAAAACACCACGGATCAGGCTTGGTCGGAATGCTTTCCGACCCAGATCGGAATTGGCCCCTTAATGTTTACCTCATTTTAACTATTAATCCACTGCTCGATAGACAATCTAAATTTCCTTTTAGGTGAGTTAAAAGCTAATTAATTCCATAACATGCTCAAATATACTAAGGTCTCTAATCTATGACATCAACAGCGCCATAAGCAAAACAGTTTCATCATTTTTTTCCTTTCCTATAAGAGTCCGTAAATGGTTAGACCATTTACCTTTAGCTGAATAAAAGCATGTTGCCGCCATTTATAGTGTATTTTGAAAGCAAAAAATACTCCAGGCTCATTTTGGGAGCTGTGTTCATATTTTGATGTAACGTCACAATTTTATAACAAACTCAGAAAAATTACGAGACAGTGATTTGTTAGGAGGTTGAGGGAACTTTAGTTGAAATGTCATTAATGTGAGATGACCGATTAAGTGATTCAATGCAAACTAATTGTAAATTGAAATATTAACATTCAAGAGATTTAGGCGCTGCAAGAATTCCCCTTCTTCAATACGCTATTAGTATTTAGTAAAGTAGTGGAAGAGTCAGATAAGTGTATGAGGACACAGAAGAAATGGACATTAAACATCACAGTGAAGTAGAAAAGAAAAATTGGCCAAGTGGCAATTTGCTACTGGTGTTTTTGCTACCAGTAAGCATTTTTACAAACCAACCTATGTACTAATAGGTTGGTTAGTAAAGTTTTGATTCCCAGTGGGTCCTAATTCGACCAACATCATGAGTATTAATGCAGTAGGTCGCAATTCCGATTGGTGACTAGCACAGGACAGCGATCACTTAACACCATATCTGTGACCTACTTTAAATAACGTAATTCTTTTTCCTTTTAAATGCAGCATGTTTTCGTAAAGGAATTTGGTACCCTGAACCACAGTTTACTCTCCAACAATAATTTTTTGCATTCACAAAAGGAAGTGGTCGGTAATAGTTATATGATGGCTGATGAAACAGAGCTGAATGAGAAAGAATGTATTGTGAGCAGGAGTGTGTTTGAGAACATGGGTGAGGCTGACTAGAAAAGGATAGCTGGGTGTTCATGATGTCAAATGGGGCATGGGAGGTACAGGATAGTGATGTTTACAGATATGACATGGGGACTTTATTTTACCTTAGATCTTATCTTAACATGCTCTGGCATATTTTGAGACTTTTTTGTAACTGTAGATTTAATTGCCTTTTAATGTGGTTTCACTCTGCTCTTATCTTCCTTTGCGTTGAGAGCAAAGGGTATACACTATATTCTGATAGTCCCTTTTCATTTGCAGTGAATGTTGATGTGTATTTCAGAATGTTTACTGAGGGAGGACACTGTTCGAGCTCGAGACAGCTCTGAAGTGGTTGCTAGAGAGGAAGTAGTGTCGGATAGTGACTACCACAGAGGAATAAATCATTGTTACTTCTTCATCTTATACCTCAAAAAGCGACTTAACCCCTTGGGCGCGGCCGCAATTCTGCACGGCGTTTTTTGAAGTGGGCGGGTTTATGACAGCCCCCAGCCGTCATCAGCACACGCCCACCGTAGTGCATGACGGCTGGGGGCCGTCATCAGCATCGAAGGGGTTAAAACACTTTACAAAAAAAATTTGAATACCACAACATGTCAAGCAAAAAAGATGCTGGTTATTTAGTGCAGAATGAAAAGGCACAGAGAATTCTTAAAATCAACAATTTGACAAGTAATATGGCCAGCTGGTTAGAATTAAAACAAGATATGATTAGGGTGCCATAATACGCGATACCGGAGGGAAACTAAAATCGTATAACAACATCAAATCCAGACAATCCCAAGAATTATACAGTACACAATTGATGTGTTTTTATAGACCCATGTCATACCCCTTTCTCTCTGGAGCAGACTAAGTGGAGCTACAACAGCCAATAGAACCTGATGAATTAAGTTTTGGTAGGAGGACTTTGAATGTAAAACAAAATTCCCAGACCATGTGGGATTAGTACTGATTATTTTAAACCTACTTGTGTTTTTAGCAGTCCTGTTTGGGGAAAACAACCTTCCCCTGAGATTACAAGGTTACTTCTAGTGAAAAAGCCCATTTACCTTTATTCTGTTTTCTTCAGCCTCCAGTTGTCTAGAAAGATCTAATAATCTCATACTAAGCTCTCCCCGTTCTTCCAGACCCTTGTCTTCAGAAAGTTTCTGCAACTTTTGCAAACAGTCCTTTGTTCTTAACAAATCAACATCTGCTTCCTTAAGCTTTCTTGATGCATTCCTCTCTTGTTCCTGCGACTTCTTCAGTAGTCCTCTTAGTATCCGTACCTCACTATTATGTTGTGTTATCAGCTGATGCAAGTCATTTTCGGTACTTTCAAACTTTCTTAGTGCTTTAATATGCCTTAGCTGAAGCCTTTTTAAAATCTTGTTCTCCATGTCTATAGCTTCGAGCTTCTGCTGGTGCTCATGGAGTTCATTTTTAAGCTCTTTGATACGACGAAGTCTTGCTGATAATATACGTTGTGCCACAACATCCTTTTCACCACCGATCTGATGGTACTTTAGACGAGTGCTCTTCCATGACTGAGTTTTTTTCCACGAATATCTCATGCCTCCTGCAGGAATGGCAAAATACAATCAATTTTCGGAATTTATGCCTGCTATAAAAATAAAATACCTTTATAAACAGAAAAATACAGAAACACTTTCCATGTGTGGCTAATGCCACTATTTGTACAGTAAACTAGCCAGCAATCACTGGGAGACATAAGATTTTCTCAGCTAAATATTATAATGAAAAATGTCCTGGCATTCGTAACGGAAAGTTTTAATTCTATCAAGCACAAGGAGGCAAGGAGTAAGCCATACTTTCTTCGCTTTAGTAAACAGCAGTCATCTTGAAGATTCACAACAAAAAACGTCATTTCCCATAACACCTAGGTAAAATACGAAAATTCAACCATCTAATCAGGAAGCAGAATATCCTTCATATGCTCCTGTCCTCGCTCAATCATCCTCTTTCTTCCTGTGACCAAAGCCAGCGATGGAAAACGTTGCTCCTGTTTGGCCAACTCCGATCCTCCAAGAACCCAATGGATTAAGCTTAAATCACCGAGTTTCTCATAGCTGAACCAAAAAAGCAAAACGACCAGTAATAATACAAGGCACTGGAAGAGACAAACTGCTGCCTCTACTAGAATTTCCCCTCATGACAAGTATTTAACAGAATTGAAAAGCATAGTACTTACATCCAAAGAATCACATCCTATATCTCTGGGTGGGCAATGAACACAAAGAGCGCTGGGTAGATTAATACTCGCCTCTGCATGCTTAACAGAATTGAAACTATCCTTTACGAATGCTAGGAAATGTTTAATTCTATGCCAGGACCCAGAGGCAAGGATTATACCAGTTTGAAGCTCATCTATCACTAGAGCCGCCATGGAGGGCACTGGTTTGAAATAGAACCTTTCAAAGGTCAAATCTGAAAACCAGACTGCTGCATTCATAATGTCCTCCAAGCGAGCTCCGAGAGCGAAGGCCTTTGACGCCACAGCCTCACTAGTAGAATGTGCTCCGAACTTTGGTGCCAGCCTCTGGCATGGTCCATTGAACCCACAGGGCAATGGTCGGGAAGAGACCGCCTTATACAGTTTATGAAGGGCAGTGAGTAATTTCAGCTCCCCATGATAGCAGAGCTCCGGGAATTAGACTTTGTATGTCTAGAAACATGGAATGTGACCCCAAACAAGGTAAATGTTCTTCCCGTAATGTCCAGGGCCCAGACATCCAATACACTTCTGCATGATACTAGAACCAGAAGAGTGGGTAATTTTGCAGACAACTGCTTGTGATAAAGGTATTTGTTTCTAGGCCAGGAAAGGAACAGATTCCTTACTGTGTTGCCGTAAAAAAAAAAAAGAACTGAATACCTTGGCTCTGGAGGAAGAGAGAATCTGAAGCCTTGGAGAAGCTTCTGGACCAAAGGATGTTCTCCCACTGGAAAACTCCCCACATGGGCATGCCCCAAAGAAATCACTGACCGATCTTTAGGCCATTCCGTCTGCCGCCAGCGAGGCTAAGAAATTCAAGATATGGACAACTTCTGTCTCCACAGACTTGAAGTCCCATTGCTGACACCAACCCAATTACTGAGACCACACTGAATTTGATCTTATCATCCACCCAAGCTCAGGAGATGATATGATATATGATATGATATATGATAAAAAGGATTTGTATAGCGCTCGTTCACCAATGGTTTCTTGGCGCTGGGGTGGGAGAACGTGATGAGAGGGATGTGATTTATTGGTTGTACGCCTGAGAGAATAACCATGTTTTAAGGGATTTCCTGAACATGGGATAGGACTCAGTTTGACGTAAGGTGTGTGGCAGTGAGTTCCAGAATTGGGGTGCGAGAAAAGCAAATCTCAGCCCCCCGTGTTTCTTGCGCTTGACGGTGAGGGGTGTCAGGAGATTTGCGTTGGACGAACGGAGGGAACGGCTAGGAATGTAACGCTGGATTCTGTTGGAGATGAAAACAGGCCCATGAGATGAGAGAGCTCTATGGGTCAGGCAGCCAATTTTAAACAGGCAGCGTTGTGCCACTGGGAGCCAGTGGAGGCCCTTGAGGAGGGGTTTCACATGATGTGATTTGGGTAGGCCATGCACGAGTCTAGCTGCCTGGTTCTGGACCAGCTGAAGCTTCTGTAGCTGGTAGGCGGGAATCCCAGAATACAGGGAGTTGGAGTAGTCAATACGTGACTTTACTAGGGCCAATGTGACCTGGACCAGGGCCTCAAAGGAAAGAAACTTGCTGATTTTCCAGATCCTGCGCAAATGAAAGAAACAAGAAGAGACCACGGCATTTACTTGAGGCTTAAGGGTGAGGTCGCTGCTGATGGTAACTCCAAGGCTCTTGACTGCTCCGGAGGGGGTAGGTGGAGGACCCAAGATGAGTGGCCAGAAGCTGGGGTCCCAGGGATTGAAAGAGGGCCTGGTGAGAACAAGCTCAGTCTTATCTGGGTTTAATTTGAGTTTGCTTGTGTTCATCCATGAACGAATGAATGTCAGGGTGGACTGAAAGGATTCGATTGCGGAGGGACAAGGATCAATGGTGAAAACAAGCTGAATATCATCGGCGTGGTTAAAGATGGCTACGTCCCTCTTCCTTAGGTCCGATATAAGTGGCCGGATGTAGAGGTTAAATAGAAGCGGGGAGAGGGAGGAGCCCTGAGGAACCCCACAGGTGAGTTCCTTGTTTTCCCATACAAGGTTGGATAGGCGTACAGCTTGATGACGGTTGCTGAGGAAGGAGGCAATCGATTTTAAGGGGATGCCGGCGTCCTCGACACGGTCGACCAAGAGATTGTGGTCGACCGTGTCGAAGGCGGCCGACAAATCCAGGAGGACGAGCGTCTGAGAGATGTTTTGGTCAGCGCCTCGTCTCAGCTCGTCGTGGACGGCTAGCAGAATGGATTCAGTGGAGTGTTCGGGTCTAAACCCAGCCTGGTGGGGGTCCAGGTAGTGTGAGTGTTAAATGAATGTGCTGAGGCAGCTTGTAACATAAGCCTCAAGGATTTTGCTCAAGAAAGGCAACAGTGAGATGGGTCGAAAATTACTGGGTACAGTGGGGTCTGCGCGAACAGCAGCATTTTTTCGAAAGTCCTGGGACTTGCCATCAAGACCTGTAATCCTCCACGCCATAAGTTTGAGGGTTCTGTTCATCGTTAGTTGCTGGGGAATTCCTAGAGGGATCCCAGAGGAGATTCTGACCTAGGGGAAGATGGATTGAAAAATCACAAGAAGTTTCTAATAGAACCGGAAACCAAACTTGCAACTTCCACATCAGGGTCACTACCAGCAGATCCGTGAGCTGCCTGCTAGTATGCCCAACAAGTCTCATTAACATGGCAAAATTAAGAAAGGCATAACCCTTCAAACAACCAATCTAAGATGAAGGCGTTGGTCACTACCGTGCTGGAGACCGGTCTCTAACTGAAGTACCAGGGAAATTGATGGTCCAGGTGGCACGCAAAGAGGTCTATTGTGAAGGTTCCCTACCAGTCTGAGAGGGCTTGAAACATGGCCGGGAGTAGTTGCTCGTATCCCAGAGGTGTCCTGATTGCCAATCCGCAACCTAGTTGCCCGTGAGCTGGAGGTGTTACACCACCACCGACAAATGGTTGTTCAGGCAGTACTTCCAGAAACTCTTGCCTTGATCCTGGAGGGCTCTTGGCCTTATGCCCCCCAGATGATTAATGTAGCAGACTGCTGCTACATTGATTATTCTTAAGAGCACAGAACATATGGTGCATTCTTGGTCGAGCATTTTACTGTGAAGAGCCCGCCATCACTTCAAGGCAATTGATGTACTGGGATTGTTCTGTGGCAGACCATCTGCCTCCAGTAGTGAACTCCCAACAGCGCAACCCCCAACCAGTGCCACTAGCTTCAGACAATCACCAGGTCTGGTTGAGAACCGCAGACCGGATGCGAGTGCCTAGTGTGTGAGGGCACAGTTAGCTTTGCCTACGAAGATATTTGCGCGCTGGGCCAAGTCAGAAAGGACATCCAGGGAGATGAGATCCCCTGGGGAGTTACATCCTCCGCCATGTCCAGAATTTTGGTCAATGGCCCACTCATGTCCAGTAGCTTATCCTGGCATGACCACCAGGTGTAGTCAATCCCCTTCTTCTGGTCCCCAACTTACTTGGTCAGAAGGGTGGCCATTCTGAGGTCAATTTCCAGTGTTAAGCCTACTTTGCCATCCAGCGAGGGTTCGGGGCATTCCTCCTGCAGGTGGTTGAGTATTTCCTTATCCAGGGGCTTGCGGAGCCTACCTGACACATACTTGGCCTCCTTATTGGCAGGGCTCCATTCGGAGAAAGGAGGGTGCATCAGTTCCTCAGGGCCAAGCATGTCAGATTGTGGTAAGGCCTGTCCCAAAGTGGGGGGCGGGGTGTGTGAGGGGCTAGTCGTCAGGTGCCATTACCTGTTGTGGTCCAATTCCCTATGGACAGCGTGTGGGATCCGTATGAGGCTGGGGTGGCACGGGAAGCAAATCAGACCCTGGTGTCTGCAGGTCACTTAATGCATCAGGCAAAGTTGATAGTATGCAGCCCAGGAAGGGCAATATAAGCCTAGAAAATGTATCTAGGGCCACCACAGGATCTGCGGGCGCTTGCACGGGTTCTGCAGGTTTGCGGCGGGCAGCCCCGGACGTAGGGGGCCGATGGCCCAGGTAGGTCTACCATCGGGGCGAGGGGTTGTAGGCACTTTTGTGCCATAGCTAAAATCTTCCTCTCCAAGGGCGCCATCACGTCCAAGACTGCCTTGTGAATAGAGGCATCTACCACCTTGCAGAACTCACCAGTAACTGGGAAGTATGATATCTCCTCTTCCTCAGCAAACAAGTTCACATATTCTTGCATTATTTATGGTGGGCAAACCCACTTTTATGCAGTTACAGAGGGCAATCAATAAACTCTGGGGAACCCAGAAGAGTAGAGGTAGCGAAAACGTTATAGTTATGTAATATGGGGGGCTGTAAGCCTCACAGAACACTATATACCCTTGTTTTAGATTGGACTAATCACACACCGCCTGAGACAGTGTTCATTTTAGTATGCAGCTTCTACCGTTGTAAAAGCGCTTCAAATATGGATCCCAGCGGCATAATGACTCCAAGCGGGATGGGGCACACCCTGCACCTATAAATGCGGTTGGAGGCACTTGACTGTCAGTCAGGGGAAAAGCTGAAGCGTCCACCGATCCGCGGAGGCTGGCAGAAGCGCAGGTTTCAAAAGAGACGAGGGGCTCATGCCCAGATATCCACTTTGCGCCTGCCTCGTGGCTCGCAATGGCTGAACACTAATTAGCCTAATGATCCAAGTGGCTGCAAAAGAACAATAAAGCATGCCGCTATCCATACATAGTCAAAACAACCAGTAAAATAAGGGCAGTATGATACTGAATTGGGAACGGGGAACAGTGGTCCCAATACTTATCTTTACAGCTGCAGCAGTGAAGGGAGAGGACTAATGAGATAGAGGACAGGAACATATGAAGGTTATCCTGATTCCGGATTGGATGATGGACTTTTATTCTTTTCTCTAGGTTTTATGGGAAATTAAGTTTTTTGTTGTATGTCTTCAAGATGGGTGGTGTTTAATAAAACAAAAAAGAATGGCATAATCCTTGCCTCTGGGTTCCGACATGGAATTACATTTGAGATCTCCAATCACAATCGACAACATGTTTCAAAGTATGAATACATTTTATTCTGTATATTATGTTTGAAGTTTTTCCTAGAAATTATAACCAGGTCACTTTATTTTCCAATGCACATAAGGCATTTACAGATCATCAAGGCTCCATGTCCAGACTTCTATCTCCACATTTCTTTGTCCATATTTCTAAAACTGAGAGGTGGCTCCTCCGGAATGGTCTAGGAGAGTAGCCCCATTGGCTCTGGGCCAGCATCTGAAAAATAAAGCAATATTTTATAATTGTTTTATTTTTTTAGCTGCTGAGCCAGCACTGGAGGGGGGGGGGGACCATGGCCGGGCCATCAGAAGGGAGGGGGAGGAGGAGTGGTGTGTACACTTCTAAGTGCGCATGACTGTTTGGCTAGCCGTCTTAGGCCGGCCACAGACATGTGCAGTTAAGTTTCTCCAACCCAGCTGTATTACATATTGGAGAAACAGCACAGACTCGTTGTCTCTGAGCGAGCATCAAACTAGCTCGCTCAGGCCAATCCCAGCTCTACTCCTATGGTATTGGTGATAACTTGAGAGCAGCACAGGGATTGCACAGGGAGTCTAAGGTGTGTCTCAGTGTTTTGGGAGAAGGAAGCAGCAGAATGAGGCACGAGGCCAGCAGCTTCAGGTAAGTCTTATTATTTTTTTGTTTGTTTTTAATCCACCTAGCTTCCCACCATCGTGGTACCCCACCAGCACACCCCATGCACTGCTCCATTCCCACACCCACTCCATCACTTTCTGATTATGGCGGCTGCCACTTCTAGAACTGTTAAGCAAGACACAATGATTATCCATTATTTGTGATAGTAAAAATATGTTTTAACGTTTTTTGTGTTAATAAATGTTACAACAAGGAACAAAGATGGAAAATTAATTTATGTGTATTGCCCATGTGTATTAACAATGTGTAGGAAGTAACAGCTCGTTAAATTATTTGATAACTATTCAAACTCCCACTCAACAACCACTTACCATGGGCCTCAAGAACAGGAGCAAGGATGAGTATATTTATTTTTTTCTCTTTTGGTAAAAAAACAGAAAAACATCGAGAGTACACGTTCATATTATTTTTTTTATTCAAGTGTAAAAGCAGGAGTTTTGAACAGAATCATGTAAGTGAATAAATATGGAGATACGAGATCACAATTATTTCCTAATTTAGGAAACCTCATAACATGGGCATTGCAATGAAACAAAATTACCCAACTACTAGCTGTCTATCAGTTAAAAATTGTCTTCCAGTTAATTTTCTCCCAACTTAGATGAAAATGATAACACGTACAGGGATGCATGGAGAAGGAGATAGGCTTGTTGCTTTCTTGTTATTCTGTATTCCAGGCAAGCCGTAGCCCAGAAAGCTATACTTTCCATGTGCTGTGTGATTAGTGTATTATTGTCATCTAATCTGGAGTGTAGATTTTAGAATACTAGTTCAGGCCTTACTACTATTGTATCTAGACTTCGGAAATACTGTACTCGTGGTTCTCTTTCTTGCCCTTATGGAAGCTGTTGTAATTATAACACAATACTAATAAATCTTCCCTAGTTTAATGGCAGAGAAACCTTTACCAATGAACATTCTAACTGCCACAGAGTAACATTCCACACTGTAAATGATAAGCTGGAAAACCAATATTATAAACACATTCCCTCCCTTTCAAACAACAAAACAAAAGAAGACAAAGCAACACAAGATAACTTCATGAACATTGAATAGGATACGCAAAGGTCTGCTCACTCGAGCTGTATGCAAACCAGTGACCTGAACCAGCTACATCACTCCATCCCCCACGGACGGTTTATAAAAACCACTGCTGATCGTCAACAATCAACCAGTGCAGCCTTCCACATTCTCACCTGGTTTGATCACACCTCTCCCTTCTTTCTGAAATAGAGTCACTCTCCTAAAGTTTCCTGTCAGGCCATTTTCTAACTTTACCCAATTTCCGCCCACTTGTCTTGCTTCGAAAGGTCCTCAAAATTTGCACAGACCACCACCCACACCACCAGCCTTCACTTTCATCCAATCACCAGCTTCAGTTAACAGTTTCGTTATTGAATATTCTTTGCATCCAGAAACAATTTCATCTTGCTATCCAGCAACTAAAAGAAAACCAATTTGGTTCCTGGCTGCCTGCCACGCATCAACTCGAATGGTGCTTTGCCAGTACCAGAAGTCACAGAAGCGTGATGTGCCAATAGCATATTGACTGCCCTCTGCACATCTAAGCCAGCTTTATATGCTAGTTCCATGGTACCCTACACTAAACGATTCAACTTCTCAACTTGGCCATTGCTCTGGGGGCCGAAAAGTGAAGTATAGACATGTTTTACTCCCAGATCAGGCAGGAATATTTTCATCTCAAGAGAGGTAAGTTGAGTACCATTGTCAGGAGAGATATGCCTTATCTTCCGAATATCTCTCCTAACACAGCAACAGTGGCCTTAGTAGTGATGCTTCTCATGAAAACAACTTTTAACCATCTGGACGTAACATCAATCAAATCATTTGCAAAGCGTGCTACTTACCCGTGAGGGTCTCAAGGCGCTGGGAAGGAGGGAGGGAGGGGGCGGGGGGCGGGAATAAAGAATGCTGCTACTGCTCGAAAAGCCAGGTCTTGATGAGTCTTCTGAAGGTCAGTAGGTCTTGGGTCTGGCGTAGGTGGGTGGGGAGGGTGTTCCAGGTCTTGGCGGCGATGTGGGAGAACGATCTGCCGCCGGAGGTCACTCTTCGAATGCGGGTGACTGTGGCGAGGGCGAGGTCGGCATAGCAGAGCTGGCGGGGGGAAGTGTAGAAGCTGAGTCGTCTGTTGAGGTATGTTGGTCCGGTGTTGAGTGCCTTGTGTGCGTGGGTGAGGAGCTTGAAGGTTATCCTCTTGTTGACGGGGAGCCAGTGCAGGTCTCTCAGGTGGGGATGTGGTTGCGGCGAGAGATGTCGAGGATCAGGCGTGCAGAGGCGTTCTGGATGCGTTGCACCACTAGCACCACTGCATATCTCTCCTGCTCAGGACGATAAAGAAACGGCCTACAAAATCTAAACAGCTATTTCCATACAACTTTTGCAGTAACAATATATTGATAATGTTCCGTCACTCCCAGACCAACTCTTACTCTTTTTTTTTTAGAGTTTTTGTATTCTTCACACCTTTCAACCCAATCTGTCACCTGCAAAACCATTGTTGGCTGCCAAAAGTTGTCTTTAAGCCTTTTGATGGTGAGGGTCTGTCCTAAATGAGCTAACTGTATGAGCTACCCCCCAACAATTGCCAGTTGCACACATTTTCCCCTTCTTATGACCAGTCCATTTCCCACCAGGGATCATTCTTCCACAACTTTATGGAATAGTCTATTAGTATCAGGTAATATACTCGCCCTTCTTATTTCGCCCCCGAGCATTTTTGTTACAGCCTCAAGAGTCGGATCTTTATTCATTGTCATCATCTACTCATTCATAAATACACAGCCTTGCAAACCCTCAGTTGCAGCCACCACTTCTTCAGAATCAAATGTACAGTCAGCCGCAGCCTTCTCAGGTAAACATGATAAACAATCTGTTACTTTGTTTTTCCACCCCAGCAGATATTTTGTTTCATAATCATATTCTTGAAGCTTTACAGCCAACCTAGCTAAGGGGCCTGAGAAGTTGATTGTGCCATTAGGCCCTAGAACTTGCAACAGTGGCTTATGATCAGTTCTTAATGTAAAATTTTCCACCTCAAATGAAGAAAGGAATAATTAGTGGTCGAGGCAGCTGCTAATGCTTTTCGCTCAATCCAAATAGTTATTTTCTGCATCACACAACAAGTGAAAAACAAGCTACCATTTTGTCCAGTCTTCCACGTAGTTGTAAAAGTACAGCTCCTATTCCGATAGTGTTAGATTTGGGGGTCTCTAGTTGGCACAGGTAGGTACTTGTGACAAATAGGGACCCTCTCCTCTAGTCAGGATAATGGATTACACTCCTAAAATAACCCCTGCTCACCTTCTAGGCAGCTTGGCACGAGCAGAAGGGCTTTACTTCAGAGGCGTTGTAAGTTAAGCAGTTGTGACCACATATAGTAACCCATTGACAACACTACAAATGAACACCACGCAGGTTTTATATAAAAAAATAAGTAGACTTTATATAGGAGTTACCACAAGACCATAAACGACAAAAATACACACTATGATTACTTTAAGATGGTAGATTTAAGCTTAGTTCAGTTCAGTTCTTAGATGCGACACTCACGTCAATGTACCTTAGGTTGCGTTGCGTTTCCAAGACAAGCAATGTCACAGCGATGGGAAATGTGGCAAAGTTCAGATACAAAGAAAAAAAGACGTGAAGATCTTCCAGATGCGGCATGCTTCTCGGGGTGCGAGTAGTTCTCGGTTCGATGCCTGGACTGCAGCAGCGACACCCTTAAGATACAGCAACAATGGCTCCAGCGGCGACGCTTTTCTCCCACGATGCGTGAAGCTTCAGAGCTTGCAACAACTACAGCGGCGACATCCAAGATGTGACGGCAGCAGCTCCGACGGCAGCGCGTTTCTCGGGGATGCGAGGTGCTTTTGGTCGATGCAGTGCAATGCGACAGTTCCAGCGGCAACACCCTCCTTCGGAGTTGCGACGGCAGGCATGGCGACACGCTCCGACCTCGTTGCAAGATTCTTCTCCTGATGCAATGCAGTGTGACAACTACAGCAGCGACACCCTCCTTCGGAGTTGCAAAGGCAGCAGCAGCGACACGCTACCTCTTCATTGCGGCACGCTTCTCTCCGATGCGGTGCAGTGCGACAGTTCCAGCGGCGGCACCCTCCTTCGAAGTTGCGACGGCAGGCGAAGAGACGGCGACACGCTTCTTCTCATTGAGTCGTGCTTCCAGCTCCTTGCGACACGCAGTTCCTCAGAAAGCCCAAAACAGCAGGAGGTACTTCCACAAGAACTCTGGGGAGCTGGGGGGGGTGGGGGGGGGGTGAAGTCTGTTGTCCCTGAGACTTCAGCGGGAGGCAAGCTCTTTTCCAAGCCCTTGGAGATCCTTCACAAGTTGAAAGCAAAGTACATAAAGTTCCTTTCTCCTTCCTTTGGCAGTAAGGTAACCCCTGCAGGCTAATCCCCCAAGCAGCACTTCAGCTTGGGAATAGTCTCTCCTCAGTTTCTTCAGGTTCCTCTTAGGCCAAAGTGATCTAATTTCATGGGATCAGGGTCCCAACATTTATACCCCAAAATCCTTTGTTCTCTGAGGGGAGAGGGGCATTTGCCCAGTCCAAACTAGTTCTGAAGCACTCTGTTTACCAGACTTCTCCTTTCCATTCACAGTGCAGAGCATGCACATCAGACGCCCCACAGGAGGTGGAACCAGCATTGTGGAAGGCAAGTACAGTCCTGGAACACTTTGTTTACAGGACTCTTCTCTTCTTTCAGGGTGCAGGGCAGAGACATCAGCTGCTCCCCTGGGGGTGGAGCCAGCATTGTGGAAGGCAGGCACAGCCCTATTCAAGGTTCAGGTGCAACTCCTCCCTCCCATCTAGATGCCGATCTCTCTATTCACCACTGGGTGACTCAGCCTGTCTCCTGGAATTCCCCAGCCTGGTCACTCACAAAACCAGACATAGGAATACACAATGTAGCAGAGGCAGGTTTGAATGGTTAGACAAGCAAATGCCTACGTTCTAAAAGTGGTATTTGCAATCACAGAATATTAAAATAAACTTTACTAAAAGATGTATTTTTTTATTCTGAGTTCAGGCATACTAAACTCGAAGTTCTACCATGTTCTCTGAGACAGTTAGCGTTATAAAATGTAACAACTCTTAACAGCCCATTCTGACCTAGAGAACAGGTAGCTTTGCAATAGTGAAAAACGAAATGGCTGTAATTCACTATTAGGACATGCCACACACATCAGGGCTTGTCCTCCTTATACTTACAATGCACTCTGTCCTTGGGCCTACCATAGGGGTGACTGATATGAAGAAAAGGGAAGGTTTAGGGACTGGGAAGTGGGTGCACTTGCCCAGTCAGCATGACAGTACCAGACTGCACGCAGGCTCTGCAATGGCAGACCTTAGACATATTTTACAAGGCTGCTTCTGAGGGTGGCCAAACCAGTGCTGCAGGCCCACCAGTAGCATTTGGATTTACACGCCCTGGGCACACTCTGCACTTGACTAGGGTCTGAAAAGTAAACCAAATAGCCAAACATGGAACCACTGATTAGTACATCAATTTACAGAGCACTCGCACTGTGGCACTGGATGGCAGTGGCACAGTGCCCAAAGCATCTAATACCAGCAAAAGTACATGCAGCAACAACAAACAATGGAAGGGAGACCCATGCCAATGGTGACAGGTCTAACAGATAGCATATGCATCAACTAGAAGGATTGTCTTTAAACCAACTTGGAAGGGAACTAACATTTCAGCATGTGGAATAATTAAGCTGCTCAAAAGCTTTTTGCCATGCCCCTTCCCATTCAACTTTTTTCCTTTCTTTAAAAGCTCTCTCAGCGGACTTGATATGCAAAGTCTCTGACAAATTTAGCATAGTACTGCAAAAGTCCCATGAATGATCTCAGTTTTTCTTTGTCATCTGTGCATTCATTATTGAACTGACTAGATCAACTTGTTGCTATATTCCTTCACCAGTGATCAGGTGGCCAAGGTACTCAACTTATTTCACCAGGAATTTGCTCTTGTCTTTTTGCAGATTCATGCCTGCTCCCGGGATCAGATTCGAAACTTCACCCAATACCTTATTGTGATCCTCGACTTTTACTCCAAAGACTAATATGTCATCTTGGAAGAAGACCACGTTATTTACCCCGGTCAATAGATTAGCCATTAGTCTTTGGAATACGCTGGCTGCTGAAGACAGCCCAAATGGTAGCCTGTTGAATTGGAAAACACCTTCAGCAGTAACAAACGCTGTCAAATGTTTGGAGCACTGGCGCAATTTTACCTGGTGATATGCACTCCTGAGATTCAATTTAGAAAAAGACTTGCAATTGGACAGTTGAAAAATGTATTATTTAATATTTGGTAGTGGAAAGCAGTCAATAACAGCTTGGTTGAGACTTTGCACATCCACATAAAACCAAAGAGAGCCATCAGCTTTCTTTGTCACGACAACCGGTGATAACCATTGTGTCGCCTCCACTATCTCAATAATTTGGTCTTTGATCATTTGATCAAGAATGGATTTCACCTCAGAACGGGCTACTGTATTCCTCACAGAGACATCATCTTTCTTTAAAATTACTATGTTGGTAGTCTTTTGGTTCATCTACCCCGTTCTGAAAAGCTTTTTTGAAATCTTTTAGTAAAACAATCAATTCTTCGTCAACAACCACTAAAACCTTTTCTGTTGCTTAAGGATTTATAATTATGTGCAGGTCGTACTGGGTAGACCAGCCTAATATTGGAGGGCCTTTGGCTGGCACATAGGGCCAGATGCATCAACCAAAAATGCGATCGCCACTGGTGCGAATTACCAATTGCGATCGCAAAGGAAAGAAACGGCATGCATGAAGAGAAATCGCTAGAAAAAGCGAAATCGCAAACGCAAAATTGCGAAATCGCAATAAAATCGCAGAATCAAAGCCAAACCCCTTTTGCGACTCGCAAGTAGCGAGAAACCAAGAAATTGCGATTAATATAGCGAAATCGCAATATCCAAATAGCGATTTCGCTATAAAATCGCTTTTCCCCATGCATGTAAAATCGCTATTTGCGATTCTGTCATTATTCGCTATTTTGCAAGAGCAGTTTACAGGGAATCACAATCAGGTGGTAAAAAAAATAAAAATTCCTACTCACCTGCCTGACATCAGAGGTGTATTTAAACAGACCCATGAGGCCCCAGTGGCCTTCCACAATGGCAGGACTCTACATATTTGAGAGGAGGAGGAGGATACTTGCAGCAGGCCAGGCCAGAAGGAGAATCCAGGATAGAATCTTCCGTCTGCGCATCACATTGTTAGGACAGACAGCTGAGCAAATTTATGATAAGTACAGGATGAATGCTGCAATGATACTGGACTTAATAGATGAATTGGACCCACTATTGCAGCGCCAAACACATAGGAGCCAGGCTATACCTACTCATGTCCAGGTGCTATGTAGCCTCCACCTCCTTGCCTCAGGTAGCTTCCAGGACATAGTGGCAGAAGCAGGAGGGGTATCACAGAGCTCCCTTTCGCGGTTCTTCAAATCCTTCCTGGCCGCCATGATGACTGTCATCAACAACCACATCACCTTCCCCACACCCCACAGGAATTGAGCCAAACAAAACAGGATTTCTACCAAGTAGCAAGGTTCCCACACGTGATTGGATGCATTGATTGCACCCACGTAGCCATATGTCCCCCTGCCGTGAATGAGTATATATTCCGCAACCGGAAAGCATATCACTCAATCAATGTTCAAGCAGTGTGCAATGCTGAAAACATCATCACCGACCTAGTCGCACAATACCCAGGAAGCACTCACGATTCATACATCTTCCGCCATAGCGGCTTGCACACACGTCTGCTCAGGGGAGATTTTGGCAATGGACACCTGCTAGGTAAGTGCAATACTATACACATCACTGACTTAGTCATGGCAATGCATAAGTGACTCTGACATCTTGCCTCTTACTCTGTAGGTGACAGTGCATACGCGGTGAGGCATTACATCTTGACTCCCTACCTGAACCCAGCCAGTCCACAACAACAGAGGTACAATGCAGCCCATATCAGGACACGTAACGTAATAGAACGGACATTTGGATTGCTCAAGAGTCGCTTTCGCATCCGGCATAAAACTGGAGGAGCTCCGCTGTACCAACCGGAAACCTGCTGCAGGATAATTGCGGCATGTGCAATGTTGCACAACATAGCAACAAGGAGAGGCATCCCCATTGAGGAATCTGACACAGAGGGCAACCAGCCCCCAGCGCAACCACGCCGTGCACATCTTGGTAGTTCAGCGGAGGGACAGAGGAAACGTGCAGACATCACCCAGCATTATTTCTAAGGTATGTAACAATGACACAGAACACTCATTTGCATTTGAAGGTTAACTATTTATTATCACGGCTGGCGGTATGGGGTGTCAATACAACCTGAAATGCTGTCCATTAGCACATTAACTCCATGCACCAATGGACAGAGGAGACACACTAAGGACTTGTCATGCAGTCACTAAGATTGTCTTGTACATGGTTACGTCACCATGAGGTCTAACACCCCTCCAATTTGGTTTACCGTCTCCTCCCTCTCACACCCAAATGTCTTTCTCCTGCTTCAGCATCTGCATTCGTAGATGCTGCCGGAGGTGCCCGTCTACGGCTACTGCTCCTCCTGACAGTGTTGAGTGGCGCACTGATGCTGCTGAGGCTGGAAGCCTCACTACCCTCTTCCCCTGTAACGTCACCCTGAACACCAGTGCTAGCCTGCATCATTTCTACGGCTGTTGTAATTTGCCCCAGTGCCTTGGACACATCCCTACAACAATGGGCCATGTCAATCTGCATTCCCACAGACTGACGTGACAGGTGTGACACGCTAGTGCTGATCTTGTTGTTTGACTTGGTATAAGCCTCCATGCATGTGAGAAACTGGCGATGCCTCTTCCTCTGTGTCCCTCGTGCATCACACGCGCAACCTCCAGCAGGGCGTTGTTGGATTCCCTGTGAGCCTCCACTATTGCAGTTGTGAGCTCCCTCACACTGTCAGCCATTGCAGTAATGTTACTGTTCATTTTTGTCATCTGCAGGTTGATTGCTCCCATGTGCCTAGCTTGCACGCACTGAACCCGCACCATCTGTGACTCCACGCCACCCCACTGATTGTGACTTCCTGCTTCCTGTGACATAGTAGGGCTCCTTGGTCTGCGTCGTGATCCTGCCCGGACATGTGCCTGCGGTGTTGGTGTGCGACTGGCACTTTCACGGCTTGTAGTAGGTGCGCTAGATGCATCCTGTTCTACCTCCATTGGCTGTAGTGGTGCAACTGTGGCCCTGCGTTTTGCTGGTGCCTTGCCTTTTAATGGTGGTGACACAGGTTTTGACACCGCAGTCTCTTGATTGGGCTGTGTGCTGTCTTCAACATCACTGTCATCAGTGTTTCCTTCAGCTGCATCTGTGATGTGAAACAGTGCAATGTTATATACATGTGTTTCAATAGTTCTGCAACCTTAAAGCCTGTTCTGCAACCTTAATAAAATAATACTTTTCTGTTATAACTGTCTCTCATCTGTCACTGTACTGCTTATTGTTAGCATTTGGGCTTACTGTGTTGGATTCTAACTGGCAAATGGGTACTACTGACTACAAGTCCCATGATGCATTGGGCTCCCTATGTTAAATGTGTGCTGGACTATTTTAGCTGTTCTTTTTGCAGGTGAAATCACATTTGGGCACTATCAGTATGTGCTTTGTGCTGTTGATAGTCATGCATCTTACCTTGTGTGCTACAGGCTGCCCCAGATGTGTCCAGGATCGTCATTCCTACCACTGCTTCAGGATCAATAGTGGCCTCAATCATGTCCTCCTGGGGTGTGTTGTCTGGGACTGTTGGGCCTCCTCCTCCAGTCCCCTTCGCCTCCTTCAGCCTTTCAGCAACCTTCTCCTTTGCACGACTGCGCAGGTCGTACCAGCGCTTCTTCAGGTCATCGATGCTGCGGTGTGTGACCCCCACAGCATTCACCTTGTCCCTGATCCTGGTCCAGATCCTTCTCTTGTCTGCCTCTGGCACTTTAAGGGAGAGCTTGCCAAATAACTTTTCGTGGTTGTTTGCAACCTCCTCAATGAGGATGTCAAGTTCACCCTCACTGAACTTGATTTTGCGCTTCCTGGCCACTGCTCCCTCCTCTGTGGCTGTTTGGGACATGGCTGTCTCCACCAGTTAGCAACCTGCAGTTTGCTTGCTTCTGCTCTCACTCCCTGCACTCAGCTTCTGCCTCAGAGTTCCACTGTGCACAGGTGGCAGCATGGGCTGATTGACTTCCTGGTTGTGATGTCATCAGCCTGCTCCCAATGCGACTCTGTAGTTTTCACGCTCCCGCTTTTTGCGAACTCACAATTAGCTATCTCGCAATTTGTGATTTCGCTAATAGCGAAATCGCAAATTGCGAGATCGGAATTATTTTACTATTGCGATTACTTTACATGGAATCGCTAAAGTATTTAGCGATTTTTAGCGATTCCTTGTTTTTTCGCATTCCACTTCATGCATTGCCAATAGCGAGTCCTTATTTGCGATTCCTTAATAATCGCAATTAAGGAATCGCTATTTCTTTGCATGATGCATCTGGCCCATAGACTTTTCCTTTAGTGACAGGTGTCTCAAATTCAATTTACGCTTTGAAGTACCCCACCATACCAATATCCGCTCCATAATACCCTTTCAAAATTGCATCAGATGCTTTTAATGCTTTTCCTGACCATACCGCAGCAAACATCTATTTCAGTATGATCAAGTACAAGGAGCCGGAGTCCACCATTAAAACAACAAACTCGTCATTCATTCTGAATTCTGCTTCGGGATGTTTCCTCGGTTTTCATTTTGTTGCGCCTCTTCGTCAACAATCAACACTCTGTTCAACACCCTCCTCAGCGTCCTCCAGGACTGAAAATCTTTTGTCAGATGCTCTACAGATATGAGCATACTCACCTTTTTTTCCCACATAGACAGTATTCAGTGTTTGCGCACACCGGAAACTCTCAATAAAGTTTGTTAAAAAAAAATAGACAGCACTCTTTGCAAATGGCAAAACAATGCCTTGAGTCTCCCATGTGTGAATAACTAGCACACCTGTGACTTTAACAGGCACCATGAGTTATTCTCGTATTAGGCAGTAAACCTACCCTTTCATTGACTTTTTCTCACTACTTTTGTTCAGATTGACATATAGTTTTTTTTTTTACTTCTTTACTGCATTTACCAACTCTGATTCAGTATGAACTTTTGCTACTGCCGGATTGGATTTTGTTTCTTTTCTTTGACAAAATATAATTTTTGAAAATTTCAGTCCAATACAATTATTCAATGGATGAACACCTTCTTGCATAAGAAAGGGAGGAGGCACCATTATCGATTGACTTACATTCATGTTGAATCTGATAACTTGAACTCCTGACACTACAGAGTAATTGAGAATTCAGAGAAACCAGTGAGAGGCGCTGTAATCAACCGTCACTGGAGCTCTACCATAGAGAGTAGAAAATTCCCTCAAGTAGCTCTTGAAACTCCTCACACTCAGTACGAAGATTCACATAAGCACTGAAAGACAGAAGGAAAGACTGCTTGTGACGTGATGAACTTATGCTTATGTGTCACTGGGATTTGGATGCAACTACAGTGAGGAATGGTCGAGTTATTAACTGTACTTTGTTGGACTTGGCCCTTCCTGCTGGGTCATCCCTAAACTTTTTGCCTTTTTCCTCCTATATTTCCTCTGACCTGTTTTTGTTGGTTTAGGACTCTGGGCACTTTACCACTGCTGACCAGTGCTAAAGTGCATATGCTCTCCCTGTACAAAGTGTATCTGTAATTGATATTCCTGATTGGGTCATTGGATTTACTATCAGTCCCCAGTAGAGTGCACCAGGAGTGCCAGGGCTTGTAAATGCCAATACTGCTAGTGGGCCTGCAGCGCTGGTAGCGTCACCCACAGAAGCAGCCTTTTAAAATGTGTCTAGGGTCTGCCACTGCAGAACCTGCGTGCAGTCTGGTACTGTCATGCTGGCTGGGCAAGTGCACACACTTGCCAGCCCCTAAACCTTCCCGTAACTTCATATTAGTCACCCCTATGGTAGGCCCTAGGGCAGGGTGCATTGTAAGTGTAAGGTAGGACATGCTCTGAGGTGTGTGGCATGTCCTAATAGTGAATTACTGCCAAATTCGTTTTTCACTATTGTAAGGCTACCTGCTCCCTTTAGGCCAGAATGGGCTGCTGGAATTATTACACTCTATAATCCCAGCAGGCTCAGGGAACATGGTAGAGAGTCATGTTTAGTATGGCTGAACTCAGAATAATAAAATACATCTTTTAGTAAAGGTTATTTTAATATCCTGTGTTTGCAAATGCTACTTTTAGAAAGTTAGCATTTTAGCCCGCCTCTGCTAGTATGTGTATCTGACTGTCTGGGATGTGTGAGTGACAGGGCTGGGGGATGACAGGTGGTGAATGCAAGGATTACACCTTAGTGGGAGGTAGGAGTGGCCCTGGACTTCTAATCAGGCTGTGCTCTGCCACCACAATGCTGGCTCCGCCCCCCTGGGGAGCGACTGATGACTCAGCCGGCACCTGGCCCAGGAAGGGCGAAGCACCATCATCAAGGTACTCCTGGCTGCCCCTGGCCACACAATGCTGGCTCCACCTCCTGTGGAGCGTCTGATGTGCCTGCCCCTCACACTGAAAGAAGACACCAGAGTACACCCAACAAAGTACTCAGAGACTGAAAGGAGTTATGCAGAGGTCCCCCTGGCCTGGGAGAACAAAGAAAACTCTGTATAAAAGTAGGAGCCCTGCTCCTTGTAAATTAGATCCAGTTTGCGCAAAGAAGAAGCTCTGCCTGAAGAGAAGGACCCTGGAAGCTGCAAGGAGAAGTACTGACTCTGACCCCAAGAGACTGGCCTGTGGTGGGTGCCTTGCTGCTGAAGGAGAGCAGGAGAAGAAAGACTGAAAGACTTTGCTTTTATTGAACTTTGTGCCAAACTTCTACCAAAGATCTCCAAGGGCTTGCTGTGGAACTTGCCCCCTGAACTGCGCCCCAGGTACATTGGGCGCTACCCCCCCCCCCCTGAAGGAAGCTGCTGCTGGCGTGGGCTGTCTGTCCCTGCAGCGCCGAGTGAAGGAGAGCTGAGACCGTTGTGCTTCTATGCCGCGCTCTCTACCAATTTGAGCATCTGTGTCCCCTGAGCACCGTGACTGTGGCCTGACCGTGTGCCAGCTACAAAGTGAAGACCAGCCCCTCGCTGGTACGAGCACCGTGACTGCCCCCGTTCTGAGCCGTAGCTCACACCGTGAAGGAGGACCTGTCCGGTCCGAGCATCGCCGCCTGCTGATCCCCGTGTCGCAAGCTGCCCAGCAAAGACGGACTCTGCCTGCAAGTTGTGCCCTCCGTGACCCGTGCGCTGAGACCCGGCTCCCCGCAGCTGTGAAGTGAAGTGCTGCGGGGCCGCGCCTGGCTGGTACGTCTGGTTCTTTGAATCGTGCCCCCATCAGCCCGCCTGCAGCCGCCCCCCCTCCAGGGTGGAAGCGTACGCTGCGGATACGTCTGTTTACCCCACAACGCACCGTTCTTGGAGAGCCTGCACCTACGCCTGACGAGCCGTAGCCCGCCTTGGCCCCAAGGAGCACCGTGACGTGACCAGAACTGACCCCGCTGCTGTGGCCTTCGAATCCACCCCCAAGAAGGTACTGTGACTGTGTGCAAAGTGCGCGGCGCTCAGGACCCGAAGTCCGTGAGGCGCGCACTCCCTTGAGCCCCCTGAGGCCCCTCCGCTGTGTGGCCGTACCTGCGAGACGTCCCCATACTGTCTCCCGGCTTCGGTACGACTCGCACAGCTCCAGCGCACAGTACGCCTCGCCCCCATTCCTCAGCGCTGTACGCTTCTCACGCGAGATGCGTGAGGTTTAGCGGGGCCGCGCTGGATTTACCGAACGAGTCGCACTGAGGCTCTGCGAAGGGTACCAGAGGCAGCGAAAGGGGCCCCCACGCAGCACACGGTGCCTGGACCATTGTAAAGCCTAAAGTTAATCTGAGAAAGGTCATTTTTCAGGGACATTGGTCCATGAGTAATAACGAGCACACTAAGACCTATATTTTTAAGCTGAATAAGAACTACAATTGCTTTTGAAACGCTGAACAAAGATTGCTTACTGCTAATAAGATCTGTGGCATATTTGAAGAATCACTAGAACCATTTTTGAGTTGTACCAAGACTGTATTTACAAGCCTACTGGAAGTATATATATAAAGAGATATATTTTTACAAGAATACAGTTTGGTGTCATTGTGTGGTGGGTTAGTGGTCATTGTGTGGGATGTTGCAAATGTTTAACCCTATGTACTCCAGAGTTTAGCCTAGACTGCTTGCGCCACACTACCTAGAGGGTGAGCAGGGGTTTTTTCTGGGAGTAATCCTTTGCCCTGACGTAGAAGAGAGGGTCCCTGCTTGTCGCAAGTACATACCTGCGCCAACCAGAGACCCCCAATTCTAACATTGGACACAGCGGTGAGGATCGCGAATTTACATTTGCAGTGTCCATGCAGTGATTGTTGACTCTGGCACAGTGATTACCGTCCAGTAACTAAGCCACAGATTTTTTTGGGGGATTTATGATTTGCTAGAAGAGATCTCCATGTGTTTTTGAAGTCATGCCTGTGTCAGTGAAAATGGAAAAGGCAGCATCCATTTCTTCTATTGACTGTGATTGGGAGAAACTAGAAAACTATACCGGGAAACCGCTCAAGAGCTTCTGCAAAAATTTGAACATTTCCATGACCAGACTCTCCAGAAGGGAGCAGTTCCAAAAGGCGCTGAGGGCCTGGGTCAAGGCAAGGAATGCCCCTGGAAAAGATATTGAATTTGAGGGTGCAGAACAGCAGCTGGAGGGACCCCTGACTCCAGAGTGGAGGGGTGCAACCTCCCCATTGGGTAGCAGTGTTTCTGGCCGAGGTCTGTCGCCAGAGGAGCTGGCGGACAGACAGGCAACCCGAGATCATGAATTGAAGTTGGCAGAGCTGGAAATAAATGGGCAACTGGAGCTAGAAACCAAGAAGTCGGCCCTGGAAGAAATGAAAATGCAGCTTGCCCGTGACTTAAGAATGAGGAAACTTGACATGGAGCTCGAGGGGCTTGAGGCCAGGAGGGCTTCAGCCCAGCAACAAGAAATATGTGTAGCTCAGAGATTGAGCTTTGCTGAGTTGGAGGTGGAGTCCAGCTCAGATGGTGGCAGCAACATTAAGGTATCTAGTGCTGACAGCATAGTGCGCGCACCTAGAGATAAGGCACCTGACTTGGAGGGGGTTAACTTACATCAGGAGGTTCAAGGGCATGAGGTAGCTCCAGTAGTGCGCAGCGTCCCTGAAGGGAATAGGGTAGCTGGCGTAGGAGTTCATGGTCCTAGTGGTGGGAGGGATTCCCCCATGGTTGAGGTCCTGGTGGGTGAGTGTAAAGACCGCCCGGAAGAGTGTGGGTTGTGTGACAGAGACAGTCCGCTACTGTCTGGCCAGTCTCAGAAGGATGGTGTGGAGTATGTGTGTGAGGCGCTGGATGGAGAGGTGAAGGATAGTTTGGTTAACCCTGCTAGGGGGCTGTGTAATCCAATTGTGGGAGAGCATACTTTAAATCCCAGTTTTCCAGAGCTATGCCAACACCTGTTTGAGAGTGAGTTCTCTGACCCCAGGGAGCTCACATTGGAGGCAGACCTTGTGGTGGATTCCAGAGGGTCTGGAGAGGCATTGGGGTGTGATCCTGTGGGGAGTGACTCAGGTATCTTCCAGCCCAGAGTGGTGGAAGTGGCGCAGAGTAGCCCAGCTAGGTCCTGTAGTAGTGAGAGGGGTGTAGGGCCTCACGTCCTGTCCTTAAGGGGAAGGAGTGAGAATGGGTTTTGTCCCGGTAGTGCCCAACCTCAGCCTCAGAGCCTGGATGGTTCTTTAAGGGAACACCAGTTGGGGAGCCTAGGCTGTCCGGATGAGTCACCCGCTGAGGGGGATCCCCCAGTGGCTAGAGAACGTGGAGGCTCTGTAAACAGAGCTCCAGTAGTTCTGGTATCTGGCAGTACCACTCCAGTTGGGAGGGTGCAGAAGTCCAGAAGGAGGGGCGAGAGGGGGAAGGAGTCCCCAGTGGAAGAACCAGTGGGTCAGGGGCCAGCCAGCAGGGCTGCGTCCCCAGTGAATGACCATGGGGACACCACTTCTGTCCTGGGGGATCTTCCCGCACTGTCAGATGGACAGGGGTTGGGAGATCTGCGCCAGGCAGACTGTCGCACGGCACATGAGCTATGTACCAACCTCAGGGGGGGGCATGCGTGCTCCCCGGGAAGTCCTGGTGCGCCAGGCAAGCGTTCAACTGCAAGGTTGGGTCCCTGAGTTGGAGAGCCAGGTTCAGGTGTTTTCTGACCTGGAGGGCAGGACCACTGTAATCAGTGTCCTGGCCCATGTCGCTTCTAGGGGTACCACTCCAGTTGGGAGTGGGCAGTACTCTGGAAGGGGGTGCAGAGGGAGGAAGTCCTCGCCTCTGACCCCGGTTCAACTAGAGGGTCTAGACCCTAGGTTTAAGGGCCAGGTGCAGGGTGTCCCCCCTGACCTGGTGCCCCAGTTGCAGGATAGCACCCCTGAACTGTTGGGCGAATTGTGCAGATAACCTGCCACAGGTGCCCTGACAATTCTGGAAGGGGGTATCACTCCAGGTGGGAGGGTACAGAGCCCCAAGGAGGAGGACCGGGTGTGGGAGAGGCTACCCCAGTCTTTGGTCCAGCCGCCAGGTACAGGCCTGGGGCTGGTGGGTCAGTGCCAGGATGTCATACCTGACCTGACAGGAGGGAGAGTTGACAAAGGGTGCCAAGCACCTGGGGCTACTGCCCCCTGCTCTCCAAGGCCACAGAGGTTTGAGAGCCCTGAGAGGCATAAGGCCTGGGTCTCATTCCTGACTACTGTCAGTGGCCACTGTGACATTTTTGTGTCTGCCTGTTGAAACACACCTGTGAGCGAATTAAGGCTAGGTGCTGCCCAGGTGGTGTCCACGGGTGAAGAGAAGGGTTCCACACGGGTTGGCTGTGTGGACCCTGAGAGCATACCCAGAGGAATTGAAAAAGGTTCAGTTTGGCGTAGAACTGGAGTCTGCCCCTGCAGTTGCGGGCCAGGTCCTTGTTCTTTCGCCCAAAGCAGTGAAGACCATCAAGGTAGTGATTGGTCTACCCTGCGTTTTGGCTGGAAGGGGGTTGTGTTGGACTTGGCCCTTCCTGCTGGGTCATCCCTAAACTTTTTGCCTTTTTCCTCCTATATTTCCTCTGACCTGTTTTTGTTGGTTTAGGACTCTGGGCACTTTACCACTGCTGACCAGTGCTAAAGTGCATATGCTCTCCCTGTACAAAGTGTATCTGTAATTGATATTCCTGATTGGGTCATTGGATTTACTATCAGTCCCCAGTAGAGTGCACCAGGAGTGCCAGGGCTTGTAAATGCCAATACTGCTAGTGGGCCTGCAGCGCTGGTTGCGCCACCCACAGAAGCAGCCTTTTAAAATGTGTCTAGGGTCTGCCACTGCAGAACCTGCGTGCAGTCTGGTACTGTCATGCTGGCTGGGCAAGTGCACACACTTGCCAGCCCCTAAACCTTCCCTTAACTTCATATTAGTCACCCCTATGGTAGGCCCTAGGGCAGGGTGCATTGTAAATGTAAGGTAGGACATGCTCTGAGGTGTGTGGCATGTCCTAATAGTGAATTACTGCCAAATTCGTTTTTCACTATTGTAAGGCTACCTGCTCCCTTTAGGCCAGAATGGGCTGCTGGAATTATTACACTCTATAATCCCAGCAGGCTCAGGGAACATGGTAGAGAGTCATGTTTAGTATGCCTGAACTCAGAATAATAAAATACATCTTTTAGTAAAGGTTATTTTAATAGCCTGTGTTTGCAAATGCTACTTTTAGAAAGTTAGCATTTGCTTGCCTAACCATTTCAGCCCACCTCTGCTAGTATGTGTACCTGACTGTCTGGGATGTGTGAGTGACAGGGCTGGTGGATGACAGGTGGTGAATGCAAGGATTACACCTTAGTGGGCGGTAGGAGTGGCCCTGGACTTCTAATCAGGCTGTGCTCTGCCACCACAATGCTGGCTCCGCCCCCCTGGGGAGCGACTGATGACTCAGCCGGCACCTGGCCTAGGAAGGGCGAAGCACCATCATCAAGGTACTCCTGGTTGCCCCTGGCCACACAATGCTGGCTCCACCTCCTGTGGAGCGTCTGATGTGCCTGCCCCTCACACTGAAAGAAGACACCAGAGTACACCCAACAAAGTACTCAGAGACTGAAAGGAGTTATGCAGAGGCCCCCCTGGCCTGGGAGAACAAAGAAAACTCTGTATAAAAGTAGGAGCCCTGCTCCTTGTAAATTAGATCCAGTTTGCACAAAGAAGAAGCTCTGCCTGAAGAGAAGGACCCTGGAAGCTGCAAGGAGAAGTACTGACTCTGACCCCAAGAGACTGGCCTGTGGTGGGTGCCTTGCTGCTGAAGGAGAGCAGGAGAAGAAAGACTGAAAGACTTTGCTTTTATTGAACTTTGTGCCAAACTTCTACCAAAGATCTCCAAGGGCTTGCTGTGGAATTTGCCCCCTGAACTGTGCCCCAGGAACATTGGGAGCTACCCCCCCTGAAGGAAGCTGCTGCTGGCGTGGGCTGTCTGTCCCTGCAGCGCCGAGTGAAGGAGAGCTGCGACCGTCGTGCTTCTACGCCGCGCTCTCTACCAATTTGAGCATCTGTGTCCCCTGAGCACCGTGACTGTGGCCTGACCGTGTGCCAGCTACAAAGTGAAGACCAGCCCCTCGCTGGTACGAGCACCGTGACTGCCCCCGTTCTGAGCCGTAGATCACACCGAGAAGGAGGACCTGTCCGGTCCGAGCATCGCCGCCTGCTGATCCCCATGTCGCAGGCTGCCCAGCAAAGACGGACTCTGCCTGCAAGTTGTGCCCTCCGTGACCCGTGCGCTGAGACCCGGCTCCCCGCAGCTGTGAAGTGAAGTGCTGCGGGGCCGTGCCTGGCTGGTACGTCTCGTTCTTTGAATCGTGCCCCCATCAGCCCGCCTGCAGCCACCCCCCCTCCAGGGTCGAAGCGTACGCTGCGGATACGTCTGTTTACCCCACAACGCACCGTTCTTGGAGAGCCTGCACCTACGCCTGACGAGCCGTAGCCCGCCTTGGCCCCAAGGAGCACCGCGACGTGACCAGAACTGACCCCGCTGCTGTGGCCTTCGAATCCACCCCCAAGAAGGTACTGTGACTGTGTGCAAAGTGCGCGGCGCTCAGGACCCGAAGTCCGTGAGGCGCGCACTCCCTTGAGCCCCCTGAGGCCCCTCCGCTGTGTGGCCGTACCTGCGAGACGTCCCCATACTGTCTCCCGGCTTCGGTACGACTCGCACAGCTCCAGCGCACAGTACGCCTCGCCCCCATTCCTCAGAGCCGTACGCTTCTCACGCGAGATGCGTGAGGTTTAGCGGGGCCGCGCTGGATTTACTGACCGAGTCGCACTGAGGCTCTGCGAAGCGTACTAGAGGCAGCGAAAGGGGCCCCCACGCAGCACACGGTGCCTGGACCATTGTAAAGCCTAAAGGTAATCTGGGAAAGGTCATTTTTCAGGGACATTGGTCCATGAGTAATAACGAGCACACTAAGACCTATATTTTTAAGCTGAATAAGAACTACAATTGCTTTTGAAACGCTGAACAAAGATTGCATACTGCTAATAAGATCTGTGGCATATTTGAAGAATCACTGGAACCATTTTTGAGTTGTACCAAGACTGTATTTACAAGCCTACTGGAAGTATATATATAAAGAGATATATTTTTACAAGAATACAGTTTGGTGTCATTGTGTGGTGGGTTAGTGGTCATTGTGTGGGATGTTGCAAATGTTTAACCCTATGTACTCCAGAGTTTAGCCTAGACTGCTTGCGCCACACCACCTAGAGGGTGAGCAGGGGTTATTTCTGGGAGTAATCCTTTGCCCTGACGTAGAAGAGAGGGTCCCTGCTTGTCGCAAGTACATACCTGCGCCAACCAGAGACCCGCAATTCTAACATTGGACGCAGCGGTGAGGATCGCGAATTTACATTTGCAGTGTCCATGCAGTGATTGTTGACTCTGGCACAGTGATTACCGTCCAGTAACTAAGCCACATATTTTTTGGGGGGATTTATGATTTGCTAGAAGAGATCTCCATGTGTTTTTGAAGTCATGCCGGTGTCAGTGAAAATGGAAAAGGCAGTGTTGGACAGGCCACGTGAAGGGTTTGCTCCCTCCCCGCATGACCAGGCCCGAGCCCGGCCCTCCAGGTGTTACACACAACAACCACCCGCTTCCCGTCTCATATAGGACCTCTGCCCCAGGACATCTCCACATCCTGGGCCCAAATCACTACTGGCCCCCTCGCCCGGACTGGACGCCATCTTGGACACAGCACCACGAGGCCGCGTGGCCTCCGATCGACCCTAACCCTGGGCCTGGCCAAGCCCCGACATCCCGGCACCACCATCCACCCAGGAGGTGAGCGGACTACTTGGCAGGTCAATGGGAGAAAGAAGTGTCGATGGCTCTCCCCCGCCAGGTGCCGATCGCCCCCGGCTCCCCCAGGCGCTGGCTCCACCCCCCTGCTGGGTGTCTGGACTCCCTCATCCTGGACCTCCCGACCTCCAAGTGCGAGGGTCCGGACATCAAAGGGCGCCAGACCTATAACTGGGGCAGCTCCAGAACAGGAAGGCAGTTGTATCCTGGAGTCGAGAGACGCAGTGAAGAACTCATCCTTGACGGACTACTGGCGCTGCCGTAGCCCTGCCTTGCGAACTATCGTCCTACCTGCTGGAGCTGCCGCAACCTTCTGAAACCTTCATCGTCGTCGGGACCTGCTGGCGTGGCCGCGGACCGTTTGTAACTACCACCTTCATCGGGACCTGCTGGCTTCGCCGCGGACCGTCTCTACCTTCGACCATCTCGGGACCTGCTGGCTCCGCCGCGGCCCGACCATCTAGAACGCCGAGCTCGAGGATTGTGAGCTATCCATCTATCCCTGCATCTACCAGATTGGTAACAAGACTGTCCCGCTACCCCTTTCCCCGACCAAGAGACTAGAACCGAGGGGACCCCTGAGTCCAGACCTCCTTGTACCATTTCACCGTACTTAAAGATTGCTTATAAAGAACGTTAAACCTTATCCTTGTGTGGTGTACATCTGTGGGGGGGAAGTTACTTGTCTGTACGATCGCTGGAGACGGCTCTCGCCGGAGACCTCTCCCCTTATTCTCGGCCGACCCTCCCGGTCCGTCTAACATTGGTGGCCAGCGGCGCGATCCGAATCAACGCGTAATCGTACAGAGAGTAGCTCACCCCACGACGAAACCACAATGACAACCAAAGAGAGCGGATCCACCGAGAAATTCCAGATGCAGAAATTGGAAGAGTACAGCCATCGTGAGTTGAAACAATTCTGCATTGAACTAGGTATCGCTACCACCGGTCTGAGTACTAAAGACGATTTCAAGCACGCCATTGAGTCATGGGCAGAAACCGGGGCCGTCAGATCCCCGGACCAAAATGTTGCAGCAGCAGAGAAGAACACCACGGCCCCCGAAGAGCGAAGAACGGGTCTCTTGCAAGATGAGATCCAAGAAAGAGAAAGAAGCAGACTACATGAACTAGAAATGGCCCGGCTCAAAATGGATGGCGAACTCAAATTAGCCGAACAAAAATTGAACCTAGAACATCTGCGGCTCCGAGAAGAACGGGAAGAGAAACAGAGACAAAGAGAGCTCGAAGAGAAGAGACTAGCGTATGAACACAAGCGCAAACTAGCAGAGATAGACTTACGTAAGCAGAACAAAGAATTAGGGGCGCCCGAGCAACCGCGCACCCCTGGAGCAACAGAAAAGAAAGTACACATCCCCAAGGATGTCGTTCGAGAATATTTCCGAGATGACGACATACAACAATGGTTCAAGGCCTACGAGATCGCTATGACCGCCCACCGGATCGATCGAAGTGACTGGGGAGCCGGTCTATGGGGGAGGTTCGTCAATGAGGGCCGCGACGCCCTGTTACAGCTTCAGTTACTACCTGATGACCTCCTATGACCACATGAAGGCTGCCCTCCTCACCCGCTATGGGCTCTGTTAGAACTGGGGGTCTCTAGTTGGCAGAGGTAAGTACCTTAGACCAAGTAGGGACCCTTGCTTCTAGTCAGGGTGAAGGAATCCACACAGTAGATAACCTCCGCTCTCCCTCTAGGTAGCTTGGCGCGAGCAGGCAGGCTTATCCCCAAGGCAATGTGTATAATAATTGCACTCAACACAACAATAATCCCCAATCCACCACAAACTGAGACCACACAGGTAAGTATATTTTTATAAAAATATATAACTTTATCTAGTTTCAGCAAGGTAAATCAAGCAGTTGCACGATAATCACTTCATTATTAAAATGATGCACTTAATCTTAATGGTGGTACGTAGCTTCAGGAAGTTGTCATGTAAAAACAAATGTCTCAAGTCTCTTCAAATCGGTATTAAACCTAATGCCACTGATTTATAATGGCTACGCTCTAAAAACGAGCAGTCCAAACAATGCCAGCGTTTAAAAGATATGCCAGTGTTATTGGGTTGACAATGCTCTTCAAATGAGCAAAGAAACAATACCAGCGTTAAAACAACTATGCCCCAATGGTCCCCTGGCTTCAGGGACCACAAGCGCTTCAAGCGCGTCTCACCCGGTATCCTGAGGGAGGGAGACTTCTTTCCCCGTGCTCGCGGTGACGCGGGTCCCCCAGGGGCACCTCGCGGGGGAAGGCTCAGTATGGTTCCCGCCCGGCCGGTCTCAGGACGCTCTCCGCCCGCTCTGGATCCTTCAGAGAGCAGCGGGGAGCAGAGACGGCAGGCCAGGGGCTGGAGCACTTGCGGAGATCTCTCGGCGAGGTCAGGTCACTTCTTCCCGGGTCCGGCGGTGATCGCGCTGATTCCTCGGCTTCCCCAGCCGCCTCCGCCCAAGCAGCCAATCGCGTCGCGGCTCTCCAGGCGAGCCTCCAACAGCACCCGGGAGTCAGCCAATGGCAGTGCGGCTCCCGGGCAGTAAACAATGACGCTCCGCGACTCCGGCCAATCACGGCCCCCCACTGCTGATGACGCTGCGCCGCACGGGCCAATCCCGTCGCGGCGTTAGTGAGGGGGCTCGGCTCCCTCCACCAATGGGAGCGCGGCGGCTTCGTTCTTCGCCGGTTCAGCGCCGATCAGGATGGCGCTTCACGCAGAGGTTTTCTGGCCCCGGGCAGCGGCGGTGATACGGCCAGCAATTGTTTTTCAGCGCTCCTTGCGCTCAGGTGGCCCACAAGTTCAGCTCTTCGCCCCACACGTGTCGATATACACGGCGACCTCGGCCACACAGTAGGCTGATTCAGCGCGGCGCCCTCAAGCAGATTAGAGGGTAGCCAGTGCGCTCAGCAGACAACTACAGGGTTTCACGATCTCTTCGTCACACAGCCGTTTCAGGAGGGCACAGCAGGTTCTTGTGGTCCTTGGGAAACCTTTATGTTCCTGGGTTGCAGACAGGGAGCCAGCTCTTCTCAGGCCCTTGGAGATTCAAGTTGTAGACACAGCCCACAGCAAAGTCTTAGCAGTTTCAAGCAGGCAGGGACACAGCCCACAGCAAAGTCCCTTTCTCCTCCTCAGCTTCCAGTGATACAGCAGAACAGGTCAGCCCTTAGAGCACACAGCAAGGCAATCTTCCTTTAGTTCTCTCGCCGTCCTCCTTCCAGCAGAGGGTCCTTCTTGATTGTAGAATTTCAGAATCTAATCTTCTGTAGTAAGGGGTCCTTCCCTTATACCCCTGAACGCCTTTGAAGTCTTTTGTGCAAGGGGATCCTTGGCTCTGGAATGTTTCTGGTGTTCTTCTTCCTGACAGCCTCAGGGCCAGAGGTGACAGCAGGCCGGCAGGGGAGTTAGCCAGCACGGTGGTCAGGCAGGCACAGCCCAGCACTATCAGGCGCTTCTCTCTCCCCTTCCCCGGGCAACAGATGTCGCCTTTCACCCCTGGGCTGACTCCAACCCCCTCCGGGGCCCTGCAGCTCCTGTCACGCAGGCATTCCACACACCCAGGCCCAAGCACACAGAAAGGTTTATACAAAAGAACAGCCACTTTCTAAAAGTGCTATTCTCAACCCCAGGATCCAAAAACAACCTTCACTAAAAGATGTGTCATTTAATTCTGAGTTCAGGGATATCTTTCATTGATGTTCCATCTTGTTCCTATAGGGAGATAGGCTGGGGTCCAATGGGACCAGCCTCCCCATGTTACCCTAGGGAGCCTTACAGCCCTACAGCAGTGAGCACACAAAGTGGCTGCTGCTCTCCACCAGTGTATGTTACCTGCACTAGTACATGCTCTACCCTATCCATACACTGCACCCTGCCCAGGGGGGTACCTGGAGCCTTCCATAGGGGTGGCTGATGTGCACAGACAGGGGAGGGTTAAGCCCAGCCAGTGGGGACACTGGCCAGGCGGACATGGCAGTCCACTGACTGCACACAGGCCCTGCGCTGGCAGGCCTGAGACACCCTTTTAGAGCTACTCATGTGGGTGGCGCAATCTGCGCTGCAGGCCCACTAGTAGCATCTGTCATCACCAGCCCTGGCACACACAGTGCACTTTACTAGGGACTTCATGGCGATACAGATATGCCAATCAGGTATACCCAATCAATATGACAATTTACAGAGGGAGCACTTACCCACTGACACTGTTCAGCAGTGGTAGAGGGTCCAAAGCATCTAAATCAGCAAAAACGAAATCCAGCACAGCATCAAAAATACATGAGTCAGAGGCAAAAAGATGGGGGAAAAACCACGCCAAGGATGTCAGGTCTAACAGGCTCACACCCGAAATGTACCGCCAGAGGTTCCGAGACTGCACCCAGATCCCGGGTACAACCTGGGTGGAGTACGTGAACTATTTCAGCCGAGCCTTCGAGGGTTGGATCAAGGGAAGCAATGTAACGACCTATGAGCAACTCTTCAATCTCATGGTATGGGAGCACCTATCTAACAACTGCTTCGTCGAGCTCAGGCAGCACCTCCTCGACAGTAAATTGACTGATCCACGGCAGCTCGCCGCCGAGGCTGACCGGTGGGAAATTACCCGAGTGGGCCGAAATGGGTCAAATGAACAGAACCGGAACAACCAAGGTCAGCACCGTCCCCGAGGAGGAGGGGGCCAGGGACGAGGAAGAGACAACGCCCCGGCCGCTCCCGCTGCCAGCACCCCACCCCCGGCCAACCGGGGCAACCCCCCGGCGCGCCCGGGGTACAGAGCCAATGTCACGTGTCACCGATGCCAGCGAGTCGGCCACTACGCAAATGACCCGAATTGTCCACAGAACCAGACTCCGAGACCCCGCCAGATGGCTGCCGCCGCCCTGGGGGAAGAACAAATCTCCGAAGAACAAGAGGAATGTGAGCAAGAACACCAAGAGTGGGAACCAGCCGCCATGGTTCTAGCGTGCCTAGGGGGAAAAGACATGGTCCCGCGGGCCCCCCTACCCGCCAACACCAGGAAGTACAGTCAGTGGGTGAACATTAATGGACGCAGGGCCGAAGCCCTACGTGACACTGGGGCCAGTGTAACAGCCGTCCGCTGTCACCTGGTGACCCCAGAACAGATCCTGCCGAACGTTCTCTGCCCTGTCCGTTCAGCCGACAATTCGGAGAGTCAAGTCAAGTCAAGTCAGAGAATTTATATAGCGCACTACATACCCAGAGGGTCTCAAGGCGCTAAGGGGGGGGAGGAGGATTACTTGTCAAATATCCACGTTTTAAGTTGCTTTCTGAAAGCTAGGTGGTTTTGGGTAAGGCGAAGGTGAGTGGGGAGTGAGTTCCATGTTTTAGCAGCCAGGTAAGAGAAGGATCTGCCTCCCATGGTGGTCTTGTTGATGCGAGGTACAGTGGCGAGGGCTTGGCTGGAGGAGCGTAGTTGGCGGGAGGGGGTGTAGAAGGACAGTCTTGAGTTGAGGCATTCTGGTCCGATGTCGTAGAGTGATTTGTGTGCGTGGGTTAGCAGTCGGAAAGTGATTCTTTTATTGACGGGTAGCCAGTGGAGGTCTTTCAGGTGACCAGAGATGTGTTCGTTGCGTGGGATGTCTAATATGATTCTGGCTGAGGCGTTTTGGATTCGTTGTAGTTTCTTTTGGAGTTTAGCGGTAGTGCCTGCGTAGAGGGTGTTGCCGTAGTCCAGTCGGCTCGTGACCAGAGCATGGGTGACTGTTTTCCTGGTTTCGGTGGGGATCCAGCGAAATGTTTTTTTGAGCATGCGAAGAATGTTGAAGCAGGATGAGGATACTGCGCTGACTTGTCTGTTCATTGAAAGTGAAGAATCCAGGATAACGCCTAGGTTCCGTGCGTGGTCTGTCGGGATGGGTGCTTTTCCAAGGGCTTCCGGCCACCAAGAGTCGTCCCATGCAGAGGGGGATGTACCTAGGATGAGGAATTCTGTTTTATCTGAGTTCAGTTTCAGACGGCTGTGTTTCATCCATTCAGCAACTTCTTTCATTCCTTCGTGTAGGTTAGTTTTGGCGGTGCTGGGGTCCTTGGTGAGAGAAAGGATCAGTTGAGTGTCATCCGCGTAAGAGATGATGTTGAGGTCGTGTTGGCGGGCGATGGTCGCGAGGGGGCTCATGTATACGTTGAAGAGGGTGGGGCTGAGAGAGGATCCTTGTGGTACGCCACAGATGACTTCGGTGGCCTCGGACTTGAATGGTGGAAGGCGGACTCTCTGGGTTCTTCCGGTGAGGAATGAGGTGATCCATTCAAGTGCTTTTCCATGTATTCCGATGTTGTTGAGGCGTTGTAAAAGGGTGCTGTGGCAAACTGTGTCGAATGCTGCAGAGAGGTCGAGGAGGATGAGGGCGACTGTGTCTCCATTGTCCAGTAGAGTTCGAATGTCGTCTGTTGCTGCGATGAGGGCGGTCTCAGTGCTGTGTTTTGCTCGGAAGCCAGATTGTGAGGAGTCGAGGGATTTGTTGGCTTCGAGGAAAGCGGCGAGCTGGTTGTTGACAGCTTTCTCGATGACTTTGGCCGGGAATGGAAGGAGCGAGATGGGGCGGTAATTTTTGAGTTCGGTGGGGTCCGCTGTGGGTTTTTTCAGAAGGGCGGTGAGTTCAGCGTGTTTCCAGTTTTCCGGAAAGGTGGCGGAGTTGAAGGAGCAGTTGATGACGTCTCGAAGGTGCGGTGCTATGACGGAGTCTGCCTTGTTGAAGATGTGATGAGGGCATGGGTCTGTGGGGGATCCTGAATGGATGGAGTTCATCAGGCGGATGGTGTCCTCAGTGGAGATTGGGTTCCAGTTGTTAAGGGTGTTCGCGGGGGGAGAGTGTTCAACAAGTGGTTGGGTGGGTTGGGCTCCGGGTTGGTTGTCGAAGCTGTTGTGGATGTCTGCAATCTTGTTGTGGAAGAATGAGGCTAGGGAGTCGCAGAGGGCTTGAGAGGGGGTGATGTCGTTGGAGTTGGCCGAGGGATTGGAAAACTCCTTGACGATGTTGAATAGTTCCTTGCTGTTGTGGGAGTTGTTGTCAAGTCGATCCTTGAATGCTGTTTTCTTGGCCTTTCGGATTAGTTGGTGGTGAGTGCGGGTGGCGTTTTTGAAGGCGTCCTTGGTGCTGGTGGTTGGGTCTTTTTTCCACGCTTTTTCAAGGGTGCGGCAGAGTTTCTTGGACTTCTTGAGGTCATCGTTGAACTATGAGGCCTTCTTGTTGCCAGGTTTGCTGTGACGTTTTTTCAGTGGTGCTAAGGTGTCGGCGGTGTTGGATAACCATAGGGTGAAGTTGGCGGCGGCTAGGTTTGGGTCCGAGGAGTGGGTTGGGGTGTTTAGAAGGAGCGATGAGGAGATCTGGTCGGTGGTGATTTTGTTCCAGTTTCTTTGCAGAGTTGGTTGGAGGTGGTTGGTGGGTTTGGGCTTGTTGTAGGTGAAGTGAACGCAGCTGTGGTCAGTCCAGAGGAGATCCGTAGTGTGGCTGAAGGAGACATGATTGCTGGAGGTGAAGATGGGGTCGAGTGTGTGACCTGCGATGTGGGTGGGGGAAGTGACCAGTTGTTTAAGTCCGAGGTTGGCGAGGTTGTCCAGGAGGGTGGTGGTGTTGCGGTCGTTGATCTTTTCAAGGTGAAAGTTGAGGTCTCCCAGAAGGATGTAGTCTTTGGAGGGGAGCGCGTGTGGAGTGATGAAGTCCGTGATGTCTTCACTGAATTTTGCGCGGGGTCCTGGAGGTCTGTAGAGGAGGGTGCCTCTGAGTGTGGTTTTGGGGTCGATGTGGATCTGGAAGTGAAGGTGTTCGGAGTTGGCGAGGTTGGCGTCAGAGCTGGTTGAGATGCGGATTGACTTCTTATGGACGATAGCGATTCCTCCTCCTGTGTGGCTGGTACGGTCTTTGCGAGTGATCTTATAGTCTTCAGGGATGGCAATGGTGATGTCTGGTGCGGAGGAAGCATTCATCCATGTTTCCGTTAGGAAGGCGATGTCTGGAGAAATGGTGTCTAGTAGATTCCATAGGTCAATGGCGTGCCTGTGGACTGATCGGGTGTTGAGAAGGATGCATTGTAGGTGGTTGGGGTCGGGGGTCAGTGGTGTGGTCGTAGCGGAGATGTTGTCGGTGCCGCTGAATTTGCAGGAGTAGCAGGAGAAAGGTCCATGGGTATGTCCAGGGGCGGCTTGGACGCAGGTGGGGGCGCGACCGGGGTTAAGGGCTAGGAGGGTGGCGGCATCGTAGGTAATGCGGGAGGGCTGGGCAGCGCGAGGAGCAGGGGGTCTGGCGCTGGGCGCGGTCCAGGCGCGGACGGGCGTAGACGGGCTTACCTTTGGCGCACCTTCGGCGCGGATTGGGCGCGGTCGCTGCGCGTGAACGCTGCACGCGGGAACTACTGTCACATGTGGAGAGTGGAGGGGGAGGGGCGAGGGCGTCTCAGCTGGGAGGCGGGGCGGGCACACGAGGAGGCAACAACAAACAAAATGGAGGCGGAGGGGGGAGCAAACTGGAGGTGAACGCGCTAGCAGCCTTAAAACACCACAATGAGATGCACAGAGCGCAAATGAGCAAAGCGGTCAATCGGCACACAGTAGGCAATATAAATGACACAATACAAAGCAAACGAAGCAATGCAGCGCTATGAACAAAGTAAACGAAGCAATGCAGCGCTATGAAACCAGATGTCTGTAGGGACACTGGGAGCGACCACTCAGCCTGTGAGGGGAGCGAGTCACGGCGCTTACCGGGAGAGGAGCGCTATTTCTATACAGTGGGAGGGCGTCTCAGCTGGGAGGCGGGGCGGGCACACGAGGAGGCAACAACAAACAAAATGGAGGCGGAGGGGGGAGCAAACTGGAGGTGAACGCGCTAGCAGCCTTAAAACACCACAATGAGATGCACAGAGCGCAAATGAGCAAAGCGGTCAATCGGCACACAGTAGGCAATATAAATGACACAATACAAAGCAAACAAAGCAATGCAGCGCTATGAACAAAGTAAACGAAGCAATGCAGCGCTATGAAACCAGATGTCTGTAGGGACACTGGGAGCGACCACTCAGCCTGTGAGGGGAGCGAGTCACGGCGCTTACCGGGAGAGGAGCGCTATTTGTATACAGTGGGAGGGCGTCTCAGCTGGGAGGCGGGGCGGGCACACGAGGAGGCAACAACAAACAAAATGGAGGCGGAGGGGGGAGCAAACTGGAGGTGAACGCGCTAGCAGCCTTAAAACACCACAATGAGATGCACAGAGCGCAAATGAGCAAAGCGGTCAATCGGCACACAGTAGGCAATATAAATGACACAATACAAAGCAAACGAAGCAATGCAGCGCTATGAACAAAGTAAACGAAGTAATGCAGCGCTATGAAACCAGATGTCTGTAGGGACACTGGGAGCGACCACTCAGCCTGTGAGGGGAGCGAGTCTATGTCGGATGGCCTGCGTCCCCTTTGAGTGGGGAGGAGTCTCCGGCATGTTGAAGGTGACGGTCCGAGATGATGCCCCCGTGGACTGTCTCCTGGGAAATGATCTTGAGAGTTCCCCGTGGGCCGCCGTAGAGAGAAGAGAGCACCTGGGGATGTTGGGCCTCCCGGAATGGGCGTGCGTAACCACCCGGTCCATGGCTGCCCGTACCATCCTCCGACCCGAAGAACCTGAATGGCCGGCACCTCCTACCCCGGTCGCTCCAGTGGAAGACACCGACCGTGCCGTCCCCCCAGAGCAAACTCCCGACGGGCTCGCTCAGCCCCAGGACCTTCCCGACCTGGCTCAGTGGCGTCAGGAGGGGGGACCCACCCAGGAACAGTTTCGCCAAGAGCAGAAGACCTGTCCCTCCCTCGAGGGACTCCGCCAACAAGCCCTCGCCCAGAGCGCAGGGGATACCTCCGGAACCCATTGGATCTATTGGGACAACGACCTGCTGTACAGCGAACAGAGAATCGCGGAGTTAGGGGCCAGTCGAGTGCTAGTGGTGCCCCTCCGCTTTAGAGACTTCTTGCTAAACCTGGCCCACGATGTCCCCCTGGCTGGTCACCTGGGTCAGGACAAAACCTACAGTCGCCTGGTGACCCACTTTTTCTGGCCCAAGATGAGGAACGACGTACTCCATCACTGCCGGTCTTGCCCCACGTGCCAGGCCAGCGGGAAGAGCGGCCGCAAACTTAAAGCACCTCTGCAACCTTTCCCAGTTGTCACCACCCCGTTCGAGAGGGTGGGGATAGACATTGTGGGGCCCCTGGACCCTCGTACAGCCCAAGGACATCGGTTCATCCTAGTACTGGTGGACCACGCCACCCGCTACCCCGAGGCTGTTCCCCTGCGAACTGTGACAGCCCCGGTAGTCGGCCGGGCCTTGATGGGGATCTTCTCCCGGGTGGGCTTCCCCCGAGAAGTCGTCAGCGACCGGGGCACAAACTTTATTTCCAAATACATGAAGTCCCTCTGGCAACAGTGTGCGGTCACCTACCGATTCACGACCCCCTATCACCCTCAAGGAAACGGACTAGTCGAGCAGTTCAACCGCACGCTCAAAGGGATGATTGGGGGATTGGAAGAGCCCCTCCGTCGCCAGTGGGATGTGCTACTGCCGTGCCTCCTCTTTGCCTATCGAGAAGTACCCCAGAAGTCCCTCGGCTTCAGCCCGTTTGAACTCTTATATGGACACCCTGTGCGAGGGCCGCTCAGCCTAGTCAAAGAAGGTTGGGAAATGCCTCCTCTGAAGAACCCTCCAGATGTTTTCAAGTACCTCCTGACCCTACGCAACCAGACCAGACGGTTCAGAGAAATGGCAAAAGCAAACCTGGAGGCCAGTCAGGAAGACATGAAAAAGTGGTACGATCAAAATGCCTCCTCCATCGAATTCGAACCCGGCCAACAAGTGTGGGTGATGTCCCCCACCGAACCATGCGCCTTGCAAGACAAATGGACAGGGCCCTTCAAAGTGGTCGAGCGCAAGAGCCCTGTCACCTATCTCATCGATATGGAATCCTCGCGGAACCCCCTCCGGGTCCTCCACGCCAATAGACTAAAACCCCACTTTGTGCGCTCGGAGCTCAGCCTCCTGATGGCAACAGACAGCGGAGCCGAAGAGGATTCCGAACCACTCCCTGATCTCCTACGGACTCGGGAGAAGGACGGCTCCGTGAACGGAGTCCAACTCTCGGAGGCCCTCACCCCGGAACAGCGCCAAGGCTGCCGAGACCTCCTACTGCAGTTCGCCACCCTGTTCTCACTCACCCCAGGGGTCACCCCCTGGTGCTTGCACGACGTGGACACTGGAGACAGTCCCCCTGTCCGGCATCGGGCCTACCGCGTGCCAGATCGGGTACGGGCCTGCATCCAAGAGGAGGTGTCCAAGATGCTCACGCTCGGGGTCATCGAGCCCTCAGACAGCCCCTGGGCCAGCCCAGTGGTACTGGTCCCCAAAGCGGCCGCCCCCGGCGCCACTCCTGAGCTCCGGTTCTGCGTCGACTACCGGGGCTTGAACGCTGTCACCAGAACCGACGCACATCCCATCCCCCCGGCAGATGAACTAATCGACCGCCTGGGGGCTGCCCGTTACCTCAGCATCTTCGACCTGACAGCGGGCTACTGGCAGATCGGTCTCACACCCCAGGCCCAAGAACGATCTGCCTTCTCCACCCCTGATGGCCACTACCACTTCAAGGTCATGCCATTCGGCATGAAGAATGCCCCAGCAACATTTCAGCGGCTAGTAAACCAGGTCCTGGCGGGACTGGAAGAATTCAGCGCCGCCTACCTGGACGATATCGCTGTGTACAGCCGCCACTGGTCCGACCACCTCAACCACCTCCGAGAGGTTCTGCGGGCCCTCCAACGAGCCGGCCTCACGATCAAGGCTAGCAAGTGCCAAATTGGCCAGGGGTCCGTGACTTATCTCGGACACCAGGTGGGAAGCGGTCTGGTGGCCCCTCTGCAACTCAAGATCGCGGCCATCCAGGCTTGGCAGCCCCCCGTCACCCAGACCGAGGTCCGCGCCTTCTTGGGACTCACAGGCTACTACCGGCAGTTCGTGAGGGACTATGGCAGCATTGTGGGGCCCCTCACGGAACTCACATCCAAAAACCAACCAAAGAAGGTCAACTGGACCCCAGACTGTCAAGCGGCCTTCGAGAAGCTGAAGGCCGCCATGTGCTCCGCCCCTGTGCTCCAGGCCCCCGACTACAGTCGGGAATTCATCGTCCAAACGGATGCCTCCGACCATGGCATTGGGGCAGTCCTTTCCCAGCTGAACCCCGACGGACTTGACCAACCAGTGGCTTTCATCAGCAGGCGTCTCCTGGCCCGAGAGCAACGCTGGAGCACCATCGAGAGTGAGGCCTTCGCAGTGGTGTGGGCCCTCAAAAAGCTCCGGCCTTATCTCTTCGGTACCCACTTCCGGGTGCAGACAGATCATCGGCCCCTGCAGTGGCTAATGCATATGCGGGGGGAAAACCCAAAACTATTGCGTTGGTCCATCTCCCTGCAGCGGATGGACTTCACTGTGGAACATCGACCTGAGCAAGACCACGCCAACGCAGATGGCCTGTCACGCTTTTTCCGCCTCGACGAAGAGAGTCCCCAAGAGGATGGGTGACTCTCCCCGCCTTCAGCTGGGGGGGACGCATGTTGGACAGGCCACGTGAAGGGCTTGCTCCCTCCCCGCATGACCAGGCCCGAGCCCGGCCCTCCAGGTGTTACACACAACAACCACCCGCTTCCCGTCTCATATGGGACCTCTGCCCCTTGACATCTCCACATCCTGGGCCCAAATCACTACCGGCCCCCTCGCCCGGCCTGGGCGCCATCTTGGACACAGCACCACGAGGCCGCGTGGCCTCCGATCGACCCTAACCCTGGGCCTGGCCAGGCCCCGACATCCCGGCACCACCATCCACCCAGGAGGTGAGCGGACTACTTGGCAGGTCAATGGGAGAAAGAAGTGTCGATGGCTCTCCCCCGCCAGGTGCCGATCGCCCCCGGCTCCCCCAGGCGCTGGCTCCACCCCCCTGCTGGGTGTCTGGACTCCCTCATCCCGGACCTCCCGACCTCCAAGTGTGAGGGTCCGGACATCAAAGGGCGCCAGACCTATAACTGGGGCAGCTCCAGAACAGGAAGGCAGTTGTATCCTGGTGTCGAGAGACGCAGTGAAGAACTCATCCTTGACGGACTACTGGCGCTGCCGTAGCCCTGCCTTGCGAACTATCGTCCTACCTGCTGGCGCTGCCGCAACCTTCTGAAACCTTCATCGTCGTCGGGACCTGCTGGCGTGGCCGCGGACCGTTTGTAACTACCACCTTCATCGGGACCTGCTGGCTTCGCCGCGGACCGTCACTACCTTCGACCATCTCGGGACCTGCTGGCTCCGCCGCGGCCCGACCATCTAGAACGCCGAGCTCGAGGATTGTGAGCTATCCATCTATCCCTGCATCTACCAGATTGGTAACAAGACTGTCCCGCTACCCCTTTCCCCGACCAGGAGACTAGAACCGAGGGGACCCCTGAGTCCAGACCTCCTTGTACCATTTCACCGTACTTAAAGATTGCTTATAAAGAACGTTAAACCTTATCCTTGTGTGGTGTACATCTGTGGGGGGGAGTTACTTGTCTGTACGATCGCTGGAGACGGCTCTCCCCGGAGACCTCTCCCCTTATTCTCGGCCGACCCTCCCGGTTCGTCTAACAGGCAGCATCCATTTCTTCTATTGACTGTGATTGGGAGAAACTAGAAAACTATACCGGGAAACAGCTCAAGAGCTTCTGCAAAAATTTGAACATTTCCATGACCGACTCTCCAGAACGGAGCAGTTCCAAAAGGCGCTGAGGGCCTGGGTCAAGGCAAGGAATGCCCCTGGAAAAGATATTGAATTTGAGGGTGCAGAACAGCAGCTGGAGGGACCCCTGACTCCAGAGTGGAGGGGTGCAACCTCCCCATTGGGTAGCAGTGTTTCTGGCCGAGGTCTGTCGCCAGAGGAGCTGGCGGACAGACAGGCAACCCGAGATCATGAATTGAAGTTGGCAGAGCTGGAAATAAATGGGCAACTGGAGCTAGAAACCAAGAAGTTGGCCCTGGAAGAAATGAAAATGCAGCTTGCCCGTGACTTAAGAATGAGGAAACTTGACATGGAGCTCGGGGGGCTTGAGGCCAGGAGGGCTTCAGCCCAGCAACAAGAAATATGTGTAGCTCAGAGATTGAGCTTTGCTGAGTTGGAGGTGGAGTCCAGCTCAGATGGTGGCAGCAACATTAAGGTATCTAGTGCTGACAGCATAGTGCGCGCACCTAGAGATAAGGCACCTGACTTGGAGGGGGTTAACTTACATCAGGAGGTTCAAGGGCATGAGGTAGCTCCAGTAGTGCGCAGCGTCCCTGAAGGGAATAGGGTAGCTGGCGTAGGAGTTCATGGTCCTAGTGGTGGGAGGGATTCCCCCATGGTTGAGGTCCTGGTGGGTGAGTGTAAAGACCGCCCGGAAGAGTGTGGGTTGTGTGACAGAGACAGTCCGCTACTGTCTGGCCAGTCTCAGAAGGATGGTGTGGAGTATGTGTGTGAGGCGCTGGATGGAGAGGTGAAGGATAGTTTGGTTAACCCTGCTAGGGGGCTGTGTAATCCAATTGTGGGAGAGCATACTTTAAGTCCCAGTTTTCCAGAGCTATGCCAACACCTGTTTGAGAGTGAGTTCTCTGACCCCAGGGAGCTCACATTGGAGGCAGACCTTGTGGTGGATTCCAGAGGGTCTGGAGAGGCATTGGGGTGTGATCCTGTGGGGAGTGACTCAGGTATCTTCCAGCCCAGAGTGGTGGAAGTGGCGCAGAGTAGCCCAGCTAGGTCCTGTAGTAGTGAGAGGGGTGTAGGGCCTCACGTCATGTCCTTAAGGGGAAGGAGTGAGAATGGGTTTTGTCCCGGTAGTGCCCAACCTCAGAGCCTGGATCGTTCTTTAAGGGAACACCAGGTGGGGAGCCTAGGCTGTCCGGATGAGTCACCCGCTGAGGGGGATCCCCCAGTGGCTAGAGAACGTGGAGGCTCTGTAAACAGAGCTCCAGTAGTTCTGGTATCTGGCAGTACCACTCCAGTTGGGAGGGTGCAGAAGTCCAGAAGGAGGGGCGAGAGGGGGAAGGAGTCCCCAGTGGAAGAACCAGTGGGTCAGGGGCCAGCCAGCAGGGCTGCGTCCCCAGTGAATGACCATGGGGACACCACTTCTGTCCTGGGGGATCTTCCCGCACTGTCAGATGGACAGGGGTTGGGAGATCTGCGCCAGGCAGACTGTCGCACGGCACATGAGCTATGTACCACCCTCAGGGGGGGCATGCGTGCTCCCCGGGAAGTCCTGGTGCGCCAGGCAAGCGTTCAACTGCAGGGTTGGGTCCCTGAGTTGGAGAGCCAGGTTCAGGTGTTTTCTGACCTGGAGGGCAGGACCACTGTAATCAGTGTCCTGGCCCATGTCGCTTCTAGGGGTACCACTCCAGTTGGGAGTGGGCAGTACTCTGGAAGGGGGTGCAGAGGGAGGAAGTCCTCGCCTCTGACCCCGGTTCAACTAGAGGGTCTAGACCCTAGGTTTAAGGGCCAGGTGCAGGGTGTCCCCCCTGACCTGGTGCCCCAGTTGCAGGATAGCACCCCTGAACTGGTGGGCGAATTGTGCAGATAACCTGCCACAGGTGCCCTGACAATTCTGGAAGGGGGTATCACTCCAGGTGGGAGGGTACAGAGCCCCAAGGAGGAGGACCGGGTGTCGGAGAGGCTACCCCAGTCTTTGGTCCAGCCGCCAGGTACAGGCCTGGGGCTGGTGGGTCAGTGCCAGGATGTCATACCTGACCTGACAGGAGGGAGAGTGGACAAAGGGTGCCAAGCACCTGGGGCTACTGCCCCCTGCTCTCCAAGGCCACAGAGGTTTGAGAGCCCTGAGAGGCATAAGGCCTGGGTCTCATTCCTGACTACTGTCAGTGGCCACTGTGACATTTTTGTGTCTGCCTGTTGAAACACACCTGTGAGCGAATTAAGGCTAGGTGCTGCCCAGGTGGTGTCCACGGGTGAAGAGAAGGGTTCCACACGGGTTGGCTGTGTGGACCCTGAGAGCATACCCAGAGGAATTGAAAAAGGTTCAGTTTGGCGTAGAACTGGAGTCTGCCCCTGCAGTTGCGGGCCAGGTCCTTGTTCTTTCGCCCAAAGCAGTGAAGACCATCAAGGTAGTGATTGGTCTACCCTGCGTTTTGGCTGGAAGGGGGTTGTGTTGGACTTGGCCCTTCCTGCTGGGTCATCCCTAAACATTTTGCCTTTTTCCTCCTATATTTCCTCTGACCTGTTTTTGTTGGTTTAGGACTCTGGGCACTTTACCACTGCTGACCAGTGCTAAAGTGCATATGCTCTCCCTGTACAAAGTGTATCTGTAATTGATATTCCTGATTGGGTCATTGGATTTACTATCAGTCCCCAGTAGAGTGCACCAGGAGTGCCAGGGCTTGTAAATGCCAATACTGCTAGTGGGCCTGCAGCGCTGGTTGCGCCACCCACAGAAGCAGCCTTTTAAAATGTGTCTAGGGTCTGCCACTGCAGAACCTGCGTGCAGTCTGGTACTGTCATGCTGGCTGGGCAAGTGCACACACTTGCCAGCCCCTAAACCTTCCCTTAACTTCATATTAGTCACCCCTATGGTATGCCCTAGGGCAGGGTGCATTGTAAATGTAAGGTAGGACATGCTCTGAGGTGTGTGGCATGTCCTAATAGTGAATTACTGCCAAATTCGTTTTTCACTATTGTAAGGCTACCTGCTCCCTTTAGGCCAGAATGGGCTGCTGGAATTATTACACTCTATAATCCCAGCAGGCTCAGGGAACATGGTAGAGAGTCATGTTTAGTATGCCTGAACTCAGAATAATAAAATACATCTTTTAGTAAAGGTTATTTTAATAGCCTGTGTTTGCAAATGCTACTTTTAGAAAGTTAGCATTTGCTTGCCTAACCATTTCAGCCCGCCTCTGCTAGTATGTGTACCTGACTGTCTGGGATGTGTGAGTGACAGGGCTGGGGGATGACAGGTGGTGAATGCAAGGATTACACCTTAGTGGGAGGTAGGAGTGGCCCTGGACTTCTAATCAGGCTGTGCTCTGCCACCACAATGCTGGCTCCGCCCCCCTGGGGAGCGACTGATGACTCAGCCGGCACCTGGCCTAGGAAGGGCGAAGCACCATCATCAAGGTACTCCTGGTTGCCCCTGGCCACACAATGCTGGCTCCACCTCCTGTGGAGCGTCTGATGTGCCTGCCCCTCACACTGAAAGAAGACACCAGAGTACACCCAACAAAGTACTCAGAGACTGAAAGGAGTTATGCAGAGGCCCCCCTGGCCTGGGAGAACAAAGAAAACTCTGTATAAAAGTAGGAGCCCTGCTCCTTGTAAATTAGATCCAGTTTGCACAAAGAAGAAGCTCTGCCTGAAGAGAAGGACCCTGGAAGCTGCAAGGAGAAGTACTGACTCTGACCCCAAGAGACTGGCCTGTGGTGGGTGCCTTGCTGCTGAAGGAGAGCAGGAGAAGAAAGACTGAAAGACTTTGCTTTTATTGAACTTTGTGCCAAACTTCTACCAAAGATCTCCAAGGGCTTGCTGTGGAACTTGCCCCCTGAACTGCGCCCCAGGAACATTGGGAGCTACCCCCCCTGAAGGAAGCTGCTGCTGGCGTGGGCTGTCTGTCCCTGCAGCGCCGAGTGAAGGAGAGCTGAGACTGTCGTGCTTCTACGCCGCGCTCTCTACCAATTTGAGCATCTGTGTCCCCTGAGCACCGTGACTGTGGCCTGACCGTGTGCCAGCTACAAAGTGAAGACCAGCCCCTCGCTGGTACGAGCACCGTGACTGCCCCCGTTCTGAGCCGTAGCTCACACCGTGATGGAGGACCTGTCCGGTCCGAGCATCGCCGCCTGCTGATCCCCGTGTCGCAGGCTGCCCAGCAAAGACGGACTCTGCCTGCAAGTTGTGCCCTCCGTGACCCGTGCGCTGAGACCCGGCTCCCCGCAGCTGTGAAGTGAAGTGCTGCGGGGCCGCGCCTGGCTGGTACGTCTGGTTCTTTGAATCGTGCCCCCATCAGCCCGCCTGCAGCCGCTCCCCCTCCAGGGTCGAAGCGTACGCTGCGGATACGTCTGTTTACCCCACAACGCACCGTTCTTGGAGAGCCTGCACCTACGCCTGACGAGCCGTAGCCCGCCTTGGCCCCAAGGAGCACCGCGACGTGACCAGAACTGACCCCGCTGCTGTGGCCTTCGAATCCACCCCCAAGAAGGTACTGTGACTGTGTGCAAAGTGCGCGGCGCTCAGGACCCGAAGTCCGTGAGGCGCGCACTCCCTTGAGCCCCCTGAGGCCCCTCCGCTGTGCGGCCGTACCTGCGAGACGTCCCCATACTGTCTCCCGGCTTCGGTACGACTGACACAGCTCCAGCGCACAGTACGCCTCGCCCCCCTTCCTCAGCGCCGTACGCTTCTCACGCGAGATGTGTGAAGTTTAGCGGGCCGCGCTGGATTTACCGAACGAGTCGCACTGAGGCTCTGCGAAGCGTACCAGAGGCAGCGAAAGGGGCCCCCACGCAGCACACGGTGCCTGGACCATTGTAAAGCCTAAAGGTAATCTGGGAAAGGTCATTTTTCAGGAACATTGGTCCATGAGTAATAACGAGCACACTAAGACCTATTTTTTTAAGCTGAATAAGAACTACAATTGCTTTTGAAACGCTGAACAAAGATTGCTTACTGCTAATAAGGTCTGTGGCATATTTGAAGAATCACTGGAACCATTTTTGAGTTGTACCAAGACTGTATTTACAAGCCTACTGGAAGTATATATATAAAGAGATATATTTTTACAAGAATACAGTTTGGTGTCATTGTGTGGCGGGTTAGTGGTCATTGTGTGGGATGTTGCAAATGTTTAACCCTATGTACTCCAGAGTTTAGCCTAGACTGCTTGCGCCACACTACCTAGAGGGTGAGCAGGGGTTATTTCTGGGAGTAATCCTTTGCCCTGACGTAGAAGAGAGGGTCCCTGCTTGTCGCAAGTACATACCTGCGCCAACCAGAGACCCCCAATTCTAACATACTTGGATGAAGGTTACAGATGTAAGAATGAGACTGCGATAATGTATTTACTGTCATCAATTTGTGTAGTTTTATCCGGTAATCTTCATTTATACATTAAATACTATTGGAATGTTGGGAGCTCCATTGAAAACAATGGAGTGCTCCAGGGTTATAATGGCTGGTATAAGCCTGGAGCTCCAACATTCAAATGTTTTTGTTCACAGCTTTGGCTGAGAACAAAGGCTTCAGGGAGCCTGAGGGGATTCAAATACCCTCACGCTTCCATAAGGCTTCGTTCTTTTTTGTTAGAAAATTTTGCCCTCTAGTTGCAGAACGTTCCAATAGCCTTATAGCCCTTCGTAGCTGGGCAATACCGGCTATTAAAGTCCCTCTCCCTTGTTAAAGGCCTTCGGCTTGGGCCTTTAAAGCTGGAGAGGGCCTTTAATAGCCAGTATAGCCCTCTACAGAGGGCTAAAAGGCTACAGGAGACTCACCAGCTGAGGCATTAATCTCCTTTTTTCTCCCCCAGTGGTCAGGTGCTTGCTTAAAAAAAAAAGATATATATATATATATCCAATTGGAGATGTGTGGGCACATCGCTAAATCCTGGCTCCCACAAAGATCTTTTCAGCAGGCTCTCAGCTACATAAATGACCCACGCCAGTTGCCGTTCCAATGTGCTAACACACCGGGGAAAACACGTGCTCCACTATAAACAATCGGCACACACTCATCTGGAATGTAAACTCACGTCAGCAGAAAATAATGCACATCTACCTCCCTACTTCAGTGTGCTCAGCTGTATTTCTTGGACATGCACCAGACTCACACCAGCAGTAGCTCTGGCGGCGTGCGCTCAGCTTTTTTCCTTGGACTCACACTGACAGCTCTATGTATGCACTCTGCTCTAACGATAACGTGACATATCTTCTGGTTGTGTGACAGTGTCTAAGGAATCAAGGGGGACCAAAATTACAAACTGTAAATTGAGCTTGATTTTTTATCCTCATCTGCGGGTATTAAGCTAAATCAGATCACCTCTGCAGTCATATTGAATCCACTCTAGCGCTCAGCATCACTTACTTCCATGTTAAAAGCAGTGAGATGTAACTGATCCAAATCTCTTTTTTCTTCTCCACTGAGGTGACACAGGACGTGCTCTGTTGGTCGTCACCTTCACATCATTTAGGTGCCTGGTGGAATCCAACGCTCATCGCCAGAGAGAGTGTTGTAATTACCACAAAACACAGGTAAATCTTCTTAAGTTAAACAGAAGAGAAACAACCTGTGCCTGTCAAGCCATACACTTTTACCAATGAACATTTCAACTAGATGACCTCACCCTCCAGAACCCCATTACATCACCCCATAACATTTGTAACATTCTGTACTACAAATGAAAATGCGAACAGACAACATTATAACAGGGGCGCTTAAGCCGGAAATTATAGCTCCATAACTCCTCCCTCATTCCTCAAATGTGTATACAGCATTAGTGGGAAGTATGTGTATTTGTTTCATATGCCAAAACAAGAGGACTCTATACAATCCCATGTATTCCACAATATTCCCATGTGAGAGGAGTTTAGCAGTTTTCATAGCATCGATGAAGAGAGACATCATGAATCCGACATGTTCCGCCTTGAGAGTAATGTTGTGAAGCGTTAGCCATTCCCATAACTCCTGAGCCTCCTTTGGGAGCGTAGCTAACCTTGTTCCTCCCTGCTGGTTTACGCAAAAAATGCTGGTGGTATTGTCCGTTCGGACCAGGACTGAAGACCCTGCGATTCTGGGAAGGAACGCTTGTAGGGATAGAAAGATGGCTCTCAACTCCAACTGTTGATGTGACATTGTCTGTGTTTCTGAGACCATTTGCCAGCACTTGCAAGTCTTGTAGATGACCTCCCAAGCCCTCCATGGACGCATCTGTCGTTAGAACGAAGTCCGGAGAAGTTTGCAAGAATGTTAGTCCTTATCTTAGATTGCGTAGTTGCGTCCACCATTGAAAAGCATCTACCATGCATGGGGTTACTTTGATTATGTTGTTGAAGGGACCGGTTGCTTGCTCCCACTGAAGATGTAGCTCCTCCTGCAGAGGCCGCATTTTTAGACGTGCTAGTGGGATGAGATTTATGGCCGAAGAATACATTCCCAGAAGTGAAGCGAACAGGCGAACAGAAAGTGACTTTCTTTTTGACAGTTTTATGGCCAAAGTCTGTAGACGGAGTTGCCTGTCTTGAGACGAGAATGCTCTGCATTGTATTGTGTCCAGGCGTGCTCCTAGGAAAGGCAGGATTCTTCTCGGAATCAATTGAGATTTGTTTTCGTTCACAGTGAGACCTAGGGATGCAAAGAGATTGCAACACGCTGTTATGTCGTTCTGTACTTTGCATTTTGTCCAGTCGTCCAAGTACGGGACAACCTGGACCCCTGAAGAGCGGAGTGCTGCTTCTACCGGGGCCAGGCACTTTGTGAAAATCCTTGGAGCCGACTTAAGGCCAAATGGGAGTACCTTGAACTGATAATGGGCGCCAGCCACAGTGAAACGGACATACTTTCGATGTTTTGGGTGAATTGGGATGTGAAAGTATGCGTCTTCCATGTCCAAAGAAGCCATAAAATCTCCCTCGTTCAGGCAACTTAGAATTTCCGAAAAAGTGATCATGCGAAAACTCTGCTTCTTGAGATATCGGTTGAGATTGCGCAGGTCCAAGATCGGTCGCCATTCCCCTGATTTTTTCTTTATGAGGAAAAAACGGGAATAGAAGCCCATCCGCCTCTGATGAACTGGGACTTTCTCCATAGCGTTCTTGAGGAGCATTGAATTAACTTCCTTGAACAATAAGTGAAGACGAGGGGGTAGGGGGACCCCTGGGCGGAGTCATTGGTGGTTTGGAGACAAACGCTAGGGTGTGACCATGTTGAACTAGGACTAGCACCCATTGATGGGATGTAATCTGTTGCCACTGTTGTAGAAAGCCAGATGTCTTCGCACCCACAGGGAGGGAAGGAAATAAGGTTGGCGCCCAACTGATATCACTGTTTTCTGTGAGTATCTCGCCCTTGATTGTTTGAGCACTTTCGTCCGCCTTGGTGAGAGAAACTAGCTGTTCCAGACTGGCGGTACAAAGACTGATAATTCTGCCGGTATTGAGGTTGATATTGTCTGCCTTGTTGGTAATAGCTTCCTATAGAGGAGTATTCACGTCCTCTATTATCTCTAAAGGATCCCCGCTTGTACTGCAGGGAACCCAGGGATCTTGCGGTATCAGTGTCCGTTTTGATTGCCTAGAGGGCTTTGTCTATGTGTTTTCCAAATAGAGACTCTTCGTCCTAGGCCATGTCCAGTATTTTTAGTTGGACCTCGGCCCGAAAGGTAGTAGCTTTGAGCCAGCCCTGACGTCTGAGAACTGCAGCTCCTGGCAGTTGTCTAAAGTTTGTATTTGGAATATCCAAAGCGCAGTCGATGGTTTCTGCAGCTGCACGTTCCCCTTCGATCAAGATCTTGCGAGCCTATTGTCTCTTATCTTCCGGGATTAGGTCAATCAGACCAGCCATGTCAGACCACATTTGGCGATCATAGCGCCAAAGAATTTGCAGCCCCGGTTGAAGCAGCAGCCATGGTTGAATTTTTTTTACCGATAAGGTCCAAACGACGCCCCTCCTTATCTGGTGGTGTCGTGATGGGGGTGGCTGGGTTTTTCGATCTTTTTTGTGCGGCCTGTGAAATAACTGAATCCGGCCGCGGGTGTCCAATAAGGCATGAAGGGCTACTGAGAGGAGCTCGATATTTTTTGTCAACCAGTGGCAACACGGTAGGTACAGAAGCAGGATTTTTCATCACTTTGATGCCTTCCTTCCAGATATAATCTATAATTGAAATGGCTCTAGATTCCTTCCTTGTTTCTTCTTTAAAATCATGAAGAAAACATTCTGGGTGATGTTATAGTGACGATTGGGGGCAGGCGATAAGCGGAAGCGGGCGAGATTGCCCACATGACTGTACATTTCTGATTCTGCAATAAAAATTAAAGTTCAAAAAAAGAAAACATTCTGTCTGTTCCACTGTTACTGGCAGTTGAAATCTACTCGCAGCATGAGATTATGAAACCCACCTAAGTCTTCAGGTGGTGAGTCTGAAGGTTGTGGGGTTGGCGGAGACGGCATGGGAATAACAAACATCCCACGGATCCAAAGGTGGATTATCTGGTAATTCGTCTTCCTCTACTTCTTCCTCCGAAGAAGTGTCCGGGGTGTGTGCAGGCAAATCAGGCTGTTGAGTTTCCGTGACCGAAGACGTAGGTGGTGGAATTTCCGGTTGAGGAGCAGGGACTGCAGGTTGGGGTGAAGGAACGGCCTGCTGTGGTGGAAAGTGTTGTCTAAAGTCCGCCAGCATGGCCTGTAAATCCTGAATGAGGCTTGGTGGCAGATGGCTGGACTCTGAAACCCAAGATCTCCTCTGGTATTCCGTACGATGAGGCATTACAATGTCCTCCTGATAATAATGCTTAGCATAGTCATCATCCTCCTCATCATCCTGACACTTAATGTTCAATTCCGAAGGATGGCAAGCTACCCCAAAAGCTCCCTCGTTATCATCATCCTTAAAATCATCCTCATCTTCATGAGTATAAGTCTCTAAGAGATGAGAGGGCGTAAGTGGCGAGATATAAGAACCTTCCTGCCTCCGGTACGATATTAACTGGAAAGTTTTTGAAGAAAGCGGCGTAGACAATGTCTCTATGGCTGGAGGCTTTGCTGAAGCAGTTATCTGGATTGTTGTAAGCGTCGACAACAGGACCATCGTCGACGGACTCGACGTTGACGGGACCACCGTCGACGGACTCGACGTCGATGGGACCACCGTCGACGGACTCGTCGTCGACCTCGTCAACGGACTCGTCGGTTGACCTCGTCGACGGGCTCATCGTCGACGGACTTTGCTTCTTCGTAGACGAGACGGTCGTCGACGGCATCACGGATGTCTTCGTCGACTGGGGTTTCAATGGTATCTTCGTCGACGAGTGCGTCTTCGACGACGAGGTTGTCGTCGACGGATTTCGACGATGGTTCTTTTTGCCACAATAGAAATCCTAGTAGACAGGATAGGAGAGGCGATAGCTGTGGTAGAAATTGTCGCCATAGGAGCAGAAGATGTAACTGAGAAGTTAGTCACAGGAAAAGCGGAGGAGACAGAACAGCTTTTACTCACAGTTTACTCTTTAGATTCCTTGAGAGGTGGGGCATCAGAGAGAGAAGTTGGAGATCTCCGAGAAGAGCCCGAAGTGGAGTGGGAGGTTTTGACATGTTTACTCCCCTCACTTTTAGCATTTTCCTCTGATCTTGCTCTCTTACTGGAGGTGGAAGCTCTGTCTTCATCATCAGTAGAAGAGGATTTGAGCCATAAAAGAACTCTGGCCTCCCTATCCCTTAAGGTCTTGGAAGGGAAGGTGCGGCAGATCTTACAATTTTTTGCCTCATGTTTAGGATAAAGGCAATAAATGCAGTCCTTATGTTGGTCATCAACATGGAACCTTTTTTTTCACATGTTCTGCAAGGTCTAAACAAGGCCTTCTTGTCAGACATCCTGAAGTAGAGAAAAAACTGGAGTAGAGACTCAGGGAGACTCCCTTCCACACGACGTGCGGTGAAAATCTGAGGAGAACTGGGTTCTAGAGGGTGCTGTGAGCTGATTAGTTGGAACAAAGACTTTTGTCTTTTTAGCATAATGAGGTAGATAGGCTACTACAATCTAGGCCTCAGGCCTTTCTCATAGGGCCTACTACCGTAATTTACTTTTGGCACTGCTTTTTTTATATACCGTGGGACTCCCGCCAACCAGTGTGTGAACCCACTCTGCACTGCTTGTGTATTATTCTCGGGGAGCACCTAGATCAACTAGCAGCAGATTATAGGATGGTGTGTTTCGATAGGGACCAAAGGTCATTAATTTTTACATCATCCTTGTGGCCTCCCCAGAGGGGAATGATGCTTCCATTACCATGTTGACACTGGTGGATGGAGTACAGGATGGCCTGCAACACCTCAGATTGCTCATCAAATTGCACCACTGCGTGTCCCAAGAGCCTCCTCTGAAATGCAGATCTTGTCTGACAGGCACCTCCAATGCGAGACCTTTGCAGGAGTGAAGGCCATGACGTACCACCAGTTGAAGGGTGTTGAAAAAATGCAAGGAGGCACATACGCCTGGTGGCCCTAAAACCGTCATGGTGGGCAGAACATCTTTTGCCAGAAACATCAGGATTATAGCATACATGCCTCAGACTCTCTGCGGGGAAAGAAAGTCTTAAGAGTGACCATGTCCAACATGCTGCAATGAATTGATAGCATCTATGTGTGGTTGAGGAGGGACTTGGCTTCGTAGGCCGAAATCTCAAGTTACACTACAGTGCCAATGCTCTGCAGGTGAGCCTACCTTCAACAGCCAGTCATCAAGTTCCAGGGACATGTACAATACCATCATGCAAAGAAAGGTCACAATCATGGTCATGACACTTGTAAAGTCTTGAGAGGCTGATGTAAAGTAAAGAAGTTGAAAGTGAGGGTCTCCCAATACAAAAGTAATTCCTGAGGCACTGCAGATTTGGTATATTAAAGTAAAGTATGTGTATTGTAGGTCCAGGCACACCATCTACTCCTCCTGTGTCAATCAAGGTCAGTAGAACTTGAGCAATGGTCATCATTTTGAACTTCTCCTTTCGGAGGAATGAGTTCAAGACTCTGAGGTCCAGAACAGCACTGCTTTGATTACACACTTAGACAGCAACATCAGCATCTCTTTGGACAGGGTCTAAGCATGATCTGCTAAAGATGGTGTGTAAAATGGTTGCATGTGGAGAGGAGCATCTAAAGAGGGAAAGGCATAGCCAACGTGGAAAATATTTTGAATCTATTAATCAGAGACTACCAAACATAAGCAGGACGTGAAAGGTTGAATTTCAGCCCCCAGAGGGTGCTTGTGTCTGCCAAAGGGTGATCTAAAATGGTTATGTTACTGTGCCGGAACAGGAGGAAGATGGTTGGTGCTACGGTCAATTCACCTTAGCACCACCTCTGCTCCAATAGGTCTAAAAAATCTGCTCTGGCCTGCTGGATAGGTTGTGAGTGACAGAAGGAGCACAATCCAGGTGGCACAAAATTTAGGGAGGAACAAAAAGAGTTATTCATCAGGAACAGTCACTGCCATCCATGAGATAGTCCTCAGCCCGAGATTCTATAGCACGGGTCAGCATGACATTTTGAACAGGTGCAATATTCTTCGCCTTTTTAAGCACCTTGCCGTGCTAGACAAGCTACAAACAGGGGACATAGAGTGGGTGAGATTCTGGAGCATGAAGGGCGACACACACGGCAATTCTACAATATTAGGCTTCAAGAAAAAGGAAACTGCACAAGCCATTTTGAACAACTCCATACAACTTGCCGAATGGGGCATCGATGCTCAGAATCTTCCCAACCCAAAATACCCATACATTCTTGCTCCAGACAAGGGGGATATGGGCCCCTGGTCAGCCCTGCAGGGGACAAATAGAGCAGGACTCCTCAAGAATACAGGGAAGAGACATAAGGACTACACAGGACTCGAGATCGCATGTCAAAACCACCAAAGGGTTATTAGTGCCATCCCTTCCCTCTTGGATCAATCTGGAAACTGGGGAAGAACACAGAATCGCTCCCAACAACAGCAAACCAAGGCTCGGCAGGAGTGAAACAAAGGGAGTACCTCTTCCTAAGAAGAACTTAACACTAATTTCATGGAACATCGCAGGGAGCTGCAAGATCGCGGAGAATAACAACCTGAAAACCTGGAAACAGGACTCATACTCTGCCTCCAAGAGACCTGGGCATTATCTAGCACGCCATTGGCAGGGTTCTATGAACATCATGTGCCAGCAATAAAGAAGAACCTCTTTGGGCGCCCCTCCGGCGGTCTATCAGTTTATATAAAACACGGAAGTCCCCTCGTAGCAACTGGAATAAACCTAAATTTACCTGGGCTGCAAGCCCTGCAAATAGGTCTGAAACACACACTACACCCAAGACGCCGCCTAATAATAAACTGCTACGTCAATCCAGCTCAAACCACCATGAAAGATCAGATGAAGGCATTGACAAGGGAAATCAACAGCCTCCTAAACAAATACAAAAATCAAGTAATCTTAGTCGGGGACTTTAACTTGAAGGACCTCGACAATACAGCATCCCCATATCGAGGGACGGGAAGGGCTGCACCCTTTCATGATTTATTCGACTATCATAAGCTATCTTCAACGTACGCTGTGAAAGCAAGATACTCGAATGGCGGGCGACTACAGCCGACCTTCCAGGACATCTCGAGGATCGACTATATCATGGTCAGCGGAGTAATGGCGGCTAGTCTGGAAGATTTTAGTTAAGATCAGGTCGGAAAGCGATCACAGGCCACTAATAGCAGTTTTCAAGCAAGAAGTTCCAGCGGCCCTTGTTCCAAGCCATCGGAGAGTCCAGAGGGGACGAAAATTACAGCCTCCTAAAGAGAATCAGATGAGACAGGAGCAAAACATCAAAACTGGATGGACCTAAAGCAGGAGGAGATCCCAGCAATTCAGTCTTCACCGATAAAAATATGGGAGACCATAGTTGATGAGATACAAACAAGCTTGGGCCACACCCAGCCACAATGCTCCAGGCCCAAAAAGAAAATAACAGGTGGAATCATCTGTCCAAACAAGGACATACGCGAGACCAAACGACTCTTGCGTAAGGAACTAGTAATAAAGAAAAGAGGGGGCAGACAAACAGATGGGACATCGATTGCATCATTGAGGGCAGCCCTAAGAAAGAAATGGTGGGAACACAAAAATGCTCACATGGAGAGGGAATGGATCAAAGTTTTCTCCCTGCTCAAACAGAAGAACTCAGCAGGATTATGGAGACACATAAACCGGCTAAGCAGCAGAGATGCTCAAAGAGAAAACGGGGTGGCAGAGCAAGATTGGCTGGTCTACGTAAAGCAGCTATATTCAATTGCCCATGTAAAGACATGCAGTACTGAAGATTCTAACTGTGGGACGGACTGTCTCCACCTACCAAGGGCAATGATCGAAGAAAAAACTTCTAGCCCCCGAAATCCTCTTGAGGGTTTGCGAGACCAAGCAGAGATGCGCCGTACCCTGTCAGCCCAGATAAACCATGATATGGTTATTAAGATATTTAAGAACATGAAGAACGATGGGGCCCCTGGACCAAACGGGATACCGGCCCAGGTTTTTAAAAAGGCCCCTGACTTTTGGGCATCTGTCCTTACTCCTCTTTATAACCATTCCTTAACAACAGCAATAACCCCCGACTCATGGAGGGGCTTCATATTATTCCCAATTTTTAAAAAGGGAGATCATCTAAAGCCATCAAATTATAGGCTCATCGCTCTTCTTGACATAGAAGCCAAGGCCTACGCCCGCCTCATACTCAAGGACCTGGAGACATGGGCCGAAGGAAAAAGCATCATACCCTGCTTCAGACCACAAGCTTCGACAATGGATAATATCCTGGCGTTAGCGCACCTAGCAACTGAACCAATAAAGAAGAAAACCCCCCCCTTCTTTTGTTGCTTCATTGATTACAGCACAGCATTCGATAAAGTGGTACGAAATAGGCTATGGCGGAAACTAGAAAATAGGGGCGTTCCGCCAAACCTATTGAAGGCAATCAGATCACTTTATGATGGCACCTGGGTGCGGGTTAAAACCAGCGCTGGTACAGTGTCCCCTAAAATAATAACAAACAACGGGCTGAAACAAGGATGCGTGCTGGCGCCCATCCTTTTTAACTTGTACACGGCGGATTTGGGGGATGCCTTGAAAGGCGCCAGCTTAGTAGCACTGAGATTAGGCAGCATGAGGCTGCCGGTCCTACAATATGCAGACGACACAGCTGTAATGGACCACACGAGGGTGGGCCTACAGAGATCCCTAAATGCGTTGAATCAATTCAACAAAGATAACAACCTTCTAGTAAACCAAGGGAAAACTAAGGTCGTCATTTTTGGGAGCTATCATCTGAAAAAGAAAGCACAGTGGCGAATGGGAGATCTGCAGATCAGTACAGTGCCAGAGTATAACTACCTAGGGTTTTGGTTTACGGAACGGGCCAATGCAAATGTCCCTCTGAGACAACAGTCGTCCAAGGCCAATAAGGTGATATTCCTTTTAAAGCAACTGAGCTTACATCTGTTAAGCCCCACGGCCGGACCAATATTAACTGCCTTAAAAGCAAAATTGCTGCCAGCCATCAGCTATGGCCACCAGGCCTTTCCGGGGACGCAGGATGCCCTTCTGTTCTGACCGACTTTTTCGGCCCTCCTTTGAGGGAGGATGATTGCATATGACTCTAGTCTATTATCATTCTAGTGCAGGGATTAGAACCATAGACGGCCTATTCAAAGGGCACAGTAATGCACTTTCGTACCCTTTTCCTTAGATCAGGGCTTATAAACTTACGTTAGGGGATAGATTCATTAGTATTAGTGATAATCCGTCCTTTTGCAAGAGTGCTAGTATACTTTCTATGGAGTTATGCTTATTTCGGGCCTTGTAGGCCTCAAACGGGAGAGACTCCATCTTGCTTTCTGCCCCGGCAGCTTGAGAGGATTCTAGGTCAAGTGTAATGTTTTAGTTTCGAAGTGTTGTTCGCTTGGAGAGAACCGGCTCAGGCTGGCCCTTATCGAAAGACTGTATTTTTCTCCATTCCGAAGACACAACATCAGGCTGGCCAGCTGGGAACGTGTCCTTGGTACGGGGAGGTACAAGAATTTGGTGGGCGGCAGGATACTGGCCGTAACTTTCCATGAAAGGACAAGCTTCCATATTAGCGAAAGTATGAGGCAGCGAGTCAGTCAGTCTGTAGGCGGCAGCTAGCCGTTAGCATCAATGCCATTAATTATTTCCAGGCGGACAGTCGCCATTTTGAAGTCCGAGAAAGATCATGAAGCTGATACTCTCTTAGAAAGATTGAAGAGAAGAGAGAAATAGCGCAGACCATCCAGAGAGAGAGCGAGACGGTAGCCAATAAAAGGAAGGTTCCAGTGACTTGAAGGAAAGCAGAGAAGATAGAGCATAGCGGTGCAGACGTGTACTCGTGACTGCTGAGGTGTGATTTCAAGACGAGCCAAGGCACAGACGAGAAGGGAACCTAGATGACTGCCGAGCCCCGACTTCGTGTCCATAAGGTGACGTCCACCCCATTATTCATAGTGTGCACATTCTAACCCTTCACTTTTCTTTGCAGGATATATGTTATAGTATAGTATTGTGTTTTTATGATTATTGTAATAAAATACCCCAGTTCTTAGTGAACCAACATGTGCCTCGTATTCTTGTTCAATCAGGGTAACCTGTTCTTCTAGTCAGAGTGACTGAGTAATGAGGGAGAGAGAGAGAGACCCCTTAATGCATAGAATACCGGATACATGCTTTAATTTGGCAAGTTATGATCATTCCCATTATTGTAGTATCATATCCCGAGTAGCCAATGAGAGATTCCTTCCAAAGGTATTCATAGGAGAGTGATCGTCGTTGGTAAGCGGCGTTAATGAGAACACTGGGGGGGACACCAGTGCTTAGGCCCGCCGGATTGTGGGCCGGGCTGTGAGGAAGAGAGCACTAGGGCTGCAGACCAGTGCGTAGGCACGCAGGATTGCAGAGGTGCCGAGCGAGCACTGACTGTGGTCAGTGTGTAATGGTAAGTAATCAGAACTGCCCTAGGGTAGACTAGTCTGGGTCTAAGTGGCCGTGAGACTAACTGGTATGAGTGAGATATTGTAGAAAACCTATGCGTGTATATTGCTATTTCCCCATCCTTAGGTACCAGATATATACCTATATACCTATATACCTATTGTAAATACGTCCTAAGGAGGGAGGTGATTACGTTCCGACTGGGTTGGAGGTGCTCTAAGGAGCTGATCCCATCTGGTTCGAGAATCCGGTCGTTACATCTGGCGTCACAAACTGTTTACGAAGCCTGTGTGCGCTGTATTGTTTTCATCTTGTTGTTTGCGCTCGGCTCGTACGTATTTTCTTTTGTATATTATTTTTGTTTATAGTTGTGTATATCTTTTTTGTGTGCTAAAATGTTTTCGCGCAAATCAAAATCTATCTTTAAATTGCCTGTTGAAATTCCCGGCTGGGAATCAACGCCTTACGAGACTTTGGCCCGTGAGTGGGCCGATTCTACTGGTTTGAGTGAGAATTGGACTTCTTGTTTGGAGCTGGCGGAGCCGGCTGATGTGGTTTCTTGCTTGCAGAAGGCACCGGTAGTGAAGGGTGATGAGCTTCCTATTTTAGGGAGCAGAGGTTGGATTGTTTTAACTGCATACAGAATTCTTCATGAGAAATTTGTAAAATTACAGCAACGATTTGTGGACATGGAGGAGAAGTTTGTTGAGGTGCAGAATGCGCATACTCTTTTGCAGTGTCAGAATAAATTGCTTGCCGACAAACTTGAAACTTATCAGACTATAGCCGAAAGGGCTGCTGTTCGCATTGCGAAATATAAATATAAAAACCGTCGTGGTCGTGTTTGTAAACGGAAAGTACGTCTGGTTGTGGCGAAAGCCGGACTGGATTGGAACCCAGACGAGTGGGATGGTAATATCTGGGACTCGAATGATTCTGGCTCCTCGGCTGAGGAGGCTGATCGGCGCGGTTCTTCTCGCTCTGGTCGTGATTGTAAATCTGCTTCTTGTGATATAGATGATGTCTCTGGCGGCCGTGGTCGCTCGTCCGATTCTGATGACGTATCTCGTCCTGATTGTTCTTTTAAATCTATGGATCGGGCGTCTTCGGATGCTCGTCCGGAGGTTTCTGCTCACCTGGTTTTTCAACGCAAATTACAACAAGCTCCTGGTAATCCGAATGGTATTGCTTTAGATAGCTTGGAGGACTTTACTCAACAAGAAGTTAGTGATATTTTGCAACGATTTCGACAACGGCCTGGTGAGGCCTTACTTACGAGGATGGTGCTCCTTTATGAACTGGGCGCTGCAGGTATCATGTTAGATGCAGGAGATGCCTTGAAATTTTGCTCTTTGAGTTCCGATTCTACTGTTCAAGATCATTTTCGTAATTTTAATGGTGCTGGCCAAATTAGTCTACTCCAATTAGCGACTGATGGCTGTAACCATACATATCCTACTGAATCTGACTGGCCTGTCAATGACAAGCCGTGGTACACTTTGCGCGATGCGGCGCAGCGATTGAAAGAGGAGGTGATGAAATCTGCGATTTTTCTCAGTACTGCTGACAGATTGTTGGATGGTTTATTGACATCTTCTGTGCGGAATCGCATTATCCGTTCTTCCCCTGTTGCCTATAAGCAGGTTATGATGACTTTATTGATTAATCAAACTGGCAATCCTTTATCTATGGTGCTTGAATCTGTTCGTCAGCTGGGTGAGTTGGGTGACTGGTTTAAACCTGAGAGACAGTCTAGACCAGAGGGTCGTACTGCCGGAGATTATAAATACACTAGACGTGATATGTTTCTTGCCCTCTTAGCTGATGGTGTGAAAAAGGAAGACATTGATGGTGAACCTAATAATCGCTTGTGGGACATGTTTCGCAAGCGCGGTTTGGATCGAAAGGAGGGTGCCCGACGTGTGCGTAAGAATGATTGTGATCGTGGGTGCTCTGATGACAGTGATGATGACAAGCGTCGTGTTGATTCTGATCGTCGTGCTGATCGGCGATATGAACGTGATGTGTCCCCTCGTCGTGAGAAGGAGAGGGGGAGAGAGGGGGAAAGAGAAAGGGGGAGAGATGATCGTGGCTACACCAGATATAGAGATGAAAGGGATCAGTCCCCTGAGTTGAGGAGGAGAGAGGATCGACACAGGCTTTCCGATCGTAACTCACAGTACTATGCAGATGACAAGAATCCATTTCGTAATGGAGATGGATATGAACAAGATGTTTTGACACCCAAGAAACATGAGAGCATTTATCCTGATTTGTCCTGGTTGACAGAATGCAGTAAGAATGACTAGGAAATAGGTCAAGCTCCAGTACGCAGGTGGGCTCACAAAGACAATAGACCCTATGTAGATATTGAAATTTTTTGGAAACATCGTAATATCCAAAGGGCCCGAGCATTGGTAGATACAGGAGCGGAGGCCACTCTTATTCATGGTAAATCAAAGAAATTCAAGGGACAATTTTTCACAATTACCGGTTTAGGTGGAAAGGAAACTCCCACAGTGCAAACCACACTTGAAATGAGAATAGGCAGAATTCCCCGAAAAGAATATTCTGTATTAGTTGTACCACTTTTGGAATATATAATTGGAATCGACATTTTAAAAGGAATGATTTTGCATTTAGATGACGGCTGTTATCAATTTGGAACTAAACATTACATATCGTCCAGACCCGTACGGGTTGGTCGTTTACGAATGCCCCCATAAAAATCCCTCACGCTACGAAAGTTGTTTCTCAGAAGCAATATCGTATTCCAGGTGGCCATGAAGAGATTAGTGCCACTATTCAGGATTTGGTTGATGCAGGAGTTATAACTCCGGTTACCTCTGCTTGGAATAATCCCGTTTGGCCGGTGTGCAAGAGTGATAATTCTTGGCACATGACTGTTGATTATCGCGAGCTGAACAAACATACACCCCCTTTGACTGTTGCGGTACCAGACATTATTACTTTAATTGAAAGAATCCAAAAGCATCCAGGTACATGGTATGCGTCCATTGATATTGCTTTTGCTTGTAGCCAGGTTCTGAGCTGGGATGGTGCAGTGAGCTAAAAAACGGTGATGGATCAAGCCCTGATCTCTTGACTGGGTAGGAGTATTCTGCATCATTCAGAAACTCTGTCCATCACCTTTTCCAAAATTGATTTTATCCACACTATGGGGGTCATTAGGATGGAGGATTTTCCGCATCCTCCGGGCCGGCGGAAGCCACCGCCGGCCCGGAGGATGCGGAAAATCCTCTGCGGACCCACCAGGACCCACCGCCACATTAGGATGGCTGGTGGGTCATGGTTTAGGTCCGCAGCTTTTTCGCCGCGGCTGGCTTACAACCGCGGCGGAAAAGCACTAAAATGGTGAAGGTGTCTCTTAGACACCGTCAGCCAGATTAGGATGTGCTTGGGAACATGCTTTTCCGCGGCGGCTTTTCCGCCGAGGAAAAGCATGTGTAACTGCACTGCAGGGGCCCATTGCGGGCCCCCTAGGTGTAGTGGGGGGTGGGGGGTGCACATGGGGGGTACCTATGGTACCCCCCTGCATTTGCGTGCACAATGCAGCAGGCACCGCGCGGTGCCTGCCGCTTTGTGCACGCAAATGCTGTGCATGCATTTTTAACATTGCTGCGGGTGCAGCTTGAAGCTCCACCCGCAGCAATGTTAAAAATAGAGGATGTGACCGCCACCCTGGCGGTCACATCCTAATCTGCACAGAGGGAACGCCGCAGCCCATGCGGACGTTCCCTCATGCTCTGGGGTCGCGGACGGACTCAAGTCCGTCCGCGATCCTAATGACCCCCTTTGTGTGGGAGGGTATACTCAGACGTGAGTCCCTAGCTCATTGCACCATCAGGATTCAAGCAAGCCGGGCCGATGACGGCTGAAATGCCAGAAACCGGTCCCCGGTAGCTTGTCTCCTTTCTGGTTAAGAATTGGCTTGGTAGTTTGGTCTGCCCTGTTCCCATCATGCACTGGGACAGGAACAGACTAATTAGCATGTAGCCAGGTTCTGAGCTGGGATGGTGCAGTGAGCTAAAAAACGGTGATGGATCAAGCCCTGATCTCTTGACTGGGTAGGAGTATTCTGCATCATTCAGAAACTCTGTCCATCACCTTTTCCAAAATCCATTGATATTGCTAACGCTTTCTTTTCAATTCCGATTGCCCCTGAGTGTCAGGAACAATTCAGTTTTACATGGAATGGACGTCAAATGACGTTTAGATGTCTTCCCCAAGGCTATGTACACAGTCCTACGACCTGTCACCGGCTGGTGGCGGAACATTTGTCCGAAGTATCTGTACACCCGCAAATTCAAATCTGTCACTATATTGACGATATTTTGATTCAAGGCGAAACCCAAGATCAAGTTCAGACCCAATTAGACCAAATCCTTGAGTGCTTACGTGAAAAAGGTTGGGAAATTAATCTTGATAAGCTACAAGGTCCATCCCAGAATGTAAAGTTTTTAGGTATTAATTGGCATGAAGGTCCCAGAGAGGTGATCCCGCAGGTTAAACAAACTGTTTTAGATTTTGCAGTCCCAAGGAATCCGAAGAAAGCCCAGAGCTTCATTGGCTTGTTCGGTTTTTGGCGTCAACATATTCCACATTTGAGTCAGATACTGGCTCCTTTATATCGAGTCACTCGCAAAAAGAATGTGTTTCAATGGGGTGAACCACAACAGAATGCGTTTAATCTGGCAAAGGAAGCAATTCAGTATGCTTTGGATCTGTGGCCCGTGTGCGAGGGTGATGTGGATTTGAATGTGTCCGTGCAAGGTCTTTATGCTAATTGGAGTCTGTGGCAAAAACAAGGCAGACAAAAAGTGCCATTAGGTTTTTGGACTAAAAAGTTACCTGAGGCTGGTGAGCGTTATACACCTTTTGAAAAACAGCTGCTTGCATGCTATTGGGCTCTGGTGGATACCGAGCAATTGACTTTAGGTCATGATGTGATTTTGAGACCTGAAATTCCTATTATGCAGTGGGTTTTGAGTGCGCCGAAAACTCATCGAATTGGACATGCTCAAGAGGCGAGTGTGATTAAGTGGAAATGGTACATTCAGGACAGGGCACGTGTGGGTCCGAAAGGTGTGGCAGCATTACATGAGCAAGTGGCGCTGGCGCCATCGAATGAAACTGGGAGTGATTGCTCCGTACCTGTAGTACAGGAATCTCCTGTCAAGTGGGGTAAGCCATTTGATGATTTGTCCGCGGAGGACAGAAAACAAGTGTAGTTTACGGATGGTTCAGCGAGGTTCATTGGAGAGAAACGGCATTGGAAGGCAGTGTCCTATAACCCAATCACACAGAAATTGTTGAGTACAACTGGTGAAGGAAAGAGTAGTCAATTTGCTGAGTTATATGCAGTTTACCAAGTTTTGAAACAGGAACTACCTGGCACATGTCATATTTTCACTGATTCCTGGTCCACAGCTAATGGACTGGCGGTGTGGTTACCAACTTGGCATTCTCATAATTGGGAATTGCATTCGAAAGAACTGTGGGGAAAAGAATTATGGCAAGAAATTTGGGAAATGCTTCCCCAGAGTACTGTAACAATCTTTCATGTGGATGATCATACCCCGATAGACTCCCTTGACAAATTCTTTCATAACATTGCAGATGAAAAATCTAAAATTGCTGAGGCAGTGGTGGACATGCAAGATTCTGATTTGGCAGGATTGGCGAAATGGGCTCACCAGAAAGCAGGACATTTTGGAGAGAGGGCCGCCGATCGAGGAATTTATATTCCTTTAAACTTCATTAAAGATACTATTCTGCATTGTCCTATATGTCAACATTCTAGACAACGAAAAGTACCACATATTGTTAAAGGCCATTTACATCGAGGAAAATTGCCCGCTCAAATTTGGCAGATTGATTATATTGGTCCGCTCCCTATGAGCAAAAATTGCCAATATGTGTGTACAATTGTTGATACTTACAGTGGCCTTTTAGTGGCCTTTCCCTGCAAACAAGCCACCCAAGTGAATACCATTAAAACATTGGAATTAATTATGTTATATTATGGCGCTCCATTTCAAATTCAATCTGATAATGCATCCCACTTTCGTGGAAGATTGGTACAGGAATTTTGTGTGGAGAATAATATTAAATGGGTGTTTCATATTCCATATTATCCACAGGCATCAGGCCTTATTGAAAGAATGAATGGTTTGCTTAAAGAACAATTGCGAAAATTAACTGATAATAAGTACAAGAATTGGAGAGATTATTTGTTTCAAGCATTATTGATTCTGAACAATCGTCCCTTTTTGAATGCTGAGTCTCCTTTAATGCGTCTGTTTCCCCCAAATGTTGATGCGAAACCAAACACCATTGGCAATACTGTAATGTACTGGGAAATTTCCCCCGGAGCTCTGGCTCCTTGCAGAGCAACCCCAGGTTCCGCAGGCTTGGACCTGCATGCCATGAATGATACTGTACTTAAGAGTAAAGACCGAAGCATTATTGAGACAGGCGTTGGTGTCTGTATACCAGCTGGAAGTTTTGGACTGATTGCCCCTAGATCGGGCCTTGCCTTAAAAGGTGTTCAAGTACTCGGAGGAGTGATTGACAGTGATTATCAGGGAGAGATTAAGGTCCTCCTGCTGAATAGCAGTGAGGTTGATTTATCAATTCAAAAGACTGACCGAGTTGCTCAATTGCTAATTATGCCTGTTTTCAGTGGTGAGATTTAGAAAGGCACTGCCCCAACATTGCTAACTATACGAGGACAAAAAGGCTTTGGCTCTACGGACAATCCTGGAGCGAGAATATGGGTGCAATCGCCTAAAAATCCCCCTGAACAAGCTGAAATCATTGCAACCGGTCATGATAATACCATATTGGTAATGAGACCAGGGAAAGATAGCTGGGAAGCTGTCCCGGCTGACAAATGTTACCTACGAGAATGAATAATGCCTGTATTTGGTTTTCTTCCAGATCATTCTCTGGACTGCTGCTGCAGGATGTGCTGGTGTTGGACTCCTTTTGGTCTGCTACGTCGGGAGAGGAGGGAACCCACAGACTTTGGTTGATTCGAGAACCCGAGTACCGCGTTCCTTCGCTGCGTGGGATTCATCATCGAACTTTTGGACAACTCTGGCTAAACGAGTTACTAATTCTCCGCATTTCTGCCTGACACCTATGCGTTCAGTAACTGATATTCTAGCGACCTGTTTGGTTGCTGTCCCTGCCTCAATGGAAACCCTGAAGCATATTTTTAATATATCAAATGCCCGACCCAATGTAATTCTCGGCGATTTCGCTGCACACGAGTACTGCCCTTTATGTACTGTTCTTTCAGATTCCATTCCCCCAATTCATTCTCAAATCACTACCTATAATATCACGCAGGGCGACTTGTGCTTTTTCCTGACTTGTGATCCTAATGCAATTACTGAATGTGTAAAGCTTAAACTCAAAGCAGCCACTTCTTTTTCGACTCATGAACGAACTTTGTGTTCCAGAAGACCCCCAAAATCATGTACTTCTGTTAAGAATAATATGACCTGTAAAAGTATAGTAGTTGCCCCTAGCCATTACCGTACAATGTTGCTACCTTCTGGTTGGCTGTTTTCATGTGGCAATACCTCATGGCCCTATATTCCCGCAAATATTTCCGGAGGTCCATGTGCCATCACTAGACTGAGTTTATTAATGTTTTCCTCACATCCTAATACTTATTCCCGTGTTGTTCGTGATGCCATGATGCTACATGAAGACTGTGATTCTTCCCTACATCTTTATTCTAAATCGGAATATCTTAGTTTAGCAATTTCCATTGTTGGTGTCCCAGCATTGGCCGTTTACAATGCCAAATCGATCGGGAAAATGGCCTGTTGGATGGTCAAATCAATTAATCAAACTTCTACAATTCTATCTGATATGTTATTAGATGCCCAGGGTGAACGCCGTGCGATTCTGCAAAATCGTGCAGCTATCGATTATCTTTTACTAAAACATGGACATGATTGCTCTGATTTTGAAGGTCTTTGTTGTTTTAATTTGTCAGACCACACTAAATCAATTCAAGCCCATATTGACAAACTTCATGACTTGACTGAGGAGGTTAGAAAACACATTGACCAGGGTTGGTTAGACCGGTTATTCAATTGGTTACCTGACTTACATTCCCTACGACAGATTTTAGGGGGTATTATGATTTCTATTAGTATTTTAGTAGCTATTTGTTGCTTTATTCAGTGCATTCCTTCCTTACTCCAATATTGTAGATGCAGCTCGAGGGCTAGATCAGTTAGTTTTGTTTCTTATTATTCTTCCACAGATGTTAGTTCCATATAGTGAATGATTAATAGACTGGAGTCAAGGGTGAAGTGTTCTGACCGACTTTTTCGGCCCTCCTTTGAGGGAGGATGATTGCATATGACTCTAGTCTATTATCATTCTAGTGCAGGGATTAGAACCATAGACAGGGCCTATTCAAAGGGCACAGTAATGCACTTCCGTACCCTTTTCCTTAGATCAGGGCTTATAAACTTACGTTAGGGGATAGATTCATTAGTATTAGTGATAATCCGTCCTTTTGCAAGAGTGCTAGTATACCTTCTATGGAGTTATGCTTATTTCGGGCCTTGTAGGCCTCAAACGGGAGAGACTCCATCTTGCTTTCTGCCCCGGCAGCTTGAGAGGCTTCTAGGTCAAGTGTAATGTTTTAGTTTCGAAGTGTTGTTCGCTTGGAGAGAACCGGCTCAGGCTGGCCCTTATCGAAAGACTGTATTTTTCTCCATTCCGAAGACACAACATCAGGCTGGCCAGCTGGGAACGTGTCCTTGGTACGGGGAGGTACAAGAATTTGGTGGGCGGCAGGTTACTGGCCGTAACTTTCCATGAAAGGACAAGCTTCCATATTAGCGAAAGTATGAGGCAGCGAGTCAGTCAGTCTGTAGGCGGCAGCTAGCCATTAGCATCAATGCCATTAATTATTTCCAGGCAGACAGTCGCCATTTTGAAGTCCGAGAAAGATCATGAAGCTGATACTCTCTTAGAAAGATTGAAGAGAAGAGAGAAATAGCGCAGACCATCCAGAGAGAGAGAGACGGTAGCCAATAAAAGGAAGGTTCCAGTGACTTGGAGGAAAGCAGAGAAGATAGAGCATAGCGGTGCAGACGTGTACTTGTGACTGCTGAGGTGTGATTCCAAGACGAGCCAAGGCACAGACGAGAAGGGAACCTAGATGACTGCCGAGCCCCGACTTCGTGTCCATAAGGTGACGTCCACCCCATTATTCATAGTGTGCACATTCTAACCTTTCACTTTTCTTTGCAGGATATACGTTATAGTATAGTATTGTGTTTTTATTATTATTGTAATAAAATACCCCAGTTCTTAGTGAATTAACATGTGCCTCGTATTCATGTTCAATCAGGGTAACCTGTTCTTCTAGTCAGAGTGACTGAGTAATGAGGGAGAGAGAGAGACCACTTAATGCATAGAATACCGGATACATGCTTTAATTTGGCAAGTTATGATAATTCCCATTATTGTAGTATCATATTCCGAGTAGCCAATGAGAGATTCCTTCCAAAGGTATTCATAGGGGAGTGATCGTCGTTGGTAAGCGGCGTTAAGGAGAACACTGGGGGGGACACCAGTGCTTAGGTCTGCCGGATTGCGGATCGGGCTGTGAGTTAGAGAACACGGGGGGGGGGGGACACCAGTGCTTAGGTCCGCCGGATTGTGGGCCGGGCTGTGAGGAAGAGAGCACTAGGGCTGCAGACCAGTGCGTAGGCACGCAGGATTGCAGAGGTGCCGAGCGAGCACTGACTGTGGTCAGTGTGTAATGGTAAGTAATCAGAACTGCCCTAGGGTAGACTAGTCTGGGTCTAAGTGGCCGTGATACTAACTGGTTTGAGTGAGATATTGTAGAAAACCTATGCGTGTATATTGCTATTTCCCCATCCTTAGGTACCAGATATATACCTATATACCTATATACACCTATTGTAAATACGTCCTAAGGAGGGAGGTGATTACGTTCCGACTGGGTTGGAGGTGCTCTAAGGAGCTGATCCCATCTGGTTCGAGAATCCGGTCGTTACACCTTCTCACCGCAATCCAAGCCAAAGCATATAAATCAGTCTTTTCTATCCCAAGGTCGGCAAGGGAGTCAAGACTAAGATTGGAGCTAGGCCTGGTTAGGCCAGACTTAATGTGCCAAGGGGAGATTATAAAATCATACTTAAGGACTATAAGGGCCCCAACAAACTCCCTTAGATACCAATTGAGAGCCATCTTCGAAGGGCCAAGATCAGCATGGCACACCAGTCTTGGCAAAGCCCTCAAGATTCTAAAGATCGAGGAAAAGAGCATACCACTGCCAGAAATCCCACTAAATGCATGGAAAAAACCCATAAGCAGACAAGTTCTGAAAATCTCATTCGAACTGGACCTTAAATCCCTACGCTATAGCCCCCACCTAGGCCCGCTGAATAGTTCCTACATGGTAGGCAAGGCACAACCCTACCTGAATGAGGCCCTGACACCACAAGCCAGAACTAAAATCCTCTCTATGAGACTGTACTCTAGGAATCACTGAAATTAACCCCACATGGGCTCGTAATGGGGGAAATACAAGCTGCAGACTGTGCCCCTACACAAGAGAATCCTGGCTTCACCTTTTATGATGCTGCCCCTCCCTTACGAATGAACGCCGTCGTCTTCTCCGCCCAGCCTGCATCATCAAGGGAATCAAGACATGCTGCGAAGCACAAGCCTTGTGCTTTTCTAGAATAACCACTATGACCTTGGCGAGTCTTGGGAAATTCATTCATCTGATTCAAATGGCTTTAAAGACAGCAAACGATCGCAAACAAACCAGTGCCATCAGCGTGGTACAATAAGGGGATCCAGGCAGCCTTCCCTCAAATGAGCCATGATTCTATCCATCCGCCCTAAAGAAATCACACCACATCAATGGCTCTCTGTAGGAGAAAACCACCAAGGCCTACGAAGCTGTCTAAGAAACTTGGTGCAAGGACTTATGATAAAGACCCGGGGCTGACGGTCCGAGTGGGTGCAGCGGAGAGGGGATATATTACTTGAACAAAAAAACTTTTTAACCAGCAGTCTTTATAGTTTTAATGTGATCATTGTTTTACTCACCAGTTTTATTCTTTCTTACTGTAATAATTTTAATTAATTGAACAGTTAATAAATTCAATACAAGACAGAAGGAGCGGCCACTAGACCAACCTAGAGACTTATGAAACTGCTGATGGAACAGATGAGGTTGGACCCAAGGTATGTGACATGGCTTGGTTATTCTTAAATGTTGCCAAAAAGTCAAAAGGTCTCCTGAAAATCTCATAGAAAACATTCAGGTATTTATGGAGATGATAAAACTAGATCCTGTTGCAAGGGAAACAGAGTATGAAGAAACCAGACCAGAATGCCAACCATGAATTGTTTTTACTAAGAGAACTAATAGATCCTCCAGTAATGCCAGTAGAATCTCTCATACAGCCTTCCAAACGGTTTGGCACTAGTGGGTCAGAAGACAAGCATTTAAAGAAAAACAGGAGTAGAAGGAATTAAGATTGACTTTACAAGTGGACGCTTGCACCACCAGACTCTGCAGGATGCTGCATCAGACTGTGGCGTTTCACAACAGGGCAAATAAGAACAATAGTTACTTACCTGTAATCTGTGGTTCTCCAGTATTGGTGTCTTTCATAGATTCATATGCCTGAATCATTCCCAGTCGTCGGAGTGGGAGTCCCACGGTACAAAAAAAAAGCAATACATATGCCCATAATAACCAAAAACCTTGGTAGCATAAAACCAGAAGTAAAGTAGCCCAAAGCTACCTAGAAAAAAGTTCCACATCTATGACTATCATAGTCATTATATATAGTCCAAACTGCAGCCAATCAGGCAACAGCACCCACCAGAATGTTCTACTCGGAGGCTCATGCTCTCAGATTTTCTCGCACAAGAGTGTAACCAAGAGATAAGAGCATAAACCAGCCTCTGAGGGGAGGTGAAATCATAGATTCACATGCCTGAATCAAAGTAGATAGCAGTACCCAAACAATGCTTGGAAGACGCTATTTGTAACATAAACCTGCATATAGAAAGCATATGCAATCACATACTAAGAATGCTATAATATGCATAAATACATGTAAGCTTACAACCACATGAGAATGCTACTATATATTAGGCATGATAATAATCATCTGAGAAGTAGTACAGAGGAGGAGGGAACACAGAGGCTCACCTTATTTGAATAGTTTCCAGAGAACCGCTTGTCCCACTGACGTATCAGCATTGCTGGCAGCCCCCAAACAGTAGTGCTTGGAAAAAGTGTGTCTGCTGGACCAAGTTGCTGCTCTGCAGATTTGCTGAAGAGGAACACCAGCGAAGAGAGCAGTCGAGGAAGAAACTGCCCTCGTAGAGTGCGTTCTTGGAGTTGTCTGCAAAGGTCTTCCAACCCGTTGATGGCAAAAGTCAATAGCGACAGAAATCCAGCGAGCTATGATATGTTTAGACATTGCATGTCCTTGCCGTATTCTTCCGTAGGCAACAAACAATTGATCTGTTTTACGAATGGTAGAGGTCCTTTGCAAATAGAACTTAAGACATCTTCTGATATCAAGGGTATGCAACGCCCTTTCCGCAGGGGACTGCGGATTAGGAAAAAATTTCTTTAAGATGACTGGTTCGTTAAGGTGAAAGTCCGAAGGCACCTTCGGCATAAAACTGGGATTTGTGCGTAGCACCACAGAAGTGGAAGTGAACTGCAGAAAAGGTGAATTTATGGTGAAAGCTTGACTGTCACTGACTGATTGAAATTTGAAATCCACTCTATGAATAGGTTCAAAGGGATGCCGCATGAGCTGCGCTAGTACCACATTGAGATGCCAGGATAGAGGTGGGCGACGGACAGGAGAAAACATTCGAAATACCCCTTTAAAAAATGGTTATATTATCCTTGACAAATAGAGAGAATTGGAACCATCTTGTCGGAACCTTGAAATTGCCGCCAAAAAGACCTTTAAAGTTGAATGTGAAAGGCTTGATCTTGCTAAATGTAAGAAAAAAGGTAATATCTGCTCAGGTGTTGTGTGAATCGGGTGAACATTGGCAGATTGACACCATATGCAGACTCTTTTCCTGTATGTTTTTATCGTGGCAGGCGCTCGAGCGTTAGCCAAAACTTCTTTGCAATCCGCAGGGTTATTTAGATGAGCGAATTCAAGGTGCTCAGGCGCCAGGCAGCTAATTTCAGAGATGCAGGGTCCGGATGACAAATTTGACCGTTCTGAATGGACAGGAGGTTCGGTATTGGTCGAAACTGAAGGGGATCGCATTCTGGTAGGAGAAGTTCGGTGAACCTGAACTGGCGAACACCCTGCGGACTCGGTTAAGAGTCTTGGCGTTATCATTTGCAAAGATCTTTCTATGAAACCTCAGATTAATGCTGTTACCTCTTCCTGCTTTTATCATCTTTGCAGAATTCGCAAAATCTGTAGGCCCTGAGTTTCTGAATTAAGCAGAATACTCACACCCAGTCAAGAGATCAGGGCTAGATCCAACACCGTTTTTTAGCTCACTGCACCATCCCAGTTCAGAACCTGGCTATATGCAAATTAGTCTGTTCCTGTCCCAGTGCATGATGGGAACAGGGCAAACCAAACTACCAATCCAATTCTTACACTGGGAAGGAAACAAGCTTCCGGGGACCGGTTTCTGGCATTGCAGCCGTCGTCGGCCCGGCTTGCTTGAATCCTGATGGTGCAATGAGCAAGGGACTCACATCTGAGTATACCCTTCCACACTTAGGGTGGACAAAATATTTAACAACAAGGGGTGGTGATGGACAGAGTTTCTGAATTAAGCAGAATACTCTAGAGTGGTCTGCTTAATTCAGACACTCTGTTCATCACCACCCCCTTTTCTGAATCGTTTTTGGCAACTATAGGTGTGGCAGGGTATACTCAGACATGAGTCCCTTTCTCACTGCACCATCAGGATTCAAGCAAGCCGGGCCGACGACGGCTGAAATGCCAGAAACCGGTCCCCGGTAGCTTGTCTCCTTTCTGGTGAAGAATTGGCTTGGTAGTTTAGTCTGCCCTGTTCCCATGATGCACTGGGCCAGGGACAGACTGATTTGCATATAGCCAGGTTCTGAACTGGGATGGTGCAGTGAGATAAATAACGGTGATGGATCAAGCCCTGATCTTTGGACTGGGTAAGAGTGGTCTGCTTAATTCAGACACTCTGTTCATTACCACCCCCTTTTCTGAATCGTTTTTGGCCACTATAGGTGTGGCAGGGTATACTCAGACATGAGTCCCTTTCTCACTGCACCATCAGGATTCAAGCAAGCCGGGCCGACGACGTCTGAAATGCCAGAAACCGGTCCCCGGTAGCTTGTCTCCTTTCTGGTGAAGAATTGGCTTGGTAGTTTAGTCTGCCCTGTTCCCATGATGCACTGGGCCAGGGACAGACTGATTTGCATATAGCCAGGTTCTGAACCGGGATGGTGCAGTGATAACGGTGATGGATCAAGCCCTGATCTTTGGACTGGGTAAGAGTGGTCTGCTTAATTCAGACACTCTGTTCATCACCACCCCCTTTTCTGAATCGCCTTTTGTTTGAGACAAAAGCCTGGATCAGATGAGTGTTCAACGTTGCCCCTAAAAACGTTTGCCTTTGTGAAGGAACAAGATGAGATTTGTCGAGGTTAATAGAGAGACCCAGCGACTGAAATAGAGACAGACATCTCTGGACTGTGTCTGAGAAAGAACTCGCCTTGATAAGGCAGTCTTCTAAATAAGGAAATATTTGAATCCCTTCCAGACGGAGGTGCACCGCTACTGGAGCTAGGACCTTCGTAAACACCCTAGGTGCCGACCGTAGTCCGGAGGGAAGGACCTGGAAGGGAAGGACCTTGACTGGAAGTCCCTGCCAGCCACTCTGAACCACAAGAAATTTCTGTGCCTGGGGAGAATCGGAACATGGAAGTGCACATCTTGAAGGTAGAGGGTGGCCATGTGATCCCCTGCCGACAGAAGTTGTTGAATTTCTTGAAGCATTAACATCCGAAAGGACAATTTCTTAAGGTATTTCTTGAGGGAGCGAAGATCGAGAATGGGACCCCATTCTCCCGATTTTTTATTTATTAGGAAAAACCTTGAATAAAATCCTGTTCCTCTCTGCAATTGAGGGACTTTTACGATCGTTCCTTTTTGTATCATCAAATTTATCTGGGAAAACAGCTCTTTGAGATGAGCTGGAGGTGGGCCTCTTGGGGGAAAACTTTTCAAGCCTGGCCTTTGGATACGATGTCTAGGACCCACTTGTACGATGTCATTGAGGACCGATTTGGGTACAATTGTGAGATTCTTCCTCCAACCTTTACACGGGACTGCGGTAGAAGCGGTGGCGGTTTTCATTGCTTCTTATTTGAATCTCGTCCGCGGTAGGAAGGCTTCCTTTTATTTTGCGAATATGAAGTGTTGCGTTGACCATACGATTGCTGTCTTTGTGACTGGTATTGCTGATTTCCTTGATACGACTGGTAGGATTCTGTTGGCTCTAACTCCCTCGATTGGAGAACGATCCACGTCCTTTCGCACCCCGAAAGGGCGGCTTACGATATTGCAAAGTACCGAGGGATCTGGCTGTTTCGGTGTCTTTCTTGATGGTTTGTAAGGTTTCTTCTACATGTTGGCAGAACAAAGCCTCTCCATCAAACGGTATGTTGATTACCTTAGCCTGTACCTCCTGGCGAAAAGATGTAGCCTTCAACCAGCCTTGCCTACGCAGAACCGCATCACCCGCTAGCTGTCTGAAACCTGTGGATGCAACATCTACGGCCGAATCAATAATCTCCGCAGAGATACATTCCCCTTCCTGTAAAATCTTTAGAGCTTCAGCCTTTGAAGGTTCTGGTAACATGTCAATATATGGTGAAATGTCTGACCACCTTTGTCGGTCGTACCGACCCGGGATGGCTAGTGAATTGGCCGCACGGACTGTTGTCGCTGCCATGGTGGAGACTCTTTTCCCAATTGAGTCCAACTGTCTGCTGTCCCTGTCAGGTGGGGTTGTGATTGGAAAAGATGGATTGCTAGCCCGTCTTTGAGCAGCTTGCACAATTACGGAGTCAGCCTTTGGGTGCCCTATAAGGCATGCCGGAGAATTGTCAGGCTCTTTATACTTCTTGTCCAGCCGGGGAAAGACTAGAGGGATAGACACAGGAGTTGACATTACCTTCAATCCCTCCTTCCATCTAAAATCTATAATGGGAATCGTCCGTATCTGCCTCATTGGCTGATCTTTAAAATCATATAGTCTCCATGGGAATAAGGAATCTTTGAGTTGCTCTCTCCATGAGGAGGTGGCAGCCTCCAATATCCACTGGATGAGAAACAGCAGGAGCTGGAGTTGAAGGAGAAGGGGTTTGGATTTGGTGCTCATCCAACTCAGACAAAAGAGATCTTTTATCTACTTCACCTTACTCCGTATCATCATCATCCGATGAATGTGCTTCAGGAGAATGATGCGATGGAACTGGCGACGGTGGTGTAGGAGACCGGAATACTGAGGTGGAAGCTTAAGCAACAGATGTAGGTGGCACGAACTCTGCCGATTCAGATGGCGGGAACAAGCGGTAATAGTCATCTAGCATATGTTGGAGATTGTTCCGTAAAGTTATAGGCATCTGAGCTGAAGGTATATTATCCGGAGGTGGGGCCACAGGTTGAGGAGAAGGTTGCTCATCTTGATCATCCTCCTGATACTTTATGAAGAACTCTGAAGGGCTTCTAGCTGTTCGAAAACTGTCATCCACCTCAGAGTCCTCTTCACTTTCATCTGAATCCAGTAGTTGTTCAGGAACCTGTAGAGGTACCTTATGTGGAGAAAGATGCAATGGAGATAGGGGTTCTAGCGTAGAACCACGTCTCTGCAACAAGGAAAGTGTTGTCGTAGACGGTGTAGATGTTATAGCCGTAGAAACTGACCAGACTTGCAGCTCCGCACAAGAGGACAATTTCTGCGTCAACGCGAGAGCAGTCGATGGGGCCGTCGACGATGGGACTGTAACCAAAGGTGAAACCGTTGACGAGGAAGTCTCCGTCAATGAAGTTGTCTTCAACGACGATGAGGGCTTAGTCGACGAGGTAGTCTTCGTCGACGACACAGTCGTCGACGACGATTTAGTTATCGACAATGAGCTCGACGTCGACGAGGCAACCTTCGAGGATGAGGTGGTCGTCGACGAGGCTGCCGTCGATGAGATTCTTCTAGCCTTAGTCGTCGACGGGACGCCGACGATAGGAACCGTCTCTCTCGTCGACGAGATGGGTCTCACAGAGACGGAGACCAGCGTCGACGGGGATGGAGCCAACGACATAATCAATTGAGGCTTTGGTGACGAGAAGGTCACTGTCGATGTAGATGTTGCGTCTACGGAAATCTTAGTCAACAAAGGAGTCGTCGTCGCCGCCGCCGCCGCCGATGGGGTCTTCTTCTGAGAAAGAATCTTCTCAGAAGTAGCTTAGACGGTAGAGTTTTTACTGCCTTTCCCGGGGGCGTGAAAGGCAAAGGCTTGCCCTTTACAGGTGGAGTAGCCTTTTTTGAAGTGTAAGGCCCTTCAGAACCCTTAGAGGGTTGTTGTTTCCTCAACACCTTGGCCCCAGGAGAAGACAAAACCTCCTCAGCAGCCCTCTTCCTAGAGGACACAGATTACCCAGAGGCAATACGTCCCACCTCAGAAACTGGATTGTCCTGATCTTTAAGCTTCTGTAGCCACAGACGTAGACGGCCCTCTCTGTCTCTGAGGGTTTTCTAAGGGAAGGTCCTGCATATCTTGCAATCTCTCACCTGGTGATCCGGGTATAGGCAGTAGATGCATTTCTTGTGGGGATCTTCAGAGAAAAGCCGGAGCTTACCACAAGATTCACAAGGCCTGAATAAAGATTTCTTTGAAGAAGACATCCTAAGTGCAGAAATTCCTGAAGAATTGAGAAAATACTGAGCAGAGCTCAGGGAGACTCCCTTCACACGACGTGCTGCAGAAAATCTGAGAGCCTGAACCTCTGAGGAGAACATTCTGGTGGGTGCTGTTGCCCGATTGGCTGCAGTTTTGACTATGTATAATGACTATGATAGTCATAGATGTGGAACTTTTTTCTTGGTAGCTTTGGGCTACTTTACTTCCTGGTTTTATGTTACCAAGGTTTTTGGTTATGGGCATATTTAATGCTTTTTTATGTACCGTGGGACTCCCACTCAGACGACGGGGAATGATTCAGACATGTGAATCTATGAAAGACACCTAAATACTGGAGAATTAAGTATACCAAGCAGCTGAGACAGAATAAACTAGTGTTTCATTTAAGTGTAAGAAAGGTTCAGGTGTAGAGGACTGAGGACAGAGAATTATTGTATGCAAATTGGCTTTTGTCTCCTCTGAAGGACCTGGGAGTTCCACAATTACAGCAGCTCTCCTAATGATGATTGCAAATTAAGCACTTTCCTCAGTAGGAGGACAGCATCAGGAGCTGACTCAGGTGACGTGTTACAGCACTGGCATTCTGTAATTCCAGATACATAACTACATCAGTTATCCCTTACGCGGTTGTAGAGATGCCAAAAATTGAGATGAAGAAAAAATGTATGTCACACAGAGCAAAGAGGCGGTTGAACAATAGTGGTCAACTAACTACCTGTATGTTTTACAATAGATACTTAGATTGTGACGGTTTCCAGTTACATTTGAGCCAGGTGACAAGACCTTCACATAGATTTGTTCTTACCAGGCTTAGGCTCGAGCTGGTAATCACCTGGTGGCTTTCCCACATCCTAAAAAGCACCTGGTCGGCCCTTGTCCTTGTGATGGTCAAACTAAACAATGCACATTGCACTTTCTTCTCATCTGTAATCTCTATTTGAATTTTCGCATTGCCTACCTAAAAACTATGTTCATAAAATGTTTTATTTTTACTGTAGATGAAGCAATGAAGCTGATTTTTAATATGAAAAACCCAGACATTTGTTTTTTTTCTGCTACTTTTTCACTTAAATCAATTAATGCAAGGAAAAGCATGACGTTTTAATAATGTTTATAACTGATTATCTCTGTACTCTGTTGTTCAAATATGTAGGTCATATGTGCTTTTATGGTCATTTTTTATATGTACCGAATAAAGCTTTATGAAATGAAAATGAAATGAAACTACATCAGTAAAATGTACTGGTATGATTAACAGGTGTACAGGAGCTTTTGCAATTTTCCATTTCCAGTATGGTGCCTGAAATGATTAAAAATGTGAGAATCAGCAGGAAGAATAATTCACTTTTTCTTCAATATCTTTTCAGTATAAATCAATTGGGGGGGATAAACATGATGCGCCTCACCTCCCTTTTTATGTCTAAAAGACAGTAGAGCTGTCTGCCAGAGCTCATGTAGTCGAAAGAGTTAAACGAGAGAGAGAGTTTAACAGAGCTTACTTTATTAGCTAATGAGGTTGTTTTATTTAAAATGGCTGCCATAAGAAGGTCTAGTGCAATGACAAAAGGTAAGAGGAGTTTTTTTTAAATACCTTCCGCTGTTGGTGTTTTTTCTGTTATCGGAGATGGATGCTGTGCTAGTGTGATGATGCGGCTGCATCTGAGCAGGTGTATTTTCATTGGGCCTCTACTATGAGGTAAGGCGTGCAGTGTATGAGATGGAGGAAGCAAGGGGAGCACCATGGCCAGGCATTGGCAAGCAGAGCTGGAACGAAATTTGAGGTGTTGTCCCAGAGTTGGCCTAATCTCAATGGCAGCTGAGCACAGCCCACCCCCCCCCCCCCAAGTCAGTAGGAAAACACTGCACCCTACGACCCTCTAGCAAGGTACACTTGGATGTTAACAGTGCTGCTCCAGTAGCAAAGGCAGAGGAGTACAGTGGCTACAAAGCAAAGCAGCTGTGTTTGTCAAAGGTTAGTCTGCGGCAATGAGGGTGCAGGGCAAAAGAGTGGTACACGGGATCTTGTAACACTTCCTTAGAGGAATAATCCAACTGTGACAGCTGTCCATTTATATTATGGTGGTAAAACTTGTATGCACCAAGAAGAACAAGTTACTTACCTTTGGTAACACTTTTTCTGGTAGATACAGTATCTGCCTGTGGATTCCTCACCTTGTGAATATCCCCTTGCGTCAGCAACATTCGGAAATTCTTTTCGTAGCTTCGCGCAGACGTGGACTTGGACTTGGACGTCATAGAGACACGGCATTGCACGCGACTCCGCTGACATCACCGACGCCCATAATAGGCCCACGCCGGCGTGATCACATCAGTTCCGCCCTTTTTTCCGTGCCCTCGAGGGACACGGACGGACCAATGACAGTATATATATACATAGTATACACAGTACACGATAGTCAAGATAACACACAGTGTGAAGCAAATGTAAGAAAACATCTGAAATAACATTTTTTTTACCATAAAACACATACAATACAGTTACTCTGGTATAGAAGAGTGGACAACGGGGAGGCGGGTGTGTCATTGAGGAATCCACAGGCAGATACTGTATCTACCAGAAAAAGCGTTACCGAAGGTAAGTAGCTTGTTCTTCTGATAGATACATCTGCCAGTGGATTCCTCACCTTGTGAATAGAGTTCCACAGCAGTCCCCACTCCCGGAGGGTGTCCACTCTCCTATACCAGAAAATCCTGGAGGACAGAGCGCGCAAAGTGGCCGTCCCTCCTCACCTCGGTATCCAAGCAGTAATGCTTCGCGAAAGTGTGGAGGGAGGACCAAGTTGCGTCCCTACAAATATCCTCTACAGGAACACCTCTAGACAATGCAGAGGTTGACGACTTAGCTCTTGTAGAATGAGCCCTTATACCCTCCGGAGGCTCCTTACCGGCCAAAGAGTAGCAGATCTTTATAGAGGATGATCCATCTTGAAACAGTTCTTTTATGAACCGCTCTTCCTTTTTTGCAGCCTGCAAACCCAATGAAGAGTTGGTCATCCACTCGACAAGTCTTTAGTTCGGTCCAGGTAAAAGCTCACCGCCCTCCTGGGGTCCAGACGGTGTAATCTCTCCTCCTCCTTGGAAGGGTGTGGTGGAGGATAAAAGGTAGGGAGGGTAATGGATTGATTCTAGGTGGAAGGGAGTCACCACCTTAGGGAGAAAAGCAGCCCAGGTCCTAAGAACCATTCGTTCAGCATGAATGGTCAAGATGGGGGCTTGGAACTAAGCTTGAAGCTCACTTACCCTCCTTGCCGAGGTAATTGCAACGAGGAAGACTGTCTTAAAAGACAAAAGCCTCATAGGACACTTGTGTAAGGGCTCAAAGGGAGCACCCATCAAGTATGTTAAGACAAGATTTAAGTCCCATTGAGGCACAATAAAGGGAGTAGGAGGGAATTTATTAGTGAGACCCTTCAAAAATCTTAAAACTACAGGAGATTTGAAAAGGGACGGCTGGTCCGGCAAACATAGAAATGCCGACAAGGCCGAGAAATAACCTTTGACTGTGGCAACAGCAAGCCCTTGCTGCGCCAAAGAGAGAGCAAATTGGAGAATATCAGATAAATGGGCTTTCAAAGGGTCTACAGATATCTCTCCACACCAGGTGACAAATTTAGACCATCTGTAGGAATAAATGGATTTAGTGGAGTCACGTCTAGCCGATAATATGACATCCACCACATCGTGTAGGAGAGAAAAGGAATTCAGGTTGCCCCATTCAATCTCCAGGCATGAAGGTGTAATGTCTGGAGGTGGGGGTGTAGAACCTGCACCTCCATCTGAGAGAGGAGGTCTGCCCTGAGAGGGAGAAGGAGCGGCGGGTGAGACGAGAGGTGGAGAAGATCTGTGTACCACACCCTTCTTGGCCAATCCGGGGCGACCAATATGACTTGGGCCCGGTCTTGGCGAATCTTCCTCAGAACCCGAGGAATCAAAGGTATGGGAGGAAACGCGTAAAGGAGTTGTCTTCCCCAACTCAACTGAAACGCGTCCCCCAAGGCTCCTTGCATCGGATACTGGAGACTGCAAAAAGACGGGCAGTGAGCATTCTCGTGAGTGGCGAACAGGTCCACCCGAGGAGTTCCCCACATCTGAAAGATGTCGTGAACTACCTCTTGATGGAGCCTCCACTCGTGGTCGGCCGAGAATTGCAGACTGAGAGTGTCCGCACGAACGTTCAGAACTCCGGCCAGATGATTTGCCATCAGACAAATCTGATGGTCCTGAACCCAGGTCCATAGCCGCAGAGCCTCCCTGCTGAGACACTGCGACCCCACTCCTCCCTGCTTGTTGATGTACCACATCGCGGTCGTGTTGTCCGTAAGGACTTGGACTGAGCGACCACGAAGGGAAGGGAGGAAGGCCTTGAGTGCCAAACGTATCGCCCGCAATTCCAGAAGGTTGATATGAAGCAACCTTTCCTCTGGAGACCAAAGACCTTTGATCTCCAGGTCCCTCAGATGAGCACCCCACCCTAGAGTGGATGCATCTGTTATTACTGTGGCCACCGGCGGAGGCAGTTGAAAAGGCTTCCCTGAGACAGGTTGCCTTCCACGCCCCACCAAGTCAGATCCGCTGCAGCTTCTCTGGAGATCCTCACTGACTCCCTGAGATCTCCGTTGTGCTGATACCACTGCCTGCGGAGGCACCACTGGAGTGCCCTCATGTGATAGCGTGCATGGTTGACCAACAGAATGCATGAAGCCATCAGACCGAGCAGGCGAAGGACCTTCAGGACTGGAACGACCGCTCCATTGTAAAATAAAGGAATCATTTCCTGAATGTCGCAAATCCTTTGAGGAGGAGGGAATGCACGACATACAGTTGTGCCCAGTACAGCAGCTATGAACAGGGTGCGCTGGGAGGCCTTGGTACATTTATCGAAAAACCCAACCTGTACAACAACTGGGTTGTCTCTTGCAGATGTTGGAGCACTCTCTCTGACGACCCCGCTTTCATCAGCCAGTCGTCCAAATAGGGGAATACTGGAATCCCTGATCTTCTGAGATGTGCTGCCACCACCGCCATCACCTTAGTAAAGACTCGAGGCGCAGTAGAAATTCCAAAAGGAAGGACCGCAAACTGATAGTGTTGCGACCCCACCGTAAAACTGAGATCCTTCCTGTGCGACTTCAGGATTGGGATGTGAAAATACACATCCTGCAAGTCGAGCGACACCATCCAGTCTTCTTCCAGCAGCGCTTGAAGAACCTGAGCAAGAGTGAGCATCTTGAATTTCTCTTGTTTCAGAAAGATTCAAGATCCTGAGATCCAAAATTGGACGAAGTCTGCCATCCTTCTTGGGAATCAGGAAATACCGGGTGTAGCATCCCTGACCCCTTTCCTGCTCTGGGACCACCTCTATCGCACCCTTTCTTAATAAAGTCTGCACTTCCTCCTGTAGAAGCAACAGATGTTCCTCCGTGCAAAAACCTTGGCAAGGAGGGTAATTGGGAGGGGATTCCCGAAAGGGAAGGGCAAACCCATTTGCTACGAGATTGAGAACCCAAAGATCTGATGTAACCGATTCCAAATCCGGTAGAAAGTGGGTAAGCCGACCCTCCACCGGACCCGCATGATCCTGAAAGGCGGATCTAGGGCTGCTTTTTTGTGGCTGGGGGGTTGGAGGAGGTGGAGGAGGAGGAGGAAGAAGCCTGACGTCCACGAGGACGAGCTCTTTGCTTTCCCCGATAAGATCTGTACAAGGGATTCCGCTGCTGTTGTTGTTGCTGCTGCTGACCTTGTCGGTAATTCCGAAAGGAAGAGCGTCCAAAACCTCTGAATCTCCTGGCCGAAGAACCTCTGATCTGGAGACCTAAAGATTTAGCAGTTGCTCTACTGTCTTTAAATCTCTCCAAGGCCGTATCAGCCTTCTTGCCAAATAGACCAGATCAATCAAACGGCAGATCCAGCAAAGCCGCCTGAACATCTGCCGAAAAGTCTGAAGATTTCAGCCAAGCCGATCTCCTAGTGGCAACCGCAGTGCCCATGATACGTGCCACCGAGTCTGCAGTGTCCAGACCACTCTGTATTACTTGGCGTGCCGCAGCCTGTGCAACTGATAACACCTCCTCAAAATCCTTCCTGTTGACATCAGGAATCTTAGGAGCTAAAATACGCATAGTATCCATAAGGGCATGCACACACCTCCCCATAAGGCAAGTGGCATTTGTTGACTTCAACGCCATACTTGCAGAGGAGAAGATCTTTTTAGCCACCTGATCTTGTTTCTTTGCCTCTTTATCACCGGGAACCTGAGGAAAGGCACTCACATTCTTCTTGGAACAGACTGCTTGAATGACTAGACTCTCAGGTGATGGATGAGACGTCAGAAAAGCAGGGTCTTCAGGTGCAACCCTGTATCTTCTCGCCACACTCTTGGACACTGCAGGAGCGGACAGTGGTTTTTTCCACTCCTCCATAATAGGTTCCGTTAAGGCATCATTAAACGGAAGCAATGGTTCCACTACAGAGCTTGGTGAATGAAAAACTTCTGTAAGAAGATTGGACTTAAACTCCACCGTTGGTAAAGTCAATTGCAGAAGTTCCGCCGCCTTCCTCATCACTACATGATAAGGCTGGACGTCCTTTGAAGGTGCATCAGGGCCAGATGGCAACTCCCACTCTGGTGATAAATCCAGGCGACCAGCGTCAGCCAGGTCCTCAAAACAGTCCTCCTTTGGGTCACCTTCCTCCATATCAGGATGTGACTCTATATACCTTTGCTCTTCCAAAAGGCGTTGTGCTTCCCTTCTGGACCTCTCCTTCACACGCTTCGCAGTCGGATCCACCAACGGCTCAGACGGAGTCGGGATCGACGCCAGTATCGAATCCGATGTCCCAGTGGGATGCTCTTGAGGTCGATCTGGAGCGGGCGACGCCGGAAACGGCGTCATCGGCCTCGGCCGAGCCGGGTATTGCCATGGCGGCGTCGGAGCCGGCATAAATGGCATGAAGGGAGCAGGAGGATAGGAATGAGGGACTCCTAAATTGAAGGCCAGAGGACCCATGGGACCCGAAGGTGAACATCTATCCACATCGTGATCAGAGCTCAAACACCAAATGCAGTCCTCGTGCGGGTCAGTAATGGACATCATGTTCCCGCACTCCCTGCAGGGTTTGAAGCCGGTCTTCTTTGTCGACATTGTGAAGAAACGAAAAACCAAGAAGCAGAAAGTGAATAATAAGGTAACAAAGTCACCAGTTGGCTACTGAGATTCCCAAAACCGTTAGCGTCGACGCGGAAAAAAGGGAACTGATGTCATCACGCCGGCCTGGGCCTATTATGGGCGTCGGTGACATCAGCGTAGTCGCGTGCGATGCCGTGTCTCTATGACGTCCAACTCCACATCGGCGCGAAGCTACGAAAAGAATTTCCGAATGTTGCTGACGCAAGGGGATATTAACAAGGTGAGGAATCCACTGGCAGATGTATCTATCAGAACTGAGCAATTTACTACGGAGTGCATGTATAAGCAAAAATGTGTTGTTATCCAACTGCATACTGAGAAGGAAGAAAGAAGGTTGAAAGGTAGTGTAAAGGTTGAAGATAAAAGGGAGAGACAGGGACATAGGCCACTGACACAGAAACCTGCTTACCACAAATTCGAATTCTGGTAATACCTGTTGGCAACATAAACTCCTAGTAAAATAGTTTTTTAGCAGCAGCAGAAATAGGAGTTAACATGACGTCACAGTTTTGAAATCTGGCATGGTAGCTCACTGGATTAATAAGCCTATTGAATAGATCAGTATATAGCCTATCTTTTATGAGCTCAAACAGTTTAAAATGGTTTGCAGAGGTTCAAACATAATCCGCAAATCAAAGTATGAAGACCTGTAGTCCTGCTTACAAGTCTTCTGTAGTGGGCCAAATAAAATATATATTTTTTACTGTTCACTACAAAAACCAAATTAAAAATTGGACCAGCTTTAAAATGAAATGGACCTCACTGTTGGTTTGAGTATTGAACACCAGTAAACAAAAAAACAAACCATCAGCACTTCTTATTTGGGAATCCCGTTTGATAAAAAAAGCATGTGGCACCATTTAATTCAAAGTCAAAGTCAATGTCAAAAAATTTTATTTGCATAATTAGTTAAAATGGTTACAAAATTTGCATGATAAAATAACAGTGCAAAATTTAAAAATACTAAAATTATTGTCTCAGCCTCTCTTTTTGTTGGGGAAAGAGCATGTAAGATCCAGGGGTTAGGGTGACCCTGTTGTCCCGCCGACTGGCTGGTCCTCCTGTTCTGTTAGTTCCAGGCATTTTCTTGCTTCTGCCATGAATTTAACTCCACGGCATGCCAGGATTATGGAGGAACCTCCAAGCCAGCTTGTGTCTGCATGTCTGCAAGAGCGGATGTTTAGCCATTAATTGAAACAAGAATCAGTAGTTTTAACCAAAACCTGGAGGCAGTTTTTAGATTCACGAAAAAGCTAGGCTCAAGACCGATTAATGCAATTATTAACATCTATAAGGATCGCTCCTGTCCTGTAATATTGTATGGGGCTGGAGTAAGGTTTTTTTGTAACCCAGTGGGTCTACAAAGAACAGATAATATTTTTATTAGACGTTTGTTGACAGTTCCCAATAGCCTCCCTCCTACTGTCTTTCAAGTTGAACTTGGCTTGATTCCTTTGTCCTTTCATATACAATTAACATCGATTTTATTGTGGCACTCCATCTAGGCGAAGGAAGAAGGAGTAGTTTCTGTCCTGTAACTCCAGTTCTGTAGTAGGGGTATCTCTGTTATAGTCATAAACTAGTGAATAGTCCCGCCCATGTGCGTGGACCCCGGCAATCAAAAATAATCTCTTAAGTTCTCAAATCATGCAGAAACTGCAAAGACACTTAAGAGAGAATTTAAAGACAAATAATGCAGCCCATATCCACAGGCTACACTGTCCAGTACTTCAACTAGAAATTCCACCAAATAACACCACACATAATACAGCCAGCCCAGTTTCTACCATAGAGAAACTTGCCTCCACCAGTAAAAGACTCTGGAATGATAGAGAGGAAGGCATGGACAGACAAGCCCCATAGGCTGCCATTATGTGGCTTAAATAGGATACTGGGCCTTTAAGAGAGCTTTCTAGAACTTTCTCCCAGTATCCCAGAATGCATAGCAGGTCCCTCTACTTTCAGTTCTTTTTGAACTATAACAGAGATACCCCTACTACAGAACTGGAGTTACAGGACAGAAACTACTCCTTATGTAGTAGGGGATCTCTGTGTATAGTCATAATCTAGTGAATAGAATGGCAAGCCCATCCCCACACCAAAGCGGCGGTGGAGAAAGAAAATAAAGCCACTACTGTGCGAACAAGTTCCGCAGCGAAGCCTGCCCAATCTGAGCATCTGCCCTGGCATCAGAGTCCAGACAGTAATGCTTAGCAAAGGTATGAACCGACTTCCAAGTGGCTGCCTTGCAGATTTCAGCAATCGGCACGTTACGGTGCAAGGCCGTCGTGGCAGCTTTGCCCCTGGTGGAATGAGCCTTAGGCTTACCTCCAAAGGTCTTATTAGCCTTTTGGTAACATAATTGTCTGCAGGACACAATCCACCTAGAGATGGACTGCTTAGAGGTAGCAAGACCCGTCCTGACTGATCCATAATTAATAAACAACTGGTCAGACCTACGAATATCTTTGGTTTTATCCAGATAAAATTTCAACACCCTCCTAACATCCAGGGAATGGAGAGACCTTTCCGCTGGAGACGAAGGGTTCTGAAAAAACGTAGGCAAAGGTGGTCTGGTTGACATGAAAATCAGAAATAACCTTGGGAAGAAATTTAGGGTGAGTACGCATAACAACCTTAGCAGCATGAAATACAGTATACGGTTCAGTACAACACAACGCCTGAATTTCTCTCACCCTGCGGGCCGATGTAATGGCCACGAGGAACGCCGCCTTCCAGGACAGGTGCTGCAACGAAGCCTTATGAATAGGTTCAAAAGGCTCCTTCATCAACCTGGACAGCACCACATTCAGTTCCCATGAAGGCGAAGGAAGCCTGACAGGAGGGAATACTTTCTTCAATCCTTCCAGAAAATCTTTGATCACAGGGATCTGGAAAAAGGAAGTCTGTGAAGGGCATTTCCTGTAGGCAGTCAATGCAGCAAGATGAACCTTAATGGAATGAACATTAAGACCAGACTGCGCCAAATGTAAAAGGTAAGCAAGGATGACATCTTCCTTACAGGTTGTAGGGTCATGGTTCTTAGACTGGCACCAGATACAAAACCTCTTCCACTTGTAAGCATATGAAGTTCGAGTGGAAGGCCTCTTAGACTCCTTCAGTATGTCCATGCAATCCTCAGGCAGATTCAGATGGCCATATTGCACTATCTCAGGAGCCATGCCGCCAAACTCAAAGACGAGAGGTTGGGGTGTAACATCCGTCCCCCGAACTTCGTGAGAAGGTCCGGCCTGCACGGCAGCCGAATGTGAGGAAGGAGAGACCGGTGAAGCAGGTCCGTGAACCACCACTGCCTGGGCCACTCCGGGGCAATGAGTATCATCCGAGCCCTGGACCGGGCCAGCTTGATGAGCACCGCCGGAATCAGGGGAATGGGAGGAAAGGCGTACAGAAAGCTGTTCGTCCAGTTGATCCATAACGCATTTCCCAGCGTCCCCTGCTGGTAGTACCTGGAGGCGAAGTCTCTGCACTTGCTGTTTTCGGCGGTGGCGAACAAATCTACGTCTGGAGTTCCCCACCTTGCGAAGACTTCTCCTAGTACTTCGTCGTTTATGACCCATTCGTGGTTTTCCTGAACCAGCCTGCTCAGTGCGTCTGCCTGAACATTCTGCACACCTGGCAGATGGGTAGCCGTTCTCGTCAGTCGTCTGGCTAGGAGCCAGTGCCAGATCGCCTGCGCCTCCTGTGACAAAGTGCGTGATCTCGAGCCCCCCTGCTTGTTGAGGTAGTACATCGTGGTGGTATTGTCCGTCTGTACAAGCAGGGAGTTGGTCTGGAAGGACGGGAAGAAAGGCCTTCAGTGCCAAGTGAACAGCTCTGAGTTCCAGGAAATTGATGTGATACGTGGCCTCCATCGGTGACCACGTTCCTTGAATCTGTAGGTTCCCGGAATGCGCTCCCCATCCCAGGAGAGAAGCATCCGTCACGACAGTCTGCGAGGGAATGTCCTTGTGGAAGGGAACCCCTCTCAGGAGATTCTCCGCCGAACACCACCACTTCAGAGACTGAAGAGCATGCAGAGACAGTCGTATCTTGTCGTCCCAAGATCCTTTCCTCTGATCCCACTGGTCTTCCAAGCACTCCTGCAGCGGTCTCATGTGCAGTCGTGCGTGTGGCGTCAGGAAGATACAAGAGGCCATCGATCCCAGTAGAGAAGACACCGTCCTCACTGTTGTAGATGGAGATGTCATAAGAGCCTGAGCCTTCCGTAGGAGAGATAATCGTCGCTCTTCCGAAGGAGACACGCTTGCTGACAGCGTATTGATGGAGGCTCCCAAGTACTGTATGCATTGGACCGGAGTCGGGACAGACTTGGACATGTTGATGTGCAACCCCAGCATGTTCAAGAGAACGCACGTCTTCTGGAAGTGTGCTCGCGCTTCCGAGAAGGAGGATGCCTTGATCAACCAATCGTCCAGGTACGGGTAGACAAACACCTTGTTCTTCCTCAGGTGTGCTGCTACCACCGCCATGCACTTCGAGAATGTTCTCGGCGCAGACTTTAGTCCGATTGGGAGTACTGTGTATTGATAATGATTGGCGCCGACTTGGAACCGCAGGAACTTCCGGTGTTTGTGTGCAATGGGCACATGGAAGTAAGCATCTTGTAGGTCTATAGCACATAGCCAGTCTCCCTGTTGCAACTGAGGATAAATCTGATGCAACGACAGCATGCAAAACTTTCCCCTGCAAATCCATTTGTTTGCCTGTCGCAAGTCCAGAATGGGCCTGAACTCGTTCTTGTCCTTCTTGCGAACTAGGAAGAACCGGGAGTACAGGCCTCTTCCTCTCTGGGACAGAGGCACGTCTTCTATCGCCCTCTTCCTTAACAGGATATCGGCCTCCGCCTGGAGCTCGCGCAGCTGAAACTGCGAGCTGACCGGAGGAATCGCCGGAGGCGGGCTCGTGAACCGAAGACTGTATCCATTGCAAACAATATTCAGCACCCACTTGTCCAGAGTAATTTTTCTCCACTCTGCCAGAAAAAATTGAATGCTTCCCCCTACCGGAGTGGGTAACAGATCCGGGGGAAGTAGGTTCCTAGGGCCTAGACCCAGCCTGGCCCTTGGGCGCCGGAGCCGACTGCTGGCCTCCTCTGCCCTTCTGGCGCTTCTGGAACGGCTTACGGAACTGTTGTTGTTGTTGCGACTGTCCCGAAGCTTGGCCACGTCCTCTGCCTTGCCCACCGAACCGCCGTTGGAACGGGCGGTACGACTTCTTCGTGTCTTTAGGCTTCTCCAGGCCCACAGCCGTGAGCGTTTCGGCCTCCGCCTTCATGCGGGCCATCTCATCATCCGCATGCTTCCCGAAGAGGGTCTCGCCGGAGAATGGCAGGTTGGCTACCCTCTGCTGTGCGTCCGGTTTCAGGGACGTAAGACGGAGCCAGGCGTGACGTCGTTGGTTAACCCCATGGCAAAACCCATGAGCTGCCAACAGGTAAGAGTCCGCTGCAGCGCTGATAATCTGGTTCGCCACTAGCATCCCTTCATTCAGCACTTCCTGGAAGTCCTCGCGCTTCTCGCGAGGTAAGTGCTCCGCAAACTGCTGGAGGGAGTCCCAGAGGGCGCGGTCGTAGCGTCCCAACAGCGCTGTGGCACTCGCAGCCTTCATGGAGGTCGCCGATGTTCCACATACTTTCCTCCCTGCTGAATCCATCCATCTGGACTCCTTATCCGGGGGAACCGTGGATGACGGGGTGGTGGCATGTTGTTTGCGGGCCGCCGTCACAATCACAGAGTTCGGAGGGGGTTCCGCCCTCAGAAAGGCCGGGTTCGAATCGGGAGCCCGGTACTTTTTCAGCAATCTCGATGGAGCCGCCTTCGTCACCGCAGGGGTGAGAAAAAGGGCCATAGCCGGTTCCTCCAGGCCCGGCACCAGAGGCAGGAGTGGACGAGACCGGTGTTTCTGATGCAATGTCTCAAAAATGACTGAAGTCTTAGCTGTAGGCACCGTCAAGGATATGCCCAACTTTGCAGCGCCCCTTAAAAGGACATCATGGAACGCCACCAGGTCATCAATCGGGGACACCCTCGTGTCTGGTGACCCCGACAAGGTCGGCGAATAGTCCCTGGTACCAGAGGACCTTGTGTGAGAGCGAGAGTCGTGCCTCCTACGGCGGCGTCTCGACCGCGTGGACAATCTGTGTCGCGATCTCTCCCTCCTCCCAGAGCGAGAGCGAGACCTGCCAGCCCGTGGCCGCTCCACCGGTTTCCGTGGTGGGGTCTTCCTTGGCTCCTCTCGGGTTTTAGGTTTCGGCGTCCCCTTAGGAGGTGTAGGCAAAGGAGGCAACGACGTGGACCTCGGCGGAGGAACCACCGACCGAGGGGCGGGCCCATGCGGAGGAACCGGTGGCGGTGGGCCGCCTGGCGGAAGCGGAGGGTTGGTGGGAGGGTCTTCTTTAGGTACAGGCGGAGGTGGCGACCTAGGCCGAGATGGCGTGTACACCTCTGAGTACACCGAGCCCGGTGACCCCTTAGGCGAAGGGGGCTGAGATCCAGCCCCTTCAGCAGGTGATCGCTTCCTCTTGCGTCCTCCTCTAGAAGCAGTCTGACTTCTGGGACCAGAATCCCTCTTGCGCCGTTTAGGAGAGGCAGAACGGCTCCTAGACGCCGATCTCTTCCTTCTCGACGCTGAGCGTCGCTTTTCCGGCGTCGAACGTCGCCTCCGCGACTCCGGCATCGAACGCCGCCTCCGCGACGTCGACCTCTTCCTCCGTGACGTCGTACGCCGCCTCCGCAACGTCGAACGTTCCGTCCTCGACGACGAGCGTCGATTCCTCCGTCGTGATGCCCTCGACGTCGAGGAGCCCCTCGACGTCGACCGGTGCTTCGACGGCGATCGGCGGTGTCGCCTCGACAGCGAGCGCCAATGCTTGTCACTTCGTCTCCGACGTCAATACAGGGCTCGACAAATCCACTCGCCCGCTCGCATTTGCGAGGGAGAATGGATCAGGACGAGCTATTTTTAGGTCCTACTCGCCCTTTCTGGCGAGTAGGAAGTCAAACTAACTTTTGTCCTCTGTCTTTGAAAACAGAGCAAAAGTGACAAGATAACATGATTTAAAGGCACTTTTATTGCTCCTAAAGGGAATGAGCAATAAAGATGCCTTTAAATCTTGTTATCTTGTCACTTTTGCTCCGTTTTCAGAGAGGGAGGTCAAGTGGGTTGCAGTCAGGTCGAGGGGATTTTCCATGGTACGAGACTTGCAGGACTAGTACCATTTTTCGGATTTGTCGAGCCCTGCAATAGGAAGCCTCCGACGTCGACGATGACGATGACGTCGACGGTGGCTTCGACGGCAACCTCTCCATGCCCTTCGACGTCGAGCTGTCACGCCGTATCGACCCGGAGCCCCAGGGAGAAGGGGAACACACCGCCGTCATCCCTCTCGACGTCGTCGTCGATGCATTCGACGTCGATGGTGACCGGGACCGGGACCGTTTGCTGGACTTCCTGCCTCTGGGGAGCCCCCCAGAGGCCTCAGCAGAGGCAGAGGGAACCTTCCCAGCCTGCCCAGACCCACCTGCAGCCTGCAGACGTCTCTCCTCAAGGCCTGAAAGCCTAATCTTCAGCCTATCCCTCAGAGTCCGAGCTGTAAACTGCTGGCAGATGACACAGTCTTCAGGGACATGATCTTCAGGGAGACAGACGATGCAGACGTCGTGTGGATCACTCTTGGCCTTCTTCCTTCCACATGCTGGGCACTTATCAAAAAGACCAGGCATTTTAGAGCCCTAAAACGCCTGAACCAACACACAGAAGAGAAGGAGAACACCAAGAAAGTAAACTCAAACACTTTTAAAACACAAAAGTGCCAAAATATCCAATAAACCCTTGAAACAAGGGAGAGCTCAATGCCAGGGTCCTGTTAGCAGGAGCCGGAAAAAAGAACTGAAAGTAGAGGGACCTGCTATGCATTCTGGGATACTGGGAGAAAGTTCTGGAAAGCTCTCTTAAAGGCACAGTATCCTATTTAAGCCACATAATGGCAGCCAATGGGGCTTGTCTGTCCATGCCTTCCTCTCTATCATTCCAGAGTCTTTTACTGGTGGAGGCAAGTTTCTCTATGGTAGAAACTGGGCTGGCTGTATTATGTGTGGTGTTATTTGGTGGAATTTCTAGTTGAAGTACTGGACAGTGTAGCCTGTGGATATAGGCTGCATTATTTGTCTTTAAATTCTCTCTTAAGTGTCTTTGCAGTTTCTGCATGATTTGACAACTTAAGAGATTATTTTTGATTGCCGGGGTCCAAGCACATGGGCGGGACTATTAACTAGATTATGACTATACACAGAGATCCCCTACTACAGAACCAGTTTTAAATTGTGCAATTATTTTAGACTGTTACAAATTGGATCACATGATACTTAAAGGTATAAAATATATACAATTACATACAATGATAAAAGTTTGACTAAACGTACTCCACTGATGTTTCTAAATACACCTACCCCAGTGTACCTAACCCAAGCCTAGTACATGGGAAGGAGTAAAGGAGTTTTTTAAGGTAAGTTAGTTTTGCCAAGAATCTGACTCAAGAATTCTCTAAGGATCTAATCAACTCCGTACCTTGGTTTTAGAATGAAGGAGGTCTTTTATCTCGCTCTCAGGACTCGATCTCCCAGTAACCCGCAAGGGTGACTGGAAACACTGGAGCTGGATTTTCTCGGCAGGAGAAAAAGACAGTGCGTCAAATGGGAGGGACGGCTTCCTCCGGCACTCGCATCAGCTGGGCTTCGGATAAGTAGATAGCCGCTCTGCTCCAAACCACTGTGTGTTGCTTAAGGCAAACGCTGGTATATTTATACCTGGAAGGTACAGTGTTTTTTTTTTTCAGAACAAATTTTATTGTAATGTTGACGACTTACACATGGGACACTGTCCCTCAGGACATCGAAGGACCAGTGAGCAAATAATGAAACATCGCATACATTTAGTTCCGTCAACATTTGGTATTGCAATTGCACTCCCAACATTCCCACCCCCGTCCCAACACAGTGTCTACATAGTCCAACAACAAAGGTTCTCGAATAGCTAATAGTGTGTACTCCTTTTCACCCATGTTCAACTAGCAATTGTTCTGCACCAGCGTCCTGTGGAGCAGGCGGTTCCAGCCATAGTCCTCTATAGTCCGCCCAACGCTCCCAAATCTTATGTTTCCGGGGGCAGCCCCTGGCCTCAAACACTGGACGCTCCAGTCCCATGCAAAAGTCCAACCCCCTCCTCCACACCTCCAGCAAGGGGGCCCTGGGGTCCTTCCAGGCCCGGGCTATATCACGTTTGGCCACTGTAAGGCCCAGGACTAGTAGATGACGTTTATATATATTCCCTCCAACCTGTTCCATGATATGCAGAAGGCCCAGCTGTGGCGAGCGGGGAAGGTCCCAGCCCAACACTTCAGACAGGCAATCCCAGACACCCAGCCAGAACCTCAACAGCTTCTCGCACGACCATACCGTGTGAATAAATGTACCCACCTCCCGCTCGCACCTCAAGCATACAGGGGAGGCGATCAAACCAGCTCTGCACAGTCGGTCCCTGGTAAAATAGGCCCTATGCAGGTATTTAAATTGAATGAATCGTAGCCGTATAGCTACCGCCGCTCCTCTCGGGGCCTCCAGGGCCTCCCTCCAGTCCTCCTCCTCGAAAGCTCCAATGTCTCCCTCCCAGACTGAACGCAATCTATCTAGCGGGGAGGAGCAATGCGTCACCAAGGTCTGATAGATGTTAATCTTTTTTTCCTCCAGTTCCCCCATAAACACCTTAGCCTCAAGGGGACTAAATTTGGGCAGTGATTCTAGACATACCAGGTAGGGGGACAGGGCGTGTCGCAGCTGTAAGTATTTTAAAAATTGGGTCTTAGGCATAGCGTATTCTTCACGCAGTGCTTGAAACGACTTGAGAGTTGTGCCTTTCATGACGTTCCACAGCGCCGAAATGCCAATGGCATCCCAGCCCCGAAACCCCTGTAAGGACGCCAGAGCCGGCAGCTGTCCATTCTGCCACAACGGAGTCTCTCTTGTTAATTTATTCCACCACCCCATGCGGCGCAGAGCCCCACGCCACACTCGGAAGATCACCTGGGTAACCACGGGAAGCCTCTTCCTGATGGCCGCTGAGTACAGGATGGTATGTAGCGTATCTGGATCCATCATGTACCGCTCAAGGGCGTAGGCCGGGTCGCCTCTGTCCCCATACCACCATTCATTCAGCACTAGCAAATGAGACGCTTGGTAGTAGGATAGGATGTCAGAGGTAGCTAAGCCCCCACAGTACGTGGAGAGAAAGCAAGTACGAAGAGCCACTCTCGCCACTCCTCCGGCCCAGAGAAACTGACTTAACGCAGAGTTCACGTGGCGAAACCACTGCGGCGCAATGGGATATGGGTGGTTGTGCAGCTGGTACAGCAGGCGCGGGAGGGCCACCATCTTAAATATCGCAGAGCCACCATAGATGTTTAGGGGCATTCTGGACCATGTCTTCATATCAGTTCGCACCCGATCCCAGACCGGCACCACGTTGCGTGCCCAAGCTACTCCCGGTAGGAAGGTGCAGTGTTTGACGTAGGTTGGACATAAGACGTCAATAAAAGAGGTCACTAAGAACTGGCCTTTCTTTTCGGACTCGCAGGAGTTCTAGGACAAATCAAAACAAAAGCATGGGGAATTCCCAGGTTGATGGAGGTTTGGTTTCTTGTACTTTCTAGGAGTCTAAGGAAGTAGCCTTGCCGTATTTGGATTGCATTGGCTATTACTAAATATGGATATGATTCTTGTGCCTTTATAAGGGTATGATTAGTTATAACCACATAAGGGCATAAATCGGGAATATTTAATTAGGGTCCTGGATACGATCACAACACTGGACAGGAACACACATACATGCACCCCCAGCAAAACCTCCTGGCCACAACTGACCCCACGATCCCTGAACACGCACCGCGAACAAACAGCCACACCATGGACAACGCAACGTAGCGGATCAGATTTCGGAAATCATACCCACAATCAACTAGGCAGGTAGGAATGGCTAGACCACACAGCTCCCAGGCTCACATACACACACAAACACACAAAGGCATAGCACACATAAGGAGACATGCTGGCCCACCCTCAGGCCAACACCACACCTACCCCACTAACAGACAGGGGCCCATACACCACAAAAATCAACCCTGCTGCACACACATCAAGAACCAAAACACACACAATGAGCCCTGACATGTTGACTGTCAAAGTCGAGACTGAACAACCTCTTGGGTAGCCACAAATCATGACTGTGACACCTGCACCATATGAAAAACATCCACATAACATGCAGTGTATGGGAAGCCACTGTTGTCCCAAATAAGCCTCAGAGTGCCTCCCCCACCCTTACCCAGTCCACAGCCATATTGTAATGACTGTCACCCCTGCCAAACGAAAGTAAACAGTGCTGGGCAATGGTCATGTTAAAGTGGCAGACACAGCATGTACGACAGCAGCAATATATCAACAATGCAAGGAGACAACCAGGAATGACACAGATAACCCACACCACAGGATTAACTTGCACAGCACCGAGGTTGACTTTGTGAGTAGGCAGGAGCATGCACACTGAATAGAACAGAGGAGAACCATCTGAGGCAGCACATGAGAGGGGCAAAGAGCATCAACAGTCCATGGTACAGAACAGAGCAGGTCCATCAGAGGCAGCACATGAGAGGGGCAAAGAGCATCAATAGTCAATGGTACAGAACAGAGCAGATCCATCTGAGGCAGCACATGAGGGGCAAAGAGCATCAACAGTCAACAGAGCAGGTCCATCTGAGGCACCACATGAGAGGGCACAATGCAGCATCCTAACAGCAACAGGGCAGTGTACATAACAGAGCAGGTACATCTGAGGCAGCAAATGAGAGGGCACAATGCAGCATCCCAAACGCAACAGGGCAGTGTTCATAACAGAGCAGGTACATCGGAGGCAGCACATGAGAGGGCACAATGCAGCATCCTAACAGCAACAGGGCAGTGTACATAACAGAGCAGGTCCATCTGAGGCACCACATGAGAGGGCACAATGCAGCCTCCTAACAGCAACAGGGCAGTGTACATAACAGAGCAAGTACATCTGAGGCAGCAAATGAGAGGGCACAATGCAGCATCCCAACAGCAACAGGGCAGTGTACATAACAGAGCAGGTACATCTGAGGTAGCACGAGAGGGCACAATGCAGCATCCTAACAGCAACAGGGCAGTGTATATAACAGAGCAGGTACATCTGAGGCAGCAAATGAGAGGGCACAATGCAGCATCCCAACAGCAACAGGGCAGTGTACATAACAGAGCAGGTACATCTGAGGTAGCACGAGAGGGCACAATGCAGCATCCTAACAGCAACACGGCAGTGTTCATAACAGAGCAGGTATAACTGAGGCAGCACATGAGAGGGGTAAATAGCATCAACAGTCCCTGGTACAGAACAGAGCAGGTCCATCTGAGGCAGCACATGAGAGGGCACAATGCAGCATCCCAACCGCAACAGGGCAGTGTTCATAACAGAGCAGGTACATTTGAGGCAGCACATGAACGTGTGTCATGTGGACAGTCCCATGGACAATAATAATGCAAGGGTGGTTACAATGGACATTCCAGACATCAAGTACAATGAGATTTTAGTGATGGTAACTGCACCTTACAGCACAGAATCAGGTGGACTGTGGGACCTCGTAGTTTCGGACACACTGGCAGGAGTGTGAGACACAGCCACAGCTCTAGTGACTGACACATGAGCCATAGACCCAGACACACTGCCAGGACATGTCCCTGGACAGTGACCAACAAATACCATGCGAGCATCTGAGACATGAGAGTGGCGGACACACACAGTGGCAGTACCTGAAACAGGAGAGGGCACAACTGACACAGTGCTACTACATGAGGCATGACAGCGAACAACAGACACAGTGCCACTATCTGACACATGAGAGTGAACTGCTGCTGACCCACTAGGACCACTGAAATGATGAGCCACAGGGCTCTATGGGCCAGGAGGCAGAGTGGCTCTGGGAGCTGGGGACAGCTGTACTGGAGCGACATTGGGTTGGTCAGGTGCCACCGGTGTGTGTTTCCGTTTCTTTGGGATATGTAAGGGCACCCTGGACATGACTGGACTGGTAAGTGGTGCGGGCTCATCTGAAACATCACACATCAAAGGTGGACCATGTGCTGGTGGGGGTCTGCTCTCTGGGGATGTGCTGGACCCTGCTTGACGCTTGCTCTGGCCCTGCCTTCTGCCCTCTGCATCATGTGTAATGGGGATGCAACAACAGTGTACTCCTTCCTCTGCTTCACAGTGGTGTGGATGGGAGTAGAAGTATGGGGCGACTCCACCTCTGACACATGTGGTTTACGTTCCTTCACTAACACCAGCTTCAGGGGACGCAGGGGTGATAGCTGCCTGTCCTTGGTGGATGTCCTGTCCATGGGAGAAGCCTTGGCCCCGGGATCTGCCTGCTCCCTGGGAGGTGCCTTGTCCTTTGTAGTTCCCCGTCCTTGGGAGGTGCCCTGTCCTTAATAGTGTCCCTGTCCTTGGGAGGTGCCCTGTCCTTGGGAGGTGCCCTGTCCTTTGCAGTGTCCCGGTCCTTGGGAGTGTATCTGTCCTTGAGAGTGTACCTGTCCTTGGGAGTGTACCTGTCCTTGGGAGGTGCCCTGCCCTTAGAAGTGTCCCTGTCCTTGGGAGGTGCCCTGTCCTTAGTAGTGTCCCTGTCCTTGGGAGGTGCCCTGTCCTTGGGAGGTGCCCTATCCTTTGCAGTGTCCCTGTCCTTTGCAGTGTCCCTGTCCTTGGGAGGTGCCCTGTCCTTAGTAGTGTCCCTGTCCTTGGGAGTGTCCCTGTCCTTGGGAGGTGCCCTGTCTTTGGGAGGTGCCCTGTCCTTGGGAGGTGCCCTGTCCTTAGTAGTGTCCCTGTCCTTGGGAGGTGTCCCTGTCCTTGGGAGGAGTCCCTGTCCTTGGGACGTGTCCCTGTCCTTCGTAGTGTCCTTGTCCTTGGGAGGTGCCCTGTCCGTCGAAGTGTCCCTGTCCTTGGGAGGTGCCCTGTCCTTGGGAGGTGCCCTGCCCTTAGTAGTGTCCCTGTCCTTGGGAGGTGCCCTGTCCTTGGGAGGTGCCCTGTCCTTATTAGTGTCCTTGTCCTTGGGAGGTGCCCTGTCCTTGGGAGGTGCTCTGTCCTTTGCAGTGTCCCTGTCCTCGGTAGTGTCCCTGTCCTCGGTAGTGTCCCTGTCCTTGAGAGGTGCCCTGTCCTTGGGAGGTGCCCTGTCCTTGGGAGGTGTCCCTGTCCTTGGGAGGTGTCCCTGTCCTTGGGAGGTGTCCCTGTCCTTGGGAGGTGCCTTGTCCTTGGGAGGTGCCTTGTCCTTGGGAGGTGCCCTGTCCTTGGGAGGTGCCCTGTCCTTAGTAGTGTCCCTGTCCTTGGGAGGTGCCCTGTCCGTCGGAGTGTCCCTGTCCTTGGGAGTGCCCTGTCCTTGGACGGTAGCCCTGTCATTAGTAGTGTCCCTGTCCTTGGGAGGTGCCCTGTCCTTGGGAGGTGCCCTGTCCTTTGCAGTGTCCCTGTCCTTGGAAGGTACCCTGTCCTTGGAAGGTGCCCTGTCCTTGGGAGGTGCCCTGTCCTTAGTAGTGTCCCTGTCCTTGGGAGGTGCCCTGTCCGTCGGAGTGTCCCTGTCCTTGGGAGGTGCCCTGTCCGTCGGAGTGTCCCTGTCCTTGGGAGTGCCCTGTCCTTGGACGGTAGCCCTGTCATTAGTAGTGTCCCTGTCCTTGGGAGGTGCCCTGTCCTTTGCAGTGTCCCTGTCCTTGGAAGGTACCCTGTCCTTGGAAGGTGCCCTGTCCTTGGGAGGTGCCCTGTCCTTTGTAGTGTCCCTGTTCTTGGGAGGAGCGATGTCCGTGGGTGGTGTCCTGTCCTTGGTGTGTGCCTTGTCCATGAGATGTGACTTTGCCTTGTGAGTACTTTTTGAGGGGTATGCCTGTGTGTCCTGTGAATCTGTGTCCCCCAACACCCCTTGAGGATCCTGTGTGTCAACTCCAGGGTAGCTGATGTCGTGTTCTGTGAAAGATTTCCCTTTCCTAGGGGATGGTGTCTGTAGCCTCCGTTGCCTGCCTTGCTGCCTGTGCCTGCTTCTAGTGCAATACCCAGAAAATGAGGCCTGTTCAGAAATGTCACTCTTCCCTGAGACAGTAAGTGGTGTGGATGGGGGTACTGAAGTAGAACCTTGTCCATGTGACTGTTGAATAGCTGCAGACACTGTGTTGGATAAGGACTGTACTGTTCTGTGGAGACCGGCAGCATCACCATGCATTCCCTCCATGAATGCTACCACCTGCCCCAACGCCCTATCGTGGTCAAGGAATGCATTAATCAGGTTTGTCTGCCTTACACACAGCTGGCGCAGCAGATCAACCGCCTCAGTACTAAGGGCAGTTTGTGTCACAGGGGCAGGAGCAGCGGTGCCTGCACCAAAGGCCACTCTGCTCCCCCTACTCTTGCGAGCACGAGCAGTACTTGTTGCAGTTGGTGGCAGTGTGGGCCCAGTGTGCTGTGTACCTATTTAAGGTGTAAATTGTCCACTCCCTGTGTCTAACAGCAGTGCTGACTCACCACCGCTGTCTGAAGATGAGGACGATGGGGTCTCCACATGCGAATCCGCAGGGGTTGTTCTGTCCCCCTCTCTGGGGCTGCTCTCTTCAGTCTCAGTTTGCGTGTGTATGATCTCAGATCCAGATGCATTGCCACCACTAAGCTCCGTCGTATGTGGGTAAGTGCCCACGTCCAAAGCTGAAAGAGAGAGAAAAGCGGTATACCCAAGTACCACACCCACATACTGCAAATTACAAAATACAAACTTACTTCCCTGCTGACCAACATGTAGCACCCATCCAGCACATGAACCACCCCTACCAGACCTCCTAATGTCAGAGAATTAGTGAGCCCTGTGATACCTGTACATATAACTAACATGGCAAGTGCATGCAGCCCACCACATGTGATGGCATGGGACCACAGACCTGAATGGCATGTCCTGGGCCCCTGCACTACAATGCAACTGGTATGTGCAGCTGGCTGACATGGATGCTAACTCTCACTCCGCTAATGCCACCAACATGCAATAACAGCACACCATATACACCACAGATGTCACTACTGTGTCTGACCAGCAATACATGCATGCAGTCCCAAGTCACAGACCCATACAGTGTGCTTACCGCTAGTTTGCTGCTGCTCCCCTCTCAACCGTGCAGACAGGTCCATCCATGATACGTAGCATCAGAGGGGTCATGGTACGTCGTGCAAGACAGCCTGATCTTGGAATCATCCCCAGTGTCATCTCCGCCACATTCTTGCTGAGCCTGGAGATATCGTCCCACCGCTTGTGGCAGTGTGCATGTCGCCTGTTGCACACCCCCACTGCCCGCACATCACGTGCTATGGCCATCCACACGGCCTTGCGATGGTGCAGCTTGACCTACCATAATGGGAGACAAGAGGGGGCAAGTCAGTGAACAGTTGGCCGTTCACACAGATAGAAGTTAAAGGTATCTGTCTGCAGCCATGCACAGTACAACGCATTGGACGGACAGGTCGATATGGCATTATTCCATCATGCAAAGCAGGTGAGGTACACACCCACAAGATATATGTGATCGGTTGTGACCCAGCACAGCCGCAAGACTACACATGTCATGTTTGTGACTCCTCAAAGATAACAATTTGCAGCATAGAGGTCAATCAGTCAGTGACAGAACCAGGAACACATCTCATGCCTGGGGTGCTGGGGCATACCCACACTGACTCTCCCAGAACACCTTCCAGATTGCAGAGTCCAGGAGTCAGGAACCACCTCATGCACACCAACATGTTTCCCACTGCACTTACCACCTGTTCTGGGGCACAGTAGAGCCGTTCATAGTGGCGGAGCACACCGTCCACAAGGACCTCCAGCTCCTCTGCACTGAATGGACGGGACCGGATCTGTCCAACTCTCGCCATGGCAAGGTCAAGGACACTGGCACAACAGCAGCAGTTGGTGGCGTGGGCAGCAGCAGCAGGTAGAGGTGATGGGTGCCGGCAGCAGTTGGTGGAGTGGGCAGCAGCAGCAGGTCGAGGTGATGGGTGCAGGCACAGTGGCTGGAGCAGTGGATGTGTGGTGCTCAAACTCGCATATTTATAGGGCCCTGAGCTGATTTCAGTGGCACAAGTCAGCAGCAATTGGTGTTCCCAGGCTGCCTCATTCAAAATGAGCCAATGACTGGCCCCGCTGTGGCGGTGCACGGCTTCCGCTTTTTAGAAATTGCTTACGCGTCCCGCGGTACCTCTTTCCATTGGCTGCATGTGCAAGGACCATCACAGTCACAGACCGCCAATCGCATGTGCGCGCTACCGCGGTGGTGCAACATTTGAAAATCAACACTCACTGGCATCGAAATGGCGGAGCACGCATTCCACGGGGGAGGGGCAGGCTAACAGATACATTTAACTGTGCAAGTGGAAATGGCTGTTGGTATCCCCCCATTCAGTCACATAGCGGCACCCACCGCCGGGTCCATGCGGTTACCCACCGCCGGGTCCAGGGGGTTACCTACTGCCGGGTCCAGGGGGTGGGTGCCAATATGTGTATTGATGTCACCGTGGCATGATGGCCGTGGCCAGGTACCTACCGCCGGGTCCGGGCGGTGGGAGCCAATATGTGCATTGATGTCACCGTGGCATGATGGCCGTGGCCGGGTACCTACCGCAGGGTCCGTGCAGTTACCTACCACCGGGTCCAGGTGGTGAGTGCCAATATGTGTATTGATGTCACCATGGCATAGATGGTTATGGCCGATTACCTACCACCCGGACCCGACAGTAGGTACCCGGTCATGGCCATCATGCCACGGTGACATCAATACACTTATTGGCACCCACCGCCCGGACCCGGCGGTAGATAACCGGCCATGCCCATCCATGCCACTGTGACATCAATACACATATTGGCACCCACCGCCCGGACCCGGCGGTAGGTAACTGCCCGGACCCTGCGGTAGGTACCCGGCCATGGCCATCATGCCACGGTGACATCAATACACATATTGGCACCCACCGCCCGGACCCGGCGGTAGGTAACCGCCTGGACCCTGCGGTAGGTAACTGCACGAACCCTGCGGTAGGTACCCGCACAGACCCGGCGGTGGGTGCCAATATGTGACTGAATGGGGGGGATACCAACTGCCATTTCCACTTGCACAGTCAAGTGTATCTGTTAGCCTGCCCCGCCCCCGCGGAATGCGTGCTCTGCCATTTCGATGCCAGTGAGTGTTGATTTTCAAATGATTCATAATCGCGGTAGCGCGCACATGCGGTTGGCGGTTTGTGACCGTGATGGACCTTCCCCATGCAGACAAAGATATGCATGATTGTAGTAGTAAGGACCATTTTCTGTGTTGGCGGTTGGCGTGACGCGGTGTGAGGACACACTGCATGTCTCCGCACTCATCTAATGATAATTGTTGTCCATGTGTGTCAGGGGATGTCCGGAATGCCTCAACACTCAGCATGTTATGTAAATGGGCCGTGTCCATGTGTCTCATCAATGTCCATTTGTTGCATGTGTAATCATACTATTCACATTGCCAGTGGTTGTCAAAGGACAGTGATGTGACCTCAAATTGCGTCAGATGTGCAACAGCTATGTGGGGACATCTCGGTTTTTAGATCACACGTTTGAAAGTGTACACATCGACACAGTCCATTAAGGCTGTGCACCCATAGTTTGATCAAGTCGTGAGTGTGTGTTTTGTGTGTGCAAGGAGTAATGATGGGGGATACATGCATTCCGTGTATGCGTCTGTGTGTCGTATGTTGAATGTCAATGCCTGTCATGTGGGCATGCACAGCATTGTTGGTGGTTTCATGGGTGCATGAAGACAAGGAGGGTGTGTTTCAGGTTCGTCTTGTGAGTGCACATCCATGTGTCTGTGGGGATGCTTGTCCACACATGGGCACTTCGTCATGTGATGTCGGCTGTGTTTGAAACATGTGTGACCGTACCATTGTACACATTTGCTCACAGGATGTTGTTTGTAGGTGAACATTGTGTGTGTAGTGGTCTGTAGTGCCTTATATTTCTGTCACGTCACACTTACAATCAGTGTCTGCAACATGGATTATTTGTGGTGTGTTGGTCAAGATGTGATAGTGTGGTTCAGCTGTGCTGTGTTGTACAATTGACATCTGCTCACATCTACTCCCACACAGGAGGGCTCCAAATGTGCATCGACCATACACTGTGCTGGAGGACATGGTTGAAGAGGAGGTGATCCACAAATTCTGGCTTGACCGACCAACATTGCTGGACCTTGTAGCACAATTGGCACCGCACCTGAGCCACGCAGGGCATATCCTGGAGCAATTACACCCACAGTAAAGGTGATGGCGGCACTTCACTTCTTCGCCACATGCACATTCCAGTACACAGTTGGTCATGCCGGGGGGGATGTCCCAATCCATGTTTAGCATGGTACTGCGGGATGTGCTTGAAGCCATGATGCGTTACAAGGATGATTACATCCATTTCCCACGTCCAGCATATTTGGCAGCAGTGAAAGGGGAGTTCTATGCCCTGGGCCACATTCCACACGTAGTGGGTGCCATTGATGGCACACATATTGGTCTAGTCCCACCCCAGGCACATGAACCCATCTATCTCAATCGGAAGCACTACCATTCAATCAATGTGCAAGTGGTGTGCCTGGCTGACAACATCATCTCTCATGTGTGTGCCAGATTTCCGGGATCCACACAGGACTCCCACATCCTGCGGAGCAGCATTGTCCCCCAACTGATGGCCAATCTGCGTCAAGATCGTGCGTGGCTTGTAGGTGAGTGTGCTGTGATGACTACTGTGTTGTATGTGTGCCATGCTGTTCCCACCAGTACTGGTACTGATGTATGTGTCTGTCATCCCCCACCTAGGTGACTCTACGCATCCAAACTGGCCGTGGCAGCTGAGCCCCCTACGGAATCCAACTACCCCAGGGGAAATGCGCTATAATGAGCCATGGGTAGACATGTCGGGTGGTGGAACGTACATTTGGACTTCTGAAGTCTAGGTTTCGCTGCCTGGATAAAACCGGAGGGGCCCTGCAATACTCACCTGGCAAAGTATGCAAAATCGTGGTTGCCTGCTGCATAATCCACAACCTGGCCTTGCGCAAGAACATTGAAATCATCATGGACCCTGCAGACCAACAGGTTGCTCCGCCTCCCATCCCACCCATGTCCAGTGAGGACGATAATGGGGAGGAATAAGGTGTGGACCAGAGAGGTCAGCTCATAACCGCTACTTTCCTTGAATGTGGGTAAGTACGTCTTGTGCTGCTGTGCAATGCGCAATGTATGTTTGCTGGTGATGTGGGGATGTGGTGTGTGAATGCTGCCTGTTCTGGTATGTTCTGTTCGCAAATGGGTGTGGGAGCTGGTGTACATGCAATGCTCACTGATGTGTGTCCTGTGATCCGCTTAATTTGTGATGAGTGTGGTTTGTGTGATGTTGCAGTACGGTGTGGTGTAATTCAGTTTCCTGACCTGTGCTTGTTGTTCTCATTATGCCTTGGTCACTCCCACACAGCCATGATTCTGAAGAACATTGATCCCTGCGCCTGGTAATGACAACTACTTAGACAAACCTGTGTTTAAAACATGGAGGTCACACAGCCTTGAGTGTTTCCGTGGTGTTTATTTACAGGGGGGGGATTTGTGTCAGTACCTATTTACAAACTGGTGGTGGAGGGGAAGAGTGATTTGAAGGTCATGTCAGATGATCCCACCGTGTAGACACCACATTGTGTGGTGTAAACCTAGTCCAACAGACGTGTGCCAATGCATGGCATTGTGGGGCAAGATAGTTCACAGAGTGAATGCCAGGCTCAAGGTATGTTGAAGTCAGTGCCGGCCTCTCTTCTGGCGGGTGGCTGGTGCATTGCCACTGCTCGGTCCTGGATCCAGCCTTGGACAGCCCCTCCGTCATCGAGCCGGAGTGGACCCAGCTGTGGGGGCAGGTTGTTCGGGGGACACCTCCCTGTCAGTGGCCTCAGGTGATGGTGGTGGTGTCCTGTCCCGCTGGCCACTTGGGGGAGGGGGAGGTGGTGTGTTGCGGGATAACCACTCCCTCCAAACAGATGTTTGATGGCCCAAGAGATCCACTATTTGTCCCATACGGTTGTCCATGGACCTCAACAGCTGGCGGGTCTCAAGTGAGTCTTGGCATGCACAATCCGCCTGTGCCTGGGACCGCTCGTACGATGCATGCACTCTTGAAATGAGATCCAAGGTCTCGGTCCTAGGATTGGGTGGGTCTTGTCCCCCATCAGGCCTTGCACCTGCCCTCCTGTCCAGTACCTGTGTCCTCACCTATGTCCTCACCCATCCACTCTCCCTGCTAGCCTGTGATGTTGATGATCTGGCATCGTCCAATGGGTCAGGGAGGGTGGCACAGGCAGGACTGGTGGTGGTGGTGGTGGTGTTAGCTGCACAGGTCACAATGGCAGAAGTTGCTGTGGTTCCACTGGCCAAGGTGGTGGGGGCAGGGATGTCCGGGGAACCTGATGGCCCAGGGAATGTATGCAGACCGACATCGCCCTAGGCATCCGAGGTGTCCAGGGAATCATCAACAGAGTGTCCATGCTGGGATGGGGGCGACTGGTGCTGGCGGTTGCTGGCATCTCCTGCCATTTCTCAGTCACCTGAGGGACAAAAATTGTAAAATCAATGCTGTGGACATGACAGGTTTGTCGTTGTTACATTACAATTTCCTAGGGATTCAGGACATGGCTGTTGATGTCATCACATTGGTGTGCCACACAGTACTGGGCATTATGGTGGTGTGGAGGTGGGGAGAAAATACTTGGATATGTGTAGTGCTATTCTGCTATTGGTTGGTACCCCTGGACTCTGAGTAGCATTGGAGTCATTTTGACATTGTTGGTGTTTTTCTGCAATGTGGACTAGGGCATGTTCACCACGGCTGTGGGCAACCTACCTTGCTACTGTACCTGGTCTAGTCACTGTCATAAGAGGCATGTGTTGGTCTTTCATGTGGATGGTCTACCTTGTATTAGTGACAAGCTTTGGACATTGTATCCATGTGCCTTGTGTCAGGACACACATTGTACTTGCTGTTGTGGCTATGTCAAGTCTCACAACATGCACAGACTGCCTACTACATGGATTGTGTGGACTGCCACCATGTCTGAGTTTCCCCTTGCAAGTTCTTTGATGTGTGCAGATGTGACACTTCTCTTTCATGTGTCCAAGGGTCTGTTATTTGTGGGTCCTTATGTGGACATATTGTAGTTGTTTGGTGTTCGACGAATGCAGTATGCAGGCACTGCGTGCTCACCTGTCCCATGTTTTATGTCACATTTTCACCATGGAGTCACTACGAAGCCATGTGTTGTGTTGCTCCTAGCTGCAATCATGAGGGTGGAGGGTGCACATTTGTATTTGGAGTACAGACTTCCCCCTCACACCCACCCCTCCCTGTGAAGATGGCAACCTACCTGTAAGTTTTAAGTGGGAGATGCACTGGTCAGCACATGGTGGGGGGACTCCATTTAGCTCTGGGGTAGGACATGGGGGGCCTGTTGGGAGTTGTAGTGCTGGCCTCTCACCACCCACCCAGCCAATCTCCCTCCCTCCCTCCCTGTGGACATGGGGGCCTGTTGGGAGTTGTGGTGTTAGATGCTTGACCACATGCATGCTGGGAACGTAGGAGGCTACATTTGTGGTTGATCATGGTGGGTGCATTTGAGCCCTGAGGGTTTACAATTGGGTGACTGTGTGGTCCACATGCATGGATTTGAGACTGGGAGATGTGTCTTAGCAGTTGTGTGAGGCAGGACATAACAGTGTGATGGTGATCATTGGTTTGTACTTACCAGCCTCACCTCCCTCATCTATTCCTTCCAGGCTCTCAGGGTGCATTGTGGCTAGCACCTTCTCCTCTCATTGGGTGTATGGTATTGGATCCATGGGAGGGCCACCGCCAGTTTGGTGTGCCCGCAGGTGGTTCTTGGCCCTGAAGCCTTTCACCCTTGCCTTGAGGTCGTGCCACCGCCTCTGGATATCGTGTTTGGTGCGTGGCACGGTCCCTGATGCATTCACTCTGGTCACTATCCTGTCCCACATTGTGGTCGTTTGCCAAGGTGGTATGCTGGACTAGGGTACCGAACAGATGTGGTTCTACACGGATGATTTCATCCACCATGACCTTCAACTCACTCTCTGTGAACTTGGGGTTTTTCTTGGGGGCCATGGTGAGTGATGTGCAAGTTGTTGAGACGGTGTTGGGTGTGCAGGTGTGTGGTATGTAGGGATTGTGTTGTTGGGGTTGGTGTGGTGGGTGTGTTGGTGTGCAGGTTGTATGTGTGTTTGTGTGTGTCAGTTGTGTGTGATGTGTGCCTCTTTCTTGCAGCTGTGCTGTGATGCAAAGGATTGTGGTGATGGGAGGATTGCTTTTATAATCTGTCTGGTGGTTGTGTCCCAATGGTTTTTTGCAGTCAGGTGTTCTGTGGGTGTGGAGACTTGGATGCTCTTGTTTGTGCTGGGGGTGTGTCATTGGGGCGTGGAGTTGTTGGGGGTTGGTTTTTCAGGTAGGTGTGTGTCCTTTTCTTTTGGTTTGCTATTTACTTCCGTCGGCCATTTTTGTTTCGGTTTGACGGCAGAGGTGATGTTCGTTTGGTTCTTCCGCAGTCAAGTTCCGTTTGTCGATGAATGTTTTCCACGGCGGTCGTAATGATGGTGAGTTCTGTTGGGTTTGCGGGGTTATCCGAATTGTGCGGCCGGTCCCTCCACAGGCCTTGCGGAGGTTGGGTCTGTTTCCACGGGCATTGCGTCCGCAGCGGACGGTTTATATGTGGTACCGTCCACGTGCGGCGGTCTTTGGTGTGATCAGTCCGCCGCGGTCGGTGTGTGCTGGCAGAAAAATCCTAATCGCACCGGCGGTTTGTCCGCGATGCGGTCGGGAGTATTTTCACCGCGACCATGGTGGTCGGACACGTTTTTCGTCCGCCATCGTAATTGGCCCCTGGATATGTGCCCCTGTGATTCTAAGTCCACTCAGTGCACACTTTATTTTATGTTCCTTTGCCAACTTTATATGAAGCGAAGGCGTGATTTTGTTATCCCTCTCTTAAAGTTTTCAAACCTCAGGAAGTGTTGGGCAGCTTTACATTACCTCCAGCTCTTAAAAGATGAATTTTCTTGTTGAATGATTTATAGACATTTCTTCGGCTGTTTGTTTACGTGACATTGTTGGAAAATGATTTTATCAGTTCTAATGAATTATTTTTGGGCCTTATTGCTTACTGGGACAGGGGATTGTTATGAATATACCTATTTATACAGCTACTTTGTGCCAAATCCAGGATTATAACTTTGATATTCTGATAGTGAAATTGTCATTGCCTTGAAACTTACTGTTTGTATCATTTTTCTTTTCGATCTGTTTTTAAAAAAAATGTTTTCTGATGCATTCTTTTATGGCTGATAGTCAGCCGAAGAAAGATATTTTGACTGACTGACAGACACTCAGCATGGTGCAAAAAAGTCTAACATGCGTTTAATGCAAACATACCTCGAAAGCATTTAAAATAAGCCAGGCAATTGGACAAATCAACAGATTACAAACTCGCCTTCGATTAGTTGGAGAATGTAATGCTAAAATTCACTCACTTTGGTGCTATATTTATAATATTTTCTCAATGCAAGTAATGGAAGCTGGAATAGGAGATAAACAAAAATCTACTATGCACAAATGAGCAGGTGCCAGGCTCATCTGGGGGAAGAATGCGAGGTCTTGGTAACATGGGGCAGGTTTCACCTGCCTGAGCCGACTCAAGTACTTACTGAAATTCTTGCTTTGGTGTGCCAAGTTCAGAACGAGGCTGCGCTTACCACAATGGTTTAGCTAAAATATGCATTGTACAACACAGAATTGGAAAATAGAAATGTGTTTAAAATGTGGGAAAGTGTGCAATATTGCTAAGGCATTAGTGGGCTTCAAAAAGGTAGAAAACATTACAGTTGATTAATAAATACATCAGCACAAGTTAAGGCATGATTGTGGATTAGCATTTCTGTAGTCGTTAGCAATTATGAAGGCATACATGTATATGAATTCAAATTCTCACACCCATAGCCGAAACTATTTTTAAAAGTGACGTTTCTTAAGCATTAATGAGGCAACCACGGAGGTAAGCAAACTTCTACGGTGCGAAATAAGGCAATCGCCGTAATAACATAAGATTGATTGGCCTGCCGGAAAGGTGCGAAGGGACACGAGCTGTAGACTTCATGGAACAGTGGTTCCGCGACCAGGTAACAACAGAAGGTCTGTCCCCACACTTCTGCGTGGAACGTGCGCACAGGATCCCGACTGGCCAGCCTAGACCAGGCTGCCCACCACGTCCCCTGATAGTCCGTATTCTGAACTACCGGGACCGGGATGTCCTCTTGCAGGCAGCCTGGGCGAAGTCCGTCATCCAATTTGAGAACCAGCGAGTGTCCTTATACCCAGACTATACGAACATTGTGCAGAAACAGCGGGCGTCATACCAGGAGGTGAAGAAAAAGCTTCGGAAGGCGCTGATGAAATATGTACTACTTTTCTTTGCCCGTTTGAAAGTGATCCATGGGCGGAAAACACACTTCTTTGAGAGCCCCGCAGATGTCGATGAATGGTTGGAGGTGATGGGCATAGATGGCAGTCAGGATGCTACTCTAACCGCGACTGCTGGTGGCTCGATGGCCGAGTCCGACCAAGACGACAGCAGACACTCAGAGCCAGACAGAGGAAGAGTCAACAAGGTCCGTCACGGGAACAACAGAAGACGGATCAGCTTGGAGCACTGGCGCTGGTCAGGACTTTGAGACGACGCAGCGCATATTGCAATGGACTCGGAGGACAGCACTCTCCACTCGGACTCGGAACATAGTGTGATTCTGTTCCCCACGTTCACTCCCAGGGCTGCAGACGATCTGATGGACACTTGATCGGATAGCCGGTGGTTACTGGCAGCGACTTCCTCAGTTACACCTCACTGTATCCTTTTTCTTGTATAGACCACTGATGGACATTAGAATGTTGTAGTGTGGTTCTGTGGGGCAGGGGTTGGGGGACTTTTACCTGGTTGATGGTATATATATAGCTCTCTTCAGACCCCATCCCCGTTCACGAGGTCCACGTGTATAGGGGTTATACTGTGAGGGTACAGAGGAGTCAGGACTACTCACTTCCCGCAGCAACCGTTCTAGAATGTGATGTTCTATAATATCTGTGTTTTATATGAGCCGACAGCGCCCGATGGCAACACCATGTGTGTGCAAGAGTTTAGCTGCCCCCCCCCAATGGGGAATGCACAAGAATCTGGATTTCTTTGTTATTTGGTTTTCTGTTGGGCCCAGCGGGGTTACACCGCTGCGCCGTGTTTGTTATGTTCTTATTGAAGAATTTAGAGGGTATTCTCTCCTGGTCGCCTATCTTATGGGATGCTTATACACGACTGCTAATACCTTCCGCCCTGTCACAGGATGATCATGGCTGAGACTGTAGGGAAATACAAATTTATCATCTGGAATGTGCGGGATCTAGGGTCTGTAAAGAAACGGCACAGAATCCATTCCTTCCTCCTTAGGCAGCAGATACACATAGCCTTCCTACAGGAGTCACACCTCACGACATCGGAAGCGCAGAAGTTGAGGAGGAAATGGAGGGGCACTGTTTACTCCACCACATACTCTGCTTTTTCTAGAGGGGCGACCATTTGGGTTACTCCACCACATACTCTGCTTTTTCTAGAGGGGCGACCATTTGGGTTCGACATGGGAAACCCTTTGTGGAACTGGAGAAGAGGGTGGACGACCAGGGTAGATACATTCTGGTTAAGGGCACATTAGATGGTACACTGATAATCCTGGGTAGTATATATGCCCCGAACTATGACCAGGACTGGTTCCTACAGAGGGTTGGGGTGGCACTGTCAGACTGTGCTGGGATCCAGTGGGTGCTCGAGGGGACTGGAATGCGACACTGGACTTTAACCTAGATAGATCAAACCCCCCCCCCCCTTTCAGGCGTCAGGAGCTACGAGGCTGACTGATTTGTTCGCAGTTTGGGTGAATGGATAGGGACTGAATGATGCCTGGCGTGTGTTACACCCGGAATATAGAGAATACTCTTATTCCCCAGTCCATGATTTACACACCCGAGTAGATCGCTTCATATGCTCCCGCGCTCTAGTCACGAAAGTGGGAACCTCTGAATATTTAGCGAAAATTTTCTCGGCCCACAGACCCCTAGCGATTACTCTTTTTTGGGGTAGAGTGCCGACCCCAGTCCCGACCTGGAGGCTTAATCCGCATCATTAACAAACAGAGGGGGGAGAGAGAGAAAAGGAAATCAGAATGGATTCATTCTCCCTGGGCATAGATAATTAAACAAATAGAATCCACTTCTTTAGACTTTCGGTGTATCCTCCACAGTGGGGAACACCTTTCTTGTTTTTAGGTCCCCTCACACACCAACAGGCCCCTTGGTGTCATGCTTCATCATCGGGGTCATTTTACCCCTCTACGGGGTACGGCGTGCTGCGACCTACGGATACGTGGGAGCACTTGGTAGACTGTGTGGTGAGGGTGAGTTTTTTTTTTATATATGTTAGTGTTTTGTGGGGTTTAAGAAAATAGTGAAAATTAAAAAGAACCTGGCTCGTGGGGTGACTACAAAATATTTAATAAGCCCCCGGGCTGGTGCTATTAAAATAAAGGTGGGAGGTTGCTACGCTGACAATGTGCGTTACCTCCTCTCTGTGTGCGTCGACATGTTTCGGTGCAAAAAGCACCTTCTTCAGGACGGGGTACACAAATCCCCACCTTACTCACGTTTCTCTAACTGATACTAGAATTTTCTAATAAAAGTGAGGAAAAATTACAGTGCAGGTAAAAACAATGTACCCATCGGAGCCATGAAGGGATCGATCGGGAGGTATTTCCTTGCAGAAATCGTGCTAGTTAGCACACTAGATCCTGACGTTTGGCTCATGAGGCATTTTCTTCAACTCCAAAACAGTTGATCAACAGACGACGTTTTTTTGCTAGGTACATTGTTTTTACCTGCACTGTAATTTTTCCTCACTTTTATTAGAAAATTCGAGTATCAGTTAGAGAAACGTGAGTAAGGTGGGGATTTGTTTTTACCTGCACTGTAATTTTTCCTCACTTTTATTAGAAAATTCGAGTATCAGTTAGAGAAACGTGAGTAAGGTGGGGATTTGTGTACCCCGTCCTGAAGAAGGTGCTTTTTGCACCGTAACATGTCGACGCACACAGAGAGGAGGTAACGCACATTGTCAGCGTAGCAACCTCCCACCTTTATTTTAATAGTACCAGCCCGGGGGCTTATTAAATATTTTTTAGTCACCCCACGAGCCAGGTTCTTTTTAATTTTCACTATTTTCTTAAACCCCACAAAACACTCACATATATAAAAAAAAACCTCACCCTCACCACACAGTCTACCAAGTGCTCCCACGTATCCGTAGGTCGCAGCACGCCGTACCCCGTAGAGGGGTACAATGACCCCGATGATGAAGCATGACACCAATGGGCCTGTTGGTGTGAGAGGGGACCTAAAAACAAGAAAGGTGTTCCCCACTGTGGAGGATACACCGAAAGTCTAAAGAAGTGGATTCTATTTGTTTAATTATTTGCTTAATCCGCATCTCCTGGAGGATGCGCCTTTTAGATCCACTCTGTCTGATAACCTAACTACCTATTTTGCAGAAAACTGGGACTCCGCCTCCTCCAATTTGACGGTATGGGATGCCATGAAGGTAGTTGTACGTGGGGTGGCGATAGGGCAACTAGTAGGGGCCAGACAGGAGAAGCACAAAAGGCTATTCGAGGTAGAGGAGCGGCTAAAGGTGCTGGAGCGGAAAGCAAGAGTGGACCCGGGAAAGCAAAGGGAATTGCAGGATTAATACATTGACCACGCAGAAACGTTAGAGACGCTTCGCAACATAGACTATAACGCATACCTGAGAAAACAACACACCGAGGCCAACAGATCCGGTACCCTACTGGCCCGTTTAGTGCGGGACAGACTGGACCCGCCGGTGATCACTTCCATACGCAGCCCAACGGGCATCTCGGTGTGTACCCAATCCGAGATTAACTTAGCCTTCCACGACCACCTGAAGGCGCTATACCCTCCTACAGGTCTTGAGGGCCCTGTAAAGGTGACCGAGTTCATGCAGGACCTTCCCTTCCCATCCCTGACGGCTGATATGCAGAAGGCGATTGAGGGGCCTATCACCCAGCACGACATACATGCTGCGATTAAACACCTTAACCGAAATAAGACGCCTGGTATGGACGGGCTCCCCGTGGAGTTTTATTTGACATATGCGGAGACCCTGGTACTGGTCCTGGAAAACATCTATAGGACGGCATTTTAAGAGGGACACTTACCAGTGTCGACTATGCAAGCCCTAGTTACCTCAATACCTAAACCGGGCAGGGATGCCCTGGAACTGGCAAATTATAGACCCTTATCCATGCTGTCCACTGAATATAAAATACTAAGCAAGGCTATTGCCCTGCGTATCCAACCCCACATTCCTACTCTTGTACACCAGGATCAGTGCTGGTTCCTCCCCGGACGCAGTACATCCTTCAACACAAGACGCTTACACGCACTGATGGCTGCTTCGCCGAAGGCCTTAACCCGGGTGGGGTGCATCGCCTTAGACCTCAGACAGGCGTTCGACTCTGTCTTGGGTCTTCATGTTCAAAGCCCTGAAACGTTTCGATTTCCCAGACTCCCTGTTGAGGTGGATCCGGTGGTTTACACCGACCCCACAGCCCGGGCACGAACGGGTCGTTACGTTTCTGCAGAATACCCGGTGTGCAGAGGTACCCGACAGGGTTGCTCCCTATCCCCGCTCCTATTTGTCCTGGCACTTGAGCCCTTGGCCATTGCCCTTCGCGCTCAGCTGGAAAGGATGGGCATTCCAATATTGGAGACGCGCCACTTGCTTTCCATCTATGCGGATGATATTTTATTGTATCTCCGAGATTTGGAGGCGGATCATACACGGCTATATGACATAGTCTGTAGGTTCAGGGAAGTGTCCGGATTGGCCATAAACCCAGACAAATCGGTTGGCTTTTATTTCCGGTAGGCACCTCGCCCTCCTTCCGTACGCTTTGGAACTTATCAGATTTTGGTGACACAGACCACCTTTAAATACTTAGGGACTCAAATATATAGGAAGACGGAGGATCAAATTGATGGCAATATCTCGAGAGCCATTGTCGGTCTCCGTGGCAGCATCGGTTTCTGGACCTCTTTGCCTTTATCTGTCATGGGTCGGATTGCGATATCCAAGATGGTTATGCTCCCTCGACTATTATATTTTTTCGTAAACCTGCCAGTGTGCCTTCCGCAACAATTTTTAACACAATCAATACCCTGCTGATTACACTCATATGGAGGTCGGTCCGGAGACGTATCAGTCTCCATAAACTACAGCTGGGCACCAGAATGGGAGGCCTGGGGGTCCCGGATTTCCGTGGATACTATTACGCTAGCCAGCTACAGTGGCTATCTTACTGGGTGGCCGGTAGGAATCTGCATGAGATTGGATTCACAACAGACCGGGTTGATCGGGGAGAATTACATAACCTCCTGTTGCCCAAAAGTAGGATACCACGGACCTGCCACCCACTTTTACACACGGCCCTGATTTGCTGGAGGAAGGCCCTAGCTTACACTGCATCAGTAACACCCTATGCGGGGAACATTCCTTTGCTAGGCATCCCGACGCCGCAGGGGAGACTTACAATGCGAACACTACACCACTGGACGGGATGCAGGGATTGAGGAGGTTGGGATGTTCTTTGGGGATGATGTCCTCCTGGACCATGACACTTTTGTACGGGCTACGGGGCCTCCGCCGGACAGTATTTGCTGCATGCTACAGTGTCCCACTATATCCGGACCACTTGGGCGCCACAAAGAACCCAACCAATACAGCATGACTTAGTGCATCTCATGTATTACATGGGGACTGGGGGTCATTTGGTGCGATGGTTATACACCGGGGTCTGAGCGCATGCGGCCATATCCCTTGATACACTTAGAGATACTTGGGCGCGAGATACTGGGGAAGAACTGACAGATACCACCTGGCGGACGATACTAGAACACCCCAAACGAGTCTCACGGAATGTGAAATTTAAATTCATACAGACTGTGGTTCTCCACAGGGCATACCTAACCCCAGGAAAGATCCACCGGATGTTCCCCGACTCCGACCACCATTGCCCACGATGCAGGGAAGAAGAGGCGAGCTTCCTCCACATGCTGTGGTCATGCCCACAATTGAGGGGATACTGGGTACAGGTGTGTGGGATATTGTGAGAGACTACATATATGCAGGTACATGAGAACGCCCTATATTGCTTGTTGGGATCTCGCGGACGCCCCAAGACATTGAAGGCCAAATTGAGATTTATAGATCTGGCTCTCCTATTGGTGGTACGAGTGTTGACAATGAGATGGAAATCCCCCAGAATACCTAGTATAGAGACGTGGAAGAGAGAAGTAGTGAAATGGGGCCGGGCGGAGAGTATCACCCTTAAGAAGGAGGAGGAGGACACTGGGAAACGGAACCATGGCCTTAGATTGGGAGGTTATGCTACTGGCATTGGAAGGGCTGGACACTCCACAGTCCCAGGGAGATAGACCGTGAGGCACACGATAGGTATGGATAATGGGAAACAAATTGTATCAGCGATAGGTCGGATGATCATGACCACTCCTTAACACAGTACCGGAGCAGTCAGTATTGAGGATCCCGGGCACTGCTTACATAAGCGACCGCAGCGACCAGGAGACCGGAGGGTAGAGGATGGGATAGTTGGGGTGGGGGGCGGGAAAGTGCAAGTTTTTTCCATAGTTATTTCTGTAAACAAGAAAGCTTCATGCAAACTTCCCGGATGTAGATATGGTTTGCAGCGCACCGGGAGGGGTGTGCTGTTACTATACGAACTCTGTCTATTTGGTAAAAAGGAAGATGATTATAAATGGGATACCTGTTGTTGGGGCGAAAACTGGAAAAACGTGATTGTTAGAAATTGTGATGTTCGATGTATAATTTGCTTTGCTGGTACAATCACGAATAAAGATTGAAAAAAATATATATGGTGCGAAATAAGGGGCGGGTTTGCTAATAAAGCCTGTGGGCTAATCGTAGTATTACTAAAATACACAGCCACATATAGGCTAAACAACTTGCAGAAGGGAAGGATACATGTGTGACGCAAGTCGCACACCTTAATTATTCCTGCATAATAATCAGATGGTGTCTTGATAGTCAAATAAATCATGAGGCATGCAAGAAGGAGCAATCACGACACAAAGCGACAGGGTGTAAAATCCAGCTTTAATTAGACACGACCAATGTTGTGGGGGGTTCAGTATCAAAATATCGAGTGACAAAATATTGACTTATCAAATTAACGCCGCCAAAATATCGAGGGACAGAATATAGAATGCCTATCTACAAACAGGTAAGTACTAAAACATTGATTCCAAAATATAGAATGTTAAAATATAGTTAACTAAAATATCGATTTTTTTTAATGTAATAAAAATACTAGAAACGTAATTGAATAATAAACTTAATTACATAAAACCTAATTAAAATAATGTAAAAAAGCTTAAAATGTAAAAATAATAAATTAAATATAAAAATAATTTTTTTAATACATATTTACTCAATAATATTATAAAATGATTAATCTTAATTATAAAATATTTAGAACATTAATAAAAATATATTGACAAATATATAAATAAAAATGTTCAATATAAAAATAAATAAAATATAATTAAAATATTAATTTTTATGTTAATAATGAGTGCAACAGTAGTGAAAGCGTTGGATAGTGTAGGGGTGAAAATTACTATTCCCACTCCAGGGTGTGCATGGAGGGGCACTGTTTACTCCACCACATACTCTGCTTTTTCTAGAGGGGCGACCATTTGGGTTCGACATGGGAAACCCTTTGTGGAACTGGAGAAGAGGGTGGACGACCAGGGTAGATACATTCTGGTTAAGTGTACCCCGTCCTGAAGAAGGTGCTTTTTGCACCGTAACATGTCGACGCACACAGAGAGGAGGTAACGCACATTGTCAGCGTAGCAACCTCCCACCTTTATTTTAATAGCACCAGCCCGGGGGCTTATTAAATATTTTTTAGTCACCCCACGAGCCAGGTTCTTTTTAATTTTCACTATTTTCTTAAACCCCACAAAACACTCACATATATAAAAAAAAACCTCACCCTCACCACACAGTCTACCAAGTGCTCCCACGTATCCGTAGGTCGCAGCACGCCGTACCCCGTAGAGGGGTACAATGACCCCGATGATGAAGCATGACACCAATGGGCCTGTTGGTGTGAGAGGGGACCTAAAAACAAGAAAGGTGTTCCCCACTGTGGAGGATACACCGAAAGTCTAAAGAAGTGGATTCTATTTGTTTAATTATTTGCTTAATCCGCATCTCCTGGAGGATGCGCCTTTTAGATCCACTCTGTCTGATAACCTAACTACCTATTTTGCAGAAAACTGGGACTCCGCCTCCTCCAATTTGACGGTATGGGATGCCATGAAGGTAGTTGTACGTGGGGTGGCGATAGGGCAACTAGTAGGGGCCAGACAGGAGAAGCACAAAAGGCTATTCGAGGTAGAGGAGCGGCTAAAGGTGCTGGAGCGGAAAGCAAGAGTGGACCCGGGAAAGCAAAGGGAATTGCAGGATTAATACATTGACCACGCAGAAACGTTAGAGACGCTTCGCAACATAGACTATAACGCATACCTGAGAAAACAACACACCGAGGCCAACAGATCCGGTACCCTACTGGCCCGTTTAGTGCGGGACAGACTGGACCCGCCGGTGATCACTTCCATACGCAGCCCAACGGGCATCTCGGTGTGTACCCAATCCGAGATTAACTTAGCCTTCCACGACCACCTGAAGGCGCTATACCCTCCTACAGGTCTTGAGGGCCCTGTAAAGGTGACCGAGTTCATGCAGGACCTTCCCTTCCCATCCCTGACGGCTGATATGCAGAAGGCCATTGAGGGGCCTATCACCCAGCACGACATACATGCTGCGATTAAACACCTTAACCGAAATAAGACGCCTGGTATGGACGGGCTCCCCGTGGAGTTTTATTTGACATATGCGGAGACCCTGGTACTGGTCCTGGAAAACATCTATAGGACGGCATTTTAAGAGGGACACTTACCAGTGTCGACTATGCAAGCCCTAGTTACCTCAATACCTAAACCGGGCAGGGATGCCCTGGAACTGGCAAATTATAGACCCTTATCCATGCTGTCCACTGAATATAAAATACTAAGCAAGGCTATTGCCCTGCGTATCCAACCCCACATTCCTACTCTTGTACACCAGGATCAGTGCTGGTTCCTCCCCGGACGCAGTACATCCTTCAACACAAGACGCTTACACGCACTGATGGCTGCTTCGCCGAAGGCCTTAACCCGGGTGGGGTGCATCGCCTTAGACCTCAGACAGGCGTTCGACTCTGTCTTGGGTCTTCATGTTCAAAGCCCTGAAACGTTTCGATATCCCAGACTCCCTGTTGAGGTGGATCCGGTGGTTTACACCGACCCCACAGCCCGGGCACGAACGGGTCGTTACGTTTCTGCAGAATACCCGGTGTGCAGAGGTACCCGACAGGGTTGCTCCCTATCCCCGCTCCTATTTGTCCTGGCACTTGAGCCCTTGGCCATTGCCCTTCGCGCTCAGCTGGAAAGGATGGGCATTCCAATATTGGAGACGCGCCACTTGCTTTCCATCTATGCGGATGATATTTTATTGTATCTCCGAGATTTGGAGGCGGATCATACACGGCTATATGACATAGTCTGTAGGTTCAGGGAAGTGTCCGGATTGGCCATAAACCCAGACAAATCGGTTGGCTTTTATTTCCGGGAGGCACCTCGCCCTCCTTCCGTACGCTTTGGAACTTATCAGATTTTGGTGACACAGACCACCTTTAAATACTTAGGGACTCAAATATATAGGAAGACGGAGGATCAAATTGATGGCAATATCTCGAGAGCCATTGTCGGTCTCCGTGGCAGCATCGGTTTCTGGACCTCTTTGCCTTTATCTGTCATGGGTCGGATTGCGATATCCAAGATGGTTATGCTCCCTCGACTATTATATTTTTTCGTAAACCTGCCAGTGTGCCTTCCGCAACAATTTTTAACACAATCAATACCCTGCTGATTACACTCATATGGAGGTCGGTCCGGAGACGTATCAGTCTCCATAAACTACAGCTGGGCACCAGAATGGGAGGCCTGGGGGTCCCGGATTTCCGTGGATACTATTACGCTAGCCAGCTACAGTGGCTATCTTACTGGGTGGCCGGTAGGAATCTGCATGAGATTGGATTCACAACAGACCGGGTTGATCGGAGAGAATTACATAACCTCCTGTTGCCCAAAAGTAGGATACCACGGACCTGCCACCCACTTTTACACACCGCCCTGATTTGCTGGAGGAAGGCCCTAGCTTACACTGCATCAGTAACACCCTATGCGGGGAACATTCCTTTGCTAGGCATCCCGACGCCGCAGGGGAGACTTACAATGCGAACACTACACCACTGGACGGATGCAGGGATTGAGGAGGTTGGGATGTTCTTTGGGGATGATGTCCTCCTGGACCATGACACTTTTGTACGGGCTACCGGGGCCTCCGCCGGACAGTATTTGCTGCATGCTACAGTGTCCCACTATATCCGGACCACTTGGGCGCCACAAAGAACCCAACCAATACAGCATGACTTAGTGCATCTCATGTATTACATGGGGACTGGGGGTCATTTGGTGCGATGGTTATACACCGGGGTCTGAGCGCATGCGGCCATATCCCTTGATACACTTAGAGATACTTGGGCGCGAGATACTGGGGAAGAACTGACAGATACCACCTGGCGGACGATACTAGAACACCCCAAACGAGTCTCACGGAATGTGAAATTTAAATTCATACAGACTGTGGTTCTCCACAGGGCATACCTAACCCCAGGAAAGATCCACCGGATGTTCCCCGACTCCGACCACCATTGCCCACGATGCAGGGAAGAAGAGGCGAGCTTCCTCCACATGCTGTGGTCATGCCCACAATTGAGGGGATACTGGGTACAGGTGTGTGGGATATTGTGAGAGACTACATATATGCAGGTACATGAGAACGCCCTATATTGCTTGTTGGGATCTCGCGGACGCCCCAAGACATTGAAGGCCAAATTGAGATTTATAGATCTGGCTCTCCTATTGGTGGTACGAGTGTTGACAATGAGATGGAAATCCCCCAGAATACCTAGTATAGAGACGTGGAAGAGAGAAGTAGTGAAATGGGGCCGGGCGGAGAGTATCACCCTTAAGAAGGAGGAGGAGGACACTGGGAAACGGAACCATGGCCTTAGATTGGGAGGTTATGCTACTGGCATTGGAAGGGCTGGACACTCCACAGTCCCAGGGAGATAGACCGTGAGGCACACGATAGGTATGGATAATGGGAAACAAATTGTATCAGCGATAGGTCGGATGATCATGACCACTCCTTAACACAGTACCGGAGCAGTCAGTATTGAGGATCCCGGGCACTGCTTACATAAGCGACCGCAGCGACCAGGAGACCGGAGGGTAGAGGATGGGATAGTTGGGGTGGGGGGCGGGAAAGTGCAGGTTTTTTCCATAGTTATTTCTGTAAACAAGAAAGCTTCATGCAAACTTCCCGGATGTAGATATGGTTTGCAGCGCACCGGGAGGGGTGTGCTGTTACTATACGAACTCTGTCTATTTGGTAAAAAGGAAGATGATTATAAATGGGATACCTGTTGTTGGGGCGAAAACTGGAAAAACGTGATTGTTAGAAATTGTGATGTTCGATGTATAATTTGCTTTGCTGGTACAATCACGAATAAAGATTGAAAAAAATATATATGGTGCGAAATAAGGGGCGGGTTTGCTAATAAAGCCTGTGGGCTAATCGTAGTATTACTAAAATACACAGCCACATATAGGCTAAACAACTTGCAGAAGGGAAGGATACATGTGTGACGCAAGTCGCACACCTTAATTATTCCTGCATAATAATCAGATGGTGTCTTGATAGTCAAATAAATCATGAGGCATGCAAGAAGGAGCAATCACGACACAAAGCGACAGGGTGTAAAATCCAGCTTTAATTAGACACGACCAATGTTGTGGGGGGTTCAGTATCAAAATATCGAGTGACAAAATATTGACTTATCAAATTAACGCCGCCAAAATATCGAGGGACAGAATATAGAATGCCTATCTACAAACAGGTAAGTACTAAAACATTGATTCCAAAATATAGAATGTTAAAATATAGTTAACTAAAATATCGATTTTTTTTAATGTAATAAAAATACTAGAAACGTAATTGAATAATAAACTTAATTACATAAAACCTAATTAAAATAATGTAAAAAAGCTTAAAATGTAAAAATAATAAATTAAATATAAAAATAATTTTTTTAATACATATTTACTCAATAATATTATAAAATGATTAATCTTAATTATAAAATATTTAGAACATTAATAAAAATATATTGACAAATATATAAATAAAAATGTTCAATATAAAAATAAATAAAATATAATTAAAATATTAATTTTTATGTTAATAATGAGTGCAACAGTAGTGAAAGCGTTGGATAGTGTAGGGGTGAAAATTACTATTCCCACTCCAGGGTGTGCATCAGTAGAGAAAACGTTGGATAGCGTAGGGGTAAAAATTACTATTCCAACTCCAGAGAGTGCAACACTAGGGAAAGCGTTGGATAGCGGGAGGATAAAAATGACTATTCCCACTCCAGTGAGTGCAAAAGTAGGGAAAGCGTTGGATAGCGGGGGTATAAATTACTATTCCCACTCCAGAGAGTGCAACAGTAGGGAAAGCGTAGGCTAGCGGGAGGGTAAACATTACTGTTCCCACTCCAAAGAGTGCAACAGTGGGAGAGGTGTGGTGCTGCGGCCAGGGCGACTGACGCTGGAATTTGGGGATCATGGTTCGATCCCCGGCCCCGGCGGCAGATTAGCCCAGCACTATGTGACTCTGGGCAATAGCTTGTTTAATCTTCTCGACAGACCCCAGCGCCTGGAGACCCTTACGGGTGATTGCTCGCGCTTTACAAATGTGTATTATATTATTATAGTGAGAGGGTAAAAATTACTATTCCCACTCCAAAGAGTGTAACAGTAGGGAAAGCCTTGTATAACAGTAGGGAAAGCCTTGGATAGCAGGAGGGTAAAAATTACTATTCCCACTCCAGTAAGTGCAACAGTAGGGAAAGTGTTGGATAGCGTAGGGGTAAAAATTACTATTTCCACTCCAGAGAGTGCAACAGTAGGGAAAGCGTTGGATAGCGTGGGGGGGGGGGTAAGGGGGTAAAAATTACTATTCCCACTCCAGAGAGTGCAACAGTAGAGAAAGCGTTGGATAGCAGGAGGGTCAAAATGACTATTCCCACTCTGAAGGTGCAACCGTAGGGAAAGCAATGGATAGCGTAGGGGTAAAAATTACTATTCCCACTCCAGAGAGTGCAACCGCAGGGAAAGTAATGATTTAATGTTAAAATTAAATTAATTATCACTACCAATAAAAAATTAATGACAAATAATTACCAATTAATACAATTTAATTACCAATTAAAAAATGTATTATAAATTAATAAAATGTAATTACCAATTAATAATTATCAACCATAAAAATAAATATTAACTGTATTACAATTAAATTACTTCCCACCCTATTCCCTTATCAACCGTTCCAAATGAATAATAGAACATAATTATCAATTAATCAATACAAATTATTTACCAAGTAATAAAAGTTACCAATTACAAAAATGTATTATGAATTATTAAAAGTTACCAATTAAAAAGCAATTAATAAAAAATAATTACCAATTAATAATGATCAATTCCACCCTATTTCCCTATAAACCCACAACCCGCTACGGAATTAAATTACGCAAAATTTAAATTACATAACATTCATTACTTTAAAAAAATTAAACATACATAACAAAATGAACACATAATTTTAATACATATACTACCATACATAAAACTAAAAAAATTCGATATTATGGAAATCGATATTTTAAATTAGATATTATGGAATTCGATATTTCATACCCCAAATTCGATATTCTGACTTACTATATTTTGGTTATTCGATATTTTGGGCATTCTATCTTTTGGAATCGATATTTAGGGTGTTCACCGTTGTTGAGAGCTTTGTAGATATGGATTAGAAGCTTAAACTTACATCTTTCCTAAGCTGGTAGGGGAAATTGAGGTGTGGAGAGATGTGGTTATTTCGCGGGATGTTAAGTATAAATGTGGCAGCCGCTTTCTGGGTGGTTTGGAATGGGTGGGATTACAGTCTTAATAAGCGTAGACACGCTCTAAATTTGGTACACCGAAGTAGAGACTGCAGAAAGTAGCAGAATCATATTTTGCTGGAAAGCACTTGCATCAGTATCGCAAGACCTTCTTGCATTATTCCCATGAGAAGAGTCCGGAAACTGTAAGTTTACGCTTGTGAAGTGTTCCTGCTTCCATTCACTTGCATTGAATAAAAGTTTATTTAGCACCAACATGTAAAGAGGGTTTTAGCATTACATGCTCCAACTGATAAGGGGCAAAACTCTAGTCTGTTGATTTGGCAATTGTCTTTCCTATTTTCAACGCTTGATGGCAATTTTATATTAAACACATATTAGACTTACATGAGTTACTCTAAGGGGCTCTTTCATTTTACACTACTCACCTGAGACCTAACTTAAATGTTTCCTTTTGTCACAATACTGCCTCCCTTATATATATCTAAACCAAAACATAATCACTGCTCCCAGCATGCCGACTGTCGCCCCTAAATACATTTTATCATCAGATATTTAAAACAGATGTAGAGCCCCAACCAAAGACATCTACATACGACCTGCCTGCAGTCTCCCGTTTCATGCATCCTAATAGCAGCCAAATAAAAAAAACAGCAACAAGATCTTGTTCGCTCCCTAATTTGCAGGTCAGTAGGAAAGTAAGTGTTCTATCCGCATAAGCCTCATACGGTGGACTGGTCCAATCATTATCATTCAACTTGCCTCTATCAAAACCTCCACCAGAGGTCAACATAAAAATTACTGTTAGGAACCTCTAACATTAATCTCAAAGACCTTGATACGTGTTTCTCATCTCGTCTCCCTCGCCAACCAGTGTGTCTAGCATTGTTTTTATCGACTTCCTTTTGTTCTAGCACTTTTTCTTGATCTATGCATAGTGCTCCAATGCAGTTCAGTTCAGTTCAAAATCTTTATTCGGTTTTCATTATTCGAGAAAAACCATAAAAGTACAGATTCGACATGGTTCCAGTTAGGATAATTTTTAAAAACACATAATTAATTATAAACACATAATTCATTATATATTTTAAAATAGAACAAACATTAATTAATTAAGATTAGGTCGATGATTTACACAAAATTTTAAAAAAACAGGCAATGGATTTAGCATATAGTTCGTTTTCTAACATCAAAAGTGCTAGAAATGCTAGTCGGCAGGTTCGAATTCCCAATTGTCTCAGTAATGGAAGAATCAATAGTTTACGTGGAGCCTCATAGAATTTACAGAACAGGGAGACGTGGATTGAAGATTGAGAAGAGTTATTGTCACACGGACATGGTGGCAAGTTCTTAGTCCAATCATTCTGCTTAGGAAACGAGATCAGCCTGTGAAATGTGGTTAGTCTAAGTCGAGTAAGCAAGAATTTCTCAAATTGGGTTAGTTTGTACTTTAGATATGGCTGAATTGAAAAGGAGGTTTGGATGGTCAGCAGGTGTTGAACTAAACACTTTCCTATTTCTTCAACCAATCGAAGGGCTCCCAGATGATGAAGAGAAATCTTTTTTAGGTCAAGTCAAGTCAAATGATCTTTATTCGGAATAAAAAAACATCCATAAAAGTACAGACAGAATACAATCAAAACAATACAGTACAATAGTATAACATCTGGCAAACACATTTAAGACCGATCAATCAATATCAATTTCAATTTCGCATTTACACACAGATTGTCCCTCCTTACTAAAAACAGCTTTATATACAATTAAAAATGAATTCTAACAAACATAGTTTAAAAATGGATGAATAATAACAGCATCGTTAATAGGTCCACATTAATAATGTGCAAAGAAGCAAAATGTACAAAAAGAAATTTTAAAGTGCATAAAAGAGTGCAATGTGCGAATATTATACATCAATATGTAAAGTGGCTCGTGATCTAACGGCAGCTTTAAGGAAGCAGCTCACCCTGAATATTACTTCATCCGATCCCAGTAATAAGAAAGACCTCAATGCTATTCTAAAGCTAGTCAATTCATGTTTTCTACAGTAAGGCATTAAATAATGAGCGGAAAGCTTTTTATAAAAACCACAGAAGTACAAAAAGTGCATAAGGCTCTGTTTCATGTTAGGGTTACATGGACAATTCAAGGTTTCTAGGTGTTTATTGTAACCCAAGGGGAAGTTTAGTAAGTTTACTATACTCCCGTCTCGGAAGCGAAACAGTAAGCTCCTATTCCATCTGCCAAGATGCAAGCATAAATACCTGTATGGAGGGCCTGGATGTTTAGTGTGAAGTTCAGAATAGCCCATGTATTTTATAACAGTGCATTTAGACAGGTTCTTCCTTTCCCGCTCTTCTCTATACAAATGATATAGTGCCCAAAGAATAATGGTCTTATGGGAGCGATTTAATAAACTGGGTGAAGTAAACAAAAAACCCTGTCCTACACTATCAAGGCAATCTTTTACCGCTTTTAACCATGGTATGCAGTGTGCCCTATCACATTTTAAACAGTCCAAAATTATATCATGGGTCAGAGTGGCAGCCGGGTTAATCCATATCTTTAGCCAGAAGAGTGCTGGTCTAGATCTTACGAAGTCTTCTATATATGAGATGTTTAGTTCATTGTGACATACATAGTGAGGGGAGCAAATAACCCCACCCAGCACCTTCCGACAGAACCTATTTTCTTCCGTTTGGATATGGGTACAGTTTGTGTAACCCCAAACCTCGGCGCCATAAGTGCCAGTTGGGATACATTGGGTTTGGTAGATCTTAACTAGTGGTGTGATTACATCAGCATAGTTGGGTTGTCTCAGGGAGGTAACACAATTTATGGCTTTACCCAACTTGTTCCTAGCATAAGATACATGTGCGTGCCACGAGCCAGTATTTGAAAATAGCAGCCCCAAATAGGGAAAAGTGCAAGTGCTTTTCAAAACATTTGACCCTGATTTAATCTCGGCAATTTTATAATTTTTGGGACCACAACTCATGATTAGGGATTTTTTAAAATTAGTGGTCAGGCCTAAGTCGGCCATAAAAAGGACAAATCCTGAGATTAAAGTGCGAAGTGCCTTTGGAGTGCGGCCCATCAGGACCGCGTCGTCGGCGTAAAGAAGGGTAGGTATGTGGACTCCATTTACATGGGGTACATCTTTTGTTAAAATACTCAGTGAGCCGCTCAGATTATTAATATAAAGAATAAAGAGGAGGGGGGCCAGCACGCACCCCTGTCTGACACCCCTGCCTATGCTAATGTCGTCAGAAACTTCGCCAGATTGGTTTATACGCACACGTGCTCTTAGATCACTATGTAGAAAAGCTAAAAAGTGGACCAGGTAATCATCCAAACCATAATCAAGAAGGGTGGACCATAGGCGGGAACGGTTAACAAAATCAAATGCAGAACTTAAGTTCATAAAACCAAAATATAGAGGGGATTTCTTAGCAATATTATATTTTGCCATGATCAGACTCAGGTTCAAGCATTGTTCCACCGTTCCAACATTGCTACGGAAACCGAGCTGGCTGGGATGTAGGATCTTACTCTCATCCGCCCAGGTTCTAAACCTTTTAAAGATAACCCGCCCCAGAACTTTCAAGGTGTTATCGATTAACGAAATGGGGCGGTAACACCCAGGGTCCAGCCTGTCGCCTTTCTTGAAAATGGGGACGATTGTACTACAAGACCATGTTTCTGGAATTTGTTCATTCGTTAAATTATTAAAAACATTACATAGTAGTGGAGCCCAAAAGTCAGGCTCACACTTTAGCTGATCAATTGAGAGCCCATCAGGGCTGGGCGCTTTGTTTCCTGCGCTTTCAGATATGGCATCCTCGACCTCAGACACGGAGATGTTAAGGGGGCTTAAGGGGAGGAGGGTCGAAGCGGGGTTGTTGGGTGTGGCATAGATTTTAGCAAAATGTTCAACCCACGTAGGTCCGGTGATGTTGCAGTTAATTGCCGTTAAATTTAAACCTATAGATCTTATCTTCTTTACCTCCCTCCAAAACCCAGTAGTGTCTTTCAATTCGGCCGAGCGTGCCAAGGAACCCCAGTGGATCTTAAGCAGTTCATTTGATCTGGTTCGTAGGGTAAATTTGTTCTCTGCTCTGAGTAACCTTATTTGGGGGATGTCCCTGAGTTCGGCTTTTAGGGCAGCTCTCAACTTCCTATTTGCCTTTGAACAGGAGGCATCAAACCATCTAGGTGTTTCCTCAGCTTTACTCGAAGCAGGTCTGGAAATCTCACCTTTTATTACAGAGCAGAGTTCAGTGAATGATGTAATTATATTAACCCCGTGGAAATCACTAGTGAGACAATTTTCAAACAGAACTGGATGTTTTTTAATGATTTTTGCCAGGATTCCCCTGTTATCCACGCCCCTCCAAATTTTTGCCAGGATTCCCCTGTTATCCACGCCCCTCCAAATTACCCTTAGTTTATCAGTTGAAACCTCGAGGTTTCTTGCACCTATTTCATTTCGTGAGCTCTTACCCCTCGGAAGTAGTAGGTGAATAACAATAGGGTAATGGTCGCTATAGACTTTACATACAACTTCAGCCTTTGTTAAAGCATTTGCGACAGGAGGTGAAACAAAAACGTAATCAATTGTAGTACCGCTCCCATGGCCAATAAAAGTGGGAAATGGGGTGGCACTGGTTTCTGTGCCAGCATATTCCATGCAGTTTACAAGGTCTCTAGTTGCAAGGAGATTTGACAGTTCTGTACCCCTTCTACATGGGGGGTTTCTCGAGTGTATATGGGCATTAAAGTCCCCTCCTAGACAGATACCGTCAAATTTCCCGTGTTTCTGTCCATCCATAATCCCATCAATAAAATCAAATAGAATAAAATTGCAATTAGGTTGGGACAAAAAGTCATTATTATAGAAATTGATCAAACATAGCCTTGTCCTTTGGGTATATGATAATTCCATGAAACTTGGGCAATTAGTTTGGAGTATGTCAATTTTAACTTCTGCAGATATTTTGACCCAGATAGATAGTCCCCCACTAGGACGACCAAAGGGGGGGGCCGAAACAATCCTATTATAACAGCTGTACCCCTCAAACAACAAGTCATCAATACACCAGGTTTCTTGAAACATTAATATATCATGGCAATTGACCCAGTCCTTCCAAGAGGTAATTTCCATCTTGGCCTTCAGGCCGGCGATATTCCAACTAAGGATTGACAGATTCTTATCTAGCCTCAGGCAAGGGCCCTGGTCAATTCCTGGGGAAGATGTTGCTGTGATATGCCCCTGTTGTTCACATGATGTTTTAGGTGCAAAGGTCTTGGCTATTTGCGGAGGTACCTCAGATAATATTTCCACTGTCTGGTCAAGGGCAAAACACACAGAAACAGGTTCTTCAATGGTAGGGGACAGTCAGTCCAGTGTTCCCAAGTCATGGAACACTGAGAACCTGTTGTGTAATGGGAATACAGGTGGGGGCTGCATCATTTTGTGTGGGGGACGATAAAAATAATTTAACGGTAAAGGGGTCACCACAGTAGATGGACCATGTTGAACAAAGTTTTTATTCAACAGAAATTTTGCAGTGCCCGGGTTCCTGAAGTTGATTACGATACAGTCCCCATTAATGTTTTTAAAAAGAGGGCCTACCCAAGTTACTCGACGTGTGGATATGATCTCTTTGGAAATGTCATAACCCACCCCCTTATGCTTCGTTAACCAGTCAATACACTTGATATGCAATTGAACCCACGATTCTCCTTGCCCTTCCCTGAGAGGTGGGATGCCAGCCAGAACTAAGACGTAAGGACACGCCTCAGGTGGAAGATGTAAGGCAGGGCCTTGATGTTTGACAGGCCTGGTGTCTTCGTGTGGGGTCTTATTGTAACGCTGGCTGGAGTTCATAGAAACCTTCTGTGTTGTAGTGCCTGTAACGAGGTTACTTTTATGATTTTTCATTGAGGCACTGGTAACAACATTGGGAGGGGAGGAAGATTTAGTCAAGGAATCAGGGGCGCTGGTAACAACATTAGGGGGCAGAGGAGATTTAGACACAGAGTTAGGCGGATTACTTCCTCTTATGCTTTTGGTCACCGCAGATGTTTTAATCGGAAGTAGATTAGTAGCAGCCTGTGGTTCCTTAGCCCTGTTGGTAATTTGATCACCACTGGTAAGCGCACGGGTGGTGGATTCCAAGTCTTTTAGCAGATGTTCAACTCTTAATTTATCCAAACACGCTGTACCTTTTCTCTTGGCGCCATCATTTTGGATTAAATTTTCCAGCCCGTCAAGTCTTTTAAAAATATTATTAAATTGTTTGATCATTTGACCTTCAAGTTGCTTAAAAATTGTATCCGTAAAGGTCTCAATGAGATTCCCTTCTGATTTAGAGTAGTAACTATTTGCATTGGGGGACACAGTCTGAGTGGAAATAGATATTGAATTTGAAGCGTCGTTATTTATTACTACAACATCACCCAGATGAGATTGGTCCTGCACGGATACTGTCTGTGAATTTGTTTCTGTTTCTTTCCCCTGCTCCACATACTTTGTGGTGTTGGTTGGTTAGCACTCCTAAGGGGCTGCTTCCTTTTGTTGTGGGTTAATTTTACTGGGCCCCTTTTTCGCTTAGCTCCTGTGTTCTCAGTGACCTCAATAATTACCTCAGTAGTTGGTAATAAAGAGGCAGGGTCTGGAGCTATATATGTGACAGTGTTTTCGTCTTCAAGGACAATGGGCACACTAACAGCAGGATGTGATGGTTTGACCACGATGACTTCAGGGATTATGTGCATGTTTCCATTTGAACTGCCTGTTACACTTAATTGATTAGTAGTAAGTAAACCCATTAAAAACCTCCTCTCAGTTTCAACAATCTCATTAAATGCAGTGTCTATCAATGTCTCAAAAGATGTAATGAGAGAGACAGAGGTATCAACGCCCTGGGTGAGTACATCAGTGATATTGCTAATAGCATTACAATCGCCCATTTTATTATCCGAACGGAACGCTCACCTTTTGAGAGGAATGTTAGAGGGGTGGCCCGCCCGACCACTGATGACCTCTGAGGGCCTCAGAGGGCCCGCCCTTTGCCCGGGCTTCGCCACGGGCTCTCCCGCGGGCGCGACTCGCGGGGTGTCAGCCTTTTACTCGCGCCTCCGGGCGCTTGTGTGGCGTCACTGGCGCGCTGCTGCCCCAGCGCCTGCTGGGTAGTGAAGTCCGGTCCAGGCTGCCTCCCGGCGAGAGCTCCGCTGTTCCGCCGTTGCCCTCACGGCTCCGCTGGGGTCTGTGGCAAGGTAAGGTGCGAGCGCCTGGTGTTCTTTTTTAGGTCTTTTCTAGGTATTTCAGAGATAGTGGTTGGATGAGTAAAATATCTCTGCAGACCTAAATCATTAAAAAAGGACTTTACGTAGGCTAACCATCTGATCTTTTGGCTATTATCAAGTTGCATGCATTCCTCTATAAGAGAGCAGGTTAAGACACACTGTTCAGTGGTCCATATGTGCCGCCATAACATTATGGGCTGGATCTTTATGATATCTACTACGTAGTCCAGTCCTAATTCTAGGTGACAGCCATACGTCGTTGTGCTCTGGGGGACTGACAAAAAGGTATCTAATAAAGAAATTCTCTACCTTCTGTAGCACTTCAGTGTTTGAATAACACCATAGCCCTGAACCGTAGGTTGCCACACTAACGCATTTAGACTGATATATTTTTAGCATCTCTTCGGGCGATCTTTTGCCTAACTTTTGTGCAAAAGCCACCAGGGCTTTTGTGGTTCTTAAAAATGATAGCTTCCTACCTTGAATTGCCCTTACCCAGTTTGTCTTATTATCAATTAGGATCCCTAAATAAGGGTAAGAAGTAGTGGTCTCTAGACTTGAGTTATTGACAAATATTGCTTTACTTTTAGTTGTATTTCTTCCCGAACCAACGTGCATTATAAATGTCTTTTATATATTAATTTTGAGATTCAGGGACTGCATACATTTACAATATGTGTTTAGCGAGCGCTGTAGCTGTACAGGGATTCTGGCCAGGATGACGGCGTCGTCGGCATATAAAAGTGCCGGTATAGGACGGCGCCGTATTGATGGTAAATCTTGACTCTCTCTGACCATCTCCTGCTCTAACCCATTAGTGTATAATGTAAATAGAAAGGGGGCCAGAACACACCCCTGTCTGACCCCCCTCCCTATACTAAATGGCCTGGTCAGCTCTCCATCTACCCCATATCTTACCCTTGCGGATGCATCTGAGTAAAGTTCTCTTAGGAAATTCACCAACTGGGGATCTACCCCATGTCTAAAATTATTGCCCACTACTTTGAATGACTAACACAGTCGAAGGCTGCGGTTAGGTCTACATAGACCATGTGCAGAGCTCCTCCCTTTGCTGAAACGTACTTCCCTATTAAGGTTAGGTTCAAAGCCTGGTCCACCGTGCCCAGGCCTTCTCGGAACACGTACTGTAAATCTGATAGTATCTTGTTGTCAGAGGCCCAAATCTGGAGACGGTCTAAGAGGATTCGTCCAGCGGTTTTACCAAGGGAATCCAAAAGTGATATGGGTCAATAACAGGCCGGGCTTTCACGGTCCCCCTTTTTAAAAATTGGAACCAAAATGGATGTCGACCATGACTCAACCAGTCCTATGCTAATTGGTGCCTCCAATACCCTTGTTAAAATGGGGGACCACAGGTCTAAATTATATTTAAAAAGGTCTATCGGAACCCCATCCGGACCTGGTGCTTTACCGGTTTTTGATTTTTTAAGTGCGGTGAGGACTTCTTTATGTGTGATTTTTAATTGTAGTGGATAGTTGACTTGGTTCAAGGACTCTTCCGAGCCTACTGGGTTCTCGTCATCCTTTCTTAAGATGTTTGAGAAGTATTCAACCCACTTGGCGGCCTCTATCGCCACTTCTAACTTCGGGGAATCGTGTCCATCACAAAGAAAGGGAGATTTGACTATCCTCCAAAAGGTAATGTTATCTTTCAAGAAGCAGCTCTCATGTAATTGCTTCCATAAGTTGTCCCTAATCTGGATTTTGCGATTTTTTTTTGGGCTAGCTTATATCTTTTCCTTGATTCCACTATTTCATTTCTAGACCTTGTATCTCCTGTTAGGGCTACCTTTAATTTTGTATAGGCTTTTGTACCGTCTGTATTAAACCAGCTCTTCCTTACGGACCCTTTTGATTTATTTTTACATAGCAATTCATCTCCTATGATTTTAGTGATGGAATCATAGTTGGACAATACCAACTCTGGGGTAATAGACAAATCTATACAGGCAAGGAGCATGGGGAGAGCTTTCCTTACTACATTGGTTGTTATTATATTTTTATTAATCTTGCCCCATTTTAATGAAAAACCATTTAGTTTATCTAAGTGGAGAGATTGCTGGTCTAGGATACTCCAATAAGCTTTCTCTGCGATGGCAGAACGAATGCTCATTGAGAACGTATTTGGAAAGTGGTCGCTAACTGCATTCACTATGGTTTCAAACTTGACTAATCTTGGCATAATGATTTTTGATGTAAGTATAAAATCAATTATGCTATTGAGGCCTCTTCCATTAAGGGTTCTAGAAAATGGCGCCGGTGGGTCAACTATTTCATTTGCAAAACCCAGATTTGTAGCTGCCATTATTTCATTCATGTGGTCTCCGACAATCGTATGTGAAAAATGTGTCGGGGTTTTTTCCATCCTCATCACCACATTTTTTGGAGCCACTATCTTTGCACAAGGTCAAATTAAAGTCACCACCCCAAATTAATGTTACCGATTTTTTAATGTATTTCTGAGTAGATTCTGAATTAAGCAGGAAATCTCATTTAAAACATCAGTTAAATCTAGCGTATTCAAATTATTATAGAAATTTACAATAATAGAAATAATAGAAGTCTTATGGACTATCATTAAAACCTGATAGTTGGAGCCCGGCTTTAAAACTTCGATTTTAACAACAGTGAGGGTATTAGATAGAAATAATATCAAACCCCCCTTGGCTCTTCCAGATATTGACGGAATGGCTTTTGAAAAATAGGTTTTGTAGCCCAGCAAGTGAACTGGGGTACATAGCCATGTTTCCTGTAGAGCAATAATATTATGTAGTGTTGCTTCTGTACTCCAGTTAATATTTTATTTTGAAGTCCAACTACATTCCAGAAGATAGTGTCTAACGTTGGGTCCCTTTATCAGATTCAACTGGCACTTTGGAATTCGTTGGGGAGGGTACTGTCTTTGGTGTACTGATTATGTGGGTCTGTTCGGTCTCTCCCTCACCTGATATGTCTCCCCCATCTCCAGCAGTCTTTGGGCTTGTTAAGTCTGGCAGACTTGATAGTGAGCCCTTGGGGATGTTTAGAGAAATCTTTGTATTTAATGCACATATGGCCTTGGGGTAAGCATCATTAAGTCAGTCAACCGTGTCCAAGCTGGTAAGGGCAGCAAACCTGTTGGACGTCTGGATGTCGAAGATTGAGCCCCCCAGGATGTTATGATGTGGGTTAATTGATCTTCGTTGGTGGGTTAGTAGTGACCTGCGATAGAAGTAACTCAGGTCATGTATCCTGATCCCTTCCCCTCCACTCTCATGGTACCAGTCGTTAATAAACGAGATAACCCTGTGATCCCTAAAATTGATGATTATCACGTCTCATGGTACCAGTCGTTAATAAACGAGATAACCCTGTGATCTCTAAAACTGATGATTATCACGTCGCCTTGTGTGTCTTTGGGCCTCTGCCCTACCAAACCAAGCCTTCTCACATTTAAAATGTCCCCATTGATATTAGGGGGTAAGGGTCTGTTATTCCCTAGCCAGTATATTACCTTGTTTTTAAGGTCCGAATACCCTTCAATTTTCCCTGTTTTCAATTCTGGAACCCCTGTCAGTGTTGCAACATAGGGGGCTGCTTCTGGCGGGAGGTCTGTCTGTATATTGGAGCCATTTGAGTTTCTGATATTTTGCTTCTCCCTCTCACCTTTTCTGTATATATCCAATGGATTACTTTGGTGTTCGACAGTTTTTCACCGTGGGCGTCTTAGATGTTTTCAAGGCACTCATTGTCTTCATAGGGGCCAATGTTTTTTCCGTTAGTGGTAGTGTCGGTTTTAGTGTTTTATTTCCTTTATTTGAGTCATACGGCCCAGAATTTAATGCTAGTGTCAATTTTCTGTTGTCTTCTACTCGATCCTTTATTAGGGTTGTATTTGTAGTAATAGCTTCCTCTATTGACCCCAAGTGAGTTGCTAGCCTTTTGACTCTTTCAACAAGGGGCAACAATAAGGATTTTAGTAGGACCTCAATATTCCCCATTAGGTCTTGGTTTAGATGCTGTTGTCAGGGGGAATGGTCAATGGGTGACTTGGAGCTATAATCTCTGTTCTTGTAGTATGAATAATTGGGTGAAGTCGGGAGATGTTAGGTATTTTGGCCTGCCTCCCCTTTTGACTGTTTCCCCTCCTTTTTCTCTTTAGTGTAGGCCTTTTAGATGGTAATGGGGTCTGGGAATTGTTCTTTTGATTAGACATTAAAGGGTGAAGCATCAGGGATTCTTCGGGGATTATTTCTAGCACAAGATCTGTACTGGTGTCCCTGCTAGTTTTGGCTCTATTGGGCTCGGATATTGTTGTAGTTTCAAGAAATATAGAAGGGATGCTATTATCACTATTTGTGGGTTTTTCCTTCCCATTAGTTGAATTTGGAGTGGTGGCTTGTTGAAGTAACCCCAGCGAGGAGCGCCTATGCTGGAGTTCTGTTGAAAGACGGCGCTCAGCGTTGGCAATTTCTTGTTCCAGCGCTGTGGCCGCCTTTGTAATATACTGATCAATAGTGCCCCTCAAAGACCCTCCCACTAGGGATTTCCTTCCCCTATCACCCCTTAGTGACATATTCGATGATACTCTGATACAGAGTTGCGGTGTGAGCTGGAGCACGGTGCTAGTACATGCAAAGAGGAACAATATGGGAAACAAGGCAATAAATGATGGGTCCAAGGCTCAAAGTACCTTATTATGTGAATAGTCTGGTGTTCCGGGCAGTAGATTAAGGGGACGGGGCCCGGCATGGCCTCCTCTGGTCTCAGAGGGCCTCAGAGGACCTGCCCTTTGCCCGTGCTACGCCCGGCGTCCCGCGACGCGGATGTGTGGGCGTTTTAATGCGCCTCCTGGCGCGTGACCTGTGCGCGCCGCCGCTGAGGAAGCAGGGAGTTGCAGTCCTGGGGCGGCGACGCGGATGTAAACTGTGGCGCAGATGCAGGTGGCGTCAGGTGGGCCGGTGGTGCCGCTGACCTCATGGAAATGGCTCCTCCGTTGCACTTTCAGGACTCTTGGCGGTGTCGGCAAGACAAGGTAAGTTCCCCCTGCTCCACCGATGTGTGGGCGTTTTAATGCGCCTCCTGGCGCGTCACTTGTGCGCGCCGCCACGGAGGAAGCCGGGAGTTGCAGTCCCGGGGCGGCGACGCAGATGTAAACTGTGGCGCAGATGCAGGTGGCGTCAGGTGGGCCGGTGGTGCTGCTGGCCTCGTGGAAATGGCTCCTCCGCTGCACTTTCAGGACTCTTGGCGGTGTCGACAAGACAAGGTAAGTTCCCCCTGCTCCACCGATGTGTGGGCGTTTTAATGCGCATCCTGTGCGCGCCGCCGCTGAGGAAGCCGGGAGTTGCAGTCCCGGGGCGGCGACGCGGATGTAAACATGTAGTTGTATAAATATTCCATATAAATAAATATCACCCTGTCCTTGACCTTCCTGTTGAAATGCCTCTATCTGTACTGAGGCCAAGTCAACCTGCTTGTCACCAGTCTGTCTTCCAGCTTTTCTGCTCCCATAATGCACACCTAGCAACTCTTACAAACTTTCTCTCCACACATCCCCAATATGATCTTTATAAAATTGGGCAGGGGGATTGTAAGAAAAACAGTGTTGCCAATCCTCATTTGGAATAAAGTACCTCCACTTTCAGTCTCACCCCAGCACATCAATCTTTAACTGACCTCTCAATCTCGTAACCGACTGGCTTCACTTGAATTCCGAAAGACAGGCCTCTCACCTTACCTTCGCAGAACCTCCACTTCACCGCACCATACTCCAAACACATTTAAGAAAGAACACTACACGGGTAAAAACGGTACCAGTCACTGGCTTTTACTAAGTGAAAATACTTTACCGAGGAATATGTCTTATACTCCATCTTAGGCTGCTACACTTCCTTTGTCAAATCTTCAATCAATCAATCAATCATAACACTTGTATAGCGTGCTACTCACCCGGAAGGGTCTCAAGGCGCTTGGGGGAGGGGGGCCGCTACTGCTCGAACAGCCAGGTCTTGAGTTGTCTCCTGAAGGCGAGGTGGTCCTGGGTCAGCCGAAGGTGGATGGGGAGGGAGTTCCATGTCTTGGCCGCTAGGTAGGAGAAGGATCTGCCTCCGGCGGTGGCTCTTCGGATGCGTGGTACGGCGGCGAGGGCAAGGCTAGCGGAACGTAGCTGGCGGGTGGGCGTGTGGAAGGTCAGGCGGTCATTGAGGTACTTGGGGCCCAGGTTGTGGAGAGACTTGTGTGCGTGGGTGAGGAGCCTGAACGTGATCCTCTTGTTGACGGGGAGCCAGTGCAGGTTTCTCAGGTGGCCGGAGATGTGGCTGCGTCGAGGGATGTCTAATATGAGTCGGGCGGAGTCGTTCAGGATGCGTTGTAGTCTTTTCTGTAGCTTGGCTGTGGTTCCGGCGTAGAGGGTGTTTCCGTAGTCCAGCCGGCTGGTGACGAGGGCCTGGGTGACCGTCTTCCTGGTTTCGATCGGGATCCATCGGAAGATCTTGCGGAGCATGCGGAGGGTGTGAAAGCATGAAGAGGAGACGGCGTTGACTTGTCTGGTCATCGAGAGGGAGGAGTCCAGGATGAAGCCCAGGTTGCGTGCGTGGTCTGTCGGTTTGGGGGCGGTGCCCAGGGCTGGGGGCCACCAGGAGTCGTCCCAGGCGGTGGGTGATGGCCCAAGGATGAGGACTTCCGTCTTGTCTGAGTTCAGTTTAAGGCGGCTGTTCTTCATCCACTCGGCGACGTCTTTCATCCCTTCGTGGAGGCTGGTTCGGGCGGTGTCGGGGTCTCTGGTGAGGGAGAGTATCAGCTGGGTGTCGTCGGCGTAGGAGATGATGTTGAGGTTGTGTTGGCGTGCGATGGCTGCGAGAGGTCTCATGTAGACTTTGAAGAGGGTGGGGCTGAGTGATGATCCTTGCGGGCGCCGCAGACGACTTCGGTGGCCTCGGAACGAAACGGGGGGAGGCGGACCCTCTGTGTTCTCCCAGCGAGGAACAAGATGATCCACTTCAATGCCTTCTCTTGGATGCTGGTGTTGCTGAGGCGTTGGACTAGGGTGCGGTGGCAGACAGTGTAGAACGCGGCGGAGAGGTCCAGGAGGATGAGTGCCGCTGTTTCCTCGTTGTCGAGAAGGGCTCGGATGTCGTCGGTGGCTGCGATGAGGGCGGTCTCGGTGCTGTGGTTGGCTCTGAAACCGGACTGCGAGGGTTCGAGGGATCCATTTGTCTCGAGGAAGGCGGCAAGCTGTCTGTTGGCGATCTTCTCGATGACTTTGGCAGGAAAAGGGAGGAGGGAGATGGGGCGGAAGTTCTTGAGGTCGGTGGGGTCCGCTGTAGGTTGCTTCAGTAGGGCGCTGAGCTCGGCATGCTTCCAGCTCTCCGGGAAGGTGGCGGTGTCGAAGGAGGTGTTGATGACGTCTCGGAGTTGGGGTGCGATGGTGGAGTCCGCCTTGTTGAAGACGTGGTGGGGGCGGGGGTCAGTCGGAGATCCGGAGTGGATGGTGTTCATCGTGCGGGCAGTGTCTTCGGTGGTCACTGCTGTCCAGATGCGGAGGGTGGCAGTGGGGTGCGTTGGTTTGACGGTTGGGTGTGAGGATGGTGTGCCGAAGGTGTTGTGGATGTCGGCAATCTTGCGGTGGAAGAACGAGGCGAGGGAGTTGCAGAGATCTTGAGAGGTCGTGATGTCGTTGTTGCCGGTGCTGGGGTTGGAGAACTCCTTGACGATGCTGAAAAGTTCCTTGCTGTCGTGGGCGTTGTTGTCCAGTCGATCCTTCAGTGATTTCTTCTTGGTGGTGCGGATGATCTGGTGGTGCTTGCGGGTCGCGTGTTTGAGGGCGGTCATGTTGTCAGTGGTCCGGTCGCGGAGCCAGGCTTTCTCGAGGGTGCGGCAGGTCTTCTTGGAGTCCTTGAGTTAGTCGGTGAACCAGGGGGCCTTCTTGCTTCTGGGTTTGCTGGGAGGGTTCTTCAGAGGTGCGAGGTCGTCGGCGCAGGCGGTCAGCCACTGCGTGAAGTTGCGGGCTGCTTCGTTGGGGTCCGGTGTGCTGGCAGATGGGTTCTGGCCTAGGGAGGCGGTGAGCTGGTTGGCGGTGATCTTGCTCCAGCTTCTGTGAGGAACCTGTTGCGGGTGGTGGTGGGTGGTGGTTTTTCTGAAGCTGAAGTGGAGTGGACGCAGCTGTGGTCGGTCCAGTGAAGTCCGGTGGAGTGGCTGAAGGCGATGTGCTTGCTGGGGTATACACCCGTTACAACGCAACTTTTACGACTACCTACCATTACAACTCATCTTTTACAACGCAAAAACTTTTACAACGCATGTATTTACAACGCATTTTTTTACAACGCAGGTACCTTTACAACGCATACCATTACAACGCAAGTATTGGTAAGTATATAATTATATTTTAAATGTTATATGTTTGGGGTAAAGGGGTATTTTTAGGGTCAGTTTTTAGTTTTTGGGTAAAGGGGTATTTTTAGGGTTCAGGGTCAGTTTTTAGTTTTTGGGTAAAGGGGTATTTTTGGGGTTCAGGGTCAGTTTTTAGTTTTTGGGTAAAGGGGTATTTTTGGGGTTCAGGGTCAGTTTTTAGTTTTTGGGTAAAGGGGTATTTTTGGGGTTCAGGGTCAGTTTTTAGTTTTTGGGTAAAGGGGTATTTTTGGGGTTCAGGGTCAGTTTTTAGTTTTTGGGTAAAGGGGTATTTTTGGGGTTCAGGGTCAGTTTTTAGTTTTTGGGTAAAGGGGTATTTTTAGGGTTCAGGGTCAGTTTTTAGTTTTTGGGTAAAGGGGTATTTTTGGGGTTCAGGGTCAGTTTTTAGTTTTTGGGTAAAGGGGTATTTTTAGGGTTCAGGGTCAGTTTTTAGTTTTTGGGTAAAGGGGTATTTTGGGGTTCAGGGTCAGTTTTTAGTTTTTGGGTAAAGGGGTATTTTTGGGGTTCAGGGTCAGTTTTGAGTTTTTGGGTAAAGGGGTATTTTTAGGGTTCAGGGTCAGTTTTTAGTTTTTGGGGTACAGGGTAAAAATAAATTAAAATTAAAATTAAATTAAATTAATTATTTGATATTAAATTATATTAAATAACATTAACTTATTTTAAAAAAAATTAATTTACGATTATTAAATTAATATATACTTACCAATACTTACGTTGTAATGGTATGCGTTGTAAAGGTACCTGCGTTGTAAAAAAATGCGTTGTAAATACATGCGTTGTAAAAGTATTTGCGTTGTAAAAGTTGAGTTGTAATGGTAGGTAGTCGTAATAGTATGCGTTGTAACATGGTACATCCGCTTGCTGGATGAGAAGACGGGGTCAAGCGTGTGGCAGGCGTAGTGGGTGGGGGTGTTGACCAGTTGCTTGAGTCCGAGGTTGGCGAGGTTGTCCAGCAGGGTGACGGTGTTGCGGTCCTTGTTGTTCTCCAGGTGGAAGTTGAGGTCCCCTAGGAGGATGTAGTCGGCGGAGGGCAGGGCGTGTGGGCTGATGAAGTCTGTGATGCCTTCACTGAATTGTGTGCATGGTCCCGGGGGTCTGTAGATGAGGGTGCCTCTGAGGGTCGTCTTTGGGTCGGTGTGAATCTGGAAGTGGGGGTGTTCGGCGGCGGTGTAGGTGTCGTCGGCGTCGGTCGTGATGCGGATGGTGTTCTTGTGGACGATGGCAATGCCTCCTCCGGTCTGGTTGACGCGGTCCCTCCTGATGATCTTGTATCCATCCGGGATGGCGATGGCGATGTCGGGGGCTGAGGAGGCGTTCATCCATGTTTCAGTGAGGAAGGCGACGTCTGGAGATGTAGTGTCGAGCAGGTTCCAGAGTTCTACGGCGTGTCTGTGGATGGAGCGGGTGTTGAGCAGGATGCACTAGAGGTCGCCGCTGGGGTTTGGCTTGGCGGGCGCGGTGCATGTTCGGAGGCAGGTGAACTTGCAGGTTGTGCAGGTGAAGGGTCCGTGGAAGCGTTTCGGGGCAGCCCGGCAGCAGGCGGGGTTCCGGACGGCATTGAGTGCGTTGAGGGCGGCGGCGTCGTAGGTCTGTCGGATCGTCTTGCGTCGGTGGGGGCCAGGGGTCCTGGCGCTGGGCGCGGTCCAGGCGCGGACACCACTGCCGCCTGACAGTTCTGGAAAAATGTAGCAACCACCAACAACATTCTCCCTATACTAACCCTTTCTTTGTCACACCTAATTTTCCACTAGCCCAGACCACTTCTAATCTTAAGCCTGGTGTCTTATGTGCCATTGCTCACACACTGCTAATCTGCTTTTTCTATGCCCAACCACGTCCCACATCTGTGTTTGCCAAAAACCAATTACCTCATAAAACTATCGCAGTCGGGCTTCCTATAGGACATTGTCAAACACCATTGATTTATAATTATCATGCAGTTGTATTATATCATGCATTTGTCTCCTTTGCAGAATACTAAATTGACTTCTGAATTCCACCCCAACCTGCTTGCTGATTGAAATATAGCTTTCATACCACTTCCCCTAGCCACTACCTAATTGATGCTCCACAACGTCTGATTCGGCATTTCAGTCTCTCCAGTCCGACTGCTGAAGCCAAACACACCCTCAGTATTCTAGTGGGCCACTGCAGAAATTCCATAATGACCTTCCCTGTTAATTAACCTGTGCCCCACTTTCACTCCCTAACTGAAGTATTCTCCTATCATTCTGATATCGGAGATCCATTTTACCTTTTCTCCGTGTATTTTTTTTTTTAAACAGATTTTATTGTCATTTTCTTTTCTTTCCAGTCATAGGTATACCTATCTTGTCATCCTTGCACTGTAAATAATACTTTAACCTGCAATCAACTTTTTAGATTCCATCCATGCTATATTTGTTGTATACATTGTTATTCTTCAGTGATACCCGAGAGCTACAGTCTTATGATTGTATTGTCATTGTAGATTACACTCCTATTCCCCTTCCCCCCAACCTTCCCCAACATTACCCCCTCCCGCCCGTGCTGCTGTCAACTAGGAAACTCATGGTTTCTCGCCATGTGTGTGGTCTGGGTCGCCCTCTGTGTTTGCCAGGTGCGTCAAGCCTCAGTCAGTTATTGCCTTTTCTCCATGTAGACACCCCTTTGCCTATAAAAAAGGCCCGGGGAACAAAATAAAAGTTCCCGCCATATTTTAATTAGATACCTAAAAGTGGTCCATGATTGCAAATGAGGGCAGTTTTGAACTTGTAAGACATGCTGTGTAAGTGTTTTGCGACATATGGAAGACTACATATATTTGAGCTTGCTACAGGTAATGGGCTCCAGGGGGAGGTAGCTGGCAGAACGTCTGCCCCCGGAGTGCTTCGGGCAGATGATACAGGCCAGTGCCAAGGGGTGGCACAATAGGTAGGTTCATCTTGGGGATGGGGTTAAGGTGACAGGGACAAGTGGCAGTCATGGTTACTCGTTGATGTGTGTTGTGGCATGTGAGGCAGCACAGGTAGCTTTGTTTGGCAGTGTTTCACCATGCATTATTTATTATAAATGTATATTGTCGGATAGTGATACTTCCTAGTCCATTTCACACACCACCTAGCAGTGCCAGCCAATTAATAGCCCATCCTGTCGGGAGCACCCAGATTTCCCTTGCAGAACACACAGGGCTGCCTTCCATATCGGATTCTGCCTGGTGCTTTTCGCAAGAAGGCTGCTCAGAATTAGCTTTTACTCCCTCAATCCAAAGTAGGGCCCTGCTTTGCTTTGCTTTCATGCTCTATGTCCCCATTGTCCCTTTTTGAGCTCTCCTGTCAGAGCCCCAAGGAAAGCAGTCAAAACAGCTGCTAAAGGCAAGTGGTGCAAAATATTACCCTGGCCGACCGTCTAAGATGTTCACACACTTTGCAGCAGAAATGAGGCACACAATTGAAGTCATAGTTCAATTATAACTAAGCATAATTGCTAACAAGTACAGACACAGCCGCGCTGAATGTATAACACTGATAACAGGTACTGTTGCTGCCCTTTTAAATACCAATTGTAGATAGTGACCAATTAAAGTTGCAGAAGCATTGTAAGACCAGTCTGAGGTATGTCTGTGGAAAATTTAACCACTGTAGGGAACTACAAATACTGCCCTATTCGATATCAGCACTGTTGTTATATGCAGATAAAGGGCATTCCCGAGAAGCTCAGATACCACCTGTTTAACACAGGCTTTGGGAAGCTTACACAATTGTAAGCCCTCAATAAATAAAATAAAAAAAATCACATGGAGACTAAAAGGAGGGTGTCTGCTAAGACTGAACAGCAGTTGCTGCAGTCTACTTTTATATTCCTTACTTCAACAGTTTCTGAATGTTAACCCACACATGATGTTCGCTTATTCCAATGAACAACAGACCCATCTGCTGCGGATAAACTTAGGGTAACCCTGTGCTTTACTTTGGGGGAATGGAAGAAAGATATGGATTGGTGCATGCAGGCAGGGGGAGTGGTCTATGTTATGTTATGTTATGTTAGGAGGTTTTTGTAAAGCGCACTATCACCGTAGGTTTCCTGGCGCTGATTGGGATACTGAGAGGGGCAGATTAGAGTTTATCCAGATTGGGGGTAGAGCCAGGTTTTAAGGGACTTACGGAAAAGGATAAGCGATGTGACAGATTTGAGAGGAAGAGAATTCCAGAATCTAGGGGCAAGATATGAGAAGCTTCGGCCTCCCATCCTTGTAAGCTTGAAGGGTGGGATGACCAAGAGGTGAAGATGGGAAGATCTGAGAGTGCGGGGGGGGCAGTAGGGGGTGGTAAGAGATTTCAGAAAGCTAGGTGAAGGGCCAGTAAGGGACTTGAATACTAGGCAGCCGATCTTGAAGGCTGCCCTGAGATTGATGGGGAGCCAATGCAGTTTAGCAAGGAGGGGCTTGGCCGACTGCCATTTGGGGGTCCTAAATACAAGACGCGCCGCTTGGTTCTGCACGACCTGTAGCCTGTGGAGCAGGGTTTTAGGCAGGCCATGATAAAGAGAATTGGAAAAGTCCAAACGGGACAGGACTAAGGCCAGAGTGACTTGAAGTAGGACAGCGGGGGACAGGAGGTAAGCAACCTTCCTGATCCTGCGGATCTGAAACATGCAGGACGAAACCACTGCCCCCACCTGGGCCTTGAGGGAGAGTTCGGAGTCAATAATGACACCCAAGCTCTTCACAGATGTCACAGGGACAGGGGGAGGACCAAGTTCAGAAGGCCAGAAGTGTGGACCCCAATGGATGGAGCTCCTGCCGGGAAGAAGGAGCTCTGTCTTTCCAGGATTCAGCTTAAGCTGATTTTGGCTCATCCAGAGAAGAATATGGGACATAACAGAGTGGAAATTAGAGACAGCAGAAGGAGTGGAGAGAGGAAAGATGAGTTGTAGGTCGTCAGCGTAATTAAAGACGGTGACGTCCCACTGCCTCAGAGAGAGAAGAAGAGGGCGAAGATAGAGATTGAAAAGGAGAGGGGACAGAGAAGAACCCTGGGGTACACCGCAAGTGGAGGAGACTTTGGGTCCACGAAAGGTCCCCAGACTGACCGTCTGAGACCTACCAGATAGAAAGGAGTGGATCCAAGCCAGCGCCGGGCCCTGGAGGCCGGCCTGCTCGACACGGCGGATAAGGATGTCATGATCCACCGTGTCGAAAGCGGCCGACAGGTCTAACAAGACCAGGGCCTGGGGGATGCCCTTGTCAGCATTGTCTCTCAGAGTGTCGAGCACGGCTAAGATGACTGCCTCCGTGGAGTGGCCGGGTCGGAAACCGGCTTGGTTGGGTTCCAGGAAGTTCGAATTTTCGACAAACTGTGAGAGGCTAGCCGTTACATGGGCTTCCAGGATTTTGGAGAGATAGGGAAGGAGGGAAATAGGTCGGTAATTGGCAGGGACCGATGGGTCTATGAAAGTAGAGGGTGTCCACATAAATGGGCCAAAGTCTGGGGGAAAATGGAATGAGATCAGAGGGATGTTGTGAGCATCTGTGCCTAGAATTGATACGGGGGAATTGGTATGCAAGTGGCAAAAGGAGGGTCCGGTCATGGTGATGAAGCTACAGCAGCCAGTTACATGGGTTTGAAGAGGGAATATGTGGAACTCCAATGTGGAATTGCTGTGTTTTACTAATTGTATACTGGAGAGCTGTTGTCGTGACTGTACTGTGCGTAATCACTACAATAAAAAGCGTTGTTACAACAACAACAAAACTTGTTCCAATGCAACTTGTTTTTGTTGGGGTCTCTTGGTATTTATTTGCTTCACGTTGCTGTTTTCAATTAAAAAGCAGAACTTGGATGCCCAAGGAACTGGGAGTAGATATGGGGGCCAGGCAGACTTACAGGGACCTATAGGGAGTTTACTGTAAATTGTAATGGTCATAATTGCCTGTCATTGCTGTGGTAAACGATGATGTACGGATGATTCCTAACAAAAGTTTATAAACAAAAAAGATGGCAAAACATAACTGTTCCTTATATGTTCTACTGATTACGCACTAATAAACAGTTTAAAAAAAAAAACAGAACTGGTCTTACATTTTCCTGCCTGACATTAAAACATTTGCAATATAGACTTATAGCCGGCAACTAAAGGCCCGCTCCAACGTTTTTAACAAGGGAGAAGGACTTTAATAGCCGGTACAGCCCAACTACGAAGGGCTATAAGGTTATTAGAACATTCTGCCACTAGAAGGCAGAATGTTCTAACAAATAAAACAAAGGCCTCTCAGAATTCGCAGGGTTTTATTCCCCTCTGGCTCCGAGAGACCTTTGTGAAAACAATGGAATGTTGCTTTGCGGGCCTTTACCGGGCCGTAGAAGCAGGGAGCACTCCTTTATTTTCAATAGAGCACTCCACATTCCAAAATTCTAACAGGTATTATGACACATCTCTATCCATTGCCATTATTTTTCCCCAATTTTATGTTGTCTCCAGATTTACTGTTGCAGTTTTCCAATACAGTTCCTCCCATACAAATTATGGCCATCCAGTGTCCATCCAGCCTGTTCATATTGTCTAACTCTACATAGTCATCAAATCCACGCTTCCTTACCGGAGAGCAGGTTTGACAAGCACTACCTCTGTTGTTAATTGCCTGTGTTTTTAATGGTTTAGAAAGGAGAAAGAAGTAAAGGGAGACAAAAATAGAAAGTAAAAGGCAAAGCGGAGGTAATATCAGAAAGGAAGACGAGGAGGGATGCACATGGAGGAAGAGAGGGGAAGTATCCAAAAAAAGAGAGAAAATAGGTGAAGGACGAGTAACGTGTACACAAGAGAAAAGGAATGATGGTGAAAAAGATTAAAAATCATAGGGAACAAGGCGAGAAAGTGATGGGAGCAATAGCACAGATACAGAGAGAGAGAAAATTAAGAAGTGGGAGGTAAAAACAAGAGACTGATCGAAGGAGGGAGAAGAAGAAAGATAGGCTGAGAGAAGAAGGTATAGCAGTGTTACGGTTAGGGAATAGAGGTGAGGATTAAAAAAATGGATAGGAGTGCAAAAGAGGAATGATCGGAAAAGGATTTTCCGATCAGCGGGGGCAATGTAAAAAATGTGGGATGCCAGTGTGGTGGGTGCATCCTAATTTGAATGGCGGGACCACAGCAACATCGGCGGTCAGTCCCGTGCTCCGATGCGGTGGTGGATGGACATAGTCCACCTGCCATAGCAATAGGTCCCCAAGTAAGTAAAAACGATAGCAATTGTAAAATATTTACAAATGAATACAAACGCAAATATCATAAAATAAAGAATTTTCTTTTTCTTTGTTTGAAAACGTTTCAAACTTTTATAAGAGTTGAAAAAACACAGTTTGACAATATATAAGAGGTGGGCAATGAACTCCGCTCGCGAAGTTTGCGGAGATTTGTTAACTACGCATTCTATGAAAACCAAGGAATTCAAGCAAAAACTCACTCACTTCACGTAGCGTAGCCAAATGCTTTGATATAGCAACTTTACATACTAAAAAGATATAACCAATTCACAAAAGAGAACTATCAAATCAAAATATCAGCCAATGAAAGAGGTGATGATTTTGGGATCCTTCCTAACACATTGAGTTTATCATGCTGAACTATTCAGTGGTGGTCTCATCCTCTTCGGACCGCCCCAAGCCCAGTTATTATGGGCAAAAATACAATCCTAACCAAAGGCCCTGCAAAGCATTATGGGACGAGATTAGCAGTAGACAGTAAATATTATAGGGGCAGATTTACAATAACTGGCGCATCCCCAGGGATGCGTCAGTTATTGTGCATCGCAGCTCCGCCACCCATGGTGCGCCGCATTTACAGTGCGGCGCACCATGGGGCAAAAACGGCACAGATGCGTGACGCATCTGTGCCGTAAAAGCGGCGCATTGCTGGAGTTGCGTCGCAAGCGCAACGCAGCTCCAGCAAGGCTCGGGGGTGCCCTATCTGTCCAATGCTGCGTCAAGCCTTACGCCTGCTTCAAGCAGGCGCAGGGTTTTGACGCAGCATTTGTCTAAAAGTGACTGAGTGAAATCTTGTAGATTTCACTGAGCTAGTTTTGCGAGGCGTGCCTGCCCCGGAACGCCCACCCTGCGACAGAACGCCCACATGTGGCGCAGGGCTTTACAACGTGACGCATCTCCCTAGATGCGTCACGTTGTAAATGCCTCGCAGGGATGCGCCACGTTTAAGCCGCTGTTGCGTCACGCAAGGCGGCGTAAACGTGGCGCATGGGGCTTGTAAATCTGCCCCTATAGTATCCAATATCAAAATAATTCTACAAAGAGCTGCAGTTCAACTCGTTGTTATTAGGTGTCCCTCTCTAGTCAAATGCAAAAGCATTGTAATTATTACATCAAGCTGCAGTTCCACTAGTCATTAATAGATGTCCTTCACGAGTCAAATGCAAAAACATTGAATCCCTTCCATGAAGCTGCAGTTCCACTAGTCATTACTGGGTGTCCCTCACGAGTCAAATGCAAAAGCAATGAAACCCTGAGCTGAGAGCTAATACGATAAAATTCTACAAAGAGCTGAACTGCAGCTTCATGAAAGGGTCATCCTCCCACGTGGTATTACGGACCACTCCCCGGTGGCGATTCGCACGGGCCCTCCTCCCACCTTCATGCGGCAGACATGGAGACTTAATACCTGGTTTCTCCAAGACAGGGAGTTCCGGAAGGAGGTGGGACAGGAACTCAAACAATATTTCCTCTCCAACTATAGATCCGTCTCCTCCCCGTTCTGTGGGAGGCGGGCAAGGCCACAATTAGGGGGTTCGCTAAGGGCCAGCTCAAACTTCAGCAACAGGCTCAGGCAGATCAAATTACCAGTTGTGAGGCGCAAGCCTTGAGCGGGCCTCTGCTCAGTCTCCAGATGCCCCTGACGCCAGACTCCTTGCCCGGCTCCGGTCAGAAATCAAGCAGTTGTCGCTGGAGGCGGCCAAACTCCTTTGGTGTTCATTCATGGCCAGGGTATATGGCTGGGGCAACAAGAACCGTTCGTCCCTCCATCGCCGTGCCACATACCCTAGGGCAAATCGCATAATCCCCGAGGTCATGGCGCAGGATGGCTTGTTGTGTCGTTCCCCGGACAGGATGGCCCGTGCGTTTGCTTGCTGTTATCAGCAACTATACACGGCCAGATCCCCATCCCTTTCACTCGCTGGTATGTTGGAGGTCGAGGGTGGTCCCCTCCCTAGCCTAGATACCATTAGCCAGAAAGACCTTGAGCGCCCCATCACGCGTGAGGACATAGAGGGAGCGATTGTCCTGGTTTCCTACGGCAAGACACCAGGTCCAGACGGCTTTCCTCAAGAGTACTACATGCACCATCAGGACAGTCTCACTCCACATTTGTCTGGGCTGTTTCGGGAGGCTGCTGAAAAGGGCTCCTTTCTGCAGGAGACAGATCTGGCCACCATTGTTGTTCTTCCCAAGTCTCAACCAGCCTCACCACGGTGTGCGGACTACCGTCCCATCTCCCTTATCAACACTGAGATTAAACTGTTCGCCACGATCCTTGCCCAACGACTCAAACCACATTTGTCCACGCTGGTCCATCCTGACCAATGCGGATTTATGCACTCACGTGGCACTAGGCTTTGTCTTCGTAGACTGCAAGTCGCCCTGGCACACCGTCATCTTCTTACTCCCTATCTCGTGATTCTTCTGGTGGACTTCGAAAAGGCCTTCGATTCGCTGGACAGGGGCTTCTTAGAGGACGTCCTTCTTATGATGGGACATGGTCCCCGTTTTTGTGCCATGGTTAAAGTTCTTTATGCCTCCCCTCGCATCCGTGTCTTGGTGAACAGGGTTCTGTTGGAGCCCATCCCGGCTCGTAGAATAACGAGACAGGGTAGTCCCCTATCCCCCCTGATGTTTGCCTTGTTGATGGAGCCCTTGGCGTCCATTATGTGGACATGCGAGCGTGTGCGGGGATGGGAGTGGCAAAACACCGAACCAGACAAAATTGCACTCTATGCAGATGACATCCTCATCTATTTGGCAGATCCCGCCCGGTCAGGCCCCCATTGCCTCCGCATTCTACACCTCTTTGAACGGGCTTCGGGCATCAGGCTTAACCCGGATAAGTCGGCCTTGGTTCCTCTACACCTGTCCCGGAAATGTTTTGACTGGCAATCCAGCATTCCTCTTTGCCGTCAATCCTTAAAATATTTGGGGATACAGATGACCTTGCTCCCTGAGCTCAGCTGGGCCCTCAACATGGCCCCACAGTTGAAGCTAGTTAAGGCAGACCTCCAGTAGTGGCAGTCATTGCCCGGATTCCCATGGGGAGGGTCAAGTTTTTATGGGGGAAAAGGTAGGGCCCGGTTAGCACTCAGCGTGTGTAGGATCATCTCATTTGACAGGGGATTGGGGATGACCCACCTCTATTTATATTATTTGGCCGCGCAGCTTCTCTACATACACGATTGGTTCAATGGGGGTTGGTCGGACCCGGCATACAGGCTCGAGATCGGAGAGTTGGGCTTCACCAAGAACCAGGCTATGTTATATGGGGCTCCTATTCCCTCCCGCTTGGCAGAGGTAACACCCTCTGTGTTGCTGGCCTGGCGGGCTGCACTGCGACATACCAAGTGGACGCACAAGTTAACCCAATGCACACCTTTGTGGCAAGGGACCTGGCTCAAAGAAGTCAACGCACTACAGGGGTTTAGAGCCTGGGACCTGATAGGAATTTCGCAGATAGGCGATGTGTGGGGGGGGGAGGGGGGGGATCACATGCGGACTTTCGGTAACCTTCAAAGCAGGTATTCCTTACGGTTCAGTATCGAAATATCGAGGGACAAAATATCGACTTATCAAAATATCGACGCCAAAATATCGAGGGACAGAATATAGATTGCCTATCTACAAACAGGTAAGTACTAAAACATTGATTCCAAAATATAGAATGTTAAAATATAGTTAACTAAAATATCGAATTTTTGAAATGTAATAAAAATACTAGAAATGTTATTAAATAATGAACATAATAAAATAAAACAATTAAAATAATGTAAAAACGCTTAAAATGTAAAAATAATAAATTAAATATAAAAAATGTTTAATACATATTTACTTAATATTATTATAAAATTATTAATCTTAATTATAAAATATTTAGAACATTAATAAAAATATATTGACATAAATATATATATATATAAATGAAAAAATTAATAAATAAAATACAATAATTAAAATAATATTGTTTATTAATAATGAGTGCAACAGTAGTGAAAGGGTTTGATAGCGGGAGGGTAGAAATGACTATTCCCACTCCAGTGAGTGCAACAGTAGGGAAAGCGTTGGATAGCGTAGGGGTAATCATGACTATTCCCACTCCAGAGAGTGCAACAGTAGGGAAAGCTTTGGATAGCAGGGGGGAGGGGGTAAAAATTACTATTCCCACTCCAAAGAGTGCAACAGTAGGGAAAGCATTGGATAGGGTAGGGGTAGAAATTACCATTCCCACTCCAGGGAGTGCAACAGTAGGGAAAGATTTGGATAGCAGGAGGGTAAAAATGACTATTCCCAGTCCAGAGAGTGCAACTGTAGGGAGAGTGATGATTTAACATTAAAAAAAATTAATTATCAATACCAATAAAAAATGTATTACAAATAATTACCAATTATTAATTATCTACAAAATTAATTACAAATTAGTAAAATGTAATTACCAATTAATAATTATCAACTAAGTAATCAATACATATAAATTAAAATAAATATTAACTTTATTACAATTAAATTACTTCCCAACCTATTCACCTATAAACCCACAACCCGCTCCAAATGAATAATACAATTAACATAATTATCAATCAAAAGTATTTACCAATTAATACAAATTAATCAAATTTAAAAAAAATAATTACAAATGATTAAAAATGAATTACCAATTAAAAAAAGTAATTACCAATTAATAATCAATTAATTATCAATACATATAAATACAAATTTATGTTTAATTTACTATAATTAAATTACTTCCCAGCCTATTCACCCTATAAACCCACAACCCGCTACGGAATTAAAGTACGCAAAAATTAAATTAAATAACATTACTTTAAAAAAAAAATAAACATACATAACAAAATTAATACTTAATTTTAATACATATACTACCACACAAAATTCGATATTATGGAATTCGATATTTCATACCCCAAATTTGATATTCTGACTTACTATATTTTGGTTATTCGATATTTTGGGCAGTCTATATTTTGGAATCGATATTTAGGGTGTTCACCATTCCTTACACCAGTCACAATTTTATAAGTATTTGCAATTGCGCCACGCTTGTCAAACCCACCTCGCGACTGGCACGCGCCTTCCTGACCATAGTCTGCCTGTGGGCCAGATAATGTTCGATGACCTGGGGAAGGGCGGCATCTCCTGCAACTACTGTACACTGATCAACAATGCCCCCACTTCCATGGACCGACTACGGGCTCAATGGGAGGGTTGGGTAGGCATCCTAGACTAGGATTTCTGGTGCAACGCCGTTATGGCTTCTAGGACGGTCACAGCCTCTGCTAGATTGTGCTTAGTGCAATTATACTATTTACATGCTACATATCTCACCCCGATGTGCCTTCACTGGGCGGGACTTAGCCTAATCTTTGCTTGTGCCAAGTGTGGTCATGACCCCGCAGATTTTTTCCATATGGTATGGGTATGTCACCGCTTGGAGCGGCTCTGGGAGGAGATTGAGGAGGAACCCACTAAGGTCTTGGGGTGGGAGGTCCCCCATGACTCAAGGCACGCGCTCCTGGGTATTACTGATGGGCTGGATGGGTCACGGAACGAAAAACGGTTTTACACTACAGCGATGGTGGTTGCAAAGAGACATTGCGGCCTCCTAGAAGCTCTCCAAACCTAAGTGCTTTGGACGCTGGAGGACTGGGGTGGATTGGTATGCCACGCAAGAGAAAGTTATGTACAAGGCTCATGGATGTCCTAAGAAGTACCGAAGGGTTGGGGAATGTGGAGTAGTCATAAAGGGATCGTCCAATTTTATATTCCTATGTTTTTTGTTATTGTCTGTAAATCTTGTGGAGCTGCTTTCTTTTTCTTTCATGGTGTTGGACTGTAAGGCTGTTTTTTTTGTCTTTATTTTGTCAATTAATAAAAACAAAAATGTGTTTATCCAAAAAACAAATTACTATCCCAACTCCATGGGGTGCTTCCCTCAGGATAAATGCTGGATAGTAGTGGGGTTTAAATGACTGTTCCAACTGCAAAGGGTACTTGCTTCAGGTAAAATGCTGGATAGTAGTGAGGTTTAAATTACTATTCCAACTCCAAGGGGTGCTTGCCTCTAAAAAATGCCAGATAGTGGTGGGGTTTAAATTACTATTCCTACTCAAAAGGGCACTTGCCTCTGAGAAAATGCTGAATAGTGATAATGTTTAAATTACAATTCCAACTCCAAAGGGTGGTTGCTTCAGGTAAAATGCTGGATAATGGTGAGGTTTACATTACTATTCCATCTCCAAGGGGTGCTTGCCTCTAAAAAATGTTGGATAGTGGTGGGGTTTGAATTGCTATTCCTTCTCCAAAGGGTGATTACCTGAGACAAAATGCTGCACAGTGATAGGGTTTACATTAATATTCCTACTTCAAGGGGTGCTTGCCTCAGGGAAAATGCTGGATTGTGGGGAGGTTAAAATAACTATTCAAACTCCAAAGGTTGCAAACATCAGAGAGAGTGCTGGATAATGACAGAGGTCAAATTACTATTCCTACTCCAAGGGAAAATGCTGGATAGTGGTGGGGTTTCAATTACTATTCCAACCCCAAGGGATGCATACCTCAAAGAGATTGCTGGATAGTAATGGGGTTCAAATTACTATTCTTTCTCCAAGGGGTGCATACTTCAAAGAGAGTGCTAGATAGTGATGAGGCTGAAATTACTATTCCTACTCTAAAGGGTGCCTGCCTAAGTGAAAATGCTGGATATTGATTAAAGCTAAATTACTAATCCTGCTCCAACATTAGCTTATCTCTGTAAAGCATGCTTGCTGGTTTTATTAGGTTATAAATATGGTTACAAAATATAATTATTTATTGTAGTTTTTAATAGATCAACAGATTGCTACTACATCCATCAACACCAGCAAAATAACAGCAATACTTGGACAGAAAATAGATCTACAGAAGACCTTCTGAAAAGTATATTACAAGGTAATTTACATATATATTTACACCCAAAAAGAAGTAAACCAATGATACAGTATGAGAAGACAAATGTGCAAAATATACTTACATCCTCATTACATTTTTTAAACAATGTTAAAATATTTTTTCTTTCAGCTTTGAAATCTTTCAATATACATCAAAAACAAAAATATAACGTCATTTTCATATCAATAAAATAGATCAATAATTTTTTGACTAATATTATTATCCATACTAATATAATAAAGAGAGAGCCCAAACCTTTGAGGCGGGTAATCTCAGGAACCACAGCACCAATCACAACACCCAATACAGCGTTGGAAAGGGCAGTTGCAGCAGAAGGACATAGGCTATGCAGACGCCCACTATATACATTTAAAAGGTAAAAGAACTGTGCCAGCAAAGTGGTCCCTTGTGGAAGTGTCTGTGTTGTGCTGTGGGCGTGTGCTGGGGGCGTGACAAACGCTGGGGGCGTGTGGTACGTTCCGCCCTTCATGCCATGTCTCATATTGTGTGCTAATCCTACCCTGCTCCCTTTAAATACCCCAACACTCTTAAACACTAACCCATCTTAACCCTATAAATATACCCTGTACCCCCAAACCCAAACCTTTCCCCTAACCCTAAAAATACCCCTGTATCCCAAAACCCAAACCTAGCCCTGAACCCTGTAAATACCCCTGTACCTCAAAACCCAAACCTAGCCCTGAACCCTAAAAATACCCATGTCCCCCAAAACCCAAACCTACCCCTGAACCCTAAAAATACCCATGTCCCCCAAAACCCAAACCTACCCCTGAACCCTAAAAATACCCATGTACCCCAAAACCCAAACCTAGCCCTGAACCCTAATACCCCTGTACCCCAAAACCCAAACCTACCCCTGAACCCTAAAAATACCCCTGAACCCCAAAACCCAAACCTAGCCCTAGCCCTGAACCCTAAAAATAACCCTGTACCCCAAAACCCAAACCTACCCCTGAACCCTAAATACCCCTGTACCCCAAAACCCAAATATAGCCCTGAACCCTAAAAATACCCCTGTACCCCAAAACCCAAACCTAGCCCTGAACCCTTAAAATACCCCTGTACCCCAAAACCCAAACCTAGCCCTCAACCCTTAAAATACCCCTGTACCCCCAAAGCTAACCCTAAAAATACCCCTATACCCCAAAACCCAAACCTAGCCATGAACCCTAAACATACCCCTGTACCCCAAAACCCATACCTATCCCTAAACCCTAAAACTACCCCTGTACCCCATAACCCAAAACTATATCTGAACCCTTAAAATACCCAAACACCCTAAAACATATACCTCAGTACACCAAAACATATACCCCTATACCTATATTTACCTTATCCTAACATTTAAAAAAACATGCTTTTATCATTCATGCATTTACAACGAATTTCGTTGTAAATGTATGCGTGGTAAAAGCATATAAAATGTATAAAATGTAATGCCATGCGTTATAATGGCATTGCGGAGTCAAGGTACTTTCGTAATGAAAGTATGCCGAGTGATGGTATGCGGAAAGAAAGTTGCGGAATAATGGGTGTTTCCCCCGGTAAGTACATTGGTGGCACGTCGGCCCACATCTCCAGCAACATACTCATATTTTTTCACCATTTGAAAAATGCACAGGTCTCTCTCATTGATGGCCGGCACCGACATATACTTTTAGACACACCTCCTGTCACAAGTTCTAGAATTGCGAACTTTAGAGCTGGGGAGCTACGTTTGAATCTCAGCATCAGCTCAACATCCTGTGATTCCAGGCAAATCGCTTTGTCTCCCCGTGCCTACCACAAATGAATGTGTTCTTCTGTAATGTAAATTGTGCTCATGCCATGTTGTCTAGTTCGCTTTATATAGTATTGCAAGGAAAAAGAAAGTACGGAAACTCGAGTTCACACACTGCTGAACGCGCACTCTTAAGTGCATCAGCAGTGCACTGTGAATCGGAGCGTTTCACAGGCCTGTCACAGATAAGAAATGCTATCAAAACAAAATCCTACAAAACAATATACTACTGGCCGGCAGCAATTCATACCCGGACAACATCGGGACGGGCTGCTAGTAATGTAATAAAATGCTTTTCTCCCAATGAAAAATACCTTTTGCAGGTAAATACCGTTTTTAAACTTCACTTCATAAATATAGCCAAATAAACACAAATGTATCTTTTCTGTGCAAAATGAAAAAAATGAGTAAAAAACACAAAATATTTGCCTGTTCTTCCTTAACCAATTATCTGTTATTCTATTTCAGATACATTTTTGAAAATATTTTCAATGTCCTAATAATAATTATTTTCTACTTTTTCAGACCACAATACAATTCAAGGTCATATCCCGAAAAAAGAACAACCTAGATATTCTACAAAAAGGTAACATTTCAAACACAAAAACAAATGCAAATACTTAACCATTTTTCTCTCCCTAGTAAACTTTAGTTAAATTATATATGTCTAATAAAACACATCAAATCATTTTTATTTCAGAACAAATAAACAAAGCAATCCACCAAAGTAAAAACATCAAGCAACATCTAATCCAAAGGTAAGAAACTAAAAAATATTCATCAATAAAACAACTTAACAATTTTTCTCTCTTTTAAAAAAAACACAAGCAATCAAATATAGAAATGCAACAAGTCGAAAAAAATAAACATAACTTGAAAAAGCATAAACTTTAAACTGGTAAATTATTTACAGAAAATGTAAAGTATTTTTTTCCCTCTAAAAAAGGTATACACTAGAAAATATTTTAAAAATAACTTTTCTTTTCTTCTTTTTTTTCTTTTCAGAACTGAAAATGTCTGCCACAGAAGCAAAATACATTACCTTCAAAAGAGGAAACTAACTACCTGATCATAGTGGGTATGTTTATTGTAAGGAGAGACTATCTGAGCCCTGGTGTCATTGGAGGTGTGTACAATACTACTCAACCCATTGCACAGGCAGAGCAGTTACTCTTGGTGACACTGTTTTAAGAACCACAGACCATAACCACTCTGCAATGGAGATTGAGGTTAGAGAAACAATTAATGAGATTAAAGTTATTGTATCCACCTCCAATGTACCCTGTGGTGCAGTTTTAAGGGAGGTATCCCAACACATTCCCCCACATGTTGCAAGTAGTATGCCCACCATAGCTAATTTGCGAAGAATTATTCAACGTCAAAAATAGACAAGTAACCTATAAAGAGTAACACCACAAACCTACTCTTTTTTTTTACAAATGTTTATTGACAAGCAAGTCAGGGAGATTAACATTTTCCATATACAAAAAGAACAAAAAAATTAATAAATCAGATTCAAATTAGTGCAAATTCGCGTTGGATACAGGTACAGATCAATATACAACTCACAATAGACAAAAAGAAAAGGAGAAACGCAAACAAAAGTGAGGGAAGTAGTTCCTGATGGTTATAAATCATTAATAACATCATAAACAAAAAAAAGCATCCATAATCCGTATCAATGCAAACTTTACAAAAAATTACCCCAAATCTTAACAAACTTTGCATTTGCTTTTGTTCCTCTGTTCCTGGCAATTGCACCTTCCATAGGGAATTAGTTACTTACCTGTACACTATAGTTCTCCAGTATTATCTTTCATAGATCCACATGCTTGTATCTTCCCCGTCGTCATGGTGGGAGTCTCACGGTAACAGAATGACCAAAGCAGTATCATAGAGAAGAAAACTGCATAGAAAAACCCCATAGGGACTGTAGTATTTGGTAACCAGACCATCTCATTGTTTGGTCCAAAAGTCAGCCAATCAGCATTGCTGCCCTGCCCTCACACTCCCCAGCAGAAGCTTCCTGCCTCAGATTTCCGTCCCCGAGTGAGAGACATGGATAAATACCGAGAACAGGTTCTGCCTGAGAAACGGGGAGGCGGGCGCATGTGAATCTATGAAAGATAATACTGGAGAACTATAGTGTACAGGTAAGTAACTAATTCCTTCTCCAGTATTACATCTTTCATAGATTCACATGCTCGTATCAGAGTAGTAAGCAGTGCTCACAAAATTAGCAGCGTTTCCAGGATAGAACCCAGAAGGAAGCTCTGCAGTAAAGCAATGTTAGAACGTGATCTAAAATACACAAGTCAGATAGGAATAACAACCATATCCTCTATAAACTATAATGTGTAAGTTCTTGAAAGAAACCTAATAGAACAATCCATACAATATTATACTATATTTGCAGATATATATATATATATATATATATATTCAAACATACATCAAAGTACTGTATAGAAAATTAACAGATAATCAAATTATACCTTACTGAAATAGGCGTTTCAGAACAGCTTGTCCCACTGCCGTGTCCTCTTTCCACGCAGTGTCTAGACAGTAGTGTCTGGTAAATGAATGCACACTCTTCCACGTCGCCGTTCTGCAGATGTCGGGCAGCGACACTCCTGCGAACAAGGCCATTGATGTCGCCATCTTCCTTGTGGAATGTGCATTTACTTTGGAAAAGAGCGGCTTTCCCGCTTTTTCATGACATTTCAAGATAGCCGATGATATCCACCTGGCAATACTCAGTCTTGACAGAGGGAGGCCTCTCCTTTGACCTTCAAATGCAATGAATAATTGTTTGGATTTGCGGAATGTCTTTGTTCGTTCAATGTAGAACTTCAAACATCTAGCAATGTCTAAAGAGTGCAAAGCTCTTTCTGATTCAGATGAGGGATTGCTAAAAAAGGTAGGCAAAACAATAGGCTCGTTGAGGTGAAAAGACGTAGGGACTTTGGGTATAAGCGTTGGATTTGTCCTTAATATAACCCTGTCCTGGCGAAATTGTAAAAAGGGCTCTTCCACTGAAAAGGCTTGAATTTCGCTAACCCTCCTTGCTGATGTTAGGGCAAGCAGCAGGGCTGTCTTCCACTATAGGAACTGTAAGTCTGTTTTGTGTATAGGCTCGAAAGGCGGCCTCATAAGTTGTGACAGGACTGTATTGAGGTGCCATGGCACTGGCGGGCGCCGAATGGGCGGAGAAACTCTAAAAAGTCATTTAATAAACTCCTTTATTAGCCTGGAAGACCAGAGAGATGGCTCGTTTGGCTTTCTCCTGAAGCGTGATATTGCTGCCAGATGTACCTTCACCGAGGCATGTGACAGACCTGCCTTAGATAACGACAACAGGTAAGGCAGAATACCTTCGGGGTGAACTGTTAACAGGTGTAAGTTTTGACTGTCACACCAGTGGCAGAAACTAGTCCATTTTGCTGCATATGTCTTGTTGGTTGACATAGCTCTGGCTTGCGACAGAATATGTCTGCATTCTTGTGGAATGTTTAAGTCTTGGAATTCCCGCTCATGAGGTTCCATGCTGACAATTTTAGCGATTGTAGGTCCGGATGCAGAATCTGACCGTCTTTCATGGAAATGAGGTTCTGGAATGTCGGAAGCTGGACTTTGCTGCCCTTTGACATCTGTAGCAGTTCTGAAAACCATGCCTGCCTCGGCCAGGCTGGTGCTAACAGTATGACATGACACTGTTCTAACCTCATTTTGCGAAGTACTCGCGGTATTAATGGAAACGGAGGGAACGCGTAGGCAAACCTTCCCGTCCAGTCCATGTGGAATGCATTTCCTCTGGAATCTTGCTGAGGGTACCTGGACGCAAACTGGACACACTTTGAATTGTCTCTGGTTGCGAACAAGTCTAATGTGGGAGTGCCCCACCTTTGAAACAGTTTGTGAAGCTGAGTGTCGTGCAGTTCCCACTCGTGCGTCACGTTCGATGTGCGACTCAGGGCATTTGCTCGTGTGTTGAGGATGCCCTGTATATGTTGCACCTGAATTGAAATGCCGTGGTTTATCAGCCATTTCCAGATTCTTTGCACCAACATCGACAGTTGTTTGGATCTTGTTCCACCCTGCTTTAGCAAATAAAACATAGTCGTGGTGCTGTCCGTTTGAATAAGCACCGACGAGGGTCGTATCCTGGGTAGGAAGGCTTGAAGCCCCAGAAACACAGCTTTGAGTTCTAACATGTTTATGTGAAGCTGTGCTTCCCAGTCTGACCAGAGGCCCTGAATCTCCAGCTCTTGAAGATGCGCACCCCATCCTTGCAACGAGGCGTCCGTTGTCATCACGTAATCGTGATCTTGAGGTACAAAGTTCAAGCCCTGGTTCAAGTTCTTCTGAACCTTCCACCATGACATAGCCAACTTTATACGGTTCGTGATGGTAATTCGATCCTCGAGGGTTCCTTTGGACTGAACCCACTGCTCGTCCAGTTGTTCCTGCAAAGGTCTCATTCGAAGACGGCAATTTGGTACCAGTGGGATGCAGGATGATATCATTCCCAACATGGACTTTTACATTCTCACAGAAGTGAACCTTTTTGTCTGAAGGGTCGTTGCCAGACCCATTATCTTTCTCATTCGGTCTTCGGAAGGATAAGCTTTCACTGCCTTGGTGCATATCCATGCCCCTAAGAAGTGGATGCCCTGGGCTGGAGTCAGCGAGGATTTCTCCAAGTTGGTCCTTAGTCCCAAGCGCTGAAATAGTCGAATGCAGCACTGAAGAGACCTTGTTGTTTCTCTGAATGATGGACCTGTCACCAGCCAGTCGTCCAGATATGGATAAATGTAATGCCCTTGCAATCTTAAATGGGCCGCCACCGGGGCCATGCATTTGGTAACACCCTCGGCCGATTTGAGGCCGAATGGAAGGACCTTGAATTGAAAGTGGCGACTCTCCACGATGAATCTTAAATACTTTCTGTGCTTCCGATGAATTGGAATATGGAAGTACGCATCCATGAGATCCAAAGACGCCATGTAGTCTTTCTCCTTTAACATTTGGAGGATCTCTTGTAATGAGAGCATTCTGAAGGGAATCTTCTTTATGTATTGATTCAGATCCCTCAAATCCAATACCTGTCTCCATTTCAGGGTTTGTTTCTTTTTGATGAGGAAGAAATGCGAATAGAAGCCTTTCCCTCGGAGATGTTGCGGCACTTCTTCTATGGCTCCCTTTTGCAGAAGCGAGTGGACTTCCTTCTGCAATTCCTGACGATGTTGGTTGAGCCTGAGCACCGGGGGATGATCTGGTGGCATTTCTACAAATTCTAGGGTATGACCTCTGCTTATGACGTCTAAAACCCATTTGTCCGATGTTATGGACGTCCAGTTGTTGAAGTATTAAGACAGATAGTGGTTGTTTTCCGGGATCTGCTGTGTGGGGAGCGCCGGCCTGAAATCATTGACGTCTGTTAGACTGTTGATTCTTCCCTCTGGTGTTTGACTTGCCCCTAGACTGCTGCTGGTAAGAGGAGTTGGAGGGCCTGTACTGGGTGTTTGAATTGTATTGCAGATATCCCTGTTGGTTATAAGGCTGATATCTGTTGGTCTGATATGAGGATCTCTGATTGAATTGACCTCTTGTACCCCTTTTACGAAAGGACTGAAACCGTCCTTGTTGAAGGGACCCCAGCGCTCTAGCAGTATCCGTGTCAGATTTGATGCCTTGTAGCGCTTCGTCTATATGTTTCCCAAATCAATTTTCGCCATCAAATGGCATATCCACGATTTTCGCCTGCACCTCCGGACGAAACAATGTTGCTTTAAGCCAACCTTGTCTGCGAAGCGAAACTGCCCCAGCCATCTGTCTGAAAGCCATAGACGAAACGTCCATGGCGATGTCAATTGATTCAGCAGCAGACTTTGCTCCGTCTTTGAGGATAGCCGCCGCTTCCTCCTTCCTATCATCCGGAAGCGCAGACAGTATGGGTGCCAGATCTACCACATTTGCCTGTTGAAACGGCTAATAAGGGCCATAGCATTGGCTGCTTTAATAGTAGAGGCTGCCATGACCGCAAACCTCTTACCGGCACCGTCCATTCTCCATCCTTCTTTATCTGGTGGAACCAAGGAAGTAGCCACCGGGTTCTTAGAATTCCTCTGCGCCGCCTGCGTCACAACTGACTCCGGTCTGGGGTGTCCTATTAGACAGGCTGCAGCCGACTCTGGCGCTCTATACTTTTTTTCGATTCTTGGAACAGAAACCGCTATGGAAGCTGGTGCCTTTAAAATTTTTAGTCCCTCTTCCCAAACGTGAGGGATAATCGGTATTGATAGAGTTGATTTCCTGGCATCATCCTTGAAATCATACAAGAAACATTCAGTTTCTTTAACTTCCATGTCCAAATTAAATCTCTTAGCTGCCTTTTCCATGATGTCATGGAACCCTCCGATGTCTTGAGGAGGAGAGGTGGATGGCAGCGGGGTAGGTGACGGGGCCGATGGCAAGATGTATTCATTCCATTCCTGCCCCGAAGCATCATGTACAAGCTCCCCTTCTTCAGGTTGTTCATCCTCGTCGGATTCCGTTAGGTCATCCCTTATTGTTATCACAGGCGGTGATCTCACCCCCTGCTCTTGAGAGGTAGATTGTGTCCTTGGAGGTTGCGAGGATGCCACCGGCGTAGATGATTGAGGGGCGTTTGCCTCCGGAAAACGACGGTAGTAATCGTTTATCATGAACCTGAGATCAGATACAAGAGACACAGGTATGGAAACTGTCTCCTGTCGCTCTTCCTCTCGTGATTCCTCTTGTTGCTCTTCTTCCCCATTATAATCACGTTTCCTGGAAAGACTCATATCTAGAAGACTGAGCTCTGTCCTTGAAGGAAAATACCTCCTCTTCGTCCGTGTCCTGGCTCTTTATTTTGAGCTGTAAAGGGCTGTAGGCAGCACCTGAGGACTCCTCTCCATCTGAGTCTTGTTCCAATAAAGAAGATGGGGGTAGAGGTGAAATCTGCGTCCATGATGTGAATTCCGCAGATTTGCTGATAGTCGCCGAACCCCTGGACGACTGAAATGATCGAATAGAAATCATAGTCTTCGACTGTGGCGATTTAAAAGCCTATGCCGTTGAAAGTATGATTTTCGTCAACGGTGTCGACGACGCGGTCACCGTCGACGGAGCCGTCGGCACCAAAGCCGTCGTCGACGGGACCACCGTCGACGAGGCCCCCGTCGACATCCTAGTCGTCGAGCCTTTCGTCGACGATGTCGTAGTCGTCGACGGTCGCTTCGTCGACGGGATAATCTTACTCGTCGACGTTGTTGTCGTCGACGTTGTCGACGTCGACGCTGCTTTAGATCCTATCGTCGACGAAGCCGTCGTCGTCGAAAAAGTCGTCGTCGACGGAGCTGAAGATTTTTCCACAGATTTTGAAGTAGAAGCTAGGGAACTGGTCGACAGAGCGGACCCTGTCCCTTTCAGACCTGACAGCTTCTTCAGAGGAGTAATAGGGAGAGAGGGCGCTGCTTTCTCTTTAGATTTACTCTTCTTAGGCTCCACCTTCTCCTCAGAAATAGAGGCCTTCCTCTTTTTAGGTGTCATTTTAGAAGATTCCTCCCCAGAATCTGAGTCTGATGTGGCCTTCTTCTTCTGAAGCCATAACAGCAAGCGAGCCTCTCTGTCTCTAAGAGTTTTGACAGAAAAGGTTCTACAATATTTACAATCCTTAGCAACATGCTTCGGATGAAGACAGTATAGGCAGTCCTTGTGTGTACTTCGGAGTAAAGCCTGGCCTTCCCACACGATCTGCAAGGCCTGAACAGCCTCTTTTTAGAGCTTTCAGCCATAATGAAGAAAATAGGTACACACAATACCTTAATCCAGTAGACAAGATAGTAGACGTACAAGGTCAATAGTTCACTCAGAAACAGTAAACTGAGCAGAGCTCAGGGAGACTCCTTTCTCACACGAAGGCGGTTGGAAATCTGAGGCAGGAAGCTTCTGCCGGGGAGTGTGAGGGCAGGGCAGCAATGCTGATTGGCTGACTTTTGGACCAAACAATGAGATGGTCTGGTTACCAAATACTACAGTCCCTATGGGGTTTTTCTATGCAGTTTTCTTCTCTATGATACTGCTTTGGTCATTCTGTTACCATGAGACTCCCACCATGACGACGGGGAAGATACAAGCATGTGAATCTATGAAAGATGTAATACTGGAAAATATAAATTTCGTGAACCAGTGTCCACCACTTGGTCGTATGAGGAGGATTCTGAGAGATCCAAGCCCTCGCTATCACCAGTCTGGCACAGGCCAAGACAATATTTAGCAAATCTTTATTGATAGAACTAACCGGGTACATAGACAATAGTACAGCAGCTGCAGTTAATGGAAAATTAATCAGTTGGTTTTGAATTAAAATATTTTCTATTTCCGACCAATACTTAGTTAGTGATGGTCACGAATTAATCGTATGTATGAGGTTTGCTGCCACCAGACCAAATTTAGGACATTAAGTACGATCATTACCGAACTTATTTTGTGACCATTTTGAAATTTTTTATGGAGTGTAGTAAAGATGACTAATCGTCCTGTACAATTGAAGTTTCAAAATAGAAGCCTGGACTACTTTATTAATATTAACTAAGGCAGCTGAGATATTCTAGGCTGTCACATTAAATCCTAAACTAGCAGTCCATTTTAGCGCCAATCTAGGGGCTTCATCCAAACTATTTTGACTGAGACACTTGTATCCCATAATAATTAATGATTTTCTATTCGCAGAGTAGAAACAAGTCCATATATCTGAGCTGGTAATTTCTATCAAATTCATCTTACGTATTAGGTAGTCCCTAATTTGAATATATTTATATCGCATTTTTTCAGGCAATTTGTACAGCAGTTTCAATGTTGCGAATTGTAAAAAGCCATCAGTACCATATAGATCTCCTAATGTCTCAATACCATAATTAGCCCATTCTCGACCAATTTTATCTCTAAAAATATTGGGAAGCCCTGGATTATCCCATATTGGCAGCTCATTATGGAAGAAGGAAGTATTACAGTTAGTCAGCATCAAATTCCATATACGTACTGCGTCCCTCGCGGTCTTAAATTTTACACGTTTAAAGTAATTTGGATCTTGCACTTTTGCCAGGAATTGTTTTGAGTCACTACCGAGCATGAATTGGTGAAAAAAATATTGATTGTTAACAGCGAACAGACTACGAAGCCGGCCTAAAAAAGAAGCGAAAAAATAAGCTCTGAAATCAGGGAAATTCAAACCTCCCTTTTTAAGTGGAAATTTTAATATTGACATAGACCTTCGAGCCTTCTTGGAGCCCCAAATAAAACTACTAAGAACACCGTCTAATTTTTTAAAGAATAAATTATTAACGCGACAAGGTATGGAGCGGAAGAGATAAAAAAATTGCGGCAAAATGTACATCTTGATCAAGTTCATACGACCTAGGAGGTTTAACGGGATCTTATGCCATTTTTTCAAAAGAATAGTCACTTCTTTTAATAAAGGATCATAATTTTATGGATTTATATCAGCAATCTTAGATGATATCTTTACCCCTAGATATACTGCAGATTGGCAGAGTCCTTACACTGGTGAGTTGGCCTGATAATTCATAATAACTTGAGTTTTATTTATATTTAATTTGTAGCCTGAGATGGCCCCAAAATTATTAGCTTCTTCCGTTATCCCTGCTAGTGCATCCAACACATTAGTGGTATAGATAGCTAGATCATCCGCATATGCTGTAATTTTTAGAGTTTTGCCTTCATGCAAAATAGGGGCAATCTTGACTTGAGCTTGCAAGGCATTAATAAATGGCTCCATGGAAAGAGCGAAAAGCAGGGGTGATAGCCGGCATCCCTGCCGCGTCCCCCGTAAAATTGAAAAAGTTGATGAGTGCCCCAGCATAGCTAATTTTTGCATTAGGGTCCCTATATAATGCCTGTATACTTCTCAAAAAACACCCTCTAAAATCAAATTGCTTCAAGACTCCCCACAAATAATCCCACCCCACTCGGTCAAACGCCTTCTCTGCGTCTAAAAGTATCATACCGAGTGGGGTGAGATTAGTTGTAGCCACATCGAAAGCAGTAATAGCCATGTTGATATGTGTGGTGGTGTCCCTCCGAACAACAAAGCCATGCTGTTGATCATCTACAAGTTGTGGCATGAGAGGAGCCATTCGCATTGCTAAGAGTTTAGAATAAGCCTTAGCGTCGGCATTTATCAGAGATATAGGTCGATAAGACCCGCACTTCACAGGGTTTTTTTTTTAAACATACTTTTAGAGTTCGGAGCCTTCCCAGTAGCACCAATTAAATTAATTACCAAACAAAGAAGTGGTAAGATTTCATCCGCGCAAATTTTATATAGCTCAATGGGGAGTGTGTCCTCACCAACCGCCTTATTAGATGGAAGAGAGGTAACAGCAAGACGAAGCTCTGTTAATGTAACCTCCTCCTCCAATTGATCAATGCATGCCTGTTCTAAGTATGCTCCTGCAGGCAAATTCTTATTAATATAGGATTGTATCTGAACCTCCATGCCTCTACACTCAGGGGCATATACATTTTCATAATATGAGACAAATCGTCCCAATATTTGTGCTGATTGAGTATATAAAATATCATGGGGGCCCTTGATGGATTCAATTAGGGTTGTTGCGCGATCATCAGCAACTTTATAGGCCAAAAGCTTCCCTACTCTATCCCCACATTCATATTGGGAGAGTTTATATTTAACAATTTCCTGACTATATTTCTCCCTGAGTAAACTTTTAAAAGCTGAGTGCAGAATAACAAGTTTAGTTTCTAATTGAGCTATGGTTTGTGCGCTCATCTCATCAGCTCTGAGTTTGTCAGCTAATTGGTTTTCAAGTAGTAAAATATTAGCTAGGGCTGCCTTAGTCTCTTTCTTACGCACTGTATTTTGTTTAAATACGTATTGCTGGGCAACTCCCCTAATTGAAGCTTTGCAAGCGCCCCAAAATGATAGGAGAGTAGCAGTGTTAATATTAATTTCAATAAATTCATAAATATGCTCCTTAAGCTTAGCTACAAATACTAAATCTGTTAGCAAATATCTAGGAAACGTGAAGGGTCTGAGTTCTGGTGCCCTTTGGACAATGTTAAATATGAGAAGTATAGGACTATGATTGGATGAGACCCTTGGGAAGATCTCCATGTACCCTGAATCAATAATTTCATCCGACACCCAAGCCAGGTCTATTCGTGAGCACCGTTTATGAGGTGGGGAGTATTAAGTATATCCAGGTATGTCGGGAAATAGATTTCTCCATACGTCTTTAACATTATGTATCCTTGCTAGTTCTAAGATTGCGGCCCTGGTTTTACGCATGCGTCGAAATATGCCTCTCTTTGTAACATCCTGATCATAATCTAACACACAATTACAATCCCCCATCAAGATGAGTTCACCCTCCCATGCAAGTAATTCCATGTTTAACCAATCATAAATATGTGGCTCATCGGTATTAGGCCCATAAATAGCACAAAAAACAGATTTACGATTTTCCAACTGCAATTGGGTAATTGCCCAACGAACCCCGTTATCCGCAGCAGATTTGATCACTTCTACGCGTAATTGTCGCTTCTTCAGAATTGCCACACCTCAAATAGGAGCATTTAAAGTAGTACATATCACCATCTCATATCCCAATTGGCCCAATAGCTTCTTGCCCTTAAAGCAAATATGCCTTTCCGTTAACAAAGCCAAATGTGGGTCATATATTTTCAATTCCTCATACACCAAGTTTCTTTTATTTTTGTTGTTCAGGCCTGAAACGTTCCAGGCTAAACATCTAAAACGCAGCATACTAACTAATTACAAAATCAAAGTGAACTGCACCTTTCCTTAGATTCAAGCTCATTACTAGTCTATAAACTACAAAGTCAATCACCCCTAAACTTGTCTTGTCCTTTTCAATCCCCCCCCTTTCCCCCATTGTCCCTTCCCCTCCCCACACTCACCCCCTAGCCCTGGCCCCCAACCCTTATAGCACCCCCTCCCAGTATCTACCCGGAAGCCTACCCCTATCTTTTGCTGCCGCTCGAAGGGCAGCCAGTCAGAGAGGTCTCCCCGAGGTCCGCATCCCTCCGTATTAACCTCATACGTGAAAATCAGAAATCACAAACCAAAGGAAGGTGCCTCAGTGAATTACAATAATCATTGATAATTAATCTTAAATTTCTTGCCCTCCACTTTTCTTCCTCTTCCTCCTCTCTCCCTCTCTCTCTCTTCTTCCCTTCCTTCGCCAGTCCTTTTTTAAGTATTTGATTTCATTTTTGCAAGAAGTTGCTCAGCCTCCTTTACATCAGTAAAAAAGTAAGTATGACCAGATTTCATAACTTTGAGACGAGCAGGTTCTTGAAGGTAGACCGTTGCCCCCCTAGATTTAAAAGGATCAAATCAGTTTATTCAACCCCCATCTTTTGTCCATGGTAATCTTGCTAAGGTCAGATTTAACAAAAAAAGTTACATTGTCCAGTGTCACAGGAGTATTTGGTCTAGCTTTAATTGAGACCGCTTGTCTTAGCAGATAGTTGCCGAAGTAGATCATAATTGGTCGTGGATATTTACTCTTTGTTTCTTGGAATTATAGGCAATCTGTGTACCTGCTGCAGTTGGGAATCCCAGGCCCAATCGGACAGGTCCGGAAATGCCCTTTCGAATAGTTTGACCAAGTAGGCCCAGGCATCTGAGCCCTCTAATCACTCGGGTATTCCAAAAAGTATCAAGTTCTGTCGCCTCTGCCTATTTTCCAATTCTTCCACTTTATTCTGTAGGGACCCTATTGGAATCATTGTGTTGACCTGTTTGGGCCGTAGTAGTAACTAGCGTCTCCTCCACTTCGACAACCCTCTGTTGTAATCCTTCAATCTCCTTTGTAACCCCATTCAATTTATTAGTAACTTCCTGCAAACAATGTTGCATCTTACTATTATCTTCCCTTAGTTGAAGAAAATGTTGTTGAGTCTCTTGGCGGTTTATCATTAACCTCATAGCTGCTATTACACATTCCTCCCCAGTGCTGCGCTGTCCATTAGAACTAGTGCTGAATGGACGTTCAATGGTCGTGCGCAGCACTGGGGAGGTAGCGCTGCTGACGACCATTGGCCGTCAGCAGCACTTAAGGGGTTAAAGTTTTTAGAATTAAATCCAGGGAAGAAGTATCGGAGGATGCATTGGGAGAGTAGGGGGATGTTGCAAATGGCATAGGCAGAGCCTCGCAGCCGGAAGCAGTAAAACCGGGGGTTTATCTTTAGAGTTCAATTGAGTATGTCCAGTAGATTGTGTAATATCAGCGGAGGCTACGGTTGAAAGTACCTCCAATGGCTCTAGATCTGAATCTGGATCTAATAAAACTGCATTTTTTACGGGAGAATTTTGCTGTTTTTTTAAAAGGTCGCCTTCTGTGGGAGTAGTTCCTGAAAAACAGAGCCATATTCCTAATGCCCCCTCGAGGTTGCATCCACTTCAGCAGAGGAGTTTGGTCTCTTATCGATTTCCCTCCAGTAGTTATTGGTACTAGTGTGGTAGTTAACATTGCAGATTTCAGTTTTCTCCCCCCTTTCTTTGCTTTATTTTTTATCCTTCCCCACTTCTTAAGGCCCGAGGGGTTATTGTCCTTTACTTCAGATGTAGCATGTTTCTCTTTTCGCACCCCCCCCCTTCCTCGAAGTGCTCCTCATACTCCTCATTGGAATCATTGTCCAGTATTTCTTCTGGCATCACAACACCATCTCCATCTACTCTCAATTCTCCCAGGGTCAGATCTGGTGCCGGGACTTGTGCTGGTGCTGGCAGGGAAGTATTTGTATTTTCGGTTGTTACTTCTGTTGCAGCAGCGGCCGCCGCCATTGCCGCTGCCCCCACCGGATTAAGTTCTTTAGTTGGCCCTGCGATAGTATTGTTATCAGGTTGAGTAGATTGAGTGGATTCGGAAAATTGAAGAGATGGAGGAGTACCATTTACTAGGGATGTTTCCAGCTCTTCCTCTAGCTCTTCCTCTTGCTCCACCAGTGCTCTATTTGCCCCCCCGGTTCCCCTGGTTCCCCTGGCGCCTTCAAATATTCCACAGCCACCTCAGACTCCACACCCAGGCTCTTGTTAGAGGCAACAGCCCCCACCAATTTACTAATATCTGTCTCAGCAGAAGACACGAGACAACCTGCACCATCTAAGCCCATATTATTCATTAAAGCTTTCCTGGCAGATAGGTTTTTGTTTTATCTCTTATCTTTTGGGGTTGGCGAGGAAATGTTATCTTTAGAAGGCATAGAAAAAGGAAGAGGGTGCGGGGAGTGGGTTGGGGCTTATCAGCTTTTATCTCTGTCACCAGGGTTTTCAGGAGCATTAACAGTACAGCGCGGCATCCTCGCAACTACCGCTGGTGAAATTGGTTGGATTAGTTTAAATACCAAAGCGGCGTCTTCTTCTATACTTTCCCCCGAGGGAGCACCTTTCACCGCTCGGTTCTGCCGTACCGGGTTTTTACACGTCATCGACACTGCTCCTTCCCTTCTCCATGAGCCACAAACAGCAAGCATTTCCGCCTCTCTCTCCGCGGCCAATCCTCGCAGTCGCAATTCAGTTGAGCACCGTCACCGCAGCCCACTGCAGCTCCTTGTTTTCACCCCCAGCAAACTATTCGGGGTTACCTCCAAGGAGCCTGAGCCTCAGCAAAGCGGCGAAGTAACAAAGCGGACAAACAGCAGAGCAGCGCCGCCGTAGCCGTTATTCCACTATAGCTCCTCCCGTCAGCCCAGCGCTCTCAGGATTGCCTCCACGATGAACGTGCTGAATGCGAAGGACCTGCACAGCCTCAGGCAGAGCGATAGAGCAGAGCACTCAAGCGGCAGCTCAGCGGGTCCGCACGGAGTCACGTCAACTCGTCTCCACGTCCCTCAAGTCCCAGCGAACCGAACCAGCGACCCGGCAATCCTGGTAACTTATGCACCTTCCTTATGTCATAAGGCCATCAATTTGTATTTCAATCGGCAAAAAAAAACACCAGTATCCTTCGGAGTTCAGGGCTCAACCGGGAGCGACCTCTCAGTGGCGTCTTCAATCCACCATCTTGCTTCCTCTCTCAGTTGCAGTTATTCACAAACCTACTCTTACATAATCATTCCACCTGAACTCTCGGTCACTGTTTCTAATGAACTTTCCCATTACCCAAATTCAAGGATTTTTTTTTCACTTTTCACAGGCATATTGGAGAAAACTTCAAAAAAATCCTCATTTGTGGATCATCTACCAGATAGAACTGCCCTTTCCTTTGTTCCTCCTGACCATTTAGACAACTAAAACACTTCAATGACAGAATCTGAATATTTTACATCAAACAAAGATAAATTGGCCCCTATTCTAACTTATTTCAAAGACACATGGATTGGCCATCTAAGCAGGTCGGGTCATAGGAGTAGGCCATGTTGCCCTGTGGAGTGGTGGAACTGTTACTCGACCTGCTTAGAGGGAGGAGCAAAAATAAAACTAACAATGCCATAGAGGGACGGCACAACTCCTTCAATAAATCAATTGGCAAACCTCATCCTAATTTCTATCATTTCTTGGAAATTTTGAAGACAGAGCAAAGATTCCAAGAAATGAGAATGTCGCAACCATTTACAGGTAGTCTGAACCCACGTATTTCTAAAAGAACTAAGGAAATGTCTGAAAGACTATTGGATGTAATTCAACAGCTTACGTTGACAGTGGCTTCAGACTACCTTGATAATCTTGCACACAGCCTCCATTTCTAAAACACTACTTTTTACTTGTCCACTTTGCCCTAAAACAAATACTACTAATTCAATTGGTTATTTCTAAACATTTTTCAAATTAATAATAAAAGTCGGGTCTCATTACCTTTAGATGTTTTCTTTCTTCAACTCTTGGACTTGCATTCCATCCATTAATTAACCAAGAGTCCTTAATTTTTTGAAAATCCATAGCGAATAATAAACAATCCATTGGGAAAATGCATAACAGATAAAAACATTAATATGCACAAAAAACAGTGCATAAACAAATCCCAACGTTGCAATCCAATTCTTCTATAAAGACAATCCCAGCTCGATATCTGTAGAAATGCAAAATGAACACACCTAAGAAAAAAATCCCGAAAAGTGTTGGTTTTTTTTTTAGAAAAAAAAGCTAAAAATTCCAACGATGCAATCCATCTGGCCAAAAAATCCTTTGTAAGAATGATTAATAGCACACCGAAAATACCGAAAATATTTTACTTTTAATCACATTATAAATACATCTAACGGCGACGACGATAAAAGTATCTTTTGTTAAAAATATTGTCGCAAAACTAAAAAAAGCACACCTTTCAAAACACTAGTTTAAGAAAGTGTTTAATATATATATATTTATATTTTTGTTTAATAAAGTGGTAAGATATATATATATATATATATATCTCTCTCTTACCACTTTATTAAACAAAAATTGTTTTGATAAAGATGAGACTGATGTGGGCCTACTACTGCAACCTGTAATGGTGGGAAATAGTAGATTAACACACATTAAATATACCTATCACACATTTTCTACATCCATCTACCTCCCTCCTCTCTTCATACAATAAACATTACCAGTACACTATGGTGCCCATTAGGATCACTGGCGGATTGCCACCACCCGCATGGCGGTGGCGATCCGCCCGTGATCCTACTCCGCCCACCACCCAAATTCATCGAGTTGACCAGGCGGAAAAGGGTTTAATATGGTGGCGGTGTCTGTTAGACAAAGTCCGCCCGTCATCCTAATGGGCCCCTATGTATTTTAATCATTTAAATTACTCTTACCTTAACGCAGTTCTCCATTGCTTCTGTTTTCTCCCGCAACTATCTCGGTAATGATGAGTTACATTTACGCGTCTACGTCATTTCTTTCTGTAAGGATAAAAATGAACATTTTCGCTCATTGACTTCAATGGAAAAGCGTGTACATTTTTTGAAAAAAGGTAACTGTATATAATAAAATATTTTCATATAATATTTATGTTTTTATAATTTGTTTTAAATTTGTCTAATTAAAATATTAAAAATTATTAATAAAAATATGTTATTAATCCATTACATCTCTTGTATTTTTTATTCATATTTATCGGCCAAAAAAAGTTTTACCTGCAAAATATTATTTTACTGAGTTAAATATTAAAATGTATATTTTATCATTCTTAAATAATTTATAATTATTATAGTACAATAATCCTATAATAAAATATTTGTTAATCCCAAAAAATATTATTTAAAATTAATAGAAATACTCTTGTATTCATTTTAAACCCTGAATACTACAGTCCATCTACTTGACATTCGTTTATATTTTATTTTTTTCATTAAACTCTTGTCCACCATAATATTTAAACATCACAAAAAGTTTTTATTTCATTACTAATTAATAACATTTTTAATATATTCATATTAATGGTAATACCAGAGTTTTAAATTAAACAATTACATCATTTCCTGATAACTTATTTTATCAAATATTTAACTAAGTATTAAATGACACAATACTCATTTTCCATTGCATGTTAACTAATAAATCTTATTAATTACATAGTTACTTTTTAATTAATGATTAAAAATGTAGTGTAGATATGAGTCCCTGAGCATTAAATTACCCCCACAAATTCCCATTAAATCTTTAGAATTATTTGTTAATTAAGTATTACCAATTTAGAATTATTATTAAACCGAGTATTAATTAAAAAAATTACACAATTTACTCATAACATATCACAAATTAAATTATTAACTTAAGTATTGAATTAAACAATAACCCCCAATTTCCATTACATAGTAAATATTAAATCATATTGTTAATCATAAACTATTGAGTATACACGTTAGTTAATTATTTAAAATGTAGTATAAATATTAATACCTGCATATTAAATTAGCAAAAAAAATCAATACAATATTTACTATTAATTTGTAATTATTACCAATATAGTATTCATATTAATACTTGAGTATTCATATATTATTTTACATTAATAAATACTTTATAAAATATTAAACATTATCAACAACCAAAGCAAACACTTACCATCCAATACTTACCAATGCATTGTAATAGCAGGAGTTGTATGGTATATGCGTTGTAATAGCATGCGTTGTAAAAGCATGTAATGTAATGGTGTCTGCGTTGTAATAGTTGCGTTGTAAATGTATTGCATTGTAATGCCTGAGTTGTAAAGGATGTCTCCCTGATACACAAAATGTCTTCAGAAGGTTAACACAGCATCAAGTTGGCTTTAATTACAATCCCTGAGGAAATCAGGCAAATCCTGGGAAGGAGCAGGAAGGCTGTCATGATCTTGCTTGCTAGAGTGCTCCATAGTGTTCAACAACGTCAATACCCATCTTCTTATTGACCGTCTCTCAGCCTTGGGCATTAGGGGCAAGGTGCTTACACTTCTCAAGTCTTCTCTCAGACAGAGAGCACTTTGTGGAACTGCTTCCTTTTCTCATCTGTGTAGGGTACCACAGAGATCTTCGCTAAGCCTGACACTTTTTGATTTATTAGTAACCCCTCTTGCTACCCTTATAAAGTCATTTGGCTTTACAGTAGTGTCATATGCCGATGACACACAAATTGTGGCATCACTGACCAGGGTCCCAGATGACACTGCCTCCAGATTTCAATACTGTATGCATGAATTTGGAAACTGGATGTCCAGCAACTCTTGAACTCTGGAAAGACAGAGGTCCTATTATTTGGGAGGAACACATCTTTCTGGATGCCCAGCTGGTGGCCACAGGAAATGGGAGAGCTCCCTTCCCCAGTGACCAAGGTAAAATATCTAGGAGTCTATTTTGATGACAAGCTTTCCTTTAAAGCCCAAGTAAACTCCATAACCTCTTCTCGCTTTCTCATGTTAAAAACTCTTTTAAGAGTCCTACCTTTTATCCCTCTCAACCTGAAGAATGTGGTATTTTCTGGACTTATATTCTCTAAGTGACTACAGCAGTGCGTTTTTCAATATACAGTCCAAGATTTTTGAATAAATTGCAGGTTCTCCAAAACACTACAGCACGCCTTCTGCTTGCCGTTCCAAAATACCAGTCAGTATCTCATGCCTTGCCATTGGTCTACTGGCTTGAATTTAAGTCCCTCTGCACTGCCTTCAAAGCACTGCAAAGATTCGGTCCTGAATATTTTAAATATAGATTTCTTTGGTATGTTCCCAGCAGATAGTTGCGATCCTCATCAGCATTTAATCTGGTAATTCCCAGGGCCAATAGCCTACCGGGTGAAGAGGGGGAGGGGGAGGCTTTGTAATTCCTTCCCACTTCCTCAAGAAAGATTCTAATCTGCACTCCTCCCATAAATCGCTAAAAATCTGGTTGTTCAATAGGTAAAACTAGCCCTGGTCTCTTCATCTTCTTCAGTTCTTTCTCTTCTCCTCCCAAACGGAGCACTAGCGCCTTGACACCTTTGGGTGTTAGTGCGGGTTATAAATGTAAAAAATCATTTAATTTCAACAGGAAGAAGAACTTGAAGATGGGTAAATTCCGTTTTGGCAAGTAACTCAAGTTCTAGGGTCAAGGGGAGAAACCAACAAACATGCAGGAGGGTGTATAACCTGTGAAGAGGTATATTATTTTGCAGATGCCTGAAAAGCCTAAGAAGAGGCTAAGATGTTCGAGAGAAAGAACATGGGCATCTTATGCAGACAGGATAGGCACTCAATGGGAGTCTGAAGGTTTAAAGCTAGGTGACGCATATTGGTGAAAGTGCTCGGATGGTCAGGTATGGGTATGAAGTCTGATGCTCCAGAAACCAATAACGGAGTTACTGAAGTTAGTATGGACATACAAATGGAGAGCAAAAAAGACAAAGCGGTAGAGAAGAATGCAGCGGATTAACACAAAATGGAAAAGGAACAACAACAGACAAAGGTGATGTTTGCAAAAAACTGAGTGTCACGCCTCTGGGGGCACATTTGTTCATAGCTACAAAGGAAAAAATATCGAAGGTATAGACATTTATAAGCGATTGCATAGGTTGATTCACTCGAAGAAACAGTCTAAAAAAGAGGAAGGGTCCCTCCTAAACCTGGGCGTAGCTCGCGTAGTAGCGCTACGCGAAGTGCACTTTTGTCAGGTGTCAGTAGCGCCAACAATACTAAGCCACTAACCTTCAGAATGGCCAGCAGGAACGACACCGTGAAGAGGAGTTCCCAATGTCCCCTAAACACTACACCCACCACAATGTAGATGCGCACTATGGGTAGTGAAGTGTTCTAGGGAAAAGGGGAATGGGACAAAATAATAAAAGAAGCCTGTTCCGTCACAGGAATAGGAGACCTTTTTCTATACTCCCTCTGGGACCCCTGCATAAGGAAGACAACAAGAACAAAAATGAGTAGTACCACAATCACTCACCCCTCCTGCACAGACAGACACAATCCGTTCTCACTTACAGTAATTGGTCCCGGTTCTCTCTCCAAAGGACTGTTCTTAGAGCAGTGGGGTGCCTTGTGAGGAGAGTATCATGGTGCTCTGGTCTTTGCGTGTGGCGAGAGAAGAACGCAGGCATGCGCAGTCTCCGCCTCCCCAGTGGCTCTTATCTCCGGAGCGACTTCGTTACAAGAAAGGGGGCTTACCTGGTCTTGGGTTCACCGGTAAATCCAATGGAAGTAATGTAAGTAAAAGAAAAACAAATACAGGCAGCTCTAGAGTTCTTCGGTTCGGTTCCAGAACCGGGACTAAATAGCTAAAGAAACAATGTCCCGCTTGTAGGGAGGTTAACTAACACGCTCCCAAACAGCGCAAAGGGTCGGCGTCTCCTGTTCGGCTCCGGGGAAACAGAGAAGCGGCTCTCCCTCGGTTTCCGCGGAATTGGCCGCGAACAAAGGAAAAGTGCAGACGATCAGAAAGCGCAGATGCGCTTCAAGTAAGGCGTTTCTCAATCCGGGCAGAAACGCAAGGTTGGCAGGACTTCGGGAAAAGTAGCAAGGCAACGGCAAACAGGATCCAAGCTCTGCAGGCAGTTTGTCAAGCCCCGTTTCATTTGGAGGCGGGACTTAAATAGGAGTGTACTCCTTCCTGTCAGTCTGCGATCTGCCTCTTAGCCTTTTGGGAGATGTAGTCCCTGATACATTCACACGTGTCAGGCGCAACCGGGAAATGTGAGGGTTGGGGGCTGCATGCTGACTCGTGATCATGACAAGTTCGCACTAAGCGTACGCGAACTGTGTAGTGCACTGCACAAAATGCTGTTCGCACTGATTGCACAGTGCCGGATGCTTGTCCACACTGTGCAATCAGTGCAAACCGCATCTTGCACAGTGCAAGCGGTCGTTTTCTGCCACTCAAGTAGATTTCTACTTGAGCTGCAGCTTTCTTAACACGGACTGGTAGCTTCTCATCGCGAGCGGTCGCAAGCATACGCGACCACTCGCAATGAGAAGCCTGACTTCCCCGCATTTAGAATCTTGCCGGGAAGTTTATTTTCCACGCTCGCGATCAGCAACTTGATGTTGCTGATCGCAAACATGGAAAAAGTCTCGCCGGGATGTCATTTTGCTCGCTTGCGGTCGCCAACTTGACACTGAGGGCCGCGAGCAAGCAAAAAAATGACAGCTACGCTACGCACGTTTGCACTGTGCTACGTACAATTCAAGTAGTGCAAACTTCGCAAACTACGCGAGCGTAGCGTAGTACTTTGCCCAGGGTTAGTCCCTACACGTAGATATCTGCCTTTTTGATGTATGCAAATGTCTACGGTGAAAAGCTTTCAGAAAGATCAATATCGATTTTCACATAAACGCTTCGGTGCTTTTCAAATAGTATCCATGTAAGAGGTATGGCATGGTTACATTATGATTAAGAATTTCATGTCAGATTTGAATTGAGATCGGACAAGCCATGGGGAAAGGTAGATACTGAACTATGGTTCCAATGGACGTTTCCGACACACCTCCTACGGCACCACATACAGCTGGTGGGTACTCAGTAGGTATTGGCCCTTTCTTGGGGGACTCACCCTTGGGAGGGTGGGCGTTTGTTGCAGTGGCATGGGCTTCTCACAAGAGCATGTTGGGGACTAAACAAGGATTATTGCATCAGAATCCCTAGTAGGTACAAGCAAGAAAGAAGCAAAATGTCGGGAGATGCATGCAGTTTTACAATGTTTTGGGGAGACATTGGGGTTTGGCCAGGTTGCACAAGGAAGAGGAAGGGCATTCCAGTCAACAACCTGGAAACCAGGGTTTTTATGCTAATTGAAGCGGTTTATCCAAACGGAGAAGTAGCAATGAGGTTGAAATTGAGTTTTAAAGAAGGATTCAGACTTGTTTATAAGAGGCCTAAGGAAAGATTGTTCACAGACAGTTTTAGTTCAATGTAAGTGATGCCTAAGGTGGCGAGGGAGAAATTACAGAAAGAAGTAGTGAAAAAAAGAATGGCATGCTCTTTCAATTACTAGCTATTGCAAGACTTCATGATATCTTTGGGAGTAGTACTAAAGAAGGCTGAAGGAAAATACAGAACGTCATAGCCTGAGGGTCATTCAGTTAATGATTTTATAGGACATGGCAGTGTAGTTTGCATCAGTGGATGTTGCCATGGAACTGGTGAGATGTGAAGAGAGAACACAAGCGGCTAAGTGCAACAAAGTCAGCTTTCGCCTATTACCTATTCATCCAGTTAATTTTCAACTGTTGGGTCTTCAGTTTGATGGCTTGATTTCTGTGATCACAGTTTTTATAGATGGGTTGTAAAATACAAAAGGTTTGATTGTTTTAGTAAATTTTTGCATTGGTGTTTCACACTTTGATCAGGATATGGTTTGGTAACTCAGTATTTCAATGACGTTATTCATTGGTAATAAAGGTACATGGTCATGTTGGTGTGTGAGTGGTTTTCTATGTGAGTGGGTGATAGAGTGGCTGTATGGGTGCGCTGGTGGTTGTGTGGGTGGGTAAGTGGATGTATGTGTGGATGTCTGGATGAGTGTGTGTGGGTCTGTGAGGGGATTTGTGAGTAGTTTTTTGGGTCTAAGTGGGTGTTTGAGTGACTGTGTGGGTGTGTGAGTGACTGTGTGGGTGTGTGAGTGACTGTGTGGGTGTGTGAGTGACTGTGTGGGTGAGCGAGTGATTGTGTGGGTGTGTAAATTGATGTGAGTAGTTGTGTATGTGTGTAAGTGGGTGTGAGTGGGCCTGCGAGAGGTTGAGTGTGTCGGTGATCCCATGTGGGTGTGTAAGAGGTTGTGTGGGTGTGCAAGAGGTTTGTGGGTGTGCAAGAGGTTGTGTGGGTGTGAGAGTATGTGAGCGCAAGTGTGGGTGTGAGAGTGTGTGCGGGTGTATGTGTTTCTTTAATTGGGGTCCAGGTCTGCAGAGCACACGGGGTCATGCTGAGCACCAGATCAGATCAGCGGACCCTCGCGAGCTACCAAAAAATAAAAAAAACTTTTGGACAATTTCTAGCCCTAGACCCCCTTCATCAGTCCCATGGGGTAAGGGTATCTCTACCCTAACACCTTCTAACACTTTAAAATGTGATCACCCCACCCCAGTGGGAACTAAGGGGTCCATTAGGACGACGGACGCCCGCCACCCTAGCGGTGCTGGGACCGGCCGCCAGTGGTGCAGCATCCCGCACCAGCAATTAGGATGCGACCGCCACCCACATATTTAACATTGTGGTAGAAAGTACATGGTGTGCATTGGCATGCACAACGTGACAGGCACCGCGCGGTGCTTTCTACCTTGTGTATGCCAATGTAGGGGGGTCTCTCCGTCCGCCGCGGTGCCCCCGCCATGCTTAATGTGGCGGGGGGGGGTAAAAGGCCGTGTGGCGGGGGGGTAAAAGGCAGTCTGGCGGGCATGGGGGGGGAGTAAAAGGCCGTCCGGCGGGGTGTTTTGGCGGGCGGATTGTGGGCCCCATAGTCCTGAGGCAAAAAATTGCAGCCGCAACTTTCCTCTCAGGTTGCAGCCAGCCAATCACGGCATTGTTGGTGGCACGTGGCTCTGCTGCAGTGGATCCGCGTCTCTAGGTATACATATATCTTTTTACTTTAATGACTCCAAAACTACTGACTAGATTTAAAACCAAATTACATAGAGCACTCCTTGTGGACCAGTAAGTAGTAAGTAGTAATTCTTTATTGTTTAGGTTAATAAAAACCGTTACAAAAAAGTGCAGTAAAACAAACTCATAAGAAATTTAAAAGACCTTAAAAAGCAGAATTTCATGGTTGACCGAATAGTAAAGGTAAAAAACAATAAAACCCCACGGGAAAAAATGTTCAATGCGCTTAGTCCTATACTGGGCTTCCACTATGCAATTGCCTGGGTTATTTGTTTCCGTTCCGCTAGTTTCAGAAATTTCACTAGCTTCCCGTTTAGTGGCGGGAGACCAGGATCAAAACAAGCGAGGACAGCTTGTCTACGTGAGCGGACTCCTAGTTCGTTGAAAGCTGTTTTCAACAAAGCTACTTTTTCTTCGTTCAGCCTCGGACAAGTGCACAATAGGTGTTCCAAATCTTCGATTCCTGTTCCACAGAACCGGCATTTGGTCACATAGTTCTGCCTCAACCATGGTGGTAAGTGAGGAATGGCGGGTAGAATCCCCAGCCTGTGTTTGAAAAAGGCCTCTTGTTTTCCAGCCATACCCCAGACCAAAATATGATTGGAGCCCCCGTGTTCTATATGTGCACAAGGTCATCCAGGCATGTTGCCTATAAGAGAGCAAAGCTTTGTCCTCCACATGCGATTGTCTCTTCAGACTCTTGTTCACTATGCGCTTGAATTGCGCATGTGATACAGGAGTCTCCCACATGATGGACAAGGACTCCTCTAGGTATTTTTTTGCCGGCATTCGCGATGTGGTAAGCATGTCTTGCCAGAGCTGTCGGTTCAGGGTGTTTTCTTGGGAGTTCTTTAATTTGTGCCAGCACTTGATGTATGAACCTCTTCGCGCAAGCATTTGGCACATCAACCCGAATTCCAACCGAATCTGGGCCTGCGAAGTATAGGGTGGTAGGTTAAAAAGAAATCTATAGGCCTTTGAGATGGTTGTGTCCAGAAGTTTAGCATCAGTTCCTCTTCGGGCCTCACTGCCATACGTGAATGAGGACTCTATTTTAATTTTGGCTACTCGTAATAGAGGAAGTAGAGTCTCACCCGTTAGATTGGTCTTTAGCTGTTTCATTGTCACGGCTATTAGCATGCCTTTCCTCTTGATGGCCTCTAATTGGTTTTGGTAGCGGCCGCCTTTGTCGACTTGGATCCCTAGATATTTGTATTCAGAGCAGTTTGAGATTGCATCCGAACCAAGCATCCAAGTGTACGACTTTTTGCTTCTAGTTATCGAAAGAACTTTTGTTTTACTAATGTTCACTTCTAATAGGTTTTCGACAGCATAACCATGAAGCGTGTTGATAAGGTTTTGAAGGCCAACTTTCGTGTGACTGACCAGGACCACGTCATCTGCATAGGAGATGCTGGACAACCCTTTACCTCCTAACCGCGGAGCATGCGAATTTGCAGGCATCTAAGGCGGGTGGCAGGTCAGCTGTAAAAAGATTGAAAAGAGTTGGAGCTAACACGCACCCCTGATTTAGGCTCTTTGTGGTCGGAATGCGCCTAGAGAGGTGCGAGCCGATCCCAAGCTTTACCTGGACCCATGTATTTGTGTGCAGCTCAATCAAAAGGTTTAGTAGGGGCGAGGGAATCCCCCAGGAGGCCAGTTTTCGCCATAGGATTTCTCGGTTGACATTGTCAAAGGCAGCTTTAAAGTCCACAAAGCAGAGGTGGAGAGCCTGCTTGGTCGCTCTTGCCTTGTCAATGAGCAACGAGATGGCGATCAAGTTAGTTGTTGTCCCCATGTCTTTGCAGAACCCCGTTTGGCTGGATGGTATTAAGCTTTGGTTTGCAGCCCATTCTCGCAGATGGGTCAATAGGAGTCCTGCAAAGTATTTGGCCTCAACGTCAAGGAGTGCAATCAGTCGGTAGTTTTTTGGATGGTGTCTATTCCCAGCCTTATAGATCGGTGAGATGATCGAGCCCCTACATGAGGCGGGAAAGCACCCAGAGTTGGCGACAGATGAATAGAGGGGGATCAGTGTGTCGGCCCAGTAATCAGGTTCAAGTTTGAAGAGGGCCGGGGGAATACCGTTTGGTCCAGCTGCCCCGTCTTTTCTACCTTTGGAGATTAGTTTCCTGATTTGAGCTGCAGAGGGTACTAAAATGACGTCTTCACTTGGTGAGGGAATTTGCGGTTGTCTGCCGCCCAGAAGATTAAGAGGCCCCCTTGTTTTCCTATCCTGGTGATTGAAATGTTCATCAAGAAACACTTCCCAAGATGATTTCGATATGTGTGATGTTATTCCGCTGATTTTTGGATTTAGCAGTTTGTTTATGATCGACCAGAACTGGGCGCTGTTGTTGCCCATGGATGCATGATGAAGTTTGGCCCAGAAGTCAACGTTATTAGCCCTTTTAATTGCCCATTTCAGTTTTGTGATATCCGCTCGTTGCTTGCGGATCTGAGCTAGCAGCATTACATCCCCCGGGGTTTTCTTTAGCAATCTTAAAGCTTTATTAATCGATTTTTTGTATGATTTCATTGCCAGTTTCTGGGTGCCCGAGATCTTCATTGAAGCACCCTGTGCTGGTTATGGAGAGTGCCGTACAGTTGTCGAGTAATTGTTCGCAAACTCCATCGTAAATTTTTCCCAGCCTGCCACTATATTACCTGAAGGATAGTTTGCAGTGGTCAGCTGAGTTTTTGCCGCTAGAAATACCTCTGCGGTATTTGCTACTGACGTTTTAATCCGTTTAAGATTGATGGTGTAACTGTCCTGCGGCCCAGTTGCGTTTTGAAGAATATCGTCTGGGAGGGCTCCTAAACTGACCTCTTGAGGGCGATGGTCACTTTCACCCTTGTCTCCTAAGTTGTAGCCCAGAATGTGATGAAATAGCGTGAGGGAGACTAACGTATAATCAATAAAAGAGGTAGTAGTGGCTGAGATGAAGGAGGCCACAGATGGTGAATCCTTTACGAATCTTCCGTTTAACACCCTCAGGCCCATGTGTTCTAGGTCTTCCAGTAGTGCCTTTGCCGCCTTTGATGCCTTGCACTGACCGCTAAATAATTGGTTCGGGATATCCCAATGATAGGACTGTGCCTGTATATCATTGTTTGCTGAAGTCCCCAAAATGCACTGATTAAAGTCTCCAGACAAAATTAGATTTGGAGATGTTCGGGTGTTCATAACGTTGTATAAATAGTCGGTTAGGATTTTCCCTCCTTTCCCTTGGTTTTTGGGTTAATGTAGGTGTTGGTCAGCTGTACCTCTTTCTTCTTGCCCCGGAAGTTAAGTAGTACCTCCACTGTGTTTAAGTCCAAGGAAGTTGTGCTGAGTGCCCGAGCATAGCCAATCGTTGATATTTTGAGATAGGTTGCTAGGCCTCCTGACAGACGACCAAACTTGCTTTTCCTTGTGGCTGGGGAATGATGACAGGTATAACCCTCTAGATGAATAGGCTCTTCCAGCCATGTTTCCTGGAGAAGGATAATGTCAAACGATTTGACATATTGTAGGAAATCAGTATCCGCTGCTTTATTATAGAGCCCGTTGATGTTCCAGGAGCATAGGTCCATGTGCGGTGCCTCCGTACGCGGATCTCTCTCTGTTCGTTTGCCTTGTCATGGGGAATTTCCTTGTGATTGAAAATGTCCTTGTGAATTGCATATCCTGATGAGCCGGTGTTCAATTGTACGATACGTGTTAGTAGGCCTTGAGATATTTTGCATGGGTAGCACCTGTGGTTCTTTAGTCGAGCGACCCAGTGCTCCCCTCAGCACGGACCTAGTTGTTGAAATTGTGTCTGGTCGCTGCTGGGGCCGCTCAAGTAGGGGCAGCGGGTATCCAGTGTTGTAGTGGACCGCTGTGTCGATCCCCCATGCTTTAAGGAGACCTTGCTCCTTAAAGATTTTATTGACTATGTCAGGGGAAGTCCATGTAGCCTTTGTCGCCTCATTCCCATTCAACCTGCTTGACTTTATGAATTCAATAAACAAGAGGTCCGCTGAAGACAAGTCCTTAAGTGCTGGTATGGTGCTGAGTAGCCGCAGTAAATTCCCTCTATTCAGGATATCAAATGGGCCCTTTGATCGATACTCTGGAGTAAAAAGGATGCTAGAAGAAAGATCCTTAGGATAGGGTTGCAGGGGAATTGGCTGGTTGTTAGGAGCTTGCGGATTTGAATTGCTGTGATCAGGGTGCCGCTGGATCCCAAGAGGATTTTCACCAGAAGTGGTGGTTGATAGAGGAGGCATAGAAAGACCCATGAAGGAGCTGGCTGTGGTGGTTGGGAATTTAATTTGAGGGCTCAAGAGCCTGGGTACCGCCAGCTCTTGGGGACGGAAGTTTACATTGCTTGAAGTGGTTGGTTCGCTCCGTACAGGGTCCAAATTTGGCTGAACTGTTACCAGTTCAGATGTCCGTGATAGAAGGAGCGGAGGACTTACATCAGTCACATTGCAGAGACTGTGTTCTTCAGGCTTATGTTGGAATTCGTTACTGTTATCGGATAAAACTCTGACGTCCTCCAACGTGGTTGGAGTAAGACTTGCTGTTAATAGTACTCCCTTAGGGGAGAGTCCGGGGGCAGTGGAGGGTAGATCCCTTCTGACAGAGCTTGCTGCGATAGGACTCCTGACCGGCTGTTCTGATTTTTTCCCTGATTGAAAAAGTGGGTAAACTTGTGGCGTACCTATTAATTTTTGTTTGTTCCGGCCTTTCCTTTTTAGCTGGCGCCGCCCTTTCGCGTTTAGGGGCGGCTTGCAAGCATTTGGGGACAAAGTGAAACTAGTTGCAGTGTGAACCGGGGCCGGTGGCTGGCGCCCTAACGGCGGCTCCGGTGAGATTCTGTCGGAGATGCCCGGTGCGAATGACCCTCCTGTTGGAGCAGCGCGGTGGCCTGACCCGTCCGGATTAGTGCACTGAGGCCGTCTGTTTGTCCCTTTTGGCAGCCCTTCTAGTAGACAAGATACAATCTCCCGAAGTGTTGCGAGTTTATCGATAATGGGACCGCAGCTGCATGACAGCTTTGCCTCCTGCTGGGCCCTACTAATTAGCGAATTTAATTGGCCGAGTTTGTCGTCTATCCGCCCAACAAAAACGGCCAGGGTATCTAGTAGGGACAGCTGTAGGTCCATTTTGTCTGATTGAAAGTGGAGGGTATCAACGGTTCGTTGCATAGTGGTGAGCAGAATGTCCCACGTTTTTGACACTTCTGTTGCTTGAGGTCTTGTAGATTGCCCCATATCGAGGTCACTTTTGTCGGAGGTTAAGTACAAAGAGGCATTAGGCACGGAGATTGAGTTTAAGAGAGGACCCTCCAGACTTGGTCCATGTCTAAAGGCCTGAGTGTTATTTGTTGGTTCCACCTTTGGTGACGCTGGATCCGTGTGCGTAAGTTTATTGGGGGTCGAAGATAATGAAGCGTTAGGCACGGAGGATAAATTTGAGAAAGAACCCTCCTGACTTGGTCCCTGTCTGAAAACATGAATAGTATTTGTTAGTTCCTCCTTTGGAGACGCTGGATCCGTATGCGTGAGTGGAATGTTTGTGGCAACTAGATCGGCCCATTCTTGCGAGCCCAAATAAGTTGTGTTGGCAAGGCTGTCACCCCCTGGATTTGGTTTGTTGGCACAGTCCTCTTTGCTGTAGTCTAGCTGAACTTTTGCTGCTCCTTCTGGGGCCTGTGAGAGGGATCTCGTACAAACCGGTTGAGACAGATGACTGGTATCTTCAATCGGCGAATTGTTTGGGTGACTTGTGTCATCTCTGCTCGGGGGTTCTTGCCGTTGGTTGAGCTCTACACCGCTGCTGGAGGGAGAGTTATGCGTGAAACAGTTCTGTATATGGCTTATTGTGCATAAGTTTGAGGCCGCTGGATCCCCTAAAGGGTTTAGGTCCATGGCAGAAGAGGGAAGATGAGAGACAGATGTTACCCCCCAGCTGCCTGCTAGTGGTCTACCAATAGCCTTTTTGGAGAGCTTATGCTCGACCAGGGCCCTTGTTACCCCGGCTGACGCTAGACTCAGTTCTGGTTGACTGCCTAACGAGAAAGTGTGAAATGAGGTACAACTGGCTTGCTGCGAGGATTGACCAAGCCGCGAGTCCATCGGGGAAAGAGGAAGAAGTGAATCCTGAAGGCCCACAATTTTCCCGCTAGACGAGAAGATAGTAGAGAACGGGTCTTTCATAAAGTTAAATTTTGATGTAATTTTTGGTTGTCGCAAGTTGGGTCGAGGGATCGCAGCTGGAGAGTTTTGATCGCTTGACACTCCAGGTTCTCCTTGAGTCGCTGCCCAGCTTCCACTCACTTCTTTGATATTTCCTGTCTCGCTGGTGCTTGATGAGGGATCCCCGTTTGCCTTTGACTGGGGTTTTGATTTAGCCTTCGGCTTCTTTTCCTGGTAGACCCTTTTCTTACCGGACCTCATGCCGAGTTAGCGGTACCCTACCGACTGTCAAGGGTAGCCGCACACCCCTACCAGGGGAGTAAGGGAAGACTGGTGAAGCAAGCGGAGCGCACAGGGGGGCCCACCGGCAATGTCGGAACTAGTCAGACCTGCCTGGGCCTGTGCCCCTGGGCTATTACTTAGCAGCTGCCTCTAACGGCGGCCGCGCTCGCGTTTGCCCAGTCAAGGAAAGTTCCAAAAGAACAGTACCGGCCCAAAGACAGTATGACCTTGCCTCGTTGAACTGGTAACTTTGGTAACTTTAGTGTGGATTCAGGACACCAGGCAGCTCTGCACGACCCACTCAGGATGGAGCACTCTCTGAAGTTGTTTTTTAGCAGCTTTAGCAGTTTTGGGCACGCCCCAGTCTAAGAACAGTTCTCAACAGCCCTCAGCAGCAGCAGCAGCCCTCAGCAGCCCTCCGCAGCAGCCGCCGAGCCAAGCCGAGCCACGCCGCTGCCGGGTTGTTTGCTGAAGGCGGAAGGTACGAGTGAAGGAAAGCAAAATGAAAGCTCCTACCAGGACCAGTCCGGGGGTAGTAGCTGGGTACTGGGCACAGATTTCGCCTGCTCCCCGATCCCCCAATCCACGAACACCTTGTGGGAGCACAGCAGGGGCGCACGGATATCAGCTGCTGCTTCAGCGTGCAATGGCAATGGCAAAGGCGAACTGGATCTGGCTCCGGTAGTCAGCGGCTCTCTGCTGCCCTCAAACGGCCTCAGTCACTCAGTAGAGTCCAATCATCAGTTGTATGAAGTGCGAGAAGGCAGAAACACACACTAGATAGTAAAGCACTCACTGGGCCAAGATCTAGCTTTCTGTCAAATTTGATGCAATTCTGTTCAGTGGTTCGGGCTGTAGTCGTGTCTAAATTCTCTATGGGAAATTACATGGGGGGAAACACATTTTGGGACCTCCTGTTTTCTCTGCCCGCACTGAAGGATCGCCTCAAAACCTTCCAGACAGAAACTGAAGCGACTAGCTACCTAGTTATGAATATTTTCTGAAATTTCGCCACACAGCACCACAGTTATTAGCAAAACAAAAAACACTCTTCCTATGAAAATTAGGTCCTAATTATAACTACCTACTTTTAAACACCCCTCTCCCAGGTAGGCCAGGGTTGCAGGGTGCTTTTAAATATTTTTTTAGAGGGGGAGTGTGCCCCCTCCATGTGCCCTTAGGAGGCCCTGGTGACCCCATCCTCTGGTGCAGCATCACAACATCATGGCCTCACCTCCCTGTGCCATTGAGGCCCAAGGAACTTTATCCCTGGGGTTGATTCACTTTTTAAGGGGAGGGGGACATGCAGCTTCCCTCCGCAAGCCATAACCAGGCTAAGGGATCCCATCCTCCAGTGCCATATCCATTTGTGGGTGCTTGAGTACCACCCGGAACACCCCCAGCAGTAAGAACCCCTGGGGCTGTGGGGGGAGCCCCAGGGGTCCTGTGGCCCCTGCCAGCTCCCATGCCTGCACCCATCCCAGGTGAAGCAGGAGCTGGGTAAACATGCTTGCTTCTGCCTAGCGGGAGCAGCTTTTTCTGCTCCCCAAAGGACGAGAGCGCAGACATGGATTGAAGTTCTACCTGCCCACTGTCTTGAGGGCAGTGAACAGCATTGTCCCAGAGTATGGCAACTGGAAGGCTTGGGGATGGGGCCTCAAACCCCTCCCAAAATAATTTTTGTCCTGGGTGATGTGATACCAGGGGACCTTCTGAAGGCTCAAGGGGGAGGGGGGCCATGCCCTTCCCCATAAAATAGCATAGGCCCTCGGGATGGAGTCTACGGTGCACTTCAGAAGGCTTGGTAAGGTGATACTCAGGTTCTCCTCTGCATTAAAAAGTGAACCCCAGGAGTTGGGTACCCAGGGCCCTAAAAAGGCCAGGGGAGGGGGCATATGTCCCTTCCCCATTGAAAAAGTAATTCAGCCCAGGGAAATAGGGTTTGAGGAACCTCAAAATGGCCCACTTGCACAACTCTGTCACTCTAATAAAAAACAAAGTAGCAGCATAGTGGATCATTTCACATTCACTGCTCCAAGTGTGGAGTGCCCCATATTGCCCTGCAAGGGTGGTAAAAAAATGTTTTACGCTAGTGGTACCTCTAGAAGGGGTGGGCCAACAATCAGCTTTTTAAAACTGTAGTGGCGAGCTGCAGGGAGCAAAGCAACCCTCCACCAAGACATTTAAAATAAATTGTAGTAAGTCATCTGAGTCCATGTATTATGGAGAGCTTACCATAATTTGTAAAGCAGTCAGAGCTAGAGCTCTATGCTTTTCAGCTGGAGTGCAGGGACACCTTCTGGTTGGTTCAAAAGGTGCATTTTGAACCTTAAAAAAAAGGTTTAAAAAAAAACACTATCTGTAATTTGAAAAAAATGCTTTATTGGAACTATTTTGTGACAATCACTATTATTACAACAACAATGTGATGGATGGAATGCTTGAATTATTCTCAGCCACTGTCAATCGCTTAGGGCCACATCCTAGTTCAAAAAGCTTGGCCACCATACTCTTCAGTATGGACCCAGCCACATGCAAATCCGTCTTGCTTCTGCTCCAATGGCAACAGTCCAGTCCGAAATGCCAAGCCAGGTTATCCCTGAAACAGAACACAAGCAACCTAGCACCGGTTTCGCCCCGATTAGTACTCATTAGCCAGTTATAGCTTAGTTCCAGTGGCAAGTGAGCACAGGACCCATCTCTGAACATATCTGTCACACTTAGGAAATCAACTACAACAACAAAGTGGTGGATGGAATGCTTGAAATGTATTCTCAGCCACTGGCAATCATTTGGGCCACAGTCCAATCCTTTGTTTTTCACCTACCATGCCACCTGTTTGGACGCAAATCAGTCTTGACCCTGCTCCCAACGTGCCAGGCCAGGTCCTCACTATCATTAAACATTGCAATACGAGAAATAATAAAATGTACATTTGATTATAGTTATTAGTGAATTTTTAACAAACACAATAGGTCTGTTTTATATAAGTTGATGTGCTGACCCCTTGATGAAGCTAATATTGTTGTATTCGGACCCTTTAACAAACTCAGTTGGTCTGCCTTACTTAAAATGACACCCTTTATATTGTGTATTGTTGAGGTATGCGTTCATTCAGGTCTGCGAGGTGGTCAGCGTAAGTCCCGAAGGTTTCATGTTGATTGCAATTCTATTACAACATATATCTGACTTCTGACAAAAATGTAATCAGCACTATATACACAGAATGTCATTATGCTCAAATCAAATTGTATTTCACCAATAATTTCCAATGCATATTCAAAAACAACTTAATTTTTTTAATGAAAAACAGTTATAAATCCACTGTAATTACATTTCCTTTTACACAAAAAACAGTTCCAATATCATTAAAATTAAAAACCCAACACATTTCGGGTTCTTTGAGAACCCTTCTTCAGGGGTTAGTTTATGAAGACATGTATTTCATATCATAGTGAATTTCACATTTTCCAGTTCCTTCCAATGGGCGCTACAACATAAACAGAAAATGCCAAAGGATTCTTTTGGAGATTATCGCCTTGTTGTTTGATACAATGTATTAAAATAGGATTTGCACATAAATCGTTATGAAAGAACAGAGAAGGTTGCCAAAGTTTAAGAAAAATTCCAGGAGAAGGAAACAGTGTAGGTGCTCCCCAAACCAAAAGATGAAACAACATTTTATCGCTTCTGGATTCAATTGTGGCGCCTTGCGCCTTTAAATTGTTCAAGTACACGCGTGCAGCACCGGTGCCTAATTTTAAAAAATGCTCAATAGATTCCCAGCCCGTGTGTTAACAGAAACTGCAAAACGGAAAACCGTGCGTCTCCACAATCCAAGAGTAATTCAAAAAGTATGTACTCACGGAGCAAATAGGAAATAGATGAATCCGGGTGAAAAAAGAATATCATTGTTTAACACTCATACTTCCACGTATATGTTGACAGATATGTCCGTGAATACTATAAGTAACCGATTTACATACGCCACTTATCCGGTTCCTTGTCCAATGAACTCTCGACTGATAGTTACTACACCGTACGTGTGCGATTTCCAGTACAATCTATAGTAAGCACACAATCTTCAGTGACTACCGGTTCCTCGAACACCAAGAGTGTTATAACGTGTCCGTAAGCCAAAGCTTGCCTCGGGTTACCAGACCTTGCACCCTGCAATGTAAGAGCCTCAGTAACTAACTTTTCCAATTATTCTGAGAATTAGGACTCAAAATGTACCGCTCTCCATTAAGGTGCGTGTACCATTTCTGCACTCACCTTGAAAATCCAAAGTGCGACCTCTCGCTATCAACCAGTGCTGTTTACGCCCAAAGACGCCATTCATCCTGCGTCATCACGTGGGTGATTTAAACATTGCGGAGTAGTCTGCGTCATTATGTGGCTTGTTTTCAACAAAACTTTATTGCGCAAGACAACCAACAATTGGCGTTTACACGAACGTTACTTAAAATACGAGAAAACCCGATGGTGAGCCAAAGTCACCCTTATTTTTGAAAAAAACAAACGGAACTTTAGAACACAAAGTGACCCACGGACAATGTATATAACCACATTTATGGTGAAATATATGAGAAAGTTCACGGAATTGAATTTTACAGCCAAAGTCGAAGTGAAGTAAAAAAGAATCTATGCATATCCTGTACTACTTCAGAACACGATCCACAAATAGACTGTATACAAAAAAAAAAAAGTAGTATGGTGAAACCTGTGAGAAAGTTAAAAAAAAGAAGTATTGAAGCCAAAGTTGAAATCGAGTGAAAAGAGTATGTGCAAATCCTGTACAAGATACAGACAACTGATTAACATATTTATAAGAAACATAACATTTCGTATTGGTCATTTAACCCCCAGGAATGATTGTGCCTAAATATTTAATCCAAAAGGTCTCACGTCGAGACAAAGTGTGGTAATATTTACCTATTTTGTCTACTTTCTCTAAAACCGTAAATCTGATCTGAGGAATGGTGTGGGATGTGTGTTCCCAATGTGTGGCTAAGCTTGGTGTTTGGTGTTTATTGCGAATGGTACTTTGTGTTCTATAATTAGAGTCTTCATTTTTCTCAACATCCTACCAACATACACTAAACCTCAAGGACACTGAATAGCGTACACTACGCCTTCAGTGTTAGTTTGAAGTATGTTTTTTTATTGTATTTTTTTTTATTTTGGTTTTTCGTCACAAAGAAAATCCAATTACAGTGTTTCCATCAGTTCATTTTCTGACCCCCCCCCCCCCCCTCCATTCTATACATTCTTCCCAATTCCTGTCAGGACAGCAAAAGAGCGAGAAGAAGAAGAAAGAAAAAAAAAGAGAAACACAAAAAACATTGGTTATGCAATCCACAGTAATTACTTTAGACAGTACAGAAGAGGCAAGAAAAGTTAAAAAAAAAAAATTTCTCCAAAGTGAGACAAAGAAAATAAGGGACTGCTTGAAGCATGCAGTCTTCAATTGTCTGCCCCATCTATCCAGTTTCCTAACTGTTCCCATACTGCCAATCCATTTTTCCTGGCGCGTTTGCCTTTTTTTGCAAAAAATAGCCTTCTCTAGCTTACATGTTGCTAGTAATCTTGCCTGCCATTGTGTGAACTACGGAGGGTTTGGATCTTTCCATTGGGCCGCAATACATATCCTATAAATAGTCATTGCAACAAAAATTAAAGGGCCCCCTACCTGGTTACAGTCATCCAATCCTAATAGAACAGCAGCCGGAGTTAACTGTATACCTTGTCCTAGTACCACCCCCATAAAAAGTTGTTCTAAGAGTGGTTTTAATTTTGGGCAAGTGGCGAACATGTGTACCTGATCCGCCGAGTATTCTAAACATCTAGGGCATAGAGTCCCTCTCCCAGTTCCCCACTTTGCAATTTTGCTAGGTGTGATATATAGAAAAAAACCTGTTTTATAAAATTGAGCCTGCAGTTTAGTGGACAGTAAAAATTTGTAAGTGAGATTCCGTATAGTGCAAAAGACGTTTTGGTTAACGTTCAGTTTGGTTTGCCACTTCAGGTCATTTTTTACAAGATCATCAGGCATTTTATCGTTCAGGCTAGAGTACAGGGCGAATTATTCTCCTGTATTCTGTCAATAATTTCTATTTTATCAAAACCAGTTAGGCCACCAGTCTTGTGATCTAAAAATTTCTTCACAGCATAGTAGTGAAAAATCTGATTCTCCTTAATTGGAAACTGCGTCTTAAGATCGAAGAAGGGCCGGGTCCCATCCGGATTGATCAGATCCCCCAATTTAGTTACCCCTGCATTGTACCATTTCTGTAGGTATGAATCATTAAAAACGAAAGGAAGTATTGGGTTATCTCTAGTTGGGGTGTACTAGTTCAGTCTACCTAAACCGAAAAGTTTCCGGACATTAGAAAAAACCCGGTATGCATTGTTCAAAGTCTTGAACCGAACCCGTTTAAAGTACCCAAACTCAAGTTGCCTCCAAAGACATCCTTTAGACTCTTTACCAAGTAAGGCCATATAAGGGGAGGGTAACCCAGGCTGTGTCTGACTAATGCTATCATGTAATAAGAAAGGGCTATTCTGTAACACCGTCGCCCAGTAGTATAGCCAAAGATTTGGGAGCGCCCAGCCACCTCTCTCCTTAGGTAGGGACAGCAGTTTGTATGATCTTCTTGTATTTGAGTATGACCAAATAAACTGACAACATATTTGCTCAAATCTCTGGAGGATTGCATTACTGAATTCTAGAGGAATTGTTCTGAAGAAGTATAATAGCTTTGGAAAATAAGTCATTTTTACCACATTGCTCCTGCCAATTATAGTTAGATGTAGGTTATCAATTTTCTTCAGTGCTTTTTTTGTATCTACAGATAATGGTTTCAGATTTTCTTCAACTATTGAGTCTATGTTGGCCGTAATACTCACTCCCAGATATTTTGCTTTAGAAACTACAAGGCTATCTGTCCAGTTTATGTTTTCGTTCAGAATTATCTGTGTCTTTGTTTAATTTAGCAAAACCAATGGGGATGATGGACGGAGCGTTGACAATACAAGCACTCACCCCCAGTCAACTGATCTGGGTTTAATCCATCACCGTTCTTTAGCTCACTCCACCACCCCAGTTCAGACATGGCCATATGCAAATCAGTCTGACCCTGCGCCTCATGGGAACAGTCCAGCCCGAACTGCCAAGCCATGTCTTCACTGGACCGGAATCAAGCTTCCCAGGACCGGATTCTGGCATTACAGCCGTCTTCAGCCGGGCTTGCTTGAATCCAGTGGCAAAGTGAGCAAGGTCCATCACCACCCCCTTTTGTACCGCTTTTGGCCGCCATAAGTGTGGCAGGGTATGCTCAGACGTGAGTCCCTTGCTCACCTTGCCACTAGATTCAAGCAAGCCGGGCTGAAGACGGTCCAGGGAAGACATGGCTTGGCAGTTCGGGCTGGACTGTTCCCATGAGGCACAGGGTCAGACTGATTTGCATATAGCCATGTCTGAACTGGGGTGGCAAAGTGGGTTAAAGAACGGTAATGGATTAAACCCAGATCTTTTGACTGGGTGTGAGTGTTTGATTGATTCAGATGCTCCGTCTATCACCACCTCCTTTCGTACCGCGTTTGTTTAATTTGGAGCATACCCTAATATTTTCCCAAATTCCTGTGCTTCATTTTCCAGGGCCTAAATAGCACTTTCAGGGTCTGGCGCAACAATTGCTAGATAATCGGCATATGCCATAATCTTGGTGCTGATACCGTGTCTGACATCAGGTGGTATTTCGGGGCTTGCTTCTATTTTAGTGATAAGTGGGTTGATATAAAGATCAAACAAAAGTGGGGAGCAAGGGCAACCCTATCTCGTTCCACGTGAGATTTTTACAGGTTCTGTCAAATTTCCATTAATCGTGATTCTAGCCTTAGGGGTTTTATAAAGCACCTGAATCGCCTGCAGCATATTGGGGCCGATACCTGCACGTTTAAGCACTTCCCATAAAAATAGCCAGGACGGTGGGGCGTGGCCAAGCAACATGGCCAACAGGACGTGAGCTCCACCAGCTCCGTCCCGAGGACCCGTAAATCCTACAATAAGATCCTGCCTGGGCGGTTGAATTGGTTGGAAAACGAACCGGAGGCCTCCCTGACTCGAATGAGACCCCCGCGCTGAAGGAGCGATTCGTGGAACCTCCACAAAGCGGCGACGGCGGCATTGTCAGCGACCAGAGCTCCAGGCTGATCTACGCGACGCCGCGGTCTGGGCCTGTGCCGTGGTGCCGAAGTGAGAATGGCCCCGCCCAGACGCGACGACTTGCTGATCCTAGACCGGGCGCGTCCCTGGAGGACCCCGGCGTGCTACAGACTGCGGCCGGTGAGCATCTGGAGGAGATTGGCGGCCGACGGGGGACCTCGGTGATATACGCCACCCGGCGTGAGGAGATCACGGCGCCCGCCCTCCCCGGGCTGCGCTCCTGCAGCGGAGCTGCCGATCGAGCGCCGTTGCCGCTGGAGAGCGATTGGCTGGCCCCCGGGACCTCGGGGGGCTTGTGAGGCACGAGGGCGAACGAAAGAGCTGTTGCCTTGGCCCCTGTTGGAGGCGAAAATAGAGTGGGGCGGATTCAGAGCTGTCGGGCGGTCGGCCTGGCCTACTCCATTTGCCGCAATCTGCGGAGGCTGCGAACCTGCACCTCCCCCGAACTGGTGTCTACATTGAACCCTCCGCCGGGAGTTAGAGGTGATTTGATAAACTGGAGGAGACCCAGGACACGGCGCCATAGGAGACACAACCACACTAGCGCCCCTCCCCCACTCGCCAGCCATCCTGTCTGAGTGCCGGAGCGCTTTCTTCTTTGCGCTGTGGGGCACGCGGCGGGGGAGATTCCTGGCTCAACCTGCACTGCGGCTGTGTGCTCCTCTGGTGGGACGCTCCTGGTGCCTTGGGAGTCGTGCTACTACCGCTTGGAGGTGAGGGGAGAGCCTTGAAGTGCTTTAGTTGACCTGCTGGCCGCCTATTTCCTCATTACCATTGCAAGTACCGGACTCCGACCCCCACAAGCATTCCTACACTGAAGGGGGGACGGGAGCTCGCCTCCTCAAATTTACTCCTGTTACTTGGTCACCCTGCCTGGTTTGGACACTGCCCACATTGCGATTGCTTGACGCTGCCTGGCGCGACTCCATCGTTCCTGTTGTTCCCAACCTTGGCCCACCCTTACATTCCTTGTCGGGCCAGCGGGGCCTGAGGAGAACTCTTTGGGACATACTGGATAGGCGCAGGATCTGCTTCACCCAATGGCAACTCGCAAAGATAGATCCTCGAAGTCCTCCCAACCTAACACCATTGTACAATATACTACTCCACGTCTGCCCTCTCAGAGGATCACACGGCAGACGGGTCCGGAGGACGGGGGGGATGGACCGGCGGAGCCATCTAGAGCAGAGATCTTGAAGGCTATTCAGGGATCCCACTCTACTCTGGAGAGGCAGATAGAGACTGTCTCCATAGATGTGAATCTACTCCGAAACGATCTCCGCAAGGTGGCAGACAAGGTTTCAGGCGCAGAGGGCAATATTACCCAATTGCAAGGTGAGGTGGCCTCTTTGCAAAAGTCAGTTGCGCAACTTACATCCACTACCCGTGCGTTGGAGAGGCGAGCTGAGGAGGCGGAGGGTAGGGCCCGTCGAAGCAACATCAGGGTCCTGGAAGTACCGGAACGATTGGAGGTGGGAAATGCTGAACGCTTCCTGGAAACTTGGATCCGCACTCACCTTTGCCCGACTGGACTGTCCAGTGTCTTTATCGTGGAGCGAGCACATAGAGCCCTTGTACCCCCTCCGCGCCCGGGCGAGCCTCCTAGGGCCCTAATCGCGAAGATCCTGAACTATAAGGACCGTGACTGTATTTTGAGAGCTGCGAGGGAAACGGAGTCCCTCACAATTGAGGACAGCCGCGTGTCCATGTACCCTGACTATACCCAACAGGTGCAGGAACAGAGAAAGTCCTACCTGGGAGTTAAACAAAAGCTCCGAGAAATGAAACTCCAATATATGCTTTTATATCCAGCCAAGCTTAAGGTGCTCTCCCAGGGCCGTGCTCACTTCTTTGAGTCACCAGCGGAGGTGTGGGAGTGGCTTGAGATTAGGGCGGATGACCTGCCCCCGGGTGAGCGTGGTGGCCCCCGTGAGACCTGGGGGACCAGGCCCCAGAGAAAGTGTTGAGGCAGAGGAAGGCGCCGCTCTGGATCCCTAGGTTCTCCTGAGACTCGAGTTACGGTAGGAGCGGATGGCGCACTCCATATGAGAACATCACCGACGAGGACGGTTCCGGGGTCTCCTGGGGCCTCCGTCCCTGGTGAGGTGTTGGTCCCAGACACCTTACAGGAAACACTGCTGGACACGGACTCCACAGCCCCGGTGATCCCGGAGACTGCCCTTTCTGAACCGAGGTTGGAGTAAGCTCTTGACCTGAGATACATATTGATTTACGCTCGGTTGTCCTCCAAATTGGGGGGCCTCCTATTGGAACTCTGCTGGTCCACCACTATTCTTGATTGACACTAAGGGTTCTGGATACATAGCAGAAGCGGAGGACTTGTGCCCCAACGGACTGAGGTACGGGGTGGGAGTAGGGGGTCCAATTTTTTCCCTGAGCAAAACGTCGCCCATACTAATAACTGATATTAGTAGACATGCCCGGGAACAGTCTTAGACCACTGGGTCTCTCAGGGAGCTGGGGGGGAGGGTGGGTGGGTTTGGTTTGTTGTGTGTGTTGAGTGAATTGTATGGGGTGGCTGTGTATGTCCTGGCACTGGCAGGGGAAGGGCGGGGTGGCGTTTCTTGTTGTTGCTATCCTTTTGCTCGTGGGTGGGGGTGGGGAAACTGTTCTTGAAGAAGTTCTGAGTTCTAGGATTTTTGGGGGGTGGGCTAGGGTTTGTGTAGAGGTTATTGCTGGCATTGTATGCATAATGAATCCGACATATGTGTGGCTCATTGACCGGGCTACCCCTTCCAGTCTAGCTGGAGTGGGGGACAAGTGGCGGCAGGTCATATTGAACATATGCTATGGCCCGGATGGGCGCAATCATCGACCATGGGTTTTAAATTTTTAACTTGGAATGTGCGTGGTTTGGGTACTTGCACCAAGAGACACAGGGTCCTCTCCTTCCTTAAACGACATGGGGTTTCAGTAGCCTGTTTGCAGGAGACCCATTTAGATGAAGACGGCGCACAGCGGCTGTCTAAAAAATGGAGAGGTCAGATCTTCCACTCCTCCTTTTCCACATATGCCAGGGGAGTCCTCATTTGGGTGGCCCCAGGGATTCCTTGAGCGGTCCAGTATGTCGAAGCAGACGTTGATGGCAGGTATCTACTAGTGCGGCTTAAATTAGATGACAAGGAATTGCTACTCCTTAACTCCTATGCACTGAATACCGATGATCTGATCTTTTTTTCTCGAATCCAAGATCTTGTAGCTTCAGATCTGGATGCACCCTTCCTCTGGTTTCGGACTTCAACTGCGTATTGCACCCTGAGTTGGACCGCCTTCTCCCTCAATCGGGCACTAAGCCCCGTATGACGGCGCGTCTTCGGGAAGTGATGCACAATCTGGGGGCGCTAGATGTGTGGCGAACTTGTCATCCCACCCTGAAACTCTACACGTGTTATACTCCGACACATGGCACCCATAGCAGATTGGACCGCGTCCTTGCGGCTAATCTCACCCCGTCTCTCACCTTGACGGTTACGCATCAGGCCCGATACCCGTCAGATCATGCCCCGGTGACGTGCATGGCGCAGTGGGCTGATCGAGCTGCCCGTCCCCGCACCTGGCGAATGCCCACTGACATTCTTCAAGATCAGCTGGGTAGGGACCATGTGGCGACGACTCTATCGAACTACATAGAGCTGAACTGGGGGGGGCGACAGTCTGCCCTACTCTACTAAATGGGAGGCCCTGAAGGCGGTGGTACGTGGAGCCTGCATGGGCCTCACCTACGGGGTCCGGAAACAGTTGTTGTCTGAACTGCACGATGCAGAGGTTGTGCTTCAACGCACCCAATCCCAACCGGATCCTGACGCGTTAGATCAGCAGACGGAGAAGGAAGCGCCGGTGTCGGTACAGGACATCCTCACTCGACTTGACGAATTCACATTGGGCCAGTACAGGCAACGTCTCCATCGCGAAGGCGACAAATCTGGTCGCTTATTGGCCTGGATCCTTCGCCGTGAGTTCGCGCCTGAAAGGATAGTTGCCTTACGAAACTCTAGTGGTGTTATGGTCCATTCAGAGTCAGATATCCTTGAGGTCCTCCGTTCCCATCTGCAGACTGTGTACGAGGCTGACCCATTGATTACGGAGGACTCCTATCGTCCATATCTTCGAGACTTGGACCTTCAGACCCTGCCGGAGGCGGCGGTGAAGGAACTTGAGGCTAAGCTGACGCTGGGCGAGATCAGCGCGGCGCTGGCCACCCTCCCTCGAGCTAAGACCCCTGGCGGGGACGGTTTCCCATCAGAGTTTTATCACTCTTTCGGGAACGTTCTGGCTCCCCTCCTATTACAAGTTTACAATGAAGCTCTGGATGCTGGCACTCTTCCGCCCACCATGAATCAAGGGGAAGTCTGCATGATTTTGAAACCGGGCGGAGATAGTTGCGATCCAGCGGCATTCCGTCCTATTACCCTGATTAATACGGATGCAAAAATCCTTACTAAGTTGTTAGCCACTCGCCTGGCCCCACACATGACTCAATTGATTCACTTGGACCAATGCTGATTTATCCCGGGCCGTAACACGCCGATGAACCTGCGCCGCCTAAATCATGTCCTTCATGAGGTACGAGGGTCCTCACGTGCTTGTGTCAATTGATCTAGCTAAAGCCTTCGATACGGTACATTGGGGGTATCTGATGGAGGTGCTCCAGAGAACGGGGTTCGGGCCTGGATTTTGCAGTTGGATCCGGGTGCTCTACGGAGCGCCCCATGCCAGGGTTCGGCTGGGATCGGCCCGATCGGAGGAATGGGGAGAGGCACCCGTCAGGGTTGCCCTCTCTCCCCTCTTCTGTTCGCTCTAGCGATCTAACCCCTTGCAGTCTCCGCCCGCGCTGAGCTACAGCAATGGGGAATCGCGGTAGGTGACACTGTCAATGTGATCTCACTCTACGCTGACGACGCACTATTCTATCTAACTTCCCCCTCCGAGGCCCTGCCCGTCTTGATGCGGACCCTGGACCGCTTTGGTGCGGCCTCTGGCTTAGCGTATTAACCTCAGTAAATCCCTGGTTTTCCCATTGACAGGTTGTACTCCGGACCCAGGCGTGGATATACCATATTTGGGTCTACGTTGCGAGCAGGAAGCGTTCCGCTACCTTGGCATACAAGTGGCCGCAACTGACGAGGCCCTGTTGACTTATAACATCGAAAGAGTACTCCAAGCTCTCCACAAGTCTGTTACCTTTTGGAACACACTCCCTCTCTCCCTTATGGGGCGCTTGGCGATCGCCAAAATGGTGGTGCTTCCCAGGATTTTGTACATTTTGCAGAATACCCTATGTCCATTGCCCCCCCCCCCGAGTGTTTCACACACTCGACTCGCTCCTTACCTCCCTACTCTGGGCGGGCGGGTGCAGTAGAGTAGCTTTGCGCACAGTAACACGGTGTTGGGAAGAGGGGGGCCTTGAGGCCCCGAGATTAGATTTGTATTATTATGCAGCGCAACTTCTCCCAGCCGCGAAGTGGTTCGCTGACGAGGAGACCTGGGAATTGGCACTACTGGCAGGTACGGCGAATGAAAAGACTCTGAGGGAGGCCTTGATGCAGGGACGTGGCGCCGATAAAACTTTGCCATAAGTGGTGCGTCACACAGCAGGAATCTGGCAGCGATTCGTCGAGAAGGTATTAAGAAGGGCCCCGTTTCATAGAGAGCTCCCGGTGTGGATCTTGGCCCCGGTACTCTGGTTGGAGGAGAACATGTCCTACCGAGAGTGGCGTTGTGGCGGATGTGAGACCCTGGCGGACCTCTACCCGGACGACTCTTTTGTGTCCTTTGAACGTGCCACGGAGTCTTTTGAATTAAGTAGGGGGCAATACCTCCACTACAGAAGCCTCCAGGACATAGCCAGAACAACGTGGCCCCAGTACCCGGAAGCGCCTCCGCTCACCTATACTCTCGACATTATTCTATGCTGCGGGAGAGGTAGACGGCTGATTTCGCTACTCTACTCGGCAATGCATCGGGACTCGACCCCCCCGATCGCACCGTCTTGGGTGGCCTGGGAGGCAGATCTGGGGGTGGAGTTGGAACCAGAACAGCGTAAACGAATCGGGCTCTTGACCCGTAAGGTCTCCTGCAATGCCTATTTCAAACGTATACATTTCAACTTTGTCCACCGTACCTATATGACCCTGGTCTCTCTGAATCGCATATCTGCAGATAGACGACACACTTGTCCTAGGTGTGGGGCGCTGAAAGCGGGTTTTCTCCACCTAGCGTGGGAATGTCTTCTGGTTAATACCTTCTGGAGGGAAGTAGTCGACCACATTGGTCGTGCCACAAAAATCAGAATTGAGCTAGACCCGCTCCATTGTCTGCTGGCTCTAGTGCCCAAGCCTAGAAAGAAGAAACTGTCTTCTAAATTCTTACAACTACTGCTAGTCTTGGCAAGACGACGCGTGGCTATCACCTGGATGGGTCAAAGGGCTCCCAAGATTTCCCTCTGGCTGAGGGATGCCAGAGAATGGGCCCTAGCTGAAGAGACGCACATGCAGCACACTCGCAGGGATGGGAAACTACAGGATGATCTGCTTGCTTGGAGGACGTTGTGCATGGAGGGGTTGGCAGATGATGATTCGGATGCCACCAGCGCTGAATTATTCACCCCGGTTGAGTCTGAGTCGGAGTGTGCTGAGGAGGGAGCCGAACTAGAGGGTTTGAGTCCGGTGTAGTACCCCTCCGAATCCACGCTAATATTCCTTGGTACGCATAATTGTAAATTGTTGTTATCCCTACAGGTCTTTACTGCATTATAATGACTGTGCCTTTGCTGGGCCTCACATAGATAGCCTGATTCGTTAAATACTTTACTAATGATGCCATGCTCGGGGAGTTTGTTTCTTGTTCAATGTTAAACAGAATAAAAACGAAAAATTAGCGAATACAAAGATAGTTCGGCATCTAGAACGCACAGCTGAATTTTTCCTTTCTACATGCTCTGATTCTACGCCGCCCAGCCTCCGGGATGTGGGCCAAATATGGCTGTGTATTGTCCTGAGAACTGCATGTTAATAATTTATGCATATTAGTGGTTTGGATGACCATGTAAACCTGTGCCTTCTTATAATTTCGCAATAAAAAAATATTTAAAAAAAAAAAATAGCCAGGACACCCGATCAAACGCTTTTTCAGCATCTAGTAGTATTAAAGCGATCGGGTCTCCTGCTACCTTTGCTGCATCAAGCAGCATGATTGCTCTTCGTACATGTTCGGTTGTTCCTTTTTTGGGGATAAACCATGCTGCCAGTCGGAGACTAGGCTCTGTATGTTTTGAGAAATCCTACTGGCTAATATTTTGGAAAATATTTTAGAATCTGTGTTAAGGTAATTGGCCTATAGCATGCCATTTCAAGTGGGGATTTATCTTTCTTTGCAAAAATTATGATTTTTGCAAGGGACCATGAAGGAGGGGGGGAGGGGGGGGGCACCAAAAATTGAGCCAACCAGTAGTGTAAAAGTGTCTTTAATCTGTGGCTCAAAGACTTTATAAAATTCTGTGGGAATAGAGTCTAAACCGGTAGCTTTGCCATCGGGTAAGCTCTTAAATGCACTTAGTATCTCTTCCCATGAGGGAGGGTACTCCATCTGTTCTTGCGCTGATGGGTTAAATTTAACCGTAGTTACAAGATCTGAATATCCCGAAATGTCTATACTCCTGTTTTCCAAAGGTCTAATATCTTCCTCGGTATAGATATCCCTATAAGTAGTAGTTAAAGCTTTATTTCGATATATAAAACATATCATAAAAGCAGCACATTACATCAATAAGAACAGTTTAGCAACATTCAGTGCAAAATATGCTACATAATCATCATTAAGAGTTTAAAAAGGAAAACATCTTTTAAAAATGACAAAATAGGAGGGAAACACATTACTGGATCAACAATTTTTTCGCAGTTCTTATACGCCAGGCCCAGCCTAAAAATTTTGCCATACAAGAGGCAAAAAAGGGTCTTGCATCTGAACGCAGTATGCGTAGGGCTTCCAGATGTGAACGGGTTCCCAAGCTCCTACAAAGGGGCTTCAACCACCTCCGTCTAGGCGCTGCGTAAACGCTGTACTCAAACAGCAAGTGGGCAACAGACTCTTCCCTTAGGTCGCAGAAGGGGCAGTAGGGTACAGTTTGTAGGGGCGGTGTCCAGGTGGAAGTAAACTGGCATAAGGGAAGCACCCCCACCCTAAATTTAAAGTACAGTGATCTGTCGCCTGAACTATGAATAGAGTCCAAATAGGGTTCCCTGTAAGGGATCTCCTTAGATAATAAAAATTGGGCGACAGATTTACAATGGTTTGTGTTACATACTCTCTCGTTGTCCACCCAAGACCAATAAACCCGTTTTAGCAATTGTTTTGAGGGTGCTGATTTGTTGGCCCAAGCATCTCCCAAGCCCAGCTTATAAAGGAGCCTCTTCACCTCCTTTAGCCAAATAATCTTATGGCAACCTGGAAGGGACAAAATGTCATTTAGGGCTTCTGCATAGCTGCGTAGTTCAGGAACATTCCAGATTCTGGACCATAATAAAAGGGGACGTAATTTGGCTTGCTCACAAATTGGGCGAGTGCCCAAATCTAGCAAAAGGGGGATTGTGGGGGTACTGTGGGGTAGGCTCATAAGATCTTTATGAAAGTTGTTCTCAAGATGGGCCAGTGTGTCAACTCTCTGGCAGCCCCACAGTTCAGCACCATATAGTGCTGCGCTCACAACCCTTTCCCTATAAATGTCTAGGGGTGCCCCAATTGGTTTTAAGGATGAGGCACGCTGTTCTTTGAGCAGAGCACCTGCAACCCTCTTATGAGTCAGAAACACCTTTTGGTGGTGTGCCTTCCAACTCATAGTGTCGCTAAGGCGTATGCCCAGATAATTAAATTCTTTGACTCTTTCGAGTGGAACAGAATCTAGAACGGGGGGAACGACAGATTTCTTGGGGGGGGGTTGAGGACAAGAAATTTAGTCTTGCCTATGTTTATAGCCAGACCCTTTGTGTCGCAGAAAGCCTTGAAACTAGAGAGCAATGATTGGATTCCCATCGGTGATTTCGAAATTAAAAGGATGTCATCCGCGAATAGGAGCGTCGGGATTTTCCTTCCAGCCAGGGTGGGTGCATCTGACGGATGTTGCAGGAGATGCTCCACCACTCCGTTGATGTAGAGAGAAAACAGAGTGGGGGCAAGCACACACCCCTGGCGGACGCCCCTATCGACAGGGATGCGAGGTGTTTTCTCCCCCTGGTCACCCCATCGAATTTGGGCAAAATTGCTGTCATGGAATTTTTCAAGCAAGGCCAGCAGATATGGGGGCAGACCTAACCCATCGAGGACATTCCACAGTAGTGCTCGTGGTACCAGGTCGAAGGCTGTTCGCAAGTCAATAAAGACTAAATATAAACTGCCCCCTCCCAGCACCACCACTTTCCAATAGATCATTAGAAGGCGAAATGTTTGCTCGATTGTGCCTGTCCCTGTTCTGAAACCTGCTTGCAAGTCTGACAAGATCTGATTTCCATCAGCCCACTGAATAATCCTGCCCAATACCACTTTACCCGCTACCTTTTGGGTTGAGTCCAGTAAACTGATGGGACGGTAATTTGATGGGTCGTCCCTGCAACCTTTTTTGAAAATAGGGACGACCTCAGCGCCCCTCCATGAATCAGGGAACGAACCTCCCGACAAAACCTCATTTAGGAGGGAAGCAATTAGTCTACTCCAAGAAGAAGAATGGTTCCTTATTAAATCACCCGGAATCCCATCAGGACCTGCCGCCTTATTTGGTACAATACACCTGATTGCCCTCTCTACTTCAAGGCTAGAAAATAGACCATCATGACATGGGAGGTCGGCTGAAGGGCTGGGAAGTAAACCCAAAGGTAGTTGAACTAGGTGAAGTGCCCCTAAAGGAGCAGAGTATAGTTTCGAAAAGTGGGCAAGCCAAACATCGCCAGGGATATTGCAGGTTAGCTGCTGATCAATAGGCTTTTCCCTGGCTCTTAATAGATCCCAAAATCCCTTAGCATCTTTCCTAGCGCTTGCCTCTACTAACTCCCCCCAGAATTTAGAATCATGAGCATCTTTGGCCTCAGACACAGATTTTTTGTAAAGTTTCCTCATAGTCCTGATGATAACTGGGTCTTTGGTCTTTAGTGCAGAGATAAGTTCCCTCTTAGCTGCTCGACATTTAGTAGAATACCACTTATCTCTCGCCTTCGGAACACCTTTCAAGGGGGCCCTAGAAGTGGGTTGGGGGGGCGATAAACAAGTCACTCAATGCCACTATAGTCTCTGTAAACAATGGCAAGATCTTTTTGCTGGTAGGGCTTGAGGCATCGAGCCAAGGCTCCACCCCTGACAAAATAATCCCGGCTTGCGTCATCCTTGCTTCGTCGGCTGAGACTTTGGCCCACTTTAGGCACCTGCCGCAGTTTGTAGGAACGACTTCATGTGAGGCTTTCCACTTATGATCAGACGTGCCTTGGTTTCCAGCCTGCCAAGGAAGGGTGATGGTTAACGAGAGGGGGTTGTGGTCACTATCACACGACTCTATAACCTCCATGTCTTGGTGAAGTGACCAGAGGTTATAATTAAGCATGATAAAGTCAATTCTGGAAGAGTGTCCCGGCCTGTTATACGTGTGAGCACCCATAAGATCAGATTTGGAGCGACCATTTGTTGGTCTCAGATTGTACTCCATACAAAGAGCATTGATATCTATTGCACTTTGTGTCCATTTAGGGATCGGATCAAGGGTCAGGATAGGGATACCTCTCCTGGTGTCCTCTTCAAAGGTATCCAGAATGTCTTCCCTGGCCAGTGGCTCAAAGCAGCAATTGAAGTCGCCTGCAAGAAGAACATAAGAGTCAGTGTTACAGGCAGCTAGATTGCTGTTTAGGCCTGTTGAGGTTAAGTGCGATGCCCCACCTCTGGCGCCCCTCAGATAGAGATTGAATACTTCCATGTTTCTTCCACCTCTACAATGTATTGAAATCCACTGGAGATCCACTGATTAGGTAGTCCTGTGCTTTACACTGAGACCCAACGCAATACTGACCCATATGAGGAGGCCGCCGGACGGACGACCTTTGGATCCTTGATGTTGAACAGTCGGGACAAAGTAGGTTGAAAAACCTACTCTGTGTCTAGGTTCTTGACACCAGGTTTCCTGTAAAAGGCAGATGTTATAGGGTTCTAAAAAAGCATTCCATTCAGGATTGACAAAATTGCGTCCAAGCCCTGCCACATTCCAGCTTAAAATCTTTAGTAGGGGGCGTGGCCAAGATGGCGGGGTAGAAGGACGTGGTCGGCTAGAGCTCCCGACCCCATCGGAAGCCCGAGCCCTTAACTCAGCAGCGTATTCCCCCCGGAGCTCCGCAGCCCTGCTCCGCTGAGAGGGGAACGAGCGACAACCGGATTGCCGCTTCCAGCGCTCGATTTGGTGCGCAATTCACCGTGTTCCGGGAGCCGTGCCCGGGATCGGCGAGGACCGAGGGTCCGTCAGTGCTCGGAACAGCGAGGCGCCGGTCAACCCAGAGGCGCGGTGCGGACTCGCCGCCGAAGTGGAGGAGGTTCCCTGGCTCCGACAAGCTGCACAGCCGGGCGTCGGGGAGCGGAGTGGTGAGGTGTCCGGGAAGAGTCCGTAACCCCCGGCGCCCTAAGATGGCGGCGAGCGACAACAACGGACCCCTGCCCAGGCTCGCTGGAGAGCCGCAAACTGCACAGTGAGCCAGCTGTCCGGGGCGGGCCGCCCACGCTGCCCGGCGGACACCACCGTAGGTCCGGTAAGCGGAACGCCTGCCCAGCCACTTTCCCAATCGGGACCTGCAGATCTCCGTGCCCCGAGGTGCTGAGGGGACCGGGGCAGACAGTACGCGAGCGCCCGGCTTGGAGGCCTGGCCGTGCACGGCGCTTGGCGGCGCGGCCCCCTAGTGGAAGCGGGCGGCAGTGGATGATCCGTGGTCACCCCCCAGGCACACAGCGCCCCAGGACCACCAGCAGCCCTCCGCCCGGGCGATACAGCACCCCCGAGGCTCTTGGTCCGTTTGGCAATTTTTGGAGCAGTGACCTACTTTACCATCAAATGGATGGTGGATGCTATTGATCCTACCAGAAAACAGAAAGTTGAAGCCCAGAAACAGGCCGAAAAGCTACTGAAACAAATTGGTGTGAACAATATAAAACTGACAGGATATGAAATGAGCATTGCTGCCCACCTGGTGGACCCTCTCAATATACAAGTGACCTGGACCGATACTTGGCCTGCAGGCCGGGAAGCACGCGGTTAACGGTGGGACGGCCCAGAGGAGTGGTGGATCGAGTAGAGCGCCTGAAGCGGTCGCATCGCCGGCTGGACCCTGGCATACACCGCACGCCGTTGTACTGGCTAGGCGGTGGAGGGGGCCTCAGATAGGTCCTAAGGCAGGGCCCGACGGGGTTGCTCCCTGGCTGAGGTGGTCTGCCACCGACTGGACACGGCTGCCCCCCCAGACGAGCGGCGCGCCCGTTACCTCGGCTAACTCTCAGACGCACTACGGAGCACCCAACGAGCACGGGGGGCTCAGGCTGGGTTGCCCCTGGAGGACCCACGGGCTGCACGGACACCGAGAATAGCCAGAGGTGAACTGGAGTGGGCGACCGGAACCCACGGTATCAAGGGTCGTAACGACTAGGGTCGAGAACGGCTACTCCTGGGCCGGAGCGGCACCTACGGGACCTCTGTGGGGAAGACCACGACACCACCCTTCTTCAGCCTGAGGAGAAGCTTCCTACCGGGACCGGTCGGGTCCTTTTGAACAGACGCGCATCGCCGCCGGCGCCGGGCTGGGACCAGGCTCCCTGAAGCCCGGATCCCACGCGCAGGACGGCACAGACGGGAGCGGAGGCCTGATCATGGCGGGCCAAAGAGGAGGGAAACGCAATGATCGCACCGACCGCACACTCCCGGAGATGCTCAACAGACAGCAGACCAAGGGGGACAGAGCTTCTTCCTCGCCCGGAGCAGCTGGGAGCTCGCAGTCTGGTGCAGCGGCAGAACCCCCGGTGACTAGATCCTTTTTGGAATCTCTCTTTGGAACGCTTAGGGAAGACTTCCAAGCCCTCAAACAAGAGGTAGCGGGTGAGGTGCGTGAGGTCCGAAGGGAGGTGGAGGGCCTAGGCGAGAGAGTGGAAACTGTGGAGACCTCCACGCACAGGCAAGCCGAAGAGATCACTCTTCTCCAGCAGGATGTTCTGACCCTTCGAGAACAACACCTTGACCTGCAATTGCACAACGAAGACCTGGAAAACAGGTCACGAAGAAATAACATTCGTGTCCGGGGTGTGCCACCCTCGGAAGAGAACCCAGACGTTGTTCGATACCTGCAAGAACTCTTTCGCATGGTCTTGGGAGAGGGGGACGACTTCCCCATTAGGATTGACAGAGCGCACAGGGTGGGTCCCACCAGACGAGCTAATGGCCCCCCTCCAGATATTCTAGCGTTCCTCCCAGATTTCCCGCTGAAAGAGAAGATCATGGCGGAGGCTCGAAAGGCACGCTCTCTCACTTTCCGGGACCACCCTGTCGCCTTATACCAAGACCTGTCCACGATCACGCTGCAGAAGCGCAAGTCATTCAAGATCGTGACAGACTTTCTTAAACAGCATGAGACTCCCTACTCATGGGGGCACCCCTTTCGTATTATCTTTAAGTGGCAGGGAGAGACGCACCATGTACGAAACCTCCAGGACGCCTGCGAAATCTTGAGCATCACCACAGAGGAGGAGGACTCCCAGACGCCTGGACGGAGGCGCTCAACTGACGATGGCTGGCGTCGTGCCACGAACAGGAGAAGGAGGACAGCGGCACCAGCACGGAGGCCAGGGTCTCCTGCGATCAGGGCGGAACAAGAAGCTGCGGTCCGGACTGCGTCTACGGTGCTAGAAGGTCCACCGGAGGTGGCACTGACCGCTTAACTACGTTCCGGGGGGAACTCACAGTAGCAGTATTTCTATAGCGGGCTTTGATTGAAGGGGGGGGAGTGAAGGTTTGACTACGTGTGGCTGGACGTCCACTAAGGTAACATTCCACGGACTGGTCCGTTTGGGCTTGTCCGGGACTATTTCAAGTGGTTTTGGGTGCACTGGTGCGGGGGGGCAGCATGACCCGGGGGATGCTGAGGGTGGTGAGAAGGGATCTGGGGGAGTTCAGGTGGGGGTTGGGAGTACAGGGAGGGGAGGTTTGTTTAAAGTTGGGGATGGGGGCGGTTGGCGAGGGAGAGTTAGAAGTTACCTTGTCCAGTGCTTTTACGGTGTCTGTGTATGCCAGTGTAGATATTCATATGTGCTTAGAGGTCGTCCTGTTCTCGCACACTCTGGTTCGCACACATAAGCAGATTCATCCACTCCTTCCATGGCAGAACTAAAGATACTGACCCTGAATGTCAAGGGCTTAAACAACCCCACGAAAAGAAGGGCCATCCTATCTTTGTTAGAAAACTCCCGGGCGGACATCTGTCTGCTCCAGGAGACCCACTTGTTAGCCAATGATTGCCACAGAATGAGGTCCCTCCATTTCCCTACACAGTTCTTTTCCTCCAATGCGACTAAGACTGCGGGGGTGGCTATTCTTCTGTCTAAATCGTTTAAAGGTGAGGTGCTGCACAAATTTGTAGAACAAAAGGGTCGACTTCTTGCCTACAGACTTAAAGTGGGTACTCTCACGTTCACTGTAGGCTCCGTTTATGCCCCGAATGACCAGCAAGATAGATTTCTACGCGGGGCTCTAGAGGAGGTCACGGCTTCACCGGACGCGCACATTATGCTAGGGGGGGACATTAATTTGGTTTTTGACTCCGCGAAAGATAGATCGGCGCAGCGATCCCCACAGGCTGGGGAACTCTCGCAGGCGCTCAAGGCCCAGTTAGTTGAATCCGATCTGCATGACCTCTGGCGCGAACTCCACCCTACTGACACTGATTTCTCCTACTACTCGCATGCACACAAAACTTATGCCAGACTTGATTATCTACTGGTCTCTGGCCCTGTTCGTGACCTGGCCACGGCCTCAGAAATGGGTGTTATATCACTGTCGGATCATGCACCAGTCTCGGGGACCCTACATCTCCACCCGTGTTCAGCCCGGAGGGGGGTTTGGAGGCTTCGGGACACCCTCCTACATAGGAGAGATGTGGTGCAAAGCATTACGGATTCGATCAAGGACTATCAGCTGCACAACTCCAACGCTGATACGTCCCTGTCGACTCAGTGGGGGGCTCTCAAGGCAGTACTACGGGGAGAATTTATTGCGATCTCAGCGGCAGATAACCGTGAGAGGAAACGGAAACGGGACAAACTCACCCAGAAAGTCAAGGAATTAGAAACCGTGCACCGCCGCACTGGGGCTCCCAGAGTCTGGAAACAGCTGAAGGCAACGAGGAAACTCTTGTCCTCATTGGATCTTGATAGGGCGGAATATGCAGCATTGCGCCTCAAACACGCATATTATACTGGGGGAGACCGATGCGGCCGCCTGCTGGCGGCCAAATTGAGAGTGGCCCATCAGAGCCGCCAAGTGAAGGAACTGGCAGGGATGGCGGGACAGGGGATCACGGGTGACGCCGAAATTGCCGAGACCTTTCGCCGCTTCTATGCTGAGCTGTATAGAGCGGACGCCACCAATACGGAGGACGCGGAGGTTTACCTGGATTCGGTGACCCTACCGTCCCTGACCCAAGAGCAGGCAGCTTATCTGGAGAGAGAGATTAAGGTCGAGGAGGTGATTGCGGCGATCTCTAGGCTCAAACTAGGGAAGGCCCCTGGCCCAGATGGCTATACAGCCCTCTTTTATAGAACGTTCTGCGGGACGCTCAGCCCTATCTTAACTACACTATTCAACTCCTTCTCTGACCCTGGGACTATCACTCCGGATCTGCTACGAGCGACAGTGTCTGTCATTCCCAAGCCAGGGAAGGACAGGAAGCAGTGCGGCTCGTACAGACCAATCTCTTTGCTAAATTTAGACCTGAAACTATACACCGGAATTCTTGCGGCGAGACTGGCGCAGCACCTCCCTGGCCTCATTGAACCGGATCAGGCCGGTTTCGTGCCTGGACGGCAGACTGTGGACAACACTAAACGTGTTGTTCACATCTTGGAAAAGGCCTCACGTGTTCCAGGGGAACGTATGCTCCTCTCGGTCGATGCGGAAAAGGCATTCGACCGGGTGCACTGGCCCTACCTCGAACAAGTCATGGCGAAGCTGGGGATGGGAGAAAAATTTCGAACCATGGTCTTTAATTGCTACAAATCCCCCTCTGCTGCAGTGCGCGTGAATGGCTGTGGATCGCGATGGTTTGATATCGAACGCGGCACGAGACAGGGTTGTCCCCTCTCCCCCCTTCTTTTCGCGCTCTACATGGAGCCGTTTGCCCAGCGAGTGCGGCAGAACGTGGCCGTGACCGGTGTACGAATGGGGGGTTTCACCCATGTAATAAGCCTTTACGCAGACGACGTTATTTTCGCGCTGGAAAGCCCGAGGCAGGCCCTACCCGCCTGTATGGCGGAACTCAAAGCTTTTGAGAAAGTAGCCGGCTTTCGGATGAATGTGGAGAAGTCCACAGCCCTGGACCTCTCCCTGACTCTGTCCACGAGGAACGACCTACAAAGGCTCTTTCCATTGCGGTGGTCGAAGGATCAGGTGCAATATCTAGGGATTACGTTAGCTCCCACGTTGCAGAACATGGTTTCCCTTAACTATGAGGCAGTTGGCAAGAAGGTGAGAGATGAACTAGGGAGATGGAACAAAGGCACGCTTTCCTGGCTTGGTAGAGTGGCGGCGATTAAAATGACCGTCTTACCCCAAATTCTGTATCTATTCCGGGCACTGCCCCTGCAACCACCTAAGGGCTGGATTCCGCAAATGCAAACTGACGTGTCCCGATTTGTGTGGCAAGGCCGTAAACCCCGAATGCGCCGCATTCTCACGACATTGAAACTGGAGGACTGGGAGTTCCCGACCTCCGCAAATATTTCCAAGCGGCCCAATTAAGATATCTGGTAGAATGGAGCAGGTGGGAGTCCGATAAACACTGGCTCTTCCAGGATCAGGCGGTGGCCGGACGCCCTTTACAAGAAATACCCTTTCTCCGCCGCCCACACCGCCCCCCGAATTTATATGCTTCTTACATAACACCGGTCCCGTTGAAAGTATGGGACGCCACAAATCGCACGTTTGACCTCACCACGTTTCCCTCGCCTTTCACGCCGATTGTAGACAATCCCGACTTCACACCGGGGATGGAACAAGGGGCCTTCTCGCATTGGAGGGACAAGGGCTGTAGGGCACTCTTCCACATGTACGCGGCGGATGGAATTATCCCCTTTCACAGCCTCAAAGATTCCTATCAGTTAACAGAATCTGACCGCATAAGATACTGGCAGGTACGACACTGGGCCTTGCAGCCGAGTGTGAGGGTATCTGCAGACAGGGGGCTCCTCCCATATGAGCGATGGCTAATTACCCGCACCTCAGACTCCAAACTTATCACTGACCTATACAAACTGCTTCAGCTCCCGTCGTCCCACTTCTACATTCCCGGTAGAGAGCGATGGAATAGAGAACTGGGGAGAACGCTTAGCCTTAAAGAATGGGAACGTATTTCATTCAGAGCACGTCACCCGGCCTACCACGTAGGCCTCACAGAAACCTTCACAAAAATATCCACCTACTGGTATCACACCCCAGAAAGACTACACGAAATGAACAGGCTTCTCAGCGACAGGTGCTGGCGAGAGTGCGGGCAGGTTGGCACACTGACACACATCCTCTGGGACTGCCCAGTGCTGCAGGCCTACTGGTCGACAGTATTAAGACGAGATTGATAAATGCTTCGAGATTGAACTGCCCCGTTTTCCAGCGTATACCCTACTTGGTCTACCAAATGACTTAATGTATCCACTGAAATCTAAGAGAGGGAGGCAGATTGCCATTATGCTGGGTTCTGCGGTACAAAACATACTGATTCATTGGCGCACAACTAACATTCCCTCACGCACGGGTTGGCTGCATAGGTTGTGGCATGTTCTGGGGATGGAAAAAATGTCTTTCACGCTAGCAGGAGATGTGACTGGTTTTGAAGAACTGTGGCAACCCTTTCACTCACTGTTGGCTTCAGAATTCACCGAAATCACATGCCCAAGGTACCTCAGACTACTGAGGCTTACACCCCCTTTGTGAAGCAGGGTTTCATTTGGGTGGAGACTGCCGGGGACTCGCGGGCGTACGCGGGGTGGGTGAGAGGATGGATGATTGATTGCTTTCAAGTTACACGGCACTGGACGGGGTGGGGGGGGGGGAAGTTGGTTGGGGCATGTTGTTCTATTAATAGAGGTACAAGCCCATAGGGCAATGCTTTTTTCTTGTTTTTCCTTTTTCTTATCTTGCCTTGTATGGGCCGTGATGCGAAGAGCAGGACATTGAAACAGCCCCAGGACTGGGACATTAGCATTTCTGATCTTGAGCTGCCTCTTTCGGCACCCATTGCATGTTTGTACACTGCTTTCTGTGCGTGCTGTACCTTTCTAATAAAATGCTTTAAACATGAAATCTTTAGTAGGGGTTCGTCAGAGATAGAATGCTTGGAGGGGTGGGTAAATGAAGGAGGTTTGATCACAACCGGTCTGGAGGACCTTGGAGATGACTCGATCCGCTGGTGGTTCGAGGCCACAGCTGTACCAGACAGATTAGTCCCTGCTGCTTCGGTAGGGGTAGGTGAAAAAGAAATCAAACAACGTGAGTCTAACCATTCTTCCACTCTACAATGATCTAAAGTATTGGGTATAGTTGGCCCCTCATCAATGGGCAAACTGTTTGGTGGCCCTACTGGACCTGCTGCTGGGTAATCGAGAGTTAAGCATGCAATTTGGCCTTGAGTCTGTAGTGGCGTTACTTTCCTTAGTTGTTGGTCAGCCAGTTGTATAGAAAGTCAATCTACCTCCTCTAAGCTGCCAAATCTGTTGTAGGTTGAAGGGGCATTCCAATATGGGAGGATATCCTTGTGACTCTGGGGATGGCTCGTCCATGGATGATGTTGGACCAATGTCCAGTCATCCACATGGTTGTGTCTTGGTCGGGGAGGGTAAAAGAAGGTCAACGGCCTAGGTATAACAGAGGATTCATCGCTGTTTGGCCAGGAACAGATATGATGCGCCGTGTGTGGTTCCTCGAAGGTCACCACTATACAATCCCCAGGACTGGTTTTTTTCATTGGACCCACCCAAGGAGTTCTACGAACCATCAGGACTCGACTTCTTCGGCCATTAGGAATTGGTCTGTTCACGTTGAGCCAATGCATTATCTTATTTTTCAAGGACCAATGATTCTCGTATTGGCCATGGCCGATCTTGGGGACACCCGTCAACACAACCACATACTCATTGGCCTCTGGTGGGAGGACAATATAACCCCCTCTGAAGTTGTCCTTTACAGGGGGGTCCTGGATTTCACTAGGGTTAGGTCTGTGAAGCACTTCGGGTTTAGTGTTTGCTGGTTGGCGTGCGGAACTGCGTTTAGGAGCCTGGGGTTTAGTGTTAGCGGATGTATGGTCAACAGCCACAGTCCTCGGTTTAGGAACCGGCCTAGCAGTGGGTGGTACTGGGAGGGGAAGTTGCTGGGCTTGGGATACGGGAGCTAGTGGTATTGGGTCAGCTACACTGAGGCCCTGGTTTTCAAGGCTTCTCAGGCCAAGAGTGGCCAGAGCAATAATGCTCTTTTCCATCTCAAGCAAGTTGTTTTCTATCCTCGATAATCTGAGGTCGAGGGGTAAGAGAAGTTTTTTAAGGGTTTCCCAAACCATGTCTATGAATTCCTTGTTATTCTTACCCAACCCCTCTACCTGTGGGCTCTCAACCTCTAAGATGGTGGAAGAGGGAATAAATAGGCCCTCTCTCCTACCCTCGCTTGGTGGCTGTGTACTCAAAGTGCGCTCTGCTATAACATTAATTGCTGGGGCATTAGTCACTGCCAGCTGTTGAGAAACTGCAATTTTTGCCTTCTTACGGAAGTAGGCAGAGCGAGAATGGCGTTTTCTTTTTGGTTGTTTGCCACCATTACTGGTGGTGATCGGGGGTGCCTGAGGGAGTGGGTTAAGGGTTGAAATCTGATCACAAGAAACTGTGGGCAAGTTTGCCTCGCCTGTGTTAGGTGGTTGCTCTGAGGTTGGGGAAGAAATAGCAGGAATCGGGGACTGGTGGACATCAACCTGGGTAACTACACAATGGTGGCCAACAGGACGCTCTGGAGTAACCGAGGCGGCTATGTGGCCTAAGGAGGATTTTTTTGAAAGTGCAATGACTTAAGACAGCCTTCTTGCAGCTACTAATTCTAGGGAGACCCGGGTTTGGAGTTTGGATATCTCTTCATCTATGGCTATGTTAGTACGGGTGATAAAGTCATCCATGGGGCCGCTGATTGGTGGGCCACCTTTCGAAGCCTTGCTATGTGTTACCCTAGTACTCATGGCGCTTGATACAAGAGAATAACTCTGATCAAGCGGGCAGAATAGGGTAACGTGATTGAGTCTTTACCTTTATAGGCTCGATGAGGGTATTTGAAATAATAGGCGAAAATGGATAGGCCAGTCCAGTCCTCTCTGTCCTCGAACGGCCTCAAACGGCCCGCTCTTAGCCCGGTCTTCGCCCCGTGCTGCGTCCCGCACTGCGGGAGTCTAATGGTGTAATATAGGGGACGTGGAGGCGGGGGGCGGGCCAGCGGGGAGAGCGGACCGGATGCTGTGTCCGTGGTCTCGCAGGTACTCCTGGTCACTGGAGTCCCCGCACGCTCGCAGCCCCGCCGAGCCTCTGACCCTTACCTCTGCCTTACTCCCTGTTGCCGGTTGAAGATGTGCAGCGCACTCCCGTGCGATGCGGCACCCGCGAAGCGGGTGCGGCGAGGAGTTGGTTCGAATGTAGCCTCGGAAAACGGCAATGTCTTTCAGCAGTCTTTTGCCCAGCAAGGTGTTAGCCCCAATAGGTGAGAGTAGTAGGAGGTTTTAATGGCGCTAGGAAGGCGGGGGGCGGGCCAGCGGGGAGAGCGGACCGGATGCTGTGTCCGTGGTCTCGCAGGGACTCCTGGTCACTGGAGTCCCCGCACGCTCGCAGCCCCGCCGAGCCTCTGACCCTTACCTCTGCCTTCCTCCCTGTTGCCGGTTGAAGATGTGCAGCGCACTCCCGTGCGATGCGGCACCCGCGAAGCGGGTGCGGCGAGGAGTTGGTTCGAATGTAGCCTCGGAAAACGGCAATGTCTTTCAGCAGTCTTTTGCCCAGCAAGGTGTTAGCCCCCTATAAAACCCTTCAAAGTCTTTATGTATTTTACCCGGGTCTTTAGTTAGGCCCTCTAAGTTGGTATTAATTTCTGTTATTGTATTCATTGTGGTCTGTTGTCTAATTGCTAGAGCTAGCTGGTGCCCTATTTGTTCCCCACATTTGTATACTTTTCCCCTGGTCATATGGTTACTGCGTTTCTATATATTGTGTTAAGTTAGCATGGGTTTAACATTTAATGGGCTTATTAAATGTTTAAACAACATGTTTTCCTTCGGCTTCAGTTTGCACACGACACCTAATTGTTATTGTAGCTTTCAACCTAGACGAAAGATGTGATTTATTTGAGAATAATATGTTATTGCTCTGATATCAGTTGTGCTTGGTACACTTGGTACAACTGTCTGCACACTGAGAACTGCACCCTCTAAGAATAACCTAACACAAGGTTGCTGAAGGCCTGATACTCGCACCACATTAGACATAACACAAATAATGTTGCTGCCAACATTGGGCTCTACGCGGGTTTAAGATAGAGTTACAGGGACTGAATCAACACACTTGATGCTTCGCATGCAGAGAGCTGGTAGCTGTTGATGTGATCTTCTACTACTGACCATTAGAGGTATGGGCCCGCCCTGCTAAAAACCCAAATGAGACCTTCTTAGAAATAATATAATATGCTAAATAGGGTGCGCGAAATATAGGTGATACAGATTTCTATAGATTTTGCATTATAATATGCTATCACCATTTGCTTACTATGGATTAGTGACTATGCTGATAACTTTGATTTTTATAATATGTATGTTGGTATTATATATGATACTGCGTTTGAGAACCTTGCATTGAAAAAATAAACATTTCAAACTTGCACGTGTGTTCTTTGACTCCCAGTTTTTGTTTGCAATGATTATAGAACGAAAGAGTGTTCATGTGTTCCACGATACCGGAGGTACCCTAAGTTCATGTTCTGGATTGTCTAAGTCATTGGGAGTTTATGAGAACCAATGAGACACTGTAGCTAGCTCGGTAAGGGGATTTCTGATACTAAGGTGAGTTTTGGGTCACCCTAACTCACCCAGGTTCTAGATCTCTGTGCACAGTTCTGTGGGAGAACGGAAACCCTGCTACATGGCGCCCATACGTTGTTGGCCTTATATCATGACACTCGAGTAGTATATCATTCAAACCTTAACACCTTCATTCCGGTTTCCGGAAAACGGCGGTGTCGGACAACCTACCTATTTTTGACATAGGTCTTTTTCAAGCTTGAATTTATCTAAAACGGTTTCTTTGAATTACTACCCAGTTGTGCTACAAAGTATTCTTTGTTTTTTCGAGTTCCTGTGCTACCATAGCACAAGCCGTGGACATCCCGCAGCATAGTCGCATTGCGGTGCGTGACCACTTGCGGGCTTTTAATGTCCCTGTGGAAGGCTTGGCTGTGGTTCTGGTGGTGAGTGCGGAACATGCTTACCCGTACGAACTGTTTTATTCGTGGGTGACATTTCCGGCGGTGGACGCTAATTCTGGAGTGTTCCATTCATACACTGCTTCAGCTGTACCGGCTGCGTATGCTCCGTACAGGGCACTGGAGGTTCCTATTGATGCTTGGCAGCATGGAGTTTGGTTTGGTGGCGCCCTACCACATGCTTTAACCGCTCCGAGGTTGGGTCCTTTGTCCATTCCGGGCACTAATTGGCCCGCTTTGGCTGGATTCACTCCTCACCCTAATCGCGCCACTTGTAACGTGGCTGATCTGCGGCGACTTCATGAGGTCGCAGTGTCTGTGATTAGAGCGCTTGTTCATTACACAAGCCGTAATGTTCAGGACGCAGCCCCTAGGGGTGCGCAGCTTCGAGCGGAACAGGCTGGTTTGAAAATCAATCCTGTCATGGTGAATTCCGTAATGGGCAAGAAGCCCCAGGATAAGGATGATTTTCCTTTCTGGCTTGCGGAGAAATTCGGCCAGCTGGAAGCTGTGTTTCCTAATACGAATCCTTGTGACAAACTCCGGATTCTTACGCTTAGTTTACCGAAAGATTTGGCCCCTGAACTTGTTGACTGTGAGACCTGGGGTAAGACTTTTGCAGCGGTCTATTCGAGGTGCTATGGCACCCAGTCTGTGACCAATCTGGGTGCAATCCTTAAACGTGTTCAAGATGATCACGGACCGGAGTCGGCGGTTGAGTTGGGTATGCGCCTGTGTGGCACCTTTGATATAGTTTGCGATTTGATCCTTGCAAATGTCAAGGGGGATGCGGTGAACTTTCAGGTTGCTAACGCTTTAGCGTTAATTCCCGAGGCCGAGAAACCCCGTCAGTTAGCAAGGATAATTGTGGTGGCTTATAAAACGGTTGGCCGCAATGCAAAGGGTCTTAAGACTTTTTCTGATCAAGAGAAAAAGCAGCCCCAGGGTCAGTCTTCGGAAACTAGTGGTCAACCTAAGTCCAAGAAACAGAATTGGCCTAAAAAGCAGAATCAGGGTAAGCAACAACAACAAACACAGGTTTCTGCTCCTGCGTCTCCGTTGCCTGCGCAGTCGGATAGAGTTTATGATTTGCGCTATTGCGCGATGATTAAATCTCCTGAAAGGTTTCAGGCTTCTGACCAACGCTCTCCTCGTTCCTTTCAGGACTCATCGGCTCCGTCAACCGGTGGTGGAGGGGGCGGCAGGGGCCGGGGTGGCCAGCAAGGACGTGGTCAGCCCCGCCCGCGTAACGGTGGAGACCAGCAGGAAGGCACTACGCCCAAGAGACCACAGTTTGCCACGAAGAAAGTCGCCGCCTTGACAGCGCATCGATATGCCCTAGATAGTGAGAACGCGGCTTCGGAATCTGACGTGGGCTCTGACCTTGCTGGACAGCGCTGCAGAGATTACCATAGTGAGAGAGGCCCTCGGTCCACTGTTAAAGGTGACAGCGAATGACACTTATGTTGTAATTGAAACTGCTGATACGCATGTTGCTCCCCTGAACGTCTTTTTGAAATTGTCCTGTTAATCGAAGGTGACATGCAGCGAACTATAAAAGGGGTATTTTGGGAAAATCTTTCGTCTACGTATGACATTTTGCTTTCGGAGGCTTTCGCGCACACTGTATCGAGAGTGGAGGCGCTGCACTTTGCAGAAGAGTGGGCTCTGGCGCTTGCGCCGGCTGTGTACCGCAATCAATGTGGCTGGGATAAATTGTCTCCAAGCCACGAGATTCCTTTACGGTCTCAGCCGCAGCCTCAACCTCAATATCCCATACGGCGTGAAGCCAAAGCTTCAGTCGCGGCTATCCTTGAACAATTGGAATATCAAGGTGTAATTGAAACGTGTGTGTCACCAATGAGTAACCCCCTTTTTACTGTAAACAAGCCGGACGGCTCATATCGTTTGGTTTTGGATTATAGGCAATTAAACTCACATTGCCGTAACTGCGCAGTACAGAATACTCATGGCTCTGCTTTAGTGAATAGTCTTGAGCGTAAACGGTTCAAAACCACGCTTGACATTTCCAATGGTTTTTATGCCCATAGATTAGATGGTCTAAGTTCCCAATGGACCAGCTTTACATGCGGCGGTGTGCAAAAAATGTTTCGGCGTCTCCCGATGGGCTATAAGAATAGTCCTGGAGTATTCTCCGCACGCATAGTCTCTCTTTTGGAGGGCTTCGACCCAGTTGCTTGTTCGTATGTGGATGACATTTATCTCACAGACGACGATCTTTGGGAGCATCTGTGTCGAGTAAATAGCATAATTTGTAACTTTGCAGACATAGGTTACAAGTTTAACTTTGCACAAAGTCGCACATTGCAGAGTACACAGTGTTGTTTCTCGGCTACGAGCTTAACAACGAGGGAAAGGGGTTGGCACCTCACTTCCTGGAGAAATGCGCACAGTTGCGCTATCCGACAACACTGAAAAAATTACAATCTTTGCTGGGCTTTTTGAATTTCGGGAGGACTTACATTCCGGAATATGCCCAGCGTATCAAGCCTTTGTATGCTTTGAAACAACCATCTTTTTCCAAATCATGCTGGCTGCCTGAGCATTCAGCCATTCTGCAGTCTTTGCAGGCTGATTTGCTCGCTTCTGAATACTTACAGACTCGTGATAACCAAACCAACCAGGTGATAAGAATTATCCCTGGGGCGGTGGGTTTCACATACCTGACTTTTAATGAAGGGGATACAGTACCTATTGCTTACAAGTCACACTTTTACACTTCGGCTGAACTGTGTTTTTCCACTGTGGAGAAAGTTTTAACAGCTGTGCAGATGGCAATTCTTAAAGAACGTGCCCTGTCACAAGGAAAACGCATGTTGGTTGTTACCCCGTGTCCTGCCTTGGAGGCGGTCACGAAAGCCAGTGTACCAAATTCCAACACACGCACAGGAGGTGCAGGCACTTTTAAATACTGACTTGCCGTTTCATTTTTGCGAGCTGGTTCATAAATCTTTAATGCCTCCTCCACGTCTGGACTCGCACATTTTTTTAAATTGGTTAGCAGTGGTCTCATGACTACATTTGAAAAAGTATTTGGTATTATCCCTGCGTTCTTTCATTCTATATTCGCAAGTTTGTTTGGCGGATTCCCTGTGTTGCTGGCTTTGGCTGCAGGCGTTTTGGTGATATTTTGCTTTATAAAACATGGATGCCCATCCTGCGCAAGAAAACGCTCAGCCCCTTCTGACACTGTTTCGCAACCGGATGCTTGATTACTATGGCGCCTTGCCGCTTGCGACTTTAAGCACGGCATTTGGATTATCATTTCGATTTTCCTATTTCACATGTGTCCAGCCTGTGTTTCATTGCCTGAGCTGTGATTTCGACTGGGCCATTGATTTGTGTCTCTGCTTACCGATCTCTCCTGACGTCGATTTTGATCTGCTGATGAGCCCCGTAGTTGCTCATGAGTTGGTTTGTTCTGGCGAAAGGGTTATGGCCGTGGCAGCGATGCATGGACTAATGGGTCAGTGGGACATATCCGCAGCGGCGCATGACTTTCTGGCACATAGCGTTCTCGAGAACCCACTGAGTTGTCCTCTGATGTTGCTAGAGGATTCGGTGCTGGAGGAGCACGTATGTTCTTTCCCATTGCTTAATTGGATGGCTGAACTGTTTTCGGATGATGACAGTGATTTCATGTTGGAAGCTGTGGCTACCTATTTTGCATATTCTATCCACCCATGAGTGGCTTTGGAGACTTTCACTATTATGGCACGTGACTTTTTAGTAATTCTGAATGGTGCCTTTTCTGTTACGAACATTCGACTTTTATATGTTCTGGGCCTATGATTTTATAAATGGCCTCTAGTTCAAGTTTTTTTATATTTTTGTGTGGCCACTATAGGCATTCATACATATTTTGTATTATTAATTCATATATACATTTACATACATTTAGCGTGGCTCAATATTGTTGAACTCTGCTTTCATGTTTTGCCTTTCTTATAGTATTGGATTGTTTTTTTTTCCTTTTTTGACCGTTCTCGGATCATTGGGGGGGTGTCATATGGTTACTGCGTTTCTATATATTGTGTTAAGTTAGCATGGGTTTATTAAATGTTTAAACGACATGTTGTCCTTCGGCTTCAGTTTGCACACAACACCTAATTGTTATTGTAGCTTTCAACCTAGACGAAAGATGTGATTTATTTGAGAATAATATGTTATTGCTCTGATATCAGTTGTGCTTGGTACACTTGGTACAACTGTCTGCACACTGAGAACTGCACCCTCTAAGAATAACCTAACACAAAGTTGCTGAAGGCCTGATCCTCGCACCACATTAGACATAACACAAATAATGTTGCTGCCAACATTGGGCTCTACGCGGGTTTAAGATAGAGTTACAGGGAATGAATCAACACACTTGATGCTTCGCATGCAGAGAGCTGGTAGCTGTTGATGTGATCTTCTACTACTGACCATTAGAGGTATGGGCCCGCCCTGCTAAAAACCCAAATGAGACCTTCTTAGATATAATATAATATGCTAAATAGGGTGCGCGAAATATAGGTGATACAGATTTCTATAGATTTTTGCATTATAATATGCTATCACCATTTGCTTACTATGGATTAGTGACTATGCTGATAACTTTGATTTTTACAATATGTATGTTGGTATTATATAAGATACTGCGTTTGAGAACCTTGCATTGAAAAAATAAACATTTCAAACTTGCACGTGTGTTCTTTGACTCCCAGTTTTGGTTTGCAATGATTATATAACGAAAGAGTGTTCATGTGTTCCACGATACCGGAGGTACCCTAAGTTCATGTTCTGGATTGTCTAAGTCATTGGGAGTTTATGAGAACCAATGAGACACTGTAGCTAGCTCGGTAAGGGGATTTCTGATACTAAGGTGAGTTTTGGGTCACCCTAACTCACCCAGGTTCTAGATCTCTGTGCACAATTCTGTGGGAGAACGGAAACCCTGCTACACCCTAGTTGCAGCCCATGCCGCCGTTCTTTCTGCAAAGACTGAGCCTATCTCGGCCTTTACCACCGCTACGACATGCTGGATTACTTCTACTCCCCCTCCTGCCTTTATTGCCTGCGCCAAATTAGTTTCTTTCGCTGTCACTTTATCCTGGAGTTTCTGCACCTGTGCTTTTTCAATTTCATTTCTTTTGATTGAAAAACTAAGGGTCTCGCCCCTAACCCCGCCTTTAAATGCATCCCATACTATCATCAGAGGGGCTGAGCCTAAATTTACCTCAAAGAACTCCTCAATCCACTTCTGCATATGAGCTTTGTATTTGACATCATACAGTAGCGCTTTTTTTTAATTTCAAATCTTTTTTATTGAGCAAAAACAGAAATGATAACGGCCATAAGGCATCAACAGAGTTACATTCGTATTGGAGTAACGCCGTGGTCAGGCATGGATCAGTGCATATAAAACAAAACATACATACATACAGTAACGGAAAATAAAGCATAATGAAAACTAGAGGGTAACAGCAGACCGGATCTGTAAGTGAGACAAGATGAATGAGTTGAATGAATAAATAAATGGATAAACAAATAAATAAATAAATGAACAAGGTAAACAATAAAATATGCCATCATTGCAATCTTTACAGTTGTGCACAGTTCCGTAGAGCTCTCCATCCAAGTCTAGTCAAATAATACCAGGTATACTTTGTCATCCCTGCACATTGTGTCTAAATCTGGTAAGCCCATATGGGCGGGATATAACCATTATAATTCGTGCATCGGGCAACCCCACATTTACTAAGTGTTGATCTCATTGGTGGTGTATCATGGTGGCTCAAAAGTAAAGGAGGCCTGGTCTAGAGAAGACCATAGTTTTTTGTTGGTAACCTGCCATGGTGATGAGTGAAGAGCGGGATTGTCAGTGCCCCTAATGCAGGCTAGCCATTCCCTCCAGGCATTAAAAGAGACCTCAGACGCTGATTTCCAATTGCATAGGACTACCTTGCATGCTAGTGTTAGCAGGAGATCCAGGAGCTGACGGTCATGGTCCCCCTTTAGTAGTGGGTCTAAAGCCCCCAGGATAATGTAGATGAACTCCCTAGCAGGATGTATGGCAAACGTGTGCCCAATGTAGTCAAAGATTTTAGTCCAATATGTTTGGAGCATGGGGCAATCAAATAACATGTGTGGAAGGTCACCAATATCCGAGGAGCAGTTCCAGCAGGTCGGTGTGTCTCGTAGGCCAACCTTAAATAATCGTTGTGGGGTCCAGAAAGCCCTGTTAAGGATCATATATTTGGTCTGTGATAGTATCGGCGAGACCTTATGTGTGAGTGCTGATGCATGTATCTTGACCCAGTCTATGCTTATGCCAGTATTATTTGGTTCTGATTCCCATTTGGCTTCGTTACGCCTCATCGATTTGTTGGGTGTTGGTGCAAGAAGTTTATATATTTTTGAGACAAAATGTCCAGAGGATTGAAAGTGAGGGAGCATAGATTTTAGCCAAGGCATCGCTAGTTTGAATGTTCTGCTAGATAAGGCTGACTTTAGCTTCAGGAACGAGTAAAAGTCAATCGGTAATAGGGAGTGTCTAGCCTGCAGAGTTGAGAATGGTAGTGGCATGTTATTTTCGTGTAGATCAGCAATTACATTAACACCTTTTTCAGACCAGTGGTCCCATATTATGGGCGATCCGCCAAATTTTGATTGACGGGTTACGCCACAAGGAAGCAGATGAAGAATTATGGATCTGTAGACCAGTTTTGAGAGTGCGATCTAACCGCAAGAGAGCCCTCTTAGTATTAAGTATGATGTATTTAGAATTCGTAAGGTGTGAGAGATCCATTGTGAGTACAGCAGAGAGCGGGGCCTTTCCGACAATGGATTTCTCAATGTCAATCCATAAGGGCGTATAAATGGGGTCTTCGGTAAACCAGGAAGCTCCTTGTCTGCAGAGAAAGGCGGTTTGGTAGTTTCTGAAATTTGGTAGACCTAAGCCCCCTTTAAGCTTTGGCAATTGCAGTTTCCTCATGGCAATTCTCGGTTTCTTCCCTTTCCACAGGAAGTCCGTTAACGACTTCTCGACTTTATGTAGAAAATCCTCTGAGAAGGTCATGGGGAGCATACATGCCATATAGTTTACCAAGGGACTGATCATCATTTTTAATGTTTCCGCCCTACCCCACTATGAGAGGAACTTTGGGGACCAGCCATCTAAGAGTTTTTGTATTTTTTTGTAGAGTATCTCCTCATTAATTTTTAGGGTGGTTACCAAATCCCTTTCAAATTCCAGACCTAAGTATTTAAAACTCTTCGGTTGCCAGGTCAGCCCGGATTCGCCCAGGATGTTTTTATCACACAGATTGTTTAACGACTTCACCTCAGTTTTATCCTTGTTTAGGGAGTACCCAGATACACTTGAGAATTCTTCGATTGTGGAGAGTAGCGCCGGTATAGCCTTATCAGCTTTTTCACTCATGACCAGTACGTCATCAGCATAGGCCGTGAGTTTGATTGTACAGCCTGCGAACTGAACTCCTACAATTTCAGGGTTTTCCCTAATATAGTACAAAAAGGGTTCAATTGCCAGGAGGAATAAGGACGGGGACAATGGGCAACCCTGCCTAGTGCCTTGTTCTAGACTAAAGGGGGGGGAAAAGGCGCCACCAGCCCGTACTCTAGCAGAGGGACAGGCGTAGAGGGACATGACTAACCTAGTGAATAGGGGACCCAGGTCGAATTTGTGTAGTACAGCATTTAAATAAGTCCAGTCAACTTTGTCAAACGCTTTTTCCGCGTCTAGTGTGATAGCCACGGTGGGCGTGGATAAGAATTTCGCTTTTTCAATAACGTGAGCCAGAATTCTCGTGTTGTCGCTCGAAAGCCTGTTCTTCAGGAATCCCGCTTGCGAGGGGTGTATTAGGGTCGGCAGAACCTTCTGGATTGTTTTGCTAAAATCGATGCCAGGAGCTTACAATCTAAATTTATCAGTGAGATAGGCCTGTAATTTTTGGGGAGTTTATGATCTTTGCCTTCTTTTGGTATTACAGCAATTACGGCTTCAGTTCCTTTTACCTCTCCTGTGGTACTAATTTCTTGAAAAACTTCTAATAGAGGAGTTGCAAGAATATGGGCAAAAGTCTTATAAAACGGTGCAGTATAGCCATCAGGGCCAGGGGCTTTCCCTTTAAGGCATTTGATCGCGCTAACAACCTCCGATTCAGAGATCGGTTCATTTAAAGCTTCCTTTTCTGCGGCCGTAGGTGTTGGTAGTGTGCAGTTTGAGAGATACTTCTCCATTTTTTCATTGTCAACGTGTATGTTCCTAGCATAGAGTTTCTCATAAAAGTCTTTGAAAATGTTCGCAATCTTAGTGGGATCAGAGTTAGGAGTACCATTGTCATCGATTAAGGAATTAATGGTGTTCTTCTGAATTTTAAATTTAAGATAAGCCGCTAACCCTTTCCCTGCTTTGTTTGAGTCTCAGATTTTAAAACGCTTCTTCCTGTCAAGCCAAATTCCTGCCTTCTCACTGATAAGTTTATTGTAGGTGTATTTTTGATTGGACAGTTCATTTAGGACTGCAGGGTTCCTACTCATCAGGTATTTTTGCTGAAGTTTCGAAATGTCCTCTTCTAACTTCAACAAGGCCGCAGTGCGGTTTTTATTAATAGCAGAGGATATTTTTATAATAAGTCCCCTTATAGTGGATTTCAATGCCTCCCAACGGATGGTGTCTGAAGTGTCCCCTCTCCTATTGGACAATAAAAAATCTCTAATGGCGGTGTCAAGGGTTTCTTTGTGTTTTGTGTCATTAAGAATAGTATAATTGAATCGCCACATAGATTGACGGATAGATGGTTTAAGATTAGACAGTGTAAGGGAGACGCATGAATGGTCAGAGACTAATCTGGGAGCAATGTCCGCGTCCTCAACTCTTGCCACTGCGTTGTTAGATAGGAGTATATAGTCAATTCTCGAAAACGAGTCATGTGGCGGGGAGTAGAAGGAGTAGTCTCTACCATCAGGATGCAGTAAGCGCCACGTGTCCACCATATGGAATCTATTGCATAGTTTCATGAATGCCTTATGGGCTTTGCCTGGGCGAAAGACGCATTTAGAGTCTCTATCCAATACAGGGTCATATGGGAGATTGAAATCGCGTGCCAAAATATGGAGTGCTGTGTCAGGAATGGAGATGATTTGCTTCGAGAGGCCTACCCAGAAGGACGGATCATGTGTATTTGGGGCATAAACAGTTGTGATAAAGAACTCAGTGTCATCTTTGAGTAATTTCGCCGAAATCCACCTCCCTTTCGTGTCTGTTGTAGTAGAGACTACGTCCACATTCGCATTCTTGGCCACCAGCATCACCACCCCATTCTTTTTTGAGATTGCTTCAGAGCCTATCACTTCGGTGTAATATTTGTTACGCAGTGTATGAAATAGCTTCGCCTCTAGTTTTGTCTCCTGCAGTAAGGCTATATCTCCACGTTGTCTACGTAGATAATCCAGTACCTTTTGACGTTTAACTGGCTGGTTGAGACCTTTAACATTTAATGATAATATTCGAAGATTAGCTATAGTTGTTGTCCCTATTGGAGTGTCCATTACATGAGCCATCAATTATACAATAAGTGATACCGTCTCATGACCCATGCGTATGCGCAAAAGTTGGATCGAAAAGAGGGTCTCATCCCTTTGTTCAAGCCAGCAAAGTCATATCTCTCATTGAATACAGGGCTAGTACTTTTTGTATGGAATCGGCGGACAGAGTGCAAGCTCCGGAACACAATGTGGTGCAATGTATGCAAGTTAGGATGCAAGATGGACAAAACTAAACAAAACGATATACAAAATGCAAAAACAATCCCCCCCTTCACCCCCACCAACCTCCCTCCACCCTCCTCCCTCACCCGCAACCCACCCCTCTCTCCCCAATAGTAGAAACAACAGAACATGGCGACTCAGGAATGACGACCACGAGGCCGCCTCCAAGCAGCTTACTCATAACTATTAATCTTTGGGGCTGCAATCCCAATTTAGTGAAGGAATAAGCCAAGTATGTAGGCAACAATAAACTATAGACAACAATGGTGCCATGACCTTGAGCGCAGGAAGGTCAATACCTTGACTTCAGTATCATAAACCAAGTATCATAAACCATGCACAACATCATCAGTTATTATCAATGGGAGTGCCATAAAACAACTCCACATCAAAGCATAATACTTCATACTTTAGTACTTCAGAACTTCACACAGCGAGCACAACAGCAACTGTAGAAGAGTTATTGTGGTGGCACCTGACACCAATGGGAGTGCTATAAAACAACACCACAGCACAGTACTTCTTGAGGTCCAGGAGGGACACGGGCAGTATCGTGGCAGCACAGATATAATCATTGTGAGTCAATTTCCAATCAAGGATACAAGAGATCGCTCTGAAACAGATCCGGATTCCTTTTCAAAAGACCAGGTTATATTCCTACTTTCGGATTTTAAGCCACCCAGGATTAACATTAGTGGGTTGTGGTCCGACATAAATCTGGGCGAGATTTCAATGCTAGAGGTACTGATCAGTGGTGAAGAGTTGAAAAAAATATTCTATTCTTGTGAGTGACACATGCGGAGCAGAGAAAAAGGTAAATCCATCTTGCTTGGGTCTCAGTTCTGCCCAGACATCAACTAAACCATGAGTTTCTACCAGGTTTAGCATGGCTTGAAACACCCTTGGTTTTCTCCCAGTGTATCTTCAGTCTTTCTTTGAATGCCAACAGATAGGTAGATTTAAATTAAAATCCCCACATAGTATGATGGGAGTCGGCCAATGAGATAGCTCTCCAGTCACCCAATCAATAACCCCTGGATCGTCCAAGTTGCTTCCATAAATAGAGCACAGTGTAAAAGTGCAGTTTGGAGCCAGTGAGCACCCCACAATAATCCATCTCCCCAGACTATCTGCCTTGACCCTATTTATCTATACATTGAATCTGTGATTTGCTAGCACCGCTACACCTTTCACCCTAACACCCTGAGTTGTGATCCCGATTACTTTGTATCCTAGTGAATTAAAAAGTTGTTTCTGGGCTCCCTCAATATGTGTCTCCTGAAGACAAATCAGGTCTGGGCCCAGAGTCCGCAGCCCTTGAGCAACTTTCTGCCTTTTTGCCGATCATTCAGCCCACAAATATTAACAGATATTATTTTAATTTTGTTTATATCAATCATCTTAATTTAGTAATTCTCTTAGCTCTCCTGCATTCCTGCCTGTTTCTTATTCTTTTTTTACCAATTTTACCAATTTTTCCAACAAAGTACTTTAGTGATCTGTGACTTATATCAAACTGACCCTTTGTGCCCTTCTCTTTACTTCTCTTTGGTGCCCACTCCCCCACCCCCCACCGCATCCCTTATTGAGCAGTCAAGGTGACTGTGTGTCAAGTGTGAGTTCCAGCCACCCAACCACAAACAGAAAACAAAGAAAAGAAATCACTAGTGATCGGGGGATCCTAATGCTTAATCCTTAGTGTAAGTTTTAGTGTAAATCATAGTCTTGAGAATAGTCCGTTCATCCGCTTCCGTTCCATAAATTCCTTTAAGAACTCTCCAGCTTTGACTTCTGACAGGAAGACTCTCGTTCTTGCCTCGTGAATAACCTTCAGTCTGGCCGGGTTCATTAAATAAACTTGGGCCCCTTGCTGTTGGAATGGAGAGATCAACTGGCGCAATCTACATCTTCGCTCAACAGTTGCATGGCAAAAGTCAGGTTTTGCAAAGAACTTTACCCCATTCGCCTCTTTCTGAGAGTTTGGTCTTGCTTTGTCATAAATCATCTACCTCAGTAGAAAGTTTCCAAAAAAAACTAAGACTCTGGGTTTATCATTAGAGTTGCCCTCACCCCGTCTGGTCTTAGCGTTAAAGGGAAACCTATGGGCCCTTTGCACTTCCAAGTCCCAGTTCCAGGTAGACTCTGAGGGAAATGCAGCTCGAAGTAGTTGACTATGAACCCTCTGGGGTCTTCTCCCTCAACTCCCTCCGGAATACCCAGTAGTCGCAGGTTATTACGGCGTTGTCTGTTCTCCGGGTCCTCCAGTTTAGTTATTACATCAACAAAGCACGCCTCATGCGAGTTCCCCAGTTCTTTAGCCTTCGCGGCCTCTCCCTCAAGTATCTCAGTCCGGGCTTCCACCATTGCCACCCTGTCACCGATATCTGTAGTGACTTTATTGAGCTTCCTCATCCCACTTTGTAATTTCTTGGATGCGGCCTTTTAATTTCTTGGATGCGGCCTTGGCGGAGACACTATCTGAGCGCACCTACTCTTGAAATTCCTTAATTGTGTTTAGGATTGATGCTAGAGTGGGCATGTCCACTTCGTTCCTGCTCCCAGTTGGGCCTGAAGCGCCCGTCCCAGGCTGAGGCACGCTAGGGGCATTCCCAGGTGAGAGAAGGCTGGGGGGGTCAGTGTAATCCCATTTTAGTTGATTCCGTTTTCGCCTAGATTGTCTCTTCCTCATGACAGTATCAGCGGTTTTACTTGGGGGGGGGGAGGGGGGGATCTCCTCCTAGCTATTATTTTTTTCTGATTGCGAGTCCTCTGCTGAAGAGGAGCCTTCTTTGCCTGTACCCGTGTCAGATAATGATCCATCTGATACAGAGTAGAAATATTTGGCGCTAGGATCTGGAGTTTGTGGCTGTGGGCCCCCAGGATTATCCCCAACTGCCAAGTTTTTTCCCAGCTCCTCTGCTACACACAAGGCTGTGTTAGAAGTTGTTAACAGCTCATTACTTCCATCCCTATTGCTTTGCCTGGAGTCTAACTCCGCCTCCTGCGAGCTCATAGGTGTTTGTGGCTCTATCTACATAGAGGAGACTTGGGGGGTGCTGCTGGAGAAGTCCTTACTGATCGCGCTGTCCTCCTGGCTAGCTGGCATTACAGTTCTTAGAGGGGGAGCGACCTGTGTGGATTAAAGGGCCCTCCTTTACCAGGTTTGGTTTAACAGTCTTTTTAGTGGCCCCCAAGTCCCTCTTACCTTTCGGAGGCTGGTCTGGCTTTTCTCCCTCCTTTTCTCCCTCCGATTGCGTCGCGGCCAGGTTAGTTTTTACTTTTTGGCCCCTCGTAGTCATCCTCGTTGCTAGCAGCAGATTCTCGTGTATCAGTGCTGTTTGGCCGATTATGATCCCTGGAGCACCCGCCTTGGTGCAGAGACCCGCTGAGACTGACACTACGGCGGTGAGCAGGACCCGCTGACAAAACGGTAATCGAACGATCAGGTGTACCTCCGCGTAGAATTTTGATCGACTGCGCGAGGGGTAAAGCCTCTGTGCTTTAGTTGTGGACATGGGAATCTGCTGATTTCTTGTCCGTTGATCCTGCCTCTGTTCTCTGCTTTCTGCTTCGGCGTTCTGAACTGGCTGACTAGCAGTCGTGCAGTGCAGTGTACGATAAGCAATGAGCACCGATCATCAGGATTCTCCCAGCATGCAATAGTGGCGAGGTGGCTGGATCGCGGCTCCTCCTCACACAGGCTCCATCACTGCTCCTCTGAAGTATGTTTTAATGGTATTTTCTGTCCAGTTTTAGGATGTGCAAAGGTGTTACCCACTATTACATTTCCACATTGTCCGCAATTCCAGCATTTATTCATTCCCTTAAACGTGTTTTTTTCAGATGCTTTTTTGTTTTTCAACATTTCCCTCAAATTTTTGGGACGGTTGTGTGCAAACATGAGTCGCCGTGTCCGCCGGGGTGCTGCTTGGCCGGTGACGGCATCGGGCAGCGAGGGAACTCCTGCGGGTGAAGGCTGCATTCTCGGCCTGCTCTGGTCAACGGGAGCCGGGCGGTGCCGATTGGACCCCATATGGAACAGCTGGGTAGACCTGGCCTGGCCTGATATCGTGAGGAAGACGCTACACTGTCCAGCGGAAGTCTCTTGGTGGTGGTGAGTGGGGACTGCCTAGGGACCTGGTGCTTCGGGGGCTAGATCGGGCCCCGGTGGGGAGGACAGGCGGCGCCCGGCACCGGCAGGGACAATCTGCGGGGGGACCCCTGACGTGGCCTTGGAGTACCCGATTGCTGGCCCGTGGAAAAGGCGCGCCCTGGCCGGCAGTCCCATAGAACATAGACCTTGAGTGGCACCGGCGGGAACAACCTGCGGGGGGACCCTGACCGTAGTCCTAAAGTAACCGATTGCTGGCCCCGTGGAAAGAGCGTGCCCCAGCCGGCAGTCCCATATATCAGAGACCTTGAGTGATCGTGGGTGTGTGCCAGTGACTTTGCGTGTGACCCCTGGAGTGGGTGACTTGCCGTGGTCGTTTGCCTGGGATACCCCTGGGTTTCCGCTCCTGGCCCTCGGAAGTACTTGGAGAGTATCCCTGTACACAGGGGCTTCACTGCCTGGGAAGCCTTGTGGAGAGATTACGCGAAGTGGGGCCGGAGGAGGCCAGGGCAAGCAGGGACCGATGAACAAGTGTACAGAGGAGGCGGGTCCCGGGGGCTCTCAGGCATCGGCGCCCGACAATGCGGCGCTGCTGGCGGCAATTACGCAGTCGAGGGACATGCTGGACGCCCAAATAGGCGCAGTTGGGGCCGACGTTACCCTACTCAGGCAAGACCTGCGGAACTCAGTGGAGAGAATCACCAGAGCACAGATTCGTATCTCGGAGGTAGAAGATGATGTCAGTGTCCTAAAGAAGAAGGTTGCGGCTATGGAAAAGATCCAGAAGGGCCTTGCCGTGAGGGTGGAGGATGCGGAACCTCCGCTTTGTTGGCTTTCCGGAGGGCTGTGAAGGGGACAAGACGGAGAGCTTTCTAGCCGAATGGCTGGAGGGCTGGATCCCGGCGGACACGTTATCCCACTGCTTCGTGGCGGAAAGGGCCCATCGGGCGCTAGTGCAGAAACCTCAGGTGGGAGCTCGCCCACGTCCAATTATAGCGAAGTTCTTGAATTACTTTGATAGGGATATCATCCTGCGGCAAGCGAGACTCAAGGGCACGCTCACCTACGACAATTCCAACATCCTGAGCAGCGTGAGCCAGACGCTGGTGGCGAGTTGTGTTTCTGATCGAAAGTCAGGCGTTAGTGCGGTCGATTCAAAAACCGTCTAGCCTTTAACCTTTTTAAATTTCCTGTGTATCGCTTTGGTGCTAATTTGTATTTTAAAATTATTGGGGGGTGAATTGGTTGGCAGAATCTTATACATTTTGTTTTGCACTCTCTCCCCCTCTGTACCTACCTGATCGGTCCCCGTTCCGTCACGGCGATTTTGTGCCACTTGAACGGAGGGACGCGACTCCTCCCCCTTGCTGCGTCACTTCCTGGATCCCCTACATGAGAGAGATGGTTACTCGGCCGCGCAGCGGACGAGCGCAGCGGGCGCGCCGACGGCACGCCAAAGGTGCGCCTAAGGTAAGCTCGTCTGCGCCCGGCCGGGGCTAGGGGCACCCAACTCTGCCCATCTCGCCAGGTACTCGGCCCTCGAATTGACTTGTCTGCACGCCCACTGGCCCCTTAGTTCTACTATTCGGTCTAAACTCAATACACTGGGGTTGTTTTGTCCAAGACAGGCCTTTTCCGGAGGTCGATTCTCCCTGGGCCATGGCACCTTCCCTGGGCATTCCATCCTTTTCGGGTGTCCCTCCCTTTTCCACCAAAGGGATTGCTAATTCCAAGATTACCGTGAGCTACCTAAACACCCGCTCTTTGCCCAAGCATCAGCTAGAAATCTATCAACTTTTGGATTCTGAAACACCCGACCTGCTATTTATTACCGAGACATGGCTCAATGAGGAATCTTCTCCGGACATCCTTGCTGCGATCCCGCCAGGCTATTACATACTTCAAGCTAATAGGGCCTCGGGTAGGCCGGGTGGTGGGGTGGCAGCTATCATGAAGCACCCTATCCAATTTTCCTCATTGGTTGTGGACGCTATTCCTTTGGTCGATTGTCTTGTTCTCAAACTGGAATCCCCAGTAGCACCTCTTATTTGTGTCCTGGCATACCGGCCCCCTCAGCACATGCCCAACTTTCCGTCTATGTTTGGTGACATGCTCTCTCAACTGGTCATTAATAATTCCAACATTTTAATTCTAGGGGACTTTAATTACTGGCCCTCCGATGATAGAGAGAGTGGGTTTCTTGACCTTGGCTTTCTCTGACCTTCTGACGGGCATTAATTGCTCCCAACATATTAAATCGGCCACCCACGTGAAAGGCCATATTTTGGACCAGGTATGGACTGCTAATCTAGATATTTCCACTCCTTGTATTTTCCCTTGTCTTTGGTCGGACCATTTTATTATTACCTTTTCTTTTTCTGTTACTCCCAAGACTAGTCGGATGCTGGAGGGCAATCTCTCAGCTAGGAACTGGAACAGAGCCGATCTTAGCGAATTCGTATCTCTACTCAGAGCCTCTCCCCCTCCCGACTGTGACTCGTTAGACGCCCAGGCCTCTGGCCTAAATAGTTGGCTTGAATCAGCTTGTGACATCGTAGCTCCCTTCAAACAGGTCAGACTTAAACGTCTTCACGATGCACAAAGATGGTTCTCTGAGGAACTCAAAGGTATGAAGTTTAGACTCAGGCAGGGTGAGCGCTGCTGGCGACGAGATTACACCGCTGATAAAAAGTCGGTATTTACGACTCAACTCAAAGAGTATAAACTAGCCATTCTGCAAGCTAAAACCTTTTATTTCTCCAGGAAGATTGTAGACTCAGCTTCTAAAGTCAAAAACATCTTCTCTATTGTTGAGGAGCTGTCACATCCAGATAGGGTCACAATTAAACCCCTCCCCTCCCGGGAGCTCTGTGATTCCCTCAATCAGTTTTTCATTGAAAAAATTAAAAAAATCAAAAATAGTATTTGCCCTTCTGCCATTTCTGACCCTATCGCTCCTGTCGTTACCCCGGTTACCCCCAACCCTCAGTTGATCACTCAGATACCCCCGATCACAGAAGATGAGTTTCTGGCTCTATTGAATAATTTGCCTCTGGTTCCCCTACCGACTGCTGTCCCCCCCCCATGTCCTGCGTGAGGCTTTTGCCGCTTGTCACTCCCCCCCCCTTTGACACTTCTGAATAACTCCCTTAAACTGGGCCTGGCTCCCAGCTCTTTTAAAGTCGCCGAGGTGGTGCCCATTCTTAAAAAGCCCAACGCTGATCCATCTGTTATGAGCAATTTTCGCCCCATTTCCCTACTTCCCTATCTTAGTAAAGTCCTTGAGTCCCACGTCACCAACTCTGAGTCTTTATCGAGCGGTCGCAGTTCCTCGACTCCCAACAGGCTGGTTTTAGACCCGCCCATTCCACTGAGTCGGTCATTCTCTCAGTGATGGAGGAGCTGCGGAGGGGAGCAGACTCCATCATCAGCCAGGCCTTGGTACTCCTGGATCTGTCGGCCGCCTTTGACACGGTCGACCATGATATTTTGGTTGGCCGTGTCAGGGAGGCCGGCATCCAGGGATCGGCCCTTAATTGGGTCTGCTCTTTTTTGAGCAACCGTTACCAGGCTGTTCGTCTCTCCCAGTTCTCTGCTGAGAAAGTTGGGATGACATGTGGTGTCCCACAGGGCTCTTCCCTCTCTCCTCTCCTTTTTAATTTGTACCTTACCCTCCTCATTCGGTCTTTACGAAGCAGCAAGGTCACCGCATTTAATTATGCGGATGACATTCAGCTGATCTTCGATATCGACCCATCAGAACAATCTGTTTATAATTTTCAGTCTACCCTGTGTCACATCAGTGACTGGATGGGGGCAAACCATCTCAAACTTAACCCCGATAAGACCGAGTTGGTTTTTATCGGGGGTGCCTCTAATCCGTGGAGGTCTAACTTTTGGCCAACAAGTTTGGGCCTTCCCCCCTCCCTACTAACTCAGAAAAAAGTCTTGGGGTGATCATCAGCAACGATCTCTCGATGAAGCCCCAGATCATTGCAGTAGTTTCTTCCAGTTTTTTTCATTTACGTAAATCCGTAAAATTGCCCGTTTCCTCACCACCGATGCCCTCACCCTGACCCTTCTGGCTTTGGTCATTTCTAGAATAGACTACGCCAACTCTATGTTGGTATCCCTACCTATCAACTGAATCGACTACAGCTGGTTCAGAATCAGGCTGCACGGTTAATTTTCAATCAGCCCAGGCACCAGCATGTGCATCCCCTGCTGAAGACCCTTCATTGGCTCCCGGTAGCAGAACGCTGTTATTTTAAACTAGGCTGTATCATCTTCAAAGCCCTAGCTGGCCTTGGCCCGTTATTCATCTCTTCTTTACTCCACCATTATGTCCCCTCCCGCAATCTTCGCTCTTCCCACTTGGCCCTACTTAAGGCTTTTTAACGCAAGAAACATGGAAGGCTTAGATTCTCCTTCTTAGCCCCATCCTTTTGGAATGCACTTCCTTCAGAATTTAGGCTTACTGTTTCCTACACCCACTTTAGGTCCCTTCTTAAAACCCATCTGTTTCGTAAAGCACACAACTGAGTCCCCTCCTGATCTGCTTCCACATGCTCACAGCGCCAAGAAACCGTCAGGTGTTAGCTGCGCTTTACAAATACTTTTACATAACATACAGAACATAACATCCTCATATTCCCGGATTACACAAGGCTGTTACAACAACAGCGTCAATCATTCCTTGCGGCCAAGGCCCGACTCCGTGGACTCAAACTTCAGTACGCCCTGCTCTACCCGGCGAGGCTGCGGGTGATCTTCCAGTCCCGCACTCTGTTCTTCGACACCCCGGTGGAGGTCTTCCAGTGGACGGACGAAACGGTGAAGATACGGGTTAACGCGGCCAGAGGTGGGGAATCGGACTCTTCCTCCAGTGGTATTGCCCGGGAGGGCCTCAGGAGTCAACGACGGCGTCGCAGAAGATCGCACTCAAGTAGGGGCTCGCGCTCTGGCTCGACTGCCCGCCAGGGCAACCCCACACAGGAACAGCAGACTAATGCAGATTGATTACAAAGGGACCTATGTCATGATTCATTGTTTGCGCAGTGTTAATGCCCAGGTGCACTATGGTGTTGGGCTGGGACTCTGCCCCTACTAGAATGGGTGGGTGGGAGCCTAGTTCTTATGGGTGGTCACACAGGGATCCATTGGAGGACGTGACCCTGGTCCTCCCGTTGGGGACCGGGCCATAGTCTGACCGCGACAGGTGCTTCCATGTTTGGAAGGTACGGGGAGGGGGGTGGGGTTGGGAGTTGGGGGTTGGGGATGGGGACCTTGGGGGGATGGTTTGCGCACGCTTTGCTGTTGCTAAATAGCCATGTTCCGCACCGGATGTGCCAGGTGGATGCTCGGTCTGTTCATACTTTATTAACACAATGTCAGCTGTCGGAGAGGGGGGGCCGGGGGGGATAGGCCCCGGCTCGCTGCGAGTCTTGAGTTGGAATGTTAGGGATATGCTCGACAAGGTGAAGCGGGGTGCGGTCTTCCAGTTCGTTAAGAGAGTGGGGGTGGACATACTGCTCTTACAAGAAACTCATCTGCTAGGCACAAAGGCGCAGTGTCTTCAGCGCGCAGGCTACACGTATGCGTTCCATGCGGGCTTTACGAGGGGCTCCAGGGGAGTAGCGGTTCTTGTACAACGTAGGGTGCCCTACGTACATCAACGCATATGGTCAGATCCACAGGGTAGGTACATCTTCCTCTAGGGGGAAATCGGTGGTGATAGAGTACTTCTTGGTAGCGTGTACGCTCCGCCGCCGCTACAGTGGTCGCTGGTGGAGAAGCTTTTGTCCATTTGGGGTGTTATGCCAGATGCTTTGTCGATAGTAGGGGGGATTGGAACGACGTGCTGGACAGGGGCTGGGATAGATGGCATAGTGCAGCAGTGACCCAGGCCCCTGGAGGGGGGAGGGACCCGCTCTTGGGGGGGGGGAACTCTCCCACCAAGCTGCAGGCGCTAGCATCGGGGCTTGACTGGGTGGACACTTGGAGGTATAAACACGGGGCGCGAAGGGAATACACGTACTTTGCTGCGGCACGCGATTCCTTCTCCAGGTTGGATTACATCTTCCTCCCGCGAGCACTGGCTCATAGGGTACTATCGGCGGAGATTTTGCCACGGGCACTGTCGGACCACTCGCCGGTGACGGTCACGCTCAAAGGGGGCCCAGTCAGGCGGCCATTTCGGTGGCGACTGTCGGCCTGGCACAGGAAGATTATAGGGCACACATGACGGTTGAAATTGAACGGTACCTGGCAATTAATACGGGTTCGGTGGACTCCCAGACTACCCTTTGGGAGGCCATGAAGCAGACACGGAGAGGCGTTGAGATCTCCTGGTGCGCAATGGCCCGAAGGGAAAACTGAAAGACCTGGTGCGGCGCGAGGCGGAATTAGAGGCCGGAGTGCAGGAGTCAAGAGGTCGGGGAGGCCACGCCCGGAGACAACTAGCTCTAGCGCAGCAGCAATATGCCACAGCCCTTCTGGATGAGGCGTGACAGGCATGGCTAGCCACCCGTAGTCGAGTCTACCAGTGGGGGGATAAGTCCTGCAAAATACTGCACCGTCTGTGCCAGGGCATTATGCATGCCCAATCGCTACCTCGGATTGCGTCACCTGAGGGGGAGCTCATCCTCGAGCCTGTGGATCCAGCTGAGAGCTTTGCGGGGTATTATGAGGGGCTGTATGCGACCAGTGAGTGCCTGGTGGCTGACGTCGTTCAGTGCTTCATTGACGACCTCCCCCTGAGAGCCATCTCGGATGAGGTGCGGGACCTTTTGGACCAGCCCTTGTCGCACGAGGAGCTGGGGGCGGCTTTGGGTGAACTAAACCTGGGTAAGGCACCAGGCCCCAACGGGTTTCCATGCAAATTCTTTCGCTGCTTTACGGTCCAGCTGGGCCCTCATCTCCTGCCGGTGGTTGAGGAGGCGTATGAGACCGGTCCGCTTCCGCCGGATTGGCGGCATGCCGAAGTCGTGGTTTTTCTGAAGCCCGGACGGCCCCCGGATAATCACGCATCATACCGTCAGATTTCTCTGTTAAATATTGAGGCGAAGATCCTAGCGAAGGCCCTGGACACGAGGCTCAAACCATACATTACTGACTTGGTCCACCAGGGCTACCCGACATAACATTCGGCGGGCCCAGGTCGCGGTGTCTGCTTGGGCGTGCCTTGGGGAGCCGGCGGCGCTGTTTCTGGCAGACATGGACAGGGCCTTCGACTCCTTGAGTTGGACGTATTTATTTGCCTTGCTAAGGCGCCTCAACCTTGGTCCGCGGTTCTTGAAGTACGTCCAGTTGCTGTATACTGGTCTCACGGCATCGGTGCGGATTGGGGGGGTGGTCTCCCGCTCGTTCCCGGTCATGCGGGGGACGTGAGAGGGCTGCCCTCTCTCCCCATACTTATTTGCGCTCGCCATGGAGACTCTTGCGGCGTGGGTTCGTATCTTTGCCCTGCTCAGGGGGTTCCGGTGGTCTGCGGACCACCCCGATAAAATCGCACTGTACGCCGACGACGTGCTGTTCTTTCTTACTGACCTGGCCCGCTCTGGGCCACGGCTCCTGCGCATCTTACAAATTTTTGGCGAAACGTCTGGGTTATACATGAATCCGGGCAAGTCTACTTTGTGGCTGCTGGGCGGCGGGCAGGAAGTGGGCGACTGGGCGTCGGGTTTGCAGTTGGCCTCAGACAGGGTGAAGTACCTAGGGGTGTACCTGACGGAGGATGCAACGTTGTCCCGTGACCGCAACCTGGCCCGGTCTGGGATCGCATGCGTGCAGACCTTAAGATATGGGCAAAGATGCCATTGTCAATTCAGGGCAGATCTGCCATCTTTAAGATGGTGGCGCTGCCTCGACTGGTCTACCAGTTGCAGAACCACCCGAATGTGATCCCGCCTCGCTGGTTCCGACAGCTCAACTCAGCTTTGAGTAGCTTCCTATGGGAGGGGGGCGTTGAGCGAGTAGCCCGGAGGACATGTTTCCTCTCCACCTACACTGGGGGGCTGGCCACGTCTGACGTGCTCTCCTACTACCAAGCTGCGCACCTTTTGGTGCAGAATGACTGGTGGTATGGAGATAGGGGGGATCCGACCTACGCCGTTGAAAGGATACTGATGGGCACGACCTCTCTGCATGCTCTGCTCTACTCAGCGCCGCGACGGAGATCTCTCCCTGCGGCCACGCAGGTGGTCTTTCATGTATGGAGAAAGACGCTGCGGAGAATGGGGTGGTGGAACGTACTCACCCAGGAGACCCCCTTATGGAACAATGGGCGGTTTCCCCAGCTGACTACGCTGAGGGGAGTCTAGGAGTGGGATGCGATTGGCATCTCCACTCTCGGGGATGTACTGTCGGGTTGTGTTCTTAAATCCTTTGCGGATCTACAAGGGAAATTTGGGATGCCCAGCACCCAGTTCTTCAAGTACCTCCAGCTCCGTCACGCTCTATCGCCCTCTCTGGTGGACTTGGAACAGCTTCCGGAGTTCAGCCCTCTCGAGGCCAAGATATTTATGGGGGAGCTGCCGGATAAGAAATTGTCGCGCATATATCAGACGCTGGTGCGCCACTGTTCATCGGATTTGGTCAGTCTTAGAGCAGCGTGGGTACGGGATGTCGGGGACTTGGATGAGGAAGATTGGGTCGAGGCCTTGGAGAGCCCTAGAGGGGCGGAGATTTCCACGCGTCTGAGCTTGATTCAATTCCGGTACCTACACCGCACATATTACACTCGACAGCACTTATGGAGGGCGGGGCTTGGTTGCGTCACCAGACTGTCTCAGATGCGGCTCGGGGGAGGGTACATTGCTGCACACGGTCTGGGAACGCTCGGCGCTGCAAAGATTCTGGGAGGGGGTGCACCGTTGCTTGGCGGAGGTTTTGGCATGGGAACTCCAGAGGGACCCCAAGCTGGCGCTACTGCATGTTATGGCTGGGGTGGGGGGCAATCGCTATATGCGACACCTGCTGTTGATGGATTTCACGTTGGCAAAGCGCGACATAGCGAGAGCATGGAAGGCGCCCCGGGCCCCGTCACTTGCCGCCTGGAAGAACGGTTTGGATTTTAGTATGGGTATGGAGCAGCCTATATATGTCGCTAGGGGGTGTCCCCGTAAACACTACAAGATATGGAAGAGGTGGGCTGATTATCGGGGTCTGGACCTGAACCCCTGAAGAAGGGTTCTCAAAAAACCCAAAATGCATTGGGTTTTTAATTTTAATTATATTGGAACTGTTTTTTGTGTAAAAGGAAATGTAATTACAGTGGATTTATAACTATTTTTCATTAAAAAAATTAAGTTGTTTTGGAATATGCATTGGAAATTATTGGTATAATACAATTTGATCTGAGCATAATGACATTCTGTGTCTAGAGTGCTGATTACATTTTGGTCAGAAGTAGGATATATGTTGTAATATAATTGCAATCAACATGAAACCTTCGGGACGTACGCTGAGCACCTCGCAGACCTGAATGAACTCAGGCCTCAACAGTGCATTATATTTTCAAGGGGTTAGGGCAGCATCCCCAAACGAGGCAGCTCGCCAACTTCATTCATTATTATTATTATTTAAGACTAGATAGATTAGGTTAATCAGGTGTGCGGTCTACACCATTTCAGAGCAAACCTTTATATTGTTACATTAATCAGCCACTCGCCGTTGGTCAGTTTGGTATACACACACACACACATATATTACATTAATATATAAACACACACACATACACACGCGCGCATATATACACATCTACCGTTTCTAAGCACTTGTAAATAACACAGATTTCTATACCCTTTTTATGGTACTCAATTTATAAAGGGCAAAATGCTTAATCTACATTGTCGTAATTTTAACAAATGGATACCAGAACACTTCCTATACCCGTGGTGAACAAACCAGTTACCTGAGCCACCCTACTGACTTCCTTGAACAGAAGCAATCAAATGAATCCCTCCGACACCTACCTGCCAGCTACTGCCACAGTACCCACAGCTGTTGCAAAAGCTCTTCAGCACCGCATGCCCATCCCTTGCCAGGTTACTGGGTCACTGTAGCCATCCTCAAAGCAGCTGGCAACAACCCTCCTCAAAGCAGCTGGCAACAAATACCTAAGTCCTGTCCAAATCGTACACCCTCAGCTGACATACCAACCCGAGTACTGAAAGGAAAATACTGAACTTACACCCACCCTAGATCGACTCCCTCACTCCATACCAAAGCCCTCCTCCCTCCTGATTGTTACCTCAGCAGGTCTGTGAAGTCCACAAACTTTACTTGGGGGAGGGGGGAATCTACTAGTAGCAGAGAGTATTACCCATCTACCCGTTTCACAGCAACCATTACACCCCTCCCCTCGCATTCAGGCGCTCTCCAGTCAGGTCCCATTCTATTGTCCCTAGTTCGCCTCTTCAGGAAGCCGGGACACCACTATCCTCTGCCATTTGCTGGCTTTTATCAGCAACCTATGTGAACCAATCCCCCTGCTTCTATAACACATGCTACTGTATTACTACCTGGGGTCTGATTTACTTTTTAAAGGGAGGCGGACATGCACACTCTCTTCCTGAGCCATAGCAAGGCCAGGGTGCCCCATCCTTTCACGACAAAACCATGTGTGGTTACCGTGGGTGCTGAGCTCCAACCCAGAATACCCAGTGCAATCAGAACCTTTAGGGCTGCCGGGGAGCCCAAGGTCCCTAGCCCTCCTCCTCAGGAAGAGTTCAGAATAGGCAGCCGGAACACCACCACCTTCTGCCCTTTGCTGTTTTTATCAGCAACCTATGCAAATCATTCAACTGCTTCTAATAGCACATGCTTCTCCACCACTACCTACTCTACTACTTGCTACACATACACCCACCAACCATTGCCCTAATGCACTCTTAGAAATTGTTCAAACTGAAAGCCCCTTGGTTTGTTGGGGAAAACCCAAAACATGAAGCCTTTCAGACACCCACCACAAACCCTCTGACACATTGCCCAGCATCAATCCCTATTCATTCCGACTCCTCAACCACACCAGCTACCCAAATTACCTGGGGAGACCATGGCAGTCTTGTGCAATCACTTTAGACCAGTGGTTCCATCAATGTATTTGGTTTGGTTACACCCTTTCTTATTTTTGTTCTTCTAGTTCTTGGCCAGACATTGGAGGACCATGCCAATATTCTCTGCAGAGAGGTTCCAATTCTGCTGGTCAAGGGCATGATTGAAGTGGTGCCCAAGATACTATGAGCACAGGATGGCGATACGGATTAACTAGAAAGACAGGGGTGAGTGATGTAGTGGGATTGCTAAGGCTGATACTAGAGCTCACACTTCTGAGCAGCTTCTTCAGGAAAAACGATCTCCAAACACTGCTTCAGGTGTAGTACCTGTTAACCTTAGAGCCCAAAGACTAGATTGGGGGGTGGTGGATGGGAGGGGTGTTTGAAATTGCAAGATGCAAATGTTTATTTGCTGATCCTGCAGACCCACAGGAGTTACCTACGGGTTATATTGGAGTGGAAACATATCCAATTCACCATCCTGCCCTTTGGCCTTACATCCCCCCCAGCTGTTCATGAAGGTGATGTCAGTGGTCATGGCCCCTCTTTACAGGTCAGTGATACACATATTCCTGTACCTCAATGACTGGCTGCTGAAGGCAGGCTCGTCTCAGCTAATCTTGGGCCACCTGTAGGCTACAGTTTCTTTGTGGTCCCCCGGGGTTCTTCAATCTCTGAACTGAAATCAGATCTATGGCCAGTGGAGAGGATTCCCTTTGTGGACACTGTGAGAAGTTGACCTGATATTTGATGCTCACTAGTTCTAGTGATCCCCTTGTATCAGTCCAAACAACCCTTATGGTGATTGGTTGTAAGTCAACCTTATAGACCAGATATCCTAATGGTAGCATGGACAAAGCAGTCTTAGGCTAAACTCTTTTGGCATGTGAAGCCAGCTGTTTTACCACATATAACCCCTTGAATACCAGATGAAAGGACACCACACAGGTTGTTATGAAAATAAACAATATATTTATTACTAACAAACTCCTCTGAACTCTTTACGAGATCAGAGGGCTAAGCACATACAATACTCTTCAGAAAAATACAATAAGTTGCACAAATTACTATGGTGCCCTAGGGGCACGACAAACCATATACTAAGTAAATGGTATAAGTAGAACAATAGAAGAAATGAGGATGCCCAGAGGCTGTAGAATCGCTGGGGCTACACTACCCTAACCTTAGGTAAGGAGCAGGAGGCCCACGGGACGCGTATGCAGTGTTAGAACACACACGTGGGTTTCAATGCAAAGTCAATGGGCACGAACAATTCACAAAATAGGTAAGTAAAGACAGTTCAGACTGGTTGAGACTAAAACTACAGGATACCTGGACACTAGGAGTGTCAATCTACCTATGAGCTCCGAAACGCTCTCGTTACCTCACCCACGGGCTGCGGTGCATAGGTGTGAAAGTGTGTCGGGTTTCCGCGTTGAAGTCAATGGAGCCTTGGAGAAAGATGCTGCAGGCGACCAGGAGGAAGATGTCTGGAGTGATCCAAGGGCGGATGGAGGAAGATGGAGACCTGAAAGCAGAGGGGACAATGTTCAAAGTCACTAGCCAGTGACCGGAGTGGAACCAGGAAGGAACCAGATGATGTTGTCGCGATCAGGTGAGGAGGTGACGCTTGACTCTGCAGCCACGTGAACCAGGAGGTGTCTTCGACGACCAGGATGGAGGCACGAGCTGTCCCACGCAGGCTCTCGCTGTCGGCGGTGTCTGTTCCAGGATCGGAGTCAACAGGCCTTGGCAAAGGCAACTCACGCGGCAAGTGAAGATGGCGTCTGGTGCGGACCAGGAGGGTCCGGGGTACTTCTCCTTTGCAGGGAAGCAAGGGCCAGTCTGGAGCAACCAGACCAGCGGTGTAGATTTCAAGGTTTGTCGTCTAGGAGGCCACAAGCCAGCCGGCAAGTGACTAGACAACGCGTCGAGCAGCAATCAAGCAGAAGGGTCCCACGCAGATCTCGTGGATGCTGGAGGGCTGGTATTCGGTTCAGGAGCTGCTCGGGGCTTCTCAATCCCCAAAGCACTTTCTCGAGGGTGCCTCAGAGGTTATGCTGGAAGCGAAGTGCAGTTCTTTAAAGATGGCCGGTCCCACGTGTCTCGTCGCACCCACGGGTCTCCGCTGTGCTGCAGATGTGGGTAGAGGTCGGAGAGGTCTGGGAGTCCGGGTCTCGTCGAGCTCTGAGGTCTGGTTAAGGCAGGAAGGACGACAATGTTAACAGCTAGGACGCTTGATGGTGCCTGCAGATGCAGGGTGGTCACTCCTTGGCCACAAGGGACATTTCTTCAGTCTTCTGTGGAGCAGAACGTCGAAGTCCAGAGTTTCTTCTTGTAAAGTTGTTCAGGATAATCTAATTTGGAATGGGACCAGCTCCTACCTTTATTCTGCTAAAGGGGGCTGTTCTAGTGACTAGGTCCCTCCTATGTGTGGGACCAGTAAGGGGGGTGGTTACACCCCCTATCCTTTGTCCGGTTTCGTGCCAGAGCTGGGGCTGGAGTGCCCCAGCAACTGGTTTGAACCGGGGTATGCACAGGGACACCTTGTGTGCCCAAGGCATGTCTCATTCCTTTCAGCCCTGCCTATCTGGATACACAAAGTCCTGTCTGGGGTAGTGCTGGCACCTCCCCAGGCAGGAAACCCTTTGTCCAGGCCTCCGTTGCTGGAAGGACTCCCAGCAGCAGGAGGTCAGACTTGTGTCTGTGGCAGCAGCATCCATTTTGTGATGCTGAGGCTCGGGTTAACTTTAACCGGGGTTACAGTTACATACATGTCGTGTCCCTCTAGAAGGGTGGAATGCTACCCCCGTCGCCAGAACTGGCGAGGGGGTAGTATTCCAAAGCGTATGACACCTTACATGACATGTTTTGATAATGCTATGCCAAGTTAGCAATAATGGCGAGGATTATAATGCACTTAAGAGTATATGGTATAGCGTTATCATGGAACAGCCATAAGGACATGGTTCCGAAAGCTGCAGACAGGCTCAGCTCCTGCTAGAGCACAATCTCACATAATTCCAAGCACTCTGCCTTCAGGATTGATAACGCCTGCCATAGGAGTGACTTATAGGAATATATGTGTCCATTTTGGGGTTAGATATAGGTATACTATATCTACAGCAAAGGGTGATTACACCACCTTGCCCCAGCTGTGTTACCAGCCAGTTGTGTCTGTTTAGATGGCCAGCCAGGGGTGGCATAATACATGCTGCCGCCCCTGGTAGGCCTTGGATGCACTAATGCCCTGGGTACCTATGGTACACTGTACAAGGGCTTACAAGAGTGACCCAATACCAATTGGTAAATGCACCTAAAGTACATGAGTGTCAATTTAGAGAGAGAACAGCTAGGCTGTGGGTCTGATTAGCAGGCCCACAGCCAGGGAAAGTCGTAAACCAGTGAAGCAAAAAGCAAAAATCTGGGGTGACCATAGGATTGCAGACCCTACTCTCCTACATACTCCCCCCCCCCAAAAAAAACTTAGGGGCATTAAACTAACCTTGACCAGGTGAGTCTTCCTGTTCTAAGTGAAAATACCTGGAGAGCCCATCTGCATTGCCATGGTCAGTACCAGGTCTGTGTTCCACTGTAAAGTCCATCCCCTGTAGGGAAATGGACCACCTAAGAAGTTTGGGGTTTTCACCCTTCATTTGATTTAGCCACAAGAGGGGCTTATGGTCTGTCTGAATTTTGAAGTGAGTTCCAAACAAGTATGGCCTCAACTTCTTCAGGGCCCAAACCACAGCAAAGGCCTCCCTCTCAATAGCTGATCAACGTTTCTCTCTAGGGGTCAGCCTTCTACTTATAAAAGCAATGGGCTGGTCATGACCATCATTATTCAGCTGAGATGGAACAGCTCCCACGCCCAACTCAAAATTGTTTGGACAATGAAGGTTTGGGAGTAGTCTGGACTCTTGAGAATAGGTGCAGTACACATGGCCTGCTTTAGGTCATCGAATGCCTTTTGACAGCTAACTGTCCACTGAACTTTCTTTGGCATTTTCTTGCTTATCAGGTCATTAAGTGGGGTCACAATGGTCCCATAATTTCTGACAAATTTCCTATAGTAACCAGACAGGCCCAAGAAAGCTCTGACCTGTGTCTGGGCGGTTGGAGGAGGCCAGTCCTTTATGGCCTGTATCTTGCTCTCCAATGGTTGAACCTGGCCTCCACCTACAAGGTGGCCCAGGTACACAACCTGACTCTGCCCTATCTGGCACTTGGTGGCCTTGATAGTGAGGCCTGCCTTCTGCAGGGCCTCCAAAACTTTCCTCAGGTGGATCAGGTGATCCTCCCAGGTGGAGCTGAAGACAGCAATATCATCTAGATATGCTGCACAAAAGTCATCCAACCCAGTGAGAACTTGGTTCACCAACCTTTGAAAAGTGGCAGGTGCATTTTACAAACCAAAGGGCATTACCACAAATTGGTAATGACCTCCTGGGGTAGAAAATGCTGTTTTGGCCTTGGCCTCCTCAGCTAACCTGATTTGCCAATAACCAGCTGTCAGGTCAAATGTACTCAAGAATTTGGCAGAAGCCAATTTATCTAGGAGTTCATCTGCCCTAGGTATTGGATGGGTATCTGTTTTAGTAACAGCATTGAGACCCCTGTAATCTACGCAATACCTCATCTCTCTCTTACCATCCTGGGTGTGAGGCTTTGGCACTAGAACTACAGGACTAGCCCAAAGGCTTTCTGAGGGTTCAATGACTCCCAATTCCAACATCTTCTGTACTTCTTTCTTTATGCAGTCCCTGACTTGGTCAGGTTGCCTGTAGATTTTACTCTTTATAGGCAGACTGTCACCAGTGTCCACCTCATGGATGCACCAGTTTGTCTGACTGGGGGTCAGACAGAACATATGTCTGAAGGATTGAAGAACCTGTTTGCAATCCTTCTGTTGATGTTCAGAGAGGCTGTCAGAAAAGACCACACCATCTACTGACCCATCATCAGGGTTCTGAGTGAGCAGGTCTGGGAGAGGATCACTCACTTCCTCCTGTCCCTCATCTGTGGCCATGAGCAAGCCCATGTCCGCCCTGTCAACATATGCCTTGAGCCTGTTAACATGAAGCACCCTGTGGGGGCTCCTGGGTCCACCAGGTAGGTGACCTCTCCCTTTTGCTCAATGATGGTGTGGGGTCCAGACCATTTGTCTTGGAGAGCTGCTGGAGCCACTGGCTCCAACACGCACACCTTCTATCCTGGCTGGTAAACAGTTAGGACAGCCTTTTGGTCATGCCAAGCTTTTTGAAGTTCTTGGCTGGCCTCAAGGTTTTTGGTTGCCTTCTCCATGTACTCTGCCATCCTGGAGCGGAGACCAAGTACATAGTCCACTATGTCAAGCTTAGGCTTTTGAGAGGTAACTCCCATCCTTCCTTCACAAGACATAGGGGTCCTCTTACAGGATGCCCAAACAGAAGCTCAAAAGGGCTGTAGCCAACCCCCTTCTGTGGGACCTCTCTGTAAGCAAACAGAAGGCAGGGTAAAAGGATGTCCCATCTTCGCCTAAGCTTTTCATGTAACCCTTTTATCATCCCTTTCAGGGTCTTGTTGAATCTCTCCACAAGCCCATTGCACTGTGGGTAATAGGGTGTGGTAAATTTGGAATTTACACCACACTCCTTCCACATTGCAGTCAAGTACCCTGACATGAAGTTTGCACCTCTGTCAGAGACAACCTCCTTAGGAAACCCCACTCTGGAGAAAACTCCAAGTAGGGCCCTGGCCACAACAGGAGCTGTAGTGGTCCTAACGGGAATAGCTTCTGGATACCTGGTGGCATGATCCACTACCACCAGTATAAATCTGTGCCCAGATGCTGTTGGGGGGTCTTTTGGTCCAACAATGTCAATCCCCACCCTTTCAAAGGGTACCCCCACCACAGGTAGTGGTATAAGGGGGGCCTTTGTTGTGCCACCTGATTTGCCACTGGCTTGACAGGTGACACATGAGCGACAAAACTCTTTTGTGTCCTCAGACATGTGTGGCCAGTGAAAGTGAGGGGCAAGCCTGTCCCAAGTCTTGTTCTGGCCTAAGTGTCCTGCAAGGGGAATCCCATGGGCTAAGGTAAGAAGGAAACCTCTAAGAGACAAGGGGATGACCAGTCTCCTGGTAGCACCAGGCTTGGGGTCTCTTGCCTCAGAGTATAGGAGTCCTTCATCCCAATACACATTGTGGGTACCTGTAGCATTCCCTGCAGCCTCAGCAGCAGCTTGCTGTCTGAGGGGTTCAAGGGAGGAGCAGTCTAACTGTGACTGCCTCAAGTCTGCCCTGGAAGGTCCCCCTGTCCCAAGAAACTAAACCTGTTCAGGTTCAAGTTCTTCTAGGACAGTTCCTTCTGGGGTCTTTGGGTCAGCCTCCTGAGAGGGCCAATCCTCAACCTGAGGCGGGGGGTGGGGGGGGAGGCACTGCCTTAACCCTACTGCTCTTCCTCTTGGGTAGTGTCTGGTCCATTTTCCAGGATCCAGCACCTGTTCAGCTGGGCATTTTCTGGCATGTGACCTGGTCACAGCAAGGACATGTGCTGACAAACCTAACATTTCCACATGAGTCCTATACTCCACTTCTGACCATAAGGAGGATTCCAAATCATTGCCCAAAAGACATTCCACTGGGAGGTCTGAACTAACTACAACCCTTTTGAGGCCAGTTACCCCTCCCCAGGAGAAGTTAACAACTGCCATACTGTGATTGGTAGTGACGTTGCTAGCATCTAGTCTGAACCTAGTATGATCTGATCAGGGTCCACAAAGGCTGGAGTCACCATAGTGACACTGGCACATGTGTCCCTGGAGGCCCGAGCCATTTTTCCATTGATAAAAGGCGTTTGCATGTACTTGCCCAGAGTACTGGGACTTACAGTAGGGGTCATATCTATGTCCCCACTACAAACAAGAACAGCCTGAGTAGGTATTCTGACTAAGTCAGAACCCACCTCAGTTCCCAGGGTTAACCCAACTATGGCCTTGGGGGGTACACTACCACTACTAACTGTACTAGGGGGTGCAGGTGCCTTAGGGGCAGTAGTGGTAGGAGATGAGCCTTTCTTGGTGCACTCACTAAGCCAGTGAGTCTTACTTTTACAGTATTGGCACCATGGTTTCTTCTGACCATCATTCTTTTCTTTTGGGAATTCTGGGACCCACCCTCCTTAGATTGTTGGGGCCCTGTTGAAGACTTCTGGTCATTTTGTTGATTCTGATTACTACCCTTTTGGTCTGCTTTCTTCTGGCCACCACCCTGGTTCTGGTTCTGCTGCTTAACCCTGGTTCTGACCCATCTGTCTGCCTTCTTTCCCAATTCTTGGGAAGAGGTCAGGTCTGAGTCAATCAGGTGCTGATGCAACAACTGGTTCTGACAATTATTTAAGATTTGCTCTCTCATTATAAGATTGTACAATCCTGTGTAATCAGTAACTTTACTTCCCAGTAACCAGCCTTCCAAGGCCTTAGTGGCACAATCAACAAAGTCAGTCCAATCCTGAGCCTGAGTTTTCTGGGTGTCTCTGAACATCAACCTGTACTGTTCAGTTTTTAGGCCAAACCCATCAATCAGTGCATTTTTCAGGACTTGGTAGTCATTAGCATCCTCATCTCTAACAGTGAGGAGCTTATCTCTGCCTTTACCTTCAAAGGAGAGCCACACTATAGCTGCCCACTGATCCTGGGGTACCTGCTGTACTTTGCATGCCCTCTCCAGAGCAGTCATCCATTTGTGGATGTCATCCCCTGTCTTATAGGGGGGCACTATTTTACTCAGATGTCTATTATCAAAACTCCTGTCTTTATCCCTAGGGATACTGCTGCCACCAGTGGGTTCTATCCCACTCAATTTCTGCTCTCTGGCAAAAGCAAGTTATCCTTGGCAAGGGCAAGTTCTTCCCTTTGGATCCTCAGATTAACCTTTCATCTTTGCCTAGTGTTCTCTCTTCTGAGGGGAAGTTATCCCCCTCTGAGCAGATGCATGAGAGACATGGGAGTGAATAGATTTGTTAGAGTCTCTGGACTGAGACCTACCTCTTCTATACCCAAGGTTAGGCCTGCTTGTGGCTAGGTCTGGGGCTCCCCCAAACCCATCCCCATGTAGGCTTAAGTTGGCCCTTGTAAGTCTGCTGACTAAAGCTGGGCCATTGTCTACCTCTTCCTCAGATGAGTTGCCATCTTCCCTACCATCTACATTTTCTGTTTCAGGGAGGTTAGAGTCAGGGTTGTCTTCTAAGGGGGATATGCTTCCATCTGCTGGATCTGAGGGTCCTGGGTTAGAGGCCCTTCTAGCATCATAGGTCTCTAAGAGTCCTGACAGAAAAGGAAGGGTTGGGGTTGGAACCCTGTTTCAGTTTCCTGGAGGTACACAACTGTCTCATCTCCTGGAAACTGAGTGCTGCATATCTGGAAAGGACCTGTGGAGGGTCACTAACCACAAGGGGAGTCACTGTGTTCTCTCCTGTGGCAGACATGCTTTCTAGTGAGGTGTAAGTGGTGCACTTAACTACACTATGGGTTTTCCTACTGATCCCTTGCTAAGAGTTGTAGTCAGGGTGTGCTAGGCCCTTTCTACTACAACAGCTGGTTCAGTAGAACTCAGGACACCCCCGGGCCGCACAGCCACCAGCTGTGTGTGTGTGCCCCCGCTGCTGCTCGCAGCCTCGCTGCTCCGTGTGCCTGCCGCCCTAGCTGCCCGCCTCGCTGTACGTTGCCCCCGCAGCTCCACCGGTTTTTGACTGTATTTGTTATAGCCTTGAGAGATTGTATTGCCTTCTGTTTGTTTGAATTGTACTTTTCCCTTCTGTAATTCGTGCTCGTTCTTCCCCCCCCTGTGCCTTTCCCGCCCCGCTTCCCGCCGCCGGCCACGAGGCCACGCCCCCTTTATGTTCTGTGCCCTCCCCGCTCCCGCCTCCCAGCTGCTCCTCCCTCCCCACTTGCCCTTATATGGCGACCGTGCGGCGCAGGTGAGTGTGACCTGCCCTCAGGACACCCCCGCGCTGCACGGCCACCAGCTGTGTGTGTGTGCCCCCGCTGCTGCTCACAGCCTCGCTGCTTCATGTGCCTGCCGCCCTAGCTGCCCGCCTCGCTGTACGTTGCCCCCGCAGCTCCGCCGGTTTTTGACTGTATTTGTTATAGCCTTGAGAGATTGTATTGCCTTCTGTTTGTTTGAATTGTACTTTTCCCTTCTGTAATTCGTGCTCGTTTTTTTCCCCCCTGTGCCTTTCCCGCCCCGCTCCCCGCTTCCCGCCGCCGGCCACGAGGCCACGCCCCCTTTGTGTTCTGTACCCTCCCCGCTCCTGCCTCCCAGCTGCTGCTCCCTCCCCACTTAACCTTAAATGGCGACCCCACGGACGCGCAGCGGGCGCGCCGATTGTGCACCGAAGGCGCGCCAAAGGCAAGCCCGCCTGCGCCTGGACCGCGCCCAGCGCCAGGACCCCTGGCCCCCACTGACGCAAGACGACCCGACAGACCTACGACGACGCCGCCCTCAACGCACTCAATTCTGGCAGGAACCCCGCCTGCTGCCGCGCCACGCCGATACGCTTCCACGGACCCTTCACCTGCACAACCTGCAAGTTCACCTGCCTCCGAACATGCACCGCGCCCGCCAAGCCAAACCCCAGCAGCGACCTCAAGTGTATCCTGCTCAACACCCGCTCCGTCCACAGACACGCCGTCGAACTCTGGAACCTGCTCGACACAACATCACCAGATGTCGCCTTCCTCACTGAAACATGGATGAACGCCTCCTCAGCCCCAGACATCGCCATCCCGGATGGATACAAGATCATCAGGATGGACCGCGTCAACCAGACCGGAGGAGGCATCACCACCGTCCACAAGAACACCATCCGCATCACGACCGACGCCGACGACACCTTCACCACCGCCGAACACCTCCACTTCCAGATTCACACCGACCCAAAGACGACCCTCAGAGGCACCCTCATCTACAGACCCCCGGGACCACGCACACAATTCAGCAAAGACATCACAGACTTCATCAGCCCACACGCCCTCCCCTCCGCCGACTACATCCTCCTAGGGGACCTCAACTTCCACCTGGAGAACAACAAGGATCGCAACACCATCACCCTGCTGAACAACCTCGCCAACCTCAGACTCAAGCAACAGGTCAACACCCCCAAACACTACGCCGGCCACACGCTTGACCCAGTCTTCCCAGCCAGCAAGCACATCGCCTTCAGCCACTCCACCGGACTTTACTGGACCGACCACAGCTGCGTCCACTTCAGCTTCAGAAAAACACCTACCCACCACCACCCGCAACAGGTTCCTCACAGAAGCTGGAGCAAGATCACCGCCGACCAGCTCACCACCTCCCTCAGCCAGAACCCATCTGCCAGCACACCGGACCCCAACGAAGCAGTCCGCAACTTCACGCAGTGGCTGACCGCCTGCGCCGACGACCTCGCACCACTGAAGAACCCTCCCAGCAAACCCAGAAGCAAGAAGGCCCCCTGGTTCACTGACAAACTCAAGGACTCCAAGAAGACCTGCCGCACCCTCGAGAAAGCCTGGCTCCTCGACCGGACCACTGACAACATGACCGCCCTCAAACACGCGACCCGCAAGCACCACCAGCTCATCCGCACCACCAAGAAGAAATCACTGAAGGATCGACTGGACAACAACGCCCACGACAGCAAGGAACTCTTCAGCATCGTCAAGGAGTACTCCAACCCTAGCACAGGCAACAACGACATCACCCCATCACAAGATCTCTGCGACTCCCTCGCCTCATTCTTCCACCGCAAGATTGCCGATATCCACAACAGCTTTGGCACACCTTCCTCGCATCCAACCGCCGAACCAACGCACCCCACCGCCACCCTCCGCACCTGGACCGCAGTGAACACCGAAGACACAGCCCGCACGTTGAACACCATCCACTCCGGATCTCCGACTGACCCCTGCCCCCACCACGTCTTCAAGAAGGCCGACTCCACCATCGCACCCAAACTCCGAGACGTCATCGACACTGCCACCTTCCCGGAGAGCTGGAAGCATGCAGAGCTCAGCGCCCTACTGAAGAAACCAACAGCGGACCCCACCGACCTCAAAAACTTCCGCCCCATCTCGCTCCTCCCGTTTCCTGCCAAAGTCATCGAGAAGATCGCCAACAGACAGCTTGCCGCCTTCCTCGAGACGAATGGATCCCTCGACCACTCGCAGTCCAGCTTCAGAGCCAACCACAGCACCGAGACCGTCCTCATCGCAGCCACCGATGACATCCGAGCCCTTCTCGACAACGGGGAAACAGCGGCACTCATCCTCCTGGACCTCTCCGCCGCGTTCTACACTGTCTGCCACCGCACCCTAGTCCATCGCCTCAGCAACACCGGCATCCAAGAGAAGGCAATGAAGTGGATCATCTCGTTCCTCGCTGGAAGAACACAGAGAGTCCGCCTCCCCCCGTTTCGTTCCAAGGCCACCGAAGTCATCTGCGGCGTCCCGCAAGGATCATCACTCAGCCCCACCCTCTTCAACGTCTACATGAGACCTCACGCAGCCATCGCACGCCAAAACAACCTCAACATCATCTCCTACGCCGACAACACCCAGCTGATCCTCTCCCTCACCAGAGACCCCGACACCGCCACCGCCAGAACCAGCCTCCACGAAGGGATGAAAGACGTCGCAGAATGGATGAAGAACAGCCGCTTGAAACTGAACTCAGACAAGACGGAAGTCCTCATCCTTGGACCATCACCCTCCGCCTGGGACGACTCCCTGCCCTGGGCACCGCCCCCAAGCCGACAGATCACGCACGCAACCTGGGCTTCATCCTGGACTCCTCCCTCTCGATGACCAGACAAGTCAACGCCGTCTCCTCTTCATGCTTTAACACCCTCCGCAAGATCTTCCGATGGATCCTGATCGAAACCAGGAAGACTGTCACCCAGGCCCTCGTCACCAGCCGGCTGGACTATGGAAACACCCTCTATGCCGGAACCACAGCCAAGCTACAGAAAAGACTACAACGCATCCAGAACGCCTCCGCCAGACTCATCCTGGACATCCCTCGACGCAGCCACATCTCCGGCCACCTGAGGAACCTGCACTGGCTCCCTGTCAACAGGAGGATCACGTTCAGGCTCCTAGCCCACGCACACAAATCTCTCCACATCCTGGGCCCCAAGTACCTTAACGACTGCCTGACCTTCCACACGCCCACCCGCCAGCTACGGTCCGCTAGCCTCGCCGCCGTACCACGCATCCGAAGAGCCACCGCCGGAGGCAGATCCTTCTCCTACCTGGCGGCCAAGACATGGAACTCCCTCCCCATCCACCTTCGGCTGACCCAGGACCACCTCGCCTTCAGGAGACAACTCAAGACATGGCTGTTCGAGCAGTAGCGGCCCCCTTCCCCCAAGCGACTTGAGACCCTTCCGGGTGAGTAGCGCGCTATACAAGTGTTATGATTGAATGATTGAGAGTATTTCTAAGCTTGTTATATGTATCTATGGTACCTTATGTGATCTTTCAAATGATATCTCAAGATTATATTTGGTAAACACAACAGCAAGCTCAAATCCAACCGCTGCCACCAATGTGAGAAGTTGGCCTGATATATGATGCTCACTAGTTCTAGTGATCACCTTGTATCAGTCCAAACAACCCTTATGGTGATTGGTTGTAAGTCAACCTTATAGACCAGCTATCCTAATGGTAGCATTGACAAAGCAGTCTTAGGCTAAACTCTTTTAGCATGTGAAGCCAGCTGTTTTACCACATATAACCCCTTGAATACCAGATGAAAGGACACCACACAGGTTGTTATGAAAATGAACAATATATTTATTACTAACAAACACCTCAGCAAAGGGTGATTACACCACCTTGCCCCAGCTGTGTTACCAGCCAGTTGTGTCTGTTTAGATGGCCAGCCAGGGGTGGCATAATACATGCTGCCGCCCCTGGTAGGCCTTGGGTGCACTAATGCCCTGGGTACCTATGGTACACTGTACAAGGACTTACAAGAGTGACCCAATACCAATTGGTAAATGCACCTAAAGTACATGAGTGTCAATTTAGAGAGAGAACAGCTAGGCTGTGGGTCTGATTAGCAGGCCCACAGCCAGGGAAAGTCGTAAACCAGTGAAACATAAAGCAAAAATCTGGGGTGACCATAGGATTGCAGACCCTACTCTCCTACAAACACTATCTTGCACCCAGCTCCACCACATCAACATTCTTGTTGGTTCACCGCCCCCTTCTGGCCCTCAGGACCAAAGTCTATCAAAGGTTGAAAAGCCCAAGTCCCGATGAACAACACAACCACCATGTCGTACCATAGGTAGGGGAGGTTGGGGGCCCACACTGCCTCCCCACTTTGAAAGTCCTCAGGCTGTAGAGGTGGCTGCATCTCTGTTGGTCATGTGGCTGGTTCCATGAACATCAAATCTGACAACCTCAGTAAACACTGCCATGCCAATCACAGGGGGTGCCTTCTTCCAGGCACAGAACATCTTCACCCAGTGAAGCATGCCCATGTCATAGCTGTTCCATACCGTCAAGAATGTTCAATGTCGGGCATTTTATTCCCTAGAGTTCGCTTTTCGAGGCTCCCTGGAAGACGTGTCACTCCTTTACTGGGACTTTGGCCTCCTTTACACATTCCCATCTTTACCACTAATTTCATGGATACTGAAGAAAGTCTGGAGGGACTGAGCACAGTTCATCCCAATAGCCTTGGACTGTGCTTGGAGAGTGTAGTACAGACTTCTCCAAAAAGAAGCTCATGACGTATTGGTAGCATTCCAGCTACCGATAAGTAGCTCTGCTGTGTGCAGCTAAGCCAACTAAATTAAAAGCTTTTGTTTGGTTGAATTAATCTATACTACTATTATAAAGAGAGAACTTGCACCTTTTGGCCAGGTAAACTCGGGAACCACAGCGGCAATCTACACACCCGATACATCTATGAAAATGTCAGGGTGTGTAGATGGACATAGGCTATATACATTTTTACAAAAAAGTAAATTAAAAAAATTAAGTTTGAAAACAAAGTAGTCCCCTGAAAGTAGTGCCGGCCGGGACCTAGCGCTGGCCGCGACGCGCGTGATGACAACGAAGGAGGAGCGGCGGTGCAGTGACGAGCGGCAGCACAGGTAAGGAAAGGGAAAGTTCAGTGCGAGACTGTGTGATGCAGGGGGAGGCAAGAAGGACCTTCGCAGTGCTATCAGCTGGAAGAGGCAGCAGTAAAGGAAAATGTCGGAGCGCGAGTGAGTCGGGGCGGGAGGGGAGCGCGAGTGAGTCTGGGTGGGAGGGGAGCACGAGTGAGTCGGGCGGGAGGGGAGCGCGAGTGAGTCGGGGCGGGAGGGAGTCGGGGCGGGAGGGGGGCCTGGTCCGTGTCCGTGCATGGGCATGCACGGACAATGTCGGGGCGGGCGGGGGCCTGGGCGGGCGGTTGGCGCTGAAGCCTCATTGCCCCCAGGCAACGCTGGGGCCGGCCTGCTAGTGTATGTATAAAAATGGAATGCCTTTGAGTGTTGGCATGCTCCTTCCCAATCTCTGCAGACAGGCTGGCTTCTTGGCACTTCAGGGCAGGTAATCAGCACGTGCATCAAGAGATGGACTCGGGTTATGCCACCTGACCTCTGAAAAGCTGGCTACCAGGCAGACACAGCTCTGGTAGCACTGCAGTCTCCCGAGTACTCTGCAAAACACACCCTTTCTTGTTAATGGCATAAAGAACTTGATCTGGAAAAACAAGTGGATCATAGATGCCCACGTTTACATAAAGCAGCTAAGAGATGTAGATTCACGGACTACCCCATCAAAACTGTTTTGGAGTGGTTCTCCTTTCAAGTATTCTCTCCAGATGCAGAGAATGAGGACAATGATGGCCCTTACAGCAGGGTAGTCTCCACCCTACAGCACTCACAACAGAGACACAAAGAGGTCTGAGGTTCCTGCGCCTGGTTGTCATCCATCACCCTGAAGAGTGATCAGGGAAAATATAAAAGGCTGGCCTCACACGATAGGTCCATTTTACCTTTAACAACAGAGACTGCATTTTCACCCTTGTTCCCTACCAACTACCAAATGACAGTGCTTCAGTAAGACTAATCAGCAGAGTCTCTCAACAAAAGACAATCACATTTTCAATGAACCCTTGTCATTTCTTTCCACACTTTAGTGCCTAGGTATTTTCCCCTCTAGCTATGTCAGCAATACACTTCCATTGTCTGGGGAAATAATCTTACCTCTACTTTGTGTATAAAGCCAGGCGTGTCCAAAATGGATACCACAGACCTCCATTACTCTGGTTCACTTATACACAGTGCAAGTACCACTGTTGCCATCTGGAGCAGGGGCAATGGGCGCAGGTGCCATTGCCGTCTCAGAGTCAGCCCTGATCCACTCACCACATAGTTCTAAATGAATGCAACAGTGCCCTCTTGGATCCTTTTGCACATAGTAAATATACTCCATATCATCATGGGTGCAGTTGGTAAAGGGTCTTTCATATGGCAGTCTTGCTTGTAAGGCCCCTACTTGTAACACCTATAACAAGTAATCACCTTGGACTTGCAAGAACCATCCTTTCCTCACTTCTCCTTATGTTCCTGGCTTGAAAAGGAATTCACTTTCTGCTTGTGTCTTTCCCAAGAACCTTGAGAATTGCTATTGCCCTTACCGGCTGGTTTGGTTTTGAACAGGTCTGTTGAGAGTTTCCCTGACCTTTTAGCTTACAGTCATGCTGCTCTAGACTTTTGTTAACACTGCTAGCTAACAACTTGTCAGACAACACTGAAAGTATCTCTGTGTCTTTCTCACATCTAAGAGTTATTAGCTAAGAGGGATAGAATCGCTCTGTCACCACCAACTAGTTAAGGGCTTTAAAATTGTTGGCCTCCACCCCTTTCACCTATTTGTTCCAATTATACAACATACCGTGAATCGAGGTTTCAAACAGAACCATCTAAACACAGCTTCCTTCGTTTGCTCATAATTCATTTGCTTAGCCACAGACATCCTTTCAAGGACTGCTGTCCCTTTTATGGGCAGGCAACTTGAAGTTGCCATTTTAGTCCCATCATTCAAACTCTGCATACTAAAGTAATCACAAAGCATTCCAAAATATCTAGTCCCTTGTCCACAGATGAATAAACACTTTTGGATTCTTGGCAGGTATCCCAGTAGAAATGAAAGTGAAATCACTTTTCCCAGATGTCCCTGCTGCTATCAGGACCTTCTCTTTATCTAAAGCCATCCTCTATCTCCGTTTCCTACATTTCCATTTAGCACTCCTCACGCTCCCATTTTCTCTTCTCTTAGCCCTTTCTTCCTGTTGCGTCCTCCCACATTCCTCCTGTTCTTAGCAGCTACTCGCATTTTCTCCCTCTCAAACGCCATGGTCTTTTTCACAGCATTAGCTTTTGGGAAAGCCAAATACAAATTCAGGGTCTCAGCAAGACTTAGCCTATGCAAAGGAATAACTCCTAGAGCATGTGACAATGCTATCCTAGAAATCAATGTCAGTGACTACAATCAGGAAATATTGGAAAGCAAATTTGGGGATACACACTGGGTGTGCTTGCGAAAAACTTCTACCAAGGAGCTTTGAGAACCTGGATTCCTAATATGGTACCTGCCCTAAAGTGAATAACTGTTTCTTTCCTCCCCTCCAGTTTCTCTACCTGGTCTTTAATCTAACTCGCAAGGACATTTCTAACCCAGTTCCTAGGAGCTCTCTTCGATCCTTCTAAACACTGATCCCTCAACAGTTGCCAATGTCTACTCCCACTAACTTTGTATAAGTCATTTCCGTACTTAGGTTCTAATATATAAAAGTTGGCCTTATTACACTACTGCTTTAAGTCAAACTGACTTTAGTAGTATCTTTCACAGCTTGCTACCAATTGTAAGACCTCATTCAGGGGCCAGGGGCCAAGCAGGGACTACTGAGCCTCAACCAATGGGCATGAGGTTGTTTGTCTTGGATGTACCAGAATATGTCCTACTATGGTTCTGCAACCCGGGCCAAGTACAACTACTTTAGCACTTTATTCCCAGTGGTAGGGATGGTGAGCAGTCATACATTTCTCAAGGCGGTAATGTGGGGATGATCAAGGCCAGCAAGCAACAAACATCTATTAATACAATAACTAATTGTGCCACATAATGCTTGACTGTCAAAAATATAGGTGCATTAATGCACACTAGAAGTAAATGCTACACATAGGAAAATTTACATTATGTAATTTAGGGTGCGTTTCTAGCTTGACTAGGCTAAGGTAAATATTACCCAGGTATACGCTTGTGATAAACAATTAATTGAGTTAAAACACTTTGTGTTGTCACTCAGCGAATCATTTTCACCCAGCGAATCACTTTCAATCTGTGACCGGGCTGGTGCATCTTGAGCAGCCGACTTGGCTTCTCAGATGTTTGATTTTTCACCCTCTTCTGGGCTGAATGAGAGTTTGCAGTTCCTCTCAGCCTCCTCAGTGGTCATTAATGGGTGATGGACTTGTGGTCAGGGGTGGCTGCTCAGGGAATTGTGTGATCATCTCAAAAATAGTCTGGCGGGTGCCCGGTGCAGCCCACTTTTGTGTTTGGAATGTTTTGACAACGCGCATGTGGGCTCAGGCACACAAATTCCAGGTTGTACAGAAGCACTGGGTGACGTTTTTTATAGATGCAGGTGTAGTGGCTTCAGGCCATGCTGTGGTTTCACAATTTGGGCATAGAGTCTCAGGTTGCTGCAACACTTCACAGATTGGGCTGAACTGACCAGGTCAGGTCAAAACTTCACACATTGGGCTCTGCGGTAAAGGTCATGCAGCAGCATCACAAATCAGAAGCAGCAGAACCACAAATCAGACACAGTAGCTCCAGTCATGCTGTATCACTATTCTTTGCACAAACTGCGGTGGAAAGTCTGGAGTACACAACACCAGGGCACACAGAACAATAACCACAGCACTCCTGTTCTGCAGATACACTGCACCTTGCTCCTCCTCCTTCAAGGTTGGCAGTCTCTCCACCTTTCTTCTGCAGCGGCTTGGCTACTAGGCACTCCAGGACAGGTAATCAACTCTTTCTGAAAGGGGTACTCTGGGGTAAAGTTCCATCACCTCTGAAAAGCTGGTGATGTGTTTTATCTAGGACCCCGATCAATATCATGACCGTATGCCCCTATATGGCTATAATCGATACATATCCCTATAATGGCATAATAGTCAGAGCCATATTTCAGTAACTCGCCTCTGCAGTTCATGACAATCCATAACACAGCAGAAGCCACTTCCTTAGATTCCTAGATAGCACACCGAGTTCTTTTGACATACCAAACCTCAAGCAACCTGGGAAAGTTTAAGTTTAAGTTTAAAGTATTTCTAAAGCGCGACATACACCGAGCGGTTTCTTGGCGCTGAGATAGCAAACTACCAGAGGGGGAAGAGTCAACCACTAGGACATAAACTGAAAAGGGGGGATGTTAAGGCAAAAAGGCCTGGGCAAACAGGAAAGTTTTCAGAGATTTACGGAAAAGGGAGTACTGTGTAAGGGATCTGAGGTGGAAGGGAAGGGAATTCCAAAACACAGGGGCCAGAGTAGCAAATTTAGCGCCACCCTGGTTTTTTTTCCTGAATCGTGGGGCAACTAGAAAGTGTTGAACTGAGGAACGGAGATCTCTGCAGGGAACGTAAGTTTTGATGGCTGAAGATATGAAAAGGGGGGCCAGACCAGACCTGGCCTGAAAGGCCATGCAGCCTAGTTTGAATAAGGCGCGTTCCCGAATGGGAAGCCAGTGAAGGGTCTTCAACAGAGGAGAGGTATGGTGGAATCTGGGGAGACCGAATGCAAGACGGGCCGCCTGGTTCTGAACAAGTTGGAGCCTACGCAAGCTGTACTGTGGGATGCCGTTGAATAGGGCATTCCCGTAGTCCAGGCGGGATAGAACCAGTGCGGAGATAATCAGTTTGAGTGCAGGGAAGGAAAAGAAACGAGAGATAGTGTGGATAGTACGGAGAGTAAGAAAGCAAGAAGATACCACGGAGCCTATCTGGGAGTGCATGGTGAGTTTATCATTGAGCTTGATACCTAAGGTCTTAACTGAGGAAACAGGAGTGGGGGGAGAGCCGAAAGAGGGGGGCCAAAATAACGAGTTCCAGGGACTGGAGCAACCACCCGTAAGCACCAGTTCCGTCTTGTCGGGGTTGAGCTTCAGGTGGTTGAAGTTCATCCAGTCCCTGATGAAAGACAGAATAGATTGGAAGTTAGATATAATGTCAGCGGAAGAGGAGAGATTAAAGATGAGCTGGAGGTCATCGGCATAGTTATATACCGTGACCTCCAGCCGCTGAAGAGCAAAGATGAGAGGAGAGATGTACAGATTGAATAATAGGGGAGACAGAGAAGAACCCTGAGGCACCCCGCACTGGACCTTACAGGGGGTAGCTGAAAACTCCCCAAGACGAACCGCCTGGGTCCGGTCCCTCAGGAAGGATGAAAGCCAAATGAGTGCCGTTCCTCCGATACCCGCCGCCCTGACACGGGAGAGTAGGATGGAGTGATCCACCGTGTCAAAAGCGGCGGATAAGTCAAGGAGGACCAGCGCCTGAGGTTGACCGTTGTCCATGCCCTCCCTGAGGGTATCCAGCACAGACACCACCACTGACTCTGTCGAGTGCCTTGGCCGGAAACCCGCCTGGCAGGGGGCCAGCACCCCATTCTCCTAGACAAAGGAGCTGAGCACAGAGGTGACGTGTCGCTCAAGCACCTTACCCAAAAAGGGTAGCAAGGAGATGGGGCGATAGTTAGCCAAGGCAGAGGGGTCGGCTCCTGGTTTTTTCAGAATGGGAACAATGGTGGCGGATTTCAGTGACGGGGTCACAACACCCTGGGCCAAGGAGTTATTAAGAAACATGAGAAGGGGTAGGGTGCACGCTGAGTAGATCTGCCATAGGAAGTGTGCAGGGCAGATGTCAGCTGGGGAACCAGATTTGATTTTAGGGAGAAGGGAAAGGAAAATTTCCTCGGAGAGAGGGGGCAGAGAGATGAGTGAAACATGGACAGGGGGTGGCTGGGGGTCAACAAATAAGGGGGACGGAGGAGGGATATTGGTTTTAATGGTCGCAATTTTTTCCACAAAGTAGGAGTTCAGAGAATCACAGAGATTTTGAGAAGGGAGAGGTTTCAGTGAAGTCCTGTTGGAGAAAGCCAGGTCATGAGTGATGGAAAAGATCTCCTTAGGTTGGTTCTCAGCTGCTAAGATTTTGGCGGAGAAATAAGCCTTCTTGGTCTCTAGAATGCTTTTTTTGTAGGCCCCTAAAAGGAGGACATAGCGAGATGGGACAGTAGTCCGGTCTCCATCTACGTTCTGCCTGTCGGACCGTGAGTTTCTGCTCTTTTAGTTCTTTACTGAACCACCGGTTTGCGTCTTTAGGGCGCCTAATCGAGGTACGCCGAAGGGGAGCCATGCTGTCGCTTCCATCCGTAAGCCAGGAGTCAATGGCCTTAGCTTGGGCGGCAGACGCCAAGCCCAATAGAGAGGGAGAAGAGGCCAGTAGGGAGGAAGTAAGGTCCGACAGGTTAACTTTGCCCCAATTGCGAGCCCAAGAGTTTTTGGCGAGGGCGAGCCTCTTGGTCAAGCAGAGGCGGAGAGAGAAGGAAATTAGAAAATGATCTGACCAAGTGCAAGGGGACACGGTGAGTGAGGAAAGGGGACAGTTGAGGGACCAAACTTGGTCTAAGATGTGACCATGGATATGAGTGGGAATGTGAACCAGGGAGGAAAAATTGAGTGACAATAAAGTTTCTGAAAATTCCTTAGAAGAGGAGCATTCCTTGGGGTCGGAGGGCCAGTAGTTAAAGTCCCCAAGGACCAGCACCGAAGCATAATTAACCCCCAGGGTGCCAAGTAGATCTTGAAAGGCAGGGAGAAAAGAGGGGGTGGGTTGAGGTGGACGATATACCAGCACACAGGCTAGGTGAGGGGAGAAAGAAGAAGAGCGGACCACTAAGTGGTCAATTCCTCCCATAGGGGGTGAGGGGAGAATCTGAAACTGAAAGTCCGTACGGGCAATGAGGGCAACGCCTCCACCCGTTTTCCCTAGTGGGCGGTCGGCGCGGATAGAATAATATGATGAGGTGAGGGCAGCCAGTAGAGACGGGAGGGAAGACTCACAAAACCACGTCTCGGTTAGGAATAAAAGATCGGGTTTATCCGTATCTAGGAGTATGAAAAGTTCCTGATGGTGTCTGATGGCTGACCTAGTGTTTAGTAACATAATAGATAATGGGGGAGGGGGAGTGTCAAGAGTGGGCGTCGACTGAAGTGCCGATGGAGAAACAGAAGGGAGGGAGCAGCCCTGAGGGCAGGCTTGGCAGGGGGAAAAACAGCCCAAGTTGGTAATCCGGAGAATAGTACGGGGGTCAAGGGGCCAAGGACCCTGTAAAAGAATGAGATCAGCTGAGGAGTAGCGAATGAAGAGGCCAGGGGGAGTAGCCCCTAGCCCCTGCCGGCCGCGGACGGGCGCAGACGGGCGCAGACGGGCTTAACTCAGGCGCAACTCCGGCGCGCCTTCGTCGCGCCCGCTGCGCTGCCGCATATAGCCTCTTTAAATAGGGAGTATCGTGGGGGGGGTGGCTAACAAGTACATTGAGCTGAGTAGCCCAAGCCAAGATGGCGCCCGCGTCCGCGGGAGCCGGCCACACAATGCTCGGCCCACGGCGATCCTCTGAGCCCCTAGATGTAAAACAAGTTAGTCAACCTGTCAACTTTGAGGTACAGGTAAGTTAGCAGAAACACACAAGCCCCGCTTGCTTTGTTTTGATTTGTAATAGAACTTCTGCGAGCACTGTAAGAACGACCAGTTCTTAGTGACATCTTTATGGACGTCTTATGTCCAACACCTACGTCAAACTCGGCACCTTTCAGGTATAAATATACCAACGTTGCCTTAAGCAGATACACGGTGGTGGTGAATACTGGAGCAGAGCAGCTGTCCTTGCAGAGAGCCCAGCAGACGCGAGAAGCCCACAGACGCTACCCCTCCTCTTTGACACGCTGAGAAAGAAGCTGTCTTTTCTCCTGCCGAGAAAATCCAGCTCCGGCGCTTCCAGCCTACCCTTGCGGGTGACTGGAATATCGGGTCCTGAGAGGAGATACCAGACCTTCTACATTCTATTCCAGAGGTACGGTGCTGACTAAACCCTTAGAGAGAATTCTTGAATCAGACTCTTGGCAAAACCAACTTAACTCAAACTATTACTTACTCCCTCCCAAGTATTAGGCTTAGGTCAGGTACACCGGGGTAGGCGTAGTTAGAAGCACCAGTTGAGCTTGTTAGCTAATGTATGTATGAATGTATATATTGTATATATTTTATTCATCTTAAACAAACCTTATGGCTAAGAAACCATATCAATGCTTTTACAGTATTACTTCGTGATGCTCCTTTTACTGTACGCACTTTTTATTATAACAAGTGTTGCAATTGTGGCAATTCATTTCTCTTGCATGAGAAGAAAGACTGCTCAATAAATAATATCTTTTATTGAAAACGCCTGTCTCTCTGTTCTCTGCACCCTCGTGAAATTAAAACTGCACAACTGACTGAGTGAAATAGCTGCCTATTGTTTCACACGACTCTAGAGATTGACTCTTATTCTGAGGAGCAAAGTTGTCATGTTTAAGTGGTTGTCGGAAGCTGAATCCCTTCTAGTCTGAGCCAGGGAAGCTAATCACTTCCCATTTCATTCAAGAAAGTTTCCAGTGACCTCTGAGCTAGCTGGCGCAAACCTAAATTAAGTCTAACATAGTCAGTAGAGACCTAGAAGATCTCAGTCCTACGTCTACACTGCTGTTTATGTTATTCCAATGCGCAGGGCCTATAGGGAAAATAGGAACTACACTACATGGCGCCCAACGTTTGGTAAGGCGATAAAACTAACGCAAGACGTTAGAGTAACTCGGTCGTGCTTTTTCACACAGACGCTTTCTCCCGTAAATACTCCAATAGACGCCTGGAGTGGGTAAAAGGTTAAAATCCGCCGGAACTTAGTAGGAAGAGATTTCTATGTAGAGTTTCTGGTTTAGTCAACGTTTAAGGATACAGTGTTCCAAAATATTGTGCACCTAATCTTTGTCTCCTTGGAGACCTGCTCTGCAAACTTTCATTAAATACAATGTCAGTAGAAAACAACGGAACCAATGGAGTCGCAGAAGACGCGAATCAACAGGGTCCCGATAATACAGGAATTAATGAACCGAATGCAATAATCATTCCGGTACATTTAAGAAAATCTATAACTTTAAAACTTATAGAACACGGACTGACAGCACAAGGCGGTACATTCATTTTCGTGATAGAGGCACACGAATATCGGCAGACAGAGGTATTCTATTCATGGATAAACTTTCCAGCGGCAAACGCTACAACACACGAATTCCACTATTACAAAATAGAGGATCCTCCGGAAGAGTACGCTCCTTTCGAGGAGATTGAAATTCCATTAAAATACCAAGAGCATCTGCTCTGGTTTAAAGGCACCCTAAAACATAATGATCACATTACCAGGCTCGGTCCACTAGGCAGACCAGGAGCAACGTGGCCGGTTCTAGCCAGCTATACACCACATCCAGACATTGATAAAATGTTGAGAGAAGAACTTTTAGCACAGCTAAAATTATTAATTAAAATACATAGACAGTTAGTCCAATATGTATTGCGGACTGCAACAGTCCAAACAGCTGTTAGTATTCCACAGCTGACCCCTCATCAGGGGAACACAAATAAAATTACACCACAGAACATACAATCATGTCTTGGTAAAACACCCATAAAACGGGAACTAATTCCTTTCTGGTTAGCACAGAAAATAACTCAAATAGAGGCAGTATTCCCGAATACTACCCCTATTGAGAAACACAGAATTCTGACTATCTGCCTTCCAATGGAGGTCGCACCACATGTGGAGGACTGTGACACTTGGGGTACAGTTTATGCTTCCATTTACACAAAAACACATGGTGTTCCGTCCATAGCGGTAATACCAGATGTGCTAAAACAGATTCAAAACGAATACAGTCCAGAACCTGCTTTAAATCTTGGTATGAAATTACTGAAAGACTTCAAGCAGGTCTCGGCTATATTACTAGCCAACATAAAAGGAGAAGCAGCATCTGTGGCGATCCGCCAGAAATTGAAAGAAACAGATATAACAGATCAACCAATTGAGCTTGCCAGAATCATAGAAAAATGCTATGAAGAATTAGGTAGAGATGGTTTGGGTGGGAAACCAGTAAAACCCCAACTACTTGAAAATCCTGAAAAATTATTTATCAAAAATAATCTAAACACTCCTAAAAGGAGTTGGGATGGAAATAAACAATCCACTCCCAAAGAAAAAGTTTTCCAATCCAGAGGAAGGTCTCCACAGCGGAGGGAAAGAACTCCGACTCGAGAACACCAGTCTCCCCACAGGGAGCACTCTGAAAAAAGATACAACCTTAGAAATAGGGATAACTTAAAAAAGCCTGATAGATATCAAAGTATTGATACACGTCCCGCTTGATCTTTTTCACAGAAATCGGAAAGAAGAGGACGGTCAGACCCAAGGGAAGAGCACGTCAAGTCCAAAGACAAGGAACCTGCTGAAAAGTAAAATATTACAATTCCCGAGGAAGAAGGTAGCCAGTATAAGAGTAGTTGAACATGCCGAGAATACTGAGGACACAGCTGAAAAACGGAGAGTGGGCACAGACAATGCTAGACAGTGCAGTAGAAATCAGCATAGCTCGCAAGATCCTGATGAATCATTTGGAGACAGTGGACACGAATGAATACATTCAAGTGGAAACTGCAGATACCAGGGTTAGCGAACCTCATAAGATATACGAAATAACACTGCGTATAGAGGGAGATAAGACTAGGAAAATAAGGGGTCTATTTTGGGATAACCTCTCAAAAGGCTATGACATCTTGTTAGCAGAGAAAGATTGGCCACCAGAGTTTGTCAGGGAGTGCCCTCATGGCAACGAAATGATTATGCCTGCCTTCGCAAATCACATTCCAATTCACACTAAATATATATATGCATGGAAATGGGCAGTAGCTCAAGCACCTGCATTATATAGAAATCATGTAGGATGGGATGAGGACTCTCCTCCTCACAAAATCCAGTTAAAAAGTCAACCTACTGCACAAAGGCAGTATCCAATTAAACAAGAAGCTAAAAAACAGGTCAGGGAGATTTTAGATCAACTTGAATACCAGGGGGTGATTGAAACATGCACCTCTCAAATGAACAATCCTTTGTTTCCTGTCTCCAAACCAGACAATTCATATCGTCTAGTCTTCGACTACAGACATCTTAACTCGTGTTGCAAAACATTTGCGGTACAAAACTCGCACAGTGCAGCACTAATGAATAACATGGTTCGCAAAAAATACAAAACATTAGACATCTCTAATGGATTCTTTTGTCAAAAGATTGCACCCGAAAGCAGATATGACCGCTTTCTCAATTATGGGTACACAGAAAATTTCTGTCGTCTCCCACAGGGATTCAAGAACAGCCCAGGATTATTCTCAGCCAGAGTAACAGAGTTACTACAAATGTATGATGATGAGGCATTATCATATGTCGATGACATCTATCTCACAGACGACGTCTTGGATACTCACTTGAAAAGAGTGAACACCATAATACTTGGGTTTGCAGCAGAGGGTTACAAATTCAACTTTAAAAAGTCACAAATTGCCCATCTAACTGTCCTATTTTTAGGATACGAATTATCAAGTGAAGGCAAAAGCCTGGCGGACAATTTCTTAGAAAAGTGCGCTGTACTCCAAGCCCCAAAAACGCTGAAGAACTTACAATCGATTCTAGGTTTTCTGAATTTCGGAAGAACTTACATTCTAAGCTATGCAGAGAGGGTTAAACCTCTCTACGAAATAATAAAACCTGATTTTAAACCAATCAACTGGACTCAAAAACACACAGAAATTTTGAGATCGCTGCAAACAGACATGTTAGCTAAAACTAAATTAGAGACACGTGACAATACACGCAATCTTGTAATCCGAGTCATCCCAGGAAGATGCGGATTCACGTACCTGACCTCTAACGAGGGAGAAACGGTACTAATAGCTTACAAATCACATTTGTACACAAAAGCTGAGATAAAATTCAGTTCAACTGAGAAAATTCTAACTGCGGTTCAGACTGCCGTAGCAAAAGAAAGAGCCCTAGCACCAGATAAACTAATAATAATCGTTACACGTATACCTGCTTTAGAAGCGGTAACTAAAGCAAGCATTCCGAATGCTAAAGCTCTGCATCCAAGATGGATCCAATGGGTTAACTCTCTTGCTGCAACAGACGTAGAATATGAATTTGATCCTAATTTAAAGACTCAGGAATTTTTACAATATGAATATGAATGTCCTCTACCAATTGAAATCCTGCCTCTAGAACAATACGAAAGTATCATATATACAGACGGATCAGCACAACCCGCAGTTGGGGGTAAACAAGCTTACAGTGCTGCGTGCGCGATCGTTAAAGGTCATTGGCACAAAGGAAAATTTAGACCACTGGTCACCAAACTGCAATCTCTAGGAGATTGCACAGCGCAGCGAGCTGAACTACTAGCATTTAAGATGGCGCTTGAAAATACCGATCGCGAATTCCCCACACTTATAGTGTGCGATTCATATTATTGCGTCCAATCTTATAATGAATATTTGCAGAATTGGGTTGAAAACGGGTTCAAAGATGCGAAAGGTGGCACAATCAAGCATAAAATGCTTTGGGAACAAGTAGTTCTTTTACGGAAAGAACTACAACAGACTCACGTGATACACACTCTGAGTCATCAACGTGATGGCGTTCACGTTGCGGGGAATTCATTGGCTGATGAAGCCGCGAAGGCAGCTGTGCAAACGGCTTCCGTAGCCGCTATCACTCGGTCAAAAACAAAAATAGACAGCGACATCCTACAAGCTGTCAGTGCGTCAGTAAAAGATGACATAAAAACACTCCCAAGAGGCTTTCCAGTAAAATACTCATACATAACAAACATAGATAATGTTCCTTTTGCTCGAATCCCTGGAGTGGGGGATAGGGTAATTCCAAACATGGAACACAGGTTAGGACTAATTACAGCGGCACACGAAGGGCTTGCGTCTGCACATGCTGGAGTTTCCGCCACAATAGCATTATTAAAACAGAGATATTGGTGGCCGCGCATGAGAATAGAAACTAAGAAGTATGTTCTCGATTGCGAAATATGCCAAAAAATGAAAGTATCAACAGTGAAACGACCGGCGCAAACGCCCCTTCTAATCTCAGATAAACCGTTTGAATGTGTTTACCTGGACCACTGTGGTCCCTTGCAGAGGGATGGTAACTATAAATATATCATGGTCGCAGTGGATTCCTGTACGAGATTCATTTGGATGTGGCCCCAGCGCTCGGCTGACGCCAGAACGGTTATAAAAGATTTGCGAGTCTTTATCGGCACATATGCAATTGCCATGCTTCATTCTGACCAGGGTCCTGCTTTTAGCTCTCGAGCTTATAAGGAGGCCATGACCAGCATGGGCATTGGATTGCGATTCTCTTGTCCCTTCCATCCTGAGGGAAACGGGGTAGTGGAAAGAAAAAACCGAGACATAAAGCAATCTATAACGGCAAAGGTATTAGGTTCGGGTGATGGGTGGGTACAGCATTTAATAAGTGTCCAACGCAGTCTTAATAACTTGCCAAGAAATTCTCTAAAAGGTTTCAGCCCGTACGAACTATTGTTCGGAACTAGAATGTATATTCAGGATCTAGATAGTCTAGCTTCAGTGGTAGAAGATAAGAATAAAGACTTTGACATCAAAGATCGTTTGGCTGTTTTACAGGACTTGAATGAAACAAGAAAAGCCCTGAGCAACATAAAGTTAAAACATCAGCCAACAACCACTGAAGACACACCACCTGTCCCAGCAAGACCTGTCTGGATTCCAAAGATTGGGGATCTGGTCAGAGAAAAAATAGCGGTGAAAAGCAGTACCTGTCTTAGCAATCAACGGAACAAGATCAGTAGTACTACCGCCCCTTGGTGGTAAAAAGGAGAACCAAGTTGTATCCATCGACCTGGTAAAACCACAATCATGTGGCCTATAATAAACAGTAGGCCTAGTGGACTCCCAAGAAGTAACAGAATACCCAAATTTGCTACAATCCAAGAGGTTCAAACTGAAAGACTAATCACATTTGACAAACCTGCAGTTAATAAAAAAGGACTATGCAACAATGGCATGGAACTTGTGCCTCTTGAAACTCAAATTGAAACAGTTCGTCAAGAAACACCAGTCTACAACGATGTAGCATCAGAATGTCCAGATGAAAGACAAAGTGGAAAGATAATCCCAACAATTGACAGAACTGCATCTGGCTATTTCATCAATTTCGATAACTTTTCTGAAGATCCAAGTGAACAAGAAGAAAAGCCAGCATCAAAGACTTTTAAAGACAAAGCAACAGAACTCTTTCATCAACTTAAAGAAATATATCTTATTTCTCCATGGTTAGAATTTTGGTTTGGGCTAGGTGTATTTTTCCTCTTTCTTTGGCTCATCATGGTACTTTGTTTGGGGAAATTCATTGAAGGAAAATACAGTACAATGGACACAGCAAGTCAGAACATCAACTTAGTTCTGAAGCCACGCAAATCATCTCACGTCGAGAAAAGGGAACTTTCATCAGTAAATGTCACAGCCATTCCAATACCTGGCGGGGTAGTTTGGGACAAAACAGACTATGAAATATATGGACCGGTAGAAATTTTGAAATATCCTCACCAATTTAAGGTTTCATTAAGTGACTTTATAAAACCAAGCGCATTCTCTGATGATTGAGATTTTGAGAGTATAAATAATATGATGTCGGATTTAGTGTTGTCAGCAAAATTTACAGATCATGATTACTTACAAGGTTCATCTAATTATGAGCAAATGTACTGTTTTACACATTATGCAGACCACTATTTACATAAATCTGCTCAACCTAGAAATGTTTTTAAATATAACCAACATTGTGCAACACCGCCTAGAAGCAGTTCAAAAACATTCTATGAAAAATTCCAGTACTTCTCGGGGTTTAACACAAGTGATGCTGAAACATTTTATTACAAACTATTAGATAAAACAGGGACAAAAACCATGCTGACAATACTAAATTGATATATTCAGAAGCATTTTATGAAAAAAATACTACATTTGGTTTTTGATTTATGGAAGAATAACATTGAAACAAAAACTATCTGGGGCACTAAAGATTGGCAGGTACAAGGCCCAGAAGCATTATTTCGAGCCTGCATGATTCCAGAACAAATTATGTTCTTGAATGACATAGTTCAACAAACAACATGTCTTGGCTTAGCTAAGATAAAAGACCTTAACAAACCGTCTATTCCTAAACCAATACCTGATAATGCAACCACAGATATTGAGATAGACGTAACCCACATTTTACATCAAAACAGAACACATCCTGATTGGAAAAAGTGGTTAATCTGGCCAATAGACACTAATAACTGTCAGGATAGATTCCGGAATAAAATACAGGGGTTCAAAATGACCAGACTAGACCCTAGATACTCCCAGAGACAACACCCAGGGATAGTAACAACATACAGTGTAGGGAAACTTTGCCTTGAATGGCTACAAACATCCACACTGGCAGAAATTAAGCAACATCTAACTTTACTTACATATGGTGCTGACTTGCGTGATTTCATTATGGGACAACGCAAACAGCGTCAAAAACCTTTCACAGCGGCAAGTGTATATGCAGCATACAACGAGGCATGGAAAGTAATGCAAATTGAAACAGCAGAAAAAAATACGAGAAATTGACCGTATCAATTTGGAAAAATCACTTTCTGTTGTAGACAATGGGTTAATGACTCTGTCTTCCAGAATATATTCACTGGACAGTATTGTATCATCTGCCTTCGATATAATAGACCAGGATTTGCTAATGTTACAACATGGCCAGTCCCAATTGCGTTCTATTGTACAGCTAGGCTGGAAGTTACAAAATCTGCGTTCGGGCTATGTGCCATGGCGTTTAATCAACACAACGTCATTGTTTTCTGTCTTTAACCTTACTGATAAACAAATCAGTTTGGCACAAAAAGGAGCAGACTATACAATTCTGAGCATTGAAAAACTTTTGAGATTACCATTGACAATGTCAGAAAGACCTGTCATTGAATGGATAATACACGGGATTATCACAATTCCGATAACAACTTTCCAATTTAAAAATTGCCTTGAGTATATACCAGCAGGCCAGTATGAAAGGTTGGGTAAGGGATACGTTATAAGTCATCATGGAAATTACCTTATACGCACGCATGTTACAGTGATAAAGACAAAAAAGTATTTCTTAGTGGTAAAGATTGCAAACATTCACTAAGCGGTATACTTTTGTGCCAGAGTATCAATTTACATGGGGCCTGTGAAGGGACTTCAAACAACCTCTCATGCCACCAGCACGTAACACCTGCAACACAGATAGAGCCTTTCTTTAGACAACTTTCGAATGGGAGTTACATTCTAATAACGGACCACAGCTGTTGTGGCTTGGTGCCAGGGAAAGCATATCTCTTAAGCGTGAGTTCCATGGTCACTTGCTGTATGCAAGCATTGTATCCAAATGGCCCTGGAGACTCAGCGACTCCAATTTGGCCTCCTTTGAATGTCTCTTCTATACGAATTGATACTTTTAGCAGAATGAAGTCTGTGCTTTTGCAGACAACAGTGCCCATCACGTCATCAAAAGAGACGTATGATCTCCAAGTTGCAAGGACGGCGGCAGAGATGCATACACTTTTTTCAACAAATTGCCCCGTGCATTTCGCAGAAATGCTCAGCCAAATCCTAAATATGTCGAATGCCAGTGGCATCTCGAATGTATTTAAGACAATTTTTTCGGGACTGTTAACACCCTTCAAAGCAGTCCTGGGCATTATTCCCAATTTTGTCCTTTCGGTCTTTGGCGGCTTACCACTAATTTTGGGACTCGTAGTAGGGATTTTATTTTTGACCCTTCTGCTCCGATATGGCAAGCCAAAACACAGACATGACTCCGGCAAGGATGGAAGAAACGATCCTAGCAATGCGCTATTGGGACCGCATAACTAGAGTCCTTGGATTGGCCTGGCTAAGAGATCTAAATATGACCTGGTTTCTTTCATTCAGACCTACATGGCAGACCTGCATCTTACCTGTGCTTCGATGGATGCGGAGAAGAATGCGTGTTAGACACCTGTCTTGCACTACAATCAGCAGTACCTATGGATGTCGATACTTTGCTAAGTCCAGTAACGGCTCATGCATCGTGTTGTCCCCAGCGGTTACCAATCCTGATGACGGCATTCGTTGAGACTCCTGCGCTACGATTAGGTGGTGGCAGTGAAGCAAGAAATGTGAGCAACATCACCCAGGTACGACCTTCTGTGAGCATTGCTGATCCTGAGATTGATGATAGCAATCATTCACACAACTGCCAAGTGACAGCATTATCAAACTTGGTCGTACTGTCACCTGAATATGTGGACCAATTTTTTGCGAGTCTGTCTGAAATGATGTTTTCCACTGAACAGAAACAATAACTTTTTGGAAAAACAATCTGGCACACAGCGTTCCCATGAACTCTGAATTCGGCCTTCAAACTTTGATAAACAAAAGCTACTAAAAAAACGTTTGGAACTATTTTTTCCCCCTACAGATGAAATTATTTTTTCAAACCTCCAAAATATTTACCTTTTTTCTGGCACAAGTACTTTGCTTAAAGTAGAACTATTCATAAAGAACAGAGCTTCTATCTTAGTAGATCTAGAGACAAAATATTACCTCAGCCTCTAGCACAATTTTGCAGCAACTGTATTTCTATGTGATGGAATAGTCTCGCCCTTCTTTTCTGTATTCAGAGACATTTCATGTGTAATTTCGCAAAGATCGTTCAACTAGATATATGTGCAAAGCCTTTTTTGAATGATTATTCTGCTTAAAACGTACAGTACCTATTATGATTTTTTTAGTGTATTTTCGTATACACCATTTCATATGCAAAATGTATTTTAGGGTGGGTAGGAATACACATGTGAAGCAAAACCTGCTGCACACTTAAATAAAGTTCAAGCACAAAGGATGTCTCAATGGACATAAAGTTCAATGATCGCAGACGGAGGATTGGAGCATCAGTGCTTTGGTTCTTCTTTTTTTATTTTCTGTTCATGGAAAAGCCAGCCGACACGCGTTTCGTCGCCAGAAAACACAGTTTCTGCGACTCTTCAGGGCTGTAATGAAGCTTTGGAATATATCCTAATGGCGTGTATCAACGCGAGAAGTATAGAAGATTCTACAGCAAAAGCATCCCTGTAGTGCGGGGAGTCAGTACGCGACGGGATCCTTCACGATCGCGTTTCGGTTACGGGTGCGGTCACACCATTAGGATATATTCCAAAGCTTCATTACCTGAAGAATGCAACACTGAATAATATCACTCAATATAGAATCTTCGCCACGCACTCGTTGGAGAAGAACACCTTTGAAATTACCAGGCTTTTTAGAACCCGGTCTCGAGCGGAGCCGGGTAGGAATTATCACCGGCACCGCGACCTGTGGTCATATATCTATTTCCTACAGCCCTGAGGAGTCGCAGAAACTGTGTTTTCTGGCGACGAAACAAGTGTCGGCTGGCTTTTCCATGAACAGAAAATAAAAAAAGAAGAACCAAAGCACTGATGCTCCAATCCTTCGTCTGCGATCATTGAACTTCATGTTCATTGAGACATCCTTTGTGCTTGAACTTTATTTAAGTGTGCAGCAGGTTTTGCTTCTTCTGTATACAGTGTGTTTACCAAGCACACTTTGAGGGGTTTCAGGGAATTACCCCTCACCTGCATGCACCTTTTGCTTCATTGCGTTCTCCTGCGCGTTAACCTGAGCAGTGCGCCCAGCATTTCCCTTACAACTAAAACCCTGTTTGTTGCTGTTAGGAATACACGTGTCTTATTGCTTAAGTTTTAGTAATTGATGGACATAAATTCGTGGAGTGGGTGATGTGTTTTATCTAGGACCCCGATCAATATCATGACCTTATGCCCCTATACGGCTATAATCTATACATATCTGTTAGACCTGTCTGGCTTTTTGGTGAAGTCCCTCCTAATTTTTATTTATTTTGTCCCCTTTTTGCCCCTCATACCCTTATTAATGTTTGTGTCTACTGACTTTTTGTAGGTGTTGGCCAGGGGGATAGGTGTTCTTTCTCCCCCTCATAATCTTTTACCTCAGGCCCAGAGGCCTGTTCTGACAGGAAAGTTGGCACCACCTAAAATGGTGGCCACCAACTGCCCCAACTGTCACAAACAGAACTTGGCCATAGCCTAACATAGGGCATTCCAGAACCTTCTGGTCCATTCTGGACCACTGAAGGGCAGCCTATATAAGGCGGAATGCGGGGCAGCCATTTTGTCTACCTGTGGAAGTCAGCTGGATGACAGGCTGTAGCTAAGGGTGGGAGAGGTTAGACATAGGGTTGACCTCCTAGATAGGGAAGCTGCCTTGGGTTGTCACCTCAAAATCCCCCTTTTGGGTTATTTGTCCTGACCCCGCTGTGTAGGGTTACTGGAGACCCTGGGCGCCTAGCTTGCCCCTTGTCCAAACTATACAGGGGAAGTCTAAGGAGAAGGAGACTGCAGTGCTGCGGTGCGCAGTCCTCTGCCCAGCAGAAAGAGACTCAGGAAGGATAACCTTCTTCCCTAGATCCCAACCCCTACTTCAACTTGAGTGCTAAAAGGACTTTGTGAAGTGGGAACTGGGTACAAAATCGAACCAGCGCTGTTCCTACCTTCCTGGGTGCTGGGGAAGGCTTGTGTCCTGAGGAGCCCTGGCCGGATCTGCAGTCAACTGATCCCTGGAGTCCCTGGTGGAGGGTATCAAGTTCTCTGGAATAGCGCCCCCCCCGGGATCCACTGAGCCTGTGAAGCTTGTCAAGGCTTCCCTTTGAGAGCGGGACCCCGGGGGCACCTTCCGCGCTCCAGTCGCGTTGTCGAGTGAAGTCCCGGTTAGCGGGGGAGAGCCTGGGCGAGACGCTGCACCAAGGCGCCATCGCGCATGCCCAGTCAGCTTTAGTATTCCCTCAGGAGGGGCCTAGGACCGAGCAGGCCCAGGAGTAGTGCGTCCTTCCTGGGAGCGGGCGCAGAGTAGGGAGATTCTGGCGCGAGCGCTACTGCGCATGACGGAGTGATTAGCGGCCCCGCCGATCTCCAGAAGAGAAGCACCGGCTGCCGCCTGAGCGAGTGTCCCGCTCTTTTCCTTCTTCTCTCGCGCCACGCAAAGGAGCTGGCAGGGAGAGGGAGCTCGGGACTCGGCGGCTCATTGGGGGCATTGCGACATCGGCCCTGCCCTCCGCTCGAGTGCCAAAGCAGAGGAGCTGGCCCGAGTAGGAGAGAGAGTGGGGGAGCTTCAAAAGGAGCCTTAAAGTGACAGCGACGCGTGGAGACTGGGACAGCATCGTCTCCACGCTACAGTAAGGAGGTCATCTGAAGGGGGAAGGTGGCGCTAGAGCCTGCAATCAAATGATGATTCATTAGTGGTTGTTGTTTTTCTCCTCTACTGTAATCCATAAAGTGGTGAGGAACTTGAGGAAACCCTCTTTGACTGTGGGCTAGAAAGAGGAAGTTACTGGTACTGCATATTAACCATATCCATTGACTTCTGGAGTCTGATTAAATGCACTGTCAATGTTGATGATTAATTTAATAACTCTGAAAGTGCTATTACTGATTTAGGTGATTCAGGTGCTGTCTGGCCAAATGTTAATGTAATGCTGTGTTTAGAATTGATATAAAGTAAGCGGAGCACAGTAAATGCTTAACTGAGTAAAAGGAAGAATAAGAGCTACCTGCCAGTTTTGGTTAAGTGATCTATCTATTCTATAAATGCTGGTGGTTATTACTGATTTAATAACAGATGTACTGTGATGTGATAAATAGGTGGTAAATTGCTTTGCAGTTTAAAAGAAGCACTTGCTAATTCCAAGACAACCTGAAATGTATTAAGTGGTGTATTCTGAACACAAAAGAGCCAAGATATATATATTATTTTTATAAAGCAGTACGTATTTTCACACATTTTTGGTGTAGTGTTTTCTTTTTGAGTGCTATTGCGTGGAATTACTTTTGGGTGGTCTGCAACCTTTACACTGTGCCTCTGATATGCTAGTCTTGCCCTAGGCCAGGCTACCCAGTTCCAACAATATCCCTATAATGGCATAATAGTCAGAGCCATATTTCAGTAACTCGCCTCTGCAGTTCATGACAATCCATGACACAGCAGAAGCCACTTCTTTAGATTCCTAGATAGCACACCGAGTTCTTTTGACATACCAAACCTCAAGCAACCTGGGAAAGCCCCGCTTGCTTTGTTTTGATTTGTAATAGAACTTCTGCGAGCACTGTAAGAACGACCAGTTCTTAGTGACATCTTTATGGACGTCTTATGTCCAACACCTACGTCAAACTCGGCACCTTTCAGGTATAAATATACCAACGTTGCCTTAAGCAGATACACGGTGGTGGTGAATACTGGAGCAGAGCAGCTGTCCCCTTGCAGAGAGCCCAGCAGACGCGAGAAGCCCACAGACGCTGCCCCTCTTCTTTGACGCGCTGAGAAAGACGCTGTCTTTTCTCCTGCCGAGAAAATCCAGCTCCGGCATTTCCAGCCTACACTTGAGGGTGACTGGAATATCGTGTCCTGAGAGAAGATACCAGACCTCCTACATTCTATTCCAGAGGTACGGTGCTGACTAAACCCTTAGAGAGAATTCTTGAATCAGACTCTTGGCAAAACCAACTTAACTCAAACTATTACTTACTCCCTCCCAAGTATTAGGCTTAGGTCAGGTACACCGGGGTAGGCGTAGTTAGAAGCACCAGTTGAGCTTGTTAGCGAATGTATATATTGTATATATTTTATTCATCTTAAACAAACCTTATGGCTAAGAAACCATATCAATGCTTTTACAGTATTACTTCGTGATGCTCCTTTTACTGTACGCACTTTTTATTATAACAAGTCTTACAATTGTGGCAATTCATTTCTCTTGCATGAGAAGAAAGACTGCTCAATAAATAATATCTTTTATTGAAAACGCCCGTCTCTCTGTTCTCTGCACCCTCGTGAAATTAAAACTGCACAACTAACTGAGTGAAATAGCTGTCTATTGTTTCACACGACTCTAGAGATTGACTCTTATTCTGAGGAGCAAAGTTGTCATGTTTAAGTGGTTGTCGGAAGCTGAATCCCTTCTAGTCTGAGCCAGGGAGGCAGATCACTTCCCATTTTAGTCAAGAAAGTTTCCAGTGACCTCTGAGCTAGCTGGCGCAAACCTAAATTAAGTCTAACATAGTCAGTAGAGACCTAGAAGACCTCAGTCCTACGTCTACACTGCTGTTTATGTTATTCCAATGCGCAGGGCCTATAGGGAAAATAGGAACTACACTACACTGGGTGTCAGGTAGGCGCCAGCTCTGGTTGCACAGGAGGTGTAAGAATACCCTATCGAGTACTCCCTTCCTTTGTCAGAGTACTTCGAACTGGAAAAACGAGTAGGTTCCACTTTTATATGGTCAAAGCGGACATGAATATTGGGTTAGTTCTCCTTTCAAGTGTCCTCTCCAAGTTGCTTCCGAGACACTTTCAGTCGATAAGAGTGATGCTCCTCACAGCAGAGTAGCCTCCAATGTGGAGTACCCACAACAGAGGCATAGTGAGAGGTGGGCTTTTTGCAATTGGTTGTCATCAGCCACAATTAAATGTGATCATAGAAATACAAAAGGCTGGCCTCACCTAATGGGTCCAATTTGCTTTGAACAAACGAGACTACAGCACCACCCTTCGCCCCCACCATCTACCAAATAGCAGTGGTTCCGTGAGACTAGCCAGCTGCTCCTCTCTGCAAAGGGCCCAATCAAATTTCTAAAAACTACTCTTGACTTCTCTTTTCCCACTTCAGTGTCTAGGTCTGCTTCCTCCATCTTTAAGATTGCCAGGAATTAACTTCCACTGTCTGCAAAAAATACGTTGCATCCATCTTGTGCACAAGTTCAAGCTTGTGGTATCCAAAATTGATCAACTATGCCTCCATTACTCTGCTTCACTCATACAATACATGCATATACCATGCAGGATACACAAACACACATGCACAACATACACTTGCGATGTTGGTGCTAGGATCTGGGTTAGCAAACACAACAAGATGGACGGAGTGCTCAAACTTTACAACCACTCACCCCCAGTCACAAATCTGGGTTTATTCCAAAATCCTTTTGCTCACTGTGCCATCCCAGTTTGGACCCAGCCATATGCAAATCATTCTTGACCCTGTTCCTTATGGGAACACTCCAGCCTGAACTGCCAAGCCAGGTCTTCCCTGGACCGGAAACAAGCATCCTGGGACTGGTTTCAGGTATTACCGCTCATAAGCCAGGCTAGCTTGAATCCTGTGGCACAGTGAGCAAGGGAGTTTTGCCTTTGTCGGGAGTCCTGTGATCTCCATTCCTTATGGAGATATCATGACTGTGACAGCCAAATACTGCTGCCACAAAACTGATGGCTCCTGGGAAGGGGCCCAAAGCATGTCCTGATGACATGAGCTCTGGCAAACAGATGTCTGTTGCAAAAAAACCAATCTGAAGCCAAAGTTCAAAATGGGGAGTGGACCCAACTAAATAGTAATTAAATAAGTTATCAGATGAGGACAGCAATTATGTTGCAAAATATTTACTCCAGCGCTTATGTAACTGAGCCAATTTGAACACCATATTTCCTTGGTCACAGATGAGTTTCTGATCCATATTTCGGACGACAACATAATGGGCTTGTCAAACATTGTTTCTAAAGTACTGGAACATAATGTATAGGCCTCTTTTTTTTACTTAACTTCACTCATTTTAGCACCACATTCAAAAAAATAGATTGGAGAATTTTAAGAGAAAAACTGTCTGCACACAGCACTGCCTAGAGTGTCTTATGATTCAAAGTTCAAATATGGTTTTCATAAGGACACAGGGAGAGAGTTCAGCTCAATAAAGGTGGTGTGGGTAGTAATGACATTTAAAAAGATTGCATTTTGCCTGTTTAATCTTTATATAACAGATGTTTTCATTTAAATAAAGTGCAAAAATGTTAATAATACAACAGTAATAAGTGCAGGGAAGGCTAATAGCAACTTTCTTGGTATGTTAAGGGGCTACAATTGAAAAAGTCCCTATATAAGCCTTATTGGGTGTAAACCAGGTTTGTGGAGCTCCTGAGATGGAAACATTAGTAATGGAATTCAGAAACTGGTATGAATAGGACTCGTTACAACGCGAGTCATCACAACGCGTGCCATAACAACGCGGTGATTACAACAACCGTCTTGTTACGAAGCAAAGCCATTACTACGCATGTCACTACATCGACTTGCAGTAGATGGCGTGCTGACATTAGAAATGTATAATTTACTATTCCAACTCCAGCCTACATAACAGCAGGGAAGGTGTTGGAATAATAAACTATACTATTTCTAACGTTAGCATGCCATCTACTGCAAGTCGATGTAATGAGTTGCATAGTAATGGCAGTGTGTGGTAACAGCGCAGCCGTTGTAAGGGTATCACAATGTGATGCCCGCGTTGTAGTGGCCATTTCCCACTGGGAATAGGTACATTTTATAGAATGTGTGGCACTCTTTCACCTATCGCAGTTAATAAGACATTCTATGCTAATTTTTACTTGAGAAGAATAAAATTAGGAGGGTTTTTCACAGGAGAAAAAGTCTAAAGTGGCCTTAACGGTGCATTGTGTTAATGAGACAGTGCTTAATTATGTAATTGGTCTTATTTAAACAAATATCATGTGGTCCACTGACAATCTAGTGAATTTTGAGGAATCAGATTAGTTTTAAGGCTCTGTCCCTCTTCTAGCACTACTGCCAACACTGTATTTCTTGGGTACTCTACTTCACTTCACCCTATCCAATGAAATTATAGTTTTCGAGTCTTACTCACTGTCCATTTCTCTTATTGATGCTTTCAAGCTGCTGAGAACGCCATCAGCACCACCTTGGGTACTGTTTAATTGTGTCATTTGTCCCACTGAACACTTTTCTTACCTTTAGGCAGGTTAACACAGGAAGCATTCTTCTTTTTCTGTTGTATTAAAATTTTCGAAACTGGGGATTGCTCCAATGTTCTGGGACTCCGATAGGACTCTGCAAGGTCCTTGTGGCCAGAATCTACAGAATCTTCAGAGCAGGAACTTTTGCTGTCAGATCTGCTGCTACTGCTATCCCGTGTTTTAGTTTCTCTGTGTTCTGGTGAGGTTCTACAACTGTGACGACTGCTTGTCTTGCTAATACTTGTCCTTTGAGAATCAATAGATTCTCTCTTTTTCATGCACTGCACCAAAGTGTTAGCCCCCTCGTCTCCAGCACAGAAGAAGCCATCATCCTCTGGACTCTCTGAATTCAGTTCACCCCTGGACATTGTTGTTCCAAAGCCAAAACTTACTGCATGAATGATGGTGTGTCAAGTTATGAACAAGTGTTCCTTTGCATAAAAAATTATCAAAGTTTTCACGGTGCACCTCTAGAAAGTCACATCTGCTTTCATCCCACAGGAACCGAAAACTCTAGGTAAAAAAAAAGAAGAACGTTTAGCACCGTGTTTACATTTAACACATACTTTGAAACTTAGTGAAGCGTGAAAATGCAGCTGCCCCACATGTTCTTCTTATACAACACGTGTCAAGGTCATTCGTACAAAATGTATTTTTACTGTTCAAACATGTAGCCTGCCAAGTATTGTCTGTACTGCTCGCGTTTTTCAAACATGCAACTCAATATTGGGCATGGAAAAAAAGCCTCCAATCTCCTCTTAAAAATGTGCCTTCCTGGGACCGAACTTGTCGAGCTAAGAACTACAGATGGCAAAAAGTGAAATCTCACTTTTAAAATGTAAACAATATATGATTTTGTGATGAGGCACAAAGTGGTAATTAAAAGTACACAAGTTTTCATGTGTACAAAATACACATGGGACAAGTAGGCCCACCCCTGCAGCGCAACCCCTTTAGATGCCAGTGTGCAGTACCATATTATGGATCAGGGAAAGGCACAGTCTGCAGGTAAGGTAATCTTTTTGGTCATATGTTTATGCTATTCAAACTTGTATTTATGGTTCATTAATTGAAAACCTTTATTATTAGGGTGAACTTTCAAAGTAAATCTTGTAAGCACTAACTGCACTACTGACAGTGCTTCCAGTATAAAAACGTGCACACACGTTTTTAAGGTTTAGCAATATTAGGCTATGTATAATCCTCCCAGGATGCTCTCTGATTTGATGCAAATATTTGAAGAAGCTTGAAAGCAAGATTGATGATACTTTGATTTCAAAATAAAATGTTCATTTAAAAAAATGAAAGCAGGAAAAAACATTTTGCTAAACTACTGTAAAATGTCTGGTACCATTTCTTTGCAGCATCATTTAGTAACATTTTTTTAATGCCTGCTAGTATTTCCCAAAAATATTCATAATGGAGAATCAGTGTAACCAGTTCCAATAAGATTATGGGAAACTAAAATGAACAAGCATTGGCAAAGCCAGTAGGTCTGAAATTGGTGGGCAGCTTTTTAGTTTTGTCAATGTGTGACTTGTTTTGGCATGGTTTTTGTAAACCTTTATTGGTGTGGGAGCTGCCCGGCCCTCACCATTATAACAAACATTGGCAAAAGCAAAAATTGTTTTTGGTCTCAAAAAGCACACACAAACACCAGACCAAATTAGGGGCCCAATTATTAAAGAATGTCTCAAAAGGGCACCCATGGTATATGTCCTTGTATTAAGTGCAGCTATATGGCTTTCGTGAATTCCCAAAAATTTACAGAAGTAGATCAAGAAATAGTACTCCTAGAAAATATATGTGAACTGCATTTTAGCATGAGCAAATATGCATGTGTAGATTTGCTCATGTGAAAATCTAGTGTTTGAAGTTCACTTTCCCTCCAATCACTTTTTTCCCCAACTCTGGAAGAAGGTTTACATCTGTCATTGTCAGGAGTAAATTTCCAACATTTGTCAGTATGGGAAAAGATTAGAAAGGAGTTGTTGAAACCCCTTAAAACATGCACGTTAGTAGGTTTGCACAGACTCAAATTGGCTTTCTATCCCTGGAACTATTGCTTACCACTACCTTCAGCCCCAGTATGTAGATCTGCGGAAACATGGCAACATAAGGGGACTGCAAGTATTAACACACTTCTATGGTAGGAGCCCTGGCATAATCAAGAGAGACTATATCAGATCTCTTATATAATGCCATAATTTGTCGCTACAGTACATGGAACCAAAGGGACATGTGGATTTTGTTACAGGACAAGTAGATTTATGAAGCAACCTGCCCCATGGATAAGTAGCTATATATTTTTTTAAATTCCACACCCCTGCAATAGCTAGTTAAAGATGTAAATGCTTATTTATACAGATTTTGTTTCACTAGCAAAAAGATCAGTGAGAGTTTTATCTCATTGAGAAAATAAGACGATGGGAGGAGCACTGGCAGCATCGAAAGTGAACTACTCTTTAAAAACGACATCGTGTCTACGCGGAGGATGACACTGTGAACAGCTTCGGTGTGGACTGTACGGAAATGCACCCAATTACTGTTGTGGTGAGAACCAGTGCTAAAACGGTCACAACGATATTTAAAGTACTCTTACCATTCCACGTGCATCAAGAGTGTTAGAGCGCCTCCGCTTCATCGCTGTCAGCGCGCTCTACAAACAGCGTCACAGATGTATGCGCGCCGCGCGTCTTTTCTGCTGGCAGCGCAAATCAAGGCGACGACGTACCGTGGTCACGCTTACGTGCAGCGCGATTCTGCCATCGTTGATCTCTAACTACAACTCCCCATTACGGTTGGCGGACATCGGAATTTGCGGAGTTTTTGTCGCTGCACTAGGGCCGCCAGCGGATAGGGTGACCAACCGTCCGTAAATTTCACGGACAGTCCGTAATTTTGGCTGTCTGTCCGTTGTCCGTGAAGGATTCTTTAACGGACGCCATTTGTCCGTAATTTTAACCGGGCACAGCTTGCCCCCACCTCCCTTCTTGACTCCGATGCTGTATGAAAGCTCAGACCCCCAGCAGCACTGTAGAGGCACAGCGGGATGGCAACCCTCACACCTCCAGCCCTTGATGAGCTGTTAAGAGGTGCTCGAAGGTGACAGAGGGAGGAGCTGCAGGTTCAGGAGCAGGGGGCATTCATTCACATGCAAACAGCCCTGAATGCGTCTTGTATCTGCTATTTAGAGGGGGGCTCACACATTCCATTTCTACCCAGGGCCCCAAACATCCTAGACTCGGCCAGATTACACCCCTGATTACACCGAGGCAGCACCTGCTTCTCTTCACTGAGCTTAATTACTGTCACTAATTTGTAAGCAAACATCAAACATGCATAATGTAATACAATAAAGAAATGGCACAATCGCACCCACCTGATTAACAAAGTATGGAGGACAATCAGTTCAATCAGTTCGCTTAGAGTATCTCCTGTAAGTACTGTATATCACAGTGGGGGATGGCATTTTGGACAGAGAGCCTGTCTTCTCGTTGTCTTGTGCAGGAGGGAGCGAGAAGCCCAAGATGATACTAGAATACTGCATGCCCACCCCTGTGCCCACCCTGGTGGATCACGTTCCCTCTCCTGTGATGACTCCTGCTTCTGTCCCCCTGTTGTGGCTCCAGTCCACCCCCGCCTGTGATGGCTCTTGTCCCCCCCTGTGGTGGATCCTGTCTCCGCCCTGGGTGGCTTCTGTCCCAGTCCTGGAACGGCCCCTGCAGCGAGAGTGAAGTTCTTGATGGGCCTCTTCTCAAAAGGGCTCAGCTCAAAATTAATATGGAAAGGTGGGCGTGTAAGTAAGTGAAGGGATGTGTGAATGGCTGGATGAATTAGTGAAAGGGTGAATGGATGAATGAAAGATTGAATAAATGGATAATGAGAGAGGATATATGGATTGATGAGTGAGGGGAAGGATGGAGAGAACATGTAAATAGCTGGATGTATAGGTGGAAGGGTAGCTGGATGATTGATGGATGGATGAGGGGAAGGATAAATGGATGGGATGGATGGATGGGTGAGGGGAAGGATGGATGAAGGGAAGGATGGATGAAAGGAAGGATGGATGAGGGGAAGGATGATGGATGGAGGGGAAGGATAGATGGATGAGGGGCAGGATAAATGGATGGGATGGATGGATGGATGCGTGAGGGGAAGGATGATGGATGCGGAGAAGGATGGATGGATGGATGGATGGAGGGGAAGGATGGATGGATGAGGGGCAGGATAAATGGATGGGATGGGTGGATGGGTGAGGGGGAAGGATGGATGAAAGGAAGGATGGATGAGGGGAAGGATGGATGGATGAGGGGCAGGATAAATGGATGGGATGGGTGGATGGGTGAGGGGAAGGATGGATGAAAGGAAGGATGGATGAGGGGAAGGATGGATGGATGACGAAAAAGGATGGATGATGAGGGGAAGGAGGGATGGATGGATGATGAGGGGAAGGATGGATGGATGGATGGATGGATGATGAGGGGGTGGGTGAAAGGATGGATTGATGGATGATGAGGGAATGGATGGATGATGAGGGGGTGGGTGAAAGGATGGATGGATGATGAGGGGAAGGATGGATGGATGGATGATGAGGGAAAAGGATGTATGGATGATGAGGGAAAAGGATGGATGGATGATGAGGGGAAGGATGGATGGATGATGAGGGGAAGGACAGATGGATGGATGGATGATGAGGGAAAAGGATGGATGGATGATGAGGGGAAGGATGGATGGATGATGAGGGAAAAGGATGGATGGATGATGAGGGGAAGGATGGATGGATGATGAGGGGATGGATGGATGGATGATGAGGGGAAGGACAGATGGATGGATGGATGGATGGATGATGGGTGGCTGAAAGGATGGATGGATGGAGAGTGGGTGAAAGGATGGATGGATGGATAAGTGGGCGGGTGAAAGGATGGATGGATGGAGGATGAGTGGGTGGGTGAAAGGATGGATGGATGAGTGGGTGGTGGGTGGGTGAAAGGATGGATCAGTGGATTGGATGGTGGGTGGGTGAAAGGATGGATGAGTGGGTGGGTGGATGGATGATGGGGGTAGGTGGGTGAGTGAAATGATGGATGGATTGATGGATTGATAAGTGCAAGGGTGAATGAATGGACATATGAGTGAAAGGGTGGGTGTAAGGATGGATGAGTGAGTGAAAGGGAGGGTAGATGGACAAAAGGATGAATAGATGTGTGAAGGAGTGAAATGATAGAGGGATGAGTGATAGGGGCAATGGATGGATTCATGAGTGGATGAGTAGATGGATGGATGGGTGGGTGGATGGATGGATGGAAGGAAGGCTAAGTGAAAGGGTCGATGGGGAGAGAAAGGGAGGATGGATGGATGACTAAAAGAGTGGATGGGTGGAAGGATTAGTAAGTGAAAGGATGGCTGGATTGGTGAAAGGGTAAATGGCTGAATGGATGAGTGAATGGATGGATGGGATGAAGAGTTGATGGATAAGTGTACAGATGGATAGGGTGAAAGGGTGGATGGATGGATGGATAATGGAGGATGAGTGAAAGGATGGATGAGGGAAGGATGAAGGGATGGATGAGTGAAATGATAGATGGAAGGATACATGATGGATAGGTTTGCAAATGGTTGAATATGTTTGGAAATGGCTGGGCTTACTTATATACTATTGCGCGACCTCTGATGTGTCTGTAAAACGTACCTATTGTCCTGAAGTTTTGTCCTGAATTTTGACCTCCTGTCCTGAATTTGTGTCCTGAATTTTGACCCTTTGTCCTGAATTTTTACACTCACCGTCCTGAATTTGCACCAATGCCAGTTGGTCACCCTACCAGCGGAGCAGAGTTTACCTGTGCACACGCCGTTAAAGTAATAGCTTAATCGCGCTCCTCATGTCCAGGACAATTTCAAAGTCGACAGCTTGTTGTCACAGGTTACTTAAGCCAGAGCCTATTGTTGCCTTTGAGCCGCTGTGGTGAACGGAGACAAGTAGGTTTGTTGTGACTGGATGTAGCCGTTGGAGCGCAATAGGTCTGGATAGCTCAGCTTGTGGAATATTAGACCCACATTTGATGGTGCCGAAGTTTCTCCCGCTGACGTACGACATTATACATTTGTGGGGTTTAGTACCTCTTATGAGGTACTTTTGGTATTTGTTACTCCATGTGAGTTTCAGTATGTGTGTTATGCCTTTTGTTGAGAGTATTTATTTGCCATTATCCTCTCAGTCTTGGTCATCAGGGTATTGTGCCATGGGGGGGAGGGGGGGGGGAGTTAGATTATAAAGATTAGAAATTGTGATCCAAATGAAGAAGAAGGCAGGAACAGAAATTAATCCAAGTTAAAGATGTATTCTTCAATACAGCATAACCTAGGAGTGCTGCTGTTCTCCAGTAAGTCCAACTGCTGAATGGAAATCCAACAGCTGTGAGCTCAACTGGAAAAACGCACCACAAGAGATGTATCTTCAAACATAATCATGTTTGAAGATACACTAGAGAAAGTTGTACAACAGCTTCCACTAGGGAAAGCGGCCAGACCGGACGGGTTTCCCTCAGAGTTTTTTAAAGTTTTTTTTACTGCCTTCTCAGATGTTTTTGTCCAACAATTAAACTTTATGTTGTTGGGTGGACATATTCCGGATTCTTTCAGGGAAGGAACAGTAGTAAGTTTTCTTAAAAAAGGTAAACCCCCCCAACGACCCAAATTCTTATAGACCCATCACGCTTCTGAACACAGATTACAAAATTACCACTAAATTATTATCTACACGATTTAACTCGTTTTCTTCAGATTTGATTCACGCAGACCAGAATGGCTTTGTTGCCGGCAGGCAGCTCTTGACTAACACACATTTTTTAGCAGAGGCTTTGGATTTTTTTGAGTCACGTAAGATCCCCGCTTTAATTTTATTATTTGATGCCGAAAAAGCTTTTGATTTGGTGGTATGGGAGACTCTTTTTATTATTTTACAGCACTTCGCTATCCCAAAGGTAGTTATAAATTTAATTCGGAGTCTTTATTCAGGGATTAGGGCTAATATTATAATCAATGCCGAGTCTGTGGGGCTAGTATCGGTTAAACGCGGTACTAGACAAGGCTGCCCACTGTCTCCGGTTTAATTTGCTTTTTTTATTGAACCCTTAGCAACTGCAATTAGGAAAGCTCCTCTTTTATTCCCCCCAATTAATTTGATGCCTAAAATCAAACTTTATGCAGACGACATAATTTTGTTAATTAAGCCGGAATTGCAATGCCAATCTCTTGCACTTCAAATATTTGAAGAGTTTGAGGCGCTGGGGGGCTATAGGATTAACAAAAAAAAAACGAAATCTTAGTATGCGGGGGAATTAATCCTGTAATTCACCCTGATTTAAGATCATGCATTAATAACAAACCGAAAAGATATTTGGGGGTTATGTTCTCTCCCGCAGTTTCAGATCTTTACAGCTTGAATTTTATACCATTGTTGCAGAAGGTACGAGCAATGTTCGAAAGATGGAATCCTCTACCATTAACTATTATTGGTCGGGTCGCACTAATTAAGATGTCGGTCCTCCCTTTATTTAATTTTTTATTTTCAACCATACCTTGTGCTCTGCCGGGATCTTTTTGTTCTGAAGCTGAAGCCTTGTTTTCTTCATTTATTTGGGCCAAAAAGACGCCTCGTATTGCCTTGAATACGTTATTCGAAGATAAGGGACAAGGTGGGCTGGCCCTTCCCAACCTTAAAGACTATTACAATGCATATTTAGCTCAATTCATGACCAGATTCAAGGATAATAATCAGCAACTCTTTATACATTTTTTCATTGATTTGATTTGTGAAGAATCCCAGATTCCCTCCCCACTTAAATTATTTAAATCACCAAAAACAGTCAGGTATAAGGTGTTGCACTGGTTTTTTAAGAGACGTACAGCACTCCTAAAGAGATACTCCCTTTAGTTTCTTAATACCTCCTCTTCCCTCTGCTCTGCATTTTCATTCTTCGGAGTGGATATTAGCATGGATCTGCTAGGAAAATGGCAGAAGATAGGGTTTAAGATGTTAAGCGATTTTATGAAAGATGGTGCTTGGATTAGGATGTCTGATATGTCAACCCTGGTTCAAGGTAATTTCCTATTGCTGGGATCGTATAAGTTGATTTATGGAATCTTGATCCAACTAGACCCTTCACTCCTCTCTTCCTCTGCTCCGTTATTCAATGATTTATTCTGTTTAATACTAGAAAGAAAGCCGGGGGAGTGGAAACGATGCTTAACCGCGAATAGGGACCCGGATCTATGTCTAAAAGCAACCAATAAGTGGCAAGGGCAGGAAAATATGGTATTAACCCCTGCTATATGGAAGAGAATTAATGTTCTGAATTTTTCCGTATTAAGAGGTGCCAATTGGCGCAGAATGCTGTTTTTTAGTAAATGGCTTCTGTACTTCACTCCGGCAATGGTTAGTAAAAGGTATCCTAACTGCTCTTCCAACTGTTATAGATGTCTGCATTATAATCCTGCTAATTGGTCTCATGTTGTTGCTCATTGTTCTAAAACTGTACCTTTGTAGGAAGAAATATTTGCATATATACAAAACCAGTGTAAAATATCAATTTCGGTTAATGTTAAATTGATTTTGTTTGGATTTGATCCTGAATTGATATTAGAAGGGTAAATAGCTAAACTAATATATACAGCTATGGCTGTAGCGAGATCGCTAATTCTACAAAACTGGCGCTCACAATATTGCCCCAATCTATATGAATGGTGCTATAAAATGCAAAAAGTCAGAATTAGTGAACATTTGTATGCTCAAAGAGTTGGGGCGATTCGTAAATTTGAGAAAATCTGGGGTTCGTACTTCGATTTTAACTGATTCAAATTGATTATGTTGGTTCTTTTTTTCTTTTTTCTGTGATTAATCTTCATGAGATGGCCTGATGTGTGTCTTCTGATTTCGCTTTGGTATCTGTATATCTTGCCTAGCATATGATATGTTAGTGTTTGATATTGCTTGATTATCCAAGACTTCAATAAAAAATTTATAAAACAAAAAAAAATGATTGAAGATACACTCTCAACAACGTTATAACACATGGAACATGGAATCCTAAAGAATGCTTCCATGAATGCCAAGCATAGAACGATAAACATAAAGAAAAGACTTGAGAGAATAAAAGGTAAACAAACCCCTTTACATCATCTCTCTTCCAATAAAAGCTAAAATGAAAAGTATTGTTAAGACATATAATAATATGTGAACCTTACAGGAATTGAACAATTGCGATAAGATTTATGTGATTCAGAATTTGTGTTTGGTGAAGATATAATCGGTTGATTCACAGGTGAAGCTTGTGAAGAAATAGATGAACAAGAAGAAGGAAGGTAATACAGGGATGGAAGCGTTGTCAGATGCAGAACCTAAAGGGAAATGTGAACAATCATAGTCACTTGACGTAGTCTTGTACATAAGTATTCCCTTAGCTTGTTCATTTGAAATTTTGACAACTGCTCTCTTACTCCACCACCCTTTTTTCCAGGAACAGTGAACCTTTTGAAGTTTTGACAACTTGAATGGGCAATGAAAATTTTGAAAGCCCCTTTTTTACCTTATTTGAATTTTTAAATAGCACCCAATCACCAATTTGAAAATCCCTCATGATATATCAAAATATTTTTGGGGAACATTCTGTTTGATCAATAAATGTTTCTTAAAAATGAGTTTGTCTTGACAAGCCACACAAGATGAATTATCTTTCTTTAGAAGTTTTATCCAATTTGGGCAAATAATTCCATTAGGATTTCTCTTTTTAAGAAGTCTGAAGGGAAAAATCCCTGTTGTAGAGTGAGGAGTGACTAAGTATGACCATTTTTTTTTATCAAAAACAACTCAACAGGGAGATTACATGCCAAAGCTGATTGTATACCTTCTTTTATAAATCTGTTCATTCTTTCAATGAGACCGTTGGAAGATGGAGAATAGAGAGCTACTTTGAGATGTTTAATATCATGATTTTTAAAATAATATTGCATGGTCGTTGAACAGAAATGTGACCCATTGTCTGTAACAATTTCCTTTGGAGATCCTTCTGATTGAAAAACTCTATAAAGGAACTTTATGACAGCAAAGGAATTAGGCGAATCACCAAAATCAAAGTCAGCCCATTTAGAATGATAGTCAACGAGGGCGATAATGTAACGTTCACTGCTTGAAAGGAGTTCAAATGGGCCTGCAAAATCAATTGCAATCTTGAACCATGCTTCCTCAGGTACGGGTACAGAATGAAGAGGTGCTTTTGTTGATCTTCCAATGTTTATCTGAGAGTAAACAAGTATCACATTGATCTACCCAGAGAGTGACATCCTTATCTAAAGCAGGCCACCAAAAGTGTTCTTTGAGTTTCCTGGAAGTAGCTCCTATACCTAGACGTCCTTCATGAGCAGATTCTACCAATTTCATGCCAATTGAAAAAGGAGGAATACATTGATCCCCACGCATTAAAACATTGTTAACAATATAAAGATCTTATGAGACTTGGGCATATGATTTTAACGAAGCAGGTAATGAACGCTCTTTGTGGCATCCAGAAATAATCATGTTTCTCACTGCTTGTAAAATGTTATCATTATCATATGCTTTAAGCCAATCAGATTGTGACAAGAAAGGAAAAAACAGATATTGAATCATTAATTGATGCTACAACACACTCAACTTCATCAAATTTTGTGTCAGAAGAATTGTCTTTTAAGGGAAGCCTAGAAAGACAGTCCGCTCTGACGTTGAGCCCACCTGAAATGCGACGGATCGTGAAATTGAACTCATGTAACCTGGAAAGTATGCGTACCAACCTTGCTGAGGCTTTCCCTGTCCCATTACCGTTGAGTAAATGTAGTAGTAGTTTGAGATCACTCAACAAAATGAAATGTGAACCCCATATGTAACTCTTAAAATTTTCGACAGCCCATGAGCATGCGAGTGCCTCCCTCTCAATGGTACTATAATTCATCTCAGCAGAAGAGAGAGATCTAGACCTATAGTTATTTCTTTTGTACCAAACCATTGACCTAAAACAGCACCCAAACCCAATTGACTTGCGTCCACAGAAATAGAGCATTTTACACCAGGAGTGAAGGAGGACAATGCTGGCGAATCAAGGATTGATTTCTTGATTAGATTGAAAAATGTATCCAAGTCAGTAGACCATACAAATTTCAAATTTTTCTTTAGAAGGTCACGTAAGGGCTGAACAATTTGTGAGTAACCCTGAATACACCTGTAATGACCAACTTTTTCGGCCCTCGTTGGAGGGAGGATGATGGAAGATGACTCCAGCCTATCACCCATATAGTATAGGGACTAGGGCTTTAAATAGGACTTATCCATGAGGCACAGTAGTGCATTTTCGTACCCTTTTTTTTAGATCAGGGCTTATAAACTTAAGCTAGGGGATAGATGTATAAGGATTAGTAATGATCCATCCTTTTGCAAGAGTGTTAGTATACCTTCCATGGAGTTATGCTTATTTTGGGCCTTGTGGGCCTTAAACGGGACAGACTCCATCTTGCCTTCTGCCCGGTAGCTTGAGAGGCTTTCTAGGTGAAGTGTAATGTTTTAGTTTCGAGGTGTTGTTCGCTTGGAGAGAACCGGCTCAGGCTGGCCCTTATCGAAAGACTGTATTTTTCTCCACTCCGAAGACACAACTCCAGGCCAGCCGGCTGGGAACGTGTCCTTGGTACGGGGAGGTACAAGAATTTGGTGGGCGGCAGGTTACTGGCCGTAACTTTCCATGAAGGGACAGGCTTTGATATTAGCGAAAGTGTTAGGCAATGAGTCAGTCAGTCCGTAGGCGGCAGCTAGCCGTTAGCATCTATGCCATTAATTATTTCCAGGCAGACAGTCGCCATTTTGAAGTCCGAGAAAGATTCTGAAACTGAGACTCTCTGAGAAAGACTGAAGGAGAAGTAGCGCAGAGCGAACAGAGACAGAGAGAGAGAGAGACGGCAGTTAATAGCGAGAGAGGTTCCAGTGACTTGGAGGGAAGCAGAGGAGATCGAGCATAGCGGTGCAGACGTGTACCCGTGACTGCTAAGGTGTGATTCCGAGACGAGCCAAGACACAGACGAGAAGGGAACCTAGATGACTGCCGAACACCGACTTCATATTAACCAGGTGACCTCCGCCCTTTCCCTTATAACGTGCACATTCTAATCTTTTGCTTTTCTTTGCAGAACATATATATATAATAATCATATAGTGTGGTGTTTATAATTATTGTAATAAAGATACCCCAGTTCTTAGTGAACCGACATGTGCTTTGTATTCTTGTTCAATCAGGGTAACCTGGTCTTCTAGTCAGACATTGTTTGCATGAACGGATGCGCATCCCGATCAGGTAAGAAATGACTGAGCAATAAGGGAGAGAGGGAACATTTGATGCCAAGAGCAGAAGGTACATATTTCAATTTGGAAAGCCGTACTAATTTCTATCATCGTAGTTTTATCCTGAGTAGACAAAGAGAGATTTCCATAGATGTTCATAGGAAAGTGATCGTCGCTGGTATGCGGCGTTAATGAGAGCACCGGAAGGAAACGGTGTGGAGATCTGCCGGATTGTGGATCGTGTGTGAATGAGAGCACCGGAAGGACACGGTGTGGAGATCTGCCGGATTGTGGATCGTGTGTGAATGAGAGCACCGGAGGGACACGGTGTGGAGATCTGCCGGATTGTGGATCGTGTGTGTGTGAATGAGAGCACTGGGACTGCAGGCCCGTGTGTAGACACGCCAGATTGCGTGTCGAGTGAGCACTGAGGGAGATCAGTGTGTAAGAGTACATAATCAGACCTGCCCCAGGGTAGATTAGTCTGGGCCTAAGTGGCCGCGAGACTAGCGGGTATGAATAGGATATTGTAGAAAACCTACGCATGTTTATTGCTATTTTCCCCATCTTTAGGTACGAGATGTACATACATATATCTATACCCATTGTAAATACGTTCTGAGGAGGGAGGTGATTACGTTCCGGCTGGGTTAGAGGGGCTCCCAGGAGCTGATTCTATCTGGTCCGAAAATCCGGTCGGTACAACACCTAGAATAATATTCAGTCATACCCAAAAAAGATTTTAAGGAATCCTTATCCAAAGGTACTTGAACATTTGAGATGGCCTTAGTAAGTGAAAATGTTGGCTTGATACCATTTGAAGAAATGGAGTGACCTAAGTAATCTACTTCTGACTTGAAAAACGTGCATTTGTCTTGCCCTAGGGTGATTTATGCATCTCTGAAGCGTGAGAGAACTTCCTTAAGTGCTTTAACATGTTCCAGTTTATTTTTCGAGAAAATTAAAACATTGTCTTGATAAGCCTGAACACATTTGATGTTTTTTAGTAAAGAATCAATACATTTTTGAAAAACACTGGCCGCTGAAGCTAGGCCAAATGGTAACCTTAAATATTTATAGGCTCCAAAAGGGGTAATGAAGGTTGTCAAGCTTGTAGACTGAGAAGAAAGGGGAATCTGGTGGTATGCACTGCGCAAGTCAAGCAAGGTGAAAAAATGTTGAACCATCAATGCCAGTTAAAAGATCTTGAATTTTGGGAAAGGGGTGACAATCAATGAGGATGTTTTAATTGAGGGAGCGAAGATCCGCACGGAGGGGAATGCTGAAATATTTTTTCCTCATGATTACAATAGGACTAACCCATTGTGAAGAATCAGTAGATTCAATTATATTTTCTGAAACCATTGTGTCTAATAACTTCTTAAGATCGTCTCTTACACTAAGGGGAGTAGATCTTAGTTTATGCGTAACCGGTATGACACCTGGTTTGAGTTTAATCAGATGTTCCAATTTTTTAATTTTACCAATCTATGTATTGAAAACCTCTGGGAATTACGAAATAATGTCATTAACCAATGAATTGTTATCATCAGAAACGGATGATATTTCAATATCATTAACTTGCACTGGATTTTTTGAACCAGGAACCAGTTTCAAACCCATTTTTGCAAGGTCCTGCCATCCTACTATGTTTTTACCTTTGCCACATATACTTTGTTATAAGTGTGCCTACCAAGACAAGAAATATTAGACATGAAAAAAACAAGCATGTCAATGTCTTTTCCCCCATACGCTTTAGGAATAATTTCAACTTTAGAAAGAGTAGTGGAAGAAGACCATATATTATCAAACAGGCTGTCAGAAATGATGGTGACTGGAGCACCAGAGTCAGCCATCATATCAACTGATTTATCACCAATCAAAACTATGCATGTTGGTTCTGTTGTACGTTCATGGTTTTTCACAAGAATCAATAGCTAAAATGTTTCTTCTTTCAAGGTCATTTGAAGATAACTCTATGGTATTAATATTGAGATTCTGTAATGAGGTTTCAAGTGGAGAAACATCAAGGGATGAAACATTAAGATCTGGATCACCAAATCCTTGTGTTGCAATTGAACTAACAAGAAGTGCGTCTACTTCTACAAACAGTGCTAAAATGCCCTAATTTATGACAATTTGTACATTTCTTTCCCAAAGCAATGCAAATGGGATTATTACTAAGATGTGATCTAGAACCACATCTGAAACAAAAAGTGGTAGATTTCCTCTGTAAAGGTTTGTTGAATCTATTTTTAAAAGACACAGCATTTACAGACATTTCATTTTGAATCAAATTAACAGGTAAATAATTTTCATTTGCAATACATTTTGATGAAATAATGCTTCTCTCGATGCTCTTTGCCATATCAATAACCTCAGATAGAGTGGGATCTCTGTAACACAAAATACGCTCCTATATCTTTTTATGATAACATCCATACACAAATTGATCCCTATTATACATGTCTAAAGAAGCTCCAAAATTACATTCTGCTGATAAGTTTCTAAGAACTGAAATGAAATCTTCTACAGTTTCATCAAGATTTTGTTGTCTTTTCTTAAAGTTGAAACGTTCAAGCATGACATTTGGTTGCTCTAAAAAAACTGTGTTAAGTCTTTGAATAGCATCAATATAAACGTTCCATCCTTCTCCACTCCCAGGTGGAGGTATTGTTGTTGGCAAGTTATCAGAAATCTGACGGCCAGCACTTCCTAGATGACTATAGAGTAATGCCAATTTTCTTCTTGCAGAATATTCCTCTGCGTCAGTGGCATCCAAATGATTTTCAAAGCTGCGAAATCATATCTTCCATGGTTTAACAGGGTTGCCATTAACAGGAAAAAAGTAGTTTAAATGTACAATCTGTTGATTGTTTGACATGTTATGGGGGTGGTGATGAACAGAGTTCCCTGTCCCTGTCCCTGTTCATCACCACCCCCTTTTCTGAATCATTTTTGTCCACCATAAGCGTGGAAGGGTATACTCAGATGTGAGTCCCTTGCTCATTGCACCATCAGGATTCAAGCAAGCCGGGCCGAAGACGGCTGAAATGCCAGAAACCGGTCCCCGGAAGCTTGTTTCCTTGCCAGTATAAGAATTAGCATGGTAGTTTGGTCTGCCCTGTTCCCATGATGCACTGGGCCAGGGTCGGACTAATTTGCATATAGCCAAGTTCTGAGCTGGGATGGTGCAGTGAGCTAAAAAACGGTGATGGATCAAGCCCTGATCTTTGGACTGGGTAAGAGTGGTCTGCTTAATTCAGACACTCTGTTCATCACCACCCCCTTTCCTGAATCATTTTTGTCCACCATAAGCGTGGAAGGGTATACTCAGATGTGAGTCCCTTGCTCATTGCACCATCAGGATTCAAGCAAGCCGGGCCGAAGACAGCTGAAATGCCAGAAACCGGTCCCCGGAAGCTTGTTTTCTTGCCAGAATAAGAATTGGCTTGGTAGTTTGGTCTGCCCTGTTCCCATGATGCACTGGGCCAGGGTCAGACTAATTTGCATATAGCCAAGTTCTGAGCTGGGATGGGGCAGTGAGCTAAAAAACGGTGATGGATCAAGCCCTGATCTTTGGACTGGGTAAGAGTGGTCTGCTTAATTCAGACACTCTGTTCATCACCACCCCCTTTCCTGAATCATTTTTGTCCACCATAAGCGTGGAAGGGTATACTCCGATGTGAGTCCCTTGCTCATTGCACCATCAGGATTCAAGCAAGCCGGGCCGAAGACGGCTGAAATGCCAGAAACCGGTCCCCGGAAGCTTGTTTCTTTGCCAGTATAAGAATTGGCTTGGTAGTTTGGTCTGCCCTGTTCCCATGATGCACTGGGCCAGGGTCAGACTAATTTGCATATAGCCAAGTTCTGAGCTGGGATGGGGCAGTGAGCTAAAAAACGGTGATGGATCAAGCCCTGATCTTTGGACTGGGTAAGAGTGGTCTGCTTAATTCAGACACTCTGTTCATCACCACCCCCTTTTCTGAATCATTTTTGTCCACCATAGGCGTGGAAGGGTATACTCAGATGTGAGTCCCTTGCTCATTGCACCATCAGGATTCAAGCAAGCCGGGCCGAAGACGGCTGAAATGCCAGAAACCGGTCCCCAGAAGCTTGTTTCCTTGCCAGTATAAGAATTGGCTTGGTAGTTTGGTCTGCCCTGTTCCCATGATGCACTGGGCCAGGGTCAGACTAATTTGCATATAGCCAAGTTCTGAGCTGGGATGGTGCAGTGAGCTAAAAAACGGTGATGGATCAAGCCCTGATCTTTGGACTGGGTAAGAGTGGTCTGCTTAATTCAGACACTCTGTTCATCACCACCCCCTTTCCTGAATCATTTTTGTCCACCATAAGCGTGGAAGGGTATACTCAGATGTGAGTCCCTTGCTCATTGCACCATCAGGATTCAAGCAAGCCGGGCCGAAGACAGCTGAAATGCCAGAAACCGGTCCCCGGAAGCTTGTTTTCTTGCCAGAATAAGAATTGGCTTGGTAGTTTGGTCTGCCCTGTTCCCATGATGCACTGGGCCAGGGTCAGACTAATTTGCATATAGCCAAGTTCTGAGCTGGGATGGGGCAGTGAGCTAAAAAACGGTGATGGATCAAGCCCTGATCTTTGGACTGGGTAAGAGTGGTCTGCTTAATTCAGACACTCTGTTCATCACCACCCCCTTTCCTGAATCATTTTTGTCCACCATAAGCGTGGAAGGGTATACTCCGATGTGAGTCCCTTGCTCATTGCACCATCAGGATTCAAGCAAGCCGGGCCGAAGACGGCTGAAATGCCAGAAACCGGTCCCCGGAAGCTTGTTTCTTTGCCAGTATAAGAATTGGCTTGGTAGTTTGGTCTGCCCTGTTCCCATGATGCACTGGGCCAGGGTCAGACTAATTTGCATATAGCCAAGTTCTGAGCTGGGATGGGGCAGTGAGCTAAAAAACGGTGATGGATCAAGCCCTGATCTTTGGACTGGGTAAGAGTGGTCTGCTTAATTCAGACACTCTGTTCATCACCACCCCCTTTTCTGAATCATTTTTGTCCACCATAGGCGTGGAAGGGTATACTCAGATGTGAGTCCCTTGCTCATTGCACCATCAGGATTCAAGCAAGCCGGGCCGAAGACGGCTGAAATGCCAGAAACCGGTCCCCAGAAGCTTGTTTCCTTGCCAGTATAAGAATTGGCTTGGTAGTTTGGTCTGCCCTGTTCCCATGATGCACTGGGCCAGGGTCAGACTAATTTGCATATAGCCAAGTTCTGAGCTGGGATGGTGCAGTGAGCTAAAAAACGGTGATGGATCAAGCCCTGATCTTTGGACTGGGTAAGAGTGGTCTGCTTAATTCAGACACTCTGTTCATCACCACCCCCTTTTCTGAATCATTTTTGTCCACCATAAGCGTGGAAGGGTATACTCAGATGTTAGTCCCTTGCTCATTGCACCATCAGGATTCAAGCAAACCGGGCCGAAGACGGCTGAAATGCCAGAAACCGGTCCCCGGAAGCTTATTTCCTTGCCAGTATAAGAATTGGCTTGGTAGTTTAGTCTGCCCTGTTCCCATGATGCACTGGGCCAGGGTCAGACTAATTTGCATATAGCCAAGTTCTGAGCTGGGATGGTGCAGTGAGCTAAAAAACGGTGATGGATCAAGCCCTGATCTTTGGACTGGGTAAGAGTGGTCTGCTTAATTCAGACACTCTGTTCATCACCACCCCCTTTTCTGAATCATTTTTGTCCACCATAAGCGTGGAAGGGTATACTCAGATGTGAGTCCCTTGCTCATTGCACCATCAGGATTCAAGCAAGCCGTGCCGAAGACGGCTGAAATGCCAGAAACCGGTCCCCGGAAGCTTGTTTCCTTGCCAGTATAAGAATTGGCTTGGTAGTTTGGTCTGCCCTGTTCCCATGATGCACTGGGCCAGGGTCAGACTAATTTGCATATAGCCAAGTTCTGAGCTGGGATGGTGCAGTGAGCTAAAAAACGGTGATTTATCAAGCCCTGATCTTTGGACTGGGTAAGAGTGGTCTGCTTAATTCAGACACTCTGTTCATCACCACCCCCTTTTCTGAACCAAATGAAGAAGAAGGCAGGAACAGAAGTTAATCCAAGTTAAAGATGTATTCTTCAATACAGCATAACACGGGAGTGCTGCTGTTCTCCATTAAGTTCAACTGCTGAATGGCAGTCCAACAGCTGTGAGCTCAACTGGAAAACTGCACCACAAGAGATGCATCTTCAAACATAATCATGTTTGAAGATACACTCTCAACAACGTTACAACACATGGAACATGGAATCCTAAAGAATGCTTCCATGAATGCCAAGCATAGAATGATAAACATAAAGAAAAGACTTGAGAGAATAAAAGGTAAACAAACCCCTTTACATGGGGGTGTGGCCTGCAGCCTATGGAGACGGACGCGAGCTGAGGAGTTCCTGCAGCGTCTCCTGGCAAACATCAATCCTGTTCGCCTGCCACAACGGGGGGTGCTGTAAATAACGCCCCAGGACCCTAGAACGGGACTGTTGTTACTGCTGAAGCCTTGGAAGGCCGTGATTGCCGTACCTGTGAGTAACTCGGCGATTCCTGTCCCCGGGCACTCGCGCTCAAGATGGCGGCTGCGCTGTGAGTGCTGTTGCTGCCCCTGTTCCTCGGCGATTGCTAGCACCTGCCTCCAGCGGAGTCACCCTCGCTGGCTACGGGCCATCTGCACCCTGCCCTGGAGGTGAGAAGGACCAGAGCGCCTAGCGCTGGGTGCCGGGTCTGATATCATTCCTCCAAGATGCGACCCCAGAGGAAGGGACAAAATGGAGGTTGGGGTTGTGAGGGTTTCATAGCGAGGACCACGCTGCACGACTGCTGCCCATAAAGACCCCCTTCTGCCCAGCCAGGGAGCGGTGCGGTGTGGTGGCCTGAGAGAGGGATCGAGCCTCCTTGGGGCGACCGTGAGCAACGCCGCATAGTGACTTGAAACCAGCGACTCACTGCCATTGTCTGCGGTGAAAAGGATTGTTGCTGTTTTGCTCTGGGAGGTGAGGGCCTCTATTGCACCTGCCTACAGCCGGCACCAGTGCCTGCCCTGAGGGGGAACTGTGCGGGTCACTGGGGGAGGCACCCTCGATTTCTCTCCCCCCACCCCCCCGGGGCGTGGGACAGCCAAGGGTTTTGCAGCAGTAAAGAGTGACTGGGCGGAGGGGGGGCGCACCCCTTCCCGGGGAATACCTGCAATAGAAAGACCTTACAAGGTGCTGCAACGCACGTTGACAACGGGACGCTCCTGGGCTGAGGTGTGTGCCCTCGGCGGAACCTGTCGACTCGCCTGGAGGCGCTGTTGGATGCTACTGTCAAGGCGCCTGCAGGGAACATTTGCTGTGAGGAGACACACTTGCTCAAATAAGAAGGCCCGCAGTCACCCCCCATTTCCAGAGACACCTGGCCGCACCCAGCACCTGGGAACTCGTTGCGGCCTGCTGTGCGTTCGAATTGGAGAACACAAGTGCAGGAATCTGTCTCTGCTGCGCCAGCCCAGGGTGATACCACTAATGGGTCGACCACCTGAACAGATTGCTGGACTTGCCCCGCACTTCTGATCCGAATCTGAGGAGAGCAGGGAGACCCTGGTGTGGAATATACCTGCAGTGGTAGCGGACTACTAGGTGGCGCACGATTTCGGCGAGACGTGTCGGCTCGCGGTGCTCACAGTGGTGGGATTGATGAGGGCAAGGCTAGCTGGGACTTCCTGAACTAGGGCGGACCGCCATCTTGGAGGCGACCTCTCGTGCTAGGTGGGGATCTAGCATACCACCCCCAGGAGCTGATACAATCAATTGGGCACTGCTTCTACATAGCCTCGAGATGGGGAGATTGCTGAAGAAAAGCGTGGACGTCCCTGGACCCCAATCCGAGGAGGAGGAAGAGATGCCTGACGTTAGCGGAGAATTGCCCTCCCGCAAGCCCACACTAGCAGACATCATGCAAGCAATAACGGCCTCCAGAGAAGTGCTGGAAGGAAAGATAGATGCTATTGGCACAGATCTTACCCTCCTTAAGGACGACCACCGTAATCTCAAAGACAGGGTATCGAGCAATGAGAAAGACCTTGAGATCCTGCTGGATGCAGTACGCGACATGAGACTTTCTCTCACTACCCTGGAAGCCAAGGTGAAGACTTTGGAACTGCGTGCCGAGGACAGTGAAGGGAGATCAAGGCGGAACAATATCTGTGTCATTGGGGTCCCGTAAAAAATGGAAGGGTCCGACATGGTCTAGTATCTGGAAGACTGGCTGCAATCCGAAGTGGCCCTGGAAGGTCTTACCTCCCTTCTATGCCCTGGAGCGGGCCCACAGAGTGCTGGCTAGGCCGCCAAAACCAGGGGCTCCTTCACAACCAGTGGTGGCTAGGCTGTTACACTTCCGTGACAGAGACCATATCCTGCAGTATGCCCGACAACGACGCTTGCTCCGCATAGACAATGCTACTGTCATGATCTTCCCAGACTTAGACACAGGAGGTGCAGCGGAACAGGGCCTCATTTTCTGCCATCAAGGCCAAACTTCGCCGCTGAACTTATCTTATGCAATGTTGTTTCCCGCTCTGCTCAGAGTGGCAGATCCAGAAGGAATCAATCAATCACAATATTTGTAAAGCGCACTACTTACCCATGAGGGTCTCAAGGCGCTGGGGGTGACGGGGTGCTGCTACTGCTCGAAGACCTAGGTCTTGAAGAGTCATCTGAATGTGAGTAGGTCTTGGGTCTGCCGTAGGTGGGTGGGGAGGGTGTTCCAGGTCTTGGCGCCGAGGAAAGAGAAGGATCTGCCGCCGGAGGTCGCTCGTTGGATGCGGGGGACCGAGGCGAGGGCGAGGCCGGCGGGTCGGGGTGTAGAAGGTGAGTCGTCTGTTGAGGAATGCTCGTCCGGTGTTGTGGAGTGCCTTTGTGTGGGTGAGGAGTTTGAAGGTGGTTCTCTTGTCGACGGGGAGCCAGTGCAGGTGTCTCAGGTGGGGAGTGATGTGGCTGCGGCGGGGATTGATGAGAATCAGATGTGCCGAGGCATTCTGGATACGTTGAAGCCGCCTCAGGAGCTTGGCCGGAATTCTTGCATAGAGTGCGTTTCCGTAGTCCAACCTGCTACTGACGAGGGCCTGGGTGACCGTTCTTCTCGTTTCGATGGGCAGCTACTTGTAGATCCTGCGGAGCATGCAGAGGGTGTTGAAGCAGGAGGAGGAGCCGGCGTTGACCTGCTTAGTCATGGAGACGGTGGAGTCGAGGATGATTCATAGGTTGCGTGTGTGGTCGGTGGGTGTTGGTGCTGTTCCCAGTGTGGTCGGCCACCAGGTGTCATCCCAGGCTGAGGTGGTGGATCCGCGGATGAGGACCTCCGTGTTGTCCGAGTTCAGCTTCAATCGGCTGTTCCTCATCCATTCTGCGATGGCCTTAATTCCTTCGTGGTGGTTGGTCTTGGCGGTCTGAGGGTCTTTGGTGAGGGGAGAGGATCAGCTGGGTGTCGTCAGCGTAGGAGATGATGTTGAGGTCGTGTTGTCGGGCGACATGGGCGAGAGGAGCCATGTAGATGTTGAACAGCGTCGGACTGAGGGAGGACCCTGGGGTACACCGCAGATGATCTCGATGGCTTCGGAGCAGAAGGGGGGAGCCGGACGCTCTGTGTTCTGCCGGAGAGGAAGGAAGTGGTCCAGCCCAGGGCCTTCTCCTGAATCCCAGCTTCGTGGAGGCGTGTTCGTAGTGTGCGTGGCAGACCGTGTCGAAGGCTGCTTATAGGTCCAGGAGGATGAGGGCTGCTGTTTCTCCGTTGTCTAGCAGGGTCCTGATGTCGTCGGTGGCGGTGACGAGAGCGGTCTCAGTGCTGTGGTTGCTTCAGAACCCGGATTGGGACGGGCCCACGATGTTGTTCTCCTCGAGGTAGTGGGTCAGTTGTTTGTTGACGATTTTCTCGATAACCTTCGCCGGGAACGGTAGCAGGGAGATGGGCCTGAAGTTCTTGAGGTCCTTGGGGTCAGCCTTGGGCTTCTTGAGCAGGGCGTTGATCTCGGCGTGCTTCCAGCTTTCCGGGAAGGTTGCTATCTCGAAGGAGATGTGGATTAATTTCTGGAGTTGTGGTGCGATGGCTGTGTCGGCTTTGTTGAAGATATGGTGTGGGGTATGGGTCTGATAGTGATCCTGAGTGGATGGAGTTCATGATCATGCGGGTGTCATCATCACTGATGTTGGTCCAGGAGAGCAGGCGGTTGGTGCGGGTGGTGGACGCGGGGGGATGGAATCTGTTGTTGCCGCTCGAAGCACTAGTTTCTGGATAGTGGATTTGGATCACTGCTGACTTGACTGCCCTCCGCTGCTACAAGGGCGCCAAGGTACTCTGCAAACCCCTTCAGAGGCTGTTATGTACAGGGGCCGGGACTGCGAGACCCAGGTTGCAGCGCAGGATCATCAGAGCGCACCTGGAGTCTCTTCCCGCCCCTTGCTCCTCCTATAAATTACGCTCCCCTGGCGCTTAGCGGGACGCGTGCGGGACGCCGGGCTAAGCCCGGGCAAAGGGCGGGCCGTCTGTGACCGTCCGGGGACGCCTGAGGACGGGCCGGGCCCCCCCCCCTTTCATCTCGATTATCACTACAGAGATCACCGCACTTGGTAAGTCTCCAGGGAATGCCCAATTAACCTGCAGTTTACATCAGAGCTTACATCGGTGCACTTGTCAGATAACCTGTAACCAACAACAATCTAAAGCATATAGGTTAATAAATGGGCTTCAAAAAATTACGTTCCCGTACGATATTTATGAAAAGAATGGGGACAGAGAACGCTGTTCGGAAATCTACCGACAAAGCCATTAAACCTGGTCGGATAACGTTAACGCCGGCAATTAGCACATACTTTACTACACTTACAGCTAAAGACACTCAAGAATTGAATACATCTGCCAAAGAAACCTCTTTTAACGTTTCCGTAATCATAAGGGAATTAGAAAGCACTCCAACGATACCTAACTCACAATCAAAATTGGGTCTTCTGGCCACCGATCTAAGTAGCAAATTACCTTGTACTCCAGTTGATTTACAAAGCCCTCAACAAGAACGGACTACTCTAAAAACTTCCACTCCTATCAAAAATGGAGGGAGTTCAACGCTATTTGGCAACTCAAATGTCAATAAATCAATTCTAGGACCGCAAAACTTGGATCACGTAACAAGCCAGAATAATAAGGATAAAACATCTCTGCCAATCACCTTACTTGATCTTTCATCCGATCCTTTCAATTTCAATTTTAAAACAAATAATAACATCATCAACACGACCTCACCCATATCAAAAGCCTTGTTCTCACTGCAAGAGATTTTAGAATCTGTCCTCTCTTTTCTGGGAAACATTCTAGATAATTCCGATCAAACCCTGGATGTTTAAATAGGGATACTAAAACATCTAGTTAATAAGAAAAAGAAAAAAGATCTCCTCTTAGCAGAGGCAAATAATCTACCAACGAAAATAAAATCTGAGCAAAATGACATATCGAAAGAACATAATAATGAACAGAAGAAAAGTACACGCAATTTCGGTACCCAAACTTCTAAGACTCAAACACAACAAAAACAAACGACGGAACATTCAAATGATTCAACAATATACTCCCTAAAAAAACTTTTCAAAGAAAAACATCAGCAAAAAATTAACAATTTCCCAATATTCACAAAAAGAAGCGAAACAACCACACCGGCAAATAATTCTGTATCAGCTAACCAGGAAATACACATCTCTAATATATCAATACAAGATAATGGAGAACCCACAGAACAGATAAAAAGAATCAGGAAAGTAACATAGAAGGAAGGAAAAGAAGGAGAAAAAAACCAATAAGAAGGATTCAAAAAAAGAAAGCTCACAAACTAAAATTTCGAAAGTCAGTTATAAAACAAAACCTTGAAGAGGAAAAAGTTGGAAAAATAATAGCATCTGAAAGTATTGCAAAATTAGCAACTAGGAAAAACCTCGAAGAAAAGTCGCCACAATTAGACCCAAGAGCGGAAGAATATGTCTCTTTCAGACTTCTAGAGGAACCAACTCAAATTATTAACAATAAAACCACGGAACATATAAACAGGAACAAACAAAGAGAGAAAGAGTCTTCTCCCAAAATTCTACAATTCGAGGAACTTTTTCCTAGTGACTCATCCCCACTCAACAGAAGAAGGATAATACATCTACTACGCCATATTAAGCCTCTACAATCACTGAGTAGTAACAAACTTGATTTAGTAACTTTTCCCATCAAAGACAACACTAAATTAGTAAGGGTAACATTTTGGTCGTCTGTTATTCCAGAAATCATTCTGAATGATAAGGAGATACTATACAAACAAGGCTATGATGTAGTGGAAAGAAAAGAACCAACGGTCAGTACAGTTCCAACTGGGTATAACGCTCAAATAAGTGCACTCTCCAATTCATACAGGAAACAATTACAAAGAAACTATGAAGTGTCGGAAGACCAAGCAATCATGCACTCAGATATTCACTCTGTAGGGCAAGAAAAACTAAAAATTCTGGTGAACAAAGGTCAACGGGCCGTTTGGTACCAAGCTCCTAAAATACCTGTGAACGATAATAGTACAAAATCCTGGGCTTGGGTTTCAGAGACTCTGAATAGCAACAAATTCAAGAGATCTCAACAACAATCTGTTTAGCACCGGCATAAAAATAACCTCCTCGAATATCGCAGGTGGAATTAAGAACAAACTGTCCACGGCTACCAGAAATCCACCGGATATCTTGATCTTACAAGAAACATGGGCAACCAAACCTATCATTGTTCAAAACTATTATGTTTACGAAATTCCAGCAATAAACACTCATCGAGGTCATGCTAAAGGCGGTTTAGCCATTCTACTAAGTGAAGAATATCTGTGGGCCCAGGAACTATTAGATACTAACCTAGAAAACCTACAGTGCATCAAAATCTCCGCTAAAACATACAGTACGGCCCACCCTAAAACAATTCTCCTCTTCAATGTATACGCTCCTCCAGGTAAAAAGCATGATATAATATTCTTAAATATCATGGAAAGGATTGAGAGCATAACAGAAAACCATCTTCATTCATCCTTTTTAATTGTCGGCGACTTCAATAGTAAAATTTCTAACTTAGAAATTAATAAGTGGGCAAAACAACACTCAGAAGAAGGTTTGGACATCATATCTCCGCAATTCCCGGAGGGCATACTGACTGATAAAAGAGGGAAACTGTTATTATCAACATTGACAAATATCAATGGAGTAATACTGAACGGTAGCATGGAAGGGGATATCCCTGCAAGTTATACCAGACGGGGAAATGGGACTCCATCTATAATAGATTACATAATCACAAGTAAGGATTTGCTAGATACAGTCTCATATCTGTTTACCCAGTTCTGTCAAGAAAGCGATCATACCCTAATGCACCTGACTACAGATTGGTTACCTAAATCTTCTGCAGCCTGTCACATAATATACCAAAAAAGCAATATAGTGGTCAACAGTGAAAAGAGACGCATATTCTGGAACTCTCATACCATCGACAAAATCACGTCTTTGATTGATCATTCTCAGCTCTTAACGAAAATATTCTCAGAAAATCCTATTGAAAATTTTGAATCCATTATAAAAGAGTTCAGATCTCTTATCCTTAATATGACAGCAAAGGACTCAGCTGGCACCAGTAAGAATAAAGACAAAAATAAGCGCACCTTTAAGAATTCTGAAGTAAAGAAAAAATTAAACAAATACATACGCGCCCAATATATGAATCCCACTCCAGAAATAAAAAAGGAAATAAATAAAACCAAAAATCAACTAAGACGCGAGAATCTAAGACATAAAAAAACTTTACAAGATCGTAATTGGGTCGACATCCAGATAGCGGCAAATAAGAACGACCAGCGCAAATATTGGTATCTAATAGGAAAACTTACTGGATCCAAAATGAAATTACAATCAATACCGGTCCCTCCGGATGCCTGGGAAACTTTTCTGACAGACCTTTACAGACCAAACCCAATAGTCCCATCAGAAAGCAGTGGGGTCTACAACAAAGAAAAAGTTAAACATCCATTAAATAAAATTACTGCAACATCTGTCGAACTAAACATACGTAATGCAAGATCAACAGGTGCTTCTGGCCCTGATCAGATTCCGATCAAAGCACTAAAAATTGCCCCAAAGGAATGGATTCAGTTGCTATATCCCCTTTTCAATTATATCTTAGATACTGGCCAAGTTCCAATATCATGGCAGGGAAGTATAATCATCCCGATTCACAAAAAGGGAAGCAAAACCCAGGCAACCAATTACCGTCAAATAGCACTTATGGACGCCGTGGGCAAGGTATTTGCAGCAGAAATCTTACATCGTCTAAAAGAATGGGCCTTCACGACAGGCCAGATACCGATGTTTCAAGCAGGTTTCAGACCTAAACATTCGGTAACTGACAACATCGCAGTTATCCAAACCATCATCGACAAATATATAACACAAAAAAATCAGGTTGTTTACGCTGCTTTCATAGATTATTCTACAGCATTTGACCGGGTAGACCGACCAACATTGTGGGAAAAATTGAGGAAACTTGGTATAAACGAACAATTACTACAGTCTATAATTAGCTTACACACCAACACCTGGTGTCAAGTTCAAATGGGGGGGAGAAAAAGGTTATACGAAAAGAATCAAAACTGAAAACGGACTAAAGCAAGGGTGCCTCCTAGCCCCAATCCTATTCTCCCTCTATCTAAGCGACCTGTGTCACTACCTGCAATCGGGCTCCAACCTACCTCCAAAAATTGCTGATCACAAAATAATTGCTCTGCTTTATGCTGACGACATAGTGTTGTTGGATCTTACCCCTTTCGGACTACAAATGTCACTTGACATTCTGCACAACTACTCCAAAGAAAACTATTTAGTCCCAAACATTCAGAAAACAAAAGTGCTGGCCTTCTCGGTGAGGAAACAAAGCGCAAAATATACCTGGAGATTAGGAGGAGAAAAGATAGGAGAAGTTAAGGACTATCCCTACCTCGGCAGGATCCTTTCAAAAAACTTAACTAACACCACTCAACTGAACAATTTGTCAAGGAAATCAGATATACATGCCGCGGCCCTCCAGAGACTCTATAGCGCAACAGGGAATAGACATTTCTCCTCTTTGATAAACCTCTATAGAGTAAAAATACCTCCGGTACTTTCTTACGCGACGGAGTACATCCCCATAAAACAATGGGTTTTTATGGATCGAAAAGAGGGGAAGATTTTAAGAAAAATTATGAAACTGTCAGATGCAGTTCCTGTCCAAGCACTGAGATTGGAACTATCAGTCACAAGTTCCTACGCTGTAGCAATTGCAAATGTAATAAGGTGGGCCTACAACTTATTGCACGCAAAAGAGAATACACTAAGGTCACTGCTGAAAAAAGAAACTTTTGAGCCTGATGCTAAAAAGCAAGTCTTCAGAGAGAACATGGCTGAAGCATTTCGTGTAGCAAATATTACCGTTGAAATGCAACTAAATTGGTCACCAGCACAACTAAAACTGTTCTTAAAATGCTTCACCCCAAAACTAAGCTACGAAGTGGACTCTCGACACTGCACCAAATTACCTACCTATAAACTATTTGTTGATTCATTAGAATTTAAACAAAGTCGGCCTTATATCGGGTGCAAGGAGAACAATTGCTATGCTTCGATTGGGCATCCTTCCCGTACTCTCATTTACCTCAAGATGGTTCCCGGGAGGATCTCCTTTATGTACATTGTGTGCAGGGGGCGATCAGACTCTGGAGCATGTTCTATTTGTATGTCCGAACCAGATCGTAATTTCTGCCCGCACTAGATTCTTAGCACCAATATATTGCTCATGTAGAATCACGACAGTGAGAGAACTCATCGCTCTCTGCAAACAACCTCCGAATGAATTTGTTTGTTACAACTTGTATAAATTTCTGAAATCGTTTTTATCCCTGTATTGATAATATTGAATCTCTTTTATATATGTAACTTGTATAATATACTTTGTGGTCCTCTGTTGAGTACCAGTACAAATAAAACTTTTTGACTTTGACTTTGACTGTTGTTGTCGGGGTGGTCTTAACGTTGAAGCTGTCGTGGATGTCGGTGATCTTGCGGTGGAAGAAGGTGGCCAGCGAGTCGCACAGGTCTTGTGAGGGTGGGATGTCATTGGGGTTGGAGAGTTGCTTCACAATGTTGAAGAGCTCTTTGCTATTGTGTGCGTTGTTGTCTAGACTGTCTTTGAATGAGGATCTTTTGGCAGATATGATGAGGTGGTGGTGTCTGGGGGTGGCGGTCTTGTGGGTCGTGTAGCTGTCCGGTGTTCGTTCGCAGAGCCATTTCTTCTCCAGTTTCCGGCATGCTTGTTTGGAGGCCTGGAGTTTGTCGGTGAACCAGTTGGCTTTCTTGCTGTTGGAGGGTTACTTGAGCTGGGCGAGGGTGTTGGCGCAGTCGTCGATCCATTGTCTGAGGTTGCGTGTGTCGAGGTCAGTGGGTTGGTTCTGTGCGAGGGTTGTGGTTAGCGTGCCTTTGGTGACTTTGCTCCAGCAACGGCAGGGCATCTGTTTGGTGCGGTGGTGCGTGGTGGGATTCCTGTAGGTGAAGTGGATGCAGTGGAGTTCGGTGGTGTGGTCGAAGGAGACGTGGAGGCTTGCAGAGAAGATGGGGTCAAGCGTGTGGCCAGTGGTGTGGGTGGGTGCGGAGACGAGTTGTCTGAGGCCTAGGTTGGCGATCAGGGTGGCGGAGTTGGTGTCGTTTTCTCGAGGTGGAAGTTCAGGTCCCCGAGCAGGATGTAGTCCGTGGAGGTGAGTGTGTGAGTGCTGACGAGGTCGGCGATGGAGTCGCTGAACTGTGGTCAAGGTCCGGGAGGTCTGTAGATCAAGGAACCTCTGAGAGTGGTTTTGTGATCTGTGTGAATCTGGAAGTGCAGGTGCTCGGCGGTGTTGAGGGTGTCGTCTGAGTGGGTGGAGTCCTTGAGGGTGGATTTGTGGATGATGGCGATTCCTCCTCCAACTCCATTGGTGCGGTCTCTGCGGGAGATCTTGTAGCCGTCCGGGATGGCTATAGCGATGTCGGGTGCTGAGGAGTCGATCCACCAGGCTTCTCTGTCAGGAAGGCAACGCCTGAGGCAGATGTGAGTACACTTTTTCGATTCCCTTTCAAGAAAATTGGAATTGGCTGGAGTCTCGAGGCACACAGGACCGCCCGTCTCGACTTCAGGCACTTTACGGCGGAGCCCCAATGTTCATGGGCTGGGCTCTAGCGCCCCTTCACCCAGGGAACTCACTTTAAATGCCGGAGAGCGCTGCAGTCCTTGGTGTCTCAAAGTCTGGCTGATCCTGCCTCGTCTCCGGAGGGGAGAGAACGTCGACTCAGCCAATCAGAATCCACATCAGGCCGCAGCGACACTGACAGCTTGAGTGTCCACATGCCGGTGGTGCCGCTCCGGGTGGCGGTTGAACTTATGTAGGGAAGGTGACATGCCCTTTATCATGCAGCTCCTTCCGAGACCTGATGTCCTGCGAGGCTGTCCTGATGACTTCCCTTTTTCTGGACCTGTAGGTAACATCCAGCTGAAAGGTGACATACTCACTGGAACACATAGCAGGGAGGCGGCGTCACAGGGTGTATGGCGAGGTTCTCCTCTTTTCTGGAGAGGTTCTCCTCTTTTCTGGTGGGAGGCCACTCCACCTTCGTTTTTTGATGATGCTTGGAATTATCACAGTTTGGATTGGGACACCCTGTTGGCTACCTGTCCTGGGGAGGGGGAGTTGGGGTAGTTCTACTAGTAGGGGTTACACACGGGGACCCAGGCGTGTTACGGGCGGGGCGCTTTCTAAGGTCTACTTGAGCACAGAACAGCAATCGGACCCCATTTGGATTGGCATGTCTCTCGTGGAATGTGAGGGTTATGTACTCTATGGTTAGGCGCCACAAGATACACTCTTACATAATTTGTAGGGCAATCCAGATCTCCTACAGGAAACTCATCTTCTGGCACCAGAAGGGAGGGCACTACAGCACCGCTGGAGGGGGTCAAGTTTACTATACTACATACTCTGCATATGCAAGAGGAGTGTTGATATTGATGCGAGCGGGGGTCCCCTTTCAATGCACATCACAGGTGCCGGAGGGCAGATTTGTAGTGGTAACGGGGAAGCTATACAGGAGGGCCCTTACCCTGGGTAGCATATACACACCTTATATAGACTAGCCGGCCTTTTTCTCCCTATCACGAAGGGTTGTGAATATACTCACACGCTCACTGCTACTAGGGGAGACTTCAACTGCATCACTGACTTTACCCTAAACCGCTCCCACCCACCCCTTCCTAATGTACCTGCCCATAAGGTCGCAGCATCACGTCTTATCTGGCAAAACAGAAATGGGGCTTGATCAATACTTGGAAGGCGGGACACCCAATGAAACAGGATTATTCCTTCTTCTCTGCTCTTCATGACTTACATGTTCGATTGGATGCCATTTTATGCTCACCTGATGGCCATGGGGGATTGGTAGTAGTGAATACCTCACCAGGACACTTTCCGACCACAACCCTATCCTGGCACGGTTGCAATGGGCGCGCACTCGCCCCACAATCCCAAAATGGCGCCTGAGTCCGGAGGCCCTAGAGGATCAAGTCTTCCGTACCACTATTAGGGCAGCCATCTCAGAATATTTCCAGGCTAACAAAGGCTCAGCCACATCCACAACAGAGGAATGGGACGCTTGCAAAGTGGTGCTCAGAGGGCGATGCATATCTGAATTAGCAGGGGTCTGGAAGGTTCTCCTCTGGGATATTCAGCGGGACGATAAAAGCCTACGTACTCTGAAGAGGGACAGACCAGGGAACCCGGACAAACACCGGAAGATGCTAGAAGCGAGAGAGGCAGTGGCTGCGCAGGTGGAGCGCCTGCGCTTCTTCGACTACAAGACTTATATACCGAGGGCACACTTGGAAAGGGATAAGTCAGGAGCCCTTTTGGCTTGGCTGGCGAATCCTGCTAGGCAAGGGACATCTTTTCTGGAACTCAGGGATCAGGGGGGTATTGCTAAGTACGATCAACAGGGTATCAACGATCCATTCTTGGACTGTTATACTGAAATCTATCAAAGTCGCTTGGCCCCATTTGACGCCGAGTTGTACAAGTTCACGCGGGTGTAGACTTGCTGACGCCTGTTGAAGACACGGCGACCCTTCTAGGTCGCGAAATAGAGATTCAGGAAGGTGCCATCAAAAGCATGGCCTGTAACAAAACCCCAAGCACTAATGGCCTCCCGGTGGAATTTTACCTTACCTACATTGACCTCCTGGCTCCCGAACTCACTCGCTTATACAATGATGCCAAGACGTTTGGTAAGTTACCGGCTTCCACTAGAGAGGCGATCATAATCCCCTTCTAAAACCGGGCAAACAGCAATGGGATAGAACTGCATATCGCCCATTGTCTATGCTCAACATCAATTATAAAATACTAAGCAAGATCCTGGCTTCCGAACTGTTCCCCTACATGCCGACCCTCATCCATGCTGACCAGTCCGGTTTCATTCCTCACAGGAAAACGGCCCTAAATGTCCGACTGCTTTTGCACATTTTAGAGGCAGACTCCTACAACGTTGGCACTGCTGCGATATTTGCAGTAGATATGGAAAAAGCCTTTGACAGTTTGGAATAGGCGTTCCTATTCCATGTAATGGGCATAATGGGTCTTGGTCCAGAGTTTGTGAAATGAACAGCTCTTTTGTACGCTGATTCCACTGCTAGGGTTAGGACGAGAGGAGTGATCTCAGAAGCATGCCAGGTGGGACGGGGCACACGTCAGGGGTGTCCTCTCACCCGCTGTTGTTCGTACTGGCAGTGGAACCCCTGGCGGCGTGTGCTAGACTAGGACGAGCATACCAGGGGCTTGACGTTCACGGGCAGATGCATCATATAGCACTTTATGCAGATGATCTCCTCCCCTTCCTTGCTGATTCTGGGGCGGCCCTACTGGGAGCCAAGAAGCTGCTTCACGATCTCAGCATAGTGGCGGGGTTACAAGTGAATTGGTCCAAATCATACCTCTTTCCGATGCGAGGGAATAGACTAGGCCCAAAGTGCACGGACGGCTTGCGCTACCTGGGCACCCTTATTTACCACGACCCCATGAATATTCTTTAAGGTAACGTTGGGAAGGCCATCAGGGGGGCTAGGGCAAACTTCGAATTTTGTGGTTTCCTCCCCCTTCTCTCTCGCCGGACGTGTGACACTCCTTAAAATGGTGACCCTCCCACGACTCCTGTATCTCCTTGGGACCCTCCCGATATGGATTCCGGCTCCCTACTTCAAACAACAACGTACAATGATTACCGCTTTCCTGTGGGGCACAGGCAGGCCCAGGGTGGCCCTTAATACACTTATGCGTCCCTGAGCAGGGGTTGGGGAGGATTGGCGGTCCCAGACTATGAAACCTATTACATAGCAGCCCAGTTCCAGTGGCTCACACAATGGGTCGCACGGGCCACTAGAGGAGGGGAGGAGCCAGGAGTGGTATTTGGGCTCTTGATGATTTTGTCCCGTATAGTACTGCGACTCCCGGTTGGTCCTCTGCCCCTCACCCTAGAATTTGCCACAGCGTGGAAATGCTGGAACCAGTACCTGCGGAGGGGCTCGATCAAACGCCCATATGCCCCAGAGATACCATTGCAGATGTGCAGGGCCTTGCCACACAGGGGTACCTGGCAGAAATTGGAGTATTGGGCACAGAAAGGGCTAACCACAATGGGGGACCTCTATGAGGAGGGAGCACTTCTCCCGTTTGCTACGCTGCTGGCCCGTTAAGACTTGCCTGGAGGTGACTTCTTACAGTACACTGCCCTCACGACAGCCATCAGGAAACATTGGGGAACAAGATTGACGGAGCCGCCGACCTCTATGGGATGCCAATACGTGGTGATGGCGGCAGGCACATTCAAGGCAGTGACATGCCTCTACAGACGCATGACACTGGAATCCTTACCCCCCCTTTCTGCTCTAAAGCTTAAGTGGAAAACGGACATAGGGACTCCTATCCACAAAAGGCATGGGACGCACTAGTAGAGAGGGCCTGGAAGAGCACAAGGAATGCAAGGTTACAGTTAATACTCTTCCATATTCTTCACAGAGCCTACCTTACCACGCAGAAGCTACATACATACTTTCCAACCCACCCTGCGACTTGCCAGAGATGCTCGGCAGATAATGCAGATTTCAAACATATGCTGTGGGAGTGCCCAGTCCTAGATAGTTATTGGGAGGAAGTGACAGCATTACTATCAGACATAACCGACAGGGACTTGGACCACTCCATGGCCCACTGCATCCTACACTGGTTTCCTCATACCACCAAAAATAAAATTACCAGTAAATTTATTGACCTGGGCTTCCTATTAGCCAAGAGAACCATCACCAAACATTGTAAAGAACAGCTGGCTCCTAGTGCCGTTAAGTGGAAAGTGGACCTTCTGAAATGCGCTGAGTGTGAGGGGTGATTAGATTGCAGATTACGAACCGCACGGGGAGTGATAAGGCGATGGAAAGGGCGAGAGCTTGGGAACTGCTTGTAGTGGCGCTCGTTACCCTCACAACGCTGAAGATTAAGCGCCTGCGATCGACCCAGCGGCAGATTAGTACGGAGTAGGCTGGGCACCCACTCTGTTTTGGCTCCCCCAAGATGGGTAGTGGTGCCTGCCCTGTCTCTATCTGTTTCCCCTTACATCTCCCCTCATTCCAACGAGTTGCCTCTATTGCTGCTATGGCTCCCTAGATCCTGTGAAACCAGCAGGGCTAGGGTTCACATTTTGTCTATGACTGATCCAGAACACTGCGGTACAAAAGGGGGGGTTGATGGACGGAGCATCTAAACCAAACAAACACTCACACCCAGTCAACAGATCTGGGTTTACTCCATCACCGTTCTCTAGCCCACTCTGCCACCCCAGTTCAGACATGGCCATATGCAAATCAGTCTGACCCTGTGCCTCATGGGAACAGTCCAGCCTGAACTGCCAAGCTATGCCTTCCCTGGACCGGAAACAAGCTTCCTAGGACCGCTTTCTGGCATTACAGCCGTCTTCAGCCAGGCCTGCTTGAATCCAATGGCAAAGTGAGCAAGGGACTCACGTCTGTGCATACCCTGCCAACTTATGGCGAACAAAGCAGTACAAAAGTGGGTGGTACCGCTTTGATCCAGAACACTGGCACAGGACTTACTCAGGGCTCCGCCCAGCCTATAGGGTTGGGCAGCCCATGGGGTGTGCAATGTTCCCTTTGATTAAGTATAAAGGCCCAGGACTATTTTGGGCCGCTAATAGGTCTGTTTGAAAATTGGTATGTACCATTGTCTGATGATATGTTTGGGCCTTCACTAATCTACGTGATATTTGATAACTGTCGATTATATGGGGCATCTAACCGAAACCCCTTGTTTCTCTTCATGCTTCACAACCTCTTTGGATGTATGAAAAACCAATAAAAATCTGTTTAAAAAAAATAATCAGGGTGATGTGCCATTGATGGCATATTACAGCACTGAGGGTGTGGCTCCCAAAATTCCTTCTGGTGGCTTGTAGCCTGCATTATTAGTTTAGGTGGCTTCTGCTTTTACCCCTGGCACTGGCCTTACGTTTATGCACTAGATGACATTCCTTATGATTGATAGTAAAAGTTTTCTACATCTGGTACATTGTAAACCTAAAGGTTATCATGGCGTAAGCCTTAAGACGCTTTGGGCCTAAGTATGACTTTACAGCAAAGCGGTGGACGGCTCAGCCGAATGTCGCAGCTGCCAGCCCGTCAGATTACTACTTTCCAGCGGTCTGGTAGGTGGGCATGTGGCTTTTCCTGCTGCGGTGCCCTTTAAAAGGCGGCTGTGCTTTTTAAAAAGGCACCTCATTTGGACCGTCTTACAAGATTCATGCTCAGCATGTACTCGTAAGTCCATCCAGTGCAGGAACCTATGTGCATGCGCACTGGGGGAAAAAAAATGTATGCCCCCTGTGTGCATCCACATAAGTCTGATGCAGAGGGGGGGCCTGTAGGGCCCATTTGTGGCTTTTCATGGCAGTGAGGAAACTCGTATTATGCTTGTCCGGACCGTGGCCATCCCGCCAAGCATATTGCAGCCTCTGACCGCCGCTCTTACGCCAGTCAATTCCCTTCTCTGCAGTCCAACTGCCCGAGTCGTAGTCGGGCAGTCGTACTGCCGGTGAGGTGGTGGCTGGATCCACCACTGCAGCGCCACCACAAGTCTGGCGATCCGAGGACCACCAACCTTGTTCTCTGGCCCTAAATGTTTTTTTCTTCAGGTTCTGCTCTATAGCCAGTGTGCTTGGATATTTTACACTTCGGTGTAGACATTGTTGGTTTATATATGTTCTTTGTACATTATTATATTGCTTCCCTTTGATTATGTCATGCTGTTATAGGTCCCCAGGGAGATGTGGTCTTTTGGTTGATTTTATTACTCTATTGTAAGGAGTTCGTCAATTCAATTCAATTCAATTTACTTTATTCAATTTTCACCTTTTAAAAATCATAAAAGCAGTTCATACAAAATTTCACTTTACAAATACATATAATAAATAATTGTAAAAAAGTATTAAATCAGGTTGGGGTGATTAATCGATAATTCAGAAGTTCATGATAAATTCCGTAGTTTCAAAACACTTTTTAAAAACATCGACATAGAACTAATACATAGAGGGTTTCCTAGTTGTTGGAGATTTAGATAAGCCGGCCTACATTGCCTCCATGCCCCACCTCTCAAATATTGTTTCGACCATCTAGCACGCTCTTTCTTATACAGTTTGCATAATAGTACAAGATGGAAGGTGGACTGGGTGGATACATTGTCACATGGGCATGGGGCCAAAGTTCTATTCCAATCATTTTTCTCCGGATATGAAACCAGGTGGTGAAAAATGTTAAACCTGAATCTAGTCAGGACAAAGCGTTCAAACCCCAGAGTAACAATGGTTAGGTATGGTTGTATTTTATAAGTAGTCAGCAGCGGCTGATGGTCGAGCACAGATCTTTTACTGACTTCGTTCCCAAGCCTTAGGATGTTAAAATGTTCCATACATAGATTTGTTAAGGCTTTCTTAGGGATTTTCCCAACTAGTTCAGGTTTGTAATACCATTCTGGCCTTTCAATGTCCGTCAGGGCTTTCCTCACATACTCAAGCCATTTGATTCTTTTTGCATTGGCTAGTGCCATGACGTCCTTGATTACTTCTCGATTTAGGCCCAATTCTGGCGTCACCCAAATTCTCCTCCAAAGTAGAATTGGCTGGATTTTAATCAGGTCTGTCAGGTATTCCATTCCTAATTCCATATGACAGTTGTAATTTGATATACTTTTTGGAAGGGACAGGAGGTATCGAAAAAAGTTATTTTCGATGATCTGGAGCGCCGTAACGTCATGGTATCCCCATATCCCTGCTCCGTACAGAGCAATACTTCTACACTTGGCCACATATATACTGAGCATTATTTCTGGTTGTTTTCTGCCAAATTTGCTAGCAAAGTGCTTTATAGCCACCACCAAGCGTTTAAAGGCTAACGATCTATTTTTCACCTCGGGCCCCAAGCCCCTGTTGCCTCGATTGTGACTCCTAGGTATGGGAATGTTTTTGTAGCTTGTAATTGGGTGCCTGCCACATTGAGTGGCTTACATCTGGCTCCACCGTTGCCAGATCCCATCACAAAGGACTTTTTAGCATTCAGTTTGAGGCCCCTATCCTCCATGTAGGTTACGTATTTGTTTTATACTTTTTGGGCGCCAACCTTTGTTCTTGCCATCAACAAGCGTTGTCCGCATACAAAAGGGAGCTGATCTGCCTATTCCCAGCCTTTGGAGAGTCAATGTTGCTGGCACCCAATTCCTTCTCCAAGCTGTTAGTATATAATGAAAAAAGGAATGGGGCCAGCACACATCCTTGTCTCACCCCCTTCTGTATACGGAAGGACCTTGTACATTCCCCCCCCAGCCTGTACCTTACTCTGGCAGTAGTATTCGAGTATAATTGTCTCAAAAAGAGAACAATCGATGGGTCCACTTTCATCTCCTCTAATGTTATCCATAATTTATTGTGTATGACACAATCAAATGCCGACGAAAGGTCGACGAAGATTGCGTAGAAGCATCCCTCTTTAGCTCTAGTGTATTTCCCCTGTAGTAGGACAACATTTAAAACTTGCTCCACTGTGCCCATCCCTAGCCGAAATCCATATTGTACTGGGGTCAAGATGTTCTGTTCTTCTGCCCAGTCCTGTAGTCTAGTCAGGACCACTCTTCCTGCGATTTTCACTAGGGAATCTAGTAATGATATCGGTCTGTAATTTGATGGGCTTTCCCTATCCCCCTTTTTATGTATTGGGATGATCAGTGATTCTGCCCAAGTTTTAACAAAACCTATTTCACAGCAGGCCCCCATTACTCGTAGACAGACAGGTGCCCAGAGATCTGAGTTCATTTTATAAAGATCGCTTGGGATCCCATCTGGTCCCGGGGCTTTATTATTCTGAGTGGACTTTATAGCTGTCACAACCTCCTCTAATTTAAACTCTATCGGGATAGGGTGGTGTTTACTCTGTAATTGGGACTCATTTTGGGCATTGCAATATAGTTTTGAGAAAAACTCCACCCAAGAGTTTTCATCAATGGCGATTTCCATTTTAGCTGCCACTTTATTGTTAATGAATGGTGAGTTGACTACCTGCCAGAATAACTTTGGGTCTCTACTTTCCGCCGCCTCCATTAAGTCTCGCCAGGCCTTTTCCTTGATAGCCTTCTTTCTTTGATCTCTTGCTAACTTATATGCTTTTCTAAGTGTTCTAATCATGTCATGATCCCTTATTGATTCTTTTAGAGCCTTTTTTAGGGCTTTATATGTCTTGGTGCATTGGGTGTCAAACCACCCCTTGGGAGTATTGTTCTTTCTTGAACACTTCCTGGTCAGGACTCCCTGTATACTCCTCGTGATATTGTTAAATGCCTCCAATATTTCGCCACTTGTAGGATTATCCTCTAAACATACAAGTAATGAAGGGAAAGCGTCTTTCACGATTTTTTGCAAGATTTTTTCTGGGTCTACCATACTCCATTTTAAAGCAATACCATTCTGGCGTGCGACCACTAGATTTTGAGTCCATGCCAGGGTCTCAGTTAGTGAGGGTGTTTTTATTCCCGGTGTATTAAGGAGAATTTTTAACGATAGGTGATCACTCAGACCCATAGCAGGGGTCTCAAAGTTCATCACCTGTGGAGTCCCCTTGCCATAAAAGTGGGGGTGAACTTAACCTTAGGGTAGCATAGCCTATTTGCAAACCAAGATCAAACTTGGCCATAATGTCATTTAGGATTTCCCCTTTTTTATGATGTTCAAAGTGACTGCTATCCCCATGTTCCCCCTCCCCATAGTCCTGGAAGCCACATGTTTCCCTAGTACATATGTTTACATTAAAGTCCCCTACCCAAACCCAGATTAAATCCTTCCCTTTTAAGGGTTTTACCTCCCTCATTTCTTTTGTGACTTTCAGTAGTTCTTCCCTGAAATGTGCATTCTCGATATTATTATAAAAATTAACCACTATTAGCACATTTCTACAATTTAAGTGAAAAGTGACCAATTGAAAGTAGGGTGACGTTGATCTGCCTACGCTGGTACTGGTATTGAAACGGTTAGACACATATACGCATAGGCCCCCTTTGTGCCTACCATGACTGGAGGGTACTGCAGGGACATGAAAAGTTTTAAAACCATCTATGTGCACTTCCGTTAAAACCCACGTTTCCTGGACACAGAGTATATCTACGTTGGTAACAAACTCTCCCCAAAGTGTCTCTGACACTTTATTAGCAATCCCGCACACATTCCACGTTACTACACTTATTTGATGTTCATATATACTTATATCTTTTGTTTTAGGTGTATTTTTGTCTTTGGTTATAGTGTTCGAATTCAGTTTTACCAAATCATCCTTCCTTATCGCCCTATCTGTTAAGATGACATTACCCTTACCCGTAATATGATTTACCATTTTACTATTTTGATTCAACCCTATTTCACTAACTGTAGTTGTATTCCACCTGCTTCCTACTCTCTGTTCAGATATGGGTCTCTTATACACAACGTCCTTTTCCCTCCCCTGTTTGCCGATTGACTTAATTGTTGGTTTATCAAGTCAATCATTTAGGTCTAAACCTGAGAGTGGTTCAAAGAGGTTGTGGAGGGGAATGTTCCAGTAATGAATTGGGTTTGTAGGATGATAGTTATAATCAAAGCGATAATCAGGTCTGTTGGGATAATGAGGCAGGGTGGAAAATGGCGGGTCATTGTACCTATGCCTACTTAGGCTGGGGTGCTGTCTATAGTTAGCAGGTGCGTGGGAGTTGGGGTGACCCCATTTTGAGGGGTGGGCGCGGGGCTTCATCATAGCTTCAGGGTAAAAATAACTCAAGTTGCGGGTGGTTACACTCCCCTCCTTCCTTCCCGTAAACCAGTCAGAGATATGGGTGACTACCCTGCGATCCCTGAAGTTTATGATGATCACGTCACCTTCTATATCTTTTGGTCTCACACCCACCCAGTCACATCGTCTAACAGAAACTATCTCCCCATTTAAATGTGGCGGGAGTGGTCTGTTAATCCGCAACCAGTGTATAACCTTATTTTTTAAGCTGGTATCTGGCTCTATGCTACCCGCTGGTACCCTAGGAACCCCAGTCATAATAATAACATAATTCATTGACTCTGGGGGTAGATCGACATTTCCTTTATATTTTGTTTTGTGCTGGTTTTGCAATGGTGCCTTTGTTCTCCTCACTTCTGCAGCTACGGGAACCTTCTTAGGCATAGTCTTAGTTTTTCCCTCCTGTGATGCTTGTGTGTCCACTGGTCTCGTGCTTTTATCATTATGAGTGAGAGTTCTTTTAGGCTGGTCCTTACTGTGGGCCAAGATATTCTGTACTGGTTGTGTCTCTGATTGGCCATTAACCTTCGAGTTACTTCGTCCTGCTTCGTTGGATGTTTGTACTTTCAAGATACGGTCCATAGTTTCTCCCAACCTTTTAACCCTCTCTAAAAGAGGGAGCATAAAGGATCTAAGGAGACGTTCAATATCCTCAATAAGCCCTCCATGCGTCTGTCCTTATAGGGGCACACTCAACTCCACTTGTGGCTTACTTGGTGCCTCTTTCATAGCAGCCTTATTGATTTTATCTGGGGGGTTCTTTGTTAGCGATGGTGTCTCTATTGTAAGGAGTTCGTCATATTCTTGACTCTTTTGGAGTTGTTATGCCACTGTGCGTTATTACATATTATTTTTTTCTGTTCTGAAGGAAATTCCCCTCTAATACATTACCTTTTCTCTATGCATGTGTTCATATACATAGATACGTCAAGAAAAAAAACACATCTGCAACAGAGGGAGGCCAAGCATGTTTATTGCATATGCACAAAATAAAACAGCTGGGAGAGTGACTGAACCATAAGAGAAGCACAAGTCAGTCTCAACTGACTGAACCATAAGAGAAGCACAAGTCAGTCTCAAATTACACATACAGCAAGTCCATTCTTATAATACTATTTTTGGAAAACAGACATAACTCCAATACAATATTAACAATAGAAAAAGCTTTGTGCTTTTCTGTTCTTTCCCACCCAGTTTGCTACTTCATAAGCACACATTTCCTCAGACCGCAGCTTTCCTGTTTTCGTGACTAGCAGTCACGCTACCTATACAAACCTAAGTTTGGAACATCCTCTGCTGCTCTGAGTTTCCTTCAAAATATCTAAGTCACAAAGGTTCCCAGAAAGACACATTTTGCAGGAGGGAAAACACTTAAAAGTCAGACCGCATTTAAACCTTTTTCAAAGCAGGCTGTAGATTATTTACCAGATAAATGTGAAAATTATACATGCACTTTAACCACACCTTGAAACAGTGTCATACAAAATTTCCTTCTTTGCATGCTAATAATGCTTTGCAGTTTCTGTGTGAGAGACAGGTAAAACAGAATAATGAACAGAATGATTAGGACCTAAAGGTAAATTAAGGTTTTGATTGCTTTCATTCCTCTCTCTAGTTGACTCTTCAATTACTTCTTCACTACCCATGTACATTTCTCCCTCTTCTGTATCACGCATCTCTTTATTTCTTATTATAGGAAACATACCTCCCACTTTAGCTGCAACCCTCATGCAACATGCTAAAATAATCTGAAATACTAAGCACATCAATAGCAACAGAACTATTATAGGCAACAAGGCCTTAAACAATCCTGAGTTCCAGGACAGCACCCGGTCAAACCAATCAGTGAACCACTCATCCAGAGCACCCCCTCTTTCTTACTTTGTGTATGCAAGTTTTGCAAAGTCAATATGGCCTGAGTAAGGTTTCCTTCATCTGCATCATTTGCTGGTATAAAAGTGCAGCATACAGTACCAATCCTCTTACACACCCCTCCTTTGATCGCTGTCATCAAGTCAAATATATAGCGATGCTCCATTTCCATAAGTCTGACTGAACGCATTCTCCTTTAATGGCATTAAAGCCATCTTAAGTCGAATTTATTGTCCTCTCAACTCCCATCAGGTTATTTGGACCCAGCAAACTGTTGTTTTCACTTGAAACATGGGTAACAGATTCCCAAAAATGTGCGTCATTGAACAGCCTATACTCTTTAGGGACATCCTGCCACACTGAAGTTCCAAAGTACTCAGCCATTCGTTTTTTTCTGTGATGATGCAAAAATGTTGATGCTTTACTAATAGAATGCAAATGCAAATCTTTTATTCCTTTTGCTTGTATACCATAGGTGGAGCGTGCAGAGTCACCAAGGCGCAGAGTTCACTCCAGTCGGGGGGTAGTTGAGTGTATATTTGAACGCCACACTGCCAGAATAAATTCATAAGGCTCAAGGCACCACTCTGCATATCGGAATTGTATATAGTTGAGCCACAACTGACATTCCTTCCCACTTCAACAATCCCATTTCCCTGAAAGCAAAGAGAGGATCTCATTAATTTCATGGCTAGCTTAGGATGACGTTTAGGTTTGGTCTATGTATATCTCTGTATGTTTTCATCCGATACTTGCTGACATGATCCTTTACATCATCAAATCTTAAAGGACTATTTGTTTCTGTGCCATTCCATAGAGATACGGCTCTGCATGTGAACCTAGCTGCAGGAAACCAGTTATTATTAGCAAAAACTGATGCTTCAATACTTAATACTGACCTGGCTGCACAATTTGGAGTCAGTGGTTTGGCAGAATAATTACTAGGGATGGATGATGGATTAGCTTTCCCTAGAATACCTTGTTCCAATTCCGCTTCCTCCCAATTTACATAACCATATTTCTGCCCTGTTCTCTTCATTCTGGATATCTCTTTAACTATCTCTGTTTTATCTGTCATCATTTGCAAAATTTCCGGGGTTATATCAAATCTAGTTGTATTAACTCTGGCAGTCACAGGACTAACATGGGTTGGCTGTAACTTTGCTTTTATCCTACACAAGAAATAAAGGTGGCACTTCCATGGCATGGGGAATACGAGAACATATATAACAACTATAATTTGGAGTATTGGTACCTATATTATGCATATCTTTATACCTCATTTTATCTAGTAAAGAATCATTCAAAGGATGTATATCTGTTTTATTAAAAACAGCTCTGCGCAAGCGTAATATTTCTTCCCTTAGGGTGGGGTATTTTACGTCTAAATAACACATAGTACAATAGCAAATTATCAGAGTAATAATCATTATAACTGAACTACTTATTATAATATGAAAAATATAATTTAACTATCTCTTCATTGTGTCATCTACTCTTGGACCTTTGGCTCCTCCCCTCTCTGCAAGGGTGAGGCCGAAAATGGAATATGGACCGTTATGTGCACCCAGTTCCGCATCCCCTCCACTTCTACTGCTGTTGCCATGTTCTATTACTTGGTAGGGGCCTAGAAACTTGGGGTCTTTCCATGTTCTCACAATGTTTCGCACGAAGACTCAGGAACAGATGCTTATTGCTGAAGACAACGGCGGGGGTGGTGCAGTACCGTCGGGCTGTTGCAGCTGAACCTGTTTTAAAAAAACTTGTACAGCATTGGTTAAGGCAGACATGTATGCATTCATTTCTTTCCAAACACTTTCTTATGCAGACTTAGTATCATAACAAATCATTTGATTTTGTTTAAAGGAAAAATTAGACTACCTAACTGTTACGACTTGGTGAAGGGTCAAATGATGATACTTTGAAGGGGAATTTCTCAACGTATCCAGAGCGTAAAAAAGGCAGTAAAAACAAGTATTTATCTCACAAATCTTTGACATTTTACTTTTTAATAAGCTATTCATCCTCCCAACTATTCCGTTACTCTCTTGGTGGTAAACTGGTGTTCCCCTTCTTGTAGTTTAGTAATTTGCTGAAATAGCCATTATCGCTGCGTATTGCCGCTAAAACCACCGCTAGAACCACCCACCTCGGTATGACCTCTCTCACCAGGAATTTGGCTGCCTGGTCAGCATAACACCTGGAGCAGGGTCCAGCTTCAATTCATCATGAAAATGAACACACCACTACTAACAAGTACCTATATCCATAAAATGTTTGTATCATATCCACAAGGTCTATGTGTAACTCTTATGAACTGAACTTTTTTGTTTTATATAGCACTAACTCAACTCGAAGATATCCGTTATCAGAGCGCTTTACATGAGCACCAGTGTCATTACAGATGCACACATTCATTTTTGTTAGGCACAGGAAGATTAAGTGATTTGCCCAGAATCGCAGGATGTTGAGCGTCCCTGTCGACACTTGAACCTGGTTCCCCAACTTTGAAGTCGACCGCTCTTGCCGTAAGGCTACATCCTCTCCACCTATTGGTCTTGGAATGGAGGATGAGGCATTTTTGGTGATAACTTATTAGGGTACTAATAACACACAACATAATGCTAAGAGTATGTCAACTAATGGTCCTAAATTAGGTATAAACCAGCTTTTATTTATTTCATTACTCTTTTAGAATAGTGTGTTGGTAAATTAAGTTGTTTAAGGGATGTTATAAGTAGGGCCTGGAACATTATAACTTTACCTGAAGTTGCTGATTTATAAAGGAGATCTGGAAACCCAGTCACTCCCCCCTTGATTTCCATTGATCTTTCTCATGTTGTGGTGCTGCATTTTGAATGTCTAATAATACCTTGGTAGAAATAATCTCATAGTGTTTGATTTCGACTTCATCACCTGCATCTTAAGTGTGCATACTGCTTGTTTTCATTGCATATAAACTACCTTCCTTCTCTGTTGTATCAGCAGCTTCATTTCCCTTAGACACCACATCTGTTCCTTTTATATGTGCCTGGCACGTAACCACTTCTACTTGACATGGTATTTGTAATGCAGCAATCAGATAATCTAAGAGATGGTGTGTTACTGGTGTCCCACCTGATTTGAGAATTCCTCGTCTTGACTATCTCTTCAGTCCAGAGCGAACTGTGGGGTGCCACATATGCTGAATCAGTGTATATCGTTATTGGCTGACCCTGACAAGCCTGTAGGGCTGTTATCAATGCTTTTGAATCAGCCACTTGGGCTGAGTCTTGGGATGGCAAGAGCAATGTGTGTAAGGTATAAATATTGGATATACCAATAGCCTCAACAACAGCTGCAGCTCTATGTCTTTCGCCTGTCTCCTGGTCTGTCCATGAGGAAAAATCAATGAACAATTGTCGGCCATTAGACAAGGGGTCCTCCTGTGCCAGGTGATCCTTCAATGTTACACTACAGTCATAATCAGTGGGCTCTAGTGGGTGCACTAAAAAAGTTGCAGGATCGACTGAGTGTACTCGCAGCACAGCAAATGGAGAGCGCTCAACGTACAGCATTGCTGGGCATCCTGTAGTAATGGTACTACTCTTTTCTACAGCAAAAGTTGCCGTTGCAAGCGCTCGCTCACAAGGAAATTGGCCCTTCATTACTGGATCTAGTAGTCCACTAAAATAGGCAACGGGTTTGTGACCCATCGGATATTTTTGAGTAAGGACTGATATTAGGGCAGCGGATAACATAAAAAATCTCTTTGTATAGTATGGATTTGCACAAGGGCTCAAGCGAATGCTTCTTTCATTGTCTGAAATGCACTTACATTGTCATCAGTCGAATGTATGTCTGTGTTGTCAGTTTTAGCTTGCTTCAGTGCATATAACAGTGGTTGTATGATGGTAGCATAATCAAATACCCACTGACGAACAAAATTACAAAGGCCTAGAAATGTTTGCTTGTCTTTTACTGTCTCGGGCTGAGGTTGATCACGTATAGTTTGTATTCTAGAATCTGCTTTCTTTTTGCCTTCTGCAGACGACACTTGGCCCATATGCAGCACTTCCTGTTGCACAAACAATTTTTTTTTTCTGTTCACTTTGTATCCGTTAGCACGTTAGCAGCAAGTAGCACTAAGAGATTGACAGTGTCCAAAAGAAATTCATATCCTGTTCTACTACATACTAGTAAATCGTCTACATATTGCATGGCTATACGGTCTGACTGGAAATTTAAGAAACCATTTCTCAATATTCTATTGAACACAGATAGAAACTCACAATAGCCTGGTGGAAGTCGATAGCAGACAAGTTGTTCACCATCAAAACCAAACGCAGTCAAATAGTGACTGTCAGGATGCTTTTAAAAAGCATTCTTCAGATCCACCACAGAAAACCATTTGCTGTTACTTGGTATATTAGTCAATATTACGGATGGGTCTAGCGATATGGGGTACTCTGGTAATACTGTGGCATTAAGGGGGCGAAAATACTGTACCATCCTCCAAGTGTTACCTGTAGCTTTTTTTCACAGTACAAATTGCAGTGTTACATGGTGATGGACAGGAATACAGGACTCCCTGATCCTTCAGTCTTTGTATTGTCCCTCTAATACCTTCTTTTCATCTTTGGATACTGTTTTACAATGGGCAATTGAGCACCTGGCTTAAAATTTATCTTAAAAATGGTTCTGCAGATAGTATCAGTCCTACCTCGCCTGGAGCTGATGTCCGGAGACAAGGCGATACCGCTGCAAGTGCTTCAATATCATGGGAGGGGGATGGCACAACTGGTAACGTGGTCTGTGCACGGTAAACATGTAGTAGCAAGGGTGCGGTGTGTGTGTAAACTATCTCACTCCTGGTGGATTGTCTGAAAAGAGTTCTGAATCAGAAATGTCCCATTGTCTCAGACCAGGCATAAGAAAAATCATCCATGATTTTCTGATTTCACCAGGGCGCCCCACCTACTTGTTATTTCCATGCACTCAAGGTAAAGGGTGTTCACGTGTCCCAATTCGTCACCACTAACTTAACTCCGTAAAATTATTTTAGGTGACAATTCCATCCATCTCCCTAAAAGTCATTCCTCAGATCTTCAGAACCTTAAGTACTGCATCTCTTAGTAATTAAGAATGCACTGGCTCTACCCTTCTAACCACATGTTTCTCTGGTATTCTTATCAGATGTATCCCACATTTCGCGGGACCTAGTATTTCACATGTCATATACCCATAATTAGAAAATCTTGCTGCCATGTTTAATTTAGGCATAATATCCCTTCCTAATAAATTTGCGGGTGAGTTTGGAGAATAAAGGAGAAGCTTCTGCGTATGCACTCTTGCCAACTCCAAGGGCACATATGCTGTGTACGGAATGTGCTGTACTTCACTAGAGAAGTGCTGTGTATCCATGGTGGCAGAGGACAATTGAATATTTCCTATCTCCTTCCCATTATAATCATATCTACCATTGGTACTTCCTCTGGGTCAAGATTCCTAGCTACCACAGACCAATTGGGATTCCCTGGTGCGTCCCATCAAGCTGTATGATAAAAGGGATTTCCACCTTGAACAATCACTGCATCTTGCTCTTAACTTCCTGTGCTCACCACTGTGGTAGTCTGCACCTGAGGTTGGCCTCCTGTCTGTACTACAGGTTCTGGCGTCTCTCGGACAGGTACATTAGCAAATTGCGGGTAGGGGACGTACTAGTAAGGACCACATAGAGGTGTGGCCCTGACATGTTGACATTTTGTCATCCCTTTCCTCTCCCGCATCATCATTCTTCTTAAAGCAGCATTCAGCAATAAAATGCCCAATGTTACCGCGTTAATTGTGGCCCTTTTTGCATGGTTACCCCCCACTTTTTGCCTGACCTCTGATGCAACCAGACTTGATGTGCCCTTGGGAACTCCCAATCAGGTTCTCAGGGCCTGTGTTCTTTCTCAAACCTGTACCTTTGTACCCACAATTGGCACATCTCTGGCCGCAGGTAAGCCCCTTGTAAGAGCTGCCATGGTAACCAAGGGCACCGTGACCATGGAAGGCCTCAAAGGGCTTCTTTTGGTGCAGAGAAAAGTGAAGAGTCAACATGGCACACATCATTGGGATTACAGAACATGCCCCTGAGAAAGGGACCACAGAGTCCCAAAATGCATTCGTATTAAGATTATAATTACCTGTTATTCTAAAGATTGAAATTTCATATACACAGTTGTACTTGGACGGTAAAAATACAACAGTATTTTGTATGTTTCTTTTCCCTGTTAAATATCCAATATATCACATGAGATGGTGTGTTTCATATGATTTATGAATGAATAACAATTTGCTTAAGACACACAAAAGGAAGTGTTTTTATTGATTACATTGATTTATGTTGCACTGTAAGATTAAAGAATTATAAAGATTAGTTTGAAGTGAACAGTGCTCACTGCACTCAGGATCGTCATCCTGTAAGATTAGAAGTTAATTTTCTGCACGTGCCGTCAGCACGCTGCAGCAGTGATGCAAATAATAAAAAGATTTAGCACATGTTCAAAACGAACGTTAAAGCTAGGTGTGCTCCTCTACCCCTCACACTTGGAATTTCACAAATCCTTGTGTGACATGCCTACAGCACACTGCCTGAGGCCTAGGTAACCCACCACTCTAGCAGGGTGCACCAGCCCTCAGGTCAGGGTACAGTAGCATGAGACATGTACCCCTACAGTGTCTAAGTCCATTCTTAGACATTGCAAGTGTAGTAAAGCAGTAAACAGTATATGGTTTGGGAGCTGGTCATTACGGACTCCACAGCTCCATAATGGCTTCACTAACACATGGGAAGTTTGGTAGCAAACATCTCGCACATTAAACTGATGCCAGTGTGGTGTTTAATGTAAAATTAACTCTGAGGGCTTCTTAGAGCTGCACCCAGAAAATGACAAGCCCTGGTGTGGTTCCTGAATGGCTGCCTGCCATTTACCACAACCAGACAGGTTTCTGGACCCCTGGGTAGAGAGCCTAAACTCTCAGGGTCCAGAAGCCAAGCCCATCCTGGGCAGAGGTGTCCTGCCTCCTTACCCAGGATGGGCTGGGTCCACAAAGAGGAAGCTTCATAGGCCTGCCACCTTTCGAAGCTGTTCCTGCCTTTTTCTGCCCCCAGCAACTGGCTCCCACTGCTTTTACCCCCCCCCCAACTTTGGGGAGGGTAATCAGCAGGAAAACCAAACTAGGAAGAGAGGTGTGCCTTCCTTTGCCAGCCCTCAGGTGGGGGAGGTGAGGTGAAACACACATCTCAGTCTCCTCCATCTTGAAGATGAGGGCACTGAGACAATTGGTGAGAGGCTCATGCCCCCTCTCATTGGAGGGGGGCATATTAGGGGGTGTACGCACCCCAAGGAAGTGAGCCATCATTCCCGACCACCACACCCCTTTTAATGGCCCTAAATCTAGTATTTATGGGCCAATGGGAACTTTGCCTCCTCAGATTTGAGGAGGTAAGAAGAAGGATGAAGAGCTGTGCTGACCCAGAAAGAAGAAGACACAACTGCTTTGCCCCTAGCCCTACCAGCTTGCCTCATCTTCAAACTGCCTACAGCAAGAACCCAGGCGAGTCCAGCAACCCCCACAGCCCAGAGAACCTGCCCTTCAACCATCTTACAGACTCTGGTACCGGTGAGCACCGAATTTGCTCAAGGAAAGACTCCCCCACAGAATCCAGATCCAGGCGGCTCGTCGATTCTGCACCCGACGCCCATGGCCCGGGTTCAAGTGGCCCAACACCATGAGGTGGTCTTCCCAGTGATCCTGATCTGGTGATCCTGACCTCCCTCAAGCCTCAACTTGAAGGCTCCCCCTGAGAGCGACAGGAGCTGGTAAGAAAGCCAGACACCAGAAGACACCCCTCCACCTGATGCCCCACTGCCTTGGGTCGCTACAACCGGCATTGTCCAGGTATCCCCCAAAAACCCACCTTACCTCTACAGCTGGTGGTCACCTTGCTTGATTGAGACTGTTCGCGTCTCACCTGAGAGGAAGGAGGAGGAGCAAGCCGAGATCGCGGACCGCGGAGACTTCTGCAGGGGGAGACGCCGGGTGCTAGGTGCCGCTGCCAAAAAATCACCACAACCGCAGCTGTGCCGTTGCCGAGGCAAGGCGAGGGAGAGAGGCGGGTCACATGTCAGCGGGCAGCGGTTTCCATAGACAAACATCGGCTCAGCGCCGCTCCCCCGCCCGTTCCACACTGCGGACTAGGCTGGGAGGCCTAAGCTCTCGGCGGTCACTCGGTGGTGGACTCAGCCGGTCCTGTGAACTCACTCGAGCTTGTTCGAGCCCCACCTCAACTACCTCGCCCTCCACAGTATCGGAGCAGAGAGCGTGCGGCGGTGCGGGGGAGAGTTATATATATTTTTTCTCAGCCTCCAGATTTGTGGCCAGTAGAGTGCACCAGAGAGCTGTGAGAACCAGAGAGTCAGCGAGCCAAACCGCCGAACGCGAGTGGAGAGCGAAGCTAAGGGAAACCGCTACGACGGCCCATCTTGGTGTTTTTCTTTGCTTTTACACCCGCTCCCGGACCCGTTCCCGAACCCAAACCAGGACCTGGTGTATGCAAAGGAGGAGCATACCCCTGGAGAGTCATGACCGAGAGAGCCACGATCGGGAGAGACGTGGTCAATTCTGTGGTCCATCTGAGCAGTCTGAGGAGACCGAGGGGCAAGAGGAAAGGAGTCTCCGTGAGTGCCTGTGACCACACGAAAAGCAGCAGCAGAGGGGAGGAGCTGCAGTGCGGACCTGAGAACTGAAAACTGTGAACCTGATGCCAAGAAGCCATAAAGCCTTCTGGTGAGTGCCCCCGGGGTATGCGGGAGAGCTCTGGCGCTCTGGTGCTGAGGAACAGAGCTAAGGAGCAGAGCAGACCAGGGCAGGTGGACTGAGCCACGGACTGAGTCACGGACTGACCCCTGCTGATATTGCTGATATTGAGTAAGGCGTCCTCCCTGGCACCTCTACACCAAAGGTGAGGAGGTGATACTTCTTTTGCTGTCAAGGTTGGAGGACCTTGGAACTGTGATATTACAGTTGAGCGTGATAAGAGGGTATTCATAGTAGTAGGATCCGTGGAGGGTGATGCTCGGTGGAGATACAGTGGGAGAATCAAATGTTTGCTAATAAGACTAATAAGACAGGAGCTGTATATCAGAAGTCCAGCCTGTACATGGACGTAAAACAAAGACCAGAGACCAGAGACCATAGACCATAGAGACAGAGGGTTGCCTGTTGCTGTAGTAATTCCGCCTGGAGAGGATTAATCAGTGAATACTGGCTTAAGACAATAGGAACAGTATATTGGGAAGGCTGCTTAACACAGCAGGGGCAGAGGGCTAACTCAAACTAAAATGAAAGGGTTGCACTCTCAACACTGAGAGATGTCCTCCAGGATCCCGAGAAGTCCTTGTATCAAGGTTTCACACAAAGATTATGACTCTGCTCAAAGAATTGTAGTCTGAAAATGTATTCAAATATATTCATGGCTTGTTAGGTTCACAAGCGTTTGCTGCTGTTCATATTCCTTTATCATTTCGCACTCATACCATCCCAATGCATTTCGGCATTTCCATTATGCCTTCATCTGGGGATATATTTCTAAAAACGAAGAAATGCTTGTGTTTTACATCATGTCAAAAAATAGTTCATAGACTGTCTAATGCATGCTAAATAATAATATCACAATGAGTTCATGCGATGTACATGGTCAAAAGACTGGTATAACGTGAAAGGAAAATCATAGATGAGGTCTACTATGAGTCACGCTGTGCGCCCGGCAAAAAATCCCTTTTTTCATATCCGCTGTGCGCCCGGCAAAAAATCCCTTTTTTCATATCCGCTGTGCGCCCGGCAAAAAATCCCTTTTTTCTAACTCAAACTAAGGCAGCCCTGCTCCCACGGGTGGCTTCTACTATTATAATATTTCTTTCTTCAATGTGACCTGCCTAACGGAGTTTCCGTTCCGTTCTATAGATCAGCATCCACTGTGTCTCTACCAGCCTGACCCCCGACGGCTGATGTTCCCGGTACCCGCAGACGTCTTGTTGCTTGTTAATTCAAAGGCCCCAGTAACATCTTTAGAACTAAGTGACTGAGTCTGTGGTGAGAGGAGCATACAGGCTGGGGAGGTGGAAATAGCTGTTACGGGACTGCAAAGGGTGTTGAAAAACATAATGAAAGACAGGTACTAACCGGGAATTATTCATTCTTTCATTTTTCTTCCTTTTGCTCTATTTTGGAGAGTTATGATAAGCCGGAGGAGAACAAAAGTGATCTGACTGTAGATATTGGCGAATTATGCGTTCTGGTCAGGAGCGAACAACAGGAATAGCGGTAAAACGTACAAAGAAAATGCAACAATAAAGGGTAGCGAAAAAGGTTAAATCAAATATAGTTGAACCAAACCAGTCGTTAATTTCTCCAATAGCGAGGATGTTTGAGAAGGCAGATAAAATACCAGAGAAATTCTCATTCATGAAGGATCCAACGGGAGTGTTGATGACAAAACAGTTTGAGGGGGAAACAACAAAATTACAGACTCCAATTAAACCAATAACCAGTGAAATAATCAATAAACAGAGTATACAGAAATACCTACAATTCGGGACGTGTGACTCACAAAAAAAGTTGAAAGACCAAAAAGGGAATGAATTTCAAATCACTGAACTTCAAATCACTGATAAAGACATATTAAGGGTAATCACAACGAAAGGGACGAACGACCAAGGAGAATCACAAAAACCAGATATAAGTGATTCAATGAGTATACCAGAGGCAGGGAGGCAACAACATCAATATGAAAAACCAAAGGAAGTGATTAAATCGAATGAAACCAGTACATCTGAGGTAGTGAACAAAGAAATAAGTGGCTATACCATAAATACCAAGTGCAACACCAATGAAATCAACCAAATTAATCAGGAAAGTATGAAGGAACAAAAACAGCTAAGAATGCCTATAGAAGTAAAGGTAGAAATAAATAAAAGGATATACATACCACCCGATGAAATCGAGCTAAATCGTCAGAGTAATTACGAACATAAAAAGGGATGGGAAATACATGAGGACAATGAACATCAAGTCATAAGTCATGCAAACTAAAAGAGGGGGAAGATATAGGGAAGATTGCAAATAATGGACTAGATGAAAAAACAACTGAAAGCTTGGAGGAATGAGTATCTACAGAAAATACTTGTGAGAATAACATGACAGCACAAACTACAGCCTTAAAAAATAATTCCCAAAATCAGAAAATTAAACAAAATAACCAACTGGAAAAAAAAGACAAAATTTTGACATAAGTTGGGATATTTTTTATCAAACATCGACTCTTACTTTGGAAGCGTTACAATACCAATCCAGCAAAATGGACATACAAATTGAACTGCTAAAAACAATGGCAAATACAGTTGTTGGGATTGACAATAAAATTGCTCAGCTAAATGGATTGATAATTAGGGCCCAGAAAGAGAACGAGAAAACACCTATAGAACACATCTATTCACCAATCATAGACAAACTTGCAATAATACCAGAGGTTTTGAACATTATAATAGAAGACACTAAACGAAGTATGGAAGTGAAGAAAGGTGAAAACTATGAAAATAAGGAAGTTAACATTGAAAACAACAAAGCAATTAATAAAATGGATTACGAAATAATCAGCCTCACAGAAAATTATAAGGGCCCAGAAGAAACATTAGTTACAAATTTAGCATCAAGTAAAGAAAATCGAATAACGGTTACACACACACTTGAGGAACAATCAATGGACCATATAAGAGAGGACACCCCTTTGCTGGGGCAGCTGTGCGCTCTAGAAATCATTTAACATAACATAACATAACGTACCGAAATAAGGGAGAATCAGGAAACTGATGAAGATAACACTAATGGCTTCACTATGTTGTCCAAACGTCAAAAGAAAAAACTACGGAAAGCGAGGAAACACCCAAAAACAAGAAAGTGTGCTACAATAAAAGCTGATGAAGACCAGATAAAAATCATAGACGGGAATAGATATGAGATAGGCGAAAATAATACTGTAGACCAAAAACAGAAGAAAATCTTAGATATAAACAGGCAGGAAATAGGATTAACTAATGAAGGAAAAGAGGTCTCAATATTGAATAAGATTGGAACTAACAAATACTTCCCATTATTTGATAAAAAATCATCCAAGGGAAATGTTCATGTAAAATGCGCCAAAACAAAGCAAAAAGAAAATGATAACAGTAAACAGGATGGAAACACCAATAGGAGGAATCTAGAACCTAAACGTGAATGGGTGAATATAGTTAAAAAAATACAGCCGGAGGCTATGAAAATAATGGAACAGCAGGAGGACAAAAGGACCACGGATGATTCGCTTCAATCGGATGAAGAGATACTCGAATGGGAGGAGGAAGAAGTGACTGGCCCATTAGCGAACAGTCAGCTAAGAAGGAAGGATAAAACCCCAATAAAAGTAGTAACACAAACTACTAACCAGCAATATCAACATGCTGAGGAAAAGCCAGAATTATCCATCAAATCCACTATAAATGACGAAGACAAAGATAACTCAAAAACTACAGAATGGGACCAGTTGGTTATAGAAAGCAGTGAAGGGGTAAAAAGAATTACTTTCAAAACAAAGCCGCAGTATATTTACTCACCAAATAATAAAGTACAAATTATCTTCAAACCAGAATTTGAGTCTAGAGGTAGCCAAGATACCCTGAATCGAGGCAACATACTCAGACTATTCAAGTCCATTCCACCCCTCTCTAAGGTAGTGAGTGAGGATATCCATTCTATTGAATTCATGACAGGAAACAAGAGTCTACAGGCTCCCACGCGAATTACACTAAATTCCCCGGTAATAGCGGAACTGATCCTGACAGAACATCAAACATTTAAAGCTTGGGGTACACTAATTACGAAACAAGGTCCAAAGGTTTATCTAACACCGCTTATTGATGAAGAGTATACCAAGCATGCTAGAACAGACAGACAAATAATTCCAGTACTAAAAAGTGACCGGGGAAAATCACCCTAGAAAGCAGGAGAATGGTTGTCTCAAAAAGATATGGGTAAAAACTCTCTAATAAATGTAAATGTAATCACCAAGTCACTACACAGAAATAAGGAACAATGATCTAATATTACTAGCTGCTCTACAGCCAAAGTAGATGAGATAGGTCTAGTCCGAATATGTTCATGGAACATAAATGGGCTGGGAGCAAAGGTTCATAATGCACATATAGACTCAGTATTGCTCCCCTCTCAAATTATCTTCTTACAAGAAACTTGGGAAACTGAACCATTTGTCCTACATGGATTCAAAGGTCATTTTAAACATGCAATTAAAAACCACAAATTTGGCCGTCCAAGCGGAGGGCTAGCAATCTTCATCTCAACAGACTTACAGGCTGAACATGAACGACTCGAGTCAAAAAGTGCAAATATTCTAATAATTAAGTTGAAATATAAAACAACGAAACAGGCACTAAAGTTTGTATATTTGATTCATGTTTATATACAGCCAACAGGCCCTAGTAGGCAGACAACTTGCAGTATACTGTATAACCTTCTCATTGATTTAATGCTTTCAGACCCTCTAGCGGAGTACATTATGTCAGGGGACTTTAACCTTAATATAATGCCATCTTTCACAAGGGATGATACCTGTCAAACACAGGATTATCAAAGGTCTATCCCTCAACAGGACCTAGGAAAGGAAACCTCGCCTTCTAGCAATAAAATTGCAATATCTTTTGTCAAAGACATGGAAGCAATTGGCCTGCGTATACTAAATGGTCGATTTAAAGACGATACCCCTCCAGCATATACATATTCTAAAAATAAGTCAAGGTCAAGGATTGACTACACAATGATATCTCTTAACGCCTTCCATAATATCATTGCATATCAAATAGAGGAAGTAACGGATAGTGATCACTGCCAGCAGACAATAACGATTAACCTTAAGAATAAGGCAAATCAACCGTATCAAACTGTCCCGGGTCACATTGGAACAGTAAACTATAAAAAATGAATTTGGACTACTAAGAACAAGGATGTGATGAATGACCAAGTTATCCAAATATCAGAAATGTGCTTTAATGTAAGACCACCTGAAACCTCGATAGAACAATGGGTAAAATTTACTACAATGCTGGTTAAACCCCAACCACAATATCAAAGGCGACGGGATAAAATTAACCAAAATGACTATCATACATAAACCTGCCATATACCATTACTAAACTAAAAAGAGCACGGAATACGATGATAAGGCAAATCAAGAAAACTTTTCCTAACGAGGAAATATCAGGCAAACTTAAAGCTGCGAATCAAAATTTGAGGAAACTAATATGGAATGAGAAAAATCAGGCAAAACAAGCACTTTGGGCAAAAATATATCATGCAAGCAAACAGTTAAACACAAGAGAGTTCTGGACAATAATAAATGGTTTGGCAAGACCAAATAAAAGGGCTGTTTCCTCTAATCTAACTGAGCAAGAATGGGTGACATTTCTTGGAAATCATTTAAACCAAAACGGTTTGACAACAGAAAAAATTGAAAGCCAACCGACTGATACCAACAAAAGTGATATCGAAATTCCAATCGCAGTAACAAAAGACCAACTGAGAAAATTAATTAAAAAACAAAAGATGGGGAGGAGGAGCCAAGATGGCGGCGAAGACGGACGTGTAGTCGCCCGGCTCCCCGATCCTTTGTTACCTGCGGCACCATCCTGTTCCCTATCCTGGCGCAGGGTCGTCGCGGGAGGAAGCGTACATCGCGCTGATACCGGGGGTGTTCCTCCGGTGTCCCTACCAGTCCGAAATCCGACGATAGGGCAAGCTGACCTGCTGCACGTAATGGCGCCCTGGAGCCGGACTCCGTGTCCCTGCATGCCGCCGGAGAAGTCTTCGATTCTGTGAGCTGCTGGAGCAGTGCAGTGCTGGACGCCCCCATGCGGACTCTAGGCTGTGGGAGAGCCTGTATTTACCCTTGCTGAACGGTGTACGCCGACCGACGGTGGGTCCATCCAGCTTCGCAGTCCTTGTGAGACACAGAGGTGAGCCGCATTGCTCCTTTCTCCCGTGTGTGGGACCGCCTGCCGGGATCTGCCGTTTCCCTCGATCCTGCGGGCAAATACACGAGGGGGTTTCCTGCTAATCACTACCCGCTGTAGACGGATCCAGCTATCCGGTGTCTGCACCCCGCCGGTTTACTGATAGCTTGCCTCGGTTATCGGTGAAACCCCTCGCTGTGAACATGGCGGCCGTCCCCTTTGTGTTTGGCATGGGCTCTACCTCGGCTACTGAAGAGGCTGCGCGGAGTGCGCTTGGGCGATGGGGGGGATGCGGTGATACACACCAGACTGCGGCCAAGGCGACTTCCCAGCCTGCATTTACCTGCGCTTCTATAATGAGCGCGATCACTGAACTGAGGGCAGATTGGTATGAGCGCTCTCGGGCGCTGGAAATGAAACTAGATGAAGCCGCGCTTGAACTCCTTTTCCCACCGATCGGCCCCCCTCACGACGAGGTGCGGGCTACATTGTTGCAGCGCGCCTGTGAACTGGGACACACTGTTGATTCCGATGCCTCGGATGCACTGCTGTCTGTCGACCCTGACATCGGCACAAAGTTTCCTATCCTGCCTTCGATTTCTATTCTGACCAAGGCATCACTATCATTCCACGTGGATCAGCAGGCACAGTTTCTCTCTTTATTGAATATTTACAACCTGCACAATGCGATTCCACGTCCCTGTAACCTACTACTTCATATGGACTTTGGAATGTTGTCCTTCTGGGCTGCCAAAAATGTGTGTGACTGGACGTGGCCATTTTGTCCTGGAGGTTCATCTCTCTGCCGAGTGCGGCCATCTTGTCCCTTTGTTCTACCTGAGGCGGGGCTTTCACTGGAGCTATGTTTGGGACTACGTTTGCGGTCTGGCCAGGGCTAGAAGTGCCCATATTCATGCGAACTGTGTCTGACGGATGGCTGGGACTCGGGATGGGTCGCCTCCTCAGCGCGATGCTGTGCTACACGATGTCCTTCCCGATTTCCTTTATGCTCGATAATCCTTGCTTGTTTATGATGATTAGGGGGAGGTGACTATTGTGATCGGGGAAGCCCGGGTGACTTAGGAACTGGCCCTCCTCGTGTCCTATTAGGCGCGGGGGGGGGGGTTCCGTGGGGAAGTATGTTCAAAGTTGCATCCACTATCGGGTCAGGACTGTTTTCTGTTATTATTTGATTTGCTAGCTGCCGGGGACGGGGTTGGAACTGATTCACATATTCCATGAACACGTACCATGCTATGACTTCTCCAACTGCACTGCAGTAGCTGATTGTGTCTGTGCCGATGCTTAGTAACGGTTGTAATCTATGATGTGGGTGTTTGTCGAGGGCTGGGATTTCCGGGTGACCTGGTATTGAGTGGGCTCCTCCCCACCTTTTTCTCTTTGGGAGTCTAGGTTGATTTCTTCTTTCTCGCTCCCTATATTATAGGTGTACACGTTATTCTTTTTCTTCATTTTCTTCCTTCTTCTTCCTTGTCTATATTTCGGGTTCTTACAGGGCGACAGGCACTCTGTGGGGGGGGGGGGGGTAGGCCGTAGCCTCCACAATGATGCAGGGTGGGTGGGGCACTTTAAAAATTTTTTGGTTCTATGGGCCTTCTTTTTTCTATTTTCCGCGCTTTTACTCTGGTTCGAATCTGGGTCTGGGCTGGGGTTGGCAGGGTGGGGGCGGCGCTAATTGGGGTGCGTAAATTCTGGATGACGACTTGCCGCTGTTTTGCACCGCCATATTGTAACTGATGCTAAGTTCCATTGTTGTTTTCAGCTGCAACGCCGCTTACCCATGTCGTGAAGTTACTGTGCGGACTCGAATCTTCTTAGTTCTTATTCTTCACTGACTTATCTTATGATGAAAACCCAAAAAAATCATAAAAATTAACCTTCAATTCTCCTCTCCCCTGGCGACATGCTTCTTCCCAGTGTAACGCTCATTGTTTCTCGAAACTTTAATTAATACTGCCGGGGAACTGTAATGCTTGCATTTGTGCTGACGAAATGTCGTGGCCGGCCTGACGGTTGTAGGCCCGTATTTGTTCATTTATTCATGCACAATAAAGGTTTTCAAAAATTTAATAAAAAAAAAAAAAAAAAAAAAAAAAGATGGGGCACCAGGACCGAATGGTATTCCTTTTGCCCTATTTAAAGAAAATCCAGATTTATGGGCAGCACAATTAGAAAAGGTATTTAATGAAGTTATTGAAAAAGGCGTCATTCCGGAGTCATGGCGTGGATCACTAATTACGCCAATTTACAAAAAAGGGAACTGGGCACTCGCAGAAAATTACAGGCTCATCACACTCCAAGATACTGATGCCAAGTTGTTTTCAAGGATCTTGCTTAATGAGCTGAATGATTGGGCAATAGAAAGTAAGATCCTGCCATTGAATCAAACTGGCTTTGTTAAAGGATTAGGGACTTCTACAAACATCCTGGCATTATCGCTAATAATGGACAAGTCAATAAGTCTTAAACAGCCCTTGTATCTTTGTTTCGTTGATTTTAAATCAGCCTTTGATTGTGTTCAAAGGACTTTACTGTGGAAAAAGCTCAGAGAAATGAACATTCCAACTACCTTACTGAGAATGATCCAGCTATTGTAGAGTAAAACTTGGGTTAGGGTAAGGATGGGGGATGGGAAAACCCTGTCGTAGGGAATCCCAGCCAATGAAGGATTAAAACAAGGATGTGTACTGGCCCCCCTTCTTTTTAATTTATTCTTGGCAGATCTGTCAGGGACCCTAGATGAACTAAATGCACACCCTCCAAAACTAGCGGATAAGCATATTTCAAACTTATTGTATGCCGATGATGCCATCCTGTTAAGCCAAACAAAAATCGGGCTGCAGCGACTAATCTCTGGAACATGTACCTATGCAAGGGAAAATGGGATGGTGATTAACGAAACCAAAACGAAGATCATGATATTCGCCAAGAGCAAAAAATTAAGGCAAAAATGTAGTTGATATATGGAAAACACCAAACTAGAGCAAGTCGAAGTATACAAATACCTGGGAGTACTATTTGATGAGAAGGGTAGTTACCAACCGCAATTAAGAGATATGCAGAGGAAGTCAAACTCCCTAACAGCTGCATTTAGAATCTTGCAGAAATCGCAGGGCAACCACACATACGGGCCGTTTCTAAAGATTATAGGGGCAAGATTACTACCAACAATCACATATGGCAGTGAGTCACTAATGGGAAGGGATACGGAAAAAATAAATAATGCTGTATCTAAAACATATAAATTACTATTTCATCTCCCAATAAATGCCTCGCCAGCCCAAATTAGACTCGAGTTTGGCTTAACTAACCAATACGATGCAAGGAAGGGTTACTTTATCAAAACCTGGAACCGGATTAAAAATGATCAAGATAACCAAATATCACAGTTACTGTGGAAGGAGATAAGAAATAACACAAAGGCAGCAGCATGGAATTTTCTTAATGAAGCTATAGAAGAGTTTGCAGTAACCTCAATTTGGAATAATACCATAACCAATGCTTCCTTTAAGAAAATAATTAATAGAACAACACACCTACTATCAATTGTAAATGACAAAAATAGTCTGACTAAAAGAAAACATGCCTGGACAATAATAAATGAATATAAAACAAAGAAGGTTCAAGACTATTTAGAAATACCGTGGTCAGGAAACAGCAAACAAATCCTTCTCAAAGCAAGATTTGGAATCCTTCCGGGAACTTGCCACCTCCCACCTTGGAAATCCTCTGAAAGGAGTACACTTTGTAGACTATGTAACAGTGGAGAGGAGAATATTGTCCACTTGCTCTGTATTTGTCCGGGACTTCAAAATTAAAGGATAAAACTACTTAAAGTCCCTTTTAATGTACGAGGAATACGGACATGTAGGCAAGCCCTGAAATGTTGTCTTCAATCAAATGACATATGCATGAATGCTACCTTTGTAAAGTTTTTATTAATGATAAAAACAAAATTAGCAGACATTGGGCGCGATGTAGGTAAATCTACATTTACCACTTCATAAATACCGAATCATACCGAATCGGTATTTATGAAGTGGTAAATTAGAGGGGGGGAGATGTAGGTATTTCAGATTCGGTAAATACCGAATCTGTAAGATTCGGTATTTACCGATTCTGTAAATACCGATTCGGTATCCCCCATTGCTTCCTATGGGCCTTGAAGCCCATAGGAATCAATGGGCATTACCGAATCGGTAATTACCGATTCGGTAATTACCGATTTGTGCAAGGGTGCAGGGGGTGTCACCCTCTAGCACCCCCAAAACAGGCATGTGAGCCATGTGGCACACAGACATGCCCTAAGGGCATGTCTGTCTGTTACATGTCATAGGTGTGCATGCACACATGTGCATGCACACCTGGATTCGGTATTTTAACACCCAATTGGATTGGGTGTTAAAATACCGAATCTGAAGGGCCTGTGGGACTGAAACTAGTCCCACCTACATCCCAAATTTAAAAAATCGGTAAAATTACCGATTCGGTATTTTTGCGATTCGGTAATTTTACCGAATCGTACCGATTCGGACATAAAAAGGTCCCCTACATCTCAGTAGGCCAAATACCGGTCGGAAACGGCCGAAATCGGCCGTTTCCGACCGGTATTTGGTACCTACATCGGGCCCATTGTCTCAAATTAAGTATACTAAGGATTTTTTTAACTAAGTTTTAAGATGAATATTCTTTTATTTGTTTTTTGTTTTTATACTAAAAGTAATATTGTATATTCTAAGATTTTAAATAATCAAACAATAAAGTAAATACATACATTCAGGTTGCTTCCCTGCCTGAGCCTGCAGCAACTTTACTGAACCAAAGGTACTCATTGAAAATCACAGGGTCCCTAGCCACCCCTGCACGGCTGCTGGTGCATCTCCTGTGCTGATTGATGGCCCCTGCAGTGCTGACCTTAACCCTAGGAGCTTTGCTCCCACACCTGAGTAGCCTGCTCTTAAGCAGACACTAACCGGAGGCCCCCTTATCCACATTGTCTAACATTGGGCCCCTGCATTCTGAACCTGGCTGCCCCAGTGCCGCTGGTGGTGCCACTCAAGCGCCTATCTAGACCTTGGGGAACCTAGGTCCTAACCCCCAAAACACCCACTTGTAAGGCGCTTACTTACCTGCAAAATGGATACCCACTTTTTCCCATAGGAACCTATGTTATGAGATTTTGGGCCTAAATTGTTCTAAGCATTGAACCGTTGTTTTGTATGGGGAAAACAGTAACCTAAACTCAAACTAAGAAAAGTCCCACTTACATTGTATTGTGAGATCCTTAGGTGTGGTATCTAGGCATACCATTCCCCTTTCTCAATGTAATCTAAAAGTAATCAAAAAGTACTATAAAAGTCATTACTGTGTAATTTCAACTGTTGTTTGAAACCATACCAACCTGTAACTGTTCCAAATCCATTCTCAATTTCATTTCTGTGTAAAAGTTTAAAATTGAAAGCATATTTTACTTACCAGTTCCAAGTCCAGCCTGGTTCTAGAAATAAAATACTAGTATAGCTTTTTTATACTTACTCAATTGGCCTGGATTCTGTCTCTGAGTGTGTGTAAGTAGTCCTTGAGTGAATGAACACAATAAATGCTTAACACACCCTCTGGATAAGCCTAACTGCTCGCCTACCACAAAGAGAGATGTTAGGTCTTACCTAATTTAGCCTATGCTATACTTCTGGGGACTGCATGCACCTTACGCTGGTAGAGTACATACAGAGTCAGCTTCCTACAAATGGCATTTAAAATGTCTCCTTCCTGGCATCTGTCTCCCTTCTCTTCGACCCCTTCCTTGCTCTCTGTTTGCAACAAGAACATGCACAGTCATTTATTTTCCTTCTCATTTCTCTTTATTTTTTCTCACCAGTTTGGCTTGGGCTCTGTCACTTTGGTCTTTATTGTTCCTGTCCTTTTCAGCATTTTTCTACGAAAATTTATATGTGCTTGCGTTTCTGCCCAGGGTATTACATCTAAGGCCACAACCTGATCTAAATGGTCTTGTGTGTCTACCGGTAGCCGCAGTTTTAAAACATTGTAGGAAAATCTACATCTACCTCCCATATCTAAAGGTCCTACATCTGTTTCCCACTTTTTCCTAGTTGTGTAGTCTGCACATGCATGTCCTGGAGACATAGATTGAGTCAATGCCCCAATGGCTGGGTCAGTCAGGGTACCTGTTCCTTAAATCAGTCCACACCCTAGAGTGCACTTCTCCAAAAGCAGTCCCATTTTTTCCCCTTAGTAATAGTTACTCCTTGTATCCCTGCACTTCTCATTATACTCTACACTGTATCCCTATAGAATGGAGCTCAACAGGCTTTTCAGGTCTCCAAGAGTGAACTGTATCCTAGCCGTTGCATTTTGAAATTCTTTTATTCATTTCCCTGTTCCTTTGCGTAATGGAGGCAGGCCATTTTTCAGATTTTCTTTATCCATGTGTTGCCATGGAACATAGACAGGCTGTGCTCCCTGTGTCTTATACACCAGAGGCATCTGCATTACAGCGGTATTCCTGCCACCATGTCCCTCATATGGTGTCTTAGACCTTATAACATATTTCTTGCACACGCACAGACTTTGTTCCATGTAATCATAATCCCAGTGTGGGTCCCCATAACCTTGGAAAATACATACATCAGCCATATTTATCAATTCAGGGTCAAAGGATCCTGGTCTTGGCCACAATTTAACCTGTTGCACTATACCTTCTGTCCACCCAACAAGATTATTAGTGAATAGGACAGCATTATACCAACTATTTTCTCCCTTCGTTACTATTTAATTGTGCCTCAAGTCACTATTTCCTTTTCTTTGTTGTCTCTATATAAAACTTGTCATTCCCTGTATAGTTCATACATAAAGGGATCTTGCTCCAGCCGGCGGGGAACTTTGTCCTAATTCTATCATACCCTCTGCTCGAAATGGATGCCCAGACCTTGTTATACTACTGGGAAACATCTGCTCTCCTCTTGAAAGGCACTTTGTTACTCTAATCTATGTATTTCAGCATCTCTGTTCTCAGCCTCTTGCCACAATTCCAAGTGTTCACAGTCAAGAACCCTTCTGATTTCAATCTCCACTGAGTTTATTTCTTCCTCATCTTTCTCATCTTCTCCTGTCACTTTCTTAACTTCCACATCATATCCCATATTCCTCACAACAGGCTTTCATCTGTCTTAAATAATATGGATCTACATATATTTGACCAGTCGTCAGCAAAATGGCTTAGTCTCTCAATTGTGTTCTGTATTCCTTTACACTGATGGTCATGTCACAATGACCTTATCCTCTTCCAGATACATATTTGATTGTACCCCTAAGTCAGACTTCACCTGTTGGGTACTAGCATAGCATACATTTTCTTATGTTATGTTTATGGAACTTGATTAAGCGCACGGCTACCCCCGCCGGGGGTGCCCCGGCGCTGTGGACAGCAGCGGCAGTGATCAAGGCGACTAGTAGCAGGAGAACAGGTATGTTTTCAGTTTGGATCTAAAAAGGGATTCCAGTTCAATAAGTCTAAGGTCCAGCAGTAGGGAGTAGAACCAGAACCAGGGCTTTGAACTGGATACGGTGAGAGATTTGAAGCCAATGCAAGCTCTTCAGGTATGGGGAAATAGAGTGACGATAGGGAACGTGGCAGATCAGTCTAGCCGCCGCGTTCTGGACAGTTTGTAGACGGTGCCGTAAATATGCAGGAGCCCCTACATAAAGACTATTGGAGTAGTCCAAGTGTGAGGTTATGAGGGCATGCACGACCGTCCTCATCGAATCCCTAGACAGATAGGGGGAGATTTTTTTAATCAGGTTTTTTTCAGGTTTTTAAAGTCTTTATTGCAATTTTTACATCATAAAAGACATCTTGTGACAGCAGAGTATGAAACATACATTAAAAAGTAATAAATTAATAACATCATAATTACATAGAACATTTCATCGTTAATAAAGAATTAAACAGTACAATAAAGACCTCATATTTTAAAACCATTTAAAAAAAGTTAGGATCAAGGTGCCTGCAGATGTCTGGCTCTTAAAACCCATGCCCACCCCAGGTATTTGGCAACACCTACGACTACCACTTCTGAGGTGGTGGTACGTAGCACCCACAAAGCCTCAGCACTCCCTCAAACTTTGAGCTGGCAGCAAATGGGCCTAATCCATTTGTTTCTTGGTGCGTGATAGGCAGGACATGCAAACAAAAAATGACCACCACTCTCCTTCTGGAGAGTACACCATGGGCAGGAATCAGTTGATGGGGGGGACCACTTCTTGGTAAAAGTCCTCAAAGGCAGAGACCCAACTCGAAACTGGGGGTACAGTTTTTTGTCGAGTGGCTTAGTTATAACGTCCCAATAATTCTCATAAGAGGGATCCAGTTTGTGAGACAGGAATCTACCTGTTAAGCTAGTAGCATTTGAACTAATAACAGACTCTTGTCGAACAAAGGTCCAATATAGTGCTTTGAAGTCTTGTTTGGAGGGAAAGATAGTGGACCCTGGGGATGCCCACAGCTGGTTACTACCCATGTCTTCCAAGATTAGTTTGACTTCACGCAGCCAGGGTATACTACTGGACCCCCAAGCTGATCTGACTTCCTCTAATTCGCTGGCAAAGAGGCTTAAATCTGGGGACGTCCAGATGCGTCTCCACAGAGCTACTAGCCGATATCGAGCCATCTCGTTGATGGGTTTGCAACCCAGGTCCAGACAGAGTGGTTTAGTCGGGTGGATTGGAAGTCCTACCAATTTATGCATAAATTTGTTTTGGACTTTTACCAAAGATGATAGGTCCATATACCCCCATAGATCAGCCCCGTATAGAATAGCAGAGCTGACCTTAGTTTCATAGATCCTAAGAGCGGGTTTGACCCTTTTAGTTAGAGAGCTTTTTTGCTCCTGCAGGAGGCAGCCAGTAAGGCGTGCAAATCTTAGGTGAAGTGTGTTGGCCTGTGGTTTCCAACTAAGGCGGTGATCCAAGGTTACTCCTAGATAGGTCATGACCTCTACTTGTTCAAGACTTTCGCCATTCATGCTCACTGAACTTTTAATTGGGCGGTTTTTGGTTAAGACCATAAATTTGGTTTTGCTCACATTGATTTTTATGTCGTTGGCCTTTGCGAAACTCGTCAAATCTGTTTAATGCGGTTTGCAGGCCACTACGGGTCTTTGAGAGGAGCAGAGTGTCATCGGCGAAAATGAGCATGGGGAACTTAGTCCCACCCAGTGAGGGAGCATCAGAGGGAGTGTCAGCAAAGAACTTCACCACCTGGTCAATAAACAACAAAAAGAGCGTGGGTGCCAAAACACAACCCTGACGGACGCCTCGAGTTACGGGGAAGCAATCCGTCAACTGCCCGTGGCCTCCCCACCTCACCCTGGCAAAGTTGCCCTCGTGTAGTCTTACTACCAGATCGAGCAATTCCGGCGGCAGTCCCAGATTTTTCAGGACAGCCCACAGTTTGGCCCTTGGCACCAGGTCGAAGGCCGACTTTAGATCTACAAAGGCGGCATAGATGGATCCTCCGCCCAACAGGTCCACCTTCCAGTAAATCAGAGTAAATCTGAAGACCTGGTCGATGGTGCTGGTGCCTGATCTAAAGCCGGCCTGTAATGGGGAAAGGATACCTTCCATCTCCATCCAACCCTGGACTCTGGCAAGGATCATCCTGGCAGTGATTTTTTGTAGCGAGTCGATTAGGCTTATGGGGCGATAATTGCCCGGGACCGAACGATCCCCTTTTTTAAAAATGGGCAGAATTTCCGCCCCCATCCAGGACACTGGGATCCGTGCCCCCTTGGCAATAGCATTGGCTACTGAGGTTATATAGGGTACGCAGAGTTGAAGGTTTGTTTTAAATAGGTCAGCCGGGATGGAATCCATCCCTGGCGCTTTCCCACACTGAACCATACGAAGTGCAGTCTCGGTTTCTAAAGAGGTAAAAATTAGCGCTTCGTTATGAGTGGGGTGGGAAATTTCCCACTTGACTTGGACGTTACAAGATTTCAAATCGGGATCCAAAAACTGGTTAGAATAGAATTCGACCCATGCTTCCACAGACACATGGTTAGCAGGGATTTGTGAATCGGGGTTCCTACCCCACTTCACTATTTCCCAAAATTTAACTTGATTAGGGGAGCTACAAGCCTCTAAAAGATCAGACCAATGGCGTTCGTCCCACTCTTTTTTCGCCGCCCACTGTACTTTTTTGTACCTTAAGCGTGCCTCTTTTATATCGCTTGTGATCCTAGATTTAACTGCTTTAATTAATTCGCTATGCGCGACTCTGCAGGTTTTATTGTACCATTTTTCTTGACAACCCTGTGCCTTCGCCTTTCCTTGTGTTAGTGGAAGGGTTAAAAGAGCCTTAAGTTTATTAAAGCACTGTTCATGGAGGTCACAGATCTGGTCAGTGGCAGCCGTGGTGGGGGATAATTTCAAGATGTCGCTCAAGGTCAACGAAACTACCTGCATTATACCGTCTAGGAGGGAGGGATCCTCCACAACCCTGGACCATTTGAGCCTTCTTCTATCGTTAGTCAAAATGACATCTCCCGTTAGATATAAAGAGGATTTAGACCCACTGGGGACTTCTGGGAGTCTTAAACTAAGGGACAATGGATTATGATCGCTTTCAGGCTGAACCATGTCGACCAGAAAAGACCAATATTCAATTTTTAGCAAAATATAGTCTATTCTACTTTTGCTAACCCCATTGTCAAAAGTGGGTTTACCGGCCTTATCGGAGGCCGTACGCTCATTAGCTGCTCGCAGACCCCAATCCAAACACAACCCCGCCCAATGTAAGGCCGCCTCTGTGCCCCTTTTGATATTTTTCAGGGACAACATCGGGATATTCCAAACAATGTCGTCCTCCAGCCCCAGGTCCTCCCCCGAACGGAGCAAAGGTTCGAAAGTGCAGTTAAGATCCCCTGCTATGAGGAGGAACTTATCTCTCCCAATCCCTTCAAGGTAAGAATCTAATACATTTAATATAGCTGGACAACGCCCTCCGGGGCGGCCTCGGGCATAGACGTTAATAACTACAACCTCTTGACAATTTTCCTTGCTTAATTTAATTCCCAGGAGATCCGGGTTATTCACTACAATTTCCACTGGTCTATAGCCAATAGACTGTTTGACCCAGATAACTAGGCCCCCTGAGGCTCTACCTTTATGGCCCTTCACTGCTGGTTTCAAATTTTTATAAAACCCAACCCTGTGGATTGGATCAGGAGCCCAACTCTCTTAAAACAATAAAATATCGAAAGTGTCAATAAAGTCTACCCAGTCCTCTGAACCCATGCACCCCTTTAACCCCGCTATATTCCATGAGGCTAGTTTAAACAACACAGTTGACTGGGGGGTACGGTGACATTCTGAACACATTGAACCACTCCTGAAATATCACACTTGCTGGATTGAGGACTCATCTCCAGAATAACATTCTTATTAAAAATGGGGGCTAACCCCTTCTCAAAAACCTGTGTTCCTCGCCCCTCAATCAATGCCGTGTTACAGACTTCATTATACCCAACCACAGAGTGAAGTCAGTCGATACCCTCCAGTCCAGAAAGGGATTCGAAACGGTTGAACGATATAGGATAGTACGTGGTAAAGGGAATTCTATCTGCTTGGAAACCTCTGAAGGGTCTTCTTGGAATCATATGTTTGGGGGGGAACTCACAAGATCGTTTGGGATAAAAGTACCCAAGACCCAATGTCTGCACATCACCGACCTACCAAATCTCACTTCCCTGCGTATAAAATGCACTACCCATGGGTCCTTAAAGGATATAATGATACAGTCTCCTTCTAAGCCCTTAGTAGAGTGACCCACCCACTCAACTCTTCTCACATTCAATATATCTGTGGAATAGGGGGGAGGGAGGGGACGATGTTTATTTAGCCAAAATACGACTTTATTTTTAAGATCCCGATAGTGTTCAGTTTGGCCCTCCCTGATGGGTGCGACACCTGTTAGGACAATCGTGTATGGGGTAGCTTCAGCTGGTAAATCTGTGGGGGGGGTCCCTGTTTATTGACCTTCATGGAGGGAATGGAGGGATTGGTAATTCTACTCCCCAAAACTCCATTACTTATTTTGAGTTGTATGGATGTGTTGGAGTCACCCCTCACTTGAGTTTGGGCTGACTTAACCACAGTCGGCTTAGAGATACTCGGCTGACACATGAGGTTAGATTTGGTGCTAGCCTTCTTGGGGACCTGTGAAGTCGTGGCCAATGTGTGTATGTTGTCATTATTTGCAGTTCTTCCCCCTACCCCCGTCCCTTCAGGTTTATTTTGTGGATTGGCTAGTTTTTTTAAAAGCCCAGTATTGGTATTAACAAGATTCTCTAGAGCCTCCAATTTTGAGGTCATCACTCTAGCTCTTTCCAGGACGGGCAGTAAAAGGGATTTTAATAAGGCTTCTATTTTACTCAACAAGCCATCATCACGATTAAGACACGTGGGATAGGGATCAGAGGACCCAAAAGGGATGTTGGAAGGACGCATGGAATCATTTATAACCACGACAGGGAGTGGATTAGTAGTTACTTCAGGAGTAATAGTTGGCTGGGGTAGGCCATTTGTTTTTGGGATCTTAGTGGCACCTCCCCTCTGGCGTCTCTTACATCTTTTTCTCTTGCGCAATGAGTTTCTCATGGGGACCTCATCGAAGGATGAATCCAGCAGAGATTGACTAGCCAGAAGCACACTATCCTCAGCCCGACTATCCTGTGAGTTGCCAGGGTTTATATCAATATCGGAGGAGATCAGGGACAATCCCTCCCCCCTCCTCACAATGCACTTCCTAGGGTGCTATAACCAATTGATGACTGGCACTCGGTGCCGATGCCTCGGGACTGGGTATTGTAGCAATTAAGCCTAGCGAAGAACGTTTCCCACTAACTAGATCAATTGAGAGCCTTTTTCCAACCATAGCTATCTCTTTTTCCAATATGCCTGTTGCCCTAGTGATAAAGGCATCCAAGGGCCCGGATACCACCTCCTTGGATGTCTGCAGCTGAACAGTTCGTACCTTGCCAGAGCGTAAAGACATGATTAATTAAACCAAAGGCAAAGTGGTATGATACAACAGATCCAGGGGGGGTGGCCCAACCCAACCTCGCCCGACCACGGACGGCCACAGACGGTCCTGCCCTTGTCCCGGGACGCTCCCGCGCAGCGGAGATTATGGCCTGTAAAATATAGTCAAACTGCAGCACCCAGGCAGTAGCAGCAAACCAGTCCTCAAACGACCAGCAGGTAGGCAAAGTTAAAATTCCAGGAAGGGCTTGGAAGCGTGGGTTTTTGATGGCATAAGAAGGGGGCGGGGCAAGCAGGGAGAGCGGCCTAGGTGTTACGGGTCAGGCTGTAAGGGGCTCCTGGGAGCTGGAGTCCCTGAACACACCGCTCTCAGCCCTGCTGCAATAAACCACGCAGCCCAATGCAGATCACAAAGTCTCAGCCCCTCCTCCTCAGTCCCAGCTCATGAGAGGAGCCACGAAGCGGGTCCGGCGAGATGTAGGCTTTCAAGGGCAGCACCCAGGCAGTAGCAGCAAACCAGTCCTCAAACGACCAGCAGGTAGGCAAAGTTAGAATCCCAGGGAGGGCTTGGAAGCGTGGGTTTTTGATGGCATAAGAGGGGGGGGCAAGCAGGAGAGCGGCCCAGGTGTTACGGGTCAGGCTGTCAGGGGCTCCTGGGAGCTGGAGTCCCTGAACACACCGCTCGCAGCCCTGTTGCACCAGCCACGCAGCCCAATGCAGATCACAAAGTCTCAGCCCCTCCTCCTCAGTCCCAGCTCACGAGAGGAGCCACGAAGCGGGACCCGCAAAGCGGGTCCGGCGAGATGTAGGCTTTCAAGGGCAGCATCCAGGCAGTAGCAGCAAACCAGTCCTCAAACGACCAAAGCTGGAGTCCCTGAACACACCGCTCGCAGCCCTGCTGCAACAGCCACGCAGCCCAATGCAGATCACAAAGTCTCAGCCCCTCCTCCTCAGTCCCAGCTCACGAGAGGAGCCACGACAATGCTGGCTAGACAATACTGATCTATCTAAGAAATAGCTGTTTGCAAAATTGACCTTGTTAATATTTCTCCTCTCTTGCTGGAGGTTCTAGGACGTACGGGCTTTGGACTTATCAGGGTGATCCTTTAACCCATCGTTAGATGTACCAAGTCGAACACTTGGATGTTTTGTTTATCCATCATTCCCGAGCAATCCAAGTTATGTATGGTGCAAGACAGTTTCAGGGGAACTTTGACCCAGTGGAGTGAATCAGTATTTAATTTCCATCACAAAAAGCCATAAACCGGTCTCGTCACTTACTTTAGCTAGATGGGTCAGGTGGCTGATGCAGGAATCAGGAATTGAAACCTTCAGGTGCTCATTCTACAAGGAGTGTCATCACTTCCAAAGCCCTTCTTCTTGGAGGTAGATTGGAGGATATCCTAAACTTATCAGATTGATCTTCGATTCCACTTTCAAGAGTTACATTTTAAACCAATATCAGAAAGGGCTACACTGGTGGTGAATAAGCTTTAAATAAGCATAATCTCAGCATCCAGTCCTACCATGTATTTCATTGTGATATTTCAGTCTGGCATATTACTGGCAATTTCTGAAAATGTTGAATGTACAATGTATACTTGTGTGTGTTATTGCTAGTGATTTGACTTTGTTACAGATGGTGATAGTACTTTTTTTGTTTGAATTTGTTTAATGGGTTTTTACATTTCTTATTGCTTATTGCTTCATGACTTTGTGCATCATTTCAATGTATTAAAACAATGGTTATAGTATTTTATAGGAGATAAATGTCTGTCAATAATTAATTTGATATTGTTTTTACTCCATGCATATGGGAGGAAGCCCTTAATTGTATACTTCACTCTTACATTTTCAAAGAAAAAACAATAACAGTGGAAGAGCAGCAATCAAAAAGGAGCTTAGCTGATGACCCATTCAGAACTGCTATGTTTGGCCTCACAACAGAAATAGGAAGAGTTACTATGAGGAGCTTGTGGATGGGAGATGTTGATATTGGTGCTTTTGTATCATGTGCTCTGTACTTTTTTGAACACATGCCCAATGGCTCATATAGTGTGTACTGTTATTGATTACTGTATTTGAAGTTAAGAAAGGATAGCATAATCTTCGCATACGTGTCCTTAATAGAATTGAAAATTTCCTTCATGATAGCTAGGCATATTTCAGTTGGCAACCTTTGGCAGCTGGAGGAAACCATAACACAACCTGTGGAAAGGGCCAACACCGACAGCCAAACCACAGAAGACAAGTTGGATAACCTGAGGCTCGAAGGGGAACCAACACAGCTCGAAAAGGACAAAAATCAGGAGAGAGGAACACGATGAGAGAATGATCCTGAAGATGAAGATTTGTGGCATACTTTTCTCAAACAGGAGAAGCTCTCTATCCATGACTCAAGGGTGAGTCGTGGACCAGACAAGTGTGTGGGGAATAATGGTGGGTTGTAGGAAGGATGAGAAGCCGAGACAAAGGTAAAGATGCGAAGTCTATTATAGATATAGGAAGGGGGGCAGTTTCCAGTTATCAAGCACTGAGTTTTGTTTGGGACAAGAGTAATTACTAGCCTCAATAAGGGTCTCACACTGGGGTGTATAAAGAGATCGGGGAATCTAGGGGATAAGGTGGCATGAGAACCTATTTGTTTCTATTCACCAGAAGAAAAAAAATAAGAAAGAACAGCACAAAGAGGAAAGTAGCTTATAAAACAAAGAAGATAATGGAAAGAAGAAAGAAAGGGACAAAATAAGACAAAAGTAAATGATCATAATGCATTGTTTTTAATCCTTTATTATTTTTTTTACCATCTTATTCCTCATTACTACCTACCGAAATTCTTTTGAGGGTCAATATCCTGGTGGAGAGAAGGTCAAAGGAGTATAAACGAACTGAGGAAAAGAACAGAAAGTAAGAGAAAGAATGTGAGTCTATATAGTATCATATTTGGCAAGATATGTCTAAGAGTCATCAAGAACAACCCAGGTGTCCTACAACCATAATGTTGTACTTGTTTATGTGGGCATTTGGTCAGACAAATTATTAAAAAGTGAAGATAGGTCAATAGCCCATTATCACCAAATGCCTAGACACGCTATTATGGCCACTCCTAAAATAAGCTACCCGTTTACTTGCCCTTTTTCTGTTTTGGCTATGTCACTGTTGGTTTCATTTTCGAGCTAGTAATGTATTTTTATATAGTTTTCACATTTTTATTTTGTGTTAAAAAACGACAGATATATATATTTTTTATCATAAAAAACGTGTTAGCATCAACAATGCACACAACTATTTCTTGGTTTGTTTTTGACAGAGGATAGAAAGGAGATAGCATATAAGGTTTCCACCTGGCAATACTTAAGTGTCAAATGTTTGCAAAAGCAGTGAAATGTACCTTTTGCGATATAGATTTTAAACAGAAAATAAAAGAATACCACTTTAAGCTTATTTTAATATAATTTAAATATGGTTATTAAAGCAAATAGAGGGGCAACTGGCAAAATTACAAAGGAGTACTAAGAATTTTACACTATCGGATCTTGGCCCTTCCAGAATAGCGAAATGTAAACAAATGGCCAGGATTTTTTTCTGAGAAAGGTTACAACCCTGATAGCGGATGTTCAACCTATTTACTTCCCTACTTTTGAGATAAGTATGCAGGTTTGAATGTTTGGCCAGCTTTACTCCTTTGATAACCTGGGCACAAGCCAGTGTGGACGTGGGTGTATTTAGAGAGTAGGACCTCTTTCCCCTTACCCGAGGCCTCAAGGAAACTAAAAGGTTTCGCCTTGTGCCCCAGCACTGCAGCAGTTTGTAAATGCAAATAGAAAGTAAACTAGTCTTGGGGTGCGTTTGGTGCTCCTAACCGTCCATTGTCCAGTATGACACCCTGAACATAATGTTTACTTATTAAAAACAGTTTGAAAATGTAATACTACGTTCCACAGGTCTAGATTCCCTTTCAACCATTTCTGGAATTAATTGTACATTGATATGTAGAAAACGTATGTGATTTTATCATTTTTAAAATAAAAAAATATTTCTTTCACATTTCTGTATGATTCTGTTAATACTTTCTTAAGACAAGCCTTTTCTTTTTTAAGTGAGGGATGTTATACATGCATGACATCACTTCTTGTGGCTACACTTCCTGTAATGTCATTGTGAATTACATATGCCAATTGTTCCCCTACTATTTTTCTTAGCACCTGTGCCCCACAAAGAATCTATCTATGGCACAGTGCAGGTTATTAAGAGCACTGTTGCTGGACATTATGAACTCGGTGTGACGTTCAAATTAGGTTTTTTCTTGCCATGTCAAGTATGAAAAAGCAAAGTTTGGAAAGAAAAATACATTTTAAAAATAATAAGTAATTTATCGCAGGGCCGCTTGATTGGTTCCCCGTTCTCTCTCCTTTTACGGACAGCTCCCAGTCTGGTGAGCGGCAGGTGCCGACGGCAAAGAAATCAAGAAAGGAGTCGAGTGGAAGGCTCTTGCAAGCGTCTGTAGACTCCCTGTCGGTCCATGATAGAAAATATATTTATATAACAAATGTTAATACATATACCAATATAGCATATCAAAGTTTGAGAAAAATGTAAAGTTCATTTTAGTTGCCTCATATGCCATCATTGACGGTTTAAAAAATGCAACAAAAACAAACCTAGTTCATAAATAATATATTTTATGTACATATTTAGCTAGAAGCAAAAAAATAAAGGAGTTTTACTTTAGCATCTAAAACTAAAAAACCTTCCGAAAAAAACAGTTCGTTTTTTGTAAATGCTGACTTTTAAGATGGCGAGTGTGTTGATCGTCGACCCTTATAGCAGTGCGGTTCCTGTTTGTATTAGTTGAAAAGAAGTTCTGGGCACGAACAGATGCCTCAGGGAACCAATCTCTTACCCAGCTGTCGCTTCCCAAAATACCCACCGGCCAATGAGCGGAGCAACAGCGTGCAGACTGACAGAGCCGGCTACACTGATATTAACAAGTGGGTCACTGAAGATCTGGTTGTTGGGGGCGCGTTTGTCAATCTCGGGAGCCCGTGGTCTTTGCAGCAGTAGATCTCCTTTCCTGCACTCAGAATGGTTATCAAAGTATTTGTGGCTAATGTTGCAGGCTCTACGGCAGTAAGTTTGTTCCCTGTTATTTTTTTTGTTTAAGATAACGTGTGAGTCGATAATATTAAGTCATTAATGTTAACGCAGGCAGGAGAAATTAATTACATTAGTGTTTATGGTAACCTCATTGGAGTTGTATGATTTCTTGAGAATGCAGATTCGATGTGATTTATTACCTTGTACTTTGCAACAAATTGTCGCATTATTCAGTTCGTGCCTGGGAAATTCTGCAAACGAAATTATTTTTTGTAAAGTTCTACATTAAAAGAACATTGCCGAGACATTCAAAGCATGTGGCAGGGGCTGGGTATGTAGTGTAGACAGATGGCTAGTGGGAAATCGATCCCACAGAGGCCGTGGAAGTAGTGGTCACTGTGCAAACTTCACCGACTTTGTGGGGGGAGTAGGTTTAATGTCTTGCAGCTTTATTATGCTCCCTGTTTACTTTTCTGGAAAGTTATAGAAAAGGCGTTATACATGCGCATATAATGTTTTACAGTATGTTTAACGGCAGCATGCCTTAAACAACGGTTTGCTTTTCTCTTGGAGCACGCTGCAGTTGTACATTCCAGGGCAGTATTTTATTTCTAGCCGTAGGAAGGCCACGCTCTGAGGCGGTGCAGGCGTGGAGGGGGGCTGTTTCCTTTTATATCCACTGTGCACAGTGAAGCTCGGATTCCAGCCCTGCCTCAGCAATTACCCCGGCCCTTATTTACTGCAAGTTATATTGTAAACGTAGATGACAGACTCCTCAAGAAACTTCGAGAACCAGCGAGCAAATTTTACAGCGTATTCTTTTTCATAACAAAAAGGGAGTTGAATAAATAGTTGATAATGCTAAAAACAAGATATATAAATCTCTCAATTAAATAAGGTAATTGAGCATTTGCAGGGAGAGTTAAAATCTCAACATATCCTCTAAGTTCTTTTAGTTTATTTTATCTTTTATGCATCCATCACATTCCCTTGTGTTCAAAACAGTCTAACGGGAAATTCAGACAGGACCAGCATCTTCACGTGAAAATTCCCATATCACAACCTTAACAAGTCAAGCTACGGAGCGCGAGCTATTTGGCTTCCATACCATTTATCTAAGTTTATTGATAGAGCTGTCAGTTCATTGTTCTTCTGATAAAGAAATACAATTCCCCATGTTGAAGATAAAATAATTAATTGCGTATAATGTGGTGTAAGAATATAGTTTCTGTCTGTGAACCAAGGAGACAGGTTTCCAAGTTTCTCACTCGACCATATTGAATAAATAGGGCACATCACTTGGAGTCTGATTGAGAAAGTCTTGGCAAAAGAGAGTAATGGCAAGTCATAAACTAGAATTCTGCATATCCATAAGTTATTTCTTTTTCACGTAGGCTTTACTGCTTTATATATGTTTTGCGTATTGACTTTGGAGTGCACGTTTCCTCCGTTTGTAAATTTGTCATATTTTGGGTTACTTGTGCCGGTTATGTGCTCCTGCACTGACAAGGCCAGAAAAGGGCGCTAAATGCAAGCTTACCCTAGTTGCTTTTTGCTGATTTAACTTTTATGTACATGTTCCTACAACTTTTGCATTACCTGTGCTTTTCATATATTACATTGATATCATGTACATTGATGGCTAACGCCTACACATATGTCATCAATTTCAGCTTTTATTTTATCCTAATTAAATGTAATATTCACTTATCATGCAACTACTTTCTATGCAATCTTCAAAAATACTGTATTGATTACTGGACTTGTAGGAGAGTAGGGTCTGCTTCCCATGGTTACCACCACTTTTTGCTGTGTTTCACTTGTTTTTCGACTTTAGTCTGGCTGTGGCCCTGCTAATCAGGACCACAGCCTAGCTGTTCTCTCTCTAAATTGATACCATGCATTTTAGGTACATACCAGATTGGTTACTGGGTTACCCTTGTGAGTCCCTTTATATGGTACCTTAGGTACCCAGGCCATAGGTACACCAGAGGCCTACCAGGGGCTGAAGAATGTATTTTGCCACCCCTGGGAAGCCTTCCAAAATGGCACCACAGGTCTGCACTTGCAGCCTGGGTAAGGTGGGGTAAGCACCTCTTACTTAGATATAGTATACCTATATCTACCTTTACATATAGACACATAGTAACCTATAAGTCACTCCTATGGCAGGCCTTGACAATCCTGAAGGCAGAGTGCTGGGTTTTGTGTGAGAGGGTGCCCTAGCATGAGCTGAGCCCCATGCAGCTTTCGGAAATATCTCCTCATAGCTGTTCTGTGATATAGCCATACCATATGCTCTTAAGTGCATTATAATCCTTGCGGTTAATGCTAACTTTGCTTTGGCTTTATCAAAACATGTTGTGTTTGGTGTCAAACACTTTGGAATACTACCCCCGCCAGTTCCACCCTTCTAGAGGGAAAGGACATGTACACATTGGTATACCCGGTTAAAGTTAAACAAAGCCCCAGCATCACAAAATGTATGCCGCTGCCACACACACAAGTCTGACCTCCTGCTGCGGGACGAAACTCCGGCAGGGGAGGCCTGGACAATAGGTTTCCTGCCCAGGGAGGTGCCTCCCCAGACAGGCTTTGGTGTATTGGGGCAGGGTGGGTTGCATTCAGTGATTGCTTTTCAGACATTGCCTGGGGCACACAAGGTGTTCCATGCATTTCCGAGTTCAAACTAGTTGCTGGGGCACTCTGCCCCAGCTCTGGAGCGAAACTGGACAATGGGGAAGAGGTGTAACCACCCCCTCCCCAGGTCCTCCCATAGGTGGGACCTTAGAGTTAGTCCAACCCCTAAACTTACTATAAGAATAGGAACCCAGTCCCTAGGACTTTAGATTACCCTGGATGAAACTCTGCCACATATATCTTGGACCTTCGACATTCCATATCGACTGGAAGACGGAAGAAATCTCTCTTGTGGTCAAGGAGTGACCACTCTGTCCAAACAGGCACCTAAAGCATCTTTGCCAGTCTGCATTTCCGAGGCTCCCGCCTGATCTCGAAGAATATGTGACACAGGACACAGACTTCCAGACATCTCTGAAGCTGACCCGAGATCCCAGCAAAGCTGAGACCCGTAGCTGACACGAGAGACGTGGGACCGGAACTCCTGGACATCCTGCATTTTTGCAACTGCACCTACTTCCCGAGGTATCCCGAAGTTGTGCATTGGGGTATTTGAAGCCCCTGCCCGAGCACCTTTTGCACCGAAGTACAGAGGCCAGCACTCCACGAGTGACCCGTGAGTCCCCTTTCTTCACCGCAGCTCGGGGCTCCTTCGCGGTTCCTAGTCCGTTGGCTAGAGAGCCCCCACAAAGGTCAATCCTTTGTTTCCTGAGCTTTCCTGGTTGCTCCAGACGTGCTCTGACTCCCTTCCACAGTAGGAGTCCCTCAGACCTTGCTGGTCAGAACCAAAGTCAATCTTGTCATCTTGCGTGGGTTGCTGTTGCCAAGGCTTGTTGGGTCCAATTAGGATTCCAACGCTGCAGCACTTGAGGTAATATAAATTTTATGGTCATGTTGTGTTCCCTAGCGAGTACCCCACCGACTCCATGTACGAGTTAAAAGTGCATGTAACTTCCCTCCTGTACCAGCTATGAAGACGCAAATACATTTGCGTCCAACGTTAACTTGTCCTCTTTCAGACCCACCATGAATGGGTTTGATGGTCCGTTCCTAAGTATGCTATGCCAACGTCTTTTTGAAGTGTACTCCTACGTTTTTCAGCCTGACTGAAAGTAGGCCCTGAATCTCTGCCATCGAGCCTCTTTTCTGGCTTCTGACTGCGAGGGCCTCTGCCCAAGCAGCCCCCGTACCCGTGAACTCTGACTTACTTCTAGCGCGGCCCTCCGTGCTCAGCTCAGCCTGCTGCCTGCCAAGATTGACTATAACCTTCGAGTTATCTGTTTTCCTCCCCGAAGATACATTCCAGCCTGCTAGCTTCAGTAAACATCCCTCCCCAGCTACAGGGCTAAAGGGCCGACCTGTCTTTATGCAAGTAATTCATAGCCTCTGTTGCCATGCTTCCATGGAAGGCCCCATGCCCCCACGCTTCTCATACAGACACTCAGGCGCTTATACACGCACTCACAGCAAGTATAGAATAGCTTCTGCTCTAGAGACCTTTCTGCCCAGATAGCTTAGTTCCTAAACATCAGATATCAGATATGATAGAAGTACAAGTTGATCTGACATGCCAGACTTCTGTCTCTTCCCGTCAGTGTAAATGTCAAGTCCCCTGCACCCCGTCTATCACACGTCATGCAGCTGCGCACGCATCCAAGCTTCCGATTTCTGCTGACATTGCGACATTCTGTTAGCACCACCCCTTGGTGCCACCCACTTGCGTCACCTATCAGTGACGTTTCTAGCACACACCCTAGTTCACGCCTAGTTTACGCCTCTTGATGATGTACTAGCACCACGTGTATACTGTTATCTTGTCTTCTCTCAGCTGTTACGCCTCTTACATTGAACACTATGATGTAAATCAAGTATATAAGCTATGTATTGTCAATAAACGAGGGCGCGCTCATCTATCCCTTCTGACACCCTGTGTGGTGGTCAGAACATGATATCCTGATTCCTTTATGAGGAATAAAACCCTTAGAAACTCTTACACCACGGACTCTGTTTTCCTTCATTTCGATTGAGTTATTATTGATTAAGTACTTACCTGCATAGAAATTAAGAGAGTAAATTAATTATTTACATCATTTTGGCGCCCGAATAGGGACCCCTCCCCCACCTCACGCGCCGGAAGGTGCGTTGCAATCCGTGTCCCCTGCCATCAGTTAGACGGACAACACGTGTACTGGCAGGATTTCCTGCATTCCCCTCTGACACACGGAGGTGACGAAGACTGCGATCAGTGCCCAGACGAGGCGGTGAGGAGTGCGGAGGATCCCGACCAGAGCCCAGCCGAAGGAAGCAAGGTCCGAGGTGTGAAGAGGCCCACCAGTTTTCCGAAGTTTTCCGAAGTTTTCCGAAGCTTTCCGAAGTTTTCCGAAGTTCCGAGTCGAGTCCAGTCGAGTTTTCCGAGGCCTTCTGTTTTCCGTGCTTCCCGGTGAGTACCATTGCTGGGTCGTATCTAGACGGGTTTGGGTACGCAAGTCCGGTCTGCACTGTTTTTAGGCAGTGTATCTGTACTGTTTAGCAGTATATAAAGTATTCCGAATTTCTGCACTGATTACAGCAGTGTATCTGTATCGTTGAGCGGTACATTCAGAGTAAGGGGAAATTAGCTATGTCTTTAAATGTTTCATGTAATTAATGTCGTGGTATGAATGTGATTGTTTTTGTGCATTATTGTGTTTTTGTATAAATAGTTACAGTTGACATTAAGTATCAAGGATCAAGCATTCCAGTATCGAGTAGGCACAATGCCGTTTTTCAACAAATTAAAGCAGATAGGAACTAGGAAAGGGATGTTAGAGGAAGAGATTCCAATCCCCCCTAGGGACACTCCAGGTAATTTTATGTATAATAAACATGGCATAGACGCCATCCTGTATCTAGAGTTATGGACCGATTATACCAAGCACTTAGAGGAAAGATACCGATGGCCAGTTAACGGAACATGGGATGCCGAGTGCATCATAAAGGTAGAAGAAATATTACGGAAAAAGAAAGCTAGACAATCTCAGAAAGACGCCATAGAATTTTGGCGTAAGGAATCACGTAAGCGTGCTGATAGAGCACTCCGTAGAGAAGACAGGCTTAAAGAATCAGAAAAGGCCCAAGAAAACGAATTAGTTACTGAGGGAATTCGAGTAAAAGTAGAACAAATAGATCGTATACAAAATGGCAAAGTGAACAACATGTATCTTTTGGCCGATGGTACCCCTGACGCCATTTCAGAAATACCGAAAAATTTGCCGTCACCATTAGTTCCAACTAAAGTAATACATAAGACTACTAAAGACATATTCCTAAATTCATATCTCGAAGATGTAGCGCCAGCTTACACCAATCTGCCTGTTCGTGCCCTGCCTACTGACAGGGCCGGGGGTGGTACTGCCCCCCAAGATCACTCTCAGCCGACACCGAAAAAGACTAGTCCCGTTCCGCCAGCTCCGCCACTTCCCTCACCTAAAACTGATCTGCCGAAACCACTTCAATCAGATCCCACTAAAAGACAAATTCAGATACTGACTACACACAGAGATAATGCCCAAGCTTCCGCTTCAGGAGGTGCGACCGCGGGTCTACAGACCCCGCCACCGACTCACAGATTAAATCTCAGAGGTCTGCAGAGTCCTCTTACGCACAGATCCCCCCGTTCTTCTAATTCATCCCGTCTTGATGCACTAAAAGAAAATATGTCAGTTTGTAGATATGATCCAGAACCTGGACAGGACGACTTAATGGTATTAGCGTCTTTACGGTTAAGATCTGCTACTGATAGTTTGTTATGTTATGCAGGAATGAAGGAGCACCTAGATAGAATATATGAGTTCGTTCAAACGGGAAAGGACCCCGACAGTATTAAGGATGCCCTGGAGAAACAGAAAGTTACCATGCAAGCACTGATACTACGATTTTTCATAAATTGTCTAATAAGAGAACGAGACAGGCCCGGAACAGAGCAGAGTGAATTAGATGCATTGAACAAGTGGGGTCAAAATATAGCCGATGGAAAACATGACAGACAAAATTGCATAGAGGCCATGTATAAAAAGATTAAGAAAGCAGTGATAGCAGTACACGAGAAAGAGAAAGAAAAGGCTCCCTCCGAGGAGGAAGAAGAATCTGAAGAACCAGAACCAACTACAAGCACTATAGCATATGTAGGTAAGGGAACTTATCTTAGGAAGGGTATCCGTCCAGAAAGCAAGAGAGTTTTCTTCTCTGCCTTAACGAATCCGAATTCTGCTGAGCATCAGTTCCAGGAAACTGATAAACGGCTTCGAGATCGAGTTGGGTACCATGTACTCAATTCTATGGATGAACAAGAACTAGCCCGATCAGCGGTATCATGGGCCGAAAATGCAAACATATATAATGATGACACGGTAGCACAGACATTTCTGAACCTCTCCCCCGACGAACAGAGATTAGCAGGGGTATATATGATTCAGCACCTTCTCATTAAGTACAGAAAACATTATTCCGATCCAGGTCCCTTACATGAGACACTAGAAGCACTACTGATGGATAGATGGAGAGGCTTAAGCACTAAATTAGTTCAAATAATTCTAGAACAACGACGCAGATATGACACCTTTGTAAGTCCTGAATATGTTCCCGCCCCACCTCCAGAAAGGAAAATGTACCATATGCAGTGCGGGGGTGGTATTGAAAGTCAGAACCCCTTGCGAGAAGTGCACCCTGTTATGGGTGAGGATAAAATTTTGAAACGCGTGTATGTACACACGCCTCTAACTAAATTAGAACTGTTAGAAATGAAGAAATTAGTACCGTGCCATGATAAAGACCCTGCAGGTTTTCATAGAGAGCTCAAAGACATGTTACTGATGGGGGACTACACATATGATGATATCATGAAAATGTTGAAAGTATTATTGCCTACGGGTATATTCGAGAAATTAAAGGAAAAGGACTGGGAGGTGGGAGACGCAAAGATTGCCTGGGCAGAAATAGAGGATGAAGAAAAGAAACGGGTTCCAGGGTTAGGCCTTGGGGACAAAACTAAAGCATTACCAGGTTTAATAGTACAGGTCCTGCCCAGATTATTGACAACTAGAAAGGAGGATTGGGATGCAATCTCGTCCTGTAAACAGAAACATGATGAAGATACTAGCGACTTTTATTCAAGATTCGAGAAATGTTTTATTATCAATAGTGGCCTCCAGCCAAGTAGCGAGTCGTACCCACATCTTTTTGTATCAAAGTTAGTCGAGAATTCCCTACCGTTAGTTAAAAATAGAGTGTATAAAGTCGAGAGTACATGGCAAGCAAATACGCCATCCCAGATGTTACAAATGTTACAATATCACCAGAATAGAATTAGGGAAGAACAAGATCAGGAACAGAAGCGCATGAAAGACACGAAAATGAAAATGTTAGTAGCCCAGACGGTCCCATCTGACAGTCACAGGAAAGGTACGACCCAGACAAGTCACGCTGCAGCTCCTGTTAAAGGGACATGCAATTATTGCAAGCAGCCAGGTCACTACGTTCACGAATGTGCAGTTCTGAAACATAACATAGCGACAGGTAAAACTAAAGAGAGACCGCATCCGCCTAGACAAGACCATAACCAGCATCAGTCTACCCCAAATACACAGCCCATGCATGCATCCGCACAGACAGCACAGACCGTAGCAGTACCACAGCCACAGCCCATTGCTGCAACTCAGCAAGTCTCACAACAGATGTACCAGTATGCCCAGTCTGCTTACCCCGAATATTCCCGATATACATGAAACAGCCTAGAGAGGGAAGGTGGCTTGCCTCTTATCGAGATTCCTGTAGATCAAGAAGGTCCTTATGTACACAGTCAAGTATTGGGGAAAGATAGAAAGTTTTTAATTGACACAGGGGCAAGTCGCACTACAATAAGTCATGACGAAGTTCCAGGGGCACCCCTCTCAGGCTCACAAAATGTTTCCCTTGGGTTTTCAGGACAGCCTATTGTAAATGAAGTATCAGAACCAGTTCCACTGGCTGTGGGTCCGTTATCACGCGTTACAGACCTATTACTAACAAAATCATGTCCGGAAAATCTGTTAGGAATTAAAACACTGAAGGCTCTAGGAGCTATAATATGTTGCTCCCCGGAGGGGGTTAGACTCTTTCTACGGGATTTCAAGGGTCATTACGTTCTTCGTGAGTTTGACGTCAGATTGAAAAATGTACCTGATTACTTGTGGGCAAAAGGCCCAACTGATGTAGGATGTATGCACATTACACCATACCGCGTTACCCTCAAGGCAGGTGTTGTATTACCCAGAATCAGACAATACAAGTTACCACCCGATGCTGTAGCGGCTTTACTGAAAATCATTGAAGAGCTCATTGCCCAAGGAGTGGTCGTCGAAACCGACTCCAATATCTGTAATTCACCCATAATTCCGATTCTTAAACGTACTGATCCCAATGCACCGCCAGTATATCGGCTGGTGATTGATCTTCGAGAATTGAATAAATGCATTATCCCACAGTATCCTGTGGTCCCCGATATATCATCTCTATTGACTGCTATTGATTCAGAAGCAACGTTCTTTACTGTAATTGATCTCAAGAACGCCTTCTTCAGCGTGCCTATTGATCCCGAGAGCCAATATCTCTTCGGATTCTGTTTAAATGGACGCAGTTTCAAATTTTCGCGCGCACCTCAAGGATTTACAGAAAGCCCCAGCATCTATAGTCAAGCACTGAAAAGACAACTAGATTGTATTCAAATGCCAGTTAACACCGCTTTACTACAATACGTCGATGATCTGCTGATCACCGCACGAAGTGAGCCCGAATGTGAAAAAGCATCACTGACAGTTTTACATTTCCTGGCTGACAAGGGACACAAGGTGTCTCCTTCGAAGCTACAATTCTGTGCTCAGCAAGTTGTGTACTTGGGTCACTTACTGTCCAAAGTGGGGAGACAGCTCACTCCCGATCGCATTCAGTTAATTGTGAACATGCCGCAACCCAAGACACAAAAGGAAGTGCGGGCCTTCATAGGCCTCACCTCGTACTGCAGACAATGGATTCCCCAGTATGCATTTTTAGCTAAACCACTCATCCAGTTAACGACACAGGAGGCAGCGACTTCGACTGTCCTCCCTTGGACTCAGGAACACACACAAGCTTTTGAAGAATTAAAGAAAGTTTTATGCCAAGCACCAGTTTTAGCGACACCATGTTACAGCAAACCGTTTACACTTTTTGTTACAGAACGTGATGGTACAGCGTTGTCTGTCCTCACTCAAGACCAAGCAGGTTCACATAAGCCTTGTGCTTATTTTTCTAGTACATTGGATTCAGTAGCTCAAGCACTCCCTGCGTGCTTAAAGTCAGTAGCAGCAACAGCGTTAGCAATAAGACAAAGTGATTCAATTGTTTTAGGTCATCAGTTAACAGTTCAAGTACCACATTCTGTAGAGGTTTTGTTAAACAGAACCCAGACTCAACACTTAACTATAGCACGACTGACAGGTTATGAATTAACACTATTCCAGCCACACATAGAAATCAGACGTTGCAGCATCCTGAACCCAGCAACACTGTTACCTACAGTTACGACAGATCCAGCTCCGCATGATTGTATAGAAATAATTAATGCAGTAACTAAGCCTAGACGAGACTTAACAGATGTCCCATTGACAAATCCAGACCTGACACTTTATGTGGATGGTTCATGCATGAGAACAAGTACAGGAGAATTAGTGGCCGCGTACGCCGTGACCACTGAAACTGAAATTAAAGAAACACATCGTATTGACACCCTGTCTGCTCAAGCAGCAGAGCTCATCGCTCTGACCCGAGCTTGTATTCTAGCCAAGAACAGAAATGTTAACATATACACAGATTCCCGCTATGCCTTCGGAGTTGTACACGACTTCGGAGTCCTCTGGCAAGAACGAGGTTTTCTGACTTCTCATGGGGCCAAGATACAACATGGTCCCCTCATTCAAGCACTGTTAGAAGCAATACATTTGCCCTCGGGCATATCAGTCATGAAGTGTAAGGCACATACTAAAGTCACAGATTCTGTTTCCCAGGGTAACGACCTGGCAGACCAGACAGCAAAACATACAGCATTGACTTACACCCAGACTACTGATGTGACAAAGACAATAGTACAAACACAGTGTATGACAGTTAGAAATCCCGCCCTAGACGTAATTGACATCCAGACACATGCTACTCCAGAGGAAATAAAGAAATGGACTGAACTAGGAGGGATTCAGACAGACCAAGGTTGGGTGACGAAGGGAAAATCTACATGGTTTCTCCCCGACTCAATGGTTCAAGTCATGATAAATACAGCACATAGTCCTGCCCATCTTGGAGAGAAAGCCATGTTAGACAGTTTACAGAATCTCTGGTACAACAAACACTTACGAGCAGCAGCAAAACAGAAAGTGCGTACTTGCATGATCTGTTGTCAGTTCAATCCAGGTAAAAGCGTCCCTGTTGAGCAAGGTGGATTCCATCCTCCCGATCACCCTTTTGAAGTCCTCCAGATGGATTATATCCAGATGAATAGCTGTAGAGGATTTAAGTATGTCCTTGTAATTGTTTGTGCTCTGTCCCGCTGGACCGAAGCATACCCAGTCCCAGACTACACTGCTCCGACCACTGCCAGACAGTTGGTTCGTGAATTCTTCCCACGGTACGGTTTGCCCCGTGTCGTGTACTCAGACAACGGACAGCCGTTCTCGTCCGAGTTGATGAAACAAGTTTCCCTCTTGCTAGGATATCAGTGGAGGTTCCACTGTGTCCGACATCCCGAAGCAGCTGGCCTTGTAGAAAGGCATAATCAGACACTAAAGATCCGTCTTGCCAAGATCTGTCAGGAAAAAGGGGTCGACTGGATAGTCGCCCTGCCCGTGGCACTATTCTACATGAGAATGGTCGCCCACTCGAGATCAGGGCTATCCCCGTACGAAGTGGTCTTTGGCAGACCACCGAATATGTGGGGGACGCCCGTTCCGAAAAAGATCACTGATATTGATTGTAACATGTTGACAGATTACCTTGCCTCCTTGATGTCTGCACTCCAATCATGTCGTTCACAGGTTGCCGCAGCCTTCCCTGACAACACCGATGTAAAGGCGCATGAGGTCCGCCCAGGTGACCTGGTAGTCGTCCGGAATTTCGACCGGAAAAGTCCGCTGGAGCCCCGCTGGAAGTCTCCAAAGACCGTTCTGCTTACCACCAGGACCGCCGTAAAAATCGAGGGGAGAAAGGGGTGGGTCCACACGAGTCACATCAAGCTATGCAATGAACTAAAAAACGGACTGAAACAGGACTCTGACTCGTCCACCCCCACCAAAGACTGTGTTGAAGCACAAGACGTTACTGTGCCTAAAAGAGAAAAGACTCCTCAAGAACTTTACCGAATGAAGCTTCGATCTAGCAAGTCAGACAGTTTAATTGTTTAAGTCCTCCCCTAGGTGAATCGGTTAAATAGTTTCTGACATGTATCCCCTAGATCGAGTTAGAGAGAGAGAGGAAAAGAGAAGAACATATTGCAAATCACTTCGTAGTCACTGCATAGTGACACTAATAATCATGTTTATTCTGAGTATTCTAATTATTATTGCCAGCATTCTGCTCCCTATGTACTGGCCTATTTTCAGGCGTGAACAATCTGCTTACAATGTCTCTGCTGAACACTCTTTTAGTGAACTTCCTGCACATGAACTCTCTTACAGACTTGCGCTGCGCAACAATACATTCATTAGTATGTTACACCATTCCCATCAGACAAGTAATGCTACAGACTGTTGGATATGTGGCCGACTCCCTCCCTACCAGAATTACAAGGGAGCTCTGCCTCTCTTTCCGTACCCATTCACTCACAATGGCTCCTGTGGAGCATGGTTTAAAATAATTAATTCTTTAGATCCTGATATTGCTGTTTTCGATGGGGGCTGGGTTTGGGGAAACTTGAACTTAGTCCTGCTCAACGTCTGTTATCCTGATAAAGAGGGACTTCCCACTCGAATGGGAACTGATCTAGAAAATGAAGTATATGGATTAGGTAATTACACAATTAGCCTTATGATCCTCACTGTTGAATCTGAAACTGCTCCAGTTTTGCCCCATATGTTAGTACTACCAGTCACAGGTGAATTATGTGTTAGCAAGAAAGGTTCAGTACACGTAGGTCATAGTAAATGCACTACTGTGGTCGAGTTCAGTGACCATGGTAAATCGTCTTTTAAAGCTACCAGTCATTCCTATTTTGTTTGTGGTCATACCGCATACATACGTTTGCCTCCAGATTGGGACGGTACCTGTTACATTGCATTCCTTCTGCCACCTGTTTTCCTAGCTCCTCCTGATTACCATAGAAACACGAATCTAGCACCGAATAGACCCAAAAGAGATATTCCCCTTGTCGACTACACAGAAACGGCATGGGAACAGTACACTGATTTCAATAAAGGATTCTTTTTCTTCCTAGGACCTGTCCAAAACAGTAAATTAATACGCAGATTAACGAGAACTCTTGAAGCAGTAGTGAACGAAACTGCCTCCGCTCTAGGTAACTTAACAGAGGAGCAGTCTGCTATACGGACTGTTGTCCTTCAAAACCGTCTTGTGATTGACGTCATCTTGGCAGATAGAGGTGGAGCTTGTAAGGTCATCGGGTCAAGTTGCTGTGTTTTCATTCCACAAAATGCACCATCTGTCTATCAAGCTATCACCCGTTTACATAAAATTGCAAATCAGATACATCAGAATCCAGGCATCTGGACTTGGTCCGGTTGGTTCTGGACTACGTTAACAGCTTGGGGATGGAAGATCTTATCCTTCCTAGGCATTGGCCTTGTTATAGTATTCAGTTGTTGCCTATGCCTGCAGTGTGGGCCAGCGATATGTGGACTGTGTGCCACATCCTGCATTGAGCATTCCAGTTGCCTCTCAAACAGTCAAAGAAAGAAAGACGAACATATAATGTTACAAGAACAAACCGATCGATTTATGAGGATCGATATATCATGAAGGGTCCGTAGGGAACAAGGAGGGAATGAGGTAATATAAATTTTATGGTCATGTTGTGTTCCCTAGCGAGTACCCCACCGACTCCATGTACGAGTTAAAAGTGCATGTAACTTCCCTCCTGTACCAGCTATGAAGACGCAAATACATTTGCGTCCAACGTTAACTTGTCCTCTTTCAGACCCACCATGAATGGGTTTGATGGTCCGTTCCTAAGTATGCTATGCCAACGTCTTTTTGAAGTGTACTCCTACGTTTTTCAGCCTGACTGAAAGTAGGCCCTGAATCTCTGCCATCGAGCCTCTTTTCTGGCTTCTGACTGCGAGGGCCTCTGCCCAAGCAGCCCCCGTACCCGTGAACTCTGACTTACTTCTAGCGCGGCCCTCCGTGCTCAGCTCAGCCTGCTGCCTGCCAAGATTGACTATAACCTTCGAGTTATCTGTTTTCCTCCCCGAAGATACATTCCAGCCTGCTAGCTTCAGTAAACATCCCTCCCCAGCTACAGGGCTAAAGGGCCGACCTGTCTTTATGCAAGTAATTCATAGCCTCTGTTGCCATGCTTCCATGGAAGGCCCCATGCCCCCACGCTTCTCATACAGACACTCAGGCGCTTATACACGCACTCACAGCAAGTATAGAATAGCTTCTGCTCTAGAGACCTTTCTGCCCAGATAGCTTAGTTCCTAAACATCAGATATCAGATATGATAGAAGTACAAGTTGATCTGACATGCCAGACTTCTGTCTCTTCCCGTCAGTGTAAATGTCAAGTCCCCTGCACCCCGTCTATCACACGTCATGCAGCTGCGCACGCATCCAAGCTTCCGATTTCTGCTGACATTGCGACATTCTGTTAGCACCACCCCTTGGTGCCACCCACTTGCGTCACCTATCAGTGACGTTTCTAGCACACACCCTAGTTCACGCCTAGTTTACGCCTCTTGATGATGTACTAGCACCACGTGTATACTGTTATCTTGTCTTCTCTCAGCTGTTACGCCTCTTACATTGAACACTATGATGTAAATCAAGTATATAAGCTATGTATTGTCAATAAACGAGGGCGCGCTCATCTATCCCTTCTGACACCCTGTGTGGTGGTCAGAACATGATATCCTGATTCCTTTATGAGGAATAAAACCCTTAGAAACTCTTACACCACGGACTCTGTTTTCCTTCATTTCGATTGAGTTATTATTGATTAAGTACTTACCTGCATAGAAATTAAGAGAGTAAATTAATTATTTACATCACACTCGACATCCTACTTAGGACAGCTCGAATCCAGCTCCTGGTTGTCATCAACGCCTCCTGGTCCTCGTGGCTGAAGAGTCAAGCTTCATCTCTTTCACCTGAAAACACCCAACATCGTCTGGCATCTTCCTGTCACCATCCTGGTCACTGGCTAGTGACCCAGACTCTGTCCCCTCTGCTTTCAGGTTCTTCACATCTCCGATCCACCCGGACACTTTTCCTCTGGTCGCCTGCAGCATTTCTTCGCAGCCAGTGCTTAATTTGTAAAATATTAAGTGCAGGTGCTCACATTTTTGGACGGAAGCCACACCCACTTCCTCAGCTCCGCCCACTTCCACCTCTGGCTCCACCCACTTACTCTATTGTCCCCGACCCACATCTCCCCTTAATGCATGCTCTCACATGCATTTCAACATGCTGCTCTCAGTTCTTGGTGACAGGTAGATGTAGTAGCTCAATATTCTATGTCAGTATTTTCACTTATTGACTGCAAGTAATAAAAGGCTCTCCCCCACAAAAACAGTATCCCACTGCACAGTTGCAGTCAGTGATTGATTGTGAGGGAAGCTGGTTGTTGAGAGTGGAGATGGACCGATGCTTCGTTATGATGTGGTGTCCTTCAAAGAACGACCATCAGCTTTTCCCTAAACAGAAGGGCGTGGCCTGCCAGCATACAGAGAGCTGTCAACGGGAAATCATAATGGAAAACCCAACTCTACATTAAAGTCATGGAAACTGCTGTGCCCTTCGCACTAAGCACCAATGATCCAGTTAAAGCATTGCTAAACGTGCTGCTTTAAACAATCTATCAGCCCCTTCCCTTAACCTCCCATTTTACTACCCACCACCCTCGCCACAATGCCACCACACACCACCCTCCTCCACCCCCAACAAACAACTTAGCCCCACAGAGTCAAATGTGAGTGTAACGTGGAAGTTGGAAGAGTTATGGGTATGGTGGCGTTCAGAGGCCAGTAATTTATCTGAAGTAATCAGCCTGGGACTGATCTCTAAAAACAAAAGGGACCCCATTTATTCAGCAGAAGTTGCCATATTTCTTCCCGCCCCGAGCAAGGACAGTACTGTGCGGCAGCGACTAATATAATCGGTAACAGGCCACGTGTTAATCAGAGCTGGGGGCTAGGTGGGGAGGGGGCACGGGCAGAAGTTGCTAATCCACACGTCACTCAGTAGCCAACCTCACCTGTCGTCGCTCCCGAGTCCCGACTCCCGTTATTGTCAAAGGCACTGGGTGTGCGTTGGCATGTTGCGTTGACTGTGGAAACTTGGTGGCTGCTGGTGAGGACTGAGAGGTGAGGGTATGCTGGTGCGGGCAGCGAAAATGCGCGCGCATTCATTTGCATACTCTGCGCAGGCGTCACTGCCTCTAGCCCCAACCCCCGCAGAAGACGACCAGCCCAAGGCAGCAAAGCCCTGCCCAACAACAACTAATGCAGTGTCCCGCCCAATGGGCCTCATCCGCGGCCGGAAGTTTGTAGTGAGGAGGAGGAAATTATTTAAATTGAGAATCGAATCGGACTCCGGAGGAATCAGTGTCACTGCCAGTCACGTGACTTCACCGACCGACAGTAAGTGTTTTTGTTTACAATTTACTGACAGCATGCATGATCGATTCGAGTCAACCACAACCAGTGCTGTATGACTTGAGTCATCGGTAACTTTCTTAAACTTCAGGAAACAGCACCGCACTTACGGCACCACAGTAGCAGCACAGTACAAGCTCTCTGTGTGTGCCAGTGCCACGCACAACTAGGACATGTGCACTTCTTAATGCAGCGTGCCTCCGTGACTGTAGACCCGGCCCTCATAATTAGGTGCCGGTGCTAAGCACCGGCAAGCTCCGGCTCAAATTAAGCCCTCTCCATTGGAATCGACGACGAAACCCGACACGAAAAGACACCTATGCACCCGGCTTCCCTGGGTGAGGTAACACGAGTACTCCGGTGCTCCTGTGGGTCTTGACTCTCGAAGTGTCCTAGTCTAAAAGGGTTCCATCGTAAAGTGAAAGTGCCCTTATTCTTTAAAATTGTAACTTGTTCGTTCTCCATAGAAAGTCAATGGTGATTTGCGGCTGTGTTTAGACTCTGCACGCGTCCCCCGTAGGTCTCCTGCGTCCCTACTTTGGGTGGTTCCTGGTTGCCCCAGCGGTTCTACAGGCCCTAGGCCTGCTTTCTAATTCTCACATAGTACTTATGCCACTATTTTAGTAAATGGTTTGTGAAGCCCCTAGGGCATAACGTATACTGTGCAACTTATCGTATGCTAATTAAGTTCCTTGTATTGTACTTTTACCTCTGACCTCATAAAGAGACCAGAGGGTTTGTGTTTAGAATAAATACATATATATATATATTTGATATATATATACCTTGTGTGGTGTACTTTAATTTGATCATTCAAGAGATTATAGACTGTTAAAATAACTTGCTTAACTCGCCTCTAAGTCTTAGCCTGAAGGCTGCTCTCCACAGCTACCACTAGGATAGCTTTCTATAAAGGTTGACTTTAAACCTTCCATCAAAAAGGGTCGTTTGGACTTGTGCAAGGTGCCCACTAGAATAGTGGACATCATATGCCAGGCCAACTTCTCACAGACTTTACTACTTTTTTCTGCACATTATAGGCAGGGTCCATTTGGGTGCATGTTATTTCTCAGATGAGTACATTTGTCAGTTCCGAGTTTTTAATGTGATCGGGCAAATTTGCTTGCATGATTTTTAGGCATTTTTATGTCTCTCTCCAAAGGACTTCTGGTATTAGGTAATGAGTCTGAAAATCATGTTTCAAATCATTCTGGATATTACTTAAAAGTAGAACACACACACAGTTAGTGAAGTCAAGCCTAATATATATTGGGTAAAGGGAGTGACTCGCATTTTGAAAATGACTGGCGATTTATGCAAATCCACTTTAGTCTTTATGCTGCTGTGCAGTTTTCAGTTAGATTTTCTGGATTTCTATCCATACCAAGTGAAAAACTGTGTCTGTTTTTCAAAACAGATTTTTCCAAATTCAGAACTGGAAATATGGCATAGGGTGTGGCAGTGAGCATGGATGGTCTATCATCTGGACCGTCTTTTGTGTCTGAGGTGATCCAAACATATCTTATTGTGTACAGCTTCTGTCGAAAGCCGTTGGTGGGAAGTAAGGAATTTGATCCCAGTTATATATTGGTGTGACGTTATATTTAAGTCATAAACAACTTCTTGTTACAGCTGTGATATTACAGCCTTTGGATACCGTACTGTGGTCTGCCCCTGCCTCCTTTGGGTCTTCAGGAATCCTAGGGTATCACTGGAAGGGCAGATTCCGATTTGCCACTTCCCCTGAGAGATCAGAGGAAAGCAGTGGAATGGTTGATGTTGATTCTTAGTCTTCCCTGTTCTCCTCCGCTCCCCCGGGCCTCAACAGACCCAAGGCAACTGGTGGACTGAGGGGCGTGATCTGGTCGAATCACCTGCTGTGTCCATTGCTTCCTGGGGGCCTTCACAGGTCCTGTGCAGGAAGTAGTTTCCAGGCATGCTCCTTTGTTGCTCAGTATCAACACAGCCAAGCATGGTGCCCTCCGTTTCTTTCTGAGAAAGAGTGGAAAGCAACTGAATAAGAAAGGGCGAAAAGCGATTACAGAGCAGTGCTTAATTTGTAAAAGAATAAGTGCAGAAGCCCAAAGTTTTGCTCAGAAGCCTGAAGGCTTTATTGAAGGTTGGGTTGCAGAATCCCAAGGCTGCTTAGTCTTGATTCCTTCTCAAGCCCCTTTAATCTGTTACCAGCACACCCTGCTCCTTCATTTCACTCTTTCAGGTTCTTTTTAATCCTCGTGTTTTCTCTTTGTCACTGTTTTTCAACCTTTATCTTCCCCTTTTTGTGTTTCGCTCTCTTGTTTTGGCTCTAAGTCTGATGATTCCACATAAGTCCTGGTCCCCAAAAAAGAGTGCTGGTGAGTCTGTCTACAGCCGCCAGCTTAAATTAAGCACTGTGAAAGATGGTCGGTGTGAGAAGGTGTCATATATATATATAGATATATATCACCTAGTGGTGGTCGCCACTAGGATGTTATAGTTAGGCCTGCTGTTCCATCGGAAAAGCGTTTTTTGTGATGCTAATAACTATGGCCCTGTTTGACGAATCTCTACTAAACTTTCCAAAAAGGTTCTACTTTCCAAAAGGTGCTACTTTTTGACTAGTTTGTGCACAGAAAGTTCCTGGGTGATCCTTCAAATGGAAGTTGAGAACAAAAAGGTGGGGGGCCCAAAATCACCAAATATTTTCCATAGACTTCTTTAGACAAGGCTATAGCAAAACCTGCTAAAAGGAACTACACCAGGAAGGAAGCTAGATCTTGGTCTGCATATTGTGCTTTTTTTGCTTTGAGGTAAATCCGTTCAGTCGTTTTTGAGAAATTAAGGTTAAAAAATATTTATATATCCAAATGGTTGAGCTGCAATTTAAAAATAGAGTGTTCTGATTGGCCCAGGGAGCTTTATTTTCCTTGGGCCATCTTGCTCCTGCGGCAGTCAGACTCATGCGGAAGCGAGCGCTCTGATTAGCTGCCAGCAACACGTAAAAAATATTGTTGGGAGCCGCTACAGGACTCAGGGACTAAGTTACCTGTATTAAACTTTAAAAAAGGAATAATATTTGGGGAGAGGGTGTTAGTAGGGCCCCCCTCCCCAGCAGATTAAGGCCACGGGGAACCCATCCCATGGGGCTAGGTATATTTGAGGAGAGGGAGTGCGCTGCTCCCTCCCTGAGCCGTTTTAAGCCCCGGGACCAATTATTAAAGGTAGAGGGTCGCGCAACCCCCCACACAAGTCGTTTATGGTCCTGAGGACTGAAATATTTAGGGAGGGGGGTGCATGATCCACCTTCCGAGCCTTGTAATATCCTATTGACCCCATCCCCGGGGCCCAATGTATTTAATAAGGGGAGGGGGAGTCGCATAGCCTAATTAGACTTAGGGAGGGAGCAGCGCGCCACTCTCCCTTTATTAATTAGTCAGCCCAGGGGGATGGGTTTCTGAGAGCCTAATAAGACTCAGGGAGAGAGCTGCACGACCGTCCCAATTTTTATTAAATTAGGTCCGTGGGATGGGGTCCCCTGGGCCTAAGTGTAACACCCCTCCCCTTTTTAATTGACTTTGGCCCCAGGGATGGGGTCCCTGAGAACTCATAAGGCTCAGGAAGAGTCAGTGCAGCCCCCCTCTGAAACAAAAAATGGCACTGGGGGATGGGGTCTCTGGGCCCGATCAAGACTTAGTGAAGGGTGGTTGCATGGCCCCTACCCTTTACTATTGGTTTGGCCCCTGAGGATGGGGTCCTAGCGGCCTAATAAGGCTTGTGGAGGGGGTATGCACGTCCTTCCCCATTGATTTTGCCACGGAATGGGGTCCCCGAGGCCCAAGATGATTTGGAAAGGGTGGGCCTCGTGTCCCCCTCCCCTTTTTATTGTATTTGGCCCCAAGGGGATGTGGTCCCTGGGGCCTATTAAGGCACGGTAGGGGGCTGCATTCCCTCCTCCCCTCTTTAATTGTATTTGGCCCCTGGCAATAGGGTCCTTGGGGCCTTTTAAGGCTTGGAGAGGAGGCCTCATAGTCCCCCTCCCTTTTTAGGTCGAGCTTGAACTGCAGCGTGCATGCGCTGCTCGCTCTGCGAGACTGCAGTAGTAGATTATGGGAGACAAGCTGCCCCCACTCTCGGCCCATATTTTTCATTGGCTTCTGTCTTTGTCCTTCGTAAATGCTGGATTGTGATTCCATAATAGGCTTGTTAGTCTCGCCTTAGTAGGCCATGATATCATTGGTATCCATTCATGGCTACTGGCCCCTTTACTTCGTTATTACACGGTGCGTGTACTTATTTTTTATATGTGCTTTTTGTGTGCATCATCAAGACTGACAAAAACTGAAAAGATAAAAACGCTGTGCAATGCACTACAACAGCATCCTGAAAGAACCTAGGACACGGGCAAGAGGCACTGCTGCAGCAATGAAAATCAAGAACATTCCAGGACAACCTTTTGGATTTTTGTTATCATTTAAAATAGATAATTGCTGGGATGACGGGGGCCTGTCTTTTGCTGTAACTTGCACAACACTCCCAGTAGACCCTCCAGAACACTTCCTGGAAGGAACAGGATTCTGGATGTGCTGAGCCACATCACTGTCAGGGTCGGGCTACACTGGTTTGCTCGATGCTCGCTCACCAGCTGGATGGGCTACCTTTATGAGTTTAACTGCGCTCTTTTCTTTTTGTATTTTGTGAATGTATTCACCGTATACCTGACAGATGATCGTTGTGATAGAAAAGATTGAACTATCAAATAGTTCTTTTGCACTGATTAATTTCAAAAGCGCCTATGTATGTATTTTCTTGCACTATATTAGGGTCCACGTGCCTCCTGCAGGTCATTTCAGTGTAGATAATTTCAAAGCATCTCCAAAGTAAACTAAACCAGTGGAAAGGAGAGTGAATGATGTGGGAGATAAAAGATTAAAAATAACCGATAACATTAACAACTTGTGCGCTCCATCTCATGTTTTCGAGACGAAGTATGTGATACATGCATGCTGCTAAGTGTGCGGATTTGAAGATGAATCGTGAAAAAATCGTGAAGGGGTGCTGCTGACTTTTTAAAGGCAATAATCCCACCTTATTGACAGTCACTGCGTTTGTTGTAGGGCTTCTTGTAGAGTGCAATGCAATCTGCACGTTTTTGGCACACGCACACAAGTCGCAAAAGCAACACCTTACTTTATTTTGCATTGGGGAACACATAGGACTTCACAGCTGGTGCATTCAAATGTGGCTGTTTATTCATCCCGATTTTTGTACATTTTGTAAAAGCTGTTTCGCTCCGTTTTCTGTTGGCCCGGAGTTACCTCTTCTCTTCCAGCATGTAGTTTTAAGAGTTAGACGTCTGGAAGAGTGACGTAGAGCTCATGAGCAGGAGTGGGCGACATTGTAATTTTTCCACCCCATTGAGCAGTCAGTTTTTCTACCATGGCGAATGCAGACTGCAAAACCACGTAAAAAGAGATAAAGGGAAAGCTTCCACATTCTAAGGTGGAAACAACAATAACATTCTTGGTGTACCCAGAGCAAAACAGCCTTCAGAGAACAATGGGGCACTTTCAGAGGAATATCTGTGAACGGAGCGATTCTTGCCCGGCAAGTAGGCAGACGGCAGCTCCCGCCTTAGCTTAACTGCCCAATCCAGCATTCTTCTCCCTACAGGATAACCATTATTCGGTCGAGCTTTAGCAGCAGCGCGCATGCACTGCTCGCTGTGCGAGACTTTGGTAGTAGAGTATGGGAGACAAGCTACTCCCACTCTCCACCCATTATTTTCATTGTCTTCTGTTTTTGTCCTTCGTAAATGCTGGCATGGTATTCCATAATAGGCTTTTTAGTCCCGCCTTAGTACTTCCATGATGTCATTGGTATCCTTCATGGCTACTGGCCCCTTTACTTAGTTGATACCTGCTGCTTTCCGGGTCGACCCTGGGGTTGTTGGGTGCGCTTGTTTTGTTATATAATTGATATGGGCAGCAGTCCAGCACCACCACAGCCTGGACTCCCCACCGCCGAGGAGGCGAAGCATGGACCCATGCTCTCCTTCCTCACCAATATCTCGCTGGAAAAGCGGCCCCTGCAGCAGGACGAGGGCGCCCCTCTTTCTGCGGCCCATTACCTCCACCACCTCCTACACTCCCCAAAAGTGCCCCTCTGTAGCTCAAGGAAAACAATGCCTTCGCCAGCTGCCTGCCAGCCCTGCAGGCTCTGGTGGGGACGCCGCTGGCCACGTCAGGCACCAGCGGCCGCTTAAACTCCTTCACCTTTGGCATGCCGCTGGCCACAACCGTGCACTTCTGCAGGTAGCAGTCACCACATAGTCAGTCTGACAGTGGCTCACCCCGACCGACTCACTGCAGGCAGCTGAAGATGACTGCCCGCTAAGCCCTAGTAAGTACTATTATAATTTTTTTAAAAGAGCAAATTTTTATTAGAAGTAAAGTGAGAGATACCACATTTCAGGCACTGACTCTCACCTGGGCATGATTCAGACTCAGCCGCAGAACTGTACAGTGGTACGCTCTGGGCTCCGGCAGCCACCGTGGGCCGTGGGGTCAGCACCGGTAGCAGGCATCACATTTTTGGGAATAATTTCCCACAGGGTGAGCACTGCTCGTTGCCACTGCAGCTCTGAAGCCACCTGCTCATAATGCAGGGGGGCAGCCGAATGCCCTAGGGCTCCCTGTTAAAGTCTGTGCCACAGAGCTTATTTCCTGATCAGTCACCTGGCTGATGTCTCGGTAATTATTGACAGCACATTTTGTTTTGGTGGCGGTGCTGTTAGACTTGGCTGTCTCTAGTTGGCAGAGGTATACACTTCTGACAAATAGGGACTCGCCTCCTCCAGTCAGGGCAAGGGGATCACACACTTAGATAACCCCCTGCTCACTCCCTTGGTAGCTTGGCAAAGCAGACAGGCTTATCTCAGAGGCAGTGCGTTAAGCATTCATGACCATATACTGTAATAAAGTGAATACACCACAAATGGACACGACACAGTAGTATTATAAAAATAAGGATGTTTATATAAGGCTTAGCACAAGACCAAATAACGACAAAAATTTACCACAATCTTAATAAATACTCTTGGAAGGAAAGATAATAGTTCAAGTGTAGTTTCTTCTTAGCACAAAGTCTTTAGTAACAAAAGCAACTATTCTTCTTTAAATCACAGTTCTTGGCAACAAAGTAACCCCCACAGGAGTCAGACGACGTCGAGGCAAAGTTAATCCAAAGGTTCGGCGTCGACCGCGAGGAGCGCTACGTTGAGCCCGGAGTCGAAACAGACCCCCACAACACAGTACCTTGGAAAACGAAGAGAAGATGATCTACGGCGTCGAGGTGTCCCGGCATGGAGTCTTCGGCGTCGATCATGCCTCGGAGTCGGGGCGATCTGCAGCGGCGTCGACAGATGTCAGGCAGGAGCAGCGCTCACGAGGCGAAGCAGGATACGGCGTCGATGTCGATGTTGCAAGAGGGAGCAGCGCTCACGGCGTCGAGAGGGCTCGGTGTCGAGGCGTCGGTAGCGGCTTCGCAACTAGCATCGATCGGGCCCGGCGGCCGGCGTCGAAGATGCGGGACACGGGAGCTGCACTCACGATGTCGAGCTGGATTCGGCGGTGTCCGTCGGCGTCGGGATTGCTGGATTTCTTCAGAGGTGCTGGACTTTCAGGTTCCAGCAACAAGCACTTTCAGCAAATAGTGAAGTCCTTTAGCCCTGTGACTTCAACAGGAGGCTGGCACTCTTCCAGCCCTTGGAGATTTCCTTGGCAAAGTTTGAGAGTACACACTCAGTTCCTCTCTCCTGGTTCCTTGGCAAAAATAAAGAAGTGACTGCAGGATTCCCCCCAGAAAACAGCACTCTGGCAGAAGGGGTAGGCAAGTCCTTGGATCAGCAGGCTTCTTGTCCTTGGTTCAGGGTTCCTTGTCAGAATTGATCTAAATTCTTTGGTTCAGGGGTCCTTCTCTTATACCCCTTTTCGGCTTTGATCCCTTTGTCCATGCAGGGGAATTCCCCTCATCCTGGGTTTGTTGTGGGTGTAGCCAGGCCAAGGCACCTGGCCTATTCACTGTGCAGGGCAAGGTCCTCAGCCGCCCAGCAGGAGGTGGAGCCAGTATTGTCCCTGGCAGGCACAGAGCCATCAGTCATTGTGTCAGGCAGGGCAGGCTATCAGGAGCTACTCTTCCCCTACTCTCAATGCAAATGCCTCACTCACCCCACACTGACTCATTCAGACCTCTGGAGCCACCCAGCTTCTGTCACACACACACCAAACCAGCAGAGACCAGTAATAGTCAGACAAGAAAATAGCCACTTTCTAAAAGTGCTATTTTCAAACCCAGAGTCCAAAAAGCATCCACCCTAACGGATGCGTTATTAAACCCTGAGTTCAGGGATACCAAACTCGACATTGTACCATGCTCCCTGAGCCCGCTAGGATTATAGCGCTTAATAACCCTGGCAGCCCATTCTAACTTATGGAGAGCAGGTAACCTTACAATAGTGAAAAACGAATATGGCTGTAGTTCACTATTAGGACATGCCACACACATCAGGGCTTGTCCTACCTTATGCTTACAATGCAATCTGCCCTTGGGCCTACCATAGGGGTGACTAACATGAAATTAAGGGAAGGTTTGGGAACTGGCAAGTAGGTGTACTTACGCAGTCCGCGTGACAGTACCAGACTGCACGTAGGTCTAGCAATGGCAGACCTTTAGACACATTTTACCAGGCTGCTTCTGTGGGTGGCACAATACGTGCTGCAAGCCCACTAGCAGCATTTGTATTTACAAGCCCTGGCACTCTTGGTGCTCTATACTAGGGACTGACAGTAAACCAAATAAGCCAAACATGGAATCCAATCAATATTAATTTAACATAGGGAGAACTTGCACTGATCAGCAGTGGCACAGTGCCCAAAGCAATATACCAGCAAAAACATCTTTAACAGAGGCGCAAAACAGAAAAAATGGAGGAGAGACTCAGTCCAATGATGTCAGGTCTAACACGTGCCAAATGTGCGAATAAAGACCACATTCGTGCACCCGACAGGAGAGTTGTATACCGCACAAATTAGCGGAAACTGGGAACACATATCAGATGTAGTGAGTGTAGATCTGCCTTGAGCTGCATTTACTAGTTTGTGGTGTACAAGTTAAACCGAGATGTGTGAGTAAGGCCGGTTTTTAGTCACTGCGCAGGTATCCGGTTGATAGAGATCCCGAGGTTACTAGGGACATTTTTGGCGTACTCGCCACGGTTCGGAATTTGATTTAACCAGGCGGCGTATTCAGCCGTCCAGTATTGGCTTTTTGGCACTCTTATTGGGAGCGCCGTACTTGGTGTTAATCACTTGTGTTATAACCTCGGACCAGACAATTTCTGGATCTGAGACTTGGAATTAACTTTACAATGTGTGATGCATGACCAACCGGGTCGGAAATATCACCGGTTGAGAGGTTTTAATACTCATCAAAAACGCTGAAAGCCCTGAAGTAGTCAAGGGTGTCATTACCCACTGACGAAACACGTGTTGGCTGACTGGTTGTGCGTAAGAATACTGTATTAAAATCGCACCACACTGGTTAAGGATTGCATCTTCATTTGTCAACTTCGAGAACAGTGTCTTATCATTTTTTATACTCTATTGTGTGTGCATAAAATCTGTTGTTATAAATTGTTACGGACCGCATGGTCCTGTTTTGGGGGTTAAAGGGGCTATTTTACCCCACCTGTAGCACCACATTTATTTTGTGTTGAAGGAATATTGATCACGATATTTGGTCTAGCGGCATTGTAAACACCTGTGAGAATTAATAACCCCTCTTCCTTTTCAGCCATGACGTGATCAGTTACCTGGCTTATGTCTCAGTTGTGATTGACAGCACATTTTTTTTGGTGGCGGTGCCAAATGCGCGAATAAAGGCCCCATTCATACACCTGACAGGAGAGTTGTATCCCACACAAATGAGCGGAAACTGGGAACACATATCAGATGTAGTGAGTGTAGATTTGCGCTGAGCTGTGTTTACTAGTTTGCAGTGTACAAGTTAAAACGAGATGTGTGAGTAAGACCGGTTTTTAGTTACTGCGCAGGTATCCGGTAGACAGAGATCCCGAGGTTACTAGGGATGATTTTGGCGTACTTGCCATGGTTCAGAATTTGATGTAACAAGGCGGTGTATTCGGCCTTCCAGTATTGGCTAGTTGGCACTTGTATTAGGAGTGCCGTACTTGGTGTTAATCGCTTGTGTTATAAGCTCGGACCAGACACATTCTGGATCTGAGACTTGGAATTGACTTTACAATGTGTGATGCATGACCAACCGGGTCAGAAATATCACCGGTTGAGAGGTTTTAATACTCATCATAAACGCTGAAAGCCCTGAAGAAGTCAACAGTGTCACTACCCACTGACGAAACACATGTTGGCTGGCTAGTTGTGCGCAAGAATACTGCATTAAAATCGAACCAGAAAGGTTAAGGATTGTGTCTTCATTTGTGAACTTCAAGAACAGTGTCTTATCACTTTTTATACTCTATTGCGTGGGCATAGGATCTGTTACACATTGTTACGGACCGCCTGGTCCTGTTTTGGCGGTTTATGGGGCTTTTTTCCCTCACCTGTAGCACTGCATTTATTTTGTGTTGAATGAATATTTATCATTCTATTTGATCTAGCGCCATTGTAAACACCTGTGAGAATCAATACCCCCCCCCCTCCTTTTCAGCCGTGTCCTGATCAGTCACCTGGCTGATGTCTCAGTTGTGATTGACAGCACATTTTTTTTGGAGGCGGTGCCAAATGTGCCAATAAAGGCCACATTTGTGCACCCGACAGGAGTGTTGTATCCCACACAAATTAGCAGAAACTGGGAACGCATATCCGATGTAGTGAGTGTAGATCTGCGCTGAGCTGCGTTTACTAGTTTGCAGTGTACAAGTTTAAACAAGATGTATGAGTAAGACCGGTTTTTAGTCACTGCCCATGCTCTAAACCAGGGTTACTAGCTGTGAATCGGGTTGGAAGGTAAGACCGCCTTGACCCTCAGTTCCTAGTTGTGCTCAAGACTGGAGTTCAGGGGGGTGCAGCAGGTCCGCGCATGCGCGGTGTGACTCGTCCCGCTCCCCGCACAGCTGGCTGCCTGACCCCAGGGTGTTGCTGCAGACAGTAAAGAGAAGGATCCCTGTGCAGGAGTGAGTGCATCCGTTATCACTGTGTTTGTGTGTATGGGATTTCACGTACATAGTGAGTGCTGAATCAGAGCCATTTTTAGGTACAGCTTTAGCGGCGGCGTAAACCCAGTTTCTTCTTCCGTGGGAGCCCATGTTCACACAAGTGCAAATATGGCAACCTTGACTAGGCTGACATAGCGTTATAATAGCGACCTCGGGGCCAGCAGATAACCTCTTTATCACCAGCTAGCCAACGACCATTTCCACTCATTGCAATTTAGTGCTTACACGTTTATATACATATACGCGTGGACATATATTGTAAGTGGGCGCTCTGGCTGGTATATGGAGTGTGAGTTGCTTTCATGCACAATGCATGTGATGACTGGCATGGCACGGCTCTGCCATACTTGTCCATCTGCTGCTTATAACACAGTTACACAACACACTACATGCATCCAATCCACACCACAGAATTCCATATCCTGCCACACAATTCAGCAGCATACATCATACTTAAACGCAACAACATACCACTCCACCACATAGAATGCCATTTCACATAATTACACTCTGACACGCAATCCCACTCCACCTAATTCCAATACACTCAATGCCACATACTTACTATCTACATATTTTAATTACACACCATGCCACATAATTCCACTACACAAATCCACCACACAGAATTCCACAACAATTCCAAACCAAATAATTCCACTCCACATCACATAAATACACTCTAATCCAAAACACAAGAGTAAAATACATTCTCATTTACAGCGCCAACACCTTTACCTCTCACAAATTCGAGACCAATTTGCTTTGCAAATGCTTGTTATTGGAGCTGGCCCTATGGGATGGGTGTGCCAAAATCACCATGCATTTCCCATAGACTTCTTTAGACAAGGATACTGCAAAAACTGCTGAAAGGAATTACACAAGATTCGGAAAGCAGCTCAATCTTGGTCTGCAGAATGTGCTTTTTTTGATTTGATGTAAATCTGTTCAGTAGTTTTTGAGAAACAAAGGTTGAAAAATAGTTCTATATCTGGATGGTTGAGCTGCAATTTAAAAATAGAGCATTCGGATTGGCCCCGGGACCTTTATTTCCATTGGGCCATCGCGCTCTAGCGAGAGTTAGACTCATGCGGGAGCGACCTCTCTGATTGGCTGCCAGCAACATAAGGAAAATGTTGCTGTGAGCCTTACAGGACTCAGCGACTCAGTCCCCTTTCCTGAAGTTAGAAAGGGACACCCTGGGGTCCAAAAAAAAAAAAACTATCGGCAAAAAATGTTGCAATCTCACAGGACTCTCGCTGGATTGATTAAAAAAAAGTGGCAGCCCAACCGCGTTTAATATGTTTATGTCCCGGGAAGTTCTCCCCGCACTGTATTTATGATGGGAGGGGGCAGAGGGGGGCTCCATGGCCTGTCTCCACAAGTCTCCAGAGGCCCAGGGTGTTCACCCCTTAGCCAACATTTGTATATATATGGGGTCAGGGGCTGTGTGGTCCCCTGCAGGGCCTCCAGAGGCCCGGGGGAAACCACCTCTGGCTGAAAGTACTTTATATAGGGAGGAGGGCCGAACAGCCCCCCTCCCGAGCCTCAAAAGACCCTGGTGAGCTCACACCTGTGGCTGAAATTAAAAAAAGAAATGTATATAGCCATTAATGGCCCTAGGGGCCAGCTTGCAAATTATGTCCCACAGACCCCACATCCGGAACAAAGCAGTTTCCCTGCCTCATTGGTGCAGGTAGGTAGGTTTTATTTCATGCCAAGCAGGAGCAGACCTTTGATCTATTTCCAGGGAAATAGATCAAAATATTGCTCCGGCCCAGAGGGAGGAGCATTAGGAGATGCTCCCTGCGTGTTGGGAGCCATCCTGACTCCTGCAGTATGTAGGGAGCAAGGTGGGGCCGTGGGGGCCTCGAAGCTGCCCCCACAGCCCCCAACTTATTATTATATATTATTATAGTCAGATTTGTATTGCGCGTGGTAGCCCCAGCGACAGGGCGTCCCAGCGCCAACAATAGTATGGTGGGTGCCATGAGTTGGCACCCACCTTTAAAAGTGCAGATTCCCGGAGAATGGGGTCCGTGGGGCCGAAATTGCCCATGGAACTACGCTGCGTGCCCCCTCCTAAAAATCACGCCGAGCCCCGAGTAAGGGGTGCCCGAGGCCAAAATCAGCCTGGTGAGAGGGGCCATGCATGCCCCTCTATCCTTCATTTAAAAGAGTGGTCCTGGGAGATGGAGTCTACAGGCCCTAACAAATTTGGGGGAGGGGCCCACGTGGCATCCAATCCCCCTTTATTCAAATAGGTGGATCTGGGTGATGTGGTCCCAGGGGCCCATAACGTCTCATGGAGGGGGCTGTGTGGCCCTCTCCCATTAATAAAATGCACGGCCATGGGGGTGGGTCCCCAAGGCCTAAAGAGGCTGGGGAGGGTGTCAGTGCACCCTTCTCCTTTTTTAAATATATATACAATCTGGGGGGATGGCGTCTCCAGGGCCTAAAGAGGCTCGGGGGGCGTGCAGGTCCTCTCCCTTTATTTAAATAAGTAGCTCCGGTGGATGGGCTGATAACGGCTTAGGAAGGGGGTCCGTGCTGAACCCTTCCCCTTTATTTTTAGAAATGGCCCTCCGGGACGGGATCCCAAGGACCTTACAATTCCCTGGGAGGGGGGCAGCGTAGCTCCCTCTCCTTAATTAAAAAACAAACTGCCCTAGGCAATGGGGTCACCAGGGCCTTACAAGGCTCGGGGGCAGCTGCGCAGCCTTGCTTCCATTTTAATATATATGTACAGCTCTGGGGGAAGGAGTCCCAAGGGCCTAAAGAGGCTCAGCGAGCGGGGCTGTGCACCCCCATCCCTCTTAACGTATATGTACAGCTCTAGAGGATATGGTCTCCAGGGCCTAAAGAGGCACAAGGAGGGAGGCCACATGGCCCCGTCCCCTTTAATAAAAAAAAGGCCCTGGGGAATAGGATCTCCAGGGCCAGGCCCTATGGCCAGCCCGACGTGTCACGACCAACAGCCCTGCGCAATGTGGGGTTGGCTGCCTTCACATGGGTTGGCCCCTAAGCTTGGCCGCGGGGCACGCTTAGAGGCCAACGCCCAACTGCTCACTGCCAAAGGCAGAGCGCAGTGTGGGGTTGGCTGCTTGTGGGGGGTTGTATTGATGTATGATAATTAAATATTACTTTATGTTAAAAGAACCAAGAAATTCGCTGAAAAAAATGGTCAAGGGAACGTAATAGGTAGGTGTGATAAAAAGATCTGTTTGAAAAAATTGCATACATTCCCGGAAATAAACAAAGGTTAAAGTAACGTTATAGTTAGGTGAATATGTCAGTGACAACATTAATCGAGCTAACTGTAACTTGCGCCACCACCATGCACTGCATATGACCTCATATATTACATCATTCATGACATGTTTTATTACATCATTTATGACATCTCTGATGATATCTCAAACGACATCATTGATGACACCACGGATTACTTCATGCAAACTTCTTTTGAACACATTGCTCTATAAATGGTTATGTGGAATTTTTAAGTTTGCTGATTTTATTATAGAAAGAACAAATTAGTATATACACAAACACTGTCAATTAATCACAATGAATGAACCATAGGATTTGGTAAATCAAAGTGCCCCAAGAAAGGAAATGGGAGTGGGATAGCGTGATGCTGTGAAGGAAAAGGACAGTGAGGGAATAAAGTTGGTGACAACTTATATATTTCGAAATCAATTCCAAATAACGTACAGTTTCAAGGCTTCAGGTCCAAGAGCCGAAACAAAGGATCATAACATATCCCAAATATTTTAAACAATTTCTGCTGACACAGAAGTATTCAACTTAATGGGGGCGTGTCGACTGAACAAGAAATGAAGTAGCCGTCGACGTTTCGACCCCACGCTACATTGGTAGGCGTGTTGGTTGCCTTACATCGGGGTCTTCATCAGGACAGGGTAAACAAACAGGGGTGCACTACAGTATCTAAAAATGTAAAAACAATAAAGTATGAATTAAGGGGCAAACAATCAATGTCAAGTTACCGTAGTGAGCGGTAACCACATTACTATTACTGTTACCATGGCTGCTTAAAGGCAAAAATGCAAATCATGTGCCTATTATAAGTGTTACACCTTCAAACCAGAGAAATAAATCAAAACATTGATACAAATTGAACAATTACTAATAGTTTACATGCTACCTATAATTGGTATCTCACTTTGTCGTATCTAAGCTCACAAACACAAGATTCCTGACATGGCCAGGGGAAACCAAGTGGTCCAATAAATAATTAGTAAAAGGCCAATGGGAAGTTGACCTTTGAGGGGATGCTTTTTTTGAAATAACATATTGAAATGATTGGCAAAAATCCCTGATACTGTGCGCTCTTTTGAAGGAATGTAATGGTGGTACTTGTTGTCCAATATTATCTGCTACTAGCCGCCAATGTTTATTGATAATTTTCTTGATGTCATTGCTGCGGGTGGAAAATGTGGTAACACAGATGACTCGCTCCCCAGCTCGATCCTCTTTTGTTTCGCAGTTCAGTAGGGCCTCCCGAGGGCTGTACCATGCTCTTTTACGTGCACGTTTTACTAAACGTGTTGGATAGCCTCGTGCTGTTAGTCGGTCTGTTAGGTTCTGCGATTCGACCATGTAGTTCTCTTTGGAGGAGCAATTGCGTCGAATTCTGAGGAATTGACCCACTGGGAGATTATCGCGTAATCCCCTGGGGTGATGACTATTATATTCCAGTAAAGAATTGCGCTCAGTCGGTTTGCGATACAAGGTTGTTTCAAGTAATTTGGTCTCACAACCTCGACCAAAGTGTGTAAAAACGAGGCATTTATAACCAAAGAAATTGGATACAGCCAACCCACACGGGTTGTTTAGGTAAGCCCGAACCCCCATTCGATGTCTGAATTATTGATTTAAAATCAGGTTTATTCAATTTATACCCATGAATACAGCCTTCTGTACACACTGGACTGTTCTGGGATACAGTCATGCCCTTTGCTCTTTCTGAGCAGGCACAGGTTGTCCGTTACAATTTAGTTAGAGATTCATCCTTTTAGAAGAGTAGGGCCTTCCTTCTTGGTCTACATTTAATCTATTTCAATCTATATACCATACAGGTTTCTCTTTTGTAAATCTCCTTTAGATTTTTGCCAATCATTTCAATATGTTATTTCAAAAAAAGCATCCCCTCAAAGGTCAACTTCCCATTGGCCTTTTACTAATTATTTATTGGACCACTTGGTTTCCCCTGGCCGTGTCAGGAATCTTGTGTTTGTGTTTGTCAGCTTAGATACGACAAAGTGAGATACCAATTATAGGTAGCATGTAAACTATTAGTACTTGTTCAATTTGTATCAATGTTTTGATTTATTTCTCTGGTTTGAAGGTGTAACACTTATAATAGGCACATGATTTGCATTTTTGCCTTTAAGCAGCCATGGTAACAGTAATAGTAATGTGGTTACCGCTCACTACGGTAACTTGACATTGATTGTTTGCCCCTTAATTCATACTTTATTGTTTTTACATTTTTAGATACTGTAGTGCACCCCTGTTTGTTTACCCTGTCCTGATGAAGACCCCGATGTAAGGCAACCAACACGCCTACCAATGTAGCGTGGGGTCGAAACGTCGACGGCTACTTCATTTCTTGTTCAGTTGACACGCCCCCATTAAGTTGAATACTTCTGTGTCAGCAGAAATTGTTTAAAATATCTGGGATATGTTATGATCCTTTGTTTCGGCTCAGGGACCTGAAGCCTTGAAACTGTACGTTATTTGGAATTGATTTCGAAATATATAAGTTGTCACCAACTTTATTCCCTCACTGTCCTTTTCCTTCACAGCATCACGCTATCCCACTCCCATTTCCTTTCTTGGGGCACTTTGATTTACCAAATCCTATGGTTCATTCATTGTGAATAATTGACAGTGTTTGTGTATATACTAATTTGTTCTTTCTATAATAAAATCAGCAAACTTAAAAATTCCACAGGGACCCCTCTTTTCATACACCATATAGCACCCAGGTCCCATGTGGATTTCATTGGGTACAACCCCTCTTTTAGATAAACTATAAATGGTTATAGCATTAGAGTTCTGATAATAAGAACACAATAGCTCAGAAGAATATGAAGCATCATTAATGCCATCACTGAAACAGCTCCCTTAGGTGTAGAATTCATGTGTTATGTGCCACATTGACCCTACACCATACACTTCATGGGTAGGGTAATTCACATTAACAATCAACCACAGATATATGGGAAACCCTCAATGCATACCATGTTCAACCTGAGTTCAACTCCAGGCGCTGGTCACATCCAGGCTGGACTACTGCAATGTCCTGTATCTGGAAGTCTCACAGTCTCGGCTGATGAGGCTTCAGCACGTTCAGAACACGGCAAGACATCGTCGACCAAAGCCTCGTCAATGAAGACTCCGTCTACAGAGGTTCTACCGGTGTCGACGACCGTTCCATCGACGATTGCTTCGTCGACGACCTCGTCTCCAGCTGATCGCCCGTCAACAGTGACCCTGACGACGACTCCGTCGACGGCCGTACTATCGATGATGACTTCTCCAAAACTATCTTCATCGACGACCAAGTCAGTATCGTCGACGTTAACGACGACGGTACTGTCGACGGTGGCACCACTTTCCTTTGCCTCGCTGCCGTTAGTGCCTTTGAAGACTTCAGAATCTTCTCATCGTCGCAATAAGGCTCCATGCCACCAGATCTCTGATCCAGAGCTGCAACCACCTTCTCCAATGTTTGCCACTACCTCTGAGCATGATACTGACTCAGAACAAGAAGGGGATACGTTTGGAGCGGCACAAAGTCCCTCTGACTTAATAATTAAATGTCAGGACTCTGATTCTGACGAAAGTGACGGTGATCAACAGACTCAATCCGAGGAACAGCTGGTCCAAGTCCCTATGGCTACCATTCCTTTAACTCTAATCTCAAATCTCCTGCATATGCCGGATGATCACAACCGCCGTTTCCCAGCAACGCCACAGAGTACACCGGCACCATCTCCACTGCCTCCACCTTCTCTGCCGCCTGTGTTACCACCTGCAACTTCGTCTCAGGTTCAGACGTCTATTAGAATCCATACAACGGTTTATCCGCCGGATGCGGATGATGAGGCGGTCCCAGAGCATGAGGACGGAGAGGTCCCAGACAATTCGGATAATGACACAGGGGACCAGGATATGGCGGAATGGGACGATTATCGGGCACAGACGCCCTCGCCTCAGCCAAGGAACTCTGGAGATTCACCTCCTGTAGATATCGCCGGTTTCCATCTTTTAATGGATAAAGCAGCTCTGCGTTTCAAATTAGCAAGATCACAACGTGAGGAGGACTGTTTCCTTAATGATTTTAAAGACAAACCTTGTAAGCAGACCCACACAATTCCTATCATCGATTTTGTTTGGAAAGAACGAATTAAAATCATGACTGCTCCAAACTCCTTACCGGCTCAGATACCACGCCTTGAGAAAAAATACAAGGCCCCAACTGGCTCTCCGGCTTGCCTGCTTTCTCACCCCAAGCCGGACTCGGTAGTGACTCAGGCCGCACAGCGTCGAGCCCGGAACCCAGCGGCTCCAATCACAGCCCCTCCAGATAGAGAGGGTCGACGCCTGGATGCTATTGGCTGCAAGTTTTCAACGATGGCTTTCACATCTGTCCGGGCAGCCAATGCCTTAGCCATCTTGGGACGTTATGACAGACAGATGTGGTCAGACATTTCAGATTTGATGGAACTCATACCTGATGCTTCCAAGGCTTACGCTCGACAGATTCTTCGCGATGGTCAGAGAACGTCAGAAGAAATGATCGACTGCGCAGTCGATATTGCTAACACAGGTTGCCGTCGGCTGCACTCTGACGACAGGGTTGGTTAAAATCCACATCCTTCCGGCAGGAAGTCCAATCCAAAATACTGGATATGCCCTACGATGGGGAATCGCTATTCGGATCCCATATCGATGACGCCCTGGAGTCCATTAAGAAAGACACCGATACGGCAAGTCTTTGGGCACGTTACAATTTCGGAAGCAGTCCTTTCGAGGTGCGCGCGGACGCGGCACTTCTTCCAACGTTCGAGGTGGGCAGCAATACCGCTCATACAATCAGAGCGGCCAACGTTACACGCCCAATCAGCAATCTCGTCAGCAGCCCTCCAGGCCCTACAGAGGAAAGTCCTCTTACTGTGGATCCAACTCTAAGCGCCAATGACTTTTCTCACCCTCAAAGTGTTGGAGGTCGAATCTCTCTGTTTTATTCTCAGTGGTCCTCGATCACCTCGGACCGCTGGGTTTTGGGCATTGTACGACGGGGTCATGCCCTAGAGTTTGTAGAGATTCCTCCTTGTACTTCACCCCGTGGCCCGCCTCCTCCACATCTCGAGGAGCTTTACCATCAGGTCCGTCTTCTTGTGTTAAAAGGTGCAGTCAAAGTGGTCCCGAAACATCAAAGAGGAGAGGGGTTTTACTCTTGATTCTTCCTCATACTCAAGAAGACCGGAGATTGGCGACCCATTCTGGATTTAAGGGCTCTCAACCAGTTCCTAACGTCCCAATCGTTCCGCATGCTGACGTTACTGGAAATCCTGCGTCTTCTATCCAGCGAGGATTTCATGACCACCATAGACCTTCAAGACGCATACTTTCATGTCCCAATTATTCACCAACATCGTCAGTATCTGCGTTTCAAGGTGGGGCCAATGCATTTTCAGTTCAAAGTTCTGCCCTTCGGGCTGCGATCAGCTCCTCGTGTGTTCACAAAGGTACTGGCCCCTGTGGTGGCTCACCTGCGTCTACAAGGCGTTCAAATCTTTCCATATTTGGACGATTGCCTTCTCAAGTCTCAATCTCACCATCAGCTATGTCAGGACACTCGCCTTTGCCAGCAGGTGTTTCAGTCCCTGGGGTTGACCATCAACGTCGAAAAGTCACAGTTTGCGCCTCTGCAAACCAGATCCTTCTTGGGAGCGATCCTAGACACGAAGCTCTCAAAGCGTTCGTCTCGAACGAGCGACGCCAGAAAATCCTTCGTCTGGTCTCCCTCATTCGAAGAAAAAAGTCAGTTTCTGTTCGAACGTTAAATTCATTCTTGGGAATGGCTTCATCTTGTATCGCACTGATCCCAAATTGCAGGTTGCGCGCCCGTCCCATTCAGGAAGAACTGGACTTACAGTGGCGCCAGGTCTCCGGGTCCTTCAACGACCTTGTTGCAGTCACAACCGCATGAGAAAGAGCTTGTTTTGGTGGGCACAACCTACAAACCTGGAAATGGGAACGTCCTTTATCGTTCATGCACCAGATCTTACGCTGACGACGGATGCCTCCCTGGAGGGGTGGGGCGCTCATCTCCAGGGCCTATCCATCAAGGGCAAGTGGACTCCGCCCCAACGCAAGTGGCATATCAACAGGCTGGAGTTGATGGCGATCTTCCTAGCGCTCAAGTCATTCCTACCTGTAGTTACAGGGAGTCAGTGCTGATCCAAACGGACAATACCACCAGTATGCACTACGTGAACAAACAGGGAGGAACCAAGTCTCCTCATCTGTCTCACTTGGCCCAGTCGATCTGGGATTGGGCTCTCTGCCACCAGATCACCTTGACAGCCGTCCACCTTCCGGGCGTGTCCAACATCTTGGCGGACTCTCTGAGCAGGTCCACTTCCTCAACACACGAATAGGAACTGCACCAGCCGACTCTAGATCTTGTTTTTCGCCAGTCGGGTCACCCAGATCTAGACCTCTTTGCGACACCGGAGAATCGGAAATGCCCGTTTTATGCAAGTTGGCATCCCCACCCCGGGTCGTGTGGGAATGCCCTTTTGATAGACTGGTGCGATCTATTCGCTTACGCTTTTCAGCCGATTCCATTAGTACCGCGGGTGCTGTGGAAGATGCGGAGACAGCCCTGCCACATCCTGTTGATCGCACCTCGTTGGCCCAGACAGGCATGGTTTTCGGAACTGCTTCTGTTGTCCCAGTGCGAGCCCATTCCTCTGCGTCCTCGTCCAGACCTCCTATCAATGGACAGGGGCCTAGTGTGCCATCCGGACCCCTCCACGCTGCAACTGTGGGCATGGAACCTGAGCACCTTGAATTCGCAGATTTGAACTTATCTCAGGAATGCAGAGACATCTTGGCTCAGGCTAGGGCTCCGTCTACCATCAAAACTTATAAACTCAAGTGGAAGAGATTCTGCCATTGGTGTGTTGCAGCCAATGTCCATCCCATCCATTCCACTCCAGAGCAACTTCTTCCATTCTTCTTAAGCCTCGCTCAGTCAGGACTCTCTCATTCTACCCTGAGAGTTTTCTTAGCTGCAATATCTCGTTTCCGACACTATGGATCTTCTTCCCTCTGTTCGTTCAGAATCATACGTCAATTCTTCAAAGGGCTTTTCCGCAAGTTCCCACCTGTTCGGCGCCCTCCTCCATCTTGGCACCTCAATGTTGTACTATCCCAACTTATGAAGTCACCATTTGAACATATCCATAAAACGGATATCAAATTCCTCACCTGAAAGGTTGCGCTACTTTTGGCTTTGACCTCATCTCGTCGTGTGAGCGACCTTCACGCTTTCACTATCAAGCCGCCTTATCTTCAGTTCAGGCCTAACGGAGTGGCGCTCCGCACCAACCCCTCTTTCCTACCTAAAGTACCTACGGACTTTCATTTGAATGAGCCTGTGTTCCTGAGAACTTTCTTTCCGGACCCAAAGTCTCCGGCGGAGCAGCGCTTGCATTCTTTGGACATCAAACGATGCCTTAAATTTTGCATTGCCAGAACTGCCTCCTTCCGCAAGTCCGACCAGCTGTTCATTGCCTACGGACGACTGCGTAAGGGACATCCAGTTTCCAAGCCAACAATTGCTCGGTGGCTTTCCTCAGCCATTGCCTTCTGCCACCAACAAGCTGGTAAACCATTGCAGTCTCCAGGGAGGGCTCATTCTACGAGGGCGATGTCTTCATCCACCGCCTTGTTTGCTGGTGTGCCTCTTCATCAGATTTGCCGTGCAGCGACATGGTCCAGCAGGCACACTTTCACCAAGCATTACTGTTTGGATGCCATCAATGAAGCGGATACCGCAGTGGGACAGGCAGTGCTTTGCCATCTTTTTCAATAAGGTGAGCCTCTGTTTCCCCCTCCTTGATGTTTTACTGTGATTGCTATGATGTGTTACATGACTGTATTATTTCTAGTACTGTCTTGGTGTTTTCCATATATGTGCCTAGCAATCTCAGTTCTCGGAGGTTACTGCTTTCTATTCTATTCAAGCATGTGAATCTATGAAAGACACCCCTAATACTGGAGAAGAACAATTGTTACTTACCTGTAAACAGGTGGTTCTCCAGTATTGGTGTCTTTCATAGATTCACATGCGACCCACCCTCCTCCCCTCAGAGGCTCTCTTCTCCTCATACACTCTTGGTTACTTGTGCTACGAAAATCTGAGGGCTTGAGCTTCTGAGGAGAAGTTTTTAGAGGGTGCTGGCGCCTGATTGGCTGTAATTTGGACTAACATAATGACACTAATGTGTTACAAGTAGTTTTTCTCTTTATCATGCTTTCCTATGTAGGAATCGTTTTTAGAGGATTTCAGTTTGTTTTCCTCTTCTTTATCATGTACTATGTTTATATATATATATATATATATATATATATATATATATATATATATATATATATATATTTAGCATTATTGCTATTTTATTTACCGTGGGACTCCCACTTCGATGACGGGGAATATTCAAGCATGTGAATCTATGAAAGACACCAATACTGGAGAAGGTAAGTAACAATTGTTCTTCTGTAGAAATCTAAAAACCTGGCTGTTCAGGTTGGCCCGGTTAGGGCCCTCTCTGAACGTCTGTTCCAAAACAAATGCCCTACTACGCTTAGCTTTTATCTGTATCAAACCCCTGAAAGTCATCGAACCTACACTGAGAAATTCAGTTGATACGAGTAGGAAAGTGGGTACTGTGAACAGTGTTTATTCTATGGAGAGAGTTTACCCTATACCACACTGTTTGCAGAGAGTGAAACCCTCATACGAAATACACTCCAGAATATTAAAAAGTGTCTACTAAGAACAGTGCACACTCTTTGCAACAGTCGTCAAAAAATACACTATTCACTTAAAATCAGCAACGTCTGAAGGTGCTAAAGATTATACTTCCTGCAGCCTTCATTCTGTGGTGAAAACGTAACCGATAGCCCATCTTCTGAAGCAAAGCAAGCACATGTACATAGCTTAATACCTAGTACACACAGTCTTCTGTTACGTAGAAATTGTCTTGCTGAGACGATTCTGTCTAATAAATCAAGGCTGCTTACAATACTTGGTATGTTGTTTGTAGAATCTTTGCCCTATTGCAGACTTTTTCTGCAGAGTCTAAAAACGTGTGTGGAATATAATGGAGACTAGTTTTCAACTGTCACCTGCACACAGGGTAGTCTTCATTGCAAATATTTATAACGTGTACAATACCTCTACCCACCTTTGATGCTCGAGCTGCACATGCATTTTGTAAACACTTACACCTTAAGCTGGACCCAGACTGTACAAAATTAGGTAGAAAGGTAATATTGTAGCTACCCACCACTATGTAAACTATAAAACAAACATTGGATGATGTCATCATTAATGTAATCAATAATGTCATGTGAGATGTCACCAGTGATGTAGGAAGCTGGCTTTTTATGTAGTGGGCATCACACAAAGAGGGCTTGAGGAGATTTAAAGACCAACAGGGGACGACTCCCGATCAACAAAGTCCTATAACAACCCAAGGGTGGCATGCTTCATCATAGGGTAAACTCCTCGTAATGCCAACCTTGTCACAGAGTGGGTTACAACTCCCACGCTGAGAGGGAAGAGCTCAAGGATGTTTTTTTTTTTAAAACCTTTATTTAACATTTGCAATCGAATACAGACAAGGGCCTACAACCCCCAGGGCTGGCCGCTAAGCGTTTCAGTGCGGTATTGCAGTCCAATTTCAAACCGCCTCCCTTGGGAGCATGGGAACTCCATCCACAAAGCGCATTGGTTGCAAAGGCAGTTCAATTCGGAAACAGGATGGGAGGTTTTCATTTCACAATAATAAGTAGAAAGGATCAGGTGTCGTACAGTGTCTCGGATCACAAAGGGGGGGGCGAGCAAAAGAACAACGTGTCCAAAATAAGCTCGCTATAATGTAAGTCTACGGCGTTAAGACATACAGCAACAGGATAAACTAGCACATTATTATTAGTCTACGCCATCATTATTGTCCGCCCCATAGCACCAAAACCTCAGAAAAGTCAAGGTACAGATGTAGAAACAAGGCCGAACCCACTACACTAACCCGGAAAAGGAAAAAGAAGAAAAGACAAGGGAAGAGAAGAAAGAAAAGAGGCCATAGAACAAAAATAAAAACGAACACCCATCCCCACACCCCCCCACCCTGCACCCCTGCTGATGACTACGGCCACCCCCCTCGCCTGTCGCCCAGTAACCAGAACCCAAAATATAGAAGAAAGGGAAAGAAAGGAAAAGGCAAAGAACCCCACTCAGGGCTCTACAAATCTAAAAAATCTCACTTGACCTGCAGGTCGAGTGAGTAGACTTTTCTACTCGACCTAACAGCAATGCACTCGACCCACAATTGATCGCATAATGGACTTTTTTCAAAACATTTGCAGCGCCAACAACCTAGGAAAACGTTGGCCACCCAAATAAACGGCAAATTTCACCCATTTACCTCCCTATGTATGTGTATCAAAGTGCTGTGGGGAAGGTTTCTGCAAACATACATGGGAAAAAAATACCTTACTTATAAACTTTAAATACAATACAACATATCAGGCTGGCACTTACTTGTAGTGAGGAAGCTGATGCTCAGATGAGCTAAGGTTTGCGGTTCTTCAGATCGCTGCCTTCTGTCCTTCCCTTTGAAATAACTTTTATGGCCAGAGTCAAGTGCTTGTTCTTTCAAAATAGGGAGACAGTTGCATATTCATGGACCGGGAAGGCTGTGTCAAAATTGTCATTGTCCAGTGTTTCCTCTGAGCGAAAGCACTACTGTTGGGGTTGGATGAAAGTGTCAACTTTCGAGCTGCTGTCAAGTCTTGTATTGCATTAGCGCTCCGTCAGCTTTGAGGCAGATGAATGTAGCTCATTTTGTAATCCGTTTATGCTGCCAAGTCCTCAAACTTTCATTTACCTTGCTGTAGCTGTGGCAGTGCTCAATTTGTATGGAAAAAAGTGCCAAGGGCCGTGTCAGGAATCCATGGCTTGGCAGTTCGGGCTGGACTGTTCTCATGAGGCACAGGGGTCATTCAAGACCAATTTCCATATAGCCAGTCCTGAACTGGGGTGCCTGGGGAACAGTGAGCTAAAGAACGATGATGGATTCAACCCAGGTCTGTGACTGGGAGTGACTCGAAAGGAGACAAACAGCTGTCAATTATCAGAACTATTTAATAAATTGGTCAAGACTGATTTGCATAGCCAGTCCTGAACTGGGGTGGCGAACAGTGAACTAAAGAACGATGATGGATTCAACCCAGGGCAGTGACTGGGAGTCAGTGTCTCGAAAGGAGAAAAACAGCTGCCACCATGCAAATTGTCAGAAGTAATTGATAGACACCACAGTGAATGGTAAAACACAAAAATGCACACTTGTTAAGGTGCTGATTTGAACAAGAGAGTAGCATTAAACTGAGTCGCTATCTTCTGAGTCAGTAACAACAGCGTTGTTTTGACAAGGATGTTTGTGGCCCATAATATGTCTTGTTCCTGGATTTGCTGAAAGCCAATGCAAAACGGCTGGGTTTGGATCAAAAGTGTCTAACTCCGGACCATCTACTTGGATTCGCATTAAAGCAGACATGGTGTCACTTTTAAGGGACGTACGGAGCTCATTTTTTATTCGGTTCATGCTGCTAAACCCCCGTTCACATATTGCTGTTGTTGGACTGATGGAAAGCATGATTTCTAAAATTGGAAGGACATTTTTAACTTCTTCTGGGCGTTTTTTCAATAGCTGAGTGAAGAGGGATACAGGCTTATGCGACATCCTCCGATGAAAGACGTACAGTTTAAAATCTAGCCACTCTCCAGGGGCACACTGAATTTCTTCATCAGTAAGTACCTTTTTGTAGTACACAACAAGTTCCTCAAATTCTTGATCCCCAAAAACTCTAATCTTTTCAACAGAGTCTGGCCACAAACTAAAATCAAAAATGTTAAACAAAGAATGCGGCTTGCCTGAGATGTGCTTCAGAAAGCGGTCACTCATAAAAGAAAGAGCATTCTCTATTAACTCAATAGTGTCTTCCTTGACACTAGTTTCATTAGAGCTGCCTTTTCTAGCAGGCTTTGCCTGTGTTAGTAACGGGACCCCTGCGAAATTTCCATCTTTACAAACCAATTGAAATTGTGTTAGTGCTTTTCCTGGCTTTGTTTTCAGCAGTATTAGCTTCTGTTGAAGCACCTCGATTCTTCTTGCAACTTCAGAAATAAGACTGTCTTCTTGTTGAAATGCCTTAGACACTTGCTGAAGCAGCTCTGTGAAGTCTATCATGAAGTGCAAGAAATAAAGAAACTTTTCCGATTTCATGTCATGAAGCAATCCTTTGGCTTTGTTTGAATATTCATCAGTACCAGTAGCAAGGTGCTCAAGATGAAGTACTGTAGCTTCCCAGTTTGTCTTAAGCGCTGTTACTGCCCTGTGCTGACTTGCTACCCATCTGATTTGCTGCAAGCCACCAAAATGTTGTAACTGCTCTTCCAGATTATCAGCTATCTCTTTAAGTTACCTTCTCCGCTTAGGTGAATAATAATATAGTTTGAAACATCCTTTGAGCACCTCTTCAAATTTGGATATGTATGAACTCTTTTTTTTAACATCACACACAGCAAGCTCTAGATTGTGAGCTACACAGTGCACAACTGCAATGTGATTGCAATTGTCCCATCCTTGATGCTTGGAGACTTCGTCCAGTAGCTGCTTCACAGCACCAGATTTAGTACCGAGGTTCACAGCAGCTCCATCTGTATTCAGACCAATGCATTTCTGGCTCAGAATATCCAGAGATATGCCCATGCTTTCCAGACCAACCATAATAGCATTTTTCACTCCGGACGCAGTGGAGTTTTTCATGCTGACAATGTCACACAGATTGGTAACAAGGGTGCCTTCACAAACGAATCGTATATAAATAAGTTCCTGTTCCTGAATTCCTTTGTCAGTTGACCCATCTGACAGAACACTGATGAACCTAGTATTTTCTATTTGGGATCGAATTGTCATTTTTAGGGTCTCGGAAATTGCTATTACAAAGTTACGGCATGCATTATCAGTCATATAATTTTCGAAATTCCACTCAGGATTGTTCTTTTTCTGCAGTGAGCAGAGTTTTGGAAACTTAATAAAAGCCTCACCTTGTTTTGCAATATAATAGGCTGTATTAAATAAAATGTTTAAGTGCCGGATATTTTTTTCATGCATTTTTGTGATTGATTTAGCTATGCAGGTTTCCTGTGGCTTTTGAATTGCAGCTTCATGTAATATGCATTTTTCATGCAATTTGCTCTTGTGGTGCCATTCCAACGTCTCCCTTTTGAATTTATCTGTCACACCAACATATAGGGAAGACTTAGTATCTGCGAGATGAGGAAATTTCCTGCAAACTCCACAATACAAAACTTGAGATTTTTTAAAACTGGGCTCAACTAGGTCAGCAGCAGCTCCGTTACTTTCCTGTTCTTCAATCACTGCCCACTTGAAATCTTCAAGCCATTTCTGTTGTACAACTCTCTGTCTTTTTTTTTGATCATACTCCCTTTGCTTTTGGTGGATTTCTTCTAATGACTTCCTTTTCCCAACTGCTGTACTAGACTCTCCTGCATTAATTTTAGCTCCAGTGGTTTTTCCGGCCAACCACAACCTGATGTCTGCCATTGCACTCTCTGCCTGTTGTCTGCCTTGTCTTCACTATTAGCCAGCACTGACTCCCTGCTTCTGTCGCTTTGAGCTAGAATCAAAAACAATAACTCACTGTAATTTAAAAATAATTAACTTGAAGTTTGTACAAACTACAATACGGTATAATTTGCTTTCAATAATTAAACAATGATGGTAAGGTTCCAATATACATTTTTAACTGCATCAGATCTGTAACTCACTGTGTGGCACTCTCAGGTTCGCACAAAAGCACCCCAATTTGGAATGCGCTCTAATCAACGATGTGCAACACCAGTCCAGTGCAGCTTCTGAAATAACTGAGACTCACTAGTCTGCTCTTGAGTATTGCGGGTTCTAAGGAGGGTTATACCTGTCCTGTTCAGTAAAACTAAAGGTCTGCCTGACGCTTCCCCCTCCCAAAGCCTAACTCTGGGCCTAAACTTACTTTTTGGGGGGAAACAGGGTGGTAATGGTCACACAATCTGCACAATCCGCACCTTAGGTGATGGTGACACTGTCTTACGAGCAAAATCAAGCAATGAAGGTGAGGAAACATACCAGCATAGTAAAACATGATGTTCTAGTAATGCAACTTGCAGCAGTATAAACTCTGGGAAGACATTTAATTTCCATTACCTTCAGATAATAAAACTGACAGAAGTTCGGACGTTTATAAAAGTGCAAGTAACCCTACGGTGCAACACAGCCAAATCAAACTCTCCATCATTGCGCTTCACCCGGACAAGGCAAGCAAACCTTTTTTAAACAGTGAGAGGGCACAGCACAGACAGTCCGCCACCTGTAAACAAATATTTGCACATGGTCTCTGGCTTGACAACGTAGCTCTGTCACCAGGCAATTAGAGTAGTGAGCATTACTTGGCTCTAGTCCGCCCACATGTTGGGAGCGAATTACATGTTTTCAGAACATGATGTGCATCCACCAAAAAGTGTTTTTTTTGCTCTACACAGTGATAGGACGCTTGACAGTGCAACTACTGTTCTACTTAGTACAGCATTGTCATTCTAATTTGTTGCTTCTGTCGTTTTGCATATCCTCTTCCCCATCTTCTGTGTAATCCCTTTCTTATCCCACCCATAATTCATTGTTTTCTACCCTCCCCGTAATTGCACTGGGATGCATACTGAGGCAGGGCTCATGACTTGGATATTTATGGTCTATGAAAATGAATCTTGAACTGCTCACCAAATGCTGAATTGTCAACAATGTTTAATTTATTTTGCGTACCCCACAGCTCCCTAAGACCAGCAATCGCCAAAATGCAACACACATGAAAACATCTTCTATTAGACACTTTACCCCCCACCCCCTTCAAATAAAAAGCTTTGACTTCACCATAAGCATTAGCAGGGTTGCCAGAACTACCAACTTTCCTTTCGTTCATTTAAATAAATAAATCAAGCGCAAATACGTGCTAAACATAACAGTAAATACATCTGTTGTGGGGGTAATGAAAGCCACTTGCAGGGTAAATGTAGTCAGCGCTGTGCAAAACTCCTTATGAATGAATTAATAAAACACTCCGATGTTCGGTCAGGTTTGATAGCACTGGGTTCTTAAACTGTGCTCTGCCCACAATTACAGTCATGTAATGTCGTCCTTATTTATGGAAACTGCAGTCGTTAACGTATAAAATAGTTTTTTTAAACCTTTTTTCTGCATTTGTAATACTATGCAATAAAACTATTTTTAAAAAAGCAGTCTGCAAATTTCTTTTATTGAATTTTGGACATAAAAAAAAAAGTACCCAGTGCCAGCCTTCCACATTCTTTTCCATGAGAGTCACCCAGCTATGTGTAGTCCAATTTCAATGTGTGGCCTGCTTTGCCCAATGAATGTGCAGCACAGCCATTCGCTCCAGTACACCTCAAACGCGTTTCTAAAGCAATCACTGTTGAGCATAAACTAGTATTAACCTTTGGTTATTAAACCAGTTAGGCTGATGATTTCACCCTACTTTAGCTATTAGTGGGTTGGAAACAGCTCGTCATGCACCAGGAGGTACAACACAGTTACAAGTAAAGACCAATAACTTCTGAATCTGAAAAAAGCAGAGTCGCAAGCATTCTCATGTAGACTAGCTCAAACCTCTGAAACACTTTATCCCAGTGCACGTGGTTACAACGAACAAGCAGCTTGCAAAGTCGGACCTGAAGCTCCTAAGGGCATGCACGCGTTCATGATTTAAAGTAGGTACAACCGTCCTTTGCCGATTAACAAAACTTTAACAAATCACACCCACCACACTGAAGTGCAGAACCATACTTAATTGTTTCCTGATACAGCGCATTTCCAAAGTGGAAAGAACGGGTCTGGCAAGTAGTATGTGCCCAAGGTGGTGCAGGCTAAGTTTATTCAGGGAGCTGGTCGAGCCAGCTTTGTTTGAGCTTCAGAACAAGAACATGCGTTCAGATAACGGTCATTTCAACATCAAGCCAGAGGAGGAAGATCTATTTCACATCAACCCGAATGTTTAGGAGAGTAAGTTATGTGGAACCGTAGACTAACGTATGACACAGGGGTTGAAAGCCTCAATCATGTGCATGTGCTGTGCTCATCAAAGTGACACGATTAGATAAGTTTTGCGGTCGGCGGGCCAAAATGAAATTTAATGTGAAAACGGACTCACCTCAGGCTCTGCCAAAATCGCCCTGCACGTCTCCGAGTCCCGACTCCACCGAGGCGAGCGCGTGGTGGCGTGCTACGTCACTGCTGCACTTTAAGCAGCATAGCGCGGGGGCAGGCCAGGGCCGTCATTGGTAGCGCTTTCGCGCGCTACAAGATTGACGGCCCTGGCACCCAAACAATAGGCAATGCGTGCATGATGCCCCCTACGCCTTTCACAGCGCACCGCACCCGCGTGCATGATACATGCTATGCTGCCCCCTAAGCCTTTCATCGCGCACCGCACCCTGCACCGCAATGCTGCCACCTAGAGCCTTCCACTTGCTACTGCACCTACCTCAGAGGCACTCGCCAGGCCGGTCAAGTAGGCCTTGAAACTGACTCGACCTGCAGAAAATTCACTCGCATTTGCGAGCGGGCGAGTGGATTTGTGGAGCCCTGCCACTTGATGAGGGAGGAGGGCATATTTCTACAGACTCCCGGTCTCCTTCCCCCGTCGTAGCCAGCCCCGCCCCGGACTCCGTTAGGTCAATAAAACAATCCCGTTAAACATAGTGCCACAATGAAAGACCCAGATAAAATCTCAACCCTGGCCCCGTCGATCAAATTCACTGAAGTCGTCGATTAAGGAAAGCCCATTCCACAAAATACTGCAAAAGTCTACAGAACAGGAGTACACAGATGAGAAAAGAACGGCAGGTCCCAATGTAGATGGCAGGTACCAATGTTGCCCCTCCCTGCTTTCGAAGCCAAGCTTTACCCCATCCGCCATCTTGAAGGACCGACAGGGGAGGGGAGTCGACATGGTCCGAAACAGCAAAAGATAGAAAGTAGAAAGTTCCAAAATGGGGCGACATGTAAATGTTCCGAGGGATACACAATCAGGGGTTCCAACGGTTCCATTGGGTGACCAGGTACAGTACAATCAGGTAGATCCATTAAAATAGGAGCAAACCCTGCTTCCAGCGCCTGGTCAAAATACGTGTCCGAAACATCTATCGAAAAGCGGGCTGGTTGCCGGGTAGCGGGTGTTGAGTCAGGATCCGGTCTCAGGCCTGTGAGTCCATCCGTCGCAGACAACAAACTGCAAGTCTGGACTGCAATAGTCCCCTTAAGTGCCATGAGTGCCTCCAGCACCGTTTGCAATGACGGGCCAGTTCGAGCCTGCTCCGCTAGATGCCTTTCGTCCTCCAACATGGTGGTCCCCACGGAGAGGCGCCTTCTCCGGGGCAAAATTAGGCGGAGCAGGAGTAAGCCATGAGGGACTGACGGTTAGCGAGCAGTAGTACGCAGCGAGGCACCAACCCGGGGGAATCGGCGATGTGAATGCCGAACCCTCGGTCATGGACCCCCGCGACACATCACCGTGCGTCACTCGTCACCTCACCTACTGTAGGGCACCAGGCAGCTGTTGGTGGCAGAACAATCAAAAAAAGTCCGAGTGCTCCAGAGACCGGACCCAACCACATTCAGCAGTCCGTTGTTATTCAACTCGGACCCGGCAGAGCCAGCACTCGAGACCCCGGCTTCCCTGCTGGGTTAGGCCTCAGTGCGACACTCGACGTAACTCCGCTCCACAACGGCGGAGAAACTCCGGGATTGCACCCCTGGAATGCGGGTCGGATCACACCCACGGATCCGGTGCAGGTAATCAGGATAAGCAACAGGATAATAGAGCGAAGGACGGAGGTCAGCGGAGCCGGGAGACTATGCGGCCATCTTGGTTGGTGTCGTAGCTCCTCCCCCGCTCAAGGATGTTTTAAGTATGAGATGAGAGGTATACTAAAACCTATAGATGAACGAGCTGTGGTGAAGGTAGTGCAAAAGTTTGTGAAGGTGAATGTGAGTTAAAACTAACTCCAAAGGATACCAAAATCTGTATTGGGGCATCCTAGGGTTAGGATTAAGAACGAAACCTATAGCTGGAGTGGATTAAACCTGTCATAGTGTAGTGGTGGTCGACATGTTTCAGCCTCAAACCCTCCTTAGAGGTGTAGTGCCTTTCATCAGGACCAAAGATGTGAAGTATGCCTCACAATACTAAACAGATGCATACACAACCATAAGAAGGTATACTGAACCAGTGGTTGGAGTAAATCATCACTTAGATAAGGTCCCACCAGTATGTGTTACCTGAAAGAAATAACCTGACTAAATACTCATGCAAAACAAATCTTTTCATATTTACAATGCACTCACTCCAAAGATCCATTCGTTGTGAGGAAAAGGTGATGTATACTCTATATCTTTTAAAACCATAGAATTTCAGCAATTATATATTTCATGAGCAATGACACTATTGGTCTATTAATTGATTGGTGAGATTACTTGATATGTCAGGTACCTGCAGACCCCTGCACCTTGGCACGATACTTGAGGGGGGCATCTATATCCTATGGGGAAAGTATTGAGGGAAATAAACCAATTGTAGGTAGATGACAGTTGACTCAAGACATTTTTTTAAAGCGTGTTGTTTATTGTTAAACGTATTCAGTATAAATCATGAATCCGGTAATACTGTTGTCAGAACCTGGATTTCCAAAGGTGAGTAAATACTATCTGTTAAACACTTCATAAATCAGATGTGTATGTTTAGCAGGATGCTAATTTATAATCTCTCAAGTACTTGGAGAGATTATGTCCCATTATGTGGTTTCCTAATGTTTCTCAAATCAGGGGTTGCATTCAGGTAATATGCAGTTGATGTCCCCGAACACCCAAGCTCAGGCCACTCAAAAGTCTGGGTCGGCCTCACAACACCAACATGTAACCAAACTGCAGTGGGTTCAGAACAAACACCCACACAACGAGTGAGATCTCACGCCCATGATAAACGTAAGAGATGTCCCTAAGTGATAGGAAAATCTAGTGCCCGTAAATGTTTGTACTGCAGAGCGCCTACAGATTGGTAACAATATAGAGACAGTATAGGTCAAATTAAATTAAAGCATGCTGTAAAATGCACCATGTACAATTCCAGGTGGTATGTAAATGTAGAGACCTCCAAAGTGAAATTACAAAATGAGAAGTGAAAAACCTACCTCGACTAGTGGTGGATGTCCGATTGCGCCTCGGATATAAATTTTAAAGCAGAAGAAAGGATTTTTAAAATCAAGTGGCTATACACATATCCTGAACCCGCCCCTTCCATGCGTGGTAGGACTACAAAGGTGCTGGGATTAGTAGTGAAGAGGTCACTGCTCGCGTACTACAAAAAACCTTGGAAATGTTGTTTCAGGTTATGTTAGACTTGGCCCTTTTGGCAGGGTCACCCCTGAACTTTTTGCCTTAAGCTCTGACATAGTGGTAGTGATGATTTTTGGTCTCTGCACAATTTAGCACTGTGGCCCAGTGTAAAGTGTGTGCTCTTTCTGAGTGTGTGTGTTGAGAGTGACCTGCCCTCCCATAGGAGTGCCTGGGGGATATGTGTGTCCATGGTAATTCCTGATATGAGAGAGTGCAGGGGCAAGTTTAGTATGTATGAACTCCTGAAGATAAATGCTGCGCAATGGTGTGCACAAAAATATGGTGACTGGTGGAGAAATGCCACTTTTAGAAGTTGTCATGTCTGTGTACTGTGTGTCTGTCTGCCTGATGTGAATTGCATGCCTGGCTTGTGATTGACAGGAGCTGAGAGGTGTGGGTGGCTCCAGGAGACAGGGGGAGTCCGCCCTGTGGTGAATAGAGAGATCTGCATGCAGATGGGAGAGACGAGTTGCACCTGGGACCTGAATAGGGTTTTGCCTTCCCTCCACAATGCTGGCTCTGCCCCCTGTGGTGCGTCTGATCCCCTGAGCCCCCACCTGACAAAGGAGAGCGGAGCTGAGCAAAACAAAGTGCTCCAAAGTTCCCCTGAACCAGTTGCATCTGGTTCCCCCATGCCCTGCACCTTTACACAAAGGGAGTTGCTAATATAAATATAGGGGCTGTGTTCCCATGAAAATGTTCAGTTCTGCAGTTCTGTTCCTGCCAGGGCGTGCTGCTGCTGGGGCCCAGGGGGCTACCATGAGGACTTGCCTCCCTGGGCCCTGCCTTGCCCTGAATCACCTTTGAGGACATTTTTGGCTGGGACTGATTTCTTTTTCCTACAGGACCTTTAGTTGTCCTAGCGCCCCGGGAGCGCCCTGGGAGTACCCTGGGAGTGCTTTATTTCCATTGCAGCAAAGCGCTTTAATTGTCCTAAAGAGGAGTGCTTCTGTCCTCCCCTTGTAGCACTGGACTGCGATGGTTTTGGGGAGGGATTCCCCCAGCATGAGGATTCCCCTGCGTTGGCTTATTTCCTGCGGGTGCCCACCCCACTTATTTCTTTATATGCTTCTTTATATGATTGTTTTACTTTTACTAAGTTCGCTTTGTGATGGTTCTTACAGTGGTCAAGTGGGCCATGTCAGGTGGATATAATCCCTTGTAGATATGACCCATATATTATGTGTTTTTTATTCTAATGTGTTATGAGAATACAAAGGCTATTTTTGTTATAACCTTGTGTGGAGTCCCTTTTTTAGTGTGCCTGGGATGTTGGTTCTGTGTGCGTGCGCAAATGCTTTACACATGGCCTCCAGGATAAGCCTGACTGCTCGTGCCAAGCTACCAAGGAGGTGAGCAGGGGTTAGCTTTGGCGTGTAACTCCCTTGCCCTGACTAGAGTGGTGATCTCTGCCTGGCTTTGGCGCAGGCCTTAGCCAACCAGAGATCCTATTGCTAACAGTTATGAAGTCATATTTTCAAAAGGAAGAAAGGAGTTTAGAAACCAAGCGGTTAAGCGCGTATTCCGGACCCTCCCGTTCTGGGCGAGGTAGGACTACAAAGGCGCTGGGATTAGTACAGAGGACGCTGCTTGTGTACTGTGATAAACCTAGGAAAAGTGGTTCATGGTTATAAAGCCTTATTCAATAGTAAGCCTAGAAAATGCCATGGCAATACATTACCAAAACATGGAAGATGTTGTTATTTTGTGGCTTGGAGGAGGGGTGTTCTGATGGTCCAGAGTTTCAGTACTCTGGAATTCAGCCATGTCGCATGAGATATAGTTGCACGAGCATTATCAAACAAAAGGCTTGGCTCTGTTGTCAGAAAGCTGGCGAATAATTGCGACCTATTCTACAAGGGGAGGTAAGGAATTTAAAAAGACAAAGCGGCTTAGTGTGTATCCCGTACTCGCCTATGGCGGGCGCGGTAAGACAACAAAGGTGCTGGGATTTGTAGTACCGAGTACTACAAGAGTGTGGTTAGAGGTTAAAAGGCTATATTCAATTGAGGCCTCAAATTGTACAGAAACCCATAACCGTAACATGAGAGAGAACCATGGGGGACCGTTCGCCAGGACATTCTCCTGGGGCTGGATTGCAATACTAATGATTTAGACATGTTTAGCATAAGACATGTCGGAACGAATACTAACAAGCAAATCGACCTTGGCTCTGTCATCAGAAACTGGCTAACGACTACGACATTTCTTCAAAAAGGAATAAAGAAGTACTGACAGGCAAACAAGGTTGTTACCAGATAGGTAATGTAAGACCTTGTAAAATCAAAGCAGCAAGACCTAGTATTCAGTCATATACCCGTTGGTTTATTAATCATCTTGCACAGGACGTTCCGAATCATTCAGATGGACAAATCACCTGCTAGTATTATGTTTTATGACTCACTGTATGTGCACTTAAATGCTCCCAAAGTAGCCAAGCTATTGCTAGCATGGATTGTCTCAAACGTTACTGCGCTCTCAATTGTTCAGTCTATGGGAAGGTGTTGTGTATGCATTAAAGAGAACCACGGTATGTCATCATTTAGGCCTTCTTTATCACTTTTTAAACACCCAACGTTGTTCTCTTATAAAAAGGCATTGGATTACATTGGTAGTGGTAGGTGTCATGTTGGTTTGTCTAAAACAGTCCAAGTCAGATCATCAGGCCCGTATTTCTTTTCTAAGAAATGTGTAGTCAGTTTGGTGATTTGTTTTCATGCAACATATTGTACTTTTGTGTTCTGTGAGGAGTGCTTTTATTTTATTTTTCTTGTCGTCATGCCTACGTATCTCAAGCCATCGGGACATGTGATCAAATAGATCAGACGATCAGAATTACAATTAGTGTGGACTATTAGTGTCTATTTCTATATGAGTTGTATGATAGTTTGAGCACAGACCTCACACAAACCACAAGAAAAGTGTCCGTTCACAAGAGGCAGGCCCCAAAGTGTGGTCTGAGTGTTTGTGGTGGAAGACTGTGGACGTGTATGTATCAAATTGTCCTTGAGGTTTTCGCTTCTCTTAAATTATATAACATAGAGCGTGGTAATGTCATGTTTATGTGGATGTATGTTGTTACAACGCATACTTTTACAACGCATACCTTTACAACGCAACATTCATTACAACGCATTCCATTACAAAGCATGCCATTACAACGAATTCTTTGAAACTACCTTTACAATGCATTCCACTACAACGCATACTACATTTACAACGCATACCATTACAACGCATACCATTAGATTGCATGTATGGTAAGTATTGGATGGTGTAGGGGTAAAAATGACTATTCTAACTCCAGGGGGTGCAGCAGTAGGGTAAGTGTTGGATAGTGTAGGGGTAAAAATTACTATTCTAACTCCAGGGGGTGCAACAGTAGGGTAAGTATTGGATAGTTTAGGGGTAAAAATTACTATTCTAACTGCAGGGGTGCAACAGTAGGGTAAGTGTTGGATAGTGTAGGTATGCGTTGTAATGGTATGCGTTGTATGACTGCGTTGTAATGACATGCGTTGTAGTGGTATGCGTTGTAGTGACATGCGTTGTAATGGTTGCGTTGTAATGGTATGTGTTGTAATGGATGTTGCGTTGTAAAAGTTTTGTTGTAAAGGTAGTGCGTTGTAAAAGTTGCATTGTAAGTGTTGTTTCCCTGTTTATGAACTATTGCCTAGTTTTTAATAATGGATTTCTGTAGGAGACTTGATGTACTGCTAAAGTTGTTGACACATACCAGTCTTCCGTCAGGTTCTTTAGGGGGCCGTGTTTCTAAAAGGGCTTCCCGATTACTGTTGCTGGCTCTTTTGGCCGACGTCCGCACCAAGAAATGTGGATATTGGCAATAAAGGAGTTGCAACTGTAAATTGGCCTCAATGTCTATATATTTCTTGGTCTCTCAGCAGTTTCATCTTAACCTCAGAAAGTGACCGATTGGCAGGTTATCCCTATGGGATTTGGGATGGAAACTTGAATAGGCAAGGAGTGCATTATGTGCCATTGGTTTCCTGTACAGTTCAGTTTGTAAACTGCCCTCTCCTATATAAATCATGAGGTCCAAGAACTGTAGGCTTTCCTTGCTGTATCCACAGGTAAATTTAAGAAACCCAGCAAAAGTATTGAGCCATTCATGAAAATGACCAATGGTATCCACAGTTCCGCACGTTATAACAAAGATATCGTTTATGTAACACTTCCAAAGCACGATGTTATGCCAAAAAGGGTTCAGTGGTGTTAAAAATCAATTCTGTCTCAACTGAATGCAATAACAGGTTAGCTAAGCTTGGATCAAAGGTGCTGCCCATCGAATTTCCAGTGACTTGTAGGTATAATCTTTCCTCAGATTGAAAAAAGTTCTCTTTCATTACAGTGGTGGCACATTTCATGATAAACGGCACTGGTTTCATCGTGTCTAGTTCCTTAGACTGTAGGAGAGCTTCTATTGTAGATAGCGCCTGGTCCTGCGGAATACAGGTAAAGAGCGACTCCACATCAAAGGAGACCAACAAGCTTTGTCAGTGTTAAATTCTATATCTGTTATGACACATATTATGTCTTTTGTGACATATAAATAGGTTGGCATTTCTTTGACCGTGGTCCTCAGAAAGAAATAAACATATTGGGAAATGGGTTCTAGCAGAGACCTGATTCCTGAACTGGTCGATCTTCCAGGCACTGGTCTCAATGGCTTATGAATTTTCGGAATGACATATTAGTAAGGGATTATGGGATCAGGATTGATCAGGAACTCCTCTTCCTTAGACGTTACCCACCGTTGTCCTTTGCTTCTCTCACTAGGATTGTGATCATGCTTTGTATCTTAGTTGGATCCATCTCTAATTGGCTATATGTGTTCTGTACATCCAGTTGTCTCCGGCACTCATTTCTGTAGCATGTGGTGTCCATAATGACGATCTCCTCACCTTTTTCTGCTGATTGACGTTATCATGTCATCTCTGCTCAGATCCTGAAGAACCTATTGTTCCGCTCTGATGAGATTCTGGAACGTTGGTTGGATAGGAATGAAGTTCGAGTTGATATCTTTCAGTACGCATTCTCGAAAATTATCACTTCATTGGGCATAAATGCGTGGGAGGAGTAAAAGTCGATCTTCTACAAAGATTCGTATTACAAACTTGATCTCGAAGGGTGATTGTTTCTTTTTTTGAATAGAAAAGTTTCAAACGGATCTTTCTGAAGAACTATGAGATTTCTTGATTCAATTGGAAAAAGTCTCCTGGATAAGTGGGGACAAATCCGAGTCCCTTGTTGAGTAGCTTCAACTCTTTGGTGGTGAGGGCTCGGCTACGATTAATAACTAGGTTGTATCGTTGCTGATTCCTGGTTGAAGGTTAGTTTTGCTCATGCTCCATGCAGTGATGCCATACAAGGGCACACCATTCAAAACGTCCAGATTACCCTAATTTGATTTACAGGGCTGACTTTAATAATCCCAAGTGCTCTATTTGTGGTAGTGTGGTCGAGCAGTTTAGGCTTATCAGAGAGGAGTGTTAAGCATTTGTTTTACACACACAGCCAATAAATAGTTCACACACTCAAGAAGAAATCTGAAACTAATCTATAAAACATAAAGTAGATATTTATAGGAAATTAGATACCTAGAGCTTTAGAATAACATTAGAGTTATCTATTTTAGAACACAACATAGGAAGGCTAAATATAGAGCAGCAATAAAGGTCTACAAAAATGAAATAAAACCTGCACAATCCCACTTTTATGATTTAAAAATCAATCTGGCCGCTAACACTCCCAAGGACATGTTTAAAATACCGTATTTTCCGGCGTATAAGACGACCCGGCGTATAAGACGACCCCCGACTTTGGCAGAAAAATTTTAGGTTTAGTGCTATACTCGCCGTATAAGACGACCCCCCACTTCCAGCGCAGCATAGCCATTCCGAGTATGTACCGGTATTTTGAACTTACCGTATTAGTCTAGTCCTCCTCCCTGTGGGTGAGCAGTAAGGCTTTATCAGTGGGCAGTGGGTACCTATAAGCGTTTATTTTACAAACTGAAAGACTGAACGCAAAGAAATTGGTTGTAGAAACAATCTTGCTTTACTCGGAAACATTTTATTTAAAACCATATCAAAAACTGTCACTTCTGAATAACGGCAAACATAAATAACGTAGTGCATGAAACAGTGCAAGTGCATTAAACGTTCCATAACTTCCCATAAAACCAAGCGATTTCTACAGGATTTATAACGTTCCCTTTAAAAACCTTCAAAATCCTCCTCTTCGTCATCTGATCTCATAAGTAAGTCTATGAGATCTTGTGGTACATCTGTAAGGCAGTCATCGTATGGATCTTGTACCAATTCCGTATCAGATGATGTGGTCTCTTCTTCGGCATCCTCTTCACCTTCCCACAGATAGTCGTCCTCCATACCATCTAATGAGTTCGATATGCCACACTTCTTGAAAGACTTTATGACTGTTTCTGCATCGATGTCGTTCCAGGCCTTTATGACAAAGTTGCACAAAACATCCAACTGTGGCGCACGCATGTTTCCTCCTTTTGTGAATGTTTTTTCACCGCTAACCATCCACTCATTCCACTGTTCTCGGATGCGATCTTTAAATGGCTTGTTTAGGCACACATCCAGTGGCTGCACCAACGATGTCAGTCCTCCAGGTATAACAGCAGCATCCGTTTTCAGTCTTGCCAGCCTTTGCTTGGTGCTGGGAGTTAAATGAGCCCTGAACATATCCCACACCAGTAGACTACGCCTTTGTAGAAGTCCACCTGGTCGCCTGCTCCATACGTTATCAAGCCATAGCTTTACCCCTTCTTCATCCATCCATCCTTTCTCATTCACATGCACAAAACAACCAGCAGAAACTTGAGTTTCGGCATTGTTTTCCTTTTAAAAATAACCATTGGCCTCAGTTTGCCACCATCAGCTGTGCATGCAAGTACCACAGTGAAACTGGACTTCTCATGTCCTGTTGTTTTTATTAAAATTGTCTTTTCGCCTTTTTGATGGACAGTTTTGTTGGCGATCATATCAAAATTCATCGGAGTTTCATCCATGTTTCCGATGCTACTTAGCGCATACACATGTTCATTGCGCAGCCTAATGACGTAGCGATGGAAGCTATGCATTTTGGCATCAAGATCCGCTGGTAATTTCTGGGCAATTTTTGTCTTTTGCCGCAATACCAGATTATGCCTTCCCAAGAATCTGGTACACCAGGACACAGTGGCCTTAAATCTGTGGCTGAGATCGGGATTAGATTTGGCCCACTGAAGTGCAACCAAGCGGATTTTATTTCGGGTCACGACATACCCGCTTTGCCGATGCTCGGCCACCATGTCTGCTACATGCTTTTCCAGTTCTGGCCAATGTGGGGTGCCTCTTCTTAGTGCACACTTGCCCCTTGGCATACTCCGCAATGCTTGCTCATTTGCTCTCCAGGCCCGAACCATCTTCTCTGTCACTCCATATTGCCTAGCAGCAGCACAGTTATTATGTTCCGTGGCAAAAGCCACAACTTTGAGTTTGTAGCTGGCTTCATATTTTCTTCTCCTTGCCACTGCTGGAGCCTTGCTGAGTTCTAGACTGCCAGCCATTTGCTCTGGATGCGCTGCTGGAGCCTTGCCGGGTTCTTCGCTGTCTGCCATTTGCACGGAATGTGCTGCTGGAGCCTTGCCGGGTTCTTGACTGTCAGCCATTTGCACTCGATGTACGGTACTGGTGCTGTACAGAATGGACAGGTGCAGAGACTGTCTTCAACACCACACGTACGGTACGGCAAATACGCTATCTGGTCACGAGACTGTTTTTCCTCTTAGCAACAACCAGCCAATCACGGCAAGTGCTCTACTGCCTTCGGGAACATTCGGGAACATTGTACAGTCCCCTTTCTATGCCACGCCCATGCCAAGGGGAGAGGTGAGCGTGCCAAAACGTGCCAAACGTGCCAAACGTGTCAACACACTAGGCGCTGCCATCTTCGGCGCTGGCTGCCCATTACCATGTACCGTGTTTCGGACGTCCTGCTGCCTCGTCCTGCTGCCTCGTCTGCCTGGGGATGTGCAAGCGGTTGGAGGCGCGTGTACAGCGGCAGCGGCAGTCGAGGTAAGACTCATGGCGCCATTTGCTCGCTTGTGAAGCGGTTTGACACCTTCGAGTGAAGTCCTTGCTATGAAAAAAACGCTCGCTTTCGATACTTCATGGCGCGGGGCCTGGGTGTGGACGTTGCCAGGGTCGGTGGCTGTATTTTTTGACATAAGGTGTGTTGTTTCTTGTTATTTCCTATTGTGAAGCGGTCTGACACCTTCGAGTGAAGTCCTTGCTATGAAAAAAACGCTCGCTTTCGATACTTCATGGCGCGGGGCCTGGGTGTGGACGTTGCCAGGGTCGGTGGCTGTATTTTTTGACATAAGGTGTGTTGTTTCTTGTTATTTCCTATTGTGAAGCGGTCTGACACCTTCGAGTGAAGTCCTCGCTATGACAAAAACACGCTCGCTTTCGATACTTGCACAATTCATGGCGCGGGGCCTGGGTGTGGACGTTGCCAGGGTCGGTGGCTGTATTTTTGGACGTTGCCAGGGTCGGTGGCTGTATTTTTTAACATAAGGTGTGTTGTTTCTTGTTATTTCGTATTGTAAAGCGGTCTGACACCTTCGAGTGAAGTCCTCGCTATGAAAAAGCGCATGAAAAAATACCATAAAATTTTGTACCCGGCGTATAAGACGACCCCCGACTTTCCAGAAAATTTTAAGGGGTTAAAAGGTCGTCTTATACGCCGGAAAATACGGTAGTTAAATCCTTAATCTCTCCCGCCTCTGAACGTCCGTCAGTAGACGGCGCACAAACCCGCTGTAACGACCTTGCCTCTTTTTTCTCCCAGAAAATTCAGGCCACCTACTCCTCATTCACCATTGGTAACGATGACACACAACTTACCACCCCCTCAGCCTCTGACCCCCCCCCGCCCCCTTGACAAACTTCCACTCCTCGACCCCAATACATTAGACAGGCTGATTCCTAAGATCACCTCGGGATCTCGCAATGATCAAGCACCTCCTCAGACTCTCATTAAGGTCATTGACGTCATTCGTCCGGTCATTCTTGATGTCCTTAACGCCTCCATCACTTCTAAATCCGTCCCACCCCCATGGAAGTGTGCGATGGTTAAAGCTTTATTGAAAAAGCCCTCATTGGACCAGAACAACTTGGCCAACTATCGCCGTATCTCTTTACTCCCATGGATGAGTAAACTGCTCGAGAGGCACGTTAACAACATCTTAGTGGACTATTTAGAGTCCAACAGTCTGCTTCGTGCCTCCCAGACAAGGTTCCGCCCTAAACACGGAACTGAAACCGCTCTCCTAGCGGTGACGGAAGAAGTTAGAGCTGTGCTGGACCGGGGAGGAAAGGCTGCCATAATATTGCTTGACCTCAGTGCCGCGTTCGACACGGTCAACCATGCCACATTATTAAAGCGATTGAATGGCTTGGGCGTGTCGGGCGCGGCCCTGGAATGGCTAACCTCCTTTCTGGATGAACGATTCTTCCAGGGGTTTGAGGGTGAGACAGTCTCCCCCAAGCATCCACTTAGCTGTGGGGTACCCCAGGGCTCCTCCCTAAGCCCCACTCTTTTTAACGCCTATATGGAACCCCTGGAAAGGATAGTTCATCCCTTTGGTGTGCGTATTGTTACCTACGCCGACGATACCCAATTGGTGGTCTCTCTCGACCACTCTGAGGGATCGTCCACCACCTTAGGTCCCTGTCTAGAGGCTGTCGCCAGGTGGATGCAATCTTCCTGTCTTAAGCTCAACGGGGAGAAGACAGACATTATGCTGTTGGGCAACCCTCCTCCTTCTGCCCTCGCATCCATCTGGCCCCCATGTCTTGGCCCGCCTCCCCTTCCCAAACCCCAGATAAAGAGCCTTGGAATCTGGTTATACAAAGCTCTTGACTTTTCGGTCCAAGCCACCAAAACTGCCTCTACATGTATTGGGCTGATGAAAATGCTTCGCAAAGTGCCCCCCCTGCTCCCATTTCAGGCCAGGAGGATTATGGTCCAAGCCCCAATACTCTCCCGCCTGGATTATGGGAATGCCCTATACATAGGAGCCCCGGCAGCAGTGGCCCATAGGCTCCAAGTCACGCAAAACTGTGCCGCCCGACTACTGTATAACATTCCCCGCTGGCAGTCAGCTAAGAAAGCTTTGAAAGAGCTTCACTGGCTCCCAGTAGCGGCCAGAGTACAGTTCAAGGCCATTTGCATTGTGCATAAATCTTTCCATCGCACCGGCCCGGCAATTCTGCACCCCCTAACTACGCCTTATGCACCGTCCAGAGCCTTGCGCTCTAGCTCCTTACAGCTTGCAACAACTACTAAAATCAACAAAGCTCGCTGGGGCGGTCGCTCCTTTTCCCATACCGCGGCCAAGCTTTGGAACTCTCTTCCCCTCTCCCTTCGAGAGAACAATAACCATTTGTCCTTCAGAAAGGCCCTAAAAATGCACTTGTTCGCAAAAGCATGTTGATTCACACGGAGCTCGCCACAAGCTCGCCACAAGCGCTGCGAGGCCTCCGGGTAGCTATGCGCTATATAAGTGCAATTTTTCATTTCATTTTCATTTCATTTCATTTCATTTCAAATAGGATAATAGTTCAAATAACAGTTTTGAGGCATGTGCCTCGAACTATACAAAACAGTGAGTGAAGTGGGAGTTCAGGGGTGCTCTTTGGGAATTAAGGTGCTAGGGGCTAAGGTCCAAAGTACCAACAGCAGTTTCCTTTAACCTGCCCTGAAGTGTCTAGATGCAGAGGTGCGGGTTATGATGGTAGCCTCGAGCGCTACACCGGTGGAGTCAATAGGTCTCAGTACAAAGGCTGCAATGGGGGACTTGGGGGCAAGTCCGTCTGAACCCAAAGAAGGGTTGAGGTCGTAGGGCCCCCTAGGTCAAGAGGACACAGTCCGGAGTCGTGAACTCAAGCTGGAGGGCTTGGTTGCAGAGGTGCCTGTCTGGCTGCCCACTTTAATTTGAGACTCCCAGGGTTGTCGGTAAACTTGCAGTGGAGGGGTAAACAAGATAGCAGGGCCACTCTGGTTGTGGGTTTCGTCTGTCCGGAAGTCCCTCAATGTGCAGGAAGGCTACCAAAGTGGTGGTGTCTGGGATGGTAGAAGAAGAAGCCTTGGCTCATGCATGTGCCCCGGCACTCAATGTATTGGTGCAGGGGGGCCCCTGGAGGAGATAGCACCTCGAAACTAGGCAGGGAGATAGAGCTGACCTCCTAGAGTCATGAAAGCCTCCCCTGAAGTGTTGCTCCCTCAGTGGGTTTGCTTGCCAGAAACACGGTGAACAGGGCAGATTCGGTCAGTGTTTGAAAATGCAGGGGAATGGCTCCTCCACCCTAAGGGAGATGACAGCTGGTTGTCAAAGTGCTGGCAGCCCTCCAAGTGTTTGGGAGGATGCACAGGTACAGGACGAGTCGGGATGTTGATATTTTTTTGGAGCCAGCAGTTAGGCACGGTTTTTGCACCAATTTCTGTACAGGTCCTTGTTTCTCGTGGTGTTGCATCTTCTTTGTCCTTCTTCTGTTCCCAGGTAGTCAAATCTGTTGTTCTGGTTTCAGGGGGACCCCTAAGTACTCAATTTTGGGGCATTTTAGGTTAGTATATGCTACATATTACTAGTGTGACTACACCCTGTATATGACCACTTCCTGTCGTCTGGCCCTGACCCAGACGTCTCTATTTTTGCCAAAAACAAGATAGTGAAACCCTCCTCTAACTGTTCACTTCAGGTAGCCCACCATAGGTGTGTGACTAGCCTGTGAGTGAAACACGCCTCCCCAAATGTAGTTTACCACCTTCTCTGGTGCCAAATGGGCACCAGTGCAGGAGGTGGCGTTCCCTAAGTCTAGGGGAAGCCAGGGTCGCATATAAAATGCGGCACAGGCTTTGAAGACTGTGGCCTTTATATTCTAAATACCTAGTCATCCTGCTGGAGGAGGTGGGAGCACCTTCTATGAACAGGCATTGTTCCTGACCTCAGGGCATGGGCTCTGCCTTGCAGTGGGTCACACACTTGTCTGTGGTGGCAGGCAGGATGATGCCAGTCATTCAACACATTGGGAGACCAGTAGGGTAACGGGGCACTCCTAAGGTGCCCTCTGGGTTAATGTCTTCATAAATTTGATACAGGCTTCAGTATTGATATACTAAGACAAGGTGTTTGATACCAAACACCATGACTTTCAGTGAACCCATCCTGCAGCTGGGTAACTCGTAATGACTAGTGCCCAGGTGTTTATGCAAGCTTTAGAGTTTTGTCAAAACAAAAACGCTAGCCGACACTTGTTTTGTCAACAGGGCAGTGACCTATGACTCTTCAGGGCTTATTGTCGTGCTACTATTCCGATATCGGTGGACCAGTGATAATTCCAACCCGGTCGGGGCGGGTGTTCTTAAAAGCAACATTTCAATGGTGCGGGATAAAATGGTCGAGTAACAAGTAAGACAACGGGCAGGTACGCCCGTGTTCGTTGTGTCCTCTATGTAGCAGGATCCAGCGTTAGTCCGTCTCGCTTCCGTATTGCCCTGAAGAGTCACAGGTCACTGCCCTGTTGACGAAACACGTGTCGGCTGGGGTTTTTGTTTTGACGAACTCTAAAGCTTGCATAAACATCCTTTTCCACATGAAACTACCGGTGTCGACCTCTGTGAATTAATTGAACCCTACAACTGTACTTTTACCTTTCAATAACGTTATCCTTATACCTGTGCTCAGGATTTATTTTGAACTTGTTATGTGAGTGCTTGGCCTACATATTATACAAGGGTTTCGGGTCTTCCCCTTACCTAGTTGCACCGTGAAACACTAATTCTTATTCATTATACCTCACCGCTTACCTGCTTGAGCGCCACTAACCTGCTCATCCAAAATCCCTCGCAGTAATTGTACCAGTTGATCTTGCCCTTGTCATTAAACAAAGGAAATGGTAGAGCAACTGTGGCCTTGAAGCAGGGGCTCCTTAACTGGAGCTCTTTCATCACAGCTTCTCCAGAGTATCAAAATAAAATGGTGAATGGAGATCCAGTCAAGATATTCAAAGACATGTCAGAAGTGCCAAATAAGAATCAAAGAAAATCACAACCAATAAAGAAAAAAAGTCATCTCCTCTAAAGATCCCAAAGAGGCAGAACCTTCTCGTATATTAAACAAACTCATTCCTTAGCAGTTTTTTGATCCATCAGAATCCAGAAGCAAAGAAATACAAGCATTATGTAACTAAAGGAGGGAAATCAATTCTGAGCTCAATAGAAAAGCAGCCGACTCAAACTGGCTGGATTTCTAACAAGCAATAAAGTACAAAAATTGCAAATACTTTTGGCAAAGAGTCCCTAAGCACACAAGTAGACATCAAGCTCCTTATGCAATTCCTATCTTGCCTTCTGAATGGATAGATTACTTTGCAAACTTATATGTAAATAACACAGCTATAGTACAACACGAGCTACGTCTATTACCTACAGCAAAAACTACTTTTGGGCAATGGGCAAATAAATCCTCCAAACGAAAAACAAATAATGTCTCTAATTAATCAAGCAAGATTATCGGCAGCGATAAGTCCAGATGGTGTCCCAATAAAGGTGGTGAAAAATGACCTGGAAACTTTGAGTAGACTTCTAGTGAATCTTTTTGTATTGTGCTATGAATCAGGTCAGATTCCAAGCTCATGGACATGGAGTATTGTTGTCCCGATACACAAAAAGGGAACTTGTTCCTTGCCTAATAACGATCTCCAAATTGCCTTTCTGGATGCATTGGGGAAGACTTTTGCGCCCATGATCCTTGAGCATCTTGAAGAATGGGCATTCTCATCAGGGATGATTCCAAGTGTCCTGGCCCGTTCTAGACTCAATCGCTCAGTGATAGACAACATAAAAATTATTCAGACTCTGATTAATAGATATGTGGTGTCTAAGGGCCTTATTACGAGTTTTGGCGGTCTTGGAGCAGGCAGCATGCCACCGCTCCAGGGCCACCGAAACTCACCGCTGCCCACCCTGCAGTTTATAAGTAATTTTGTGGTCAGGTGGGCGGCGTGACTGTCCAGCGGTGGTGCTGTTTAAAGGCTCATTGTGAGCCATAAACAGCACCGCTGTGGGACCGCCAGTGCACTTTCCTGCACGGGAAGATATGCACCATCTTGTGCATTCCTCCCAGTGCAGGAACTGGGGGTACAAAACTACAGGGGGACCCAACATGTGCCCTACTACATGCACCCCTGTGCGCAGAGGCACAAAGGGGCCCTACCTTTTTTGCCTCACCACCACCCTTTTCATGGTGGTGCACCCGCTATGACAAGGATGGTGGTATGCTCCGTGGTGCTGCTGCAGCACCACCAGCTTTTTTGGCCTCAAACTGCTGCCAGACCGCCACAGGATCCTTGATTTGCGGCAGAAGCAGTGGTTCAGTGGCGATACAACCGCCACACTTATAATACGGTGAGTGGTCCTGCAGTGTGGCGGTGGTCAGATCGCCACCATGACTACAGATGTCCCATGGACCGCCGTAGTTGTAATAAGGCCCTAAGTCTTAGATTGTATACTCTGTATTTGTCGACTTTTCAACTTCATTCGACAGGGTGGATAGACTCACCCTTTGGAGGAAATTGGTTTGCCTGGGGATACCTTCTAATCTATTAAAATTAGTTATAGCATTATATTCATCTACATGTGGTAAAGGTCTAATAGGGGAAACAAGGGTCTGTCTCTAAAAATTCTGACTCAGAATGGCCTGAAACAGGACTGTGTTCTGACCCCTCTTATGTTTTCAATTTATTTATGTGATTTCCACTCTCACTTTGTTATTCTCATCCTTGGATAGCGCAGCACGATTTACATGTTTTATTACACCGGCGATGTTGTGTTTTTTTTTTTTTCATAACCAATTTTATTATGAGTTCAGGCAAAGTTCAGCACAGCCCTCCACAGTCAGGAGGAGACTGCCAACAACGGATAGAAAGAGATACATCATCAATATAGCATCGAACTCAGCGTTATATAGAAAATGACATCAAACTACCCCCCCCCCCCCCAACCCCACAACTACCCACCCCTTATCCCACCCTAACCCAGTGCACGTGATCACAGTCTAGCAACATGAAAAAGCCTACCAAGGTGGAGCCAGCCATTGGCCTAGGGTGCGGGATCCCCATCCAGCCGTAATGCATCATCAATGTCTATAGGGGGGTCAAGGAGCAGGCCCCGGTAATCCGCCCACCGTTTCCAGATTTTGTAGTGTTTGCGGGGACATCCCCGGGCTTCAAAAACAGGTTGCTCTAGACCCATGAGGAAATCCAGGCCCGCCCTCCAAGCCCCGAGTGGGGGGGCGCGCTCGCTCTTCCAGGCCTGTGCCAGGTCCCTCTTCGCCACCACTAGCCCCAACAACAGCAAATGGCGTTTGTAAATATTGCCCCCAACGTTCTCGAGAACATGGAGAAGGCCCAGCTTGGGGGTGCGGGGCAGGTCCCAGCCCAACACTTCTGACAGGCAGTCCCAAACCCCAGCCCAGAATCGAGTCAGTCTCTCACAGGACCATATCGTGTGAAACAGGGTACCCTCTTCAGAACCACACCTCAGGCATTCCGGGGACGCAATAAGGCCTGCCCGCCATAGGCGGCGTCTAGTATAATACGCCCGGTGGAGGTATTTGAACTGGATGAAGCGAAGGCGGACAGCGATAGCAGCACCTCGGGGAGATTCCAACGCCTCACGCCAGTCATCATCATCCAATGGACCAATATCACCCTCCCAGGAGGCCCTCAGCGCTGCGAGTGAAGGGGAACAGTGTGTGACCAGAGTGCGATATATCTGCGAGACCTTCTTGTCACCCAGGTCTCCCATAAACAGTTTAGCCTCGATAGGACTAAATTCAGGGAGCTGTTCCAGGCCCACCAGACTAGGGGTAAGGGCGTGGCGAAGCTGAAGATAGCGGAAAAATTGTGTCTTGGGCATGCTAAATTCGGAGCTAAGTTCCTGAAAGGACTTTAGGGTAACACCAGAGAGGACATGGCCTAGGGACGAGATCCCAATCGCATCCCAACCGTCAAATCCGGATAGAGATGCCAGCGCCGGTAACAAGCCATTGCGCCACAGCGGGGTCTCAGCTGTAAGCCGACCCCACCAGCCCACCCGATGCAGAGCCCGCCGCCAGACAGCGAAAACCACCTGGGTGACCTGCGGAAGCAGTCGTCTCCGCCTAGCCGAATACAGCAGGGTGTGAAGGGAGGCGCCACCCATCAGTGAATGCTCAAGAGCATAAGCCGGATCACTACGGTCTCCATACCACCACTCGTTGAGCACAAGGAGATGAGAGGCCTGATAGTAGGATAAAATATCCGCGGCCGCCAAACCGCCGCAGTAGGTTGAGAGGAAGCACGTGCGCAGCGCTACCCTGGCGGCACCGCCAGCCCACAGAAACCGGCCCAGCACAGAATTAACCGTACGGAACCACTGCGGGTCAATCTGGAAGGGATGGTTCTGCAGTTGATATAGCAGACGGGGCAAAGCCACCATCTTGAAGATGGCCGATCGGCCGTAGATATTAAGTGGCATGCGTGTCCAAGTCTTAACGTCCAGCTGGACCCGGTCCCACACCGGCAGGATGTTCCGGTCCCAAGCCACTACAGACGAGGTGGAGAGGTAGACACCCAGGTACCTCACACCCTCTACAGCCATCCGAAGGGATGCAGCCCAAGGGCAGTCCACCGTGGCACTCCCCAGCACCCACAGGGTCGATTTGCGCGGGTTGAGGAAGAGTCCCGATGCCCGGCCAAACTCGTGCATCAACTCCAGGACACGAGGACCCGTACGCTGCAGGTCAGTCATGAAAAACAGCACATCATCCGCGTATAATGCTATGCGGTCGGAGTGATCCGCACCCCAGACGAAGCCACGGTAGAGCTCATCGCGGCGCACCCTGGCGGCCAGCGGCTCCATGGCCAGCGCAAAAAGGTAGGGGGAAAGTGGACACCCCTGACGCGTGCCCCTGGACACCGGAAAGCGAGCAGATGCCGTTCCCGAAATACGTACCGAGGCCGTGATCTCAGTGTAGAGCAGCCTGACATAGGATAGGAATACCGGGCCAAGATTCAGCAGCGGCAACAGAGCAAAAAGAAAGGTCCAGCTGACCGAATCGAAGGCACTATCAATATCAGCCAGCAGGAGCGCCGCCGGGTCCTCCGAAGACTCGATCGCTTGTATCGCAGCCTGCGCCCGTCGTATATTGTGTCTCGTTGCCCTGCGCGGCATAAAACCGGCCTGATCCGGGTGGACAAGGGCCGAAATGTGCGGAAGTAAGCGGTTCGCTAGCGCCTTTGCCAGGAGCTTGGCCTCGAAGTTGATGAGGGATATGGGGCGATAAGAGTCATGGCGATCGGGGGGCCTACCCGGCTTCGAAAACACTACTATTTCGGCATGACGCCAGTCCGGTGGAAGGTGACCACACTCTCGTGCCTGTTCCAGAGCCCGCAAGTAATGCGGTCCGAGCTGTAGAAAGTACTTCTTATAAAATTCGTTGGGGAAACCACTTGGCCCCGGCGCCTTGCCTACATTCAACTGACCCAGTGCATCCCCTAACTCCTCAACCGACATGGGGAGGTCCAGGGCCTCGCGCACCTCATCGGACACAGCCGATGGGGGAACCGATGCAATATAATCTGTGATAGTGGCAGGGGAGAGAGTCTCCCGTGAGGCATACTGGCGCTCATAATAGCGCGCAAAACTCGTTGCGAGAGTTGCCGGGTCTGTAATCGCCACTCCGGCACCATCAACAAGGCCCGGCAGAGTAAGAGGCTGTAGGTTCTGTTGACACAGCCTATGGAGCATGGCGCAGGACTTATCGCCCCACTGGTAGACCCGACTACGAGTGGCCAGCCACGCCTGACGAGCCTCATCCAGCAGGACCGAGGAATAAGATTGTTGCGCCTGCAGGAGTAGGCGCAGTGCCACATCATCGGGTGCCTCGCTGTGCCGAGCCTCGAGCTCCTCCACCCGCTCCGCGGCCGCAGCAATGCCTCCCAGCCTAGTCCGGCGAGCAGACGCACACCAAGCAATATCTATGCCCCGCAGAGTGGGTTTCATAGCCTCCCAGACTGTCACTACATCCATCCCCCCGGTAAGGTTGTCCTGCCAATAATGGGCGATCGCACTACGCAGATGCTGGGAATAGTCAGGGCGCTGCAGATGCCACGCTGACATTCGCCATCGGAAGGGGGATCGTGCCCTGCACAGGTCTATTTGTACCGCCACTGGGGAATGATCAGAAAGCCCGCGAGGCCGAATCGCGGCCCCCGTCACCCTGGCCAGGAAGGCCCTCGGGACAAACACATAATCCAAACGGGACAGGGAGCCATGGACCGCTGAGACAAAGGTGTACTCTCGCCGTTCCGCATGCATATGTCTCCACACATCCACCCAGTCCAGCCCATCAGCCATAGCCCCCAACCGTGTAGGGGAGGATACAAGTGCCACTCCCGGCCTCCTCTGCCGGTCCAAAGCCACATCCATCACATCATTCCAGTCTCCGCCAATCACAGCCATGGAGCGGGGGAACTCAGCCCATAGGGCAAACAAACGTTCAGCTAAGGCCCACTGCAAGGGGGGGGGGGCATACACACAGCCAAACACAACCGGCTCCACCCCGACCTTCCCTTGCACAAAAACAAAACGTCCCTGGGGGTCAAGCCACTGACGCTCATGTACATATGCCAGCCGTCTATGAATAAGAATGGCCACACCCCTGGAACCCCTGGTAAAACCGGCATGGAACACTTGATGGAAGCCAAAGCGCTGCAAACTCAGGGCTTTCGTACCTAGCATGTGTGTCTCTTGAAGGAGGAGCACATCTGCCAAGTCCCTCTTAGCCCAGCGAAGCACTGCCCCCCGTTTAATCTTGTCCAATAGTCCTCGTACATTCCAGCTAAGGACACGTATGGAAGCGCCATTAGGCGCCAAGTGAGGAACATCAACCATGATCATAATTCTCCCAGTCCCACTCACCCCGGCCCCCGGCCCATGTCTCAGACCCCACAGTTGCAAAAAACCCCCAGACCACGTGCACCCCCAAAACCAGAACCCCAGACCCCACAAACCCAATGACCCCAACCCCTACTACCCCTCCGACCCCTACCCAACCCTCAAGCAACCAAACACCCAGGTCCCCCCCTCCCCCACCCCTATACCTCAAGGAACAATGAAGTATCTGTCGCGGCCTACGGTACTTCAGGCCCAAAACACAGCGCCTAAAGCCAGCCATACCAATGGATCCCAACTAGTCCCCCCCCGAACTAATCAGACACACTACCAGAACCACCCCCCGGTCCCAACAGAAGGAGGCAGCCCAAAGTACGTGTCCTGAACCCCAACAAACATACAGTAGAGTTATAGGCAGAGTACCACAAGAAGGTTATAGCCCATAAAGGCCACGGCAGTTGCCAAAAAGGAAGGAGTCAATACTGCACCAGCCAAAGTACATCCCACCAACCACGGTTCAGCTTCTGCCAGGTGTAGTCCCATATAGAAGGCAACCAGCAGGCAGCTCCCACGATAGGCGATCAGGAGCCTCCATCAGATCCATCCGCCTCAGGCTGTGTGTCCCCCAAGAGGGGGTCCCGGGACAGGGACCTCCTCCGGGAGCGGGATTTGCGATGACGTTTCCCCTTGCCAGACGAGCTGCTCCTGTCCTGGGACGAGCTGCGCGATGATTCAGAGTGCAGCCCCGGTTGGACGTGAGGTCGGATTCTGACTGTTTCATCGGTCCAGGCGAAGACGGCCTCCGGTGTATCAAAGAAGAGGGTCTTGGAGTTGAAGATCACTCGGAGGCGGGCCGGATAGAGCAGCGAGTACTGAATTTTCAGACCACGTAGCTTGGCCTTGGCATCCAGGAAGGAGTGTCTCTGTTGGTGGACCAGCTTGGTATAGTCCGGGAAGATCATTATTTTATGATTGTCATACAACAGAGTGTCCTTCATCCGCGCCTCTCGGAGAATGACGTCCCTGTCGTGGAAATGAAGGAGCCTGGCGATGATCGGACGGGGCCGCTCCCCGACTGGCGGCTTCTGAGTTAGGGCGCGATGGGCACGCTCCACTATGAAGCATCGCGACAGGGAGTCCGGTGGTAGCCAGCTCTCCAGCCACTGGGACAGAAAGGCCTCCATAGGCCCCTTCTCGCAGTCCTCCGGAAAGCCAACGAAGCGCAGGTTGTTCCGCCTCGCCCGCCCCTCGGCATCCTCCACACGTAGCGCCAGGCCCCGTTGTACCTGCTCCATATCGGCAATCTTCTTCTTGAGGGTGCCAACATCTCCCTCCACCGTCGTGACCCTGGTCTCAGTCTCAGCAATGCGGGCGACTGCATTGCGAAGATCTTGACGCAGCAGCATCACATCGGCCCCCACCGCGCCAATTTTCGCATCCAGCATGTCGCGGGACTGTGTAATGGCCGCCATCAAAGCCGCATTGTCAGGGCCAGCAGGATGACTACCCCCAGCCCCACCGGCTCCTCCACCGTGGCCCGTGTACTTGTCAATGGGTCCTGTCTTAGCGGCGGCCGAGCCCCTCGTCATGGCGGCCGCCCAGAGGGTAGAACAATGACACGCACCTGCAGTTGGGCCGCTTCTTGCAATAGTCCCCCAGCTAGGCCCCGATCGAGGCGTCCCGAACACACCAGGTCGCGTGAGAGTCCCTCGCCACCGGTCCACAGATCAGGTACACCCCAGGCAAAGCCGCTCCGCAAATGTGTAGGATACGTCGACGTGCCCACCGGTACTCCTGGCACGGCGCGGTTATGGGCCAACCCAGCGCAAACCACAAGTTCTCCAGCCGCCGCCCCAGGCACCACAGGAGCAGGATAGGGCAATTCTCCGGGTCAGGCGCCCGCCTGACCCCTCAGTACCCGGGGGGCCCCCTGCCGTGTCCACTCACCGGGGCAATGGATCTGGGCCGGGATCGCCAACTCAGAGGTCCGACTGCACCAGGGCCCGGTAGGCCGTAGATCTTCCAATATCCCTTTCAGTCGCGGGCCCCGCCGCTCACACGGTGAGGAAGGCAGGGAATCCCACCGCAGAGTGTCAGGAGCAGGCAGCCCCGGACCGTGGCCAGCCCCGGCCGTAAGGATCAATGTCCCGGCTGCGCTCGGACACACCAGGCCGCCCCGGCCGCTCCGGCCCCTTCGCCGCCTCCACACCACCTGCAGGTCCAGCCAGGCCCTGGGGGGGACAATCGGTATTCAGATGTCCAATGTCCGCAGCGACCCCCTCCAGCACATCACTCCACAGCGCCGGTCAACAAGAGCGGAGGATGCAGCCCTCACCAGCAATGGAGCCGCCGCCAGTCCCAGCAGAGGGCACCGCGTCCGCCGGCGGCGAGGGGCGCCGCGCCCCCGGAAGGCGGAGGGCGGCGCAGACAGCCACAGCAGAGCGAATGCCCTCGGGCGGGGGCCGCCAAACTCGAGGCCCCGGCTCCGGCAAGTCCAGGTAGGCCGCAGCCCCCCAAGGGCCTCCCTACCGGCCCAGGCCCCCACCGCCGGCAACGCAAGGACAGACAGGGCACCCCGCTGTGAGTCGCCGACAGCAGGGAGCCCCAGAGCACGGCCAGGGAGCGGCAGCGCCGGCTCCGGGTCAGGTCCCCGGTCGGGGACGTCAAAATCGAGGCCCCTGCTCGGCCGGCGGGCACCAGGCCGCTCGCTGCACCAACTCGTCTCACAGCCTCCGATGGTCTCGGCGCGGCAGCTCCAGCACCGGACGGCTCCCGGTGTCCTCCGCCAACACTCCCGTAAGTGTGGTGCACTTTGCAGGGTTCAGGGCCAGGATAAACGCAGGATAATCGGCGGGCCGGCGGGAGCTCTTAGGCAGCCACGTCCGCCATGCTCGCCCGCTAAGCCACGCCCCCGATGTTGTGTTTTTTGATCTCACGCTGATTGGTCTCCAGCTTAACTTATATGCTATTTTTAAATACGCAAGAGATAAATACCTGACTGTAAATATATCTAAGAACAAGGTGATGCTGTTTAGAGCTAAGAGTCAGTATTGCCCTTTTAAATGGAACTTGGGTGGAAGTCATTTAACAACAAATGTCTATCTTGGAAGGGTCTTCTCTCAATCTCTAGAAAATAGGTCCCATAAATCATATCATGGCTCTAAGGCATTGAGCCACTTTGGCACATTAAGAAAATGTTATAATGCCATGTACGAGCACCCTTTTAAAGCATGTCTAGAGTTCTACAGTGCAAAGATTCCATCTAACTTTTTCTACTCTCTTGAGTACATGCCCCTCCATCACTGGTCACATGTGAACCACTATGAATGCAAGTTAATTCAGAATGTATCTTCTTGTAGTCAGGCAGTTCCTGTCAAGGGGATGTGGCTATAATTTGCCCTTACAAGTACCTTTTTTTTTTTTTTACAGCGTTGGTGAATACCATTAGATGGGCCTACAAGTTAATAAATGTTGCACCAGCCACCCTAAAAGATTTATTAAAGCAGGAAGCTTTTAATGATAATATGCTTAATTACACTATTAATAACAATCTTACCATGGCCATCCCGCAGTTGCAATGTACAATTGATCATCTCCAGAAGTGATCCCCATCCCAACTTAAGCTGTTTTTAAAACATGCTGTCATTAGACTAAGTTACTCAAGCGATATCACCCACTGTCTTGCATTAAAAACATACAGCCCTACTGTGATAACATGTCTCTAAAGCAAACCCAACAATATTTATTGTTTTCCTTGGAACATAACATGCAATGTTGAATAATAATGTTTAGATTGGGTATATTTTACCTCTAAAGGATTTTACGAAACATTGGTATGGCTTAGAACTTCTGTGTAATTGTGATGTCTGCAATTTGGAGGAGAGTCGGGGGGGTTGGGGGATTTGGGAGGCCTTCGCTTTGTCTGTGGTTGTAGGAAAGGGCCCCTTTTTGACATGGTCCCTCACTTTTTTATGAGCATATGGTTAGTGATAAGATATCATAACCCTACCGAGCGCACAGCAATGCTATTGGTTTAACTACTATTCTTGTTTTGAAGAACCACTTTCTGCAGCTTTGAAATCTGTTTTCACATCATTTTCTTATTTATTTGAGTTGTTTCATTTAATCCTCTGATTAATCTTCGATTTAAATTATCGATCATTACAATCAATTATTGATTTCCAAGGTTACACTTAATCGTACATTGTATTATAATTCTATGTCAGGACCGGAGGCTTCAGATTATGCTTTTTCCTTCTTCGCTGTTTTATTTACCCAACACACAGCAGCCAAAAAGCAATAACACAAGCCCTAAACCTCCAAACAAAGGTAAAAGGGCTAGAACATTAACAAAAAATTTTATCAGAAACTACAAGTCCCATGACAGCAAGCCAGGCAGTCCACAGCTTAGTCCTTCTTCCATGTCCATACAGGTTAGAAAGGACGTCCTCTCTGTGACTACTCCCTCTTTCTTCGCTGCTTCGCAGCCAGTTAAGTGTTCTCCTTATCTCCTCATTTTTTGGGGTAGTGGGAGTTTGGTATCTCGTTACTTTGGGGTTTTTTCTTATGCAATTGTGTTTTGGTTGGCTCTGTTTCCTTTTCAGAGCCCCTAGTTCGTCGCGGGGACATTCGCGGTCCCTTACGCGACTTCTCCCAGTTCGCGGCCGCCTCCGGCCGCTAGGGGGCGCCGGAGCGTCTCGCTGGTCCCAGCGTGGTCTTTCTCCTCAGAGAGACCGCGCTGAGGAGAGCGAGCCGCCGGAGCCTGTCACCGCCTCACCGCTACGCCCGGGTCCGCCTGGGTCTGTATACAGTCAATTTCCCCGAGTTTCTGTGACGCCCCGCTGGGGTCTGTATAGCGGTTTTACCGCGGTGCCGCCTACGGGCGTTTTTGCTGACTGGGGACACGTTTTAAATTCTGCTTACATACTTTGATTAAAAGCGCGCAGGGAGGTGGTTAAACCCGGTTCCAGCAAGGGTCAGCGCGCTTGGGGTCTGTGTCCCCCCCCCCTCCGGTTTCACCGGGGCCAAAAGCGGCAGACTCTGTCTGCTATACACTTTGCGCAGGTGCTGCCTGCTGCCCTAGTTTTGCCTCGCAGTTCCCCTGCTATTTGGGCCATGGATCAGGAGGGCTATTATGAGGATGGGGAATCCCATCAATACTTAAGTGATGAGGAATTCTACACTGCGGTTGACAGCTCTATTTACCGCTGTGTGCAGGAGATAGTGGGCCCTATGGAGGACCGCCTGTCTGCCCGCATTAGTCAGGAGTGTGAAAGGGTCACTCAGGCCATCCTAAGGGTCGCGGACCCGTCAGTGGTTCCGGCTAGCAGTGCCCCGCCTGCCCCTAAGAAGTTGTGTAAGGACGGGGTTTCTGGGGAGGCGCAGGGTGTGGACCGGGACGCCTTTGAGCGCTTGCGTGACGCTTTTTTGGCCAAGGCGACCGCGTCTACCCCTGCGCCTCCACCAGCCTCGGGCCCTTTGGGGTCCGTAACCACGGCTCCCTCGTCCCCGGGTGGTTTGTCACCGAGGGACACAGATGATGAGGAGGACTCTGTGCGCTCTTGGCGCCCTTCGGGCCCCGCTGCCGACCTGCCCCAGGACAGCTCGGGCATGCTAGACCCGGATGAAATAATGCATCCGCGGTCGGCTGCCTGGACCCCGGGGGAGAAGGTGGCGAAGTTTGTCGCAGGGCGCCTCCGCAAACCTCTGGCGAATGAGGCGAGGAGCTGCCTACGGGGAGAGTGTCCTAGGCCGACATTGGAGGGCAAGGTGGCCCTTACCCCAGAGTTAGACCCAAAGATGGCCACCTTCCTTGCGAAATTCGTTAAAGATCCTCGCAAGGGCATTGATCGCTCCTGGCGGTCATGCCAGGATAAACTTTTGGATGCCATAGGCCCGATCACAAAGATACTAGACATGGCGGAGGAGGCCAAAGTGTCAGGGACGGCCATCTCTCCAGACGTACTGTCTAATTGGGCTCAGAGGGTGGTAGTTTTCCTAGGCAATGCAAATTGCGCCCTCTCCACCGAACGTCGTAGGTCCCTCCTAATTAAGTTGGACCCGAAGCTGGGCGACTTGGCCTCTTCTGAGGCGGGGGCGGTAGCCCAAGGGGGACTCTTTGGGGACCCTTTCATTAAAGAGTTGGGGAAATTCGTTTCCACCTTTACGTCCCTAGACAGGGCCCAGTCAAGCATTAAAAGAGTTTTTCAACAGCGTTTCTCCCGGGGGGCTGGTCGCGGTGGGGGCCGCGCGACCGGCCGTGGCGGTCAGCAGCAGGCTGGCAACAGGAATCAAGGCTCCGGGCGAGGACAATTTAACGCCTCCTCCAACTTCAACACCTTCTACCCCACCAGAGGCCAGCGCTTCCGAGGCAGAGGTGGTTTCAAGAACTCCGCTGGAAACAGTTCAAACGGTGAGTGTCATCCCGGCGGCTCAGGTCTGCATTGGGGGGCGGTTGGCTTTGTTTCCGGAGGCCTGGGCCGCGATCACATCGGACTCATGGGTCTTGCAGACCGTCCGAGGTTTTCGCATAGAGTTTTACGATCGGCCCTACCAGCGAAGGCCTCCACATCCTATCGTTTTTTCTCACGCAGATGCGCAGTTGGTCGACAAAGAGGTCTCCGACTTACTGGACAAGGGGGCCATTTGTCTTTCGGCGCGACACCCTGCCGGTTTTATGAGCAATCTGTTCCTTGTGGAAAAGACGGATGGGGGCAAACGCCCGGTAATCAACCTCAAAGAGTTCAATGGATGGTTGGTCTACCGGCATTTCAAGATGGAGGGTATCCATCTGTTGCGGGATGTGCTCCTTCCAGGCGATTGGATGGTCCGGCTGGACCTCAAGGACGCGTATCTGGTGGTGCCCATCCACCCTCCGCACCGTCGTTTTCTTCAATTCCTGTGGAGAGACCGGGTTTTCGAGTTTACCGCCCTTCCATTCAGGCTTTCCTCGGCGCCTTGGTGCTTCACCAAGCTACTCCACCCGGTGGTGGAACACTTGCGGAGCCAAGGGGTGCGGGTTATTGTCTATTTGGACGACATCCTGTTGATGGCGCAATGTCCCAAGAAGCTTTTGCTTCAACTTCAGCAAACAGTGTCCCTTCTCCAAAGGCTGGGGTTTGTCGTCAACGAGGAAAAGTCGGTTCTCTCTCCTTCTCAGTCTGTGGTTTTTCTGGGTTTTACGGTGGACTCAGTACAATGCACCCTGAGTCTACCTCCCAGGAAGATAGGCAAGATCCGTCACATTTTGCGCCAGACGATCTTGAGGTCTCATACTTCCCTCCGGCAGATTGCCCGGGTGGTGGGGCTGCTTTCTTCATCCATCCAGGCAATCTTCCCGGGTCCCTTACACTATCGGGCCCTTCAACGCCTCAAGGCTTACCACCTACGTCGGGGGTTGTCCTACGATCAGGTGGTCCCTCTCTCGGCCGAAGTGAAGGAGGAGATGGCATGGTGGCTTGCTCACATGGAGGCCTGGAACGGTCGGGCGATTTTCGGCCCGGTTCCGGATTTGGTGATAGAGTCCGACGCCAGCAGAGCGGGTTGGGGCGCCCGTTGCGGAGAGTTCTCTACAGGCGGTGCCTGGTCATCCGGGGAGCAGGAACTGCACATCAACTGCTTAGAGCTGTTGGCGGGGTCCTTCGTAGTGCGCTGTTGGACCAAAGAATCAGCTCGTTCCTGTGTCCTGCTTCGGATGGACAACTTATCTGCTGTCCGCTACGTCAACCACCTGGGTGGACCTCGCTCCAAAGCCCTCGCGGATCTAGCGAAGGATTTCTGGGATTATTGCCTGGCACACCACGTCTCGGTGACGGCGGAATACTTGCCGGGCAGGGACAATCAGGTGGCAGATTGGCACTCCCGGCACTTGAAGGACTCCAGTCAGTGGAAGCTGGACCCACGGGTCTTCTGGTGGCTGGACAGTGTTTGGGGCCAGTTCTCGGTGGACCTCTTTGCATCCCGCCTGGACCACCAGCTGCCGCGGTTCTTCAGCTGGAGGCCGGACCCTCTCGCGGAGGCCACGGATGCTTTTCTTCAGGACTGGAGTCAAGAGAGGTCGTACGCTTTCCCTCCGTTTTCGATGATTCTGAGGGCGGCGGCCCAGCTTCGCCGCCAGCGAGCGGAGGTGATCTTGGTGACCCCCTGGTGGAGATCTCAAGTGTGGTTTCCAGTTCTTCTGGAACTTTCTTGGGATTCTCCAATCCTACTCCCCCGGTTTCCGCGTCTTCTTCTCAACGCGGACGGGGACCCCCATCCTCTGGTGATGCAGAGCTCTCTCCACCTCATGGCGTGGAGGCTTTCGGGCGACGCTGGTCGCTCCCAGGCCTTTCGAGAACGGCTGAGGCTTTCCTCTCCAAGGCCTGGGCCGGTAGCACGGCAAAGCGATACCGCTCGGCCTGGAATAAGTGGTCTCGTTGGTGTCTTCGACAGGGCCTGGATCCCATGGTCGCAGGCGTCGTGCCACTTCTAAATTATTTGGCCGACTCGGCTTCGGCCGGCCTGGCATATCGCACTCTCAATGCAATGCGTTCGGCGATCTCAGCAGGCCACGGCCCAGTAGAAGGTGCACCGATTGGGGCACATCCTTTTGTCTGTAGACTTTTGAGAGGCATTCGCCTTGCCTTGCCTCCGGAACCGCGATATTCGGTTCTCTGGGACGTTAACCTTGTGTTGAATCTATTTTTGTCTTGGCAGCAGAATAGGTATCTGTCCTTGAAAGAGCTCTCGGCTAAATTAGCGATGCTTTTGTGCCTGGTTTCATGCAGGCGAGTGTCGGACGTGCGGGCTCTGGATGTTTCCGCGAGGATTTTTTCCCCCGATGGGGTCGTCTTCACTTTGGGGCGCCGTACGAAATGTGGATCAAGGACGATTTCCTACCCATATTTCGTGGACGTCCCCAAACTCTGTGTGGTGCAGTGCTTGAAGGCGTATGAGGAAGCGACCCTAGAACTTACGACAGCTCCTGATTGCGTTGCGAAAACCGCACAAGGCCGTCTCGTCACCCACCATTGCCAGATGGGTACGGTGGATAATGCAAGAAGCAGGTATTGATACAAAGCAGTTTGGTGCTCATTCGGCCAGAGGGGCCATGGCTTCAAAAGCCTTTTCGTTGGGAGCCCGCTTGGAGGACCTCATGCGCGCTGCGGACTGGTCCTCGGATTCCACCTTTAAGAGGTTCTACTTTAAACCGGTGGTGGATATCGCACAATTGGTGGTAAGTAAGCTTTGAACTAGCATAATCTGAAGCCTCCGGTCCTGACATAGAATCGAAATTTGCCTAGCATTGTAACGGTAAGTTTCAATTCTATTAAGGACACGGAGGCGAGGATTATCCCTCCCGGGCCTTCGGTGGCGGCAGTTCCCCCCCGTACTACAGTAAGTAGTCAGTTTTCCGCTACTGTACAGCTATAATCTTCATTGTTCTAACAACCATGATTTTTTCTTGATGGTGTTCATAGGGATTCTTGTCCTTGCACCACTGACGCTTTGTCTTTTCTTGCCAGGCAATGATGGGGCGAAACAAGACCAGTGATACTATGGCGTGACTCGCGCGAAGAAAGAGGAAGTAGTCACAGAGAGGACGTCCTTTCTAACCTGTATGGACATGGAAGAAGGACTAAGCTGTGGACTGCCTGGCTTGCTGTCATGGGACTTGTAGTTTCTGATAAAAAATTTTGTTAATGTTCTAGCCCTTTTACCTTTGTTTGGAGGTTTAGGGCTTGTGTTATTGCTTTTTGGCTGCTGTGTGTTGGGTAAATAAAACAGCGAAGAAGGAAAAAGCATAATCCTCGCCTCCGTGTCCTTAATAGAATTGAAACTTACCGTTACAATGCTAGGCAAATTTCGATTCATGCAAGTATCATTGACATTTGTCGGCGATTGTTGTGATGGTTGGCCCGATGCATTTCGGGACCGTTGTCCCTTCTTCAGTGGCCTCTGTAAAAAATGGTGAACATTCATATGTTAAAACAACATATCACGCTTAATTCAATGCATCAACTTATAAGTGCAATAGCCACTTTGAGGATTTGAGTACAACCACCTCTGTTGCTTCATTATTAAAGTACGTAACTACATACGTTCAATTCTATTAAGTCTCTACATGCATAACAATTTTGTGCGCTCATTTTTAGCATAGTTGTAAAATACACATTGCAGTTTTCAGTTTGTATACCATAAATTAATGTGTGTTAAACCTATGCCTTCTCGAGGACTTCATCAATGTAATGCTACCGGTTTAAACTAGAATCATCAGGGATGCATAATCATGCAAGGTTATACTGCATAGACCAAAGGAAATAGTTACATCTGTATTTCCTGATATTCAAATTTCAAAACGATATGAACCTAATTTATTCAAGTAAAGCACTCACATATTTGAATCTCGTAATTCCTCTTGTGTAAAATCGCAATGACTACAGGCTTATTAGTGTCTGTAAACAAAAAGAACTAAATGGACTGTTGGAGCCAAACTGACGGTAAAACGCCATGATTTTGAACCTCCGTGAAATACCTTAAAACGAGCGAGTCGATCGTGATCTGAAATATAAATGAACGTGAATTACTTCGGGGGAACCCGCTTTTGTAATAAACTCAATGTCGCATATGTTTATCGATGGAAACGCTCACCTTTGAGGAGTCGATGAATCAGTTTGTACAATGCGTATCGCCAGCATTCAGTTTCCGGGTTTCTACAAAATGAAACCCGAGTTCTCGCGAGTTTAAAAGCCTAACAGGAACTGAAACGCCTTTGAGTAAACGATCGCGATCAGCCAAACAATGCGTCGGCCATTTTAAGATGTCAAGTTTGCTAATATCGGAAAAGGGAGACTTGGACAAATCCTTGAAGATCTATACTAAACAGGAGCGCTGAGTAATTGCGAAATTATCTGAACTTGAAGTCACTTCCCTTCTATATTGAAGGAAGTAAAAAATATTTTGCAACAAATGATAAACATTCTATACATGTGTTTCGATGCACCATGAACATCAAAAATAACCCGAATGAACAAAGCGATGAATGCGATATACGACGCCCCTATTAAATGGCTTAGATGATGATAAAGGTTTATGAAAGAGTGAGTGTGTACTGATGCCTGTGTCAATCGTGGTTCATGGATATCTTCAAATGCATACCAGTAATGGTGGAATTACATTATACAAAAATGGCATATATGGAAGTTTATTTCATTCTTGTTACAATCATATTAATGGAATAAATACCAATGTTAACATCATCAATGAAGTTTTACTCTCAGGATTAGACATTACAGTGTGAGTCATCCCCTCATCTTTAAATTTACAGAAAACATCCTAAATCTAATTTGTCGTTTAAAAATAATGGTTACATTGTTTGAAAGTTTTTGATTAACATGACTTCCCATTGGGATAAGATCTTGCGACTGTCTGTCCCTTCTCTTATTTCTACTTTTTCAATGACCATAAACCGCACTTGGGATATATTGTGTTTATGTGTAATCCAATGTGCCGCCAGATTGGATTTGGTATTTTGGTTACGAATCATGTTCTTATGTTCCCCTATTCTTACTTTGAGTTTTCTATCTGTCTTCCCTATATACATGAGTCCGCATGGACATTTTATGCAGTAAATCACAAAGTTCGAATTGCAATCAGCTGTAAATTTCAAAATGAATTTGTCTCCAGTTCTAGGGTGAGTCACAAAATTTTGTTGCATTACATTATTGCAGTGAATGCAGTTATTGCACTTCCTCATTCCTTTATGATGGACGCTGTCATTCAAAGTTTTTTGCTTGAGTTGTTCCTGTAGGTTGCGACTTCTAGTGTAGGCGAAAATCGGTTTAGTTTGAAAAATATTGTTGAAATCTTCATCATTTTGAAGTAATTCCCATCTTTTTTAAATGATTTTCCTTATGTTGATGGCTTTAGTGGAGAACTTAGATACAAACACATTGCGTGTGGTGGTTGTAGGTTTCATTTTACTTTTCAGAAGTCTTTCACGATTGATGGTTTTGACTCGTGCTTCTGCTTTTTCAAGGCAATTGGCTGGGTATCCTCTGTCTTTGAATCTTTTCTTTAATCTACATAGATCTTCCTCATGTGCCTCCATCGTGGAGCAGATCCTTTTGCTTCTCAACATTTACGAGAAAGGTAAATTTTCTATCAGTCGTGGTGAATGAAAGCCCTGATATAGTAGGGTATTGTTGCGATCCGTTGTTTTGACGAATGTTTGGGTCTGTATTTCATAATCCTTTTTTGTGATCGTTACATCAAGAAACAATATCTCCTCACTGTTTATTTGATGCATGAATTTTATTCTGGGATTCTTTTCGTTTAACTCCTTGATATTTTGTTCCAATGTGTTACGAGCGCCTTCCCAGACAAGGAAAATGTCATCTATAAATCGTCGATACATAATCAGATCCTCGTACCTTTTGATGTTAGATAAAATGTGTTGTTCCTCGAACTGCGCCATAAAAATATTCGCATATGTGGGGACTCCCCCAAATCCCATGCTTGTCCCACTGATTTGCAAGTAAAACTCTTCTTCAAATCTGAAATAGCTGTGTTGAAGGCAGAATGTTAGTAGTTCAAGTATCAGGACTTTGTCAGCTCGCAGGTCTTCAAGTTGTAGTAAGGCCCATTCTGTTGCTTCAATGCCTTCTTTTAATGGGATTGACGTATATAAGGCAGTGACGTCTATGGTGCACATCATCCATTGTTGACTCTCATTCATATCAAGCCTGTTCTGTTTCTGCCAAATTTGAATGATGTGTAGGGACAAACGAAGTTCCTTTGTTAAGTACTTTCATTTGTTGAGTAGTAAGTTGTGTAGATGAAATGTTAATGACTATGTTCTTGCACTCCGGAGGTTGGGTTTGCTTTTTTCTTTTTGCCTTTCCTCTCCTGGTTTTTCCACGTTTCCGCTTGGTTTTGCTGTTTGGTCCGGTGGTCGTGTGGGTTGTTGACCTTGTGCCAAAAAAGATTCTGCTGGTGTCACTGCTCGTTGGTTTGTTAATGCTGTTGTTTGATCACTAGATATAGCTGATGTTTCCTTGTTTTGGATGGGTACTCTTGATGCTGATACATGAGTCTGCATGGACATTTTATGCAGTAAATCACAAAGTTCGAATTGCAAGCAGCTGTAAATTTCAAAATTAATTTGTCTCCAGTTCTAGGGTGAGTCACAACATTTTGTTGCATTACATTACTACAGTGAATGCAGTTATTGCACTTCCTCATTCCTTTATGATGGACGCTGTCATTCAATGTTTTTTGTTGGAGTTGTTCCTGTAGGTTGCGACTTCTAGTGTAGGCGAAAATCGGTTTAGTTTGAAAAATATTGTTGAAATCTTCATCATTTTGGAGTAATTCCCATCTTTTTGAAGTGATTTTCCTTATGTTGATGGCTTTAGTGAAGAACTTAGATACAAACACATTGCGTGTGGTGGTTGTTGGTTTCATTTTACTTTTCAGAAGTGTTTCACGATTGATGGTTTTGACTCGTGCTTCTGCTTTTTCAATGCAATTGGCTGGGTATCCTCTGTCTATGAATCTTTTCTTTAATCTACATAGATCTTCCTCATGTGCCTCCATCATGGAGCAGATCCTTTTGCTTCTCAACATTTGCGAGAAAGGTACATTTTCTATCAGTCGTGGTGAATGAAAGCTCTGATATAGTAGTGTATTGTTGCGATCCATTGTTTTCACGAATGTTTGGGTCTGTATTTTAAAATCCTTTCCCCCCCACTTTTTACCTAGTATTTGATGCAATTTTGACAGAAAGTGCATTGGATTCCTTCAGTCAGGTCCTCAATGACAGATCTCTTTCCCCAAACTGTACAATTGTTCCCCAATTCGCAATACATTTAGCACCCGCTGTAAGTCCCAAGTAAATGGTACCTCGGCTACCTAGGCCATGGCGTACTAAAGAGGGTCCCTAGGTGTTGCAGCATATATTGTGCCACCCTAAGGGACCCCCCAGCACACTCATGCATCAGTCATTGCAAGCTGCGTGACATGGTGCAGAAAAAAAGTGAAGACACGACAATGCACACCTCCTGCGTGCCATGCCTGCAGACACTGCATGCAGTATAGGTAAGTCAACCCTTCAGCAGGCCTTACAGCTCTAAACCAGGGTGCACTATACTCGATTGTGTGAACATAGCTTCATGAGCAGATATGCTCCTGTGATGTCTAAGTCAATTCTTAGATATTACAAATTAACAGGGAAGCCATTTTGAGTACATGTGCTGGACACTAATGATTACGAGTTCCCTAGCTACAGGATGGCTTCCTCCTCTTTTCAGTTTGGTATCAAACATCTCGTATTAATAAACCCACACTGATTCCAGTAATGGATTTATTAATACATGAACGAAGAGGGCACCTTAGAAGTACCCCCTGAAAATCCACTGGCTACTAGTGTTCTGGCTGACTGGTGTAGACCACAGACAGATTTCTTATCCCCTTGCAGGTGAGAGCCCCTGCTCTCTTAGGGCAGAAACAATGCCTGATCTGGCCAAAGGTGTTGTCACTTCCTGCAAGCAGGATGGCTAAGTGATCAGCATATCAAGGCATGAGGCTTAAAGGCTTTCCCATTTGGTACCAAGACACTCAGGAAAATTAGCTGGTCAGGAGGTGTGTTACCCATCAGGCTAGTTCCACGCCTACATTGGGCTGTCTGATGTGAACTCAAAACGTAGAATTCCACCATATTGTTTTTGGTAAAATTCGGTTCACTGGGTCAGTGTTATGTCTACCACCTACAGAAAATGGTCAAATAGAGGGTATAGACACTCTAAAGGTAAGTAGCGCATTGGCTACTACCTGCCACTCCCCTTAACACCTCTAAATTGATTATTTAGGTGGCACCCCCGAATCCAATAACTTAGATTCGACAGATCCAGAAGAAGAGGACAGCGAGAGCCGCAAGAAAAGCTAGAACTGAAGACTTCTGTGAACTTTTGGTGCCAAACCCATGCCTGCCTGCTTGCACTGTCTTGACAATCGCATCCCAGTGACTCGTCCTGCAGCTGAGTCTTTACCAAGAACCCTTGTAAACTGCCAGCCCTTTGCAAATTGCAAGCAATTTCCCTTTGAGTGGAGGAGCTACTCCCCTGCAGTCCACAGGCACAGAAAAGCAGAGTACAGTTCACCATGCTGCCGCTCCCTGGCCAGACCAACGCAGCAGCCCCCAGGAAGAGGCACCTGTGCTCCTGAAGGTTAGATCTGAACCAAGTGAGAGGACACCAGGGCCAACCGAAACCGCACAGGACCATGCCTGGGGTACCGGGCCCCTTGCAACAAAGATCGTAAAAGTCCAGTGCAGACTCCAACGACACCTAGACAAAGCAGCCATTGAGGGACGTCTGCACCGCAGAGACCCACTTCCAGAATGGCCCATCTCTCCTGATTTGATACCCTCAACTCGTGGGACGACAACCTCAAGGCCCTTAGACTCACAGAGCCAATCCGACCTTTCCACTCTGCATCCAAGCACCCCGCTGGGTTACCGATAAACCGGCTCTCCCCTCTTGTTCCCAGGACCTATGTGACCCGAGCCTTCTGTTGGCACCTATTTCTAGGTTGCCCCTCCCCCCCTTCTTTCTACCAGCGTAGCGTGCACAGCTACCAACCCGACCAGCATCTCTACACCCGAATGCCCCAGGGCTGGTAACAAGTAACTGCAAGTCCTTGGCCCCCTACGACCCTTAGTCCCGAAGGAGACCCAGTGAAACCGACCGTAAATAACTGTATGCAATAAATGACTTTTCTCCCATAGGAAAGCATTGCTCCGTTAAAATGCATTTAAGGGAACATTTTACTTACCTGTAAAAATTGATATTTAAAAAAGTACTTACTTGATAATAAAGTTCTTGGTATCAAGATTTATATAAAAATGCAATTTATTTTTCTAAATTGGTCCTGAATTTATTCTTGAGTGTGTGTCTCATTTATTGCCTCTGTGAGTACGACAAATGCTTTGCAGTACCCTCTGAGAAGCCTAAATTGCTCACCCACACTACCACAAAAGAGAGCATGTAGTGTAGTGTTATCATTTTTGCCTCTGTAAACCAATGGGGAATTTGCCTGGACTGTTTATGCAGTGTACCTCGTTTAGGTCCACTATATAAAGATCCAGTTTCCTACAGTGGTGGAAGCCAGAGCCGTTTTTTAGCACCCCTGTATTTTAAATGTTACATTTTTAAATTTGATGGATTGATATCACTGGCAAAGTCTCCTCCAAGTGACTCTGTGTGCTATAACTTTTTTTTAATTCTTATTTTATTTTTCTCTGTATAGTTGTGGACAATGTGTATCTATAAATTGTTGGTTTTTATTTCTTTTGTAAATATTGTTGATGTTAAGCTTGTACATGGGACCATTAGAAAGGTCTATCAAATAGCATGAAGTGTTTGCAATATTTGGGTGTCCATCGCATGGTGGGCGTCAAATGATTACAGCACAAGACCAATACTAAACAAACATTGGCAAAGCCAAATGGTCTTGCCTATACAAGAGCTATTGGTTTTGTCAATGTGTTTTTTACATTTTGTAAACCAGTGTGGCTGCTGTTCGGCATGGCTAAAAGTTAGTGGCCTGGAGTGTCCTCGAGAGGAAAGGGGGAGTAAAGTGTTGTAGAGTGGAGTACGGGGAATAACGTGTTGTACAGTTGTGTAGGAGGGAGTAGAACTCAGTGGTTCTGTGGCAGAGAGTGTCATAGAGTGCAGTGTTATAGAGTGCAGTGTTGTAGAGTGGAGTGGCATACAGTGCAGTGTCAGAGTGGAGTGGAGTGGGGTGGGATAGGGTGAGTTATGTTGGAGGGGATTGAGGTAGTGGGATGGATTGGATTGTAGTAGATTTGTTTGGAGTGGGTGGAGTGGGTTGGATTGAGTGGAGTGGGTGGACCGGATGGGGTGGATTGGATTGTAGTAGGGTGGACTGAAATGGGGTGAGATGGATTGGATTGGGGTGGGGTGGGTTGGGGTAGGGTGGATTACAATGGTGGGTGGATTGGATCGGGGAGGGGGAATTTGGATTAGAGTTGGGTGGTTTGGAGTGGGATGAATTAGAGTGGAGTGGAAGGGGTGGATTGTACTGGACTGTAGGGGGTGGATTGGATTGCAGTAATGTATTAGATTGGATTGGAGTAGGTGGATTGGATTGGAGTGAATGGGTGGATTGGACTGGAGCATGGTGGATTGGAATAAAGTGGACTGGAGTTTGGTGGGCTGATCAATTTGATTGAGTGGGGTGGATTGAACTGGGGTAGAGTGTTGTGGATTGAAGCAAAGTCGGGTAGATTGGATTGGGGTGGCGGATTGAGTGGGGTGGATTGGATGGGATGGAATAAATTAGAGTGGGGTGGATTGCAATGGAGTGGGGTGGATTGGATTGGGGTGAGGTGGATTGGAATGGAGTGGATTGGACTGGAATGGAGTGGGTTGGGCTTGAGTGGGGTGAATTGGATTGGCGCGTGGGGCGGGAGGGAGTATTGGTGTGGAGTAGAATGGATAGCAGTGGGGTGGATTGGATTGAATGGGGTGTAATGGATTGGGGTGAACTGGAGTGGGGTGGATTGGATTGAGTTGTATTGGGTATGGTGGATTCGGTGGAGGGGAGTTGGCTAGATTGGGGTGGGGTGGGTTGCATTGGGGTGAGGTGGATTGGATTGGGGTGAGGTGGATTGGATTGGGGTGGGGTGAGGTGGATTGGAGTGGGGTGAGATGTATTGGATTGAGGTGAGGTGGATTGGAGTGGCGCAGATTGGAATGGGGCGGATTGTTTTTTATTGGAGTGGGTCTGATTGTTTTGCATCGGAGTGGGGCAGATTGTTTTGGAATGGAGTGGGGCAGATTGTTTGTTTTGGATTGGAGTGGGGCGGATTGTTTTGGATTGGAGTGAGACAGATTGTTTTGCATTGGAGTGGAGCAGATTGTTTTGGATTTGAATGGAGCTGAGTGGAGTGGGGCAGATTGTTTTGGATTGGAGTGGAGCTGAGTGGAGTCGGGCAGATTGTTTTTGATTGCAGTGAAGCTGAGTGGAGGGGGGCAGATTGTTTTGTATTGGAGTGAGGCTGATTGAAGTGAGGCAGATGTTTTGAATTGGTGTGGGGCAGATTGGAGTGGGGCAGCTTGGTTTGGATTGGAGTGGGGCAGCTTGTTTTGGATTGGAGTGGGGCAGCATTTTTTGGATTGGAGTGAAGCAGAATGTTTAAAATTGGAGTGGGGCAGAATGTTTTGGATTGGAGTAGGCCAGATTGGTTTGGATTGGAGTGGGCCTGATTGGTTTGGATTGGAGTGGGTCAGATTGTTTTGGATTGGAGTGGGGCAGACTATTTTGGAGTTGGGACAACTGTATTGTAGTGGGGTGGATTGGAGTTTGGAAAACTGTTTTGGAGTGGGGTGGATTGGTTTGGAGTGGGTGGACTGGGGAGGGGGTGGGGTGGATTGGATTGAGGTGAGGTGGGATGGATTGGATTGGAGTGGGGCAGACTATTTTGGAGTGGGGTGGATTGGATTGGAGTGGGGTGGACTGGGGAGGGAGTGGGATGGATTGGATTGGATTAGAGTGGGGTAGGCTGGATTGGTGGTGGATTGGATTTGTGTGAGGTGGATTGAATTGGAATGGGGTAGATTGAGGTGGATTGGAGTGGACTGAATTGGGATGGAGTGGATGGATTGGGGTAATGTGGATTGGACTGGAGTGGGGTGAATTGGAGTGGGCAGATTGTTTGTTGAGAGGAGCTTTTGAATACTTGATGAAGTGGTTCAGATTCTTTCTCAAGAGGGGTGTTATTGTATATTGTTGCGACCTTTCAAGCAACCTCTAATTGTTGAATCTGTTCTGGCCCACATTTGACCACTCCCTTCAGGTAAATTTGTAGCGAATGCAAAATGCTTGACATCTTTTTAAAATTGACATAGGGTTTCATATAGTCACCAGTGATATCTACACTTATCATTCTGTATTGGGAACACTTAAGATTTTATCTCAAATTTCACATGTTCACATTAGATTTAATATTAATGTTTTTTCTGTTTTATGGTTTGACTCTATCACCACTTGTGGCAGTAGCAAACTAGACCTTGTATAGGATAGAGGACTGATTTTGTGATCTGTGGAAATGGCAAAGTTGTAACTGAAGTGAAGTAATGCACTAATTTATCATCGTTTTAAAACGAATTGCATTAAAGAGTTTGTCCATGCCCTATCTCAAAATGGACCTGAATTGATTGTTGTTTCTAGTAAAGGTAAAAAACATTTCATTAAAACTTCTAGAGAGCTTAGACTTTAGAATCGATCTTGTGAACTGAATTAAAAGAGTTAACTGTGTCTATAGGGGCCATTTAGTGGACCCACTACTTAGGGTTTACAGGTTTACAAATAAACAAATAGCCTCGGTGTTGATATGTGGTATCGCGTTCCAATATTTTTACAAAGATGAAGAATAATATCTGTGAAACACTCAATATACAGTTGACTGCCAGTACTGATGGGGTGAGACTAGAGTTGGGACTAGGAAATGTAAATCTTAGGGCCAAGGTTTCAGGATCATAGGTATATATTGGTGTATATGGTATTGCTATAGCGCGAACCTGCCAAAAGGCAGCAAAGCGCTGTACATGGTCAAAGACAAGCATATAGTCAACGAGTGAAAGGAGATATAGCTGGTTAGTGGATGGTTAATGCACTGTCATGTAGTGTTTTTAAAGAGGTGAATCTTTCAACTCTTTCCTAAATTGAAGTAGTGTTGTGGCAGTCCTGATGGATACGGGAATATTGTTCCAGATCTTGGGTGTATAGAAAGAAAAAAACATGCTTCTTGTTTTTTTGCTTTTTTACACTTATTAGTCTGCATTCTGATGGTTTCTTGGATGCGGGTGTGCCAAGAACCACCAGAGATGGCAAGCTTGTCTGCAATATAAGGAAGGGAGCTGTTTTTAATAGCTTTGTAGATTATGCCGAGGGGTTTGAAGAAGATGCAGGATGGCTAGGGGAGTCAATGGAGTTCCATCTGGATGGGGGTGATGTGATCATAATTTTCAGTCCCTAGATGATACGTGCTGCAGCGTGTAGAACACACCTAGGGCAGGGGCCGCTCTAGGCTCATGGCGGCCCTGGGCAGGGAGCGTAGGTAGGGGGCCCCCGGAGGAATGCAGGTGCGGAGGCCAGTGAAGAGGGGGGGGTCAGAGTGTTTGGAAGTGGAACAGAGCCGGAGGCCACCAAATCCCTGCCAGGGGCCGCCACGCAAATATATATATCCATCCTCAGAGGATTACTATATTTAAGATATATATTGGCGTGGGGGCCCCTGGGGTTTGGCGGCCCTGTGCAGGTGCACAGCTTGCACATGCCTAATGCCGCCCCTGCCTAGGGGGTCCTAGTGTGGATTTTGGGATGCCATGGAGTAGGGCATTACCACCATCCAGGTGCAAGGGTACAAATGCTTGAACAGCAGTTCATATGTCGCCTTTTGGAAAAAACATTGTGACTTTCTTTATGGGGAGAGAGAGCTTGCACTAGGCCATCTTTGTTTTTTGTAATGTGTTCCTTGAGGGTGAAGTTGGTGTCTAGGGTGAATCCAAGTGACTTGGAATACAGTGAAAGTTGTTGTTCGAAGCTGTCATGGTTCATGTCATTGAGCCATGACTGTACTCTGTCTCGTTTTTTGTTCTTGTCAAATAACAGGAATTCAGTCTTAGTTGGGTTGAGATTAAAGTAAGCACTGGACATTCAGCTCTAGAAGCGATGCATGCAATGTTTGAGGTATTGAATGTCTGATGCAGAGGAGACTGAAGTCGAGTTGTATATCATTGTCTTATTGGTGAATCTTGATGCTGTTATTTATGAGTAGAGTACCATTAGTTGCACCTTGACTTTTGTACGATTTTTTCCTCTCACAGAGCGATCACTTCCCAAGGAGCATACAAACTATCATTTAAGATAGTTTTCTGATTGTACTGCCATCTTTCTTTCTCATTGTGTATCGGTCACGATACGTATGTTCTCTGTATAATATTGTGTTTGCAGGCATTGCACTATTTAGTTCCACGGATCTGATCCCAACTTGTTGCAGTCCACTGATTATGTCTTTCCCTTTACTTTCCCAAAATTCAAGAATCTGTCATGTGTATACTAAAACTCTTCTCCAGAATTACCCAATCCTTGTTCAGGTCAGACTGTCCTTACTTGTTAGTTTTGTCGGGCTCTCTTTAGAGTTCCTGACAACCACATCATTGTCCACACAGAGGGAGGGCTGCCTAGTATAAGCACTTTTCCAACTCTCAGAAGCTTAACTCAGGGACAAGCAGACACCCAATCCGAAACATCCAAAAGGCAAGCCCAACTTTCTGATCATCCAGCTACAACAACACTTGGGGACAACGTCAAATGGGAAACACAGATCAGTGTAGCTAGGAGGGTGAAATAGTCATTGAACTGTATGGGCCTTATGGCTGACCCCTGAGGAGCAACAAGAACGGCTTTAGTTCTAAACAGAAATGGGGCAGGAAAATCACCTGTGTCCTACTCTAGTTAGTTAAGGGAATTGCTGATGATCCCCATTTATTGCACATTCTGGAGAAGGATTGGATTATTAACAGTGTTTAATCCAGCATACTGTTCTGAAAGCATGTGTGCAGTAACTGTGCCACCACAAAAGGTCAATCTAATATCATCCAGGGCTGTAACCAAGACTGACTCCATGCTTTCGGTAGGCCTAAACCTAGCTGGGTCGAAGACTAGACTTTCTTCCAAGACCACACCGTAGGTGAGTATTTAAAGATCTTTCACAGCTTAAAATATCAGCCTGGAGTGCCACAGCAGAGAATGGTGTAATTTTTCAAAATCAGTAGGGTCTTCAGTGAACTTTTTTTTTATAACAAACTAGCAGCCCGCCCCGGCTTTGCCCGGGGCAGAAGGGGGCGGGGGGCAGCATTTTAAGCCTCTGTGCACCCCCCCCCCCACATTGCCCTCCCGCCCCGACATTGGCCATACCGCCTCCTGCCTCCCGCCTTGAGCCTTGTGCCTTGAGCCTCCCGCCCGCCGCCCCCCGCCCCGACATTGGGCATAGCGCCTACCGCCTCCCGCCTCCCGCCTTGCGCCTTGAGCCTCCCGCCCGCCTCCCGCCTCCCGCCACGGCTTTGTAACCCCCCCAGGTCCCGACTTACCTCATCCGCCGCTCCTCCCTACGCTGGAGTGTTTACCTCTCCACTGCTTGACCGCTTGTCAGCTACCTCATCCGCTGCTCCTCCCCGCGCTGCCACTGCTCCTCCGCTTCTCGCCGCTCCGCAGCTCCTCCCGGCGCTCATGTTCTCCCCTCTTCCTGTTGCTGGTGAACTCCACTCCTCCCCTCACGCAGACGCTCCTCCCGGCGCTCATGTCCTTGCTCTTCCTGTTGCTCGTGAACGACGCTACTCCCCTCACGCATACGTCGCGGCCGGCGCTACTTGCAAGGGTCTACTTTATTTTTATTTCTAAATATTTTAAACAACGTTTATTTTTTATTTTTATGTAGCCTATGTCCTTTTGCTTGCCCTGAGGTTTTCTAAGATGTCTTGGGTGTTCAGATTGGTGGTGTAGTTTTCGAGTTTACCTGGCTCAAAGGTGCAAGTTCTCTCTTTATAATAGTAGTATAGATGGGTAACCATGGTTTGCTTAAATCAGGATGGGACTCGTGGAGTTGCCAAAGAAAGAGTAAGGTTATGACACTAGAAGGTACCATTTTCAACTGAGCTTGTGTGCACAAGTATTCGGGAAAGCCGAACCTGATTGTGGCAAGATAGTTTTCCTGTGCTAGAGAGTAAAATGTTTGAGAATGGGACTTATTGCAAGATAGAAACTGAGGGCGTAATAGGCAGAACGTTACTGTTTACTGTCCTGCCAAGTACCACGCATCTGGCATTAGACTGACACATTTCAGTGTGGTGATCCGTATCACAGCACGGAAATATAAAGTCACGCATTTATCGCGCCTCCTCATCTGTCATGCAGGAGGCTGTTAGCACCACTGTCAGGAAGCTGGCAGCAGTGGGCAATCCCCGCTGCTTGCAGCAGTATTGGGAGCACGCTCTGCAAGCAGGCAAGCAAACTGAAGCTACAGTGTAACAAAATTAGTTTATTGACCCACCAGTGCCTGCGCTCTGATTCTCTGTGACTGTTCATGTCACATGACGAGTGTGCCATATGTAAAATAGCAAATTGCTACTTATGGTACAGCCAGGAGCCAACAGACACTCTCATGATACCTCCACTGGTAGCACTGCCGACCGGGCGATTTTGACTCTCTGTCTGAGCCAGCCAGACCTGGACCGCCACAGTGGTAGTGCCTCACAGTGCAGTCTCGCAGCACCGTGAGGCTGTGAAGCAACTATAATTTTGACTTGACTCTTGGACCGCTGCCGCAGCCAAGTCCATCGTGCAGGGGGGATTAAACGCGGCGGAGGACTGACCCGCACTTGAACACCACTGCTCCTACAGTAAGTGCCACTACTACCGCTTAAGTCCTCCATTCAGTGTTACATGGAGGCTGGTAGTGAATAGCGTGAAAATCCTATTCACCCGGCACAGTTTAATCAACACCACCCTTTTTTCCATTGTATTGTATAATCTGAATTAATTTTACATTGCGTGGTGAGCAGTTCAAGTCACACGCTGTGTGTCAAATGGGAGAGTTTCAATCACGGGGGAAATCAAGGGGTGATTTTGTATCCTCTTTTCAGTACTAGCATTCCTTCAGCCTGGAATGGAAGAGACTAGTAGTGCAAGTTTAAAGAGATGAACAATAGACTACCTGGCTGCACAGCTAGTATTACAGGAGGCTGGAGGCTTGATGGTAGAAGACTGACAGGATATGAAGAAAAGCAAAGGGCAGTGTTGGAGCAGGTGCAGTGGGTGATTCCATGGTCGCTGTTGGACAATGTTGGACTAAATGAAGGGAAGCTAAGTCGTGAAGGTGGCTACCCTGAAGCTTGCCCAGTGCTGCGGCACGCTGGGCAGCACTCTGAATTGGTGAGTCGGTTGATTGTAGTGAGACAGGAATTGTGATACTTTATTAGCAGGAAGCTGAGATCATCCTTGCTGGGGCCTCACACATCCTATTTGGTACAGTAAGGTCTCACAGTGCCCTTCTGTTTTTTTTTTTTCATTTTTATTTGCATAAACAAAAAAGACATACCCATCAACAATGCAAGTATGGATCATATCATCATTGTGCGTATAAAGTGAGAAACAAAATACAAAAGAACTCCAACCCCCCCCCCCAATCCAACAAAAATACAAACGACATCAAATTATAAGACTACCACAAAACTATCCTACCATCATATCTAAGCAAAATCTTCAAAGTCACATTAAGATGCTAGAGCATCCTTCCTCCGCCGCCCACGAAATCGCCTCACGGCACCTATATGGTATCATCCTGCTCTGCTTCCGCTGCCCTATTCTGAAGGAATTGTCTCAGGGGCTCCCATATGTCCTTTGGTCTAGACACTGAGGGCAACTCTTCTGCATAAGTCTCCATATTACCTTTGCAGTAGACCAGGTCTTTAATCCAGTGATCTACTTTTGGGCTGCGCCTCCCACCCCACGTGATGGCCACTCTTCGCTTCACCATGAGTAACGCCAGGCGCACGAATCTACTGAATACTCCCTATACCTGCGGAACGCAGGACAACAGGCAGAACAGCGGGGTACACTGTAGCTCCACACCCGCCATGACCTTTATGTCTCTCACAACACGAGTCCAAAAAAGGGTCACCCTTCGACATCCCCAAGCAAGGTGCAAAAAGTCAGCATCAGCCTGGCCACAACGCGCACATCAACTAGATTCACGCGACCTAATTCTGTGAAGGCGTGCCGGCGTCAAGTACACCTGATGAATATATTTAAAATGTATAATCCACAAATTCCCATTCATGATAACTGTGCCTGTTAATTCACATGTATACTTCCAATCTTTCTCCAGGATCGGGGCAGACAAACAGGCATTCTATCTCTCCCAGCTTCTGTCAGGCTTACCCATACACTCTTCCTTTATTAGTCTGTATAATCTGCAGACCAATTTTTTATTAGTGGGGGTAGTGAGTATGTACTGTAAGGGGAATAGAGTAGGAGGCTCCAGAGGGTAGATGTCGTATTGAGCCCTAACGACGTGTCTGAGTCTGTGCAGCGCAAATCGAAACAACAACGTGGGATTACTTATGTTTTGTAAAGTGTCCGTGTGATAAATGTCCCCTTCAGATATAGATCCCTCATCAGCTGGAAACCCGCCTCATTAAGTATTCACATCGACGGCGCCTCCTGGGTGACCAACAGTGCCCAGTGGTGTTCTATGTGCATGGCTGGTGCATATATATGTATTTTACGTGCCAGACTTCCAATCTCCTGCCAAACAGCTAACGTCGTGTCAACCGCATTGATTTCTGATCTCGAAATGTCACGTGTCCGGTGCGTGATCATGCTGCGTAATGGGACTGGCTGGCGTCCCCCTCCTCCACCGCAACATGTGGAGTGAACGCATGCGGTCTCACCCAATAATACACATACTGGGCCTGCACTAAGATAATAGACATAGAAGTCAGGTGCCCGAACCCGCCCTTATCATAATCACTAGTGAGGACAGATCAACTCACCTGGGCATGTTTGCCTCCCTAGACCAATCGAAGTAGGGTCCCACGGAGGGTGGTAAAAAACTTTTTCGACAACACAATCGGGATGTTCGTGAATAAATACAAAAAACGCGGCAAGACTATCATCTTGAGTAAGACGACACGATCCGCCAAAGAGAGCGGAAGCGCTACCCATAAATCCACCTGTTGGTCCAGTTTAGGGTATGCCTGCCCATATTTCTCTTGTATAACTCTTTCCAGGTCTCTGTGGATCTAGACGCCAAGATATTTAACTGGGTCTAAGGACCTCATCAACGGGTATTCCATATTAAGTTGAATCGTGGATTCCGTTAAAGGTATAACCACAGATTTTTCCCAGTTCGCTACAAGTCCCGACAGTAAGCCAAATCTTACGTATTCTCCCAAAAGCTGACCTAGATACTGTGAGGGCTCACGAACAAAGAGCACCATGTCGTCCGCATATAGCAAAATGGCAACTGGGCGATAATTAAAGTTTAGCGCTGTTTCCCTATGTCTCTGCCTAATAACACACGCCAGTGGTTCCAGAACAATCGCAAAGAGTAACGGCAACAGAGGGCAGCCTTGTTGCATGCCCCGCGTAATATCAAATGGGTCCGATGTCAAACAGCCAACACGCCCTCTGGCGGATGGATCCGCATACAGCACCCTGATCCATTGTATAAAAATAGGCGGAAAGCCCATACGCTGAAGAATAAAAAACATATATTTCCACTCCACTGAATCAAAAGCCTTGGCCACATCTAGCAGGACCACCGCGGCAGACATGCACGGCTACAATACATGAAACATGTAGAAGATAGATCGCAGATTGTGCGACCCGACTGGTCCGGTAGAACCAGGCAAGACATCAGGGGTTGTAACTTAACTGCCAGTATCTTTGCCAATATTTTGGCGTCGATATTTATCAGTGAGAGGGGTCTATAAGAATCGCATTTATCTGGGGGCTTGTCTTCTTAAGAAGTGTTATAATCAGCGCCTGCCGAAGCGACGGCGGTAGTGTTACCACATCATGAGCCTCCGCATACACTTCCAAAAAATACGGGACGACCAGATCTGCATATGTCTTATAAAATTCGACCGTAAGGCCATCTGGCCCTGGCGCCTTACCATTGGATAGAGCCATAATAGCAGCTTTGATATCTTCCGCATATATCGGCAAGCTCAGATATGTCCTGTGGACATCTGACAGCCAGGCGCACACCGCGTCCTCCAAGTAACCGTCCATCACAGCCGCTGTCGCCTCACCTCTAGATGTGTATAAATCTGCGTAAAAGGTGCAAAATTGCTCGGTAATAGCAAGCGGTTGATAATGTTCCTCCCCATGGGCGTCTGTGATCTTATTGATATGGGATTTGCTCCATACGGGCCTTAATCTTGTTTGCCAACATACGGCCCGGTCTCCCCCCTCTCCATACCTCCACGCCGTGTGTCTACGCGAAATGTAGCGTATTTCTGATTCAGCCAAGGTGTCATATTCCAAGACCAATTTGTGTATCCGGGCCAATGCGTCAGCTGAAGGGGCCGTTGCGTAATTACATTCCAGTGTCTGAAGCTTAGCCTCAACCTTAAAAAGCTGCTCTCTGATGTCTCTCAATATGCCCGCTGCAGTACCAATGCACGCCCCCCCCGAATTGTTACTTTTTAAAAGCTTCCCACAAAGTGGAGGCACTATCCACAGATCCCTTATTAAGTAGGAAATATTGTTCTATAGCGTCTCGTACCGCAGCCTCATACAACGGATCAAGCAGCGCTTCCGACCGCAGCGCCTCGTAAAGGGGCGATGGACGGCCGTTGGGACTCTGATATCTAATTGAACCAGATTTTGATCTAACAGTGTGCGTGGTAGATTCTTGATCTCCAGTACCCAGTTAGGTGCCTCCCCACCTAGCAGCCAGTAGTCTAGTCGCGACTAACTGTTGTGTAACGGTGTTGCAAGCGTACCCTCTTTTACTAGTTCATTACGCACCCTCCACATGTCACTCAATCCAAATTCCAACATCGCACTCCATACAAACTGGGCCACTCTGGGAGTTCTGTGTGTTAGTGGATTAGATTTATCTAAATCAGGGTTCAGGTATGTAATTCAGATCACCTCCCCATAAAACATTTGCTTCCGGCTATTCTCTCAATTTTGCATACATTTGCATGAAACACTCTGTGTCATCTGCAATAGGCCCATACATATTAACTATGGACACCAAGGATCCACCTAACTTCCCTTGTACCATTGCACATCTCCCTTCTCCATCCACATACGCCCTGGCCGGCGTGAATGTTATACCTCGTTTAATCAAGATCAGCAACCCCTGGCATAAGATGAATAGGAAGACACATGCTCATACCCCGCCCACCTGCCAGCAACGCCGCGCTCCACATGTCTACCCAAATGTGTTTCTTGCCTCAGAGCAATATGAACGTTATGTCGAGTCAGATAGGCCAGCACCTGGCGTATTTTCTTAGGGGAATTTAGACCCCTCACGTTCCACGTGAAGAGCCTGTATGTCTCACCCATAAGGTAGCTGAGCACTCCATGATAACCAAGCGGTCGGTGTGATACAAGACAGGAGGGCCTATTTAGCGACACCAGCATTCAACATAATATGCAACTCAGCTCTCATTCCAAATGACAAAAAAACACCAAACACACAAATACAAAATAAAACCTTTTCCAATGGTCCCTCCCCCCAACCCACACCCACTCCCACTCCAACCTCCCAATTAGGTTGAGACCATCTCCTACCCACCTCCCGCACATTTAACCCAACATCCATACAACTTATCAAATGAGGAACAGCAGCAATCGCTCACTCTGTGGTGAGGTAGCCAGATTTAAGCCGTGCAGCACACCCGTGTGCCACCAACCATAAATAAGGTCAACAGTGTTCAAGACGCTGAGCAAGTATCTACCGAAAATTACAGGCAAACTCTTAAAGAAGAAAAGGGGGAATACACACCCATCATTAGCCTTTAGCAAAAATCCCAATCTATCACCACCCACAGCCCCTACACAAGCGACCCCGACTATCAAAAGTTCAATGGCTACATCATCAATCTGTGTCCTCAAGATTCGGTGAAGTTGATGGGCTCCTTAGCTCATCCTGCCATGGTTTAGCCTTGCAGATATGCTTCGAAAACTTCAAGGCAGACTTCGAGTCCGTGAAGAAATGCGCCTGCCCCTCATGAGAAATGTTCAATTTAGCCGGGTACAACATAGCATATGGAACAGAGGCAGTCTGAAGTAACTTATTCACTGGCACAAACTCCCTGCGCGCCGCCTGCACTGGAGGAGTGTAGTCTGGAAAAAAGAACGGGTTAACACCCTTGTAGCTTATGGGACTCTTAGCCCTGGCCTCACGTAAAATGGCATCTCTGTCAACATAGTTCAGTAGGAGTGCCAGTATTGGTCTAGGTGGAGCGCCCAACTTAGGTCTGGGACCTAGAGTTCGATGCGCTCTCTACACAATCATTACAGAGGACAGCACAGGACCAAACAGTTCACGCAGCAAACTATCTACAAAAGTTTCCATTTTGGAAATGGCGGTGGACTCCAGCAGGCCAATTATACGAAGGTTATTGCGCCTGGATTGCTCCTCCAAATCCTCGTTCTTCGCTTTGATGACCTCCAATACCTTTTCCATTTGTATAATCTGGATCCGGGATTCCACCTGCGAGTCCTGAGTATCCGATAGTCTGTTCTCCAAAACATCCAGCCTGTGCTTATGAGTGTTCACCTTCTTCTTCACAGCATCTAGGCTGGACGCAAGGGCGTCAATTTTACTGTCTATTGATTTCATCACGGAACGCAATTTGAGCAGGATAGTCCTGGTGTCATCCTCTGCCTTCCACTGCCTCTGACGCCCCCTGTCTCAATGGCTGGTCTCCCACGGCCTTGTTGGCGCGCGTATTGCGTGTATTTTCAAACTGAAGCTGTGACTGTTTAGGGTCAGATTTCCCCTTAATAAAAGAGTATGCACCACACCTAGCACTCAGACCATAGGTATTCGGAACTGCTGTTTGCGCAGCCCAGCATCCCAACAGATCAGCCAGGAGTCAGTACACACAGCAGTCAAGCTGATACAACGGATAGTGGGTGTGTGTCCCCAAAGATGATTCAAGGGGTCAGTATGCTAGTAGAGTCTCAGGTCGCCGCTAGTAGATGTGTCCATACAGATCTCTCTAGGCCACCCCTAGACCCCTGAGGTCACCACAATAGGTTCTGCAGGTTCACGGCCAGATTCAGTTGACGCCAGCACCGTATTCTCACTCCATCTGCCTGGGGCCCCTCTTTACCGCGCCACCTGTCCTGCACCGTGCGGACCTTAGTTCAGTGATGCAACTTCAGTCTCTCCGGAGTTCCAAGTTCACGCCAGCACCCCTATGCATGCTTGAGGTTCTTGAGCTGCCCCACCCCGCTGGTTAAGTAGCAACTGACCCTCCACAAAGCGCCCAGGCCGGTCAGCCCGCTCTGGCCCACCTCAAAGACGCCTGCGTTAAAGAGCACAATAGGCGGTCAGGCGAGGCTACGCAGCTCAACTCGCCCCCAGCACCGCGCAGAACGCCCGCCCAACCTACCGCGCCTCTGGCATCCTAGGCTCCGTCTCTGGTCAGGCCCGTAGTTAGCCCGCAGCAATGCTTCTCCAGTGCACAGATGGCGGGATCAGACCTCCGGTGCATTCTTCTTGGCAGCAGCCCCTCCAGCCACTATATTCACAGCGGAGACACGGGGCCCAACGTCGATGGCAGTAAACGACCCGACAGGGCCGGCAATTCAGTCACAGCAGGTACCTGCGCTCCAGCACCACGCGCCGCGCAACCATAGTTGCACAGCGGTCTCCTCTCCCCTCTTAGCTGCGGGCGTCCGCCATCTTGCCAGCAGTCGATCGGCGAGTTGTGCACAGCATTAGGGGGTTTGCCGGGCGGAAACACTTCAAAAGCTCATCGACCGCCGCAGATGTGAGTCACAGTCCTTTCATGGAATTTTCGGCACTTTAGGTGTGCTGAAACGGTGATATTTGCCGATTGTCTGGCTGACGGATCTCCCTCAAAAGGCAGCCGTTCCGCCTCGCGCCGTATACACGCCCCCCTGCCCTGCTATTTGCAGCAATTTTAGGATCTTCTTAGAGTTTCTGTTTGCTCAGATGGTTGTAATTTCTGATATTTATACGTTTTCCTCCTCTTCATTGCTTGATTTTGTTTGCGAGAAAGTGTAACTCATAGTCTTTGAATGTCAGTCATAATTTCACTGAAATTTTCAAAATGTCACACATAAGCAATTTGAAACCTTGGCAGCTTTGACATGGAGAAAGTTGGAAAGTTTCTTTAATAAATACATAGCTGCCAAGGTTTCAAAGTGCCTATGTGTGACCTTTTGAAAATTTCTGTGAAATTATGAGTGACATTCAACAAATATGAGTGACACTTTCTCGTGAGGAGTGCGTTGATACCGATCACCACCCTGAAATGCGTCAGTCTAACGCCAGATGCATGGTACTTGGCAGGACTAAAAACAGGAAAGGAAAAATATAATTTTGTGTACGGATGGGAATGCTAAATTCCATTGTAACCTCAAAGATAGTTTTAGATGGGTTAAAAGTCCAACTGACCTTTCCCCTCTAACAAGTGCATCGTGCTGAGAGAATAGACGTTATGGAAATAGCTAATTGTGAATAATATTCTGCTTTGGGCTAAATTATTATCAGTCTTTTGCAGGCAGTTATAACATGGGTAGTTCTAGAGACAATGAGGGTGCTCAACAATAGGTTCCCTTGAATTTAGCGTTTTTAAGCTGCAGAACGGTATTGAGTGCATATAGATTTGTAAAAGGAAACTCATGGCCAGATGTACGACCATTCGAAATTGCAACTAGCAAATTGCGCCAAATTGCGAATCGCAATCTGTGAGTCTCAGTTTCCGATGTACAACAGTGTCTGAGACTCAATGGGGTCTCAAATTACATACCTCATGCATAATAATGAGGCTGTCGCAATTTGCAACCCCATTGGGAATGCCTGGCACTCCCAGGGATGGTGGCCTGCTGGGGTCAGCAGACCTCCATGTCTTGGACTGCTTTTAATTAACCTGTTTTTTTAATGTAGCCCGTTTTCTTTAAAGCAAAACGGGATGTATTTAAAAAAAAAAAAAAAGAAACGTTTTTGTTTTGTGTCAAGGGCAGGTAGTTGTCCCTGGGACCACCGCCTGCTCTGAAAAAAGGTTTGTGCAAACATTCACAAAGGTCGCAAAACATTCTAACATAGGTGTTGGACTCGCTATTAGGAAAGGACGCCCTTGTAATAGCAAGTCGCTAACCCTATTTTGCGAGTCGCTATTTCATTAGCGAGTCGCTAAATTGGGTTTGTACATGGGCAACAGGTTTTTTGCGTGCGCAAACTGGTCTAAAACCCATTTGCGCATGCAAAAAACCGTCGTACATCTGGCCCTCAGACACTTGGGATTGCTCATAGAAGTCTAGTATGCTTTTAATGCAAAAACAAACAACAAGCATGCAAAAGTAAGAATTACCTGCTCAATGGACCAGACCTTTGCCTCAGATTAGTTGGAGCATGTAATCCTAAGTCTATACATTTTGGTGCTACATTTACATACTTTTTCCTAATACAATTGATTGGAAGCTAGAGAATGTGATAAGGATAAAGATTAGCTTTAATGAGCAGGTGCCAGGCTCTTCTCGTGGGAAGAATGTGAGAAGACCTTGGAAAGAAGATACTAGTATCACTAGCTAAAGCTGACTCTACTACTTTCCAAAATGCACACTTTGGTGTGCCAATTTAAGAACTATACTATGCTTATCAGTATGGTTTAGCTAAAATGTTCAGTGTACACACAGGATGGCAAAATGGAAACTCATTTAGAATGTGTGTAAACGTGCAGTAATGCTAAGGCTTTGGAGGTCTTCAAGCAGGTACAGAAATCAAATAGCAACTGATTAATAAAATATAGCTGCACTTGTTAAGGCACTTATGTGGATCTGCATTTTGTAGTTTTATAAGCAACTAGCTTACCCGTCACGCGTTGCTGCGATCTCAGAAGAAAGGAAATTTAAGGAAACTTGTTATGATAACATTTAATTTACATTGTGTCATTTTTATTGAAACTTATTCATTTTAATATGGAAAACATTTTAAACTGTTGTTTTAATTCTGTTTATTTATTCAAGTGCTTGTGGATACACAGTATTTTTTGTTTTTCCGTCTGGTGCGTACACGAATAAATCAGAAGGTTTCCATGTGAGAAGCATGGATTCTCCAAATCTAGTCCACACACTTGCAGCGATTGTCCTTGTGCTTTGTTGATGGTCATTGCAAAAGCGAGTCGCACCAGAAACTGTAAACGTTTAGTATTGGAAAGATTATGAGAGCCCCAGGGGGGCGATATTTAACAAATTTTTCTTTTTTTTTGTTGCCAGAAACCTTTGCGGGAGTGTACTCAACAACTTTTAACAACATTTTCTTTTTTTGCCAGAAACCTTCGCGGGAGTGTACTCAACAACTTCCCAAAGTTTCATGGCGATCGGATGAATGGTGTAGTAATGCATAAAGGACAAACAGACAGACATACTTTCGTTTTTATATATATATAGATCATTAAGGCATATATGTTAGCGAGTTTAAGTTCTCAGAAGCGATTCATTCAGTTGGGTTACACTCATGGCCAGATCAGATGCAGGTGGCGGCCTCCTTTACAAGGCAGTGGCAACCTAGAAATTAAGGGCCTGATTTATTTATTTTATTTATTTTTTAACATTTCTAAAGCGCTGCTTATACCCGTAGGCGTCTTGGCGCTGTAAACCAATTATTTGTAAATGCCTCTGAGCTGATTGACTATTGAGTGAACAACCAGGTTTTCAAAAGCTTACGGAATTGAAGGAGGGTCGGACTTCGCTTGATGTTGAGAGGCAGAGTGTTCCAAAGCTTGGGGGCGGCCACCAGAAAGCGGCGATCGCCCCAGGTGACAGTTTTGGTACGGGGGTAACTAATTGGTTTAGGGTGGCTGACCTTAAGGCTCTGGAAGGTTTGTGCAATTGAAGTTGGTCTCTTAGAAACTGGGGGCCTTGGTTGTTAAGTGCCTTGAACACAATGCATAAAGCTTTGAATTGGATTCTTTTCTGCACAGTGAGCCAGTGAAGGTCTTTAATGCTATTGGAGATGGATTCGAATTTGGTTTTGCCAGCAAGCAAGCGTGCTGCGGCGTTTTGAATGGTCTGCAATTTGGTAATGACTCTGGCTTGAGCATTTAGAAAGAGACCATTACAGTAGTCCAGGGAGGACAAAACAAGAGATGTGACCAGTGTCTTAATGGCTGATTCAGGTAGAAAAGGGTGTATTTTCCTGATCATCTTAAGCTTTAGATGTGCCGAAGACACCGTTTTATTGGCATGGTCCATAAAATTTAGGGCATCATCGAAGATGATGCCAAGGTTCCTGACTTTGGTAACAGGGATAGGAGGCATACCAAAGGTGTCAGGCCACCAACTTGACGGCCATGCTGGCAGAAGGGTTCCAAAAATGAGTACCTCTGTTTTGTCAGAGTTCAACTTTAAACAGTTGGTTGACATCCAATCTCCTATATCTAGGAGTCCTTTCTTAAATTGTTCGGCCACTTGATCTCCGTCCCCTTTGATTGCCAACACTAGTTGGGTATCGTCGGCATAGGAGGTTAGGCTCATCCCATGTGCTTTGATGGTTTTAGCAAGGTCCGACACGTAGATATTAAACAGTGTCGGACTCAGGGATGAGCCTTGAGGGACGCCGCATGGGGCTGAGAGTTGGGCCGATTGAAAGGGTCCTAGGATGACTGCCTGCGTTCTTTTGGCAAGAAAGGACGTGATTAGATTTTTGGCAGTGTGACAGATTCCAAAACCCTCGACCCGGTCGACCAAGATGGTGTGGTCGACCGTGTCGAAGGCTGCGGATAGGTCTAACAAGACCAGAATGGCTGTACCCCCCTGGTCCCTGATTACCCTGATATCGTCGGCCGCTTTAATCAGGGCTGTCTCTGTCCCATGGAATTTCCTAAATCCGAACTGGGTGTTATCTAAGAGCTGATGTTTTTCTATAAACTCGGAAATCTGGGAATTCATTGTTTTTTCAAGCACTTTCGCCATGAAAGGGAGGCTTGCAATGGGACGGTAATTTTTTAACTCACTTTTATCAAGGGATGGTTTTTTCAACAAGGGTTTTAGTAAGGTATTTTTGAGGGGGTCTGGATAGTTGCCTGATAGAAGAATGGTGTTGCAGACCTGGGTGACCACTGGAATGATATCCTCCATTACCGGCCGGAGTACTGAAATTGGGCAAGGATCCAGGGGTGATCCTGATTTGATGGAGGACAGTATGGCTTTTATGTGATCTGGGGTAACTGGTTGAAAGCTAGAGAATGTGTTTGCTGGGGGCGGGATAGGGAGACTGCCTGTGCGCGAGGGTGGATTAGAAGCAAAAGCCTGGTAAATATCATCTACTTTGGTGTAGAAAAACGAGGCAAGGGCATCACACAATGATTGCGAAGGAGGGGGAGTAAGATCAGGGGAGTTACCTGACAGTACCTTGGTAATTTGAAACAGTTGCCTACTGGAGTTTTTAGTGTTCTCGATTTGGTCGCTATAGTAGTCCTTCTTTGCTTTTGTTATCATGGCTTTATAAAGCGCCAATGCTTCTTTGTAAGTGTTTTTACTGTCGGTATCATAATTCTTTCTCCATTGTCGTTCCTTATTGCGATTTATTTGTTTTTGTGCCCTTAATTTGTCATTATACCAAGGGGCAGTTGGTTTAGATCTATTACTGGACCGTTCTTTAGTGGGGGCTGATTGATTCGTAGCCTGGCCTACCCAGGTGTAAAACTGCTGAAGAGCTGAATTAGGCTCCGGGGACAATGTAGGACGGGTAAGTTCAAGTGTTAGTTTTAATTGGTCATGGTTCAAATTTTTCCAATCTTTAAAGGACTGTTTGGGCACAGGAACTGGTCTGTTACTGCACTGATTGTGCGTGATTATTTTTGCGAAAATGACGTAATGGTGTCCGAGAGGGTACTCAGTCACAGTTCCACGTAGAGTTGGCAGACCTTCAGTGTGTAGACAGCATAGACTACTGGTCTCCCCCGTCTGCTCACTCCTCCGAAGGCTCCGCAGAGTAAGGGCTGTCGGAGGTTCGGCCATGTGTCCACCGGATTTAGAGTGGATGAACACATGGCCGGTGTGTACGTATCTGTAGGTGTGATTTGTATAGTGGAACCCTAGTTAAGGGATTTATATTAAATCTCCACAACAAAGGGGATTAACAGGAATAAGTGTGTTGTTGCCTGACTTGCTATTCGTTATGCTAGCCATATCTTTGAAAATGTTGTAACATTTATTCTAGAAAGTACGTAGGACATTATTAATTATAGTGCCATTACTTTGACTCAGATCATTCCACATACAAATTGTATGCACTCGCACTTGAGGGGAACTGTGAGGCCAGATCTATCCCATTCTGTGTCTAGGGGAAAATGTTTGTACATATGGTCTATGTTTGCAGACACAGGCACTCAGAAAGCCTGCTGCCCAGTGGGAACATAGTTTCAAGGTCTCAATTGCCCAGAAAAAAAATGCTGATCCTTTGAAGCAGTGGATTGCTGCTGAGACAGGAGAATGCAGATTTACAAATTAATTCAACAACATCATCTTGTTGTTTTATCCTCTTGTTGTACTACACATGATAAATTACATTTGCCTTAGGAATTTATGGATATGACATATTTTGCATTGGGCATCCCTGTCCTTTACCTTACTCCACTTTAAACGAAAGAGTCCTATTAAAGCTAATTGCTTCATTCCAAGTAAGGCAGTTTATAACTAGCGCAAAAACATACTGGTACCAATAATGTTTCTGCAAAGTTTTGGTCAAAGTTTAATTTGTTCTATTACATTTCACCTAGGTCTTCCAGTTGGAACATCACAATGAATTTTAAATAAGAAGATTATTTGTTCCTCGGAGGTAGCTGCACGGTTTATGAATGTATTGTATGGTTTATCCAGAAGTTTGGTAAAGCACTGTGTTTTAGTTTGTGACCTCGAAATTGAGAGGACAGTACATGCACTGGAAAGGGCAGTAAAGAGTCCGGTCAGTAATGGTAGGCTCCAATGTAATATTCTTTGACACTCCATGCGAGTAGAGTTAAATTATAAACAAAATTCTAGTGAATGAAGTGTATAAATATATCACACTTCAGAGTATTTTATGAACCTTGAACTCCTAACCGTATATGATCTCATATCACATTTAACAACTCACACGAACGTCAATACCATAGAAATACCTATATACATACACCGTAACACAAACATCTAACCATCATACCATATCAAACATCCCAAACTCGTCTACTAACTCAAACCCAAACCCAATACAATTACCTCGAAAAAGAGGTTCAGCAGGGTGGAGAACATGGCGGCTGGCAAGGAGGTCTGGTAGCGAGCTCTGTCCAAGCAGGCATGCAAGTTGATCAAAAAATGAGTTCCGAAACTTAACAAAGCAAGGAATCTTCCTGATTTAAAAGAAGAAGGAACTTACTGGTTAAAAGGGCGTAATTTCACATCGGTGTAGCCCATGACAGACGCGCCAGGGCCGGAGCAGCGGTTCTCTCGCCAGCGTGGTCTCGAAGCAGGAACCGCCGGAGAATTACGTCTGAGTCTCCCGGGAGTGCGCACACACAGGGGAGGTGTGTGGTCGAGGGCTGTTGCGGGACCACGGCCAGAGTGATCTATTGCGGCCATACAAGCGACTGGCTTGCATGCCCCACGGTGAACTCAGGGACCGGCACCCGCAGCAGAGAAGGCGAAGAAGAGAGAAGAGGATTGGGAGAACTGGCGTGTACAAAACCGGTAAGGGTGAGGGGTAAAAAAGGGGACTCTGTGGCTTTGAACACCCCAGTCAGACTCCTGGAAGAACAACCCACGTACCCCGAAACAATAGCCCTAACTAATACTAAAGATCAAAAGAGCCTCCCCCACAAAAAAAACGAAAAATTCAAATTACGATTTGCGTTACTCTTTAGGAGCAGACATCTCATGTCTGAGGTTACAGAGGGGGCAAATCAAAGCTCCTCAGGGGAAGATCGAGAAACCCCCCCCACTAACATTGTAATAAAAAACAGTAGAAAGTTGGTGGACAAGCAGAAGGCTTAAAAAACATGGGGGGTGGAAACATCAACGTACTATCAACTAAAGCTGCTAAAGCCGACCAAGCCAGATAAGGATAGAAAATCAAGGTTACGCACTCCCTCCGATACTTTTTTACGCTACAAGAAAAACTGCCATCTAAAATCTCAACCCTTGAAGGAAAAGCCAGCCTGGTAAGGCTAAAGAAACGCAAACTGCAGTGCCACTCTCCAGGGTTGAAGGAGTAGTGACACAAAACCGGTTTCAGGCCCTTGCGCTGAGAGACCCCAAAGAGGCAGGGGCGAATTCACAAATAGCCTCTCAGGAAGACCTAGAGACAGGTAACATTTGGTGCCAAAGTATACCTCAAAGCGGGCAAGGGAAAAGTCCAGAGCAACCCCCTCAAGCCGCGATGGATAATCTGTTGGGGACGTTAATTGGAGAGATGAGGGCAAATTTAGCTAAATCGGAGAAAAATCAAGAAAAGATTCAGGCAACCTGTGAAGCGCTTGTATCTAAAGTAAACTCCTTAATGAATCGAGTGCTTGTTATGGAAAATATAGTGGAACAAACCGGAAAGGAAATAAGAGCCTGCCAGGGGAATATTGGCATGTTAAAATCAAACAAAAAGGAGCTCAGAGAGAAGATTGAAATATTGGAAAATAATGCAAGAAGAAACAATCAGCGACTATTAAATGTTCCGGAGGGGTTTGAAGGACAGAACATAAGAAAGTTTGTGGTAATTTTACTGAAAGACTATATACCTGGGATGGATGAGAAACACGGGAGGAAGACATCCAGAGAGTGCACAGAGACCCTTTCAGGCTAGGTAAGTTGAGGAAAAATGCTAGGAAAATCCTAGTGAATTTTATAACCTACACCTTGAAAGAAAAGATCTTGAGTGACGCTCTAAAAGCAGGCACTTTCACTAAAGGAGACTATAACTTTAAAATCTGTTCCGACCTATCAAGAGCCACACAAGATAGGCAGTGGGAGCTGGGAAACCATATGCAAGAGCTCAGATAATTGGGGGTGACAGTTCAAATGAAATTCCCATGTCTCACTAACGATCATGTGAAAGAACCAGACTTATAACATCAGGGACCCAAGAATAGGAGGACAGTGTACCTGTGGCAGGAAACATGCGGGTCTCGAGGCTCCGAGGCCGAGGTTTGCTCTCCCCCCTCTAGGGGCTACCGCTGACCGCTGTTGCCGTCACCGCTCGCTTCACCCGCTTCGCGGGTGCCGCTTCGCGGGTGCCGCTTCGTGCGGTCAGCGAGGGGCAACTCGGAAATCCAGTGTGCCGAGGAGGGGCTGCCTACTACTACCACCGAGGAGCTCACGGGAGGCGGAGCAGCACCTGCGACTACAGCCACCAGGAGGCAGAGCGCATCACCACCAATTGCCGCCGCGCCCCCTGGACACCACGCCCCCCGCCCGGCCAGGTGCAACAGGCCGGTGCTTACAGGATCCAAGTGGGACAGTGTACCTGTGGCAGGAAATGTGCGGGTCTCGAGGCTCCGAGGCCGAGGTTTGCTCTCCCCCCTCTAGGGGCTACCGCTGACCGCTGTTGCCGTCACCTCTCGCCGCACCCGCTTCGCGGGTGCTGCTTCGTGCGGTCAGCGAGGGGCAACTCGGAAATCCAGTGTGCCGAGGAGGGGCTGCCTACTACTACCACCGAGGAGCTCACGGGAGGAGGAGCAGCGCCTGCGACTACAGCGACCAGGAGGCAGAGCGCATCACCACCAATTGCCGCCGCGCCCCCTGGACACCACGCCCCCCGCCCACAACGCCCATATCAAGGCCTCGCAGCCGTGTAGCGGGACGCGAGCGGGACGCCGAGCGAAGCCCGAGCTAAGGGCGGGCAGTCTGTGGCAGTCAGGGGCTGTCAGTGGCTGGGCTGGACCACCCCTCTGTCATCTACAACCTTGGGCCCTGAGGGTTTTCTGAACTTTGGGCGAGTGAGTAGTTTTCATCATGTCTACCCGTTCGGGAAAATCCTCAGGGGTGGGGGTGATGGAGCCGCTGGGAGCGCCATCATAGGAACAATGGACAAGTTTATAACCAGAGTAGCCGCGGTGATAGAAAAGGAGATCGTGATGACGGAACGTCGCCTTTCTCAGGACTATTTACCGCCTAGGCGCTCGTCTCTTGCTCTATGGCACAGGCTTTGTCACCTCCTACTGTGCCGGATTCCTCCCCCCCCCTGTCTTGACAAGGCCGAGCAGCCACGGCTGTCTGCCATAGGAGCAAGCATCGACAGACTGGAGAGCTTGGCAGTTCAATTGCCATCCTCTGGTGCCAGTCCTGTGGTTTTGGGCTCTTGTACCTCTGATCCCTCCTGCCCTGATAGTGGCCAGGACTTGCATCTACCACACAAAGACTCTCCTCAGGTTTTGCCTTTGCTGTGCTTGGTTCAAGTCTCTTCATATCATCTCAAGAGGAAAACGGCTGTGAGTATGCGGAAAGGCATTTACTCCAGATTGCATAAGCGCCCTAGGAAGCAAGTGTTAAGGGGCATGGGCTCTAAACTAGACAATGGTTTGGCGCCAGTGAATCCCGACAAGGTAGGAGGGAATTCTTCTTTGAGTATGGCATCTGAGGCTGTGCAGGTACACTCCAATTCCCCCGACAAGCCACCAGCTCAGCTGGACCCCGCCTCTCTTAAACAACTTCAGGACTTGTTTAAAACCCTACTAGTCCCACTTATTGATCAAGTTAGGGTCCTGGGGGACCGGTTAGATAAATTTGAACAGTCTACCCTTGATAATTTTTTCTCATTTAAAACTCTCATTAAACTCCAGTCTAGAGCTAGTGAGGACAATTTGGGTGGGAATATGGGAAAACGAATACAGGGAGATTTAGTCCAGGCCCCACCCTTGCCAACGCATGCACCTAATGCCGTGGCTTGTAAGGATTTAAGCCCTACTGCTCCAGCTTCTGCCACGGCTAAACTGGGATCTATCACCCATGCAGTTCAGGTCCATGCTAGTTCCCCCAAGGCTTCTAAAGCTCAGAAAAAGAAACCAGACAAAGCCAAGTTACCAGTTGGCGGTGACCTGGCTAAGTAAAAAAAAACTGTCCCGGGAATAGCCAGTGGCGAAGGAGTTGGGCCGGACCCCCTGGCTAAGCCCATAATGAACCATCCGGGAGATGGACTCTCGGGAGCTACATCCTCGAAAGTAACTCCCAGGAGCCCCCCGTAAATCTCCCCCCTGAGTGTCACCCATATGTTGCCGTTCTTCTGAATGTCCCTCAATTGAAGGATAATCAGTTCGAAACCCACCAGACCCTAAAAAACAAAACCTTGTACTGGTTAAAAACCAACAAACCGTTACCTAGGGGCTTGGACGGGTTGATTCTCAGAGTCCGCAGGGTAGGCTTTGTTGGATATAGCAAGAAACGATTGGAAGGTGATTGTGTGGTTGTCAATTTTAAAGACAACAGAGTAGCCCACGCAATCTGTAACCAACATCAGGTGGTGGGTGGGCCCGGGATTAGTGTGGTGGACCTGACCTATTTCTACCCGCGTCCCGTTACGAACCATGCTGGGCCAGTATTTGGGGAAACACGCCATAGCACTAGTGGATGCCCACCATATCTGGTGGTGCCTCAGTTCTACCCTCAGGCAGTTTGGCCAGGTTCGAGCAGGGGCTCTATGGGATATTGACTCAATGATGTCTGTGGGTTGGTGTCGGGGGAACATAATAGTGGAGGGCCTCCCCACCCTATCGAAATGTTGGCTAGTTTGCCATCCCCAATAGAAAACTATACAGCACCAATGGCCAGTCGGGAACCCAACGGGGGGCAGGCCTACACTGGAGAAGGCAGCAGACCAGCCGTCCAGGTCGGGGTTGTTGTCGATCATGATGCCGTTTCCGGTCACATCCCAGCTGTGACTGATCCAGTTCTTAGGGTTTTCAGCTGGAACGTGGCTGGAATCGGCAAAAAGCTGGCCCTGCCCGACTGGAACGCTCTAGTGGAAGAGTACTCTATCTGCATCTTCCAGGAGACATGGAGTAGGGAGCCCACCCACAAGGTGGGGTATTCTTCCTACTCTATTCCGGCTGTCTATCCAGAATCAGGGAGGGGTCGCCCGTCGGGTGGTCTCCTCATCTGGGTGGCTATTTCTTTGAATTGCAGGGTAGAGGAGCAGCAGACCAATTCTCCTGATCTGCTCAATATCACACTAAAAGATGTCCGGGGCCGTCCCATCCTGAATATCTATAACATCTATGCTCGTGGCACCAAGGGTGGTAGTCAGTCGCCCACAATTGCCCTCTTGGAGGGCTTGTTACGGTTATCCCCATATAAATCTTGCACCCTGGTCGCTGGTGATTTGAACTATACGTTCGAGCCCTTGGGCTCGGATGACACTTTGGATCAGGAGGAGGACAATAGGAGGGGGATCCCTGCCCTAGAACTAACCCCTATTAAGAGGTGGAGTGAAGTTATACTTCAGATTAACTCCCTTAACATGGAATTTGACCTGAGGGCCCTTAATGGGAGGTCATGCTCAGACAAGGTGGGTGCCCATACATACAACAGGCCCAGCCACACGTCAAGAATTGATTACATCTTGTTAGAAGTGGGCCTGTGGAGCTCATTGAGGGACATGGTGATTACTCCGTCCGTTGAGAGCGATCACAACTTGCTCTCTCTTACTCTGCTTCTTTGGTGGGTTGAGAGCACAGGTTCTTTGCCCCGTACCGCCGCCAGCCATGGGGCAACATCTATTTCGCATTGTGGCAGGAGGCTGAAGTGGGCAAAGCTTACCCTCTCTGCAGAAAAGGTTGCAGCTATAACGCAACTTTTGGCTTCAGCCCAAACCAATTTGGCCATTTCTGAGGACGGGCCTGTGGAGGTAGTCGGGAAGTTCTGCGACCTGTCTATGGCCTTAACCAAACTGTTTACTGTTCCAACTGGGCAAAAGGGGCTCAAGAATAGGACATTGAGAAGACAGGGGTGGTACACACATACATGCAGGGTAAGAAAGAAAATATTGGTGGAGGCAGTCAAGTCAAAATCCCAAGCCAGGATCAGGGAGACTAGGAAGCTCTATTCCCAGAGTCTACAAATAGCCAAAAAAGAATGGGAGGAAATGTTTTGGGCGGACCTTTTGGTTGCCAGTCAAGGGAAGGATGCCAGGGGATTCTGGAACCTGGTGGGATCCAGGACCAGACCTGACGACACATTGAGGACCTGTACTATTCCGTCCCAGACTTGGTTCAATCATTTTGGGGCCCTATACTCTTTAGTAGAAGGGCCTCTGAATGAGCCAGTCTCACTTCCCACCTTGGTAAGGGATAGTACCCTCGATTCCTTCACTGTGCGGGAGGTTGAGAATGTAATAAAGTCTGTGGCACCCCTGAAAACAGCCGGCCCTGATGGACTTCCAGGGGACCTACTCCGAGCCTATCCGGGTAGCTGTTCGCGCTCTACAAGACTAATAATAAATAAAATAAATATCCGACTGAATGGGCTAATTTGGTTTCCGCCCTCCTGAATGCCATCCTAGAGGGGGGGCCTGTCCCAGAATCTTGGAAGGGGGCAGAAGTGGTCCCCATTTTTAAAAAGGGGTGTCGGGACAATCCAGGGAATTACAGGCCGATAAGCCTGATTGACTCGACGCAAAAGGTGGCCGGGAAGGCTATTCTAGGGAGGATCCTCCAATGGGTGGATGAGAACCAGGTCCTATCTGACTTCCAGGCAGGATTCCGCTAAGGAACGGGCACCATTGAGCAGGTTTTTAGATTAATGCTTCTGCACTGGAAGGTGGTGGAGCTGGGCAAAGGCAGTCTTTATTTGGCCTTCATTGACCTGAAGACTGCCTTTGACCTGGTTCCTAGGGAGGAACTCTGGAGGGTTCTGCAGGATCTTGGACTCCCCCCCCTACATTCTGTCGCTCCTGATCAAATTACACACAGACAATTATGCTCAGGTGCGCTGGGGCCAGAATGGGGAAACGACTGATAGGATCCCGGTCTGCAGGGGTGTCAGACAGGGTTGTGTGTTAGCTCCCACCCTATTTTCCCTGTATGTAAACGGCGTGGTAGAGCACTTGCTTCAAGAACCAGCGGATGCACCCTCCCTGGGGGGTGTTTGGATCCCCACACTGTTGTTTGCAGACGACACCCTCCTTATTTCCAAGACCCCCCAGGGTCTCCAGAAGCTTTTGACCCGTTTTCAGGATTTCTGTTTGACAAAGGGTCTGGTTATCAATGTGGACAAAACCAAATATTTGATAATGCATCCACCACGGAAAATAGGCCGACCTCCTGTTTTAAATTCAGTTGCTCTGGAGAAAGTCTCTGAATTTGACTATCTGGGAATACGCCTGAGTAACACTATGACTTGGACGCCACACATCAACAAGATGGTTCTCAATCACAAAAGGATTGGGGGTGCATTATTAAGGGAATATCGAGCCTCACCCAAACACTTTGTGGCACCTGCAATTGACATTTCTAAAGCAAGAGGAGTCACGTCAGCACTCTACGGGGCAGAGCTGTGGGGCCACTGCAATTTGGACTCCCTATCCAAGTCTGAGAGCAAATTTTTGAAAGACTTATTAGCTCTCCCCTTGAGCACCCCTACAGTTCCTGTGCTCTTGGATGTGGGCTGCAAGTCGATTAAGGACCAGGCCCGTCTCCGGCCTTTGCTTTTATGGGCTCGCCTGTTGAGGGTCCCAGAGTTAAAATCCTATGCTGATGGGCTGTCCGAGGTGATGGGAATGGGGGGCTGGCATAAAATCAAGTGGCTGAGGGACACTAAAAACCTCCTGGGGGAGCTGGGTTTGGGGGACTGTTGGGCTACAAAATCCGCTCCACCGAAAGCTGTCCTAAAAAAACTGTACTGGGACTGGGTCTCCTGCCAACTCATCGGCAATCCACGCCACTGCAATTCGACCGCTGTATTTTTAAGAATTAAAGACATGGTAGCCTACGAACCCTACCTGGATTTGATCACCATGCCAGTGGATAGGGCTCTTTACTTTAAGTTCAGAATAGGCACTCTCCCGATTGGGGACCTCCTTTCCAGATGGAAATCGCCATTTCAGCTATCGCTTTTTTGTGCCCTTTGCTCCACAAGGCGTGAGACGGTGGCTCATATCCTTTTTGAGTGCCCAGACTATATTCGTCCAAGGAGACATTGGCTTAAACCCTTATTCAGACGTTTGGGGACGCACCAGCATTTGGTGGCACTACGCATCCTGTTAACTGACACTTCCCCTCTTATAGTTTGTGGTATCTCCAAATTTTTAAAGTGGACATGGTTGATTCGCTGCAATAGATTGTCTATCTCAATTTAATCTATTTTTTAACTAATTTATTATTGTATAAAAGGTATTTTTTCCCTTTTTTAATAACTGACACATTTGTACTATTTTGATCTGCAGTTTTAAATGTATGTAATGCTTTTAAGATATCTTTGCATGCCGAAATAAAGCTTTCAACCAACCAACCTAGTGAATTTTATAACCTACACCTTGAAAGAAAAGATCTTGAGAGACGCTCTAAAAGCAGGCACTTTCACTAAAGGAGACTATAACTTTAAAATCTGTTCCGACCTATCAAGAGCCACACACGATAGGCAGTGGGAGCTGGGAAACCATATGCAAGAGCTCAGATCATTGGGGGTGACAGTTCAAATGAAATTCCCAGTCTCACTAACGATCATGTGAAAGAACCAGACTTCTAACATCAGGGACCCAAGAATAGGAGGTCAGCCCTTGTGTAAAACAAGAACCTCGTAAAGACGTCGCTCGAGTAGGACAAACCAGCTTTGTCCAATGACAGCAGGGAGGATTCTCCTGGGGAGGGTGGGGGGAAGTTTTTTGTTAAGTATGTGCACTTTCTTTTCATTTAGATGATTTTTATTTGTAGGTCCAGGAGATAAGTAAAAGAATTATTCAGGGGAGATGGAGCACCTCTACTAACAAATATCATAGATCCATTAGGGACCTATTTCCAAGTGCGAAACATGTTGACCACTTTTTACATTCACAAAATCACACGATCACTGAGAGCAGTAGAGTAATACCCTGACCTCTACGATATCTGTTAGTAGAGGTGCTTCATCTACCCCTGTATAATTCTTTTACTCTAACCTCCCAGACCTACAAATAAAAATTGACCTCAGGGTACCGTTAAGGTAATTTTAACACACTTGCTCTTACCCTTTATAGGCCCACACACCCACATGAACAACTGTGGCGTCTCCTAAAAGATCTCCGACAAAGAGCCCTCTTGCGGGGCCTGTGGAGAACAGCAGTGCCACCCCATGAGGAGCAACGCCCGATGATGAAGCATGAAACTCGCAAGAGTGTGTGAGGGCACTAATTTCTAAAGGAGAAATTCCCGCCCTTTATTATTTGGGAACCACATATAGAGACCTTCTTCCTTTTCTTTCTCTTCCACGTAACCAAGTTGGTTATGGCTCTTTGTTTAGGAACAGTTACCAATCAGTGATTACACAGTAAGAAGGGAAACCCTTATTGGCCTGGCAGCCACAAGAAATAAAGAGACTAGACATAAAATACTCCAGTTAGAGACATAGATCCTGGATCAACAGAGGATCCTAGAGGCCGCAAACTCTAGTCTAGAACAAGAAAAGGCAAAGGAAGAAATCTGTAGAAAGAAGGGTGACCTGTGAAACGTATTGGAGGAGAGGGTAAGGAAATAGTGGGAAGCCAGTTATCTGGCAAACTACGAATATGGGGAAGGTAGCAGGAAAATTCTCGCATGGAACATTAAAACAGACTCCAATAGGAATAAATCACTGTGATACAAGGGGAGACTATGGGAGGACAGGTAGTGGAGGATCTGAGGCTCGAGAATGCCTTCACAGACGTCTTTCAAGCTTTCTATGAAGATGATCTAGTGGCTTCCAGTAACCTAGTTGATTCTTACTTGAGAGAAGCCGCAGCTCCAAGATTAGAGGTAGAACTTTGTGAGATGCTTAATGCAGAAATCATTTTATTTTAAAAACATATTTTATTAGTTTCATATCAGCAAAGTACAAAATACTGTATCACCCACAGTCTTCGCCCACCAAGTCAAATCCTATTCTTCCCCAGCACATCGTACACAAACAATCACATAATACATCCGAGTTCAATACAGTAAAGTCTGCATATCACCATACACTACTTCCTAGTGCTGCAAATCTCAATCATCTTACTAATACTACCCCTAACCCCAACACTGGTCCATCCCCCTCCCTCCCCACCGGTGTGTATTACATTAAGCACCAAATCAAAGCGCATTTCGTGATTCAACTGCAATCCAAGGTTTCCCATAATGTACATAGAAGGGGTCTTCCCCATGCATAGCATCCTCCCCCCTACTCCTCTTCTGATTGGTGATCAGACAAAGATTGTACCAACGTCTCCCATGCATTTGCCGAATCCAGTGCTTTATCATCTTTCAACCGTCGTGCCTGCTGAAATCTAAGAACACTCTCGCTACTAGCCCACTTATGCATCTCAGCCTTCCACCTCTTGCCGTTGGGACCCTCCTGTGACTTCCAGTGCCTTGTTATTTCCCTTTTTGCCAGGAGTAAACCCATATCCACAAATTTACTTGTCACCTTCGTCTTGGGGGTATGAGGGAACCAATGCAGTATACATACTGCCATGTCAAAAGTTAAGCGCCGTTCAGTGACCTCATTTAATATGTTTCCCACTTCTTCCCAAAAATCCCCCAGTTTAGGGCACTCCCACAGCATGTGTTCCAGCTCCACCCCTTTACTTGTGCACCGAGGGCATGCTGCGTCCTCAACTTTAAAATACTTCCTGATCCTACCCGGTGTCAAATATGCCCTGTGTAGTATGAAGAAATGCACCAGTTGAAATCTTGCGTTCCTCGTACTTTTCCAAGCCCTACGTTGTATATGTCCCCACGCAGTCTCCGGTATGGTCTTCCCGATGCCTGCCTCCCATTTTATCGCAAGGCATCCAGTGGTGCCAATCCCTCGTTTAACATCCTGAAGTAGAGGCACGTGACTGCTTTAAAAGTCCCTGCCGCCATCACTACATACTGACATGCCATTGTTGTTTTGGGTTCTACGGGCCCCTCCCTCCAATGTTTCCGTAGTGCATAAACCAACGCGGCGTGTATCAAGAATCCTCCCCCAGGAAGATCATACCTCTCCTGTAGTGCCTGAGAGGACAACAATTCCCCATCCTCATATAAATCCCCAAGTACCTGGATCCCTGCTTGTTCCCATTCCATCAGGGGCGTCCAATCGCCGCCGTGGGGTAATGCTGTAACCATCCACAACGGGATTTCGGGCGCATAGGGATGTAGCACTCCAGCCCTACGCTGACTGCGATTCCAGCACAATCACAACGTCTTCTCCTCTAGAGAGAGATCTTTAAGATCAAGCTTTTGTTGTAAGGTTATAAAGGATAAAACGTGCCTCAGAATCACCCCACCTCTCAAGTTCTCAGGGCCTCTAAATTCCATTGCAACTGCCTGTGTCAAGACCTGGAGTTGAGCCGCTAAATAATACAGCTCCAAGTCGGGAACCGCTAGCCCGCCCTCTGCCTTTGGCCTCACCAGTGTTGCTTGGGCCACTCTCCGTCTGCCCGATCCCCATAGGAACCCTACAATCATGAATTTCAATAGTTTAAAGATAGAGCCCGGCACCCAGATAGGCAATGTTCTCAAAAAATATAGCAGCCTTGGTAGCGCCACCATTTTTAGCAAAGCTATCCTTCAATCAATCAATCAGAGTATTTATAGAGCGCGCTACTCACCCGTTAGGGTCTCAAGGCGCTGGGGGGGCAGGGGGCTGCTACTGCTCGAAGAGCCAGGTCTTGAGGTGATTCCTGAAGCTGAGGTGGTCCAACGTCAGTCGTAGGTGAGTGGGGAGGGAGTTCCAGGTCTTTGCTGCCAGGTAGGAGAATGATCTTCCTCCGGTGGTGGCTCTGCGGATCCGTGGGATGATGGCGAGGGCGAGGTTGGTGGAGTTTAGATTGCGGGTGGGGGTGTAGAAAGTGAGTCGGCTGCTGAGGTATTCCGGGCCCATGTTGTGGAGTGCTTTGTGTGCCTGGGTGAGCAGTCTGAACGTGATTCTTTTGCTGACGGGGAGCCAGTGGAGGTTTCTCAGGTGGGTTGAGATGTGGCTGCGGCGGGGAATGTCGAGGATGAGTCGTGCGGAGGCGTTTTGTATGCGCTGGAGACGGTTCTGGAGTTTGGTGGTTGTTCGAGCGTAGAGGGGGTTCCCATAGTCCAGTCGGCTGGTGACCAGGGCCTGGGTGACTGTTCTTCTGGTGTCGGCGGGGATCCGTCGGAAGATCTTCCGGAGCATGCGCAGGGTGTTGAAGCATGAGGATGCGACAGCGTTGACTTGTTTGATCATTGTGAGAAAGGAGTCCAGGATGAAGCCCAGGTTGCGTGCGTGGTCAGTGAGTGTCGGTGCGGTGCCCAGCGCCGAGGGCCACCAGGAGTTGTCCCATGCAGAGGGGGATTGTCCGAGGATGAGGACTTCCGTCTTCTCCGAGTTGAGTTTGAGCCGGCTGTGCTTCATCCAGTCTGCTACTTTCATTCCTTCCTGGAAGTTTGATTTGGCGGTGGCTGGGTCCTTGGTGAGGGAGAGTATCAGCTGAGTGTGGTCGGCGTAGGAGATGATGTTGATGTTGTGTTTTCGTGCGATGGTGGCGAGGGGGCTCATGTGGATATTGAAGAGTGTGGGGCTGAGTGAGGATCCTTGGGGTACGCCGCAGATGATTTCGGTTGCCGAGGAGCGGAAAGGGGGGAGGCGGACTTTCTGGGTTCTGCCAGTGAGGAACGAGGTGATCCATTCCAGGGCTTTCCCTTGGATGCCCATGTTGTTGAGGCAATGTACTAGGGTGCGGTGGCATACGGTGTCAAAGGCTGCTGAGAGATCCAGGAGGGTGAGGGCGGCTGTTTCTCCGTTGTCCATCAAGGTTCTGATGTCGTCTGTGGCTGCGATGAGGGCGGTCTTGGTGCTGTGTTTTGCTCGAAATCCGGACTGTGAAGGGTCGAGCGAGTTGTTGTCCTCGAGGAAGGCGGTCAGCTGTTGGTTGACGGTCTTCTTGATGACTTCCCATCATGGATAGCGGAAGCGTAGACCAGAAGGCCATGCTACCTTTCAGAGCTCTCACGCATCTCCCTATGTTCCCTTCCAGCATGTTGTTGGCCTCATGATAGACATGGACACCTGGGTATGCCAAACACGTCGGTTCCCAGCGCACTGCCCGAGATATGGAGGGTGGTAACTCGCCAATCTTCACTGGGAATAAACACGTCTTATTCCAGTTCACCCGTAATCCTGAAATGTCGCCAAACTCCGACAACAAGCCCGCTGCGCCATCCAGTGCACCCTCCGCATCCGCTAGAAACATCAATAGATCATCCGCATACAACGAAATGTATTGTCAATCGCCTCTGAACCTCAGGCCCTCATAGCTCTTTCCTAATCTGGCTCTTGCTGCCAAAGGCTCTGTTGCCAGGGCAAACAATAGCGGAGAGAGCTAGCAGCCCTGTCTCGTCCCGCAGGCCACTCGGTATTGGGGCGATATCAACGCTCCCACCTTCACTCTGGCCACCGCGGAGGTATACAGCACCCGGGTCCAGTTTACAAATTCATCTCCCAGTCCAAAATGCCCTAGTGTCTTATATAAATACAACCACTCCAAACTATCAAAGCTTTCTCTATATCCACTGAAAGCACCATGGGCATAGGCGCGCCAGGTTGATCCTACCCTAAAATCCTCACTAATCTCCGCATGTTAGTAGCTGTATTCCTTGTGGGGATAAACCCAGCCTGATCGCCATGGATCAGGCCAGTCATATGCTGCAGGAGACGAGACGCCAATATCCTACTCAAGATCTTATAATCCGTAGTCAACATTGATAATGGTCGGTAGGCATCCGTGTCAGAGTACTCTCGCGCAGGTTTTAACAGTGGGATGACGAGCGCCTTTCTCATGGACATAGGAAGTTGACCTAATTCTTTTGCCTCTCTATAAACCTCCAGCAACCGCGGAGCCAATAGGTCCACATACTGCGAGTAGAATTCTACGGGCAATCCATCTACTCCCGGCATCTTGTTGCGGGCCATATGCTTAATGGCGCTCCTAATTTCCTCCAGCGTTATATCTTGGCCCAAACATTTAGCTTGTTCCTCTTCTAACTGTGGGAGGAGCACACTTTCCAAGAAGGCTTCAATTTCCGGTTCCCCCGCTACCAGTGAGCTTTCATACAATGCCTCATAGTACTCCAAGAACCGGGCCAAGATCTCACGCTGGGTGTATATAGCGTTACCATCTTGGGCCTTCAATGCCATAATTGGAGAGCCCCATGTCGTTGGGTTGGCCAACCACGCTAAGAGCGTCCCCGCCTTGTCCCCCTCAGCATGAGCCTTCGTAACATAGGTTTTATAATCGAAGCATCGCAGTCTCTCAATCTCCCCTGCTACGGCTTCCTTTGCTGCCAGTACTTCTACTTGCACTTCGGGATGTCCAGGTCTGCTGACCGCAATCTACTCTCAGCCTGGTCCACGTCCTGTAGCAACATCTTCCGTACTCCTACGTGCTTACTAATACAGAGCCCCCGTATCACCACCTTAAAGGCATCCCACTCCATCGTCCTAGTGGAAGCCGTACCTGCATTCTCATTAAAATGATGTGTTATCCCATCTCCAACCTCCCTCTGAAAAGCCCGATCTTCTAATGTTTTGGGGTGCAGCCTCCAAGTGGGGATGTCAGATTTTGTCGCCATCCAGTGCATAGTAAACAATAACGGGTTGTGATCAGACAATGTCCTAGCAAGATATTCTGAGTGCACTATGGAGGGCGCTTTCGATGTGGAGCATAAGACTGCATCTAGTCGAACATGTAGTTCGTGCATTGCAGAGAAGTAGGAATAATCCCGGTCTTGCGGGTGGTGGACCCGCCATATGTCCACTAAGTTCCATCTGTTTTTGGCCAATCTGCGGATAGGAGAATCCACCAGAGGGGGGTGTGATCTGTCCTGTAACACATCCACTATGGAATTAAAATCCCCTCCTATCACTACCGGGCCTGTAAAGTAATGTGCTAAAGGGCCTGACAAGTGGTCTAAGAAGCGTGCCTGGTCAGCGTTTGGTGCATATATACTACACAGAGCTATGTCTCTACCATGCAATCGCCCCTCCACCGCTACAAATCAGCCTTCAGGGTCGATAGTTTGTCTTGTAAGTTGAAATAGAAACCCCGCTCTTATCCAGATCAATGCCCCCCATGTAAACGCAGAGTATGTGGTGCTAAAAACCTGCCCTCTCCACCTACGCTGCAGCGCCAGACCTTCTGCCTTAGTGAGGTGGGTTTCTTGGAGCAGTGCTATATGTACTCCTCTCCTGACCAAATATGCGTGAATCTTGTGGTGCCTCGTCATTGTATGAAGCCCCCTCACATTCCAAGTGACACAACGTAGATCAGGTACCGCCCCCATCACAGTAGAATAATGTCCACAGTTCACTCCGTACTTTAGTAACCACACCGGTGATCCCCCCTCCCCAACACTTCCCCCAACTCCCCTGCCCCCCCTAACCCCCAGGAACAGGACCTAGAACAAAACTGCTAGTCCCCATCCAAACCATTTCAAAAACCAACATACACCTAAGCCCACCAGTAGTCACTGCGGGGTCACCTTATGGGCAATGGGGGGGGGGTGCTCAGTGCCAACCGGTGTCCACTTACTTTCCAGGACTATCCCCGCTTCGAAACCCCGGATAAACATAACATTCTCTTCCCCCTCACGCACCATTTCTGGTTCCATTGATCATCCATTACCTTTTCGAGCTTGCCCTTGCATAACGGGTTCATAAAGACCCCCACCCGCGCAGCACCAAATGTTATCTCCTATTTCCTCAACAACATCTACAAGCCCCCTCCTCACTCCCAGCAGTCACACAACAGCCTCCCAGGGTGCAACCCTTACTCGGCCATCAGTCCGTTCGCTGTCGCCGGTGTGACCGGTGGTAGACGTATGCTGTCTGTCTACGAGGTCTCAGTGTCCAAGTGGACTTTGTCTTTCTCCGAGTCCGTACACTCCGGCGATTGCACCATTTGTTAACCCGACAAAGCAGACACTGCCTCCAGCACTCCCCGTCGCTCCACCTCAGTTTGCGATGTCGATGGCTTCCATAGGCCTCGCCTCTGGTGTCGAAGAAGTTGCGATTTGCGTAGCTGAAACTCTTCCGAAAGTTCCTGGGCCTGCCTTTCCGTTCCATCCTTTCCAGCTCTGTAAGATTCCAGCCACGTCCATGCCTCCTCTGGCGTTTCATGGAAACTAGTCCAACCATCTAAAATTATTCTCAATTTGGCCGGAAACAACAAGGAGTACTGGCGACCCTCCAACCTTAATTCTTTTTTGACTGACAGGAAGGACGCACGGCGCCGCTGGATCTCAAATGTATCGTCCGTAAAGAGATTAACTTTACTATTTCCCACTTGAAATGGGCCATCGGTGCGTGCCTTTTGGAGTAACAAGTCTCTGTCCTTAAAATGCAGTAATCGCGCCACCACCGGTCAGGGGGGACGCCCCTGCTGTTGCGGCTTCGCGGGTACTCTGTGTGCTCGTTCCCGGGTGTAAAAGGGAGACAATCCATCAGGAGCCACCACCGATTGCAACCAGCTCTCTAGATATTGCACCATGTTCGACCCCTCCACTTTTTCAGGCAGGCCCCTTAATGCAGAAATCATTATGGAGGAAGTGATGGATGCATTAAAGAGACTGAAGAGAGGAAAGGCAGCAGGACCGGATGCATTACGAAGCGAGCTATATAAGGTCCTAAATGAAACACTGGCTCCCAGATTAATAGATTGATTTAATTTGGTTTTCTTTAAAAGCTCAGCCTTCCCAAAAACCTGGAATGATGCTACTATCAGTCTAATTTTAAAACCAGGAAAATGTGAGTCATATAGACCATTCTCTCCTAAATAATGATTACAAAATTTATATGCAGATTTTAGCAACAAGACTAGGCCGTATCACCAGCAATTTAATCCATGGAGATCAGAAAGGCTTCATGAAGGGGAGACAAATGCACAACCTTACCCATCAACTAATCGGAGCTATCGATATTGCCACCCAAAAAAACATCCCACTGGCTATTCTCAAATTTGATGCTGCAAAGGCATTCAACCGAGTAAATTGGATGTTCCTGCACAGAGTAATACTTCATTATGGATTAGGCGACAATTTTTCAAATGCAGTAGCGAAAATATACACTGCCCCGGTGACAAAAATTCTCATAGACGGCAACCTCACGAAAGAAATCCAAATTAAAAGAGGCACGTGTCAAGGCTGCCCCCTCTCTCCTCACTTATTTAACTTATACATAGAGCCTCTAGCTAGCCAGATAAGCAGATCGCAAGGTGTTATTCCTTATAATTTTAAATGTTGGGTTAAAAAAGTGGCCTGAAACGCCGACGATCTGATGGTGCTCACAAGCGACCCGAGTACATCCCTTCCCACAATCACAAATCTGTTAAATGATTTAGGGGAGATTTCCGGGTATCAGGTTAATCATCAGAAAACAGAAATAATGGTGTGGAATTCCCAATTACCAACAGTAAAAACAAAAAACAGAATAAGGTACTTAGTGATCGAAGTTCTAAACAAGATTGATTAGATTGCTCGAGTAAATTTAGATATAAGAGCGAAGGAAACAAGAAAATTGCTAAGATCATGGATCAGTCTACCCCTTTCGTTTATTGGAAGATCTAATATCATAACAATTTCTATTTTGCCAAAGTTCCCCTACATCTTTAATGCGATCCCTCTGGAGTTTGGGACTCAGTGGACCAAGAAAATTCAAGGTGAATTCAATGGATTCCTATGGGCCTCAAAGAGGGTGAGGGTGGCATGGAAAAAACTACGAGGAGGAAAAATCAAGGCGGTATTGCCAGCCCAAGCTTTCCAGGATTCTTCTTGTTATGTTATGTTATGTTATAACAAGTTTTATTAAGCGCTCAGCTACTCGGACCGAGTGTCCGGGCGCTGTCAGACCCAACACAACACAACCATCACGGCCAGGGGAGTTAATTGCAGAACAACCACGTCTTCAGCTCCTTCCTAAAAGACAAAAGGGTCCCGCATTTCCTAAGTGACAGTGGCAGTGCATTCCAGGCTCGAGGACCAAAATAGCCAAAAGAGCGGCCCCAGATGCGAGCGCGCCTGACTGCTGGGACAGAGGCCAGTGAAAGCGACGCAGAGCGAAGTGCTGTGGATGGTATGTGAAATCCCAGCCGCTTCCTTAGGTAACCTGCACCAGAGCCATGGAGTGCCTTAAATGCCAAGGTCAACGTCTTAAACTCGATGAGTTTCCGTATCGGAAGCCAATGGAGGGATTTCAGCAGGCCCGCAGCGTGAGACCTCCTACCAAGGCCAAAGATGGCACGGGCGGCAGAGTTCTGCACCACCTGCAGGCGTGAGAGAAGATAATCAGGGAGGCCGAGGTAGAGTACGTTGGCGTAGTCAAGCCTAGATCCTACCAAAGCCTGCACTATACTTTTCCTGTGGGCGATGGATAGAAAAGGAAGGAATTTCCTGAGCATTCTCAGTATCCTGACAATCTTCAGTGGAGAAATTCAGAAAGCTGGACAAATCCAGAGGGAAAAGCAATAGGACTACATTTTGGGAAACATGAGACAATAACATACACATGATAGGGTAGAGAGAGATGTCCGATGATTACTTACAATGTAATAAAAAAAATGCAAATTCGGGGATGGTCATCTTGGGGGCTCCGTGAGAGACCATCTTGGAGAATTTGGAGATTTCAAGACACAATCTCACTGTAAGGTGTGAAGGCAGTCCTTTCTTCGAAAGTATGAGAAAAATTCCCACTCAGAAGCAAGCCAAAAGAAAAACGGGATCTTGTCTGCTCATATCTCAATTAAAATAAATATATAAACTTAACTCAGGAACATAATACTTTTCCACTCCAGCAATCATGTCACCTGTAGAGTCGCTTACCTTCCACAACCTAGAATATGAAGGCCAGACCGTCAGCCTGAAACTGAAGTTCAGCCAACGAGGGATCTGTAAATTGGATAGAAATTGTGCATAAGAAAAACAGACTGCTACCTGGTGGCCTTCACTGAAGACAGCATTAGAGACATTATTGACCTTAGCATCAACCCAGTTGACATTCCTAGGGTGCCCGTACAAGACATTCCCAAATGGCTTTACTACATTGCCCATGTTTCTTGGTAATGTCAATAAAATCATCAATTCACTCAGAAACCCCGTACAAAAATGACCTTATCTATTATCATTTTTTCCATACTTCAAGCCAGTAAACAAATCATTGGCTCCTCCCTTGTGAGAGGCAGATTTTCTTGTTCATCGAAAACTGGCCACATCTCCCTCACACTTGAATAATCCTCAACTTGACCTAGGCAAACTGTGAAACTACTGGCCTGCCATCCATCACCCTTTTGTATTTGGAACAAGAGCTTTGGCCCTGCAAACCGAATTTCGCAATGACACCAACTATACTTACTGCAAGCATATTTTTCTTCCCTGTGTTAGTCCCTGTTCTAAGTGTATAATTGTGCAAAGCCTGGCTAAGAATCACTGCTCAGTTGAGCAGTGTATGACGAAGACTGTTCCAGCAATGTATGTTCTACTAATGTATGAGGTAGTGGGTAAGGTCATCATTCTTCTGGGTAATCAAATTAAAAAACATTCTAAGTCATCTGAGTTAGTCCACTGGTTGTTACAGTAAGCATCTTTAAATCTAGACCATAAAAAACAGACTTTTGTCGACATGGCAATACATCATAATATAAACTGTGACTGCACTGCTTGTAATATTTTAAATGTATAACATTTGGTGAAGCTCCTCTTGCCGGGATGGGGGTGGAGGGAGGCCTCAGCATGGCAGTGCAGGTAGATCCTTTTTTTTTTTTAAACAGATTTTATTTGTTACAGGTAACATATATCGCATAGCTCCGCAACCCGGAGACTGTAGCACACATCAATGAAGTTACAATCATGCCGTACACTTTTATACCAACAAACAACCCCCACCACCACCCCCCCGATTGCGTATACGCCATCCCAACTATAGGATTACATGACCAATATAGCACGCCAAGTCCGTCCAGCACCCCACAGATCGCTATCCTCATCCCAATTCAAATAGCTACAATGGATGCCTCTTCCGGCGTCGGGTCAAACTCCAATCCCCTATAGTCCGCCCACCTTATCCAAATTTTAAAATGCTTACGGGGGCATCCCCTGGCAAGAAAGATTGGCAGCTCAAGCCCCATGCAGAAGTCCATCCCAGATCGCCATGCAGCCAGCGGCGGAGCCCGAGTCGCCTTCCAAACCCTGGCTATATCCCTCTTCGCCAGCGTGAGGCCCAGCGATAACAAGTGGCGCTTATATGTATTGCCCCCAATACCCTCCAGCACATGCAACAATGCCAGTCTCTGCGTGTACGGAAGCTCCCAAGCCAACACCTCCGACAGACAGGAGAACACCCCCCTCCAAAATGTATGCAGCGCAAGACAACCCCAGACTGTGTGTAGAAGTGTGCCCTCATGCGTCCCACTTCGGAGACACTCAGGGGAGCCTATCATTCCCACCCTCCACAGTCGCACTCTGGTGCAATACACACGGTGTAGGTATTTAAATTGTACTAACCGCAGGCGTGTGGATATGGCGGCTCCACACGGACTCGACAGAGCTTCCGCCCAGTCTTCTTCTTCAAGGTCGCCCACATCACCCACCCACGATGTCTTGAGGCTCTGTAAATCAGTAGAGCAGTGGTGAACTAACGTCTGGTATATGTGTGAGATTTTACGGTCTGGCAATTCACCCATGAACACCTTAGCCTCCAAGGGGCTAAATTCAGGAAGGTACTCCAGCCCCACTAGGTGAGGTGACAGTGCGTGTCTGAACTGTATATACTGGAAGAATTGGGACCATGGCATTCCATATTCATTACGGAGTTCCTGAAAGGATTTAAGTGTCAAATCTGTCATCATGTCGCCTAGGGACGATATCCCTATAGAGTCCTATCCCTGGAAACCTCGCAGCGCCCCCAGCTGAGGCAGCCGCCCATTACCCCACAGAGGCGTCTCCCGAGTCAAAACATTCCACCACCCCATCCTGTGCAGAGTCCGCCTCCAGAAATGAAATACCACCTGTGTGGCCGAAGGGAGGTCCCGTCGCAATGGCGCGGAGTAGAGCAGCGTGTGTAGTGACCTAGGGCCCATCAAATGTCGCTCCACCGCATAGGCCGGATCCCCCCTATCCCCGTACCACCATTCATTAAGCACCAACAGGTGTGCCGAGATTCTTTTTTTTTTAAACACATTTTATTCAGGTTTTATACATGGTGCAGGATTGGCCCGAGGGCCCATACATCAGTAGGATTCAATTCAAATTTCACCATGTACTAGTTAGGAATGAAACAGAAAAGAAAAACAAACTGTAAACCAGTATTTAACTGAGCACAAATTAGACACCCCGACTTCTCCCCGCTCCACCCGATCATTGACGCATTGTAGCTAACTAATTAACCATTTCGGATTTGAGGAGACTAAGTCTATTAGATTGCATTTGCTGTGCTATGAGGGATTTTGGGTACTCTACCACTGGTAAATCTATACCCCTGTATTCAGTCCACCGTTTTCATATTTCCCCATGCTTTTGCTGGGAACTCCGTGCCTGGAACACTGCTAGCCCCATTCCCATACACCAATCCATAGCTTTTTTCCACTTTCCCAGAGGTGGCGGAGTGACACCCTTCCAATGCTGGACTATGTCCAGTTTAGCAAGTGTAAGACCGAGAAATAAAAGATGTTGTTTGTACCTATTGCCACCGATCTCGTCTGTGCAATGAAGTAGAACCAGTTTGGGACCAAATGGGAGATGCCATGATGTCACCTTTCCAAGGCATGTTATTATCTTGTGCCAGAAGGGCTGGGGAGCGCTGCAACTTCAGACCGCATGGATAAAAGGGCCCATTTCTCTGTTACATATGAGGCACACCGGTGACGATATTGTTCCCATGGGCCAGAGATTATACCTGGTATAATAGACTCAGTGAATAAATTTTAACTGAATCAGAAGGCAGTGAGACGGTATGGCCACACCATGGGGGCCGGCCGACCCCTCCGCCAACTCGTCATCTGAGAGATCAGTTATGTCGTCCTCCCAAGTCTGTCGAAGTGTCCCTAGTGTGGTGTTGTTATGTGTGACTGTGGTTTGTCTGATCTTGTGTGCACCAAGGTCTCCCATTAATAATCGTCCTTCTAATGGGTGAAACTCTAGGAGGTCTGTGTTGTGATGTGGGGGGGGCAAGGCGTGTCTCAATTGTAAGTATTTATAGAATTGGTTGCGATGGAGATGGAACTCCTCCTGTAATTGCTAAAAGGATTTAAGTACTGTGCCTTTCATTAGTGTGGATATACCAATAAGGTGCAAACCCCAGACAATGTCACAACCTGTCGGGTGTATGTTCTCTGCCATAATGGGGTCGTCTGTTAATCGTCCCTCCCAGCCCTTTTGCCGGACCACACATTGCCACAATTGAATTACCACCTTTGTAGCTGGGGTTAAATGGCTCAAATTACTTCGACTATATAGCAACCCAAGCAACGATTGGCCTTCCATCATGCTTCTTTCCACCGCGAATGGAGGGTCCGTTTGGGAATTGTCCCGCCAATCATTAATGTTGAGGAGGTGGGAGGCCGAATAGTAAGAAAATATGTCAGCTGCTGCTATCCAGCCACAGTACTTGGAGAGTTTGCATGTCCACAATGTGACCCGTCCAGCTGGCCACCCTATAAAAAGCTGGTGAGGATAGCGTTGACTTGGGTAAACCAAGACTGATGGATATTATAGGGATAATTCTGAAGACAATATGGAATCCGCAGTAGTCTGACCATCTTGAAGATAGCGGACCTACCGTATACGGATAAGGGAAGGGGGACCAAGCCTGCACCTCATCTCGGATCCTGGTAATGTCCCAAACATTACACCCTTCAACAGAAAACTGCAGAATGATCAGCAATTTCTTTAAAGGAAAAGTAGAAAAAATCTACTCAACATTCAACCCAAACACCCAAGTGGCCACCAATAGCAGTGGAAAATCAGACCCCCCCTTGAATAATAACACCCAACTGAACAGCTTCGCCCCAATTTCAGAAGCAGAAGTGGCCAGAACCATGAAGGAAATCAAATCTGGATCACCCCTCGACCCCTGCCAACACTTCATTTTTAGGCAGATCATGCCCTCCCTTACCCCAGCTGTCACGCAGCTTTTCAAAAAATCCCTAGAAGCAGCAATTTTCCCTGAAAAATGGAAACAAGCCATAGTGACCCCACTGTTAAAAAAAGCAGGCACAGATGTGACAAATCGGTCAATTATAGACCAATATCTCAACTCCTGTATCTCTCCAAAGTCTTGGAGAAGCTGGTCAATAGACAGCTATCCAAATACTTAGAAGACAACAACCTACTAGACCACTCCCAAACAGGCTTCAGGGCTACCAACAGCACAGAGGCCACTCTGCTGGCCGTCACGGACAACATTAGAAACACCCTAGATCAAGGCAAAGCTGTGGCCCTGATCCTGTTGGACCTGTCGGCAGCGTTCGACACGGTCTCTCATCACCTTCTGCTAGAAAACCTACGGGAAAAAAGGATAAATGGAAAAGCCCTTGAATGGATCAGCTCCTTTCTGTGCAACAGAACCCAAACGGTCCAACTAGAAGCCTTCTCATCCAAACCAAAACAACTGAAATGCGGTGTCCCGCAGGGAGCATCCCTCTGTCCCACGCTGATAAATGCCTATGTTTCATCTTTGGCACATATTGGGACAAAATGGGGCTTTTGGGTTTGCTCATACGCGGACAACACACAACTCACCATCACCATTGGGAAGGGGCATGAAGACACCAAAAATAAACTTACCAGCTGCCCAACTGAAATGGCTGACTGAATGGCAGATCACTGCCTAAAACTAAATGCGGACAAAACCGAGATCCTGCTCCTCGGAGAAGCCAAACTTATTTGGGACTCTTCCTGCTGGCCCTCCTCTTTAGGAGACGCCCGACACCCGAGCACTGTGCCAAAAACCTGGGTGTAACTATCGACAACACATTATCCATGCAGGCCCACTTACAAACTCTATGTGGGAAAAGCTTTGCTACCTTGAACTCCTAGAAAGGCTATTCCTGTTGATCCCCCTGGAAAGCAGGAAGACTGTCACACAAGCCCTGCTAGTCAGCAGGCTGGACTATGGCAATGCCCTCTTCATGGGCATGCCAGATAACTTATTCAAACGCCTACAGGTAGTGCAAAATGCTGCAGCAAAGTTAGTGTGTAATAAAGGCAAACACAGCTCTGCAAAAGACTGCCTAAAACAACTTCACTGGCTGCCCATGCGTCAAAGAGCCTGGTTCAAGCTCCTTGGTCATGCTCACAGGACACTCCACAACACAGGTCCCATGATCCTTAAAAACAAAATACACTTCTATACCCCCGCCAGACCACTAAGGTCGCAACACCTTGCTCTTGTTGAGACAAAAAAAATAAACAAATCTAGAACAGGAGGCCGTTCTTTCTCATAACTGGCGGCACGGCACTGGAATGAGCTTCCAGTCGAACTTAGGCTGACCAAAGAGTACAACGCCTTTAGGAAAAAACTTAAAAAACATCTATTCCCAAAAGACTGATTAGGCCCCTCAACTTCATCCACCTACTTTTACCGTAATCCTTAGTGCCGTGACACCCTCTGGGATAAATGTTGCGCTCTATAAATAAATAAATAAAGGTATGTATGTTGTGTGTCCAAGACAATTTCTGATTGGGTGATATAAAGATGCCCATGTATTTCAAGCCACTGAATGCATGTGTCAGTTGTGACGCCCACATGCCTCTCTTCTGATCTCCACAGACTGGAAATAATATGAATTTGGTCGGGTTTGTGCAAAGTCCTGATGTTTCCCCAACCACTATAAGGATTTGCAATATCCGTAGGCCCGTAAACCCTGGATCCGTGAGGAAGAATAGAACGTTGTCTGCATACAAAGCAATCCTGTCCGACACTTCCGTGGATCAGTCGAATCCACAGACCAGGGGATCCCGCCACACTCATGTTGCCAATGGTTCTATCGCAAGTGCGAAGAGGAGCGGGGATAGGAGAAAAATAGGAGGGGCCTTGTTTCGTGTCCCTGCTAATGGGAAATTAATTCAACACTGCTCCGGCCACACGCACAGAGGCAGAGAGGTTGGTGTTTAGTAGGTGAACGTAGGACAAGTTCAGGCCAAAGTTAAGGGCTTGTAATAGGAGGAATAAGTACTCCCGATCTAACAAGTCGAATGCTTTATCGATGTCCACAAGTAGGATTGCCGCGGGTCGCCTGAGCTTTGGCACCATGGCCAGGGCATTGTGAACTCGCCTGATGTTGTAGCGTGTGGACCGTTGTGGCATAAAGCCAGACTGATCTGGGTGGACAAGTTCCTATATGCACGGAAGGTGGCGATTTGCAAGGATTTTGCCCAGGAGCTTGGCTTCTATATTTAATAATGAGATGGGGCGATATTAAGATGGATCTTCTGGGGGACACCCTGGTGTGAGGAACATCACTATTTACACCACTGTTTCGGCATGGCGCCAGTCAGGCAGGAGAATCTCCTGTTCGAGGGTTTCGTGAAGTGCCCTAAGCAGGTGAGGGCTCTTCTGGGAGATATGTCCTCTAAGGAATTCACTTGGGAACCCTTTTGGGACTGGGAGACTCATGCTATGAAGAGCGGTGGTGAGCTCTTCTATCGTGATTCGGGCGTCTACTTGATCACGTACACTATTCGGAACCGGTTTTGGCGGTTTGTCCTTCAGGAATTTTCTAATTAGATCGGGGGATAAGAGTTTCTTTTTCCTGTATAAGTTGGTGTAGTAGGCTGCAAACGCTTGGGCGACCGCCTGTGAGTATGTGCATAGAGTGCTGTCTCCTCCCAGAAGTATCGGTATTGGGGTCTGCGACTGTGCTACCTGACATAAGAGGTGTGGTGTCTTGCTCGATGTATTGCCCCATTGATATATCCTATGCTGGGTCACCTGCCACGCCTGTTGGGCTTCGTTTGTGAGTAACTGATTTATTTGTTGATGGGAGAAGAGGAAACGGCGACGGCCCTGGCCTCCACCTCTTGCCCGTATCTCGTCCTTGAAAACCCGCTGACGAGACTCCAAATCTACAATCTGTGCAAGGCGGCGATGTTTCGCCCCGGCACAGAAGCTAATGTCGACCCCGCGTATGGTGGGCTTAAAGGCCTCCCGTAGAGGGGATAGAATCTGCATTAAGGGCAAAATAATCTGTGACGGCATGATGAAGGGTTTCCTTATACCTTGGGTCTCCTAAGTGCCAGGGTGACATTCTGCATCGAAATGAGGGTCTTTGGAGTCCTATGAGAGTCCCCGTGGGAAGATGGAAGCCGCCGTGACCCGGTGAATGTATGAGAGTGGGAGGAACATAAAATCTAGACGGGATAGAGATCCGCCGTCGTGACCCTGTGAGTGTATGAGAGTGGGAGGAACATAAAATCTAGACGGGATAGAGACCCATGTGTTGCCGAGAAAAAGGTGTATTCGGTGTCCGTTGGATGATACGCCGGCCACACATTGGACCAGCCCAATGAGGATGCTAAAAGTGCATGCTTGATTCGCTTGTGATGCAGTTATGACCGCCAGTACACCACCTGTCTATGGGTTTCATGATATCGTTTCAGTCTCCTCCCATTACTGATAGGCCGTCTGGTAGGTCCCCCTATGGCTCATACCTTTCTACACAAAGGTGTTTCCTAACAGGGGTGCATAGAAACTGCCTAAAATCAGGTACTGTCCATACAGTGTGCCTGCTACTATAATATACCGCCCCCCTAGGACTGACCACATTTGGGTGATTTTAACGTTATCCTGCGATGAATGAGGATTGCTGTACCCCTTGACACCTGGGTGAATTCAGACTGATATACTTGGTCGAATCTGTAGCTTGCCAGGCAAGGGGCTCTATTTCCCATCATGTGAGTCTCCTGCAACAGCAACACATCTATGTCTAGTCTCTTGGCTTGTTTGAAGACTGCTCCCTGGTTGATTTTATCCAACACCCCTGAGCAATCTGCGTGTCTGTCATTGGCTATTTATTCAGATGCTTTCATATGTGTGTAAGGTGCGTGGGATCAGGTGGGCTCTTGTGTCTCTGCCTTAACAGTATAAAACATTGCCTAAGTAAGCTGAACATCCCTCTCTCCCTCCTCCCACCCCAATACCTCAAAGAACTTGAAGTATTCCTTGCGGTGTGGGCCCTCTCGGGACCCCAATAGGGTCCGGTAGGCTGCACACCATAGGAGCCCAGAAATCCCAATCCTCTCATCAGTCGTTCCTTTGATCCTGCGGGTGGGGTTTATGAGGGCCAACCATGACGTTTATTCCCCCGCATGTGCACCGGGTCCTGGGACTATCAGGCCTCATTCATTATATCAGTCTACGGAATAAAATTGGAAGAGAAGAGCAGAACAAGGAGGAGGAAAGAGAAAAGCCAAGGCATTTTGATTATGAGTCGTCTTCTTGTGCCTGAGAGCTCCAGTTGGACCTCTATCAATGTCTCCGCGATGATGTCTGTTTCTTTGGACGATTCGGCCTACTACTTTGGAAAGAGTCTGATTCTAGTGGTGGTGGAGTATTTGGCTTCAGCTGGGTAGTCTTGTCGGTTAAGTAGAATATCTCCCTTGGGGTATCTAAGAACTGGGTTTTGGATTTATATATTACCCATATCCGTGCAGGGTACAGGAACATGTACTGAATGTTGAGATCTATCAGTGTGCGCTTGGCCGCCACAAAGGATTGACGCTACTGTTGGACAAGGTGCATGTAATCAGGAAAGATCAATAAAGGTTATCTTTGTGGCCCTGGGCAAATTGAAGGACAGCATCCCTGCGCATGTAATTTAAGCAGTTTGGCGATGACTGAACGGGGCCGCGCCCCAGGGTGGCTTCTTTGCCAGGGCTCTATGGGCACGCTCCATGACAAAACATGAGGCAAGAGACCCCTCTTGCATGAGTGAGCGCAATCATTGTGTTATGAATTCCGCCATTGAGGTTCCCTCGCAACCCTCAGGGAATCCCACAAGGTGCAGGTTGTTTTGTCTCGCGTGGCCCTCCCACTCGTGTGGCGAGTTCTTGGGTAATGACAGTGAGGCGATTAACTTTCAGTTGTAGTGGTGCTACTGTATCTTCCATGACCCACACTCGGGTCTCGGCAGCAATGGTACGATCTACCGCCTTGCAGAAGTCTTGACGTGGAAATAAAACTTCTGTTCCCACTGCACCCGTTTTGGCATTCAACATATCCAGGGACTGTGTGATTGCTGCTAGTAAGGTAGCGTTATCCAGGATTGGGCCTTCCCCCTCTGATGCACCAGTTGATCCCGTAATGGCAGTGGCGTACTAATCAAGGCTGCTCTGTTTCGTAGAGGAGGCTGACACCTTGTCTTTCGTCATATTGGCGATGGGGGGTAGGCCCCTGGGGCTAATGCTTAGCCTCACTGGGTATTGGTCACTGGGTGGGATTTCTTTGGTTTGGGGTGAGAGGGCGCTGTGAGCCAGACCTCACGGACTTCACCTGTTTGGGCAGCAAGCCGCACCAGGACTACCACAGCCGCTTCTGCAACCCAAGGACTGACCGCAAGCGGAGCCTATAAGAGGATCTCACTAGCCTGACCACCAACTCCCAGCATCTCCCCCACTCTTCTCAGGTATTCAATCTACTTGTCTCCTCCGCGTCTTCAACAGGGTGCATCTTCGCCAGTGACGGGACTGCCAGCAAAGCTGTTATGCATGTTTCTTCCACCCGGGCCCTGCACGTGTCACAGCATGAAATAGGCGGTTGATTCAGGCAAGGTGGGTAGGCAGGATGGAGGAGGGAGCCACGGTAGAAAGCTCTTGTGGAGGGGCACAGGCACCTCAGTGCTCAGTTTAGGATCTCCGGCACCGCACCCCTACCTGTAACGCCCGCCGGATGATGGCTGTGGGTCCGGGCCGCTACCAGTTAAACGCTGGGATTGCGGGGCGGCCTTTGATCACTGCACTCGCGCGTCCAATGCCTGGATGCAGGCGGCTGAGAAGCACCTCCACACTCTAGGTGACAAGGCTAGGCAAATTCCGGGTCTTCCCCTTAGGCCCAGTTGTCGGCGCTCACTTGATGCTAATCGACTGGCTGTTTATGGTCGCCCTCCTTTCAGGGAGCGGCCCCGCACCCATTCGCCATGGTCAGGCGGAGCGGAGGATCACCTCGTCCGTAGGCCACGGCGGCGGTGTCCGTACCTCAGTGGCGACCCGTGCCGTCCGTTTCACCCACTAGCTCCGAAGCGGTGCACCCTGTTGGTGTCCCCGGTACACAGACTCGCCAGGGCCTCCGCTGCCCATCCGGCAGTGAGCTCGTCTTAGGACGCCAAGCGCGACTCTTTCCGGCCCAGGCCGCCAAGTCAGGAAGGCTCGTTTTCTAGTGGCTACAGCTGAGTTGTCGAGAAATATCCTCCCGTATGTTATTTGCCAGCGTTTTGGAAGTGTCCTGTCTGCTGATGCGGGGGATCAAGGAGGATAATGGCAGATGTTTGTCACAGTGGGCCAGAGTTCTCTAGAAAGCATCCGCCATGATGGCTCGTCCAGCCACGCCCCTGCAGTTTGATTCTTAAAATAAACTACACATTTCCCCGTTGAATGCATTGGCCCTGCGAATAGGATGCTCCTGTAAGCGTTTGGAATAGTAACATGTAAATTGAGTATCTTTAAATTGAATGATAGAAATATTTGCTATTTTCATTCCTTAGAATTGGTAAAAACTGCTGTCTTAAGCAGTATATTAAAATAAGTTATTGTTATCATCTCTCTGCCTGAAGGTAGTAAGCATACATTACTTGTCTAACTGGTCATGGATTTCGGTCATCTCTAATGTGTGAGATTTTGCTGATATAGTATCAGACTGTTTCAGGATTGTGTTTGTTACGGCTATCTGCGATAAGGATGTACCTAACATAGCTGCCTGCGTGGTAGAACATAAACACACTTTACTAACCGAATGGTGTCAGGGTGTGTTTGTGGGGGGAGCATACAGTTAGATGTCAGTATTAGATTTATTGGTTTGTAAGTTGTGTTTACACACTCAGGGGCTATGTAGCTGTATAGCACTATTGAGGTCTCCTTTAGGTGCCCGTGCGCTTTTCCTACCTACATGCCAGACTGCTATGTATAGTATGTCCAGGCTTTAGCTTTTCCGACATGTTGCCACGCATTGCCTGCAGAACAGTGCATCAATGTTACTAGTAGAATACACTATCAGTTAGTTAATGTTGCTGTTTTGTTAGATGATGAATCCTTTAGCCTGCTTAGACCCTCTTCTAGTGACTGGATTGTGGCATAGAAGCAGCAGGAAAAATAACACAACCCTCGCTCCTCAACCAGTAAATGCTGCCAGAGGGTGCAAGCATAGGAACTACGAGATGATGCATCAGTTAGGAGGGACTGTAGAAATGGTGAAAAATCAAACTGAAACCATGACATTAAGTAACCTTCTGAAATCAAGCATCTGTGAAATAGCGCCTTACCTCACACCTCCTGTCAATGAATGTTAAAACATGATTGCCCAGCAAAATAGCGCCCGCCTGCTCTCCTGGAACAATTGCAGAGCAGGCTGGGAGTGATGCGCCATCCACATGTGGTCTGCTATCGCATGTTTGTATGTTTAAGGGTGTGGCTCCAGAAGCTGCGGCCCCGTTACACATTGGCTAGCACGACTCGTTGTGTGCCAATGTCCAGGGTTTACAAACTCGTTGTCGACCCAAAAGTGGCACCCCAGCTGCACATGGGCCAGTACTGTATGTTTGCGGCTGTGGCACCGGAAGTTGTGGCCCAGCTGCATACTGGCTGGCTCTCCATGCTGTGCACCGCTGAAGTATAGCAACGCGCTGAGGACAGAGAAGTCAGGTGCACGGGCAACTTTTTCAAGTTTTGTACTGCTCTCCGAGCACCACCACAGGGACATTTGCCTGCCTTAAAGTGGTGAGAACAGCTGTGCAGTTAAAAATCTGAAAAAATAAAGTTCAAGAAAAGTGGATGGACACAGCACTTCGGCGTCAGGGTGCAAAAGCCAATAGTAATAGAGAAAGAGAAAGTGGCAACACAGGAACCAATGAAAAGCAATGAACCAATGAGGTGGGATGTAAGCCCCTTTTAAGATTTATATGAAATACAATAGATTTCATAAGCACAGCGCAAGTGCTGTGCAGGCGAACCTAAAAAGAACAATTTGTTCATTTTTACTACTTCTGTGGAATTCAACGTTACTTTCCTTCTCAGAAGGGCAAAGGTTGGCACTCCTGTGCCATCACTTCAAAGGAGTGAGACTGCATTAAGATATAGGATGTTTGGATCTGGCGACAGTTGCTGCAGAACCTTAAATTCACAACTGTGCCTGACATCACGCAGTATGGAGGAGATTCTTAAATGAGCTCAACATTTACTTTCACCTTTGTATTATTTGATAGTATTTAAATCATTTTTTGTGTGCCATCAACATTATCCCAGCAGATGTTAAAGCGCTTTACAAGAGTGAAGAAGGTGAGCAGTCTTACATTACCTGGGATACTGAAGTGTTTCAGAACATAGTCACATCACTGAATAAATCTAAAAGTGAAAATTAGCTGCATAACTATATTGGAGGATTATACATTCATTTTGAGGATATAATAAATCACAGAACATTAGGTAGAGGATCAAGGTGTGCAAGTGTCATCAGGAGTAAGTGATTTTTTCATTTGAGCAGTTTTGTGATTGCAGTAGGTAAACAAAGGGTTCTGGATTGTTTCAATTGGGATGTTGTTCCTTATTTTGGGCGCCGAACAAGATATGTTTGATGAAGACTTGTTGCAGAATTTAGTCCTGAGGAGAAAATGATTAGTGCTATAACAATATCTGCGCCCTCCTGATATTGTACATTTTCTCCCTGGGTATTGGGTTTAAGTTTCAGTCCTTTAAGAATTATACAAGCTGATCTAAGTGTGAAGCAAGCTGGAAATGGAATGACATTTTAACCATCTCAGGAACAAAATAGTCACGGTTATTACATCTCATGGCTGCCTTCGAAACTCTCAACATTTGGAGTCTCCTCTCCAGGCTCATACCCCTAGCAGAGATTGCTTACAGTAGATGCTGTCCTCCTGACCTCCCTTCACAGCTGATTGGGGTGCTGAGGCGAGGACTGAAGTTACCATTGACCACTATGGAAGCGGAATTGGCACTTGAATGCCTGTGAGTATCTTCAGCATGAATCTGGAGCAATTTGACACTCTGTACTGATTACCGCTATTAAAGTTAATTTAGTTTGGGTATTCATCTAGATTTGCCTCAAAGTGGTTTGGGAGGGGAGGCAGAAAAGGTAGGAAGCGTCATTGAAGCTGAATGGTATTATTTTGCTGATCTGTAGTTGTTTTGAACGTGAGCTGAAGTTGAAGTCAAAGAACCAGGCACAAGGTGTCATTGATGAGTTGAATTTTTCAAGGGTCATTTCTAAAAGCCTTCGCGTAGCTTGGTGGTTTTAGCCATTAAAAGATTTTTTGGGTACATCTGGTGAATATTGCTACAACAGAACATAAAACCCAAGCAGCCAAAAACAATCGAAGCAACATTCTGGAATGCCTATTGGTGATTGTTAGAGATTCACGGCTGGCTAAACGGATTTGTGTTTTTTTTCCTGTCTGCTGAATGCCTCTGATACCACTGTGCTATGTGTCATTGAACTATTGATAGGTGGAAATTTACTGGCATAATTTTAAGGAGTCTCATGTAGGGATTTTTCAGTTGAGCTTTAAAAACATAAAATATAGGTTCAGTTTATTTCGACTGGGCCTATTACCTCCAGTACTTGTTGGTAATGAAGTATCCGGTGACAAACAGCAAATTACCACCAGTTGTGATCGACCATTACTGCACGTGGCCTTTCTTTTACTTTTCAAAAAGAGAGGAAATGGAGACTTACAAACTCTCCTGAAGGGAAACTCATCTATCTAGCTGCCCGCAAAGACTACAAAAAGCCATTATTTCAGCCAAATCCTCCCATTTTTCAGCCCGATTCACAAACTCTAATAATAAATCGAAGGATATCTTCACAATAGTGAATTTGTTATCCAATGCAGAAAGAACTCTACCTAAGCCCGTTGTGACTCAAGACCTATGTAACTCCTTGAATGACTATTTCTTGGACAAAATCGCCAGTATCCAGGCCAGTATTTCCAGCTCCTGTCCCAAGGAGGACTCCCTGGCCTTGACATCCAACTCGCACACCTTACACCACTTCTCAATCATAGATGCTCAGTCCCTACAGGCTCTTCTAGCTAGGGTAAAATCTAGCTCGCCTAGGGACTGCTGTCCCCCATATATTCTAAAGAACGTCTTTTCGGTCTTTTCTGTTCCCATCTTGACCTTTCTGAATGAGTCCTTGTCGCAGGGTAGGGTCCCTAAAGCTTTCAAGGATGCAGTTGTGGTCCCCCTCTTAAAAAAACCTGGAATGGACACCCATAATCTTACCAACTATAGGCCCATCTCTCTGCTTCCATATCTGGCCAAAGTCCTCGAAGCTCATGTAGCCACTTGTCATTGAGCAAACAGATCACCTGGACCCTCATCAAGCAGGGTTCCGCCCCGCCCACTCCACTGAGACTGTAATCTTATCGGTACTGGACACCATGTGAGGAAATGCTGATCGGGGAATCCCCCAGGCCCTGGTACTCTTGGACCTCTATGCCGCGTTCGACACGGTCGATCATGACATCTTAATGGACCATGTCGAACAGGCTGGCATTAGTGGCCCAGCCCGTAGCTGGATTGCGTCCTTCCTCAGCGGCCGCACCCAAGCGGTTCGCTTGGTCCCCTTCTCTGCCTCTAAACTACTCACGACTTGTGGAGTCCTTCAGGGATCCTCACTTTCCCCTTTGCTATTTAATTTGCATCTGCTATCCCTGATTAAGTCTCTAAAGACTAATAAAACGATCACCTTCAATTATGCTGACGATCTTCAGGTCATTTTTACGATCGATAATTCCCCTGAGTGTATCCAGCTATTCCAGGGCACCATGCTCCACATCCGCCAGTGGATGGATCAAAACCACCCGAAGCTGAACCCCTGGTAAGACAGAGATTATCCTGAATGGGAGCAGTCAAACCTTCTGGGGCCCACACTATTGGCCCACAGAACTCGGTTCCCCCCCTACCCTTCTTCAGTAAAAAGCCTAGGGGTGACTTTAATAGTGACCTATCCTTGAAAACCCATATAGGCACAGTGGTATCCACCTGCTTTTTTCAACTGTGCAGGATTAGGAAGATCAGTCGCATGCTCGCCCACTCGGCTCTGATTGAGGTGGTGATAGCCTTGGTGCTATCTCACCTGGACTACGCCAATTCTATCTACTTGGGCCTACCGCTTTTTCTTAGCAAGCGCCTCCAGCTAGTTCAGAACCAGGCGGCTAGATTAATCCATGAGCAGCCAAGATGGCAATCTGCCAGACCTCTGCTGAGAAAACTTCATTGGCTTCCCATCTCTCAACGCACAGTATTTAACACCATCGATGCTCATGGTATTCTGCTGCTGTGCTGCAGAATTGAAAATCCCATTGTTCATGACGAGCTGGGCTCGTCATCAGTGTTTGAGGAGGCTACACCATGACGAGCCCAGCTCGTCATCAGCCTCGAAGGGGTTAAGACGGCCTGCATTATCTTCAAGTCTCTACATGTTTGCAGCCCCAAATTCATTAAATGTCTTTTACCCAGGTACACCCCCTCCCGCACCCTCCGTTCTGCCAGTCTTCAACTTTTGGTTTCTCCGTTATTTAAGCTACAACGCCAGGGCGGGTGCAGGTTTGCAACGTTAGCTCCTAGACTCTGGAATTCCCTTCCCTTAGAAATTCGATCCTGTGACGACCTCCTGAGTTTTAGGAAAATGTTAAAAACTTGGCTGTTCTCACAGGCCCCTGTGTAAGCCGCCCCAGGTTCCAGTACAGGCTATAGCTAGTGCCAAGAAACCACCCGGTGAACGTGCGCTATATAAGATATTATTAACATAACATAACATACCCTTTATGTTGTGGGGCGCAGTCGTTGTAGTCAGTGTTAGAATTTCAACTCCAGGACGACTGTCATCTTGGCTGTTCCGTCTGGGTGGTCACTGACCAAATCATACAGCCAGGCACTACACCCCTAAAACAGTATGTAAAGTTTGGCACGTTTGAAAGAGCATTATTGTGTTCTAAATTAAATCTACTGACAAACTATGCCAATGGGAAAATTGATTTAGCAAACTATTTTGTCATGCACATTAGGAATCCCTCTGTTCATGTAGCAGCCTGGTAAAGTGATTGTACTGTTTGTTATATGGAAGTTTGCATGTGTCACACTCATCGAAGTGGTTCATTGATCCTTTATGTTTTTTAACCATGTTGGGGGAAAAGCTGGTTATGTTTTTATTCTCTGGTGCAAATAGGGCACCATCTCTTAGAAAAATGGCATGCCCCACTGTACTGTGCACCTGTGCTTGGGGAAGAGCAGAGCAGCACAGACCACTGACACCATGTTTCTGTGAAAAAGGTTTTGAAACAGGTATTGAAACAGGTGCACATCACAAATAACCTAGGCCTCCACCGTACAAATCTAAAACCTCAATATACGAAGTTAAAAGCTTATTTTACTCTACCCCCCACAGTTAAGGCATTCCTCCCCCCTTCTTAACAACTTAATACATCAATATTGTATCTGATCAATGGCTGTTTGAATGTAACTGAGACCTTTAAAATCCCTTCCCTCTTTTCCTACATCTATTAACCTGTTAGCTCACTAAATTTCCTATCTAAACGTACACTTCCTGTCTCGACTAGGCGTGAACTTGCCTACCAATTCCCTTTCAGCCTGAACTGCCACTGACAACAACTATATACTTTTTTTTTTTGTGTAAGACCTTTATTAAAACCAAGTAGTTTACACAGCCATGAGCCTACAACCCGGGGGCCGGCTTGCAATGAAGTAGTAGACATCTAAAGAAAAAAAAAGGCAGTCATGATGAAAATCAATCGTATACACTAGTCGGAACCGCCCCTGGCATCCTCTGCAGATCTCACAGCTAGCATTTCAACATGAGTCTTACATTTTGTTATTTTATAGATAGGAACAGTAAAAGAACTCAACTTTGAGACCTTACATTGAAATCACACATATTAGACTAAATTTTCACATTAGCAAACCTGGTTCTCCCCTCCGGACTAGTTAATACCCGCATGTAGTCTGTACAAAATACCTAACCACCTTCTGATGTTATAGTATATGGTTTACTCTTCCATGTCCTCCTTCCAGTGTTAGAAGTGGGCAGGAACGGAAGGGCACGGCGTGCCCCTACTTCTAAAAATTATGCTAGTCCGTTCCCCTACTTCTTGGTTTTGAAAGACCGTACCGGGACTGTAGGAAGAGCCATATTTTAAAATGACACATTTTTTTCCCCATGAGTGGTGCAGCGTGAATATTGACAAAGGCCTCTGCAGTGCGCCCGATCGCCTCCCCTTCCCTGCTGAGTCTAGGCCCTAGACTCAGCAGGCCCCTAGACTCTAGGGGCCTGCAAAGTGAGACTGAAAGGGCCATCAGTGTAGCATAGCGCGAAAGCGAAAGCTGCTACCTCTGATGGCCCTGCGGCTGACTGCCGTGAGCCCGTGATTCACACCTCATTTGTGAGGACACTTCCATGAGAAAGAGACTGCTGAGTGGCAATGATTAAAAGGGTTGCTGGCAGAGCAGCTCTCAGGAGACATGCTCAGGTATTTTCTTTCTCTCGTGCTCGTTGTGCTAAATTAGTGCTGGACAAGTCCTCCGCATGTCTTCCAGCTGTAAAGTTTCATACTGAGGGTTCAGAAAGTGTTGATCCCCCAAAGGTTGTCTTTACCATGTCTCAACGTTTAAGCACTTTAGTTATGAGTTAACGTGAATAGACGTAAAGATTAATCTAAGAACTTCTAAAAAAGCATTGTTTATAGATAGCTTGCACACTCCGTTCTAATGCATCGTATGCCGAAATAATAATACACACCTAAAGACATCTGTGCATACCTAATCAACCAGGATTATTCCAAGGAATGGTTGAAGTCCATAAATAAATTATGTGAAATGTGAGCCTAAGTGCAATCGGGGCTGAATCAAAAATGTGGTTACAACGAATAAAACATTCTGTAACTTTTTTTGGTATTTCATCTTTAGGTAACTGCATATAAATTAGCGCACATACTTTAAAGAAAAAAATAACAGCAAGTTAAACTAATCAATGGGAAATATACTCTTTAGTGTTATGAAACCTCAACTGGTTAATGCGACCACTACAAATGTCTTTTTTGTATAACCAAAGTCACAGAATTGAATCCTGGTTGGACTTGTATATTAATCGAGCACGAGGTCATGCCTGTGAGAGAGATCACTGTGAATATGCAAGCGAACATTTTAAAATTGTATTACATACAGTAGAAGATATGCTGCCACAAAATGTGCAAACATTTAGTGTTAAAGATAAATGCTTTGAAAATATAGATTTCAGTAATACGCAATCAGACTATACCTAGAGCAAATATTTTTCTGTTCAAAGCAGTGCTGGACTGGCTGTACCTGGCATTCGGCGTTTCCCTGGAGGCTGGAAGGGTGAGGCCTGGTGTTGCAGCGGTGCTGCGATATCCGCACCCAGTAACAAAAGCAGCAAGCGTTTCCAGCCTCCCGGGGCCAGACAGTGCTTCGCCAGGGGCTGGTGTAAGAAAATTGCCACGGTTGGTTTGGTATCCCTATCCAGCCATTATTCCAAAGATCCAGTCCTGAACTCCGCTGGTAACACCCTAACATTACCTCTCAGAGAATAAAACTTCGTAACCATAAAACTTCCATTGATCTGATTAATTAAAACCCATAATTGCTCCCAAGCAGCCTTCGTATTTGATGTTTAACAAATTGCAGACATTTACATTTCTTCCAGGTCGCAGGTACCCTTCAGAGGAGACTTGTTTCTTCCGCAGGTCTCTGTCCCTCTCCTTTACAGCACAGGAGAATCCACTCCTTCACTTTAAGCCAGCGACAGGCACCCGAAGGTCGGCATTACCTGTCCAGAGGCAGTTGTTTTTGTACAAAAAGCGATGAATCTTTACAAAACAAAGTTCATCCACCTCAGCTCCACCTGGAATGTTTTGGGGTGATTCGTCAAGCGGGGTCTGAGAAAAAGGGTCCCAAAACCCGTTTCCCTCATGCAATTCCAAATAGGAATTTTGAACACCACTACTGCAAAAACTGATAAACAGAATTACACCAAGTTTGGTAAGAAGCTAGACCCTTACCCTGAAAGTGTGCTTTTTAGGTCTCGCGCCTAGCATTGGAGAGCGTAGCACGAGACATTTAGTAGGTAAAAACAAAGCTTAACCTGCAATTACAGTACTGAGGCTCTGCTGATGCCCTTCAAGTCTTTTTTATGCCCGCTCGCCCTATGTGCCCCCTGGGCAGTTTGCAGTCTATGGATGATATGCTAGGAAGTGAGGGTCTTGAGGGAGGGCTGGATCCGGGTATACTAGAAGCAGGGTAATGAGAAATACCAGGAAGTGAGGGGGAGCGAGGGGAGACCGGGATGTGGGTATTCTAGAAGCAGGGTAATGAGTGATGCCAGGAAATGAGGGGAAGCGAGGGGAGGCCAGGATATGGGTATGCGAGAAACAGGGTAATGAGCATTGCCAGGAAGTGAGGGTGGCGAGGGAGGGCTGGGTCTGGGTATGCTAGAAGCAGAGTAATGATATGCCAGGAAGTGAGGGGGAGCGAGGGGAGTGCTGGATGTAGGCATGGTAGAAGAGGATAATTCCGGAGAGCATGGGTGGCGAGGGAGGGTTCAATGTGGGGACACTAGAAGCAGGGTAATAAGTGATGCGAGGAAGTGAGGGTGAACAAGTGGGTATCCTAGAAGCAAGGTAATGGGTGATACCAGGAAGTTTGGGTGGTGAGGGAGGGCTGGATCCAGGTATACTAGAAGTAGGGTAGTGAGTGATGCCAGGAAGTGAGGGGGAGCGAGGGAATGCCAGGATGTGGGTATGTTAGAACAAGTTTAATGAGTGTTGCCAGGGAGTGAGGGGAAGCGAGGGGAGGCCAGGATGTGGGTATGCTAGAAACAGGGTAATGAGCATTGCCAGGAAGTGAGGGTGGCGAGGGAGGGCTGGGTCTGGGTATGCTAGAAGCAGGGTAATTCCAGAGAGCATGGGTGGCGAGGAAGGGTTCGATGTGGGGACGCTAGAAGCAGGGTAATGAGCGATGTGAGGGTGAACAATTGGGTATGCTAGAAGCAAGGTAATGGATGATACCAGGAAGTTTGGGTGGGGAGGGTGGCCTGGAGTTGGGTACGCTAAATATAGGGTAATGAGTGATGCTGGGAGGCAAGGTTGAGGGGGATTGCAGGATCTGGGTATGCTAGAAGTTGGGTAATGAGGGATGCCAGGATACAGAGGGGTGAAGAAGAGGCTGAATCTACGTATGAAGAAGCATGGTAATGAGTGGTACTAGGAAGTAAGGGTGGAAAGAGGAGAAATGAACCATGTAAGCTAGAAGCTGGGGGAATGAATAATTCTAGGAAGTGGAGGTTCCGAAGGGAGGGCGAGATCCAACTATGGCTAGACCTAGGGAAATGAACGATCCCGGGTAGTAAGGGTGGCGAGAGGAGGGTGGGACCTGGGTGTTCTAAAGTAGGGCAATAATAAGCAGTGCAAGGAGGTGGAGGACGAGGTAAGGGCTGAACCTGTCTATGTTAGAAGCAGGGTAATGAGGTCTAAAAAGTAAGGGTAGTGAGTGGATGGTTGGATCTGAGTATGCTAGAAGTAAGGTAATTTGGGATACCTTGAAGTAAGGTTAGCAAATAGGGTTTAACTCTAGTAATGCTATAAGCAAGGTAACTAGCAATGCCAGGAAGTAGCAATGGCACCGGAAGGGCTGAAACACTCCTAGAACTAAGGTAAAGAGCAATGCCAGGAAGTAAGGGTGGTCAGAGGAAGGCTGTACCTGGGTATCCTCCAAGTTTTGTAGTTAGTGATTTCAGAAACTAAGCAGGACGAGATGAAGGCTAGATCTACGTTTGGTAGAAGCATGGCAATGAACTATAACATGAAGTAAAGGCGGTAAGGGAAGAGCTGAAGCTGGGTATGCTAGAAGCAAGGAAATGAGTGCCAGGAAGTAAGGGTGGTGATGGGAGGGCTGTATTTGGGTATGTTAGATGCATGGTAATGAGCAGTGCTAGAAAGTGAGGATGGTGAGGGGGGTGCTGGCTCCTGACATCATAAAAGTAAAGTAATTAGTGTTGCCTTAAATAGGGGTGGCAACAGGATGGTTTGATCCTGGGGTGCTAGAAGTAGGGTAAAGGACAATGCCAGGAAGTAAGGTGACAGGAAGGATATACCCTGTATGCAAGGAGTTGGGTAGTTAGCGAAGCCAGAACCTAAGGGTGACAAGATGAGGGTTGGATCTAAGTATGGTAGAAGCATACTAACGACTATGCCAGGGGCTAAGGGTGCAAGGGTAGGGCTGAACCTGGCTATACCAGAAGCAGAATTTTGTTCAATGCCAGAAAGTGAGAGTGGGCGAAAGCAAAGCTGGATCTGGGTATGTTAGAAGCGGAGTAATGTGCGATGGCAGGAAGTAATGGTGGCAAAGAGAGGACAAAACATGGGTATGTATAAAGCAGGGTATTGATCGATGCCAGAATGACGGTGGGAAGGGGAGGCTCGATCTGGGTATGTTTTGCTATTTTTAGCCACACCTCCGACTCCGCCCACTAATCCAATCCTCTGCTTATTCCCGCCCCCTGAGTCTCCGCCCACAGTTCCCCTACTTTTTTGCTCCCACTTCGACCACTGCCTCCTTCAATGAGTTAATATAGTCTGTTAGGAAGCACCAATAATCCTTTGGTCTAGATTTCGCCGGTAGGCTCTCCTCGTACGTCAGCAACTTATCCCTACATATGGACATGTCATGGAGCCATGTGGATTTTTTGGGCACCTTTCGACTATGCCAGCATTGTGCCACCTGTCTTTTCGCTAGTAATAAGGATATAGCACAGAACTTGCGCTTTAATGCACGAAATTGTGGGACAATACCAAGGAGACAGATCTGTATTGTGCATTGTACCTCTTCCTCTAGCATGACCGTGAGTGTAGACGTAACATCTACCCAGTATTCCGCTATCTTGGCGCAAGACCATGCTAGATGTGTAAAGTTCGCACCTTCCCTGTTGCATCTCTTGCACCTATCCTCATCTTGTAGCCCAAATTTAATTAGTTTTGTAGGGGTATAGTACGCCTGATGAATGAATTTGTAGTGTATAATTCTCAGATTTCCGATTGGTGTAAGAATCTGTGTCAGGGCACAGGCACTCTGCCAGTCCTTGTCTGTTAACGGAGTCTCCAGCTCCGCATCCCACCGCGCCTTAGCCTTTGTAGTAGGCCGCACCATCTCCGATTGCGCTGCCGTATATAATCTAGACACTAAGTGTGTTAAGTCCTGCGTGGTAATTATTAGCTGAAGTGGTGGCAAGCAATCTGGTTCTACAGGGAATGTTGGATAGTGTTCCTTTAATGCCCTCGTTAATCTATAATACGTGAAGCGGAACATGGGGGTCTTGTGTTGTATATATGTTAAATGGTCAATGCCCAGGAATGTGCCTTCTTTAAACACATCTCCTATCTTGTCAATGCCAGTTCTTCTTAGCAAAGACATGCCTACCTGTTCACTAGTGACTGACAGTGCCTGATGATGATGCAATGGCATAGCTGGTGCATATAACGGGGTTTTGTGGGCTAGCTGTCCAAGTTTGTGCCAAGCTTTGACTGTGGTATCTATGGTGTTGATGTCTTTCGCATGCAGTGGTGATCTGGTGTGTGTGATTATCGCTGACAGGGGGATAGGGTCTGCATCGCCCTGCTCTATGGCTGTGTGAGTGAGGTACGGTATCTCATGATACCAATAAGCTGCATATTGCGCTTGGGCACAAAGGTAATATAGAAGAAAGTCCGGTACTCCAAGACCGTCTTGCGCATATGGGAGCGTTAATGTCTGGAGATCTATGCGGGCTTGTTTGCCGGCCCATATCAGTGTCAGTACCAGTGTCTTGATGCGGCGAAAAACTGCTCCTGAAGGTGTGATGGGAATGTTGTTAAAAAGATATAGTAATTTAGGTAAAATATTCATGTTGACTATCACAATCCTATCAGCTAGGGATAAAGGCAAATGAATCCAGCGCTGGACTTTATCCTCCAGTTTGGATATCACCACCCCATAGTTGGCGCGCATGACTTCCTCCGGGTCTCTGTGGAACATTACCCCCAGATAGCGACTTGGATCATGCTGCCACTCCAGCGGGTAGTCGATTTCAAAGGGAGCGGTAGTGTCTGTTAGGGGTATTATGGAAGATTTGGACCAGTTAATCGTCAACCCCGAATGACCTCCGAATCGAATGTATTCTCTAAGCAAAGGATTTAGATGGATGTTGGGGTCGCGTACATACAGCAGCATGTCGTCTGCGTACATAGATATTTGCAGTGGTCTGGCAACAAACTGTAAAGCTGAAGACTTGTAATTTTGCCTCACTATGCATGCGAGGGGTTCTAACGCCAGCACGAAGAGTAAGGGAGAAAGGGGGCAACCCTGTCTCGTTCCACGCTCCACATTAAAATGGGTAGAGACATAACCATTAATCCGGACTCTGGCGCATGGTTGGGTATATAGTAGTGAGACCCATTGGACAAACCGTTTGGGAAAACCCATCCTGTGTAAAATAGCTATCATATAGCTCCATTCAATTGAGTCGAATGCCTTAGCGGCATCGAGCATTACTGCCACAGCTTTAACCGAGGGCTTGAGATAGTGAGAAAGCGCAAAGAGGGATCTGGTGTTGTGGGAGGTCGATCTCGTGGGGATAAATCCCGACTGATCCGGAAGGACCAGATGGGTCATTAGAGGGGATAAACGTACCGCCAGCAGTTTCGCGAGTATTTTCGAGTCCACGTAAATGAGCGATAAGGGCCTGTAGGAGTCACAGTCCTCAGGATCTTTGGTCGGTTTTAGGAGGGCAATGACTAGTGCTTCGCGGAGAGTAGGGGGAAGTATGGATTTTCTCGAAGGAAGTGCCAAACATGTCCACCAAGTAAGGTGCAAGAATGTGTTTGTAAAACTCATTGGTGTACCCATCGGGGCCCGGTGCCTTACCATTAGGTAGTGATTTAATCACTGCTGTCACCTCTTCTACTGTAATGGGCATCGCTAAGTGTTCCCTTTGTTCATCTGACAGCCAGCCAATCGCTATATCCTGCAAATAATCATAAATCTCGTCAGCTGGTGTTGTGGGCTGTGATTTATATAGTGAGCTAAAGGACTCCACAAAGTTTTTTAGGATGTCTGCCGATTGCGTGTGCATCTGACCCTCCTTTGATTTGACTCGAAGTATGGCCGAGTGCCCCCTCCCCTCACAAATCCTCCTCGCCAACGTCCCCCCTGGCCTACCTCCCTCCCCAAAGGTCCTGGCTATGTGTTTGCGATCTAAGTATTTGATTTCAGCTGCCATAAAGTCGGCATGTTCAGTGTGCAGGTCGCGCAGTTCAGTTAGCAGCGAAACCTCTTGTGTGTTCTCAAAAGCCAGTTCTATACTCCTTATCAGAGTCTCGCAGCGTTGTATCTGACGTCTGATGTCTTTCAAGACCCCTATAGTGGTGCTAATACAGACGCCTCGTATCGTGGCCTTGAAAGCTTCCCACAATATACCCGGATCCTCTACAGTTTGTGAATTTATGCAGAAATATTCCTTTATTTCCTTCGTTAAGGTGTCTGTGTAGACAGAATCGGATAGAGCTTGTGAGTTGAACCTCCACTGAAATGGAGGGGGTGTGTATTGTGGTATATTGATCTGAAACATGACGGGGTTGTGATCCGACAGCGTGCGAGGTAGTATCTGTATATTCTTAACCCACAGGGCGATATCATTCGTGCCTAGCCAGTAGTCTAATCGAGACCAGCTGCTGTGAGACGCTGTGATGTGGGTGGCCCCTGGTTCGTCAGCATGGCTTAGTCTCCAAAGATCCGTTAACGCCAGATCTTTCATCATGTGTCCCACCATTAACCTCGCTTGCTTGTGTTGCTCTAGCGAATTCGAGGATCGATCCAACCCGTCCAGCAATGTTACGTTCCAGTCCCCTCCACAAATTATATGTGTGTTCGCATGCTGTTGCAAATGGCCCCATACCTCCCTGAAAAACTCCGGAGTGTCAGTATTGGGACCATAGACGTTAAGGAGTGTCACGTGTTGGCCTCGTAATGTGCCGGAAACCAACACGTATCTGCCATTAGGATCCTGTTTAACATGCTGCGACTTGAAATTTACCCCTTTCCGAATCAATATGAGCACCCCTCGGGAATAAGAGGAATAAGAAGCCCTGTATGTCGATTCTGCCCACCTTGTTCCCAGATATGTGTGTGTGTCGGGAGCTAGGTGAGATTCCTGTAAAAATGCAATATCTATCTCCCATCTGGTGAGGCTCTCAAAAATCTGCCTGATTTTCTGTGGTTGGGCGAATCCCCTGACGTTCCAAGTAAGGACGTTCAAGTGTGTTCTGCCTGCGTGCCTAGAACCTTGGGTCATCTGATCGCCCGCAGTGATCCATCCCTGTGTAAACCATAACCAAAGGTGATGCCTGTATCGTTGCATTAGGAATACCTTGTCTAGCAATAGCAGTCCTCTGGCAGGGAGAAATCAGAAACTTGTCCAATTTCAATGTCTGTGCTCTCTCTAAACATTCAGAACTGTCCAAACTCCCCATCCCACCCACTCCAGCAGCCCCAACATGCCGAAGCCATGGTCCCTTTGAAGACAAATCCCACAAACATGTAACAAACAATCCAATACCCATACCGTGGAACTTGTGTTGGGTATTACCCTTGTGGAGGACCGCAAGGAGCACAACTCTACACCCGATGTTACGGGTGTGGGCGATACTATAAATGCTGATATACATGTAAGGTGTGTGTCTATGAACCCGCTCTCCCCTTACCCTCCAATAGTTGCAGGAACACCACATGAAGTACATCACAATAGCAGTCTTTTGCCAGTTTGACCCATCTGTTGCTGTCTATGTATGCAGGCAAGAAGTTACACACCGTACAGTATAGAGCCACCTCCCACACAAATAGCCTGGCACACCTCGTTCTCACTGCAATGTGGTTACGCGGGATCATATGTGTGGTGATAAAGTTTGTGCAATGTTGCAGCACAGTTCTGGATTATGTTGCAGGTATGCACCTACTCTGTCCATAACCCTCTAGGAGGCTGCCAGCTGGGCACGACTGTGTGCCGAGTGAGGAAGAGCCACCCAGACCACTGTACTGTTGCACCTCACAGGAAGGGGAACATCAATGTTTAGTCAAAGGGTGCGTGCGGTTATAGAGGTTCCGGCCTTTGGCAGGAGTGTGTGTGTCAGATTGGAGTATTCTGCAGTCCGCTCAGCGTTTTCAGTCATTACATCCTCAATTGTCTGAAATGTCAATGGGAACTAGCCGGCTCGCTTCTACATGTGTCCCACAACTGGTTTTGTCACCCAGTCTGCCCATTCTCAGCTACATTACTTTTGCAGTCTGCTGCTAGAAGTGGTCTACAGAATTGTGCATTTACACCCCACAACCGCTGAGAGACTCACCGCCAGGCGACGACGAGACCTGCCAGTGACTTCAGTCTGAGTCTTGATGCTGGTCATCCTGAACATTTGACCTATTCTCCCGTTGCACCTTTTTGACGAAGTCTTGGGCTGCTTTGGGTGTTGGTAGCACAATCGCTTTCTCTTTCCACGTCACTCGAAGTCTGGCAGGATACAGCATGGAATAGCTGATGTTTAGGTCCCTCGGTTTCGCCTTGACGGATGTGTATTATTTTCTTGCTTGTTGAACCGCAACCGTGTGATCTGGATAAAATTCCAGGGAATTGCCTTGATGAGTGATTTTGCCTTTTTCCCTCGCCAGCCTGAGGATGGTGTCTCTGTCTCGGTAGTTGAGTATCCTCGCCACTATTGGCCTCGGTGTCGCCCCAGGCGGTGGTCGAGGTGCCAACGACCTGTGGGCCCGCTCCACAATAAAGACCGGCGACAATGCCTCCACACCAAAGACATCTTTGCACAGGTTTTCAACGTACAGTTCCATGCGCCCAGTGTTGGTCGACTCCGGCAAGCCTGTAATGCGCACATTATTGCGCCTCGAGCGCGCTTCCAAGTCCTCCTCCTTTGCTTTAATCACCTCAAGGATGCGTTCCATTCCCGTGCATTTGGTGGTGGAGGTTCGCGCTTCGTCTTCTACGGCTGATATGCGCGTTTCAGCCTCGTCTAGACGCTCACCGTGCTTCTCTTGTCTTGCGGCCATTCCATCCATTCCACATGTCAGATTGTCTAGCTTGCCGTTAATGTCTTGTAAATTCGACTGGATGGCGAGTAATATCTTCTCCATGTTGCTGTTTGGCGTTGGTTCGGCAGCGCCGCCAGTGTCCGCCATTTCCTCTGCGGTTTTGCTAGATTTTCTGTTGTCAAATGAGAGCTTTGGCTGCTGCTTATCTGGCTTCCCCATCGCTACAGTCTGCGGTGCTGTTGTCCTGGAAGCTGGGCCTGATGCCCTCGTGACTCTTGCCGCAGTCGCCGTGGTGCACTTGGGGGGATAGCGGCTAGTTGCACGTGTGGACAGTAAATGTTTCTGGGTGGGCGGTTTGGGCGCTTCTATGGACACCGTCCGTTACCTCTGTGTCGCTTCGTGTTTTCTGGGGCGGTGCGGGACGTCACCAGACGATGTTATACCCTGCAAGGCTGCCGGGATTGGGAGAGAGTGCTCGTCGCAGTTGGGCAGATTCCCTTACCGGCCTTGGTGGAGTCAGAGCCCAAATCCCCACTCTCTTTACTCTGTGGCAAAGGTTGGTCCGTGCAAGCGCGTTTCCACTGGTGCAGGCCGTTCCGCCATAACCCCCGTGTGGTAGCGTGTCGTCGCGCAGTCCTACTGGGTGGTGTGCAGCTGCGGTTGAAGTGTCTGTGATGCGGTGACCTTTCGCTCGGTATGCGGGGCCGGCCTGCCGCCACAGCCTGTCCGAGTCCGCTGTCAGGAGCGCGAGGGTGCGGGCAGCATTGCTGGCTCCATGGGCGCCGCCATGTTGTCAGGCGCGCGGGCCGGAGCAATGTCTATAACGGGTGGCGGGGTTCGGGATCAGATGTGCCCCCTAATGTGAATCGAGGTCCGGAGGGCCGGATCTTACCCGTGTTGAGACTTTCCAGCCACCGCACGCCGATGAAGATCAGGCCGCCGCCGCGTTCTCCATCCAGTCGGCAAGTCGGCAGTCCGCCATTTTGTCAGGCGAGCCGCGGTTCTCCACAATCGCCGCTAATTAACTCTTCTTTCGCGAAGGAAGCGCGGCTCGCTCCATATCCGTGGATGCACCTCACCTTCCCACGCACGTGGGGCCGTTTAGAAGGCGAGTTGGCGGGGTTGTGGCGGGGATAGATCACATCGTTAATGATCGCCCGGCGGAGCTACGAATCACACAGCCATTCCGCTGTGCGCCCCCTAGCGCCTCCCCAACAACTATATACTTCAGTAAACCATGGCAAGTACTCTGCCAACCACCAGTGCACCTGCCTCAAGCAACAACCTAGTTTAATAGCGGAAACCACCTATGCACACCTGTAGCAATAAGACCTGCCCGAATTTGAAAGGAGAAATTTTGCCCCACTGGAAAAAACACTGAAATAGGAACAGGAGGGTTGTGAAAAAGCTACTATTGTCAGCCACTGGTATCTCCTGAGAATATGGTTGTAAAAACACAAAATGCCCAGTTTTATACCATTGGGCTACAAATGTAGCCCAAAGAAAAGGCCAACCCCGAGTAGTCATCCAACTGCTCCACTTCCCCACAATACCTGAAGAGCAGACCGCCCTCTGATCAGCTGGCCCACAAATCCCTCTTCCAAGTAAAAGGTATACAAAAACAGTAAGTCGCTGCCTGTCTGTTGGTGACTGTTGCCCGGTCTGCACCGTAGGCCTTTCCCCCAGATACCCCCTGAAGAGACCATCAAGCCATAGGTTCGTGGCTGGGGTGTGTTGATGCTGATCCACGTGCACTCCTGAGCACTACACTCCCTCCCCCCTTCCTTGTACAGTGGGCACTGTTAAAATGTATACTATATGTTTGTATTTATAACTAAAAATGAAAAAATACAGTGTTAAACGTATCAACACTATTTGAATAAACAATAGTGTTCTACCAAGTGAACTGTTAATGAATATTTTCTTATTATTTTGAATTAACTCACAATTGGTCAGGGACCACTTTCTGTATAGTACATGATTACCCAGGTCCCTACGACTACCAGGTGGACCCCCCTTCTGTACTCCCGATCCAGGTGCACTAGCCGTGCATAAGTTGTGCCTCGATCCAGGTCAGGGAGCACTGGTCAATTGTGCCCTTTCCCAAGGGGTTTTGCATCTGTGAGTGATTGTTAGTGAGGGCAGCACGTATTTCCAAATACATCGTGTCCCCAGGAGGGAAGAGGCATTCAAAATGTATTTATGTTGTTTAGTTAGTGGAAACATTGCTTAAAGTAATTGGAGTACGTTACATTAGAAATAGCAAGTTACAAGAGAAATTGAGCCGACCCTGAGAGTAATGAGTTAATTAAAAGGAAGGAGACGAGCGAAAAAATCTAAGTAATTATAATACAAATTTGCAACAAATTAATCAGATGCAGTATATAAAAGAATAAGCTAGGAGTCTGAAATAAGGGATATAACAAAATATAAAGACCGTAAAGAAGTATGGTGAACGAGGTGGGAGATGATTGGACAGGAGGACACGTGAGAAGGAGAGGAGGTAGAAATAAGGGCAACACTTTACTTGGGTTAAGTTAAGAGTCCAAGGAGGATGACTTCAGCGTGGAGATGTAGTAAAATAATAGGAACTGTACATAAGAGCTGTGTTTTGCTGTATTTCCTCATTTGCATTGAAAAATCCATTTGATACTTGTCATTCGATATTACAAAAAAGAATGTCTAAACTTGACGCGCAAATTACAGGGTGAACAAAGCCGAAACTGGGGTTTTCTGCCGAGGCAAGTTTCCACAATGGCCGCCCATCCAGAATTTACACAGCTTACTTACTACACATGCCAGTGTTTCAAATTATATTCTATATTCGTATATGTGTGACTGCTAAATGCAGTTTTAAATATTTTTTAAGCTCTTGTGTCTGTCTTACCTATACATATTTGCGCGGTCTAACTCCCTTTTATCTTTGGCACGGCAAACTTTTCCACCATTTACAATGACTAGCATAAAAAAACAACATTTTGTCGCAGCCAGTCGCCGGTCCAAATATGTATGAAAAATGTCACAAGCGCCTGTGCAATCTGTGTGCTTCGACCCTCAGTGTCTGATAAGTGTGTAGAGAGAGACTTCTTATCTAAGTGTATGTGGGAAGGGCGCATACCATTCCCATTTAGGGCTGCTGGGATGGTCGCTGTTATTTTTTCTTGCTTGAGCCTGTTTTTAGACACCGCTGTCACGAGAACTAAGGATACGTTGTGAAAGTAGCTTTTTAGATTTGCCTTTTCACAGCGGTCTTACTTCAAAGAACACTGAACACCAGCATGTCAAAACCATCATTCTTGTCACCTCACACGACGAGTGCTGTTTCTCTGGTAGTGGTTTACATACTGCAGTCTATATAGACTTTTCCTTTTTTTAAAGCCTGGCCCAGACTGCAGTAGGTGGTTGTCCGGCTTTGCAATGGAATTTAGAAAGATGTGTTGCAAATGTTATGAGGCACTCCTGTGTAGTGGTACATGTGGGTTGTGGTACATGGATGGACATGCAGATTCACAAACAAGTTGCATACCCAGCGTGCAGTGTGCAAAGGTGTGTATGGCCCTAGCAGCAATGTCAAAGGGGGGCATGAACCTCTCAGCCTATGACAAACAATGTACATGTGTCCTTCCAACAGAAGTAGTGTCTTATATACCTGAGCTTGGCGTCCAAGGTCTGTGAGAGTGGATCTGTGTATGGAGGCACCTTTAACTGACGTATTCATGGCTATCACCAGCCACTTTTGTTCTGCATGTCCTTCATGATGACGACAGGGTCACTCAGACAGTGAAGGGCATCAGCCCCCGCTGACATTGATTACCCTCCTTCCACCACCACAGCCATTGAATAGCCACACCATAGTAGACTCGAGCACACACAGCGGGAGTCAGCATCGCAGCAAGGTTACATAAGATATGATTTGTCATAGCTTTCACTTTTAGATAGTGGAATTATTTCAAATAAAGAGTGCCTCCACTTTGTCATTTGAATAATCACATTTGAATTTATAATTGTTTGATGCAAAAAATTATTGCCCATTCATCCAGTGCGCTGAACTCTCACTTATAACTGCCAACGCCTTCTGTTTTCTGTTTAAAACATTATTTTGTTCACTTCAACTTTTAACATGCAGCTGAACTGCACAAGTCAAAGACTCTCTTTGCCCCAGAATTGTATATATTCATTATTCTCCCTCTGACTCCGTGCAGGCATATACTATACTCTGTCTAAGTTAGCTCCTATTGATCTGACATGGAAACTTGTTTTAAGTATAGATAATTGATCTTAAAACTGTTCCTTAAAAGCTCACGATGAGTAGCCCTTTTTAACCTCAAGACATATTTTCCATGAGACTGCATTGAATACTTCACATGCGTGTCCGATTAATATCTTGTTTTGGAAAAAAGAACAGGTATGTTTTTTTACATTTTTTATTTCATTTACTTTTGAAAAGAAAACAATTTATAACATTATATTTGGCAGTATATAACAATCGCCATCATTCAAGCATTATTTCCGATCTCCGCCTGCTTTCCAGGTTCAGGTCAGACGCATTGAGGTGGCATAGTAATGCTATTCCGTGTGGGTTCATCTCCAGGTGGTGTTCCTGTGTGGTTGCTGGAAGACATACTGGGCCATATGTATCAAGACGTTTTTGAATCGCAAAGGCCGTTCTGCACGTTTTGGAATGTATGAAACATTCCCAAAATAAGGAATTGCAAACTTGTGCGATTCCTTATTTTTCCGTAGCATTTAGGGAATCGCAAATTTGCGATTCCTTAAATGCTATGTATGTAGCAATTTTAGCTTGCGAATTTTGTTTAAGAATTCGCAAATTACCAAGAACTTTCAGTTGATGGTAACTTGTGAATTCTTCCAGAAATGCACAAATTGGCATTTTAAAAGGTGGCATATGATGCACACACATGCCCATAGGGCATGTATGTGCGCCATATGCACACACATGTTCTTTTCAGGGGTGCAGCAGGGTGTCTTTGAGACACCCCTGCACCCTTGCAATAATTCTCAAATTGCGATTAGCAAATTGCGAATTCGCAATTTGAGAATTATTTTGCATTCATTCCCATGGGCCTCATGGCCCATAGGAATGCATTGGAAATTATTTCTTAATTGCGAATTCACAAAATGCGAATTCGCAAATAAGGAAGCTTAAGGAATCGCAAATAAAAAGCAATTTTGCTCATACATACCATTTTGCATTTCCTAAATAGCGATTCCTTAAAATTCGCTATTTAGGAAATGCAAAATAGTTTGATTATACATATGGCCTACTTAGAGGCTAATTACGAATGGAACGCCAGACTCGTGGGGGTGAAGCAGTGGCGGTCTTCCCTGTTATAATTAGGGCGGTCGGACCTGCATTGCCCTGATGCAGCAGGCAGGAAACCTCCGTTCCCTGGCAGTGTTGCGGCGGTCAGGAGACTGCAATATGCTCGGTGGGACCGCTGCGGTCCCGCCAAGCATATTACCAGTTTCCTCTCCACCATGGTTTTCATGGCGATTCCTCCTCTATGAAAACCGTAGCAGAGAGAAAACAAAAGGGGCTCTACAGGGCCCTCTTGTGTCTCTGTGCCATGGGGTGCATGTCAGGGGACACAACATGTGTCCCCCTGTTTGCATGCACCCTCTATTCATGCACAGCATGGACTTTTCAGCCCATGCTGTGCAGGAACTGTTTTTGGCGTTTCCATTGCGAGAATCACTCGTTTTCTGGCGAGCAGCTTGACCACAGGTTTGGCGGTGCAGCGACGGGGCGGACCCGATGCAGGACCGCCAAATTCGTAATCAGATCCTTAGTGTCCTCTTCACTTTCATGGCTCGTTATCTTTGAAGGCCCTTATGCACCACCCATGGGCCCCAGACCTTTTGAAACTTTTCGCCTCTTACTAACCAACATTCTCTTTTCCCTCAGAACCAGCTCCAACATTACAATTAGGATTTTAAAAAGATCGTTTTACTCTGCAGCATTGTGTACAACGGCTCACTTATATACGCTGGTATGAAGAAATGAACACTGAAAACCCCGGGGCAGCTGTAACCTCCAATCAGTAAATAGAACACGTTATTTTCAATTGTGTTAAGGCGAATAAACATAACCTTTATGTAATCTAGCAGCATTACTCTTGCTGAGGCATTCTTTCCTGTTTCAACACTTAAGATGGAATCCTTGTTGGTGCCACAGTTGCAGATTAATTGGATTCCCCGGCAGGCTGAAACAGGTTTAGACAGAGCAACTTCATGCATACACATAACCACTTATTCATATGGCCAGTGGATTGACTAGTGACCGAAGCTTCTATTTTGTGTCATTGCAAAGCATGGCCTGCCTTACCCATACACCTGCATGGTGATGTAAAAACTGCCAACCGCCCTGATCTCTCCCATGCCCAAAGTTGTTTAGGATTTGAGCTTTCAGGATGCACTGTCACCAACTCAAATTGAGGTGCTGCTCAACTTTCAAGGGTCGAGTATAAGCTGTCGCCCAGTCCAGCTGTATCAACACAGCTCTGAATGATTCCTGGTACTGCATTTCCTGAGAGCGGAGCAGCCTGAGTCCTCAGGTGTAGACCATGTTTGGTGCCCTTTGAAGCTCTGTTTGCCTTCTCTGCTGATGAATTTATCTCATGCAAGACCCCAGTCAGCCCAAGGAGTTCAGAGACGTGGACACTGAGTGCCTAGAAGCAATCTCTGCTCATCATTAAAGTTTGGGATGGACTTGTCGAGGAATCTAGGTATGCAGAGTGGTAACTCGTGTCTAGGAAGCATATTCCCTCCTTGAGTTTTCTTATGTTATTTCTCTTATTCAGCTTACAATTGGTCTCCATCCAAGTGGTGTGAGCACAAGACCATCTCCATCCTTAGTGGTCAAGGTGCCAGAAGTGTCCCGAGCCATAGTCGGGGTACATTAACCCTGCTCTTCCGTGTAGACTGTCGGGACTCTGTTGAGCTGCACACTAGCTGAAAGCAGATAATCGTACATGGTCCTACATGATATTAGTAAGTACCCTTGGACGTGTTGCCTCCTGTTCCAGAGGCATCCTATTCTGATTGTCCTTGTGGATCAAACAAGCTGTCGTCTGTACTGAAATTTGCCCCCCTTCATCCGAATGATGAAACATTGACCTAGAGTCTCTGGGGCCCAAAGCTTCGAAATATCCTTTTTCTAAGGTACTGTAAAACCCTAACCCTAATTTGAGAGATGAGGAGATTTACCACTGAGAGACTTGATATTTTTTTTTGCTAATACTTGTTTAATCCAATGTGGAGAGCATCACTTTCATTTTCTCTAAACAATACTATGAATCATTTCCACTGAATTTCAGAAGGTGGTGGGTGTCTTTGCTTCCATATCTATGTTCATGAACCAAAGATCAATATTAACATTACCAAATTCAATGATCTGTGGATCCATGTTCATAAGTTCATCAATCAGTGTTTGTAAAGGGTAATGCAGCACATCCACTTCCGACTATCCCATCCAACTTTAGCAACTTCTTTTATTTCTGCAGGTATCTCCATGAATTGAAGGTACCATGACCGCCATGCCTATGTTGTCAACAATGAAGATGTTCTGTGGGATTACGATTCTGCTGTTTTAGTGTCTTATCCCACCCTCTATTCCTAGGTTTCCTCATTTGTCTTCAGTATTGCCATTAACCTTTTGTTGGGGTTGGAATTAGGTAGTGTCTCTAAACCGTGTTTTGTTGCTGTTTTTGCTAGAAGGAAGGCGATCCTCTGTTTTCTCTTAGAATTATGAAAAGCATAGCATTGGCGATCAGTTTATGATCATGAACAGTAGCTATGTGTTTTGTAACTTGGAGTTCACTGTTACACCTGCATTGCATTTTGATGCTTTATCCACAGCATGTACAACCTTTATGTGGGAACGACGTCGGCAGCCATCTTTGATTGGTTAGGAAGCTGGGTGCAAGACTTCCTTGTTACATAGCGATACGCACGCCTTCAGAAAGCAATTCCAGTGCTTATAGTACAGCGTTTCCCCACCAAGCTGTTACACAGTAATACGCACACTTTGTTCGTGCGTACAATACAGCATTTTCTCATCAGGCTATTACACAGCGATATGTATGTCTTCGTTAGTGCGTTCAATACATCATTTCTTATCCAGTTTTGAGGCGGTGATACGCAATGAGAAATTTATGAGTTATCAATGCGTTTATGACGGTGATACGCAGATCAGTGAGTTTTTTCGTTTCTTTATTATCACAGTTGTAGCACCAATTATTTACTGCGTAAACTACATAGATAAGATTTGTTACTAAGATATTGAGGTTTTTTTTGTTATTGGTATTTCTGTTTTTCACTATTCATCGGGGTTATGGCTACAAGTGGTGCCCTCAATTTAACTCCACCTCAACCTTTTGTGCCATCCTCTGGAGAGAATGCACTTAAGTGGCAGAAATGGAAGGAATATTTGTTTCATTATATCCCTACACTTGATGAAAATGATGATTTCACTCCTGAAAAAAGAAGACGATTTTGTTACTCTCTTTGGGCCCTATTGGATTGAGAATGTACAATCGCATTGCAAAAAAGCTATGTACGGGAGGCGATGTTTTCATGCATGCAATGGAAAATCTTGATGTTAATTATGCTCGTACTGTTTGCGTGGGTATAGACAGGTATAAGTTCTACCACAGAAAACAAATGAAGGAGGAAACTGGAAGAATATGTTTCTGCCCTAAACAAGTTAGCATTAACTTGTTGTTTCGGCATGTTACACAATGAGCTCATCAGAGACCAAATTGTCATGCACGGAACAAATTCCTCTATACAGGATAGTCTTTGGGCCAAGGTGGAATCTCCTCTCCAGGAAGTGGTGGAGATTGTAAAACATGCAGAACTTACTGGGAGGTGTGCAAAAGCTGTTCTAGCAGACAACAACAAACATTAGATTCCGACAACAAACAATATAGTAAAGACATGGTAAACAAAATCAAATTGGGCAAAAAATCTGTATCCACACTGGATAAGAACTCTAAACCAACTTACAAAAAGAGACAGTCTGAATATAGCAATGATGTAAAATGATATAGATGTGGATTTTTGGGTCATTTAGCAAACAATAAAAAATGCAGATCGAAATCAAAGGTGGTCATGTTGTGGGATATTGAGTCACTACCTTAAAGTTAACAAGAAATAAGGTAACAAGAACATAGCAATTGAGCTCCTAGAAGAGGAATCTGAGTCTGACATGCAGGACACTGATGCTGATGACAGCAACATGTGTGTTTTGAGTATAAATTCTGACTCCAATGTGCTAGTTGTACTGGGTGATGGGAAAAAAACTAAATGTAGTATTAGCATTGGTGGTGTAACAATTACGGATACTGCGGACTCAGGTTCACCCTACACTATAGTGAGTGAATCAGTTTTGAACCAGAAGTTCAAATCTATGTTAGCTGTAAGCCTAGATTTGCCTGACATTTCTCACAAGAGTTTCACTGGAGAGCCTATTCCGTTGTTGGGCTATAGGAAATTAAGATGAGCGAAAAGCGAGTGAATCACAAAGCATCTTTGGTTGAAGCTATTAAGGATGCCCCTGATCCTTCCCACAAAGAGGAAGTTAGAACTTTTTTGGGCATGGTGGAATTGTATGTCAAATATGTCATGAACTTTTCTAGGAAGCCTTCCCCATTAGAAAACGGTTGAAGGGTAAATGTGAGTTCTTTTGCTCTAAGAAATGTCAGGAGGCTTTTCAAATTGTCAAAAGGAACTTATGGGGTGCACCAGTTTGCCAGCCTTTGACCCAATCTTGAGAAGTATTGTCACCACTTCTGCCAGTTGCAAAGGTTTCGGACGGTGCTCAGACAAATGGATTAAGGGTGGAACTCATGTATTATTGCTTTTGCGTCACATTCGATCACTCCAACGGAAGAGAAGTGTTCTGTAATTAAGAAGGAGGCTGTTGAATTTGTGTGCGGTTTTGAGCACTTTAGAGCATATATCTGGGGTTCTCACTTTACTCTCAGAAATGATCACAAACGGTTAACTAAAGGGCTGACTATGAAGGGTTTGTTGATTGCGTCTCCAAGGCGGATGTATGACGATACAACGAGGGCCATTTCAGCGCGGTCTGTTAGATCGCGGTTTTCACAACGCAAGTCGTTACATCGACTTGCGCTGGAGGGGTGCTGGACTCAGGAATAGTGTGAATTACTATTGCAACTCCAGTCTACATACAGTAGGAAAGGTGTTTGAAACAGTAATTTACACTATTCCTTAGTCAACAGCACCCTCCAGTGCAAGTCGGGGTAACGACTTGCGTAGTGAAAACCACAATTTAATAGAACCACCTTGAAATGGATGATGCTTGGTAAACAATGTCTCCCCTCCTAGGTTAGCCCGCATGTCCATCAGGCTATTGGAATACAATTACAATGTATGCGTTGTACCTGGAGTCAAGAACAAAATTGCTGATTTTATTTTGCAGAATGCCTTTGCTATCGAAGGTCAAACCTGAAAACAAATTTGAAAATAGCTGTGTGGTGAGAGTCAATAATGGTATACTTGAGAGTGAATGGGTAGAGTCCACTGTTAAGGATGGTGATTTGCAGAAAATCAGCATTTGGATTTGGAAAGATTGTCCTACCAAATTTGAGGTTGAGGAAAAGTTACAAGTTTTTTTGAGAATTGAGACATGAATTGTTGGTTGAGGAAGGAATGATTTTCCGAGCAGGGAGGGTCATTCCCCAGATTGCCTGAAGGACAGGGTGCTGGAGATATACCATGAAGGCCATTTAGGCATTACATAAACAAAGAGTGGGAAAGGATAGGTTTGATCATTTTAGGTCCTGTTCAGGATGGTTGTGAGTCTAAGTATGTCATTGTCATATTTGATCATTTTGCAACGTGGCCTGACATTGAGGTGGTTTCTAAGGTATGCTCCCTATCTGTATTATGTTTTTTTGGACAAGTTATTTCTGGGAGAGGGATTTCCCAAGGTGGTTTTGCCAGTTAATTGACCTAAATTGTGTTCTGAGGTATTCAAAGCATCCCTGAAAAGGAATAGTATTGTACACAAGACCACTTCCATTTACCACCTTTCTGGCAATAGAGCCATTGAGCGCTTCAACAGGGTGCTCAAGAATACTATTCAATTGGCCAAGGAAGCCAATTTGTCTTGGTTTAAGGAAGTGTGACGCACCGTGTGGGCATATAGAGTTACACTATGTAGTTCCACAGGGTTTAGCCCTATTGAGATTATGAGAGGCAAGTCTCCGTATATGAAAGGCAATATTAGATAGATGCCCAGCGCCAAGAAAAGCTAATGGTCCCTTGTTGTGGTTAAGGAATGTGTGTCCAATGCACACAATAAGTGTAAAAAAAATCAAGACGAAAAATAATTGCAAACGTGTGGAGGTCCGGGCTGGAGATTGGGTGAGAGTTAAAAAGCATGGCGTTTATAAAATAAACAAGGGGAGATTTTTCCAACCCTTGCAAGTGGTAAAGGTTTTGTGCAACTCTGCCAAGTTGAGCGACGGTAAGGTGTGACATTTGAGTCGCATTTCTTTTTACAAAGGTGAGAAAAAGATTCCAGAAGTTGCTTGTGTAGCAAATGCGATTGATTCTGGTTGGTTATTGGATGAGCGTAGATCTGGGATAGTTGGGAATGGAATGGTTGAGAACAGTGGTGGAATGAGGGAGAGCAGCAAAGGCAGGATAGAACGTGAACTTTGCATAGAGAGATGAAATAGTAACCAACAGGAGATGATGCAACTTCCCTCTATTTCTTCTGAGTGTAGTAATGTAAGGTGGGGGAGGTTGGGGCACTGAATCACACAACCCATGAAATGTCATGACTATGTATGCAATTAATTATTTATTTTTATAGTATATTAAAGTAATATTTTGTATGCAATTGAATCTTTATTCTTATAATATATTAAAGGAATCTTTTGTTTCACTAGTTTGGGGGGGAAGATGTGTTGTGTTGTATAGTAGTGCCATTAACTATAGTCTTATCTACTATGTGTGCTTAGTTTGATCTGTCAGAGCTTCCTTAGCTTACTTGTGTAGAACTGGAATTGGTTTATGTAATATGGAATGTAGGTGACAGTCGATAAGTTACCAGCTGGTGACTTTACTAGCGGAAGGATTCTGTTGCTCCTGTTGCAGGGGGTTTTATTCTACAATAAATCCTATATGGTCTGGTACTTACCAAGGTCCCCTATTACCACTGCAAACTACCAACTCTGGGGGTTTCTGGATATCTCTTCCTCCCCCCCAGTCACACAGGATTAGAAACCACACAAAGATTGTTATATAAAGTTTTTGGATTAGGGGGGTGTAACAAACCCCCCCCCCCCCCCCCCCCCCCCCCGGCGGTATTTATTAACAATTAACAAAACCATTTTAAAAACTCTTCATTACAGAAAAATTACGCAGAAAGTACAGTTCATTGGTAAACACATGATGTTCCAAGGGCTAACCTTAACACAGTCTAATACAGAAGGCAATTCTACCTTAAATCTAACAATGCATGACTTTACTTTCTGCGTGTCCCTTCTAGAACCTACGGCAAAATCAACGTCTGGCAGCTTCCTCACAGTCCCAGGGTACTACCAATACTACTCCCGGAGCAAGGTTGCGCAGGGGGTACAGCTTATCGGATGGATTCTTTCCCCCGGATCCCCCATACGCCTGTGCCTTGTACTCCCTTAGGGGGGCTGCAGACTTCTGCATATCTGCGCCTTGATGCACATGCGCATGCGGGGGTGGCCCCTGGCCCACTGGGAAGGATGACTCTCCTGGCCCCCGCACCCTGACAGTCTACTTATCAGCTGTCACTACCCCTGGAGTTACATGGAGCTGACTGCTAGGACCGCAGACTAGGCTTACCAATGTTGACCTTACCGCCACCGACCAGTATAGTTGACCGTCTATCTGGCCTCCCCCTCACTTACTAGAAAGGTCCCGTACTGCGCCTCAAGCTCTCCACCCAAGCTAAGATGTCTTCCATAAATACATGATTCCCCTTATGCGAAAGGTACACCCCGTCCTGTAGGAAAAACTGTTCCCCTCTGATGTACCTGGTTCCTATGGTCCTTAAACTCGGGTCCTGAACAACTTATCAAATTTATTGTTGAGCCGCTATACCGCGTGACTCAACGCCCTGACCGAATCGCCCCCCCCTCCACTGAAACCTAGGGATCTTGTGAGACCAAGCTATTCCTGAATGAGGACACTGTCTTGCTAACCACCCCACCTCTGCGAGCAAGCCTTCCACTAGCTCCCGTCTACCCAGTCGCGCCAAGTCATTGCCCCCTAGGTGCAGGGTCCAGATCGCTGGTGGTCCCGTGCTTGTTTTCAAAGCGTGGTTCACCAGTTCCCTGAATTGCCCAACGTACAAACCGCCCTGTCCAAAAAATGACACCTTAGCCCCCATTTGAATTGCCCTATCCCTGACAGATCCTGTAAAGAAACGGCGAACATATGAATGTCCTACCACCCAAATCTCTTGATTTTCTTGTTGTGAAGAGTGAACTTGAGCCACCAACTCTGTTGTTAGTCTGGTGTCTGCTGCTCCATGTTCTACTGGTAGCTTCTTAAGATTGTGGGTAGTGGATGCAGGCCTCTCCCCTGAGTCACAGGATGAAGAAACTGGAAGTAACGTGGAAAAAGAGAGCCAAGGTAAATGCATTGCCACGCCGGCCTGCCACACATGACTAATACAACAGCACAACATTACCATCTTTTAGTGCAAGACCACCTCCGTTTCTAAGTCACAGGAAGACAGGGGCACAGCAAACCGCGCTCAGGAAACTGATAATTACGCCTGGGCTAGAGCATGTGCAGCCGCACATATCTCTTGTAACAGTTGGAGGACCACCTACCGATCCTCTTTACACGTTCACCACCCAGTCCCCTTGCAGCTGCTTCGGTGGCTGCCCCTATCCTGAATGAATGAGACCCGAAATCCGCGCTGTCTAACCCAGCGTTTTTTAATGCCAGGAGCATGACTCTCTTGAACTGGAACACTGTGAGTGGTAACCCGTCTCCATGTATCAAGAGAGGCCCTCCCGAGACCTAAGCCCTCTGGGCCATGAAGGCCTCCAACCTGTATACTGGACAGCATGTCGTGTCCCTGCACTGTATAAAACTACGCTGTCCCCCCTACCTTCCTGGTCCATTTTTGACTTAAAGAGGAAGATCGGCACAGAATCTTTCCCTACTTTCACCTGTCCTGCCTGATGGCCACCTAGCCAATCCCTCTTATTCTTCGCAACCAGTTCGCTTACTCTGAAAGCCCCGTAAAATGCCAGGCAAAATGCAGCTTGAAAAAGGACCGTCTCGCTGGGTAAAGCACAAACCATTGGTAGTGCCCCCACCAGCTTCCCTAATGTTTCTAAACCTATGGGTCTCCTGACATCTGGTTGCCCTCCCTGTAAACACTGCCATCCCTTTAGCGCCTGACGTACCACAAAATTCTTTTTGGGATCTCCTTTTCCACTAATTCTGGCAAAACATGATATGGCTACCATATGTCTCCTCGCCCCTGCCACTGTGCGCCCCTGCTCCCACATGAAAGCAAGGTATGCCACCACGGACTCATGGTCATGCCACTTGCGCTCCCATTGTTCCCCTAAGAAGAGGCAAAAATAACCAAACGCCCATTCGTAAGCACTCCTGGTTTTTGGTTCTGGACTCGCTGCCACGAGGTGCGATACTCTGGGGCACCAAGTTGCCAAAGCTATTCTGGGAAAGGTGTAGGGTGGACTTCCGCCTCTGGGATGTGTGCCCTGAATGCCTGCATTTTAAAACGAGACAGTGCATCAGCTGCATGGTTCAGAACCCCCGGGACATGTTTGGCTCTAAAAAGGACATTCAACTTCATGCAACGTAACACAATCTCTTTTAGCAGGCGCAGCAACATACCGCACTTGGCAGTTTGATTGTTTATGCAGTCCACCACCGCCATATTGTCATACCAGAATATCACTGGCTGGTTCTTCAGTGTATCCGCCCAGACGGACAGTGCTACTAAGATTGGAAAAAGTTCCCGCAAACTTATGTTACTGGTGAGCCCGGAACTTCTCCACCAGTCGAGCCAGCGCTGCGCCACCCAGTCACACCCCAAAATAGCCCCGAAGCCTTCACTGCCTGCAGCATCGGTCATCAGGCCCAATTCCGGGCTGGACACGGGTGGGCAGGGCCAAACCACTCTGCCATTAAAATCACGCAGGAATGCCTTCCAAATCCGCATATCCTGCCTGACTTTGCTGGACAGTCTGGTGTGGTGATGTTTTTCTTTAAGGCCTGACATGGCGTGTGCGATAGAGCGAGAGAAAGGGCGCACCATTGGGATAATGCGTAGTGCAAAGTTCAACTGCCCTACCACTTGCTGCAACTGGTGTAGTGTAACCTTTTCTTTGTTAAGCAATGATCCAAAGCAGCCCCAAAGTCCCTGACCATGTAATTCGGTAATCTAGACACCCCCTGCACAGAATCCAGCTCAATACCCAGGAATTCAATTGTGGTGCTTGGTCCCACTGTCTTACGGGGGGGGGGGCAAGGGCACTCCAAACTCTTGCATGAGGGTGCAGATTATTTCCAGAGCCACCCCGCATTCCCCAGAACCTGGAGCCCCCAGAAACAGAAAGTCATCTAAGTAATGGAGCACCCACTGATGTCCCGAGTCCCTCCTGAATGCCCACTCCAGGAAAGAGCTGAACTTTTCAAAATACGCGCAAGACACTGAGCAACCCATTGGCATACACTTGTCTACGTAGTACTTGCCCTGAAACTGAAAGCCCAGCAGGTGGAAAACGGCGGGATGGACTGACAGCAGCCGAAAAGCGGACTCAATGTCGGATTTTGCTAGGAGAGCCCCCTGACCTAATGTTCTGAGCATGTCCACAGGCTGGTCGAAAGATGCGTATTTCACACTACACAGTGTGTCTGCGATGGCATCGTTCACTGAACTGCCCCTCAGTGCGGATAGGTTGTGGATCAATCTGAATTCGCCTTGCGTCTTTTTTGGCACCACCCCTAGGGGTGAACATTCAAAATCCTCCATTGGGACGTCCTCCCCAGGCTTAATTCCTTTTGTATTTTTGTCATTGCTATGTCCATATTGGAACTAACAGACAGCTAATTCTTACAATGTTTCACCCCGCTGTGTCCCTGTGCTGGTATCCTGAAGCCCTCAACAAAATCTTCCCTGATCTTCCTGGCTGTCTCGGTGCAATTGTACCGTTCTAACCAAGGGATCATGGCGCCAACGTTAACTGTAGATCTAGCCTGTCCTAACAGTACCTCGTTATTCTTGTTTCTTGCCACCTTTGTCCCTGGGTATTTTGTTACACTTGGACTCGGGGTGAGATGCATTTCCGCAGTACCCACAGTAGTGCTTGAACTTACACGTGCCTGGTGCTCTACTGCAAGATCGCTTGAGAAAGTCAAAACAGACTCTTTTTTCCACGCTGTTCCCTGTTTTGGCTGTACTCCCCCCCCCGCATTACAGATGGGGCTTGGCTAAAAGGGCTGAAACCGCCCGCTGTCAGATACTGGTCCCCGCACATTATCCGCTGGGCCCTGCACCAGATGCTTCAAATGAATAAACATGTCAGTTTGGTCCCATCTCAACGTTGGGTCCTGAGCTTTCGCTCGCCTAAAATCTTTGTCATAATCCTTCCACCCCTCGCCACCCTTCGTTGCGTGAGTGAGGGTGATCCTATTTTGATAGGTTGCCATTTTCGGGCCCCATTTCTGGAAAACGTTCCAGCATGACAGGCATGTAGGTGGAAAAACCCTGAATCCAATTCGCTAGGCTCTCCTCCACCCTATATTTCAGTAGAATGTTAGCCCATTCCCTGTGATGTGTCCATTCCTTGTTTTTCCTGGCATCCTCCCTCTCTTCCTCATCAATCAGGAGGGAAAACATGTTGACATATTTCCCCTTCCAGATTTTTTCCTTAGTCCCTGTAGACAGATGCCACCCCAAATGTTCCCTCCCCGAGCGCATCTCGCCAACACCCAGCGGCGCTAAAGTCAGATTTGTACCTGCTGGTGCTTCCTCATCAGCCTTATTGTTCGCCTCCGGGTCCTTTGCGTTGCTGCCTGATACCAGATTGCCTTCGCCACTGTGGGCTGGTCTTGTGTCCGGGGGTGTTGCCCCCAACGGGACGACTATGCCACTGGGAACCGGGGTTGCGGGCGCGGGCGTTGCGTTCCCTGCCGGTACTGCCGGCGCCTCCTTTGGTTGCCCTGTGACCAGTTCAGCCAACAATTTATTTGCCCTCTCAATCGCGTCCCCAGAGGATGCCCCCGCAGCATGGGACCGATTCCCCACTGTCTCCAGCCATGGCAGTACCGCCGCCAAGTTGGCAGCTATGTCTCTCTCCCCTTGTGGGGGCACCAGTACTATGGCTTGGCCTTCAGGAAGCTCAATGGGCCTTTCCCCCTGGTGGGGCATGGGTGGGACAACCTGGCCCTCTAATGGTGCTGCGCGCACCACGTTGCTCCCTTTACCATTCGGTCTACGCCTGTTCCGCTTTGGCGGCGGCGGTGAATATTTTCTTGGTGGCACAATAAGCCGCCGTACCTCCCTTCTGGCGCCTCAGGACCCTCAACCTTATCCTGCAGCCTGTTTAAAGTCTGCCCCATGACCTGCATCTGCTGCATTAAAGTCTCAAGCCTCACCTCCGTGTGAGAGCGCTTTACGTTCCGCCGTGTCTTAGGGTCCATGGCTAATACACGTCCTGTTTGTGTGCCTGACCGTGTGCGACCTACAACACACGTGTACCAGCAACTGGTGACTATGCGACCTCTTACCTCCAAGCAGTAGCCGCCTCCGGTCAACCACTGCAGTCACGCAACCAGAGCCAAGACCTACTGGCTAGCCCAGTAGGCTCTGGTGAGCAGCCCGCTCAAACCCTATATGGCTCCTTGAAGCGATGAACTGCTGGCTGGCCGGGGCTGCCGAGGAAGTCCAAATGATCGCCAACCACCTGTTCGGGCAAGGAAGAGTGACGTCCAACCCATAGGATGTGCGATGGGATTGCGGGAGAAAACACAATACAAGTTACGCTGCGCGGTGCCCTACTGTCGGCAATATCTAACCCCTGCACGACTTGCTTCACCCTCAAGGGAAAAAAAACCCTCTTTGAGTGAGCTAGCGAGCGCGGAACATACTATAGTGCCTGACTGCCCCCGCTGTTGCACATGCAGGTAGTGGGAATGCCTGTAATTGGAACAGGGTGCCTGCTTATTAAAAAAAGCGCACCCAATATATGTAACCACGGAAGGTAAGCGAGCTATTGCCCAGAGTAACTACCCACTAATGCCGCACCAGCCGGGAATAATGCGCTACAAATAATTCCCGCAACCTGCTGTACTTGGTTGCAGGCAATGTCCCTTCTGCAGGACCGACTAGAAGGGCTCGATACAAATAATGCCCCCACAATGCTGTTCAAGATTGAATGCCCGATTACTATGCCCCCACAATGTTGTCCAAGAAAGAAATGCCCAACTAGGAGGGTTTGATACTAATAATGCCCCCACAAATGTTGCCCCAACTGCAAAGTCCCCCCACACAGGGCCAAAACACAGGAGAGCTCGTAGATTCAGCAGCAGTTACCGTATCTATTCATAAAGCGCGATCGCTGCTACTGCCTGCCGCTACCTGCCCCCCGCTCGCGTAGATGCACTGTTCCCTGAACACTGGTACACCCGCCGGTACCTACTTGCTGCCTGCGCTTCCCGCTGGGCTCCACGTGGCGCTCGCCGCTCTCGGCCGCGCTCCGCCGGGTCCCGGGTGTCTAGCAGCGCACTCCTTGCTCCGCCGCACCTGTAGGGGGAGAAAAGACAAAAAACATTGCTCCCGCTGCTCCGCCTCTTCGCCTCGATGACTCCACGCAGACCTGGAGAGGAGACAAAAAGAAGTTAAATGGGCCCGCAGCCGGCCCGATGACGTGCTCAGCGCGGGGAGCAGGAACAAGTGACTGTTCCGCTCCCCGGCTTCCACTTTTAAAGGGAGTGCCCGGGGAAACCGGTCCAGACTGAACTCCATGGATGTACGATCCGTGTTGCCCTGGAAGCACTGAAGCGCTTCCGGTTCACGCGGGGAGAACCTACGCCTAATTGGGTGAGACGCGGGTGTAGGAAAGTCAGGAACAACACGGAAAGTAGTTGAAAGCAGACCAAGTTTATTCCGGTCATTCTGTCATGGAGTTCAAGTCAGTAATGACAATAACGAGACATGGCCTAACTGTAGGCATTCTACATGTTTGAAACATAACACAACATCCCCACAAGCACGGCCTCGTCACGAGCCCCCAGACACAGCTGAATGCTCGTGACGTGGCTCGTGTGAGCATATGTACAATCCCAACACACCTTCCCCCCTTAAAAAAAACAACAAAAAAAAACAATAAAAAAAAAAATCAGTTCATTACGAAATCATCAAACCGAACAGGTAAACGATGAGAGCGAGAGGCTCTAGTGTCTCTAGTATTGTTAGAATTACATTCTGGTAAACGATAAGAGCATGTGGCCCTAATATTGTTAGGATCACGTTCTGCATGAAGAGATTCCCCATGGTCACCCTGTTCCCCCAGATCCAGAAAAACATTGCTGTCCAAATCATCCACTGATTGATTAGGTGCCTTAAACAAAGAAACTCTGCTCAAATTCCACACAGAGCCACCATCAACCCTGACCGCATTTCTAAATACTTCAATAACCTTCTTTGGACTCGACCAAACAGGTAAACCCTTACTGACACCCTCTTTCTTTTTAATGCGGACAGAATCTCCCACCTTAATAGAACGGGAGGAGGTAGAACCAATTCTTTTGGCTAAATCATGTTTCATCTTGTCCTTCTACAACTGAACCCTGTGTTGAACAGCTTCAAAATCTACCTTTAAACAATTTTCAGAACCAACTAAATTCTTTTTAAGCCACCAAGGAACTAACTTGGTACTAGGCTTCCGTCCTCGTAAAAGTTCGAAAGGAGTGACCAGGGTCACTGAGTTAGGAGAAGTCCTGTAAGCTAACAACATAGATTGCAAAGCATTCCTCCAATTTAAATTACCTTTGATAGAAAGTTGTATAGCTTCCTTGACAACACAGTTGAAACGCTCAACCTGGCCATTTGCTTCAGGATGGAAAACTGCAATCTTCCTATGAATGATATCGCATTTTACAAAAAAATCTTCAATTTCCTTGCTCACAAACTGCGGACCATTGTCGGTCACAACTTCCTGAGGGATGCCTTCCCTGCAAAAAATCTCATCTAAAAACTCTATCACGTGACGAGAAGTAACCTCCTTAACCATTTTAACTTCTGGCCACTTGGAATAATAGTCTATAAGTACAATACCAAAAGCTTCCTGTTTAGGTAAGCAACTAAAAGGACCAATGATGTCTATCCCCAGTTTATGCCAGGGACCTGAGGGTAAATCGATGGGGCATGGTTCAGGACGTAAGGCAACAGCTGTCTTGTCACTGTTAGAGCAAAACACACATGTACGCACAAACTGATCTACACATGAATCAATACCTGGCCACCAGAAAGACTCCTTTAAACGTCTTCTGGTGAAGGATATCCCCAAATGTCCCTCATGGGCAATTTCAAGTAGAGTGTTTCTAATAGAAAATGGTGGTACAATCTTATCACCACGAAGAATTAAACCATTTTCCAAGGCAAGTTCTTCTTGGACCTTACAAAAACCCATCATACTTCCAGATAACTTCCTCTGTTCAGGCCAACCATGTACAAGATACTTCTTGACACAGCCTAATTCCAAACCCTTGCTCATCTCTTCCATCCAAATGTCCTCTTGCAACGAGACCCGTTCGCCGCACACTAAATTAACATCACGAAAAGTGAAAGCAACTTCACACTCCTCTTCACTAATCACTTCAGAAACATTCGTGTCAGAAATCAGTCTGGACATGCAATCAGCGTGTACATTCGCTTTACCCTGAACATATTCAATAGTATATTGAAAAGATTGAAATCTCGAAGCTAACCTTCCAAGACGTGCTGACATTGTCCTACCACCACCTGGAGCCATGAGATACACCAAAGGCTTATGGTCCGTTTTAATTAAGAATCTTGTACCCCAAAGGAAAGGTCTAAAGTGCTCAGCTCCCCAAACACAAGCCAGTAACTCTCTTTCTATAACAGAATAATTCTTTTCAGCATCCCTCAAAGCCCTCGACGCATATGCAACAACCCATTCTTTCTCACTATCCTTCTGCAGAAGTACTCCACCCAAACCAGATGAACTGGCATCCACCATAATGATACACTTCACACCAACTACAAAAGGTTTAAGGCATGGAGCATTCACAATAAATGTTTTCAAAGACTGAAAAGCACATGTCATTTCATCAGTCCAAATAAATTTAGCATTTTTTTTCAACAAACATCTAAATGGATCAACCTTTACCGAAAAATTAGGAATGAACTTAGCATAAAATTCAATAAGACCTAAGAAGGCCACAAGTTGTTCTTTTGATGTGGGTACAGGGGCATTAATGATGCTCTTCACATGATTTTTTTTTGGTTTGATTCCCATTCCACTAATAGTATGACCTAGATATTCCACCTCTTTTTGCCTAAACTTACACTTGTCAAGACGTAATGTAAGACCTTTCTCCGCTAAAGCAGCAATCACACACCTTAAATTATTGTCATGTTCCATATCATCTTTTCCATGCACCAAAATATCATCTTGAAATGCTATAGCACCATTCAAGCCCTCCAAGGTATCCCTCATTAACCTCTGGAATACTGAGGCTGCACTCGCCAACCCAAAAGGTATACGACAAAACCTATATAAGCCCTCAGGCGTGATGAATGCGGTTATGTTCTTAGACTCATCAGCTAATACAACTTGATGATATGCACTGGCAAGATCAACACACGAAAAAACTTGTGCACCAGCCAGGGTCGAAACCATCTCATGAAGATTAGGTAACGGATGTGAGTCCACCCAAATGGCACCATTGACACTGCGGAGGTCAATGCATAATCTAAGTTCCCCAGTGGACTTAATCGAAATCACAATGGGGGAAACCCAGGGTGACGATTCTATAGGTTCAATTATGTTTTTTTCACAAAGATCTTTTAACATTTCTTTAAGCTTAACTCTGTAAGATAAAGGAACATTCCTTACCCTATGCCTTACAGGAATGGCATTCTCATTTAACTTGATGACATGTTCGAATCCTTTGTATCGACCCAAGGTCCCACTGAAAACAGTAGGAAAAGATTTGCGTAATTCCTCTACCAACAATGAACTATCCCCAGCAACACTTGAAGTATTAAATGGTTGAACAACATAAACAGGAGGATCAGCTCTGGGATCAATTTTCATTCCCAATTGGTATTGGTGTGGCCAACTTAAAAGCGATAACCCAGATCTTGACACGTAAATTTTCCCAGAGATATGTCGATCTGAAAATTGTATGTTAACAACAAAATAACCAATCAGATCAATTTTTTGGCCTGTATACCCACCAGGAGATACATCAGATTCACATAGTTTCTTATTGGGGAATTTTCCTTGAAATACATTCAAAGAAATGATAGTGTACATGCACATGAATCTACATAAATTTCCAAACTCACTTCATCAATAGTTATAAAGCAAGATGGAAACTTAGTGCAATCCCCATCCTCACAAACATTAATAACAGTATTAACCTGAAATGTTTCTTCATCATCCCATTGACAGTTATCACAACATTCACTTATGCAATTCATCTTCCCTGCTAATGATTTGCAACATCTTGTAAAATGGCCTTTCTTGTAACATTTTGAACATGTTTTACCTAAAGCAGGACAATTTTTACAGTCTGCTAAATGTCCATCACTCCCACACCTAAAACATAATAGTTTTGAGGTTTTCTTCTCATATCTCTGATTTCTGAACTTATTATCATTTCTGTGAGAAAACTCACTTCTCTGTGAAAAGGTCTTCTTAGATTTATCAAAATCCTTGGGTACACTAAAGACATCACTTTTATCATTGCCTCTAATCTCTTTAACAAATTTTTCTGAGTGTTCTATAGATTTTGCAATATCTATAGCATTATTGAGAGACATGTCAGAAGTTGTCCAAAGACGTTCTTGCACTTTTTTGTTATTAGTTCTCATCAAAATCTGGTCCCTTAATACTTGCTCATAAGATATGTGTTCGAAATCACATGTAACAGCCAAAGATCTTAATGCTGAGACAAAATCCTCTACAGGTTCATCAGAACGTTGTTTCCGAGAATAAAAAATAAACCTCTCCATAACAATATTATTTTTCTTACCATATCTTAAGCTTAACTGCAATAAGCATATTCATAAACATCAATTTCACCCGGATTTACAAGAGCTGGTAATGTCTTGAACTCTTTTAAGGCTATACCACCCAAACAATGTTTAAGCAGTGACAGTTTCCTATCTGGTTCACACTCTCCTTCTTCTAACACCTCTACATAAGCTAAGAAGACAGGTTCCCAAATCTCCCAAGCCATAGGTGGTTCACCCGGTGATGACAGAAATGAAGGAGGAGGAACAATACCAGACATGTTAATTCAAATGATTAACACACTATATATTCAACTTAACTGAAGAGTAACATTAAAAAAAAAATAATTGAAATAAACGGAATAAATTATAAGTTCATATTATAAAATTACAATGATGAATTTAAATGGCATAACACGCAGTGAGCGTGTCATTGAAAACCTTCCAAAGTATGATTTTCCTTCAGCGATGACAAAACAAAGGTCTTGCTGTGATCAATGTTGTTGTTATTAAATCGGCGTGGTTGGTAAAGCGTCTAAGAAGCGTCTCTACTGCTCCAGACGTTGCGCGATGACTTTACACGTCGCGTTGATAAATGGTGATAGAGACAGTTTCTCTACTGCTCCAGACGTTGCGCGATGACTTCACACGTCGCGTTGATCAGCGGTGATAGAAACAGCCATGCGCGAACCTTTGCGCGTGTAGAACGCTCGAGGGTTGAAGACAAATTTCAAAAGATGCCAGTGAGAGAAAAGTAAGTAATCCAAAGCAATTTCCTTATAAAAGAAATAATTTTAAATTTCCGCTTCCTTCCGTTCCGCTTCCCTTAAATTAGTAGTATTCCAGTACTGTTTGTGCGATCTTGATAGCGCTGGAAAAGTTCAGATTGAAATCCGAGTAAGACTGAAGAAAAAAAAAGAAAAATTCCTGTTCACAAAGGTTGCTCTTACGCAGGTAACAAAGCTCCCGCTCGTCGCCAGTGTAGGAAAGTCAGGAACAACACGGAAAGTAGTTGAAAGCAGACCAAGTTTATTCCGGTCATTCAGTCATGGAGTTCAAGTCAGTAATGACAATAACGAGACATGGCCTAACTGTAGGGATTCTACATGTTTGAAACATAACACAACATCCCCACAAGCACGGCCTCGTCACGAGCCCCCAGACACAGCTGAATGCTCGTGACGTGGCTCGTGTGAGCATATGTACAATCCCAACAGCGGGGACTAGGGCGACCGCCATAATGGCGGGCCCATTTATATCCTTTGTGGTATTTGGATTCACTACAGGTTGGTTGGCTGCCTGTGGGGGGTGGTTTGGCAGACCCAGCATCTAACCAGCTGCTGTGCACCGCTGTAGAGGGGGAATTGTAGTGGGGAATTCTTCAGTGCTCCCATCTCCCTTAGGTCTACCATATGATGGAAAAAAGTTTGGCAGGGACCAAGGAGAAATGGACTGATTGGGGCCCAGTTCTAGAACTCTTTCTGTTTGTGCGCATATTAGTGACTGCATACCTAGCAAAAGCTATGAAAGGCACTCAAGCTTCAGAGTTGTGCTTTTTTTCAAATACAATATCCCATCCTCATGGGGCAGAATCTTCTAATACCCATATAGTGTGCTGTGGCGCGCTGTACTGCCCATTAAAGTCCCATTACCTTGTTATAGACCTCTGCCTTTAGCTTGGGCCTTTAACCCTAGAGTGGATTATTAATGGTGAGTACAGACTGCTACAGCAAAAGGACTCAAAATTCTATTCGCTCAATCGTCCCAGTCCCCCAGAGCCCACTGCCCTCCTTCGCCTACTTCACTTCCTCCGCCACCTTCGACCCTCGCACCCCAACACTCTCCCCGGTCCCCCACTTCCTCCTGTCCTCCTTCGCCTGGGCCACTCTCTCCCTTAACCACTGAGCCACCCTTCACTCCGTGCTCAGCACACCTCTCTTTGGAAACTAAACTTGATTCACTCATCTCGTCCATTTCCCAGCTTTAAGGGTCCATTTCACTCCTATGTTCTAAGATATCCCCCTCCCCGAATAAACTCCCGAGGAGTTCCTTGCTCCTACGCCCCAACAGAGCCAACCACAATCTGTCCTCCACAGTTTTAAGCTGTGGAAAAGAATTGCGCCACTTCAGCTGCCTGAGCACCTGGCTGAGTCATGACCCCCCTACTCCAAAGACTCTGACAGGCATGACTTTCAACGCCTGCAGGCCATTTGTGCGATGCTCTTTGCTGAATCTAGGTTCAAAGGTGTATTTATGTAACGTGCGGAAGAATGTAACCTACATCGTATTATATTTCTTCATTGAGAGGTATTTATTAAAAGTGAGTTTTTAACCCATCTACTCATTCTTGCTTGTTTATGATGTATATCTTCTTATTCTGTGATTGCATGATATTCTCTGAAAATCAAATAAAAGTGTATTCATTGAGTTTTTAATCGTGCACTTTAGAAACATTCCTGACTCAAGAGGCAAGGGGCAGGCTACAGCCAGGGTCTACAGGACCTGTCTTAAAAGACCGATGTTCTAACTGACCATAGGAGCATAGAGTTCGAAGCAACTTTCAAATGTTAGGCCTTCACCTCATTTAAGATCGCGTTTAGGTTTTGCTCATGGGCCTATAATTGTAATAAAAGGTGAGTTGCAGTTTGCTCCCAATATCAGTTTGTTGCCCTCCGTTACCTCGGAGGGACACAGCTAAGGGACCACATTCTGCTCTGTAGAGGAGGGTGAGAAATAAATGATCAGGGAGAGCAACGTGTCAGCCCTGGCTCTAAGGGCCCGTGCAAGAGGCGAGCCTCAAAAACATTTGTCATCTAACTCATACAACAAAGGTCGAGTTAGAGTATAAGTTGTCTTCAAAATTCAAAATAGTGTATTTCTTTACCATATGGAAGCGCTTTATCTTAGTACATCAGGTTATATTTCTACACTGAGAAGTATTTATTAAAAAGGGAGAGTTTTTAAACATGAACTGAGAAACATTTCCGTCCCAGCCCTGATGATAATGGTATTAGTGAACAAGCAGCCAGATTCATCAACACAAATTGCGATCGCAATAGCTGCGAAATAGCTATTGCGATCGCAATACCAAGAATCGCAATTCATGAAACAAAACCTGACCCAAATGCGAAATCGAAAAACATAATTTGCGACTTCGCAAAGATAATCGCAGAATCAAGGTGGAACCCCCTATGCGAATCTGAAATTGCGAGTTCCCAATGATTCTGCGATTCCAATTGCGAATTCGAAAAATAATCGCAAACCAAATGCATGAAATATCGCAAATAGAGAAAATCCCCAAAATCGCTATTTGCGAGGCGCAAATTAAGGAGAACCCAAACCAGGTGGTAACCATGAAGTAAAAAAAAAAATCAAAAAAAAATCCCAATGAGCCACAGGTGCCACAGGCTGACCAAACACACTTAAGCAGACACAGTAGGAACATGAGGACTCACACAATGCCAGGACTCTACATGGTGGTTAGGCGACGAAGGCTCCAGGCTGCAGCAAGGAACAGACGCAGGATCCAGGAGCGAATTTTCCGCCAGCGGTCACTCCACTGGGCCAAACTGAGGAGGAAATCTACTCAAAGTACCGGCTGAATGGGGCAATGATTACAAAGCTCATCCGGGACCATGACCCCCTGATGCAGCACCCAACAAGGAGGACCAATGCCGTGCCCACCCATGTCCAGGTCCTGTGCAGCCTGCACCTCCTGGCTTCCGGAAGCTTCCAGGGGATAGTTTCTGTTGCAGGGGGGATCTCCCAGAGCACCATGTCCCGCTGCCTGAGGAGTTTCCTGGATGCCGTGTTGACCCACCTACACCATTTCATTAAATTCCCAACCACCCAACAGGACTTGAATCAAACAAAGCTAGAATTTTACAACTTAGCACAATTCCCCCATGTAATTGGATGCATTGACTGTACCCACATCCACAACTGCCCACCCGCAGAGACAGAATACATGTACCGGAACCGCAAGTCCTACCACTCACTGAACATCCAGATGGTGTGCAACGCTAAGACAATCATCACTGACATAGTGGCACAATACCCGGGGAGCACGCATGACTCCTTCATATTCCGGCACAGCGGCATGCACACACCGCTGGCCAGGGGAGACTATGGCGAAGGACACCTTCTAGGTAAGTACACGTGCAAACAAACAGTACATCGCGACCATGTAGCTGCGCATGACAGGCACTCACCCTCTGCTCCTTTCATACAGGTGACAGTGCCTATGGACTCCGTGAGTACCTCCTCTCCCCATACCTCAACCCTGCCACACCACAGCAACGGTGTTACATTCGCACTCGGAATTGCATTGAGCGGACATTTGGGCTTTTAAAGAGCCGATTCCGCATCCTACACAAGACTGGTGGGGCCCTGAATTACCAGCCTGAGGTCTGCTGCCGCATCGTGGGCGTGTGTGCAATACTCCACAACATTACTACCAAGCGGAGGATACCTGTGGATATCTCTGGTAGTGAGTCGGAAGGGGACAACCGCCAACCTGCAAACGTGCATCATGCACGCGGGGAGAATGCTGCTGAAGGACACAGGCGCCGCAACCAAATCACAATGAACTGTTTCTAGTGCACCCATTCCCCTCACACAACACTGCACTCATGCATGACAAATGTAATAATGACATGAGTCGTATTTACGTGAGACCATAAATTCTTATTGTTTATTCACAATAATGTGGCCTTTATTTTGCTTGATATAACATGCGAACTGTATTCCGTCATACAGCCCCATGAAGGGGTAGAGGGCTTGCTTGTGGAATCAGCATGCCCTGCAGGCAGAGTTAAATGTGTCACTGGCGCGTCCGGCCAGACGCACCCAGTCGCCTCTCCGTGTCCTCCACAACACTGTTGGCCCGTGATGCTGCAGTGGAACTGCTGCTGCAGCGGCGTTCTGTTACCAGCGGCAAGAACATGCTGCTGTGACTGGAAGTGCCCTCGCTGGCATCATCCCCCCCACCTGCTTCACCATGGCCAGTCGGCTGCAGACTCTGCACAGCTGCTGTCACCTGTTCAAGGGCCCTGGCGATGTCCTGGCAACATTGGACCATCTGCACCTGCATTGCAAGGGAGCGGCGGGAAAGTTGTGAGGTGGCATTTCCAATGATGTGATTGGGACTGGTGTAGGCTGACAGGCGGGTCAGCAGCTGGCGGTGGCGGCAGCGGTGATATCCTGCTGGGATACCAGGATCTGGCTGTTCTCACGAACAGCTGCGGTCATGCCCTGCTTGCATTCTGTGAGCTGGCCCACATTTTGCGCCGTCTTATGTAGCTGCAGGTAGATGGCTGCCAAGTGACGCTCCTGCTTCTGATACACTGCGAGCATGCGGCGTTCAATGGCCAGGCCAGGATCCCGTACATGTACCCCCCTGCCCGCGCGTGTTGAGGCGTCACGCTGCTGGCGGGTCAGTCCGCTACACTGGGATCTTACTGTGGCTGTGCGCCTTGTCTGCCTCCTGGCTGCTGGTGGTGTGGCCTGTAACACTGCCATGGGTGTCACTTGGGGTGGTTGCTGGGCACCTGTGGCTGCAGGGGTGGCCCTGTCCACATGGGGAGGTGATGGTACTGCTGCTGGTGGCTGAGATGGTCCTGGTCGTGGTGCAGGATGGCCCTCACCCTCGGTGTCCTCCGGGTTCTCCTCTATGTGAAGGGCCTCACTGTCGGTGCTGGGTTGTTCAGACGCACCTGTGATGTAAATGGGTGCATGATTAATGATATGTATCTTGCACATGAGATGTTGCTACATGCATGCAGGCTTGCATTCCCTGACTGGCTTTAGGAATTACTTTAAATTGACAGGTCTGGATGTGTGGGGCTATTCGGGAATTTTGATCACACTAGAAAGTCCCACAATGCAATAGGGCATTTCAGGTGTGCATGGCCTGCATTACTAGGATTATCCAATAGCTAGCTCTGGAGTCATGAGCATTATTAGGGGACGGGGTCGCAGTCGCATGCCACTTACCTTGGGATTGTTGGGTGGGTCGGGAGGAGTCCAGCTGGGTAACCCCCACGCAGGCTTCAGGATTTAGGGTGTCCTCCACAAGGTCTTTCAGCGGAGTGTTGGGTGCAACAGTGGGCTCTCCTCCACCGGTGGCAAGTCACTCCCCCAGCCTCTCAGCGATACGCTCTTTGGCACGCCCTCTGAGGTCGTACCATCTCTTTTTTAATTCGTCAATCAAGAGCTGGTTCGCCCCGACTGAATTGACCTTTGCGCGGATGCACAGCCAGATGCTGCGCTTGTCCGCCTCAGGCACCCTCCAGGAGCCCTTTCCAAAAAGGCGACCATGGTCCTTACAGACTCCCTCAATGAGGAACTCCAGTTCCTGCTCAGAGAATGTTATCATCCTCTTGGTGCTGCAAGTAGTCTGTAGTGGAGCTCTGGCCAGTACTGCTTCCACTTTCAGGCTCAGTGATCAGAATGAGGGAGGGAACAGCCTACTTCCTGGTTGTGATGTCATCATTGGGCCCGAAATGCGAATTCCCGTTTTTGCGATCACGGAGTTAGCGAGATCGCAAATTGCGATTTCGGTAATTGCGAGTTCGCAATTTCAACATGGTCAACGGGCGATTCTGCGATTTTTCGGAGATTTAGCGGAAATCGCTATCGGCAATTGCGGCCGATTGCGATTCGCTTTTTAAAATCGCTTTTGTTGATGCATCCCATTCTGCGAATTCTAAATTGCGATTAGGCATTTTTCGCAATTTAAAATTCGCAGAATAAGAGTCATATATACCCTATATGTGTAGGCTAGATACGTATTATATGTGGAGCAAAATTCTAGTGTTTTCAATCAAACAGGAATTTCTTTTTGGTATAGCACACATCCTGAACTCACACTATTGAAGGTTTCTCTCAAATGTGATAATGAACAAAATTTAGCCTCAGTAAGGGATTGAGCCACAGTGGTGGGTTCTTACCGACAGCGAGGAGGCAGCTTGGTAAGCTCCGTTCTAACCCAGAGCTCATTTTTTTGTGTGAATAAGGGAAATGTTTAGATGTTCAAACCGACCGTGGCAGTCTTTCTTGTCCTGAGATAAACCGGCCACAAATCAGACTTATGTGGACATTGCAGGACTTATACGGCTGTTCTTCGAATTGTTTTCCATATAGTTGTGTGTTTACAGAGGACGCGCAAATGGATATACAGTGCAGGAGGCACAAAACATATTTTTATTTTCACATACTGAACCTCTTGTAAGAAAAAAAAGTAAGAAGCAGGGTTTTCTACTATTACTTAACACATTTTTTCAGTGCCGAGGATCACACAATTTGCCAACCTGGAAATGATCCATGTTTTCTGGTTTCACATTTTGCATTTCAGCTCTAGATGGGTATCCCTTTCTCTCTCCTGCCTCAGATCTTTAAAGTAGCCGAGGCATGACACTTCCAGTTTATTTTGTTGGCTGCTGCAGGAAGCAGACGCCTTCCCCTGTGCCCTGCTGCAGCCACCGAAATAAACTGAAAGTGTCATTCATGCCTCAGCTGCTTTAAATATCGTTAACAAGCGGGTTGAAGCTTTTGGATCGAGTACTATTTTGTCAAGGGTTACACTGCTAATATAAATATGTTATCAGGTTGTAATAATGCCTTAATTAAGCCTCCATTTGGATGGTTGACTTGGGTTGGTTGGCCTGGGGCTATATTTGGTTCATGTATTGTAGCTTCACTGCAGATCAGGGAAGATGGGGACAGGTTTGTGTAATTTAACCCATGCCAGAGCTGCTTTCCCGAAGATAAGAAGCAGAGAGCCCCCATATCAAGAGTTATGACAGCATGAGAGTACACAGGCAGCTATAATGTTGGCAGGCGGGCAGCAGCAGAAACGTGGGTGGTGACTGGACAGTGGGAGGGTTGGGGTAGAATGGTAGAAATGGAGCAGGGGGTTAGTTAATCAGCAAGACATGGCCGCTGGTGAACTGAGAGGTAAGTTACTTGACATGGTTAGCATGTGGCATAGATTTTCATATGTAAAGCAACATTATAGCTTAAATCAATCACAAGAGGGGTTTGTACAGCGCACATTCTGAATTTGCATATTTGAAGGTGCTCTACTATGTGATAATGAAAAGTGGCCAGTTCAAGGGTTGAGTGCTTTACAGTAAGGTTGAGTAGACAAGTGACTAGACGCTAGATCCGGAGGCCTAGTCAGCGTCGCCCCACTGGCTCAAAGCCAGCTGCTGAAAAATAAAATGTTATTATAGTTTAATTTTTCAGTTGCTGGCCGAGCCAGCGGGTGTAAGCATGGAGGGGCTGGGTCACAGGGAGGAGTGATTGTGCACTTCTAAGTGCGCCTGTCTGTTTGGCTGGCCCTCGCAGACAGACATGCGCAGTTAGGAATCTTCAACCCAGCTGTATTGTATAGCCGCGTAGAGAAACGTGCCAGACTCCCTGTGCTTGAGCGGTGCATCTAAGCAGCTTGCTCAGGCCAACGCTGAGAGCAGCGCCTGGATTGGTTGGGGAGTCTGTCCCAGGGACTGACGAGAGTAACAGGCGAGAAGGAGCACCGAAGCACAAGGCGGCTGCAAGATCAGTTTTTATTTTATTTTTATGCTGCTGCCCTGCCAACACCCCCCTCGGGATATTGGCAGGAGCCGCAACTGGGTCTTTAATATTTGTACGATTGTTCGAGGCCTGAGAAGGTTGTACGATTACATTAACATTAAGAGACATACAAGACAAATAACATAATTGTTCTTCTAACTTTTAACCAAAAAAGGTGGTTTTAAGAAGAAATACTATCAGATGATTAAAGACAATGATAGCAACCAATCAGAAAAAGCTTTACTGTAAGTTGCAGGTACCGTGTGTAGGAAGCTGGCTCTGTATGTACTATACCAAAGTATGGTCCAGTGGATTCCCAGAGGCTCAAGTAGATAATATTAAAAGCTCTATTTCTGGTAGTGTGGTTGAGCAGTTAAGCTTATCAGAAGGCTTGGTTAAGCATTTGTTGTACACACTCAGGCAAGAAATGATTACACACAATCAAAGACAATCTTTATCCTGCTGACCTGGAGGCGCCCTGAAACAATCTGTAGAGCCAATGTTGACAGTTCTGAAAGCAAAATTAATACCGGCTATCAATTGCGGACATCTGGCCTTCCCAGGCACCCTGGATACATTTATATTAGCAGGACAGGCCAAAGCATACAAATCAGTGCTGCTACCTTTGAGACAAGCTAGGAGAAAACTAGACTAAGACTGGTGGTTGGTCTTGGCAGACCAGAGCTGACACGTACGGGGGACCTAACTAAGTTCTACATCAGTGTCTCAGGAACCCCAGATAACACACTTAAACATCATTTGGGAACTATCTTCAAGGAAGAGGATTCCCCCTGGCATTCCAAGCTGGGGCAAGCAATTGGCAATTTGAAGATTGAAGCAGAGAGCCTGCTCTCACCCGAGATCAAAATATCCACCTGGAAAAATGCAGCGAAGAGGCAGGTATTGGTCATCTTCTTTGAAAAGGTCCTGGCAGCATTCCACCAAAACTCCATCACCACGGCACTGGATATGTCGAACAACTTGGAGAAAGCTCAGCAATTCCTACGCAAAGCATTGTCAGCTCAGACCCACACGAAAATACTCTCATGAGGCTCATTGCATTAGGAATCACTGATATCAATCCAGCTTGAGGATGCAAGGGGGAAGTAGCATCTTGCAGGTTATGCTCATGCCATAAGGAATCTTGGTTGCACTTGTTGTGTTGCTGTCCCAAATTGGCCGAAGATTGCCACTGTTTGCTTTTCCCCATCTTCAGGGCCAAGAGAGCAAGGACTTGATAAGAGGCCTCTGACGAGTGGTTTACCAAAACAAAGTTTGCACATTTAATCAGATTAGCATTCGAAGATTCTTCACAGATTTTATAATCCCTCGACAGCAAAACCGGGATGGCGGAGCTTCTTTACCTGAACTTAACAGTGAGGTGCTGGACTCATGCCATCGAGAGATAAAGATACGCAAGTCCAATCAGCACGAGACACTTCATTATTCCTAGGTGGCGGTAGCATATCCTTCCTTCAGTAGCGGAAAAAGTGTGCAGTAAGGGCCACCCACCAGTATCACAAGAACAACAAATCGGACCTCGAATCAATAATCTTACTGATGAGAATTGTCCGGTTGCTAACGTATTACAACTGTCCTGAGGAGATAGCACATTGCACTTTAAAACTGCTCCTTGCACTTTAGCATATTAAGCGGCTGAGAAGCAGGCCCCTAACTCGGGCAGGGGACAGCATTGCTAATTGGAACCATAAATGAATTTATTTTCAGTCTTTCTTATTTTATCAAATTAAGGTTTAAAAAAATAATAATAATAAATAAACAGGACTTTTAATGAAATGACACATAATATAAAACACCCACACGCTCTTTTTCCTGCCTGCGCAATTTAACTGTGAAACGAGAAGATACATGAACTGTGGCACCAAGTTGCCTTGGGACTTGGGGGGATGGGGTGGGGTGGTGATATTTTATGGTTGTTTTACTGTAATGATTTTAATTAATTGAACGGTTAATAAGACTTTACGTACGTACTCAAAGACAGAATCCAAGACCAAATGTTTTGTATACAAAGTTATTTCTTTCTTTCTTATTTTATTTAAGAACCAAGCGCAACTCAGTTGCAGGTAAGTAACGTGTTTGCAAGTGGGCGTGCACCAGGTAAAAGAAGTCCAAAGCAATCTTGTAGTATGTAAGGTCTTTATTTTGAATTAATATTTTCAGATAATAAATCTCTGAAGAGAACGTAACGCATTGGTTGAGCTGAAGTTGTCATTATTTGAAAATATTAATTTAAAAAAAGACCTTACATACTTCAAGATTGCCTTGGACTTCTTTTATCTTGTGCACGCCCACTCGTAATCACACTTTCAGAGTCTGGGACACAGAGGTACCACGTAACGGCTGGTGCCAGGCTCCAGTGGACAGGACTCCTAATTTGATAAAACAGGCACGAGGTGCGAAACCAACAGGCCGCCGTTGAAGCTTTTGTTCCTTAGATTGCAGGTAATTAACAGTTTCAAGAGTAGTAATACTTTTCACAATGCAGTAGGAATTATTTTGCAAGGCAGTAGAAAAGCTTTTCAGTGATAGAAATACTTTTGTTTTGTCAATCAGAAACAGTAGATTTAGTAGTTGTAAAAGATAAACAGTTTAAATGCAATGGGAGAAATGCACTGCAATCCTATGGAAGGAACACAAATATATGCATTAACAGGTAAGTACACGTCTTATTCTTTCAGTCTTCGGGAGTTTAGACCATCACTGGGCAAGGTTCAGTTTTGGGTAGGTACTGCGGCACTGGGGCTGCCGGGTGCAGAGGTCGCTGTGCCCAATGTTAACCAAAGGAGACGGGTGACATCAAACAAGGTGCAGATTGCAGTTGGGTACATGTGGTTTCAGGGCACAGGGGCTTGGGGGTTAAGGCAAGTATATGCAATATAATCTACAATGTGTTCTGTTGGGTAATACAATTACTTAGTATAAACAGGAATTGATCAAACCGAAATGTAGCTTAATCATTTGTTTAAAGCAATCAGTGTTTGGCAATTGTATTGACATTAAATGTGATTCAAACGCACCACACAAAACTTCATATCAATATATACAGTCCAATTTATATTTTGAAATAATCATGGAATGAATACGTTTTGCAGGTTAATCCGCATAGTCCCTTCATTCGAAAATAAATTGGTAAATAAACCAAAAACAATAAAAAAATGGGTCAGCCCCAGCTTTCTTGGTAGTTTTTTTGTACTTAAATGCCTATGAAACAGGCTACTCTGGGAAAGGTTTGTTGGGGTAGTGCGCAAAGACTGGCATTTATTTTATTGCTGAATACATTCATTCAGTTAATATGGAGGCTATAAAGACAAATTGTAGTAGCAACGAAGTAGCTTTAAAGTAGTCATATTGGGTAAGTGATAAGAAAAAAAACAATCACTGCATAGGGCATTGCAATAGATGGAGTCTAAGGGCCACATGTATCATTCCAAATTGCGATCGCAAATGCTGAAATTTGCAGAATTTCCGCGTTTGCGATCGCAATTGGGCTTATAGTATGTATGAATGAAAAACTGCCTCGCAAAATATGGAATCGCAAAATGTGCGATTCCCTTTTTTTTTTGCGATTGCTTTTAAGGAATTGCAAATTGCAATTCCTTAATTGCAATGTAAGAAGCACAGAAAAAGTGCAATTTGGCCTTAAGGAATCGCAAATTACCACCATCTTCAAGTTGGTGGTAATTTGCGATTTCTTAGAAAAATGCATTTTATTGCATTTTTCAAAGTGCAATGTGGCGCACGTATGTGTGCCACATGGGCACCCATTCTTATTTCAGGGGTGCAATAGGGTGTCCTTTTGACACCCTTGCAACCATAAAATTGGATTCTCAATTTACGATTCTCTAATTGCCAATCGCAAATTGGGAATGTCTTCCCCATTCATTCCTATGGGCCTCTAGGCCTATAGGAATGAATGGGAAGGGTTTCATTAATTCCAAATCGCACTTTGCGATTCGCAATTAAGGAATATGTAGAATTCGCAAATCTTTTCGCAAGTCCTACATGCATCTCGTTTTGCGATTCTCAAATTGTGATCCGCAAAAAATCGCAATTTGAGAATCGCAGAATCAGAGTATTGGTTTCCGAGGTCATTAGGCATGTAAGATTATAAGAGAGCGGTTTAACATCCCATTCTCTGTGTTATTACATTGAATACTGGATTGAATTAGATTTCCACTTGACTCAGAGTAATCGTTGTCTATTTACCAGATTAAGAAGAAACAGCAAGAGGTGGTGGGCTTTTTGAAGGCCAACAGAATTGACTATGAAGAGAAAGATATAGCCTGCAATGAAGACAATCGTAAATGGATGCGAAGTAATGTACCCGGAGAGAAAAAACCACAGAACGGGATCCCCCTCCCTCCTCAGATCTTCAATGAAGAACAGTATTGTGGGGTAAGAAACATGTTAAAATCGATAATTGTTAGGGCTCTGATTTGTGATCAATAATTGCTTCGGTCCACACCAGTTTACCACTAATCCTTTTCACATTACTATCTGACACTTGAGCCAGCTGATGTGATCGTCTCTATTTCACAAATAAATCACCTTTGGACCCAATATAGAATAATTTGCTACCATGTGGGTGAAGAGAGATTATATATCCACATAGTAAACCCCAAGGGGTTGTGTGGAGAGAAAACTGTTTGTAGGCTTTCTTTGTAAGGCGGGAGAGTATGTTTTTTTCTTTCTATAATGTATCTCAATTTCCCATACTGGTTGACCGTCCCAGTCCCACTCTCTTATGCTTCTGCTACACTTTTTACTATGGAAGTTTTCTGTTTTTCCCCATGGTCATCTTTATTGAACGTACTCTAGTTTTTCAGATAATTTGTCTTAAAAAGTGTAATACTGACCCACTAGTTATAAATGAAATTAATTTATATTTTGTTAAACAATACAGAAAATATACGCTTTGACTATGTTTCGGGTCCTAAGGGACCTCCCCTGATTCAAGTCAAACACTATGACATTACTCTTAAAAAATGTTGCAAATGTCCACCTCTAGGTTTACTGTCTCAAATGGGGGCAGATTATGATTTATTGAAATTTGCAACACAAGTTTCTAGGTGCCAGTAGCAGATTTTTGAGTATATATCTCAACGTTTATTGAATTACATTTTTGCATATGAAAATATACATTTGTCTATTGTCGAATGCAAATAAATAAGGAGCAAGTGCCAATGCACTGGTTAATCTTTTTCTTTTTTTTCTTATGGGGACTGTTGGACTTGGCCCTTCTGGCAGGTTCACCCCTGAACTTTTTTGCCTTTTATTATTACATAATTATAGTGATTTCTGGTCTTGGCGCACTTTGACACTGTGTCCCAGTGGAAAGTGCGTGCGCTCTCTGAGTGCGTGTGGTGAGATTGGCCTGCCCTTCCATAGGAATGCATGCAGAATATGTGTGTCCATGGTAGTTCCTGATGTGTGGGGAGTGCAGGGGCGAGTTTTATGTGCGGACTCATGAGATTGAATGCTGCGCGATGATGTGCGCGGATTTATTGTGTCTACTGTGGAAGTGCCACTTCTAGAAGTTGGCATGTCTGTGCAGTTAATGTGAATTGACTGCCTGGCTTGTGATTGGCTGGAGCTGGCTGGTGTGCCTGGCTCCAGGAGTCGGGATGGGTCAGGCCCGGTGGTGAATGGAGAGATCTGCATGTTGATGGGAGGGAGGAGTGAGTGCACCTGGGACCTGAATAGGGCTGGGCCTTCCCTCCACAATGCTGGCTCCACCCCCTGTGGTGTGTCTGATGTCCCTGACCCACCCTGTGAATAGGCAGAGGGGCTGAGCAAAACAAAGTGCTCAAGAACCAGTTGCGTCTGGTTTGCCCCTTGCCTGCACCTTTGGAAACAAAGGAAATGGTGTATAAAAAGAGGCTGTGACTTCATGTAAAATGTTCTTGTTTTCTACTTCAATCTACCAGGGCCGTGCTGCTGCTGGGGCCCAGGGGAAGGCTTGCCTCCCTGGGACCTGCCCAGCCCCTGGATGCCCTAGATGTCTGGATACCTGGAGCTCTTGCATCCTGACAGGAGGGGGCTTGCTGCTAGTGGGGCCCAGGAGGGACCGCCATGGGGGCTGTCTCCTTGCTGGAGTGCCCTGTGTGCTGGCCCCTGGACCCTACATTGCCCCTCCTGATGTCCAGGACCTTGTTGGACCTTTTTGATTCCTCCTTTGCCTTGGCCCCAGCGCTGTGGCTGCCTCTAGCGCCTGGAAGCGATACCTTTCACTTACCCAGCTGAGTGCGTGGGCTTGGCAGCGCTGTGCTGCCCTGCTGTCTTGGGGGAATCCCCGGTGTGGGGATCCCTCTCCCCCTCGAAATGGCTCCACTGCGGGTGCCCACCCCACTTATTTTTATATCTGCAAGCAGGTGCCCACCCTGCGTCGTTCCGATTTTTAAATATTTAATTACGGGTGCCCACCCTGTGTATTGATGCCCAAGCGGGTGCTCACTCCGCTTCTACTTTTATTTCTTATTTCGAGGGGGCCTACCCCTCGTTGAAGCTGAAGTCACCGCCGCGGCCCGTGCGGCAACAACAGGAAGTCAGGCCGCCATTTGCCTGGCGGCGGGCGGGACTTCGGGTTTCACAGAGGAAGTCCCGCGCACGCCCCGGCAGCAGAGGAAGTCTTCGAGGGAGGAGGTCAGGAGCCCACCCCACCTCTTCAAGTGCCGGTAAAGAAGCAGGACTGCCGCCGATGGCAGCGCGGGGTCCCATGTGTGAAAGGGAAGCCCCGCGCCGCAGGAGAAGTGCTGCCGTATTCTCGGCAGAAGGAGCTCCCGCTCGGATGAGCCGGTAAGTGCAGCCGGCTGGGGGGGAGCGAAGTGAAGGCACTGCGCCGGTCCCTCCCGCTGAGCAGCCCCACTTGGCAGAGGGCTGCTCCAACGATGGGGCCTCTTGAGTTTGAAGAGCCAGATGGCTCCAAGTCTTACCCGTGCCTAGTGGTTCATAGGGCTTGGGGGGGCATTGATTTAGTTAAGGAGCCAGTGGGCCAAGTTTCCATTACATAGTCCCGTGGCTCTGAGGGCCCCAATCATTCTTAGAGCACCGCGTGGCTCCAACCTGTGCCGCAGTATTGCTTCAGAGACAAGAGGGCTCCAACCTTTTGGGGCACATTTGTTCTAGAGCCTAGAGGGCTCCCATGTGCACCCTATTTGTTTTTAGAGCCAGATGGCTGTAGTGTGTGGCGCAGTTTTGTCCAAATGGCCAGTGAGAGCCCATGCCGCACTGTGTTTCCCAGCTGCCCAGCAAGTAGTGGGCAGCTGCAACGTTTAGGTTTTCCTTTCAGGGGACTTGTTCTTTTTGGACTCAGGAGTGGGACGCACTCCTTCGCCCCTACCTTGGCCTTCCACAGCTGCTCAGCACTTAGTGCCAGCTGCAGCGTTTAGGCGCCAGTTATTGTCTCAGCTGCCCAGCAAGTAGTGGGCAGCTGCCACGTTTAGGTCTTGGCGCAGTGGCGCAACCTGCACTCTTGCTGCTTAGGCAGCAGCCCTGACTCTGTGGACATAGGGCATTTGAGCCCCTTCCTAGATGGCTAGTTGACCAGGGGGGTTGTTACATTTTTAGGGCGCAGGCCGACTGTGATTTATGTGCTAGATGTGATTTATGTGCTAATACTTTGGGTGTTAGGAAATGTACTGTGTATAGTATGTTTTGCACCCCCCTATTGGATGCCTCTAGATATGATTTATGCATAGGAGGTTGTTTTACCTGTTTAGGTTTATGTTAGGGAGATTATAGTTCCCTGTGTGATTTATGCCCCTAGTGTAAGGTTTACTTAGGTGGTGAGGGTCTAATGTAGTTAGACCGGTGGGATACTGTGCATGATGGATTTCATGGCACAGACTGTTGCAAGTGCAGGGATTATCAGTGTTTACTGGCTGTACGTTCTATGACTTATTTTTACTTGTATGTTTATGATTTAGTTCACCTTGACCAAGTTATCTCTTTTTACTAAGTGCTGATGCTGACAGTGGTCCATGTGGCCCTGTCAGGTGTACATAATCCCTTGTAAATATTATAGGGTGTGATTACTATCTGATGTGTTTTGAGAATACAAAGGCTATTTTTGATATAACCTTGTGTGGAGTTCCTTTTGTGGGGGGCCTGGGATGTTTTTGCTGGTGGGTGCGTGCGCAAATGCTTTACACATTGCCTCCGGGATAAGCCTTACTGCTCGTGCCATGCTACCGGGAGGTGAGCAGGGGTTATTTTTGGCGTTTAACTCCCTTGCCCTGACTAGAGTGGTGGTTTCTGCCTGGCTTTGGTGCAAGCCTCAGTCAACCAGAAATCCCATTTCTAACAGTGGTGAGCAGCGGAAGGGATTTGGATTTGTGTTTGCGCACTACCACAGCGACAACTGGCTCCACTACAAAACTCTGCATTTTAGATAGTCACATGGAAAGGGATTATTGTTTTTAAGTTTGTTCTAAGTCATTTCTTTGAAAATGTGTTTTCTTGTGCACTGTGGGTTGGGTGTCCTGCCAAGGACAGAAACCAGAGAATCTGGAGGAGAGACTGCCCTTGAGCCATTGTCCTGGTTCTTGGGTTGGCCTACAGAGGGGACTTAATTGGTATGGTGTCACTAGCTCGGGAGGGTAGATCACCCCCTAAGTGCAGTATGAGTTTTCTGGATTCACCAGTAAGGGCGGGATCCAGTGGTGGCAGCATAAGTGTGTCCAGTGCATGTGTTTCCCGTCCCATTCTCAGAGTGTGGTACCTGGTACTCAGTAAGAGGGGTGCAGGTTGAGATTCAGGGACAGTAGATACTGTCTCACCGGTCGTGGGGGGGGGGGGGTGGCTGGATGAATGGTGTGTTGCACTGGACGAGTGAGTGTGAGTTCTCTGAAATAAGGAGCTTGCTGAATACTTTGGTGTGAGTTCTCTGAAATAAGGAGCTTGCTGGTTAATTGGGTGTGAGTTCTCTGAAATAAGGAGCTCGTAGTGGGAAGTGATTCCAAAAGGAGTGGCTGAGGTGTCTTCCAGCCCAGAGTGGTGGAAGAGGTTCAGAGCCCAGCTAGGTCCCGGTGTGAGTCGCGATCCACTGGTGGAATCGTGAAAATCCAAACAATACATAAACATGACTTTACATTCTGTGTTTTTCTTGCCACATTTGCTTCACTTCAAATACAGAGGTCAACTGTCAGGCTATGTCTTCTGACAAATTGCTGCATATATATATATATATATATATATATATATGTTTTTTTTTTCAATTATGAAAAATATAGAAGATTTTAATAAAAAGAGGGGACCAATGCAACAAAAATCTTATCAGTAGAACCAGAGTTATAAATGTTTAAAGATTTTTGTAAAACCTAGTGCCTAAATGATCAAAGCACCAAGTGTGGTCACATGAGACCTAGTTAAAGTAAAAAAAACTTCAGACTGACAGCGATGGAGCGTGAGTGGGATACAAGGGATGGGTTGGGCCCAGTCTCGGTTTACATTCGGACTTAGAAACATTCTTTTTTTTTTTGTATATCATTTTTATTAACAATGTTAGTGAGACCACTCAGTACAAAACAATGTCTAAATAGTATTGTGGGAAATAGACCAGGAAATGCCAAAGTAATACTTATTGGGGAACAGCATGTACATTCAACGAATTACCCCCTCCTTCACCCCTCCACCTCCCCCCCCCCCCCCCCCCCTCAATTCTTTGAATTTCAGCCATGGCCCCCACACTTTCTTCCATTTTTTAGTACACCCCCTGCTCTTGTACACAGTTTCTTCCGCCCTTTGGCACCAGTCGAGATCCCGCTTCCATTCTTCCCATTGTGGGGCATCTGCGCTCCCCAGCCCCTGACAATGTTTCGTTTCGCCACTCCCGCTGCCGAGCAAGCCATAACTCCACGTACCTGGACCAGACGGAGTCCCCTTTAATCATCAATAAGAGCCACTTAGTCTCCATCGAGAGAGACCGTCTCACCTACCACCTCAGACATGGTGTCCGTGACCCTAGTCCAGAAGGGAATGATCTCCGGACACTCCCATAATATATGAAAGAAGTTGCCCTCCTGCTGACAGCCCCTTTCACATAAAGCCGATTTACTCCTGCCCCATGTGTACAGATGGGAGCGGGGATAGTATGTGCGGTGAAGGATTTTTAACTGTACCAATCTGAACCTTGATCTGATTGCTGTGTCTCGAGGGCTCTGTATGGCATCTTGCTGGTCATCATCATCAAGACTGCCCTGGTCCGTGGCTCAGGCTGCCCTTAGAGAGATCAGAGAGTCAGGCATATTGTTTATCAGTTTGCGATAGATGGTAGACGTGGGTTTCTCGAGGATGGGGTCCGGTAACAGTCTGTCCTCCATTGGGGAGTATTCTGGGATTGACGTGCCAGTTTGTATGTAGGAGCGCACGGTGTGGAGGAGTCGTTTATGATAATATATTTGCGAGTGATGTAGGTTGTATTCCCTTTGGAGGTACTCAAAGGAGCGGGGTGACTCCCCTTTCGCTGCTTATAATTTTAACATGCGGATTGGTGTTTACAAACATCCTTCGCTCTGCAGTCAGAGAAAGAAAAGTAAAGTCAATATGTGATAGTCTGGCTGGGGTAGAGGGGGTGTGAAAGGTAAGGCTGTAGGTTATCATTATGTGTAACACACAGCAAAATGGGAATACCTGTAAATGAACTGTACACATTCGGCAGTTAGGAAAGCAAAAATGAAGTACATTTCTTTTGAATTCTGACGTATGATGGTAACAAATATTTTAATAGAATCAAAGCAAATCTAGACACTTCACTTGGTGATGCACAAATGGTAAATATTCTAAAACACAATTTCCACACATTATCAGTTGTCTGCAATATAAATATACTCTTATCAGTAAAACTGTGTGTCTGTGCAAATTTAGTGGCCATTTAAATGGCTAATGTGCTGTCTGTAAATGACAGGTATATACTCACAAGGACAACCCTTTATGCCCACGGGGACCAGGGTCGCTGTTAACTATGTAAATAGAGTCCACAGCGGGTCTCTTTTTCTCACGTAGGCCACCCTCTTTCACTTGTATGGGGAGATCCCCACCCAATGTATTACTTTGGATGCTCAGTGAATAATTCTCACTTGGGTAGTATATACAACAAAGTAATTAGACGAAGCGGCTTTCTGTTGCTATTATATATGATCAATTCATATATATATATATATATATATATATATATATATATATATATATATATATATATATATATATATACACACACATATATATATATATATATATATATATATATATATATATATATATATATATACACACATATATATATATACATACATACTATCATTTGTATGTATATATACATATAAATATACATACAAATGATAGTACAACAAGTATCAACAAAGTGCAGACGACGCAGTGCTCAAGTGAGCGCATAAATCCATAAAATATACAAAAGACCCCATAAATACTCTCTGGTTGATTACATTGTTTTCTTAATGCTCATGTGTATACCGTATAATGTGGATTACAAATAATCTGGGACTCTGAGTGGCGTAACACAGGCCTCGCCGCCAACGCATTGCGGGGGACCCCAGGCTTCAGGGGGCTCCCTCAGCACATTACTCAGGCCGGAGAGCTCATGAATGTGTCCAGAGGGGGCCCTCCACGTGCCCTATCAAGTTTTGTTACGCCAGTGGGGACCCAAGAGAGATATATGTAGATGTTTCAACCCCTTGTAAGTGATGGGGTCTCCTCAGGACCAAGTCGACTGGCTCTGTACCTGCATTTATCGGGAGACAGAAATCCAGGCCATGTATCACTCTTAGTCAACCACACCTAAATGTAGCTCGCAGTTCTAGCATAACATGTATGCCAAATTTCATATCTCACCAATAATGAGTACCAAGCATTGTGTCTCGTCTGAACCAATTCCTGTTAACACCATTAAAGGGAAGTCAGTCTGAATCACAACATCCTATGAAGTGAAAATTACAATGCATTAACACCAGGAGGAGTAAGAGTTTGTGTGAATACCCCTTCTTATAATTTCTCACCATTATACACAACATTTGCTAAGTGATTTCCATGAGGATATATAGCGACTATAATTTCCATGTATCTATCTATCCATGCGAGAACCTGTGACTACCGTCCTCGTCCCACACAATGTTTGACTTGCACATCCTGCCACACAGTGTCAAACAAGGTGCTCACATGCCGTCCAATCAGGTATAGTTCAGTTTGAGCGCATGCAACACATGCAGTCACTCATGTGGTTTGTACGTCAGTTGCCTAAATATAGTGTGTATGAAACGCACTTCTGTAAGGCAATGCCCAGCTGCTACTAAGTCACTTCCACCTATGCGATCCAAGCCCACCGACTCACGTGGCATTCTGATCTCAATGAGATCTGTAGTGTAATCATCAAACAGAAATCCAGTTTCTGGTAACTGACAATCGATCTGCTACCAAAAGTAAGGTTACGTAATCTGTTATGTGTTCCGGACTTCTAATATAGCTGTGATGGTTAAGTATCAACTAAATACTACCCCGCTTATTAGTACAATGCATAGATATTTAAAGTGCTGAAAGAGCGCCATCCCATCTTCCTACAGGTGTGGTGCAGAGTGTCCACAATCAGCCGATTAACTGGCAACGGGTTAAGTACATACTGCACATAACCCTGCTTAACAGTATCATGCATTGCTTAAACGAAATGATAGAGAAGTGTTATCACATCTCACTGCAGCTATGGTCCCACGTGTCCACTTTCTACTAAAGATATAGTAAAGGGCTGCTTGGTGATATCATCTCAGTATTGGGGTATCTTTCATAGATTCACATGCTTGAATCATCCCCGCCGCCGAGGTAGGAGTCTCACTGTACAAATAAAATATATACATAATAGTATTAAAATATCATACAATAGGCTATAATGGACCATAAAGTCACTACATTAGCCTATCCTTGTCCTTTTGTAAAAACAAAAACAAATTTGGAACCCAGCCAATCAGGCTCCAGCACCCTCTAGAACACTCCACAGAGAGGCAAGTCCCTCAGATTTTCTACCGCACGTCGTGTGACAGGGAGTCTCCTTGAGCCGTGTTCAGTTTTTTCACAAAGTTTGCTGAATAGTGTGAGTACAGGATGTGTGAATCTTCAAAGAAAGGATTTTCTTGCCTTTTTGTTCTTGTGGGAAAAAGAGATTGCATTTTGAGAATCCCCACAAGGAATGTATATACTGTTTATATCCTTCTCATCAGGTACAGGATTGCGGGATTTGTAGAACTTTTTCTTCAGAGACCCTAAAGGATAGAGAGGGCAGGTTCTTGATCTGGCTGGAGAAATTGAACGTGAGATCTGAAGTGGTGTCTGAACAGGATGATAGTGAGAGCCTTCCAGCATCTAAGATGAGGGATAGATCTGAAGAACCACCTGAAAGAGCTGGAAAATCATCTAACAAGTCTCATCAGGAGGCTGGCCATTCTTCCTCTAAAAAAGAGAAGCTTTCTTTCTCTTCAGAAGGAAAAACTGTGGAAACATCAAAAATGCCACTGAAAACGGCATTGAAACAGTCCAAGACTCCGTCAGAGTCCATCAGATCGCCGTCGTCGTCAAAAAAGACCCCATCAACGACTAAGCCACTTCAGACCTCGTCGACGCTATCTCCTTCGACGGAAGAACCGGCAAGATCTACACCTTTAAAAAAGACTAAATCACCTCCTTCAATGACACCATTGACAATACCGCCAACGATCACAGTCTCGCCTCCGGCGACGGCACCATTCTTGTCGACGCTCCCACCGTCGACGACGGTTCCTCTCTCGTCGACGCTTATATTCTCGTCGACCCTTCCACCGTCGACGACGACCTCCACTTCGACGACATCATCGTCAACGACGGGTCTCCTGTCGACGACAACGTCGACATTAACATCGGTGATGGCAGCTTCAGCTGTCCCTATGTCTCCATCCATGGTTATCTCGTCGACAATCACACTGAAAAGGCCTTCACTGCAAGTGACTCCTATTTTAAATTTTATCATCAAAATTAGCGTCTATGCTCCTGTCTGCGAGGGGCTACTACCACAACCCTTCATAAATTTCTCCATTGCCTCCGAGCCATTTTTTGGAAGAGTCAGAAGATGATGGACTGTTCAATCCTGCACACAGCCCTTCCCCAGCTTCATGTTCAATACAAAGAGGATGATGAGGAAGAAGAGTATTATGAGCCTTATCAAACAGTACAGAGGCCTCAGATTTTATTGCCTCAGAATGCAGTCCATTTTGTCTCCCAGTGTCTCCAACTCTATTGACAATGAGCACGGGCCTGATTCTTTACCCGCATCCAACCCCTCTGCAGCTTCATGCCTGGCTTCTGAGCTCACTGAAGTCAAGGAGCTAGATTTACTGCAAGACTGTAGGGATATACTTGCAAAAGCAAGAGCTCTTTCTACTATAAAAACATATTCTCTGAAATGGAAATCTTTCTGTGCTCGGTGCCATGATAATGATATACATCCCCTGGAATGTTCTCCGGAGAAGGTTCTCCCCTATCTTCTCTCATTAGCCAAGTCTGGACTCATGTTCGCATCTGTTAAGCTGCATCTGGCCACAATCTCAATTTACAGACGTTCTAATGGTTGCTAATCTCTCTGCTCTAACCGTTTGGTCAAGCAATTTTTGAAAGGTCTTTTCAGAGCTTTTCCGCCCATTAGAGCTCCTCCCTCTGAATGGAGGCTTAATCTGGTTCTGTCTCAGCTCATGAAGCACCCATTTGCATCTGTGCACAAAGCTGAACTTAAATATATCGCCTGGAAAACTGCTCTTTTGTTGACGCTTACCTATGCTAGGAGAGTCAGCGAAATTCAAGCATTTACTATCAAACAGCCATACTAAAGGTTCACCAATGACTATGTTCTCTTAAGAACAAATCCTACATTCATGCCAAAGGGTCCATCTTAATGAGCCCATTATTCTACGTACTTTCTTTCCCAGCCCGTCTACCCGGCTGAGAAGGCCCTACACACTTTGGACATTAAAAGGTGCCTTTAAATTCTACTTATTACGAATGTATCTATCCGGAAGTCGGATCAATTGTTTGTATCTTATGGTGGTCAAAAACCAGGTACTGCAGTGACAAAGTCCTCATTTGCAAGATGGCTTGCATCAGCAATTCAATTTTGCCACTCTAAAGCTGAAAGTCCTCTGTCCATGTAGCCTACATCTCATTCCACAAGGGCTGTGTCATCATCAGCAGCGCTTTTTGCCGGTGTGCCGGTGGAGAAGATTTGCTGTGCTGCAACCTGGAAGAATGTACACACATTCACGCGGCATTACTGTCTATAGCTGGCTATAGAAGCTAAGTCAGCAGTTGGTCAAGCAGTGTTACGCACTCTTTTCATATAAGGTAAGTGTCTTTCGAGAGGTAACTATTGTGTTTATGCTTTTGAATGCTGTCTCTTTTAATTGTTAATGTTTCTAATGTCTCTCTCATATGATGTGGCATATGTTAAATATGTATGCATACAATTATATTGCACAAAGTGTCTAATGTGGTCTATATAATACCCTATTCTGATTCAAGCATGTTAATCTATGAAAGATGCCCAATACTGGATAAGAAAACAAGTTACTTACCTGTAACTTCAGTTATCCAGTATCTTTCATAGATTCATATGCGACCCACCCTCCTCCCCGGAGAGGCTTCCCTTATTACTATGTTATACTTACTGTCACTTGTGCTACGAAAATCTGAGGGACTTGCCTCTCTGTAGACTGTTCTAGAGGGTGCTGGAGCCTGATTGGCTGGGTTCCAAATTTGGTTCTTTTTTACAAAAGGATAGGCTAGTGTAGTGACTTTATGGTCCATTATAGCTAAGGCTCCAGGTTTTCAGTTTTTACGTTTTTTACAGATAAATACAGACAGAAAACAATGTGTTTTCTGTCTTTCTGTCTGCATTTATCTTTAAAAGTGGATAAATACAGAAAATTGTGCTTCTTTTAAGTGACTCTCCGTGCTTTCTTTCATGAATTATAGGCCAGCATCTGAGCAGATGGAGAGCATGGGAAATTAAAAAAACAGGATTAAATGTCTTTAAATAACAAACTATGTTAACATATATTTATGGTATAGTGCTAATATCTACCAGTGTATGTATTGTGTAATATTTGGCAGCTTAAATAGCTAAAACACGAAAGTATGAGTGCGCGTCTGTCAGTTACATAAATATAGAAATGTACAGTTTTACAACTTAATTTATACACGAACACAAAATAAATTTGGATAAATACAGATAAAATATCCCAAAAATAAATATGGATAAATACAGACGGAAATGGCCCAAAAATAAATATCATAAAACCGGGAGCCCTATTATATGATATTTTATTACTATTATGTATATATTTTATTTGTACCATGAGATTCTCACCTCGACGGCGGGGAGGATTCAAGCATACGAATCTATGAAAGATACCAATACTGGATAACTGAAGTTACAGGTAAGTAACTCTTGTTCTTTTTAGTTTAAGCAATGCATGTTACTATTACTTTGTTATGACTACCCAAGTGACAATTGATCATTGAGCATCTGGGTCTCAAAAGTCTGTCCTTCTAAAAAGTGGGTTGTGGTTTTAAAAAATGTGGGAAGCAGTGAGATATATGATTCATTCTTTTGGGAGAGGGCGAAAGGATTGCATGGAATGTGGATAGAAAAATGGGGAGAATTCCAGTGTTTAAGGTTATGAAGTGAATAGGGTTAAAAACAACGCTAGGCTGAGGGAAGAATAAGTAATAATAACCTCTGCTGAGCCTGCTGTGCATGACTGAATGTTATGCACACAGAAGGTGCATAGAGCAGAAAGCAGTGTGCAGCTGGGGTGCATGCACAGGTTGTGCAGGAAGGCTCAGGGCGAGAGACTGCAGTAGGGCTTAGTGGCAAACATGTTGAGGATGTTACAAATGTTGTTGAGAGCTTTCACACTAACATATCATACAGTAATCATAACATATAAACGAAATCTGTTGTTCACATGGACACAATTCAGTCTGCATTAATGTACTACGTTGTATTGGCTTTCCTGCACATTCACCATTCCAGGTGGATATTTTGTTTACAGTTTAGTATTTGACATTGTAAATTAGCTGTACAGTATCAAAGTGCTGCATTTTGATTGGCTGCTGGCTGGTTACTATTTACACACGAGATTCAGAACTGTTATTTAGGGCAATCCCCCTTACCACTGCCTTCTTCCTCGAGCAGCTGCCTGGGACGATCACAGAGTGATGCTGGCGGTGAAGAAAGCTTTAGAATATTTTTTTTCCTGTGCAGAAATCTTCATATGTACATTAAAATGGTTCTCCTCTTTGCTTTTCCATACTCTTGAGCTAAATGAGTCCCACAAAACATTCTCTCTATAAGTTAGTATCATATATTGAAAGTGTTCCCTCTTTGTGAATATTGTGTAGTCCTTGACATTTAAACTGTGTTTTAAAATAGTTACCTCGTTGTTCTATCTAAATTAGGGAACTTGTTTTAAAATAAGTTCTCATTATCTTTGGATGTAGTCATAAGATACAGAGAGGGACATATTTATAAACAAAAAATATATATTTTTAGCTATGTGTTATCATATACTTATATTTAACTCACACTAAAAGTGATTTTGAAGCCAGTACATATTTATGCAGGGAGATGCACCAACTGTCAAAATGAAGTTGAGGTATTGAAAAGAAAAAGTAAATTGCCTACCAGCAACTCATTCAGAGGGTCTCACCATCCATAGGAATGCAAAGTTGTTCTTTTTAAATATGAGATCTGTCTGCAAAGGTCATCCTGCTCTTTAACAAACATCTATTCCCGTGCATTTCAGTGGAAGATTAAAAAACAAAAATCTTTTATATCTATCAGAGTTACTATTTTAAAATTATGGCAGTATGAATCGACAGAGATTTGATAATCTAAAGAAGCATTCATTACAAGGGAATGAGGACTTCTGTAGCGCCCTATCTCGTTCACAGATAGGGCGCTCACAGATAGGGCGTGAGGGGAAGTATGAGCAAAAACTCATACTTCCCCTCACATTCTTGAACAGCGGGCTTCATGTCTGCATTAACCTGTCAATGCTTCTCTACTTCAACCTGCTCCGTAGGAAAGGCTTTCAATTTAAGAGCTCCCACATCAGCAACATGGCACTCTGAAGTGCCTCACTTAGGGCCCCATTACGATCGCGGGCGAATAGCCACCGCCGGCCGGGCGGTTGCAATCCGCCCGCAGCGGTGACGATGCACCTGCCATCAACAACCCGTTTATCCACTGCCACATTAGCTCGGCGGAGGGTACTGCAGTGGACGGAAAGTCCGTCTGCTCCTTTTCCTCTGGCCGGATTGCCGGGCTAGGCGGAAAAGGTACACAATATAGTGGCGATGCATTGCAGGCACCGCCATCCATAATATGATGCGTGCAGTGCTTATGCCTTTCCATGGCGAAGACTCCGCCATGGAAAGGCATACGGTAAATGGCTATTCGGGCCCCCGGGGTGTTTGGGGGGGGGTGGGTGGCTGCACTTGGGGGGTACCCATGGCATGCACAAGGTGGCAGGCACCGCGCTGTGCCTGTCACGTTGTGCATGCCAATGCACAACTTGCAAATTTTACATTGCGGCGGGTGCTGCTTATAGCACCGCCCGCCACAATGTAAAGGGTGGCAATCGCATCCTAATTGGCCCCGTGGGACCGCCGCACCTCTGGCGGCGGGTCCCGTTTTCCGTTACGGTGGCGGGCTTACTCCATTGTAATGGGGCCCTTATTGTCTTGAATATAGAATGTTAGCTTTCTAGTTGTTCTTTAAACATCTAGGGTACCTAGAGTAGAACACTGGGAAATTCACTGACAGGTTGCTGCTTGAGAAGTTCATGCTTTACTTGGCATGGAAAACATTATTCTTGCATGGATGAGCGCCAACCATAATTTCCCCTATGTGTAGTTAAACCCCTCTTTTTGTTAATTTGTTGTTGTCTCCTCCACAGAAAATGATTATAGTTGTACCAGCAACATGACATTTAGGTGTGCTTCCTAAACTACCTATTGGACTGAGGTGGTGGATTTGTTAAACGCTATGACGGACAGCGAGTTGGAGGTGGCAAGGGGTCCGTGTTTGCTGTATTGGTTCCCACATATGGCAAAGAACAAGATCACCAGTAAATTTCTTGATAAGGGTTAGCTGCTGGCGAAAAGGGAAATTACGATGCATTCGAAAGCACAAAGGGGGCCCAGTGTTGTTAGGTGGAGAAAGGAATTCGTTAAGTGGGCAGAGTGTGATGGAATAGTACGATTGCAAATGGCAAATTGAACGAATAGTGATAAGGCCCTGGAAGCGGCCAGGGCCTGGGAGAGCTTGGTGGGATTATTAAAATACCCAGGAGTGAATAGTGAGGATGATAGTGAGGTTGACGAACCAGCAGCGGGACACTGAGGAGCTGATTTTCACGACCACTGGGGCTGTAACCCTTACAACGACATCATATAAGGAATGCACTGGGATGCGTGCAACCGTACTCATTACTGGACTAGAAGGGATGGAGGTGGCCATATATTGCTAATGATTGCTGAAGGAATTGTGTTGAGATGGAAGTGACATACCTAGGAGGGAGGATTGTGTGGGGAGTTATTAGGGGGTTTAATTTGTATTGTAATTTTGTAAAGCTCTAATGCAACTACATTTGGAGATGATGATACGTGGAGTGGACAGGTTTTTCTTGCTTTTTGTTTTTTCTGTTTCTGTTATCCCTCAGTCTGCATGACAGCGGAATATCACTATGTACTGTAGATTGCAATTTATAAGACATGCCAATATATACTAGTAATAGTTACTGGGATGGGTTTATGGGAACCTCTTTTGGCACATTGTAACTTTGCACTGAACTTGAAAACTTAATAAAGTTTGTTTACAAAAAAAATGACTTTCAGGTGTGCTTCACATTTCGCATGATTATTGAATGTTAGCAATCTAATTGTAATTGAACCGGGAGGAGCTTCGCGCGCAACCAAGATGGTCGCGTGAGCACAGGGCTCCCGAGACCCTCCCGAATATATCCTGTCACTAATCCTGTTCGCTGTTGACGTCTTCGTGTGGATGAACCACAGGAGAAGCGAAAACTGAAATGTATTTCCCGATCGGACCACGGAGACCGGAGTTGTGGCGCTGGGAAGTTTGCGGCCTTCGCATCTTGGATCCTTGGCGCCCGAGTTGGCACGGTGCCCAGGTGGCAGTTGAACAATAACGGCCTAAGGCAGCTGAGGCAGTCGGTCTGGTTCCACTTTCGCTTTCGTTTTTTGTCATCTGGGTTGGATCCAGGGACTTAGGACGCCTCAACCGCTTCGAAAGCTTGTATCCTGTGCGGTACCTGGGCGTGCCGAACAATATTTGGAGTTTTGGCCTTGGACAGCACCATAAATTGTCTTCTTGTCCATTTTTGTCCCTTCGCCTGAGGGCCATTTTGGACTCTCGCTTTCTCGACTCCATGCTGCTCTAGCATCTTGGTCGACATTCCTTACAGTTGGGTGCTGTCTACAGCTTTCTGGTTGGCCTGCTTGTGTCCCCCCCTCCCCCCTGCTCTTGATTTGGATAATACCTGGGATTATACCGAAATGGCGAACAAATCGGAGGGGGACAAACAGAGGTTGAAAACCACCAGACGAGGTGGCTATACCCAAATCAACGTGATGGATCGCTACGCTCAGGTTAAGGGGTCGCCCAGTGGACCTAGCCGACCGCTGGAGGAAGCGGGGGGGTTCATCGACTCCGGCAACGGACCCGACTTTGCAGGATGTGATGGCCGCCATCGATGGTATCAAGTCTTCCCTCGGAAAGCAAATGGAGAACCTTGCTCATAAGTTGGATACAGTGGCGATCAACGTAAATTTGATCCGTACGGACCTTACAAAAACCAATGAAAAGGTCAAATCTTTGGACATAAAAACGTCGAGCTTAACCGCTGATGTCGTTGACCTGCAGACCGAGGTCCGTAACCTGGAATCCTCCAATGACATTGCTATCTGTCGCCTGGAGGAATTTGAAGGGAGGGCTTGGCGGAACAATGTTCGCATAATTGGTGTTCCGGAACAGGCGGAGGAACAAGCGGCTGACCTTTTTGTTGAGGACCTTATCGTCAAACATCTAGCCCCCAAGGGACTGAGCAAGTTTTCTACAGTGGAACGGGCCCACAGGATCCCGGGTGGCAGACCGAAGGTGGGAGCCCCGCCGAGGCCCATGATAGCAGGGAATTTCAACTTTCGGGACAGAGATGCTATCTTACAGGCTTCGAGGGCAGGTGGACCCTTGAAGTTTGAGAACTCTTCTATCAGTTTCTACCCGGACTTCACGCAGGCGGTCCAGAAACAGAGGCTCAGTTTTCTGGGGGTAAAAAGAAGACTACGAGATATGGGACTCAAATATGCCATGCTTTTCCCGGCCAAGCTGAGGATCGAATACAACAAACGGGTTCACTTCTTTGATAAGCCCAAGGTGGTGGCCGACTGGTTGGACACTCTGCCGGCCCGACAGGAACCAGAGAGTCAGCCTGGTGGAGCAGAGGGAGGACTTGGGATGCAGGAATGAGTGCCATCTGTCCGGTTACTGGGGACATTTGGGGGATTGCTACTGTGATGGATCCAATTATGATGTGCATCTGATTGTTGTTTGAACGGGGGGTTGCGGGACTATCGGCGGGTCTTTCTCCTCCTCAGCTTTACTTCTTGTAATTTAGTTTAGATGTGGGGGCGACAGGCACACTGTGAGTTGGGGTGGCTCTTTGGTCGTATGCAGGGGTGCAGGGTGGGGGGTGTTGTAATGGGTTGTTTTGGTGGGGGGGATGTTGGTTTTCTGGTTACTGTTTTTGCAAGGCGCTCTATTGCTGGACTTTATTATTGATGTGCTGGACTCTGCTTGGGGCTGGATCCTCTTTCTCTTTCATGATGGGGGGTAGGGGGGTTGAGGTTGATGAGTTGGAATGTTAACGGACTGGGGGATAAGATTAAGCGTGGGGTAGTACTGCCGCTCCTGAAACGTCACTCCCCTGATGTTGTTCTACTGCAGGAGACCCACTTGGTAGGAAATACATGTCATGCCATGAACAGGAAGGGGTATCGTTAGTTGCCCATGCTGGGTTCTCCTCTGGGTCCAGGGGTGTTGGAATCCTTATTAAGAACGCTTTCCCACTTGAGGTGGACTCCATGGTCCTTGACGATAGGGGACGCTATCCGTCTATTTCGGGACGGTGGGAGGGCCACACGCTTTCCCTGGTCTCTGTTTATGTTCCTCCTGGCCTACAATCTACTACCTTTGCTGATTTGGGACGGGTTTTGCTCGATCTCCCCGGGGGGTCCCTGATACTGGGTGGGGATTTCAACGCTGTGGTTTCCGGTTTGCTCGATAGACACCCCCCTAGGGACCTAAGGGGGGCGCTTGGTTGGCTACCTGACTTCATGGACACTCTGGGCCTGGTGGACTGCTGGAGATTGCTTCACTCTGATCAGCGCCAGTACACGTTTCACTCGGGCGCCCATGGTAGCCTCTCTAGGATTGATTATGTGTTGGTGCCGGCTGCACAGGCGTTTTGTATTAAAGAGATCAGGCATATGGCCCGGGGTATTTCCGATCACTCCCGCTGTGGCTTCGGTTGGAATTAACATCGGGTGCCGAGGGACGGGTAGCCCCGATTAACCCTTGGTATCTTCGCAATCCCTTATGGGAAGCGTTTAAGGCCGTTATTAGGGGTCAAGCTCTATCATTGATTGCTGGAGTCAAGAAGCAGAAAGAGGAAGAAGTGGTAAAGATAGAGACTGAGATTGCTGACTTGGAACTAGCGATGGAACGGGAGGTGACCCGTTCTAGATTGCATGTTCTGCAATTGAAGCAGCTGGAATATAAGACGTTGGTGACGGAGGCGGCGAAGGCTCTTAGTCGGGAACAACAGGGGCGTCTTTATGATGTTGGAGACAAAGCAGGCAAATGGATAGCATGGTTGGATATAAAAGTTAGAGCGAGTCGCGTGGTACCGGAGATTGTGACAGTGAGTGGAGCTATTGTGACAGACCCACAAGAGATAGTGGCGTGTTTTGCGGATCATTTTCATACTGTATACTCTTCCGTGTCTGATAGGCCGGAGGAGGACTCGTGCCTATTGTTACGAGATATTGCCCTTCCGTGTCTCTCTGTGGAAGACAGGGAACTTATGGATGGTACAATTACTGCCGATGAGGTAGCGTTAGCTATGCGTTCCCTACGTTCCGGTAAAGCGATGGGTCCCAATGGTCTGCCGATAGAATTGTACAAGCTCCGGCCTGACAAGGTTGCTCCATATTTAAGGGACATGTTTCTAGAGTCCCGGGACCGTGGTTTTCTCCCCCGCGACCAAAGGTTAGCGACGATAGTTGTAATACACAAGGAAGGGAAACCGAGGAATTAGGTGTGCCTCATACAGACTGATTTCTCTGTTAAATGCAGAACCTAAAATTCTTGCCAAGCTACTGGCTAATAGATTGATCAAAACCATTAGTGCTCTAATCCATCCGGATCAGTCTGGTTTTATCCTGCATAGAAACACAGCATTGAACCTTCGGCGTCTGCATGGAGTTCTCACGAGGGCCCCGACGTTGCGTGAGCCGGCCATTTTGGCATCTTTGGACGCCACTATGGCGTTCGATACTGTGGAATGGCCGTATTTATGGGCGGTGCTGGCTAAATTCGGTTTTGGATCGGATTTTATCGGTTGGGTTCGACTTCTTTATGCGGACCCCCTCGCTCAGATTGTGGTTAACGGTCGTGTTTCGGCTCCGTTTTGTCTCGGACGGGGTACCAGTCAGGGTTGCCCGCTCTCCCCCCTTTTGTTCGCACTGGCCCTGGAGCCCCTCGCTGCGTGGATCCGTTGGGAGCCCTCCATGAGGGGTATTTACTGGTCTCCGGAGTACGAAGATCGCATCTCCCTATATGCAGACGACATCCTGCTTTACTTGACTTCCCCTAGGAAGTCTCTGATAGTTTTGTGGGACGTTTTGACTTCCTTCGGTAAAATCTCGGACCTGATTATCAACTGGGCTAAATCCTATCTTTACGTCCTCTGTGGTGATACTCCTGTTTTGCCGCGTAACTGTCCCATTCAGATAGAGCAAGAGGGGTTTAAATATCTTGGTATTTATGTTTCGATGGACCCCCGGGTTCGGTATGAGCAAAACCTTCTCCCTCCCTTGAATCGGTTGAAGCGAGATGTTGCGGGCTGGCGGAAGCTTCTGCTTTCGTTGCTTGGGCGAGCGGCCCTTTTTAAGATGATGTCTCTACATTGTTTTTTGTATGCCCTTCAGAACACGCTTGACATAGTTCCTACTAGTTACTTTCGGAAAGTTGAGGGTCTACAGAGGAAACTGTTGTGGGATGGCAGGCCTCGTATTGCGATTGCCAAATTGACACTCCTGTGGTACGACGGGGTTATTGCCCTTCCCGACATCAAAAGGTACTATTGGGCATTGCAGTTAGGGGCCATCAACCAATGTATGTATGGCCCCGAGTTAAACCCTGGTTTCGCCATGGATCGGTGGGTACTTCCCGGGGGCAACTATTATAGGCTCTATATTCTAAGTCGGTGGTGAGGTCTTTGTCGGGTCCGACGAGGGCAGCCGTATGGGTCTGGCAGGATGCCACTACTGCGTTAGGCTGGAAAGATCGCTTGACCTTGGCGACCCCGCTTTTCGGATCTGATAAGTTTGGTAAATTGTGGAACACTAAGGGGTTCGACAAGTGGGATCTTATCGGCATTAACAAGGTGGGAGACCTCTGGGCCAAGGGACAGGTAAAGTCATTTGCGGCCCTGCAGGTTGAGTTCGAATTGGGTGGGTTTGAGTATTTCCGTTATGCTCAGGTTCATCATGCACTGACTTCGGTCTTCGCGGTTGGGGAGGAGATACCGGAATCTACCCCACTGGAGGACCGAGTGTTGGATGGTCATATACTGGACAGTACCATCTCCCTGGTGTATAAAAATTTGATCAAACATAGGGCAGACCTACTGTCGAAATTGCGAGATCAGTGGACCCGTGACGGCCTTGAACTTGATGATGAGGACTGGCAGTCAGCGATCTCCTCCACCAAGGAGGTCGCGATTCCGGCACGACTCAGATTAGTTCAACTCAAAATATTACACAGAATATATGTCACGGGTCCCCGTCTGGTTCGCATGGGCTTTTCTGAAGAGGGTCTGTGCCAACGGGGTTGCGGACAGTTGGGTACGTTTCTCCACATCATCTGGGAGTGTAGGGAAGTTGCCGTTAATTGGAGGAAGGTCCACGAGGTTATTCAGGAGGTCACGGGTGTGGCTCTCTTGCCAGAAGCCAGGCACTGCTTGCTAAATGTTTGGGAGCCTACCGACCCTAACGTGGCTCAAACTCAATGGGTGACCCTAGGGGCTATGATCACCAAACGTAATATTGCACAGCTATGGGGATCCCAGAGGCCCCCTACCCTTGAGGTGTGGATGGAAAACATGGATTGGTGCATGTTCAGGGAAAAAACTGTATACCTAGCTCGGGTCGTCCCCGGAAGTGGCACAAAGTATGGGGTCCTTGGAACCGGTATAGAGGTGACATATGTGTACCGCCAGTGATGCCTGTCCTTGGCCTCCGGCTTTCCCCCAGATCACGCATTACTTCTGGATTGTTTTAAGGTCTTTGATGCTCCCTCTTCTCCTCCCCCCCTCCCCCGTCAATGTGTTGATCATTCCATTGTCGATATAATGATGTTCCACCTTTGCGCAGTCTATGCACTTCATGTACTTTGTTGCTGCCTTGTTTGTTGTTTCTAATAAAAAGAAATATTTTAAAAAAAAAGTATTGTTGAACCGGCCCTTTTTGCAGGGTTTGCCCTAGACTTTTTCCTTCTGTTGCTAAAGCTGTTTTGCTGGCATTAGGACTCTGTGCACTTTTCCTATGCAAACCAGTGACAAAGTGCTTGTGTGTTCTCCCTTAAAAATGGTACAATTGGCTTACACCGATTTGGCACATTTACTTTACTTGTAAGTCTCTAGTAAATGGTACTACCTGTAGTCATGACCTGTAAAATAAATGAAATTAGTGGTCCTGGAACACGTATTATGCCACCCACTAAAGCAGCTATTTTAAAACGATTCAAAGGCCTGGCACTGCAACCTGTAGTGCAGTTTTAAACTGCTATATAGACCCAGCAAAATAAACCCTGTGAGAGGCCTAAAGGTTCCTTTGTAATACTTATAAGTTACCGTTAATGTTGGCCCCAAAAGGCATGGGCAGAGTGCATTGTTTATGTTTAAAAGTAAGATGTGTGTTTAAGTTTAACATGTGCCAGTATTGAAAAACTCCTAAAGTCGTTTTCTTACTACCTCATAGTGGTAGAAGTGGTGAGTGCTTAACTCACCCTTGCCTTGCATCAGTTAGATGTAAAGTGCTGCGCAGCGCAGGAGTGTTGACTTTGCGCTGGATATATATGTGCTTGTGAATGTACAGTACAGGGATAGAGTAGTGGTGTGTAGCACATGCATGATGAGTGTGTGTACTAGTTTACAGTGCTTCTTTTTTTTTTTTAACAAATCAATTTTGCTGAGAATTTGCGGATCCTGTGTGATTTTGCAGCAAAATTGAACAAAAAAACCTTTTTGGCCCCCGGCAGGATTCCTGTAGAACCCAACCACAAGGCCTATGGGGTCATGGTATTTCTACTCTGCCCCTTTATTTTTTTTTATGCCTTTTTTCTTGGGACTCTAACAAGTCCAAGGCCCAAGATCGCTGCCAACACTTTCTGGTTCAAGTGTTAGCCGCCAATCAAATCTCACCATGAGACCTATCAGATCCGCAGAGGATTCGTGTCCCTAGATATGTATAAATCTTTTTTCTTTAATAACTCCAAAACTACTGAATGGATTTACGCAAAATCACAATAAGCACAATCAATAAACCAAGATCTAGTTTTCTTCCAAATTTAGTTTAATTCCCTTCAGCGGTTAGAGCTGTAGTTGTGTCTAAAGTCCCTTTAGGAAATTTCATGGGCAACCAAGTTTTGGGACCCCGCACTGATGTATCAACCTGAAACTTTCAAGACCGCACCTGAAGTGAGTGGACAACTATTTCTTATTCACCCATAAGACCACTCAAACAACCAGTCCCTTACCTGTACAGTCAGTCATAGTCACACACTCACCATACAGCTACTCAAACACCCACTTATTTAACTACACAGTCACTCACACACCCACTAACTCACCCATACAGCCTCTCAACATAGACATTGACTTGCCCATACAAGCACTCACACACTCACTCACACACCCACACAAACACTTAATATACCCATTCACACATCCATACAAGCACTCACACATCTGCCCACTCACCCATACATCCATTTACACAGTTTCTCTGCAATACACCAGCTCACTTAACTAAACACCCACTCAAACAGCCACTCACCCACCCATAAAGCCACTTACACAGCCAGTCACTCACTCATGCAACCATTCACACCCAGTCAACGCCAATACAGTCACTCACACAACCACTCACTCACCCACGCAGCTACTCACACACACACAATCACACTGCCACTCACATATTATATGTTGCAAATATTATCACTCATTAGTAGTACACAAAGTATACTATTTTAACTTTTGTAATACCTTTGTATATATGTTTAATACTCATAAACCTTTAGAAAATACTCACAGGAAGATGTCATCAGTAATGTCATGAGTGATGCCACTGACCATGTCATGAGTGATGTAATATGTGAGGTCATAAGCAGTGCATTGCAGGGGCATAAGTTATAGTTATCGCGGCTAACTATTGCTGCTGAATTTCGCTAGTTTTGTACAAATGAAATCTTTGTAACTTTTGTTTTTTCAGTGTATATATATATATATATATATATCTGGAGGTTAATCGAGTGCCCCGGGGTTTGAGAGTAATGATTGTTCCCACTTATGAAAACCCGGACCCCAAAATGCTGCAGAGATGGGCAGAGAATAGCCTTCAATCATCCAGAAACATGCTAATAATTTTGACTGAATTTGCCCACTCTGATAGAGAAACGTTATTAGTTGAAATAGCAAAGGTCAATGAACTTTTGGAAGCAACTGATGACACTGATTTAATAGCGAACACCCGCAAAGAAATTGATCAAAGACTTGCTAAGTTGGAGCAAACTATTCAAGAAAGGAAAATCAGCAAGTTTGCAAGGGACAAAGAGGATTATGCGACAGGTCGTATTTTTACTTTCTCACGTAAATACGACTCATACAAACGCAAAGCCATGTCCGCCCAACAAAAAACAACCACAACTATTGATCAAGGGGCCGCTAGCTGTCCAGTGGTGAGGAATGAAGATAATCTATCAGTGGCATCCTTCAGTGGTTCCGAGGAAAGTTTGCCAAACGCTGATGCAACTCCCATTGATCTGACTAATTTCTCTATAGCTGACGAGTTAAATTTTGTCAGCGAGGACCGGAGATACTCTCTGCGCTCACGGAACATTCCTCCCCAAGCAGACAAAGTGGTAGCCAAAAATGCCGCTGCAGGAAACGGAGTGCCAAAAAGAGGTGGAAGGCGAGGCAGAACTCGCAAGAATTGGAACAATTAACCAGTGAACAAGACAACACTGTGATCAATTTAACAGATTCGACTTTGTCCAGGGCGGAAGAACAACTCCTCTCTTTAGGACTTTCGTACTGTCCACCTAATGATTTCTCATATGTTCAAGCGCGAATTGATGTTTTTAAATTTATAAGAAAAATCAAATTGCAGAAATATTTCTTGATTCATCCAGAAATTCCAATTGCGCATGTTGAAGGTGAGGCAGAAACATCAAATGAGGAAGCTCTGCAGGTAAAACATTTGCAGGGTTTGCAAACGCTGTTGTCTTTAGCTAATGAAGGCAACTCGCAAACTGATTTGACAGTGAGTCAAACCATTAAGGTTAATTGTTCTCCCCCGACCACCTTTCGAGGCAAATCCACATTCCTGCCCTTGATACCCAAAGATGCATTGGATGTCTTCAGTGACAGGATTATCACAGAACTGAAGGCACTCAATAGATCGGTGCTGAAGAAGAGGCAACAAGTCGATTTTAACAATGTTCAATACAACAAACTTGTGAAAAAAATCCAGGGTAACAATCAGGTTGTAGTGAAGAGTGCGGACAAAGGGGGAAATACAGTGTTGTGGGCCCAGTCTGACTATATCGCGGAGGCGTCCCGACAACTTAGTGATCCTCTCTGCTACACTAGATCCACTAAATTTGTGATGCTCAAAAGCCATGAAACAACTAGAAAAGCTATTAATCTCTGGTATAGAACTGGCTTATTAACAAAGGATGAATTTAAGTTCTTAAATGTATCACATCCCATCACTCCACTTTTTTATTTGTTACCCAAAATCCACAAATGCACTTCCCCTGTCCCGGGTCGTCCCATCATCTCCGCTCAGGGCAGCATGAATGAAAACATTTCTAAGTATGTGGATTTTTTTCTTCAATCACATATGTTTTCTCTTCCTTCCTTTTTGAAAGACACTACAGATTTTTTGGTTAAGGTCAGTGAAATCACTTGGGGTCCTGATTTTTGTTTCCTGGTGATGGATATTGAGGCACTTTACACCAGCATCAACCATCACCAGGGCCTAGAAGCAGTTAAATATTTCCTGGATGGACGAGAGGCAGCATTGAGAGATCACAACCTCATGCTGTTGGAAATGATACGTTTATGCCTCTCCAATAATTATTTCCAATTTGGAAAGGATTTTTACCATCAGGAACGCGGGGTGGCCATGGGTTCATGCTTCTCCCCCAGCTACTCATGTCTCCATGTTGGCTGGTGGGAGAGGCATGTCCTGGGGGTCACCCATGCACATTGGCTTCCCCATCTAGCGCATTATTGGCGCTTTATTGATGATATTTTTATCGTCTGGCGGGGCACCAAGGAACAGGCTGCTTCATTTGTTGATGACATTAATGTCAATGACAGGAATTTAAAATTTACTGCAAATATAACATCTGATTCCGCAGAATTTTTGGATGTCCAAGTCTATATTGATCATGACACCATACACACCAAACTCCACAGGAAGAGCACTGCGGGTAATTCGATCTTGCATGCCCGCAGTGCTCATCCTCCACACACTATCAACAGCATCCCTCTGGGTGAATTCATCCGGATCAAACGTATTTGCAGTAGTCCTGATGTCTTAGACAAATGCTTAACGGAATCCAGGATAAGGTTCCTAAAACGTGGCTATAGCAAAGTCATTTTGGACCAGGCTCTTGCCAAGGTACTTGCTCGCCCTCGTGAGGAACTCTTAATCTCTAGAAACAAGGAGATCCCCGAATCCAACGAACAGGGCTCTGTTCGTTTTATCACCACCTTTTGTTCCCAAACAGCCAAGATCAGCAATATCATCAGGTCGGAGTGGCCAATTGTATTAACTGATGTGATTCTGGCTCCATTTTTACCTAAATCACCAGCTATTACTTTCAGGAGGGCTCCGTCTATGAAAGATTCACTGGATCGAACCCAACCTGAACTTTCACCCAAAACCAATTGGCTTAACAGACCAGGTTTTTTCAGGTGCACCTCCTGTCGTGCCTGCACTTTTGCAGCCAACGGTACACATTATGCTTCGGCTTTCAATGACAGGTTGATTCCAATACGTGAACATCTGACATGTCGCAGTGACTTTGTAGTGTACCAGCTAACCTGCACATGTTCATTATCTTATATTGGAAGCACCAAATTACCAGCGAATCAGCGCATTTTGCAGCACATCAGGGCCATAGTCAACTCTGATATGAACTATCCAGTGGCTCGCCACTTTAAAGCGGTGCATGATAAGAAATTAAAAGATCTCACATACACCCTATTGTGTTCTGTAGCCAATCCGGGCAGAGGTGGTGACCGCGAAAAATTGTTACGCCAAAGGGAAGCATATTTCATATTGCTGCTTGATACCCGGTCCCCTGCAGGATTAAATGCGTTTGATGAATTACATCACTTTCTATAAATTGTGTGTATTTTGCCTTAGCCTGTATGAACGTAGTTTTCTTTCTTATTTGATTTGTTTCCTTGGTGATTTGCTGTTGCTGACTATTACTCTCAAATTTGAAATATCAAAATGTGAAATTGCTTCTGTTTTGTTCTCTCTTGTAGGTTTCCAAATTGAGTTTTCTGTAGCCTGATAATTTTTTCATTTGATCATGAAATAGTTTTTAAGCATTTGCACTTTAGCACTGTGGCACTTTGTTGACACTCAATCAATCATAAACATTTATAGAGCGCTCTACTTACCCGGAGGGTCTCAAGGCGCTAGGGGGGGGGGTGCTGCTACTACCCGAACAGCCAGGTCTTGAGCTTCTTCCTGAATGCGAGGTGGTCTTGGCTCAGGCGCAGGTCGGTCGGGAGGGAGTTCCAGGTCTTGGCGGCCAGGTAGGAGAAGGACCTTCCTCCTGTTGTCGCTCTTCGGATGCGGGGGACGGCGGCGAGGGCGTGACTGGCTGATCGGAGGTGTCGTTTGGGAGCGTAGAAGTTGATGCGGTTGTTGAGGTAGCTCGGGCCTTGATCGTGAAGGGCTTTGTGTGCGTGGGTGAGGAGACGGAAGGTGATTCTCTTGTTGACCGGGAGCCAGTGCAGGTCTCTTAGGTGTCCGGAGATGTTGCTGTGTCGTGGGACGTCGAGGATGAGTCTGGCTGAAGCGTTCTGGATCCGTTGGAGTCTCTTCTGGAGCTTGGCGGTGGTTCCGGCGTAGAGGGCGTTGCCGTAGTCCAGTCGGCTGGTGACGAGTGCCTGGGTGACAGTCTTCCTGGTCTCGGTGGGGATCCACTGGAAGATCTTCCGTAGCATGCGCAGGATGTTGAAGCACGACGCGGAGACGGCGTTGACTTGCCTGGTCATGGAGAGGGAGGAGTCCAGGATGAAGCCCAGGTTGCGTGCGTGGTCTGTCGGTTTGGGTGCGGTTCCCAGGGCGGGGGGCCACTAGGAGTCGTCCCAAGCGGAGGGCGAGGATCCCAGGATGAGGATTTCCGTCTTGTCCGAGTTCAGCTTCAGGCGGCTGGTCGACATCCACTCGGCTACCTCTTTCATTCCTTCGTGAAGGTTGGCTCTGGCGGCGGCGGGGTCGTTGGTCAGGGAGAGGATCAGCTGGGTATCGTCTGCGTAGGAGATGATGTTCAGGTTGTGTTGGCGTGCGATGACCGCGAGGGGGCTCATGTAGACGTTGAAGAGGGTTGGGCTCAGCGAGGATCCTTGGGGTACTCCGCAGATGACTTCGGTGGCCTCTGACTTGTACAGTGGTAGGCGGACTCTCTGTGTCCTTCCGTCGAGGAAGGAGACGATCCATTCCAGTGCCTTCTCCTGGATTCCGACGTTGTGGAGGCGCTGCACTAGGGTGCGGTGGCAGACGGTGTCGAAGGCCGCGGAGAGGTCTAGGAGGATGAGGGCCGCTGTGTCTCCGTTGTCCATCTGGGTTCGGATGTCATCGGTGGCAGCGATGAGGCGGTCTCGGTGCTGTGGTTGGCTCGGAAGCCAGACTGTGAGGGGTCGAGGGATCCGTTTGTCTCGAGGAAGGCTGCAAGCTGTCTGTTGACGGTCTTCTCGATGACTTTGGCCGGAAACGGGAGCAGCGAGATGGGGCGGTAATTCTTGAGTTCGGTGGGGTCCGCTGTTGGTTTCTTGAGTAGAGCGCTGAGTTCGGTGTGCTTCCAGCTCTCAGGGAAGGTGGCGGTGGTGAAGGAGGTGTTGATGATGTCCCGCAGGTGGGGTGCGATGACAGCGTCGGCCTTGTTGAAGACGTGGTGAGGGCAGGGGTCGGTCGGGGATCCGGAGTGGATGGAGTTCATCATGCGGACGGTGTCTTCGGTGCTGATCGGGGTCCAGGCGCGGAGGGTGGTGGTGGGGGGCGTTGGTTCGGTCGTGTCGGACGTGGCATTCGTCGGTTGGGTGTTGAAGCTGTTGTGTATGTCCGCGATCTTGTTGTGGAAGTAGGAGGCGAGGGAGTTGCAGAGTTCTTGCGATGGGGTGATGTCGTTGTGTCCGGCGTTGGGGTTGAAGAGCTCTTTCACGATGTTGAAGAGTTCCTTGCTGTTGTGTGCGTTGTTGTCCAGCCGGTCCTTGAATGCAGTTTTCTTGGTGGCACGGATCAGAGTTGGTGGTGCTTCCGGGTGGCAAGCTTGAGGGTGGTTATGTTGTCCGGTGTTGGCTCCCTTCTCCAGGCTTTCTCGAGGGCTCAGCAGTTCTTCTTGGAGCTCTTGAGTTCGTCGGTGAACCATGGGGCCTTCTTGCTGCCGGGTCTGCTGGGCGGGGTCCTCAGTGGGGCGAGTTCGTCCGCGCAGTTGCTGATCCACTTCGTGAGGTTGTCGGCGGCCTGGCTGGGGTTCGCTAAGCTGGCGGGAGGGTGCTGGCTCAGGGAAGCGGCGAGCTGGTCGGCTGTGATCTTGCTCCAGCTTCTGCGGGCAACCTGCTGCTGGTGGTGGTGGATCGTCGTTCTTCTGAAGGTGAAGTGGACGCAGCTGTGGTCCGTCCAGTGGAGTCCAGTGGCGTGGCTGAAGGCGATGTCTTTGCTGGATGAGAAGACAGCGTCGAGTGTGTGTCCGGCGAGGTGGGTGGGGGTGGTCACCAGCTGTTTGAGTCCGAGGTTGGCGAGGTTGTCGAGCAGGGTGGTGGTGTTGCGGTCGTTGTTGTTCTCCAGGTGGAAGTTGATGTCCCCCAGGAGGATGTAGTCAGCGGAGGCAAGGGCATGTGGGCTGACGAAGTCGGCTATGTCCTCGCTGAATCGTGTGCGTGGTCCCGGGGGTCGGTAGATCAGGGTGCCTCTGAGGGTGGTCTTCGGGTCGATGTGGATCTGGAAGTGTAGGTGTTCGGCGGTGGTCAGGCTGTCGTCTGTGCTGGTCGTGATGCGGATGGTGTCCCTGTGGATGATGGCGATGCCTCCTCCTATCTGGTTGGCGGTGCGGTCCCTCCGGGTGATCTTGTAGCCCTCTGGGATGGCGATGGCGATGTCGGGCGCTGAGGAGGCGTTCATCCAGGTTTCCGTGAGGAAGGCGACGTCTGGAGATGTGGTGTCGAGGAGGTTCCAGAGTTCGATGGCGTGTCTGTGGTCGGAGCGGGTGTTGAGCAGGATGCACTTGAGGTTGTTGCTGCTGTTGGTCGGCTTGGCGGGTGCAGGTGCGAGGCAGGTCCGGATGCAGGTGAACTTGCAGGCGGTGCAGCAGAAGGGTCCGTGGGAGCGTCTCGGGGTGGCACGGTAGCATCCCGGGACTCGTCCGTCGTTGAGTGCGTTGAGGGTGGCGGCGTCGTACGTCCGGCGGGTGGGCTGAGATCTGCCAGGGCCAGGGGTCCTGGCACTGGGCGCGGTCCAGGCGCGGACGGGCGCAGACGGGCTTACCTTTGGCGCACCTTCGGCCTCAGTCGGCGCTTCCGCTGCGCGCGTCCGCTGCGCGGTCGCTGAGGGGGCGTCATAAGAAGGGAGCCGGGAGGGCGGGTCAGCAGGGAGGCGGGGAGCGCGTGGTCCAATCGGCAGGCGTGGGGGCGGGGTCGCGGCAAAACCGGCGCGAAAAACCAGGCGGGCGGCCCTGCGGCGGCTGGGGCTCCGGACTGGATCGGCGTCAGCAGGCAGCAGGCAGGCAGGTACGAGGCAGGCAGCAGGCGGGGAGCGTGGGGGCAACCAGGCCGAGGGCACAGTGGTTGCTACTGATCCTGGGTCGGGGTCCCCTTAAGAAGGGAGCCGGGAGGGCGGGTCAGCAGGGAGGCGGGGAGCGCGTGGTCCAATCGGCAGGCGTGGGGGCGGGGTCGCGGCAAAACCGGCGGGAAAACCAGGCGGGCGGCCCTGCGGCGGCTGGGGCTCCGGACTGGATCGGCGGCAGCAGGCAGCAGGCAGGCAGGTACGAGGCAGGCAGCAGGCGGGGAGCGTGGGGGCAACCAGGCCGAGGGCACAGTGGTCGCTCAGACATATTATGCATTAGTGATAGGGATGTTGACAACCAGCCCAGGGAGCATAACTTGTTGGTTTTATCGTTTTTAGAATGTTTCTATACATTAGCATTAGATTTCCAGGGCACTTGCTGTATTTACATTTAGCTATGTTGAAACTTAAGATTTGTTCCACATTTTGGTTTATGTATATAAACCTAGATGAGACCAACAGAATCAATTTATTTCAGTTAATTCACTCCCTGAATGTGTTTGTCAGCCTGATTATGTGACGCCATCCTTATATGTCATTTGAGCACTATGCTCTAACTGTGTCTTTATGTTCACTTATCAAAAACATCATTGTTTTGCACTATTGCTTTCACTGTGAATTGGTGGCCCATTTGCTTTGTTGCAACCCTTGCGTCCTGTTTCTTTAGGCGCTAGGGCTTTTAATTTCAATTTAATGCACTGCCTACTCCTGACGCGTCATGTGATCAAGCTCCGCCTGCGGAGCGAAACGCGTCAGGGAGGGCACTCGCTCTTTTCACTTTGCTGGAATAAAGATGGATTACTGGCACAGGAACTTGTGATGTGGCTTTTTGGTGTTTGCTAAGATCGAGTAAGAACACCCATCATTGGAGTAGAGGTCTACGCCTGTTGAAACCGCTACATTTGGCGGTCAGGAGTCTTCGTTCAATATATATATATATATATATATATATCTATATATATATATATAGATATATATATATATATATATATAGCTCCAAAGAATACTAACCAGCACTCGCGGGGGTTTAAATCCCGATCGGATTTACTGGCACAAAAGAAAGATGGTACAGACGCGTTTCAGCGGTACGCACATATATACATATATATATATATATATATATATATATATATATATATATATATATATATATATATATATATATATATATATATATATATATATATATACATACACACACATAAATATAATATATTTGTATACGTATACACACTGCACATTGAGTGAGTGAAAATACATAACAGTAACAATCACATAAAAGGGTCCTATGGTGATATCACTGGATCTGGTGATGTCATAAACCACAAGGCTATAGTGTGAGTTTTTTGTAAATGTTTCCAGAATACTCAGATAGTACTATAGTACCATGTTATTTGTTGCCGTCAGTCAGGCCCTCTGGATTTATGTGATTCTGCAGCAGCAGCATTTTTCACATAATTGTGGATTAACCGCATTTGCCACACCATCCTTTATCTGCATAATTTTCAGATTGTAACAAAAAAAAATTGTTCCTAGATAAACCTTATCAGAAGTTACTAAAAATGTGGCAACACATTTTGCTGTGCAGTGAGGAACCTTTACAAAGGTTGACTTGTCATCTTTCAGTTGTTTATTGCTGTATTTGGATGTACAACTAGTACTTATTGGGTGAAACCTGTATCTACACAGTGTTAACACGTGTAAAATTGACAAAATAATGAACTAATGATATTACAAAATGTGCCACATTATGCTAATTAGTTTGCCTTTTTTGCGGCATAATTTAGTTATTCCAGTCGCATATTTTGTTTCTTCCTTGCTGCATAATTCCAGTGGCCCTGTCCTTAAACCATTATTTTGTATTTTATTCTTATTTTGAGACTGTTGGCTCGAAAAAGGTGAATTTTTCAAACAAGGAAACATTTTTGAAAACTGTGAGTGAAATACTGCACTGTCTGGTTGTCTGTGGAAAAAAAGCCATGAAAAATAATTAATTCTGTATATAAAACCCTGTAGTTGTAGAACAAGCACTCTTTGCTCCCCTTTGGTAAAAAATAAAATAAATAATAATTCTTTCTGCAGATTTCTAATATCCCCAGGAGTCAGATTGTTTTGGAACATATTTCGTAGCAGTGCTCCTGTTCGCTGCTCGGTAGTATTGTGTGGCACTCCACTGATTCAATGCAATCCCAGATGTGATGTTGAGGAGCAACATATAAGCGCCCCGCAACCCTGGCGCTGATATCAGTTCCTTCCTGTTTCTCCTTCTCATGTAGATCCATAGTTCCACTATGGAAGACTCCAAACTCAAGATGAAATTGTGGCCTTCACCTAGACCCCGCCCCAAGTCGTAGGCCAGGTCTCAGTAAATGTCACTCGGGTGTTCCTGCCACTGCTCCAATTCCAGCTTGAAGTCCTTTTGGTAAGTCAAAGTCCAAGTTCAAAAACAAGCATAAAAAAGTGCAGCGGGATCCAACACCATCCTGTGAGTTTGACTACAACAAGAAAGAGCAAGGGTGTCAAGATGTCAGAAGCACCCCTTGAAGTCACTGGCCAAGGAGCCAATCACTCAGTTGATCCTGATGTGCCCCAAGTTTCCTGGAGGACCATCAACCCTGCAGTAGATTGAGGCCTTCAGATAGTGCATGCTGCAAATTTTTTATATGCTCCTGGCTCGCTCTAGCATGTTTTCAGGCCCCATGGGATCACCAGCGGGCCCCTCCTAGTTTTGTCTGCTCCCTCTGTACCAATTACTAAGCCCGTACTGACTCTTGTATAGAATTCCGCTCCAGCTAAGGATCCATTATTGGTTTCTGCCACCCCATCGTAAATGATGGGGCCACTGGCACCTATGGATGACTTTGTGCTGACTCACATTTTAGATTTCGAAGAGAGGTCTGCTTGTGTTCCACTGATGTTGCACTATGAGAATATAAAAGCACAACTTGTTGTCATACACTCAGTCTCTAATCATGTGCCTCTGCCGTGTCACAGCTATTAGCAGAGGCTCCATTCTATTTTTGACTCTGATTCTGTCCCTGTGCCAGAGCGGGGTACATCCCAGGATGTTGATGATGGAGCAGATATGGCTTGCCCCTCCTCCATTACACTGATGATGCCATGTACCTTGATGTAAAAAAAACACCAGTGGGTTTGACACCTCCCCTGAGACAGAGCTTGACTTGCCACTTTGGCTACTAATGGAAGAAAGTGCTTGGTTCGCAGTGGTGGTTCAAAGGGCAGCTGCAGGAATAGAATTACAGCTGCCTAGGATAAGAAATGTTTTGACAGAAAACTTAAAGCCCAAGCCAGCAACATCAGAGGAATTACTCCCATTAAATGATGTTGTCATAGATAGACTGGTGGTTTCTTATAAACAGACAGGTGGCGAGATGTCATAGACTGATGCCTGATGAACCAGATTTTCTCACCATGCACCCCACTCCAGACCGCCTTATTGTTTAGGCTTTGACCACTAAAGTTGTTATGTTATGTTATATTAACCGTTTTGTAGAGCGCGCAGCTGCCCCAGCGAAGAGGCGACCCGGCGCTAACCACGCGAGGCACACAGATAAGTACCAACTGAAAAGAAGAAGGGGCATGAGAAGATTAAGATGAAGGGAACAGGAAGGTCTTGATGGCTTTTCTAAAAGCAGCCAAACAATCGATGGCGCGAATGTGTACTGGAAGAGAATTCCACAACTTGGGTGCGAGCTATCTAAAAGCACGCCCGCCTGCCCTGGACAGCCTAATTTTGGGCACCACCGCCAGGTGTTGCTCTGACGAGCGGAGAGGACGAGAAGGAACATAGTGGGTGATCAAATTGCTCAGCAGGGCAGGACTCGAGAGTTTGAGGATTTTAAAAGAAAGACAGAGTGTCTTAAAATGAATGCGTCTTTCAACCGGAAGCCAGTGCAGCCTCCGTATGATACTGGTCGCAGAACAGAAGCGCGGCAGGCCGACTAGTGCTCTAGCGGCAGCATTTTGAATGCGCTGCATTCGATGCAGTTCCGCCTTGTTCGCCCCCAAAAGAAGTGAGCTCGCAAAGTCAAGGCGAGAGAGGATGGTAGCCTGCACAATGAGTTGGCCTATCGGGGGATCAAAGTATTTCAGGATGGGTCTAAGGCCACGCAAGGTGCCAAAGAACGTGGTGGCCAGCTGCTTGGTGTGGGCCTGAAAAGAAAGCGAGGAGTCCATCAGGACACCAAGGTTCTTTACCACGTTCTTGGGGGATGGTATCGACCCTAGGGCTGTCGGCCACCACTGCTCGTTCCATAGAGTAACATCCTTGCCCACTAGCAGAACCTTCGTTTTCCGGTATTTAGCTGCAGACAGTTAGTTGCCATCCAACTTGCTACAGCAGCCATACCATCTTTAAATCTGGAGGCGGCGGGGAAGGAAGCGTCCGCCAAGGTGATCACCAGCTGCGTATCGTCGGCATATGAGACCAAGGTGAGGTCCCACAGCTTGGCGACTGCAGCCAGTGGCTGGACGTATAGGTTGAAGAGCAGTGGACTCAGGGCAGAGCCCTGAGGCACCCCCTGGTCAACAGTATGGGTCTGAGAGGAGAAAGGTGGAACCGAGACTCGGAAAGATCTGTTGGCCAAGAAGGAACGAAGCCAATCCAGTACTGAGCCTTCTAGCCCTATCTCCTCAAGTCTATGGAGTAGAATCTCATGGGACACCGTATCGAAGGCGGCGCTGAGATCTAACAAGAGCAGCGCCGGACTTTGACCCCTGTCCAAAAGAGATCTAAGATGTTCAGTAGTGGCCAGAAGGGCACTGCCCGTGCTATGGCCAGGACGAAACCCATTCTGAGAAGGATCCAGGATGTTATGGGAATTCACAAACTGAGTTAGCACGTTGTTAACATGTGCTTCTGTGATTTTAGCAACCCACGGGAGGAGGGATATGGGCCGGAAGCTCTATGGTTTATTGGGGTCCAGATTGGTTATTTTTAGGATGGGAGAAACCCAAGCTTGCTTCCAAGGGGCAGGAACGGTCCCAGATGATAAAGAGAAGTTAATTATTTTGCGGAGGGGTTCCCTGAAGATGGAGATGGATTCCTTAAATTGTGAAGGCTGCAGGGGGTCAAGGGGAGAGCCTGACCTAATTTTGCCACTTAGCCGAGTAAATTCTGCCTCGGAGAGGGACGGAATGAAAGTCAGAGCGGCCCTGGGTCTCCCACTAGGCCTCGCCTCAGCCAGAAAGGTACTAGGATCAGGAAAGGAAAGATAGATGGTACGCACTTTATTGACAAAAAAAGCTGCCAATTCATCACAATGATGCTTAGATGATACCACAGTTATCATCAACTCTTGTCCAATTCACTGGAGAGAGAATTCAAAAGGATAGACACCTTTGGCAAACCAGTTTTTTTCTGCCAGCTTAGCACCAAGATCTGTAAATGCCATCTGTGTGTTTGGGCTGATATGCACACGCCATTTGAGACATGGCTAGCAAAATCTTGTCCTGAAGTATCTTAGAGTTTCTCTGGCTCAGGCAATGCATGCAGGACAGCACATAGGCAAGTATATTATCCACGGTTTTTACGGCGGTGTACAGCCTTCACTAATTGACATGTTCTTTAATGCAACTCGCCTTTTTGGGAAGAAAGCAGACTCTACTTTGGAACTGTTTGGGATGTTCACCCCTGCTAAATAATTTCTGCACTAGTTCAGGGGCTGGTGCATAGGTTTCAGTTTCAGGTAGGATTCACCTGGTATATTGGTGGTGTACACACGTAGCAACAAGTGTCTTTTTGGCTAATAGAGCCAATGAGAATAGTTAAAGCATCCATAAGAAGTTAAGATTGAGCAGATCTGTTAGGCTATAACTGGTAGGCAGAAACATGTTGACAGATAAGAGATGGATCTGAGTCATTGTCCTCTGTGTACCCGCTCGTCTTTGGTTTTAGATATACCTGGGGCCCTCACCAATCAATGTGTTATACAGAGGTATATATTTTTAGTCTGTCTGGATCCTGCCTTGTCCAGTAGTTTTTATCTAAGAACTCCCTCCTTCCTTAGAGTTTTTCCAGGAGGTTGAGTCTGCCTTGGTGGCACTGACCTTTCAGGGTGGGGAGACGATGTTGATGATGAAACATGACACTATTATGTGTGTGAAGTTTCCTCTTCCATAAAGGATGACTATCCTCATTGGCTTGGCAGAAGTCCTGTGACGCCCTAAATCGGGACTTCGGATTGTTTTTGTAAGATTAAGAAACAGTCTGTCTTCTAGATTTCTTGTTTTGTTCTGTGCAGTGCCGTACTCATTCTCGTGATTACAGCATCCACAAAGCCCATAGCAACCCACACCCACCAGTTGAGAGGAGGATCTAGTGCTTCCTCCTGGATTGGTAATCCATCACGCCTGACAGATGGGTCTTACAAATTGTATAAGTAGGTTAAGCCCTAACTTTTCTTTCCTCTCTAATATTCCTTTCACACCAGAAAAAATATCAGCAGAACATATGTTGATCCTGCTAGGGATACTATAAAGAATGTACGGACTAAGAGAAAGGCGGAGTTGTTATTCTCACTATTTCTTCATTCCGAAAACGTCTGGGTTCTCAGTTCTGTCTTGGACCTTTGACCCCGGAAGCTTTCTTCCCAAAGGACAAATTCAAAATGTTCACATTGGCTCAGATCCTACCTGCTTTGGACCCAGGGAACTAGACTGTATCCTTCGACTTGTAGGATGCATATTTCCCCTGCTCCCCGTGGCCTCATCAGCACCTTTTTGGTTATCACAAAATAGATGGTGGTAGTTGCTGCCTATCTTCAGAGGTCGGGAGTTACTGTTGTCGAGGACTGTCTACTGAATGCAGGCTTGCTGCAGTCAGTCGTGGGCCACCTCAAGACAATGGTAGAACTTCAACATTGTTGGGTTTAATCTTAAATGAGTTCAAGTCCCACCTGATTCCTTCACAGAGGCTTCCATTCATTGAGGTGATCTGGACACAGTGAAGCTCGTGACTTTTTGCCCTCAGCAACAAGTCCTGGACATTCAGGCTACGCTTTAGGATTGATAGTAGATAAAAGATGTGAGTAGCTTTGAGGCTTCTTGATCCCTTCATTTTGTGTTTACTCCTTGTCAACCACCAGTGGCAACTGTGAGCCCCGCAATTGAACCTGATATTCCAGTGGGCGCACGTTTCTTACACCATTCATGTTTCGGAGGCTGTTCAAGATTTGCAGTGTTGGTTGACCAATTGCACTTTGTCTCGTGGCTGACCACTCTCCTTTCCCCACCCAGACTGTTGACAGACGCATCATTGCTTTTTTCAGGGGGTTGGGTGGTGAGGGTTCGCCTGGGTGAGGTGGAGATCAGGGGGCTCTTGTCTCCAGGGGAAGGCGACCTCCACATCAACCTACTGGCACTACCACCCTACAGGCCTTCTTACCTTCCGTCATTCGCCCTCTATACATTTTTGTTTTCTTATGTGTGCCTTCTTTAACTCCAGTTGGGTAGGGCAACGATTTATGAAAAGTTCATTTACTTGGTGGATCAATGGATTAGCCAAAGACACATCCAAATGTTTAGTGAAAGAATAAGTGTCGGTTTTCAGAGAGCGGGAATATAGGGCTTTGTAGGAAGGCACATTTAATATGTGACCTTACCTTGAAAAAACGCAATAGACATTGATGAAGAGGTTGCTGCGAAGATGGGGAATCTTCTGATGCAGCTTCATATTCTTATTTTGAGCAACCTATAAGAACTCGTGCCAACTCTTAAATGTCTGAAGCACTTTTTTAAAATAGCCTTACAATTGACCTAATGAATATCATGGTTTGCACAGCAAAGTACTTGCATGTGGTGCTCAGAAGGTTCGGAACAATTCAACTGTACATCATTTCAGATTTGCTAACATCACCATGGAAGTACTAAATCCATGGACAGCCGAATTGAAGGAAGGTATGAACCGCTCCTGAGGCTGCGGTATTTTTGGCATCAATGCAATCTGGGAAAAGGGGATGAGTCTCGCTGATCATAAATAAGCTGACATTTTAGCCAAAGGAGTTTCGGTTCAAGGGGAAGTGAGACATTCGAAAGTTGTGGGCAGCCCCTTCGAAACTAGGAAGGCATGCTGTGACTTTGGGACTGATAGGGTCTATGGTGGTTGGAATACCCTTCGGTGTCCTGTATTGTTTATTAGAAGTATCGATTCACATGCTGCAAAATGTGCACACAGGACTGAACGTTTGTGGTTTTGGATGAATAGCTTTTAAAGATTGTATGCATGCCCCAGAATGGCTAGCAGCTAATGGGTCATCGTATAGCACTGTACAAACTCAACAAAACATTTTGGGAATTTTATTGGCATAAACTATATTTGGCTAGAGATGTTTTGTACTAGCTTTCCGATTTCCAGACTAGTATCTGTTTTGGAAACACACCAGTCTTTTACTAAACATAGAAGATAGAAAAATTATTTTCGTTATGTAGAACAAACTCATATTTTCAGAACTAATACAGTAAGTATGTCCATGCATAGCTGTAAAAAGAAAAAATGTCTATTAACTGTGCACTATAAGTAAAATCGATAAGCACTTTATTGAATGTATCTTTGCTTCTTTCCTTTAGGACTTCGATTCTTTCTTTGATGCCAAGGAAGGAAATGAAATTAATTTTTTCTTGGGTCTTGCGCCTCGCACGAGCTCCAAGGTTAGTATGGTAGGAGTGAGCTATGTCTTTTCCATGGTTAGCTTTCCAGAGGAATGCCGTTGTGTGTGGTCCATCTGTCTATCTCTTACTTTCACATGTATTTGCTAGCTACAGTATTGATTGGTTCCTGGCAGTGTGAACTCGTGTATTTATGTATCCTCATCTTGCTGAGGGTGAGCCCATACCGTAGACCAAAAACTCAATTTTCCTCTCTCAAAGAACTTAAAATCTTTCCCCAAGGTTATGGGTTAGACAGGACCCTAATTAAAACCACTGCAGGATTGTCTTCGTGGGCAAAACCAAGTTGTTAACTCTAGTTACTGGTGGCAGAATTTAACAACAATCAGTTCTGTAAAAACTTGTGCTAAACATCTAAGCACACCACTCAAGTAGATTTTCTCAACAAAGCAATGACTCACAGAAATGACATTATTCCTAGCATGAGATACAAAATGAAGTTTTAAAACATACGACAGGCTATGCAAATGAACACCCACCACATGCTAAGTAAAAATAGCACTTTGGTATTCCTGTTTCTATCTGAACATGTAAATTGAGATAACTTCCATTTTTCACTTATCATCCAACTGGCCCTTGCAGGCTTCAAGGCGCACTTCACAGTTGGCTTATTGAAAGTCAAGGATCGTCCTAAAAACAGTTGATTTTAACATGTGAACACTGTTGTTTTGTCTTCATGATGTCAGATCTGCCAGTCGGCCCATTTTATATGATTTAACACGTGAGTGACATAATACCAAGCTGCATCTGCCGTGCATTTGATTTTTATTTGGCACCTCTTTGGGACAAGCCCAATATGTCAATCACTGTTTGCCAACCAGTCACCATGCTTTAGAGGTTAACACCCATGCAGTAAGATGTTGGTCAGATGCCAGTTCTCCAGTCAAACCATGGAGGGGGTAGGGAGGTCACAAATAAAGATGCATTAATCTAGGCTTAGCCTTCTTGGAAAAGAAAAGCATCTTATGCCACAGGGTCCAAGCCAGCGGAAGAGTCAAAGAAGGTGAGTATTGTGCCAGGGAAATTGTTAGGACCCACTCTTATACTCCTAGAGGTCCACCAGAGAAGCAGCATCATCAACATTGTTCCCATTTAACACTGAGAAGTTTGTCATCAGGGCGTTCAGTGTCAGGAGCCTCACCTGTGACCTGTGACATCTTTTAGTGCCTAGGTAACAGTTGTGATGTTGAGGTACTCTCAAGATACGAGAGGCTCAGATGTGCAACCTTTGACTCATCTCTTGTGTCTGCCAAAAAGACGCTGACGTGTTGCTAATGATCTACGTTAGCCAGCAAAGCAATATGGTGGCGTAAAGGATGGTCAATGGAGCAATTATTGTTGAAGAGGTCATCAGATGGCAAAGAGGGCATGTTTCAGTCAGCATTTCTTTCCATGACAGCCACCAGCAAAGTTCCCCAATGTGCTTCCCTGAAGTCAGAATTTACAGCTCAGCAGTAAACTGTTCCAAAACTTGACGACAGATGGGAGAATTCAGTTGAATAGCCCTGTTAATCAATAACCAGGGAAATGTCTCTTATTCCAAAATAACTTTCCTCTGACCTATGACTTTCAAGTCCATTCTAGGATTGGCATAAAACTAACTATTGCTGTTACAGCGCCACCTATGTGAAGACAGGCCAAACAAAGTCAGCATGAAGGAAGGGGTACGGATGTAGCCCCTCCCCGTTGATGGACATCCTCGTTTCTTTATTACTAAATGGATGATTAGAGCTCAACCACTCATCATTTGAACGGATGTGGTTGGTATTGCTGTTGCAGTATTTTTCAAAACACTAGTGTCCATGAGTGTTTTAGTGCATAGGGTAATAAAGGTTGAATTGGGTACAGTTTACAAACAACACTATAGTTTCTTCTAGCTTGTAAATTGTTATGGCGGGACAAGGGCGAGAGTGTGGGTTGATGTGGGTGATGTCAGTGTGGGTTGATTGTCTCCCAGGTAATCAGGTGGCCGGAAAGTCTTAATTAAGACCATTATACATTACTTGTTAGAGTTTTACGGTTCCTCAATGTGTGTCCCTGAAGTCAATATGGTGGTGGAACAGTGTAGCAGTAGGTAAGTTATACTGCACACACATGCCTGTGACGCTTCATGGCTGAATAAGGGGTGGCTAGGGTGGGGTATAGGCGGGCACTCAGGCAGCAGGGAAAGCTAAATTAAGATTCAATGCAATCCCTCCCTACACAGTGGCATGCAAATTCTTAGACACGCTTGCCTAAAGTCAAAGGCACCACCAGAGCTCGTTAACACACTTCCATGAAGTAAAGATTTAAGGTGCAGCAGTGTGGCACTAGATATTTAATATATCACATGTTAGAAATTCGGTTGCTGGTTGGCAGAGATATGCACCATATCCAAGCAGAAAACACAATCCTAGTCAGGGTTAGTCAAATATACACCATAAATTAACCTGTGTTCACCCTCTAGTAGTTTGACACAGAGCTGGCAGGCTTAACTTGAGAGGCAATGTGAAAAGTGTGCAACACTTTAAACAGTAACACAGTGAAAACACCACAAAAAGACTCCACACCCGTTTATAAAAAGAGATTATGATTTTATAAATAAAGCAAGTCCAAAATGACAACAATTCAATAAATAGAAGTCAAGATATGAAGTTTTAACACCTTCGCTGCGGCGGCTATACCGCCGCAGCGCTAAGGGGGCGGGGGGCCGCACGGCGCTCACACGCTGGTGACGGAACCGCTCCGTCACCAGCCTCAGGTGAGCTGTGCTGATAACGGAGCGGTTCCGTCATGGCCCCGCCCGCTCAATAGAACGCCCAGCGCAGGCGCGGAATCCGCGCCGCGCAGGCGCTTCGGGTGGGCCATGACGGAACCGCTCCGTCATCAGCACAGCGCCACCGCGGCTGATGACGGAGCGGTTCCGTCATCAGCATTGAAGAGGTTAAAGATTAAAAGTGAAAAATAGCGCTTATAAGCAGTAAGTGCCTATGGAGGTATTTGGTCGCCCTGGACTGGGGCAAAGTCAAGAGTTCAGGGCGACGGCGATGGAGCGCAAGCCGGATACAGGAGCCTCGCAACGCCCGCTGAACAAAAATACCTTGATCCTGGTCTCAACAACGAGATGTGGGGTGCAGCCGAGCACTGCATCGGTGTCAATCCCGCAGTAGAGGTTTTGTGTCGATTTTCTCCACACAGCAATGGTGATGCGCCGGTTCTGAGGTGAGTTGGTTTTGAAACCAATCTGCCCGGTTTCTACACGCAGTCGAGGGGATGTGTTGATCATCTCTATGGAGTGGCGATGTGGTGATTCCAAAGCGTCAGTTCCGATGGCGATGCGATGGTTCCGAGTGCGATGCGCCGGTTCTATTCCCTCAACAATGGTTATGTGCCGGTTCTGCTCATGCAGCAGAGGATGCTTCGGTTTCACTGGAGCAAGCACCTGGAACCACTTCCAATGGACCAGGCACAGGAGCAGCGGGTCAGACTTTGATATCCCTGAGTCTTAAAACAGTAGGCAAGCCAGTATGCTCTTGGTTCAAGCAAAGGACCAGTTCTTCCTCAGCAGGGGCAGGGCAGCACATCAGAAAAGTAGCTCTTCCAGAGCAACAGTCCAGCAGAATGGCTTTTCTTGTAGCACCACAGCAGTTCTTCCTCCTGTCAGAGTTCTTCACAGATCCAGTAGTGTCTGTTTTAGTGGGGTCAAAGACCCAGTACTTATACCCAGTTGTGCTCCCAAAGTGGAGGTGACTTCAAAGAGGGGTTTAAAGTGCACAGAGATCCTCCCTCCCAACTGTGGCTCCAGACACTCTACAGGGGGGTATGCAGCCTTTTGTGTGGGGATTGGACACATAATCTTCCAGCATCTTCGAAGTGATCACACACAAGTATCAGAGTGCTAAGTCTGCAAGCACCAGAGAGCTTTGATCAATTTCCAGGTACGTAGGTAATACTGGAGGATGGAACAAGAAAAAACGTTTTATCTGTGTGTAAAACTTCGGCCAATTAAGGAAAATAGAAAACACCAATTCTTGAAGGCGACGGACAGTTGATGAAAAAAGGCAACCACCAAATCTTGGTTTAGAAACGGATAACTAGAGTGAACGATAGGATGGAAATAGAGCATTTGTGTGACAGGCAAACACGTCCACCTGTAGCATCCAAAACTGCTGAAAGGTTTACATAAACAATTTCCCCACGAGAAAACTCATGTGGAGCTGGGATATAACCAGCAAAAACTTTCCACTTGGGCATTTTGCATGCAAAACATATAAGACAAACTCCTATAGAGGTGCTTCTTTATACAGACTTGTTGTTATTTTCCCCTGAAGATGTACATTGTTCTTGACCTGCAGCTTAGGTTTGGTTCTTGGTGAGGACCGACTGTTCCTGCTAAAAACTGAAAAGACCATTTCAGTGATTGGGTTGACTCATTTACAGACCAATGACTTGAAAAGTAACTGCATTTCTGCGGTCCTTGCTGATGAAAACCAGACTGCCGAAGTGTAGCCTGACACCTTTGGAGAAGCTTATTGAATCATTTAGTGAAAGTCTCAAAAGTCTGAGGACCATTTGAGAGGGCTTCACAGACCAGTGCTTCAGGTGGAGGAGCATACTTTGTTAAGAGAATACTCAGATCACTATATCTTCATTGACTTGAAGACACTGATGGAGTGATTTTGAAACTTCTTCTGACAATGAAGAGAAGGCAATGTTCTCAATACAGTAATGAATAAAGGCAGATTAATATGAGCCTCTAGAAAAAATCCAGTATCATGAAATTGCCAAACTAAACATGGTACTGGAGCAGAATAGAGTCCAACTGAAAGTAGTTTGAATTGGTAATGATAGTCTGCCGATCAAAAAGTTATAAACTGCTCATGAGCGGTCAGCATTGGAATGTGGAATGAGATTACATTGAAGATTCTCCATCTTAAATGGCATGAGCTTCACAAACTTGCCAACTGTCTTCAAATCTAGGACTGGACGGAACTTCCTCCAGTATCACCTCAAACCCCATTTGCTTAGAGGAGCTGGCATGATGACCTAATTCTGCAAGAGAGCTTACACACCTCAGTGGAGAGGCGATATATGATTCTCATTCTTGAACAGAGGTGTCCCAAAACCTGGCTACAGATGGGAGAATTAAATGTACTGTTCGAACTCATCAATCCCAAGCCAATAGTCATCTGAACTCTGCATCACTGGCACAAGGGACATTGCCCAATTGCGAAGAATTTGCAAATTTCTTCATAGTTAAGACCAGTAAGATTGAAACTGAACTATGTTTGGCCTGTAACCACCTGTCGATCAGCCCACCAACCCCCCTATGCCCACCTGGTAGGAAGTGCATGGTCCAGGCGCTACCACACCTCCCCAAAAACAACTCTTCCTGAAATCTCTTCCAAACCTTGGATGAATGCACTATCCGCAAAACGCTGTCGACTCTACTACAATGACCCGTTGCCATCGAACCTTTTCCTGGAATTTAGATCCTCTCTCCTAACAATGTGGACTACAATAGTCAATGCATCACTGCGGCAAGGTGTTATTTCAGGTTGCCTAAAAATGGGTCAAGTCACTCTGATTTTAAAGAAACCTACTGAGGATCCCTCGGACCTTCATAACGTCCGCCCAATCTCCAACACCCCAACGATAGCAAAGCTCCCGGAGAAATGTGTGCTTGCCCAACTCTGCAAGCATATTGACCATTTCCAACTCCTGGACCAATGCCAATCGGGTTTCCGCTCAGGCCATAGCACAGAGTCGGCCCTAACGCACATTGTCGATGACACGTTAAGAATGTTGGACCGCAATGAGTCGTGTCTACTGATCCTTCTTGACATTTCGTCAGCATTTGACACTGTCAAACATGATACTCTAATTGACTTCCTGGAACACAGGATGGGGTTGTCTGGGTCTGTGCTTAATTGGTTCTCTTCATTCCTCCTGAATAGATCCCAACGCTTCAAAGTGCAGCAATCCCTGTCCCATCCTGCACCAGTTTTGCGGGGGGTTCCCCAAGGTTCAGCACTCTCTCCCACACTCTTTAACCTGTTCATGGAGCCTCTAACAGAAATGCTGAAATCATCCAGCATTCACTATCACATATATGCGGATGATACTCAACTATACCTGAAGATCGCCTCCCCTGAGGACATTCAGTCCCTCCACTCTGTCCTACTGGAAACACAACGCTTTTTGACACGTAACCACCTGAAACTTTAAGCTCTAAAAACAGAATTCCTCCTTATCTCACCCCATAAGCAATCACAGAACATTGAACAATAGTTGAATCAGCTTATGGCTCTTAACTGCAGACTTCACCTCGTGGACTCGGCATCCTCGCTTGGTATCATACTAGACAAGAGTCTGAACATGCAAAAACACATCAGTTCCCTCACCAAAGGAGCGAACTTTCAACTCAGCATCTTAGGAAGCTCAAACCTCATCTCCCTGCTCATGACCTAACGGTTGCAGTGCAACCATTGGTGATCGCAAAGCTGGACTATGGCAGTGCTACTTTGTGTGGCCTGACCAGAGTTAAAACTGCTCCCCTTAGGATGACCTTCAATGCTGCGGCCAGGCTCGTTATGGGCACAAAAAAATTCAACCACATCTCCCGGACCTGCTGCTCTGAAATGGCTCCCCTATGAAGCTCGGATACCGCTGAAAATTGCATGCATGACACACAAAGCCATCCACCTCAAGACGCTGATGTACCTCGCCCAGAAGCTGGAGCTCTCATGTGGTTCAAGAGCCTCTAGAAGTGCCAGCACCCTATTACTCAAACCACAAAAATTCAAGAAAAGAAAAAGACCTATAATCAAACATTTTCAGGTATGACGCCAAGGATCTGGAACTCTCTTCCCCCCGAAGTCAGAATGATCCCTTCCTCTGCCCTCTTCAAATCAGAAGTTAAAGAGCTCTTGATGAAGAAATATCTGCCTCAGTCTTTATTTTTTTTTTATTTAGTGTTTTTTAGAGCGCACAGCTACCTCCGACGGAGGTGTCCCGGCGCTGAAGACCTTATCTCAGAGGGGGGAAGGGGGAAGGAGTGAGAGTTCAGATCTGGGAGAAGAACCAGGTCTTCCTTCCCCACTTGACTCAGGACCATTCAATGCTGTTTTGTGCCTTAGAAGCTAGGCTCTTGAGAATGTTGGACATTCTAAGTCTATGTACCTGTCGATATGCTGATTATTTGTGTTTCCATGTACTCGTGCTACTGCACAATCTGTAAAGCGCTCTGATACCCTCGGTGGTCATGTTCGCGCTATATAAAACGTTCTAAATAAATATAATAGCCCTGTTAATCGATAACCAAAGAAATAGGTCTAATAAAAAAAAAACTTCACTCTGACCTCTAACTGCTGCTGTTAAAGTGCCACCTATATGAAGACTGATAAACCAGCAAGTCAACATGAAGGAAGTGGCCCCAATCCATTGATGAATTTAAAAAAAAAAAAAGATTTTCTAGAGAGTGTACCGAGTTGCTTTCTCAGTTGTGGGCTCCCCTTATAAATTGAGAACTGTGTGATAGAGAGGGGTGAAACAGTAGTCAGCTTTGCACATCCACATTTCTTTGTTACTAAAATGAGGGATTAGAGCTAAGCATGTGATGTACAACCACTCATCGTTTGAAGAAGATGTTTTTATTTATTACTGCAGTATTTTTCAAATCACTAGTGTCCATTGGTGTTCTCGCGAGCGTAATGTAATAAAATAGAAACTCTTCAGGTTATACTACGAACAATGCCAAAATACAGTCATGCAAATTTCAAGTAATTTTGATTTTCTTTCTTTAGGTGGCATCAGATGAGAAGTCAGAACTCCAAAATGGTGAACTTCCAGTAGAAGTGCAAGAAAACAGAGAAGTAATACATAATTATTTGGCGTACTGTTTTTAAATGCCTGCTTCTGGGCTCTGATTGTGTGTGTTGCCTTGGGGTGGGCTGTGTGTAGCCCACCCTTGTTCATAGCAACATTATCTCTTCAACACACTGGAGATAGGAAGATGAAACAAAGCCACCAAGTCCTCTCAGTTAGTGTTGGACGAAAATCGTCTTCCTTCGTGGCCTTGGAGAGCCTGTGCCCCTGCTCAGTGTTAGACTGCTATGAAAGTCATGATATGTCTCTGCAGGTTTTTAAATTTTATCTCAGTGAACATTACAGTCATGCATGAGTTCAGATGAGGTCCACAAAGTGCACTCTCTCTTGAGGATTGTTACTGTCCTCTCACTGCACAGAGAGACAGGCAGGGATAGAAGCAAAATATGTTTGCCCATCTCCTTCACAGGAAAGATTCTTGCTGGCATCTCCTAGTGAAGGACAGCCTAGTCTCCTCAGCCAGCTCCTTCTCTTTATCTGGTTATGGAGAGCACGTTTACTATGCTGTTATGAGAAGGATGAGCATTAAGTATGTGTGTTGTGTTTTACTGCACTTATACCTGAATCCATCTTGAGACTTCGGTATGTGCATGGCAGACAAGTTGAGAGCCTGGCCAGACAGAAATGTAATTTGGAGGAAAACTTTAAGACATTCCTAGGTCTCTTTGAAATGAGCCAAGCTCGGGTGACTGGAGGTTGGGGGGACTCTTTTGAAGTGGAGGAATGGTCCATGCTCACTTCTTCTCTTTGTTCTCAAAGGGGCGTCTGCAGTTTTGTGTAGTGGCTTGTGATAATGCCTCTTCCTCATTTGTGCCTTTGTTTTTCATCTGACGTGAGACACACCCAACTCCACTCCCCCTTTCTGCTAATTATTCAAGACAAAGGTCTATTCTTCCAGCAGTTGCAGAGATAGTGGATTTTAAGTTCTGCTTCATGAGAGCCTTTTTCTGCCTGCTCGTGAGCAGCTTTTCTGGAAAGAAAACAGTTTACTTGTTTAGCTTGCCGTATAAAACCTCCTGTAGAAGGCAGTAGGTGACTGATTGTGAGGAAGCCTTTGATAAAGTCAGTAGGTAGTGGATTATCCCTTGTGAAAAACCCTATCAGAGACTGTAGGGGTGTCTTATTTTGAAAACCTTTTGTCAAAGCACATAAACTGTGCTTTATTGATTCATGACAACCTGATGTCAAAGTCTGTAGACAGTGGCTAATTGTTTAGGACAACATTTGTCAAAGTCAATGAGTAAACGCCTGTTTCTTCTGAAAAGCATGTTTTACCTTGCTTGTTGTTTCTCCTTATTCTTCTATATTTTCATGTGTACCATTTATCTGTGTGTCAACTAAAGACCTTTTCCTTTTCAAATTAAAGCACTGGCTGGAGTGGTACTAGTACTCAGCAGACTGGACTGCTCTAATAGTTTACGTGTGAGTGGTCTCCAGTACTCCTTCGCACTACTCGATGTCCCTGCCAAAACTCTGCACAGTATACCTAGTCATACTCCCACATCAGCATATAATCTCCAAATTGGCTATCTGTCGCACAAAACCAAAGCCATTTGCAGCAGTAAAGGGTTTGTCTCCTATCTTGATGCACACTAACTCAGAATCTAAGATCAACTAACCACAGCCTTGCAGTAATACCTATGCCAGCTTGTGGTGACCGAAGTTCCTGTGCTTTTACGTCTCAGCCCTGTCAGTTAGAACTCCCTTCCATTTTACCAATTAAACTGTACAATTTTCTTTGCATTTCAGTACATTTGGAGATTCCCTGTGCCATTTTTTCAAGCCCATTGTGCAAGCATTTATTACATCTTAGACCATTGTGTCTCACTGTTCTTTAAGGTGCATCTATTGCTTTTCTGAATCTTTGCTTTTTAACTTCTTTTATTAATGATACATTTCTTTCTGAATCGGGAAATAATTTGCTTTACAGATATGCAGAAGCTGGTGTGGCTGTGTGAGCAGCTTGCTGATATTATACCAGGTTTTTACATTGTGGAACCTTAGCCCGCCCCTATTGTGGTCTTTTTCCAAAGTGCCCATTCACTTCTTCGTTAAGGCTAGCTTGACAGTGCAGTTGTCAAGACATATTGGGGCTGATTACGATGTCGAACCCACCGACATCTGGCACTGCATTATGATGCGGGCAAAGGCATTGGGAGGAGGGACCGCCCCAGCACTTCCAGCGGGCTCAATGAGCCTGTTGGTGCGTTGGAAAGACACCATAATCTCCTAATGACCGTTGCTCTGCCGTCGGGATTATGATGCAATTTTCAGACAGCATTTCCATGTCGGCCTTTCCGACATGAAAATGCTGTCAGAAGAGGGTTTTGGGGGTCCCAGAGCAGGGCCCTCTTCCATCCTAGCCCTCTGCTATGGGGCCTGAGTGGCACACAGTGCAGGGATGTTTACAAACATCCATTTCACTATGGCAACTTGTGTTGTAGGCCTTTACCACCCGTCGCAAAAGTTTCCATAATGAAATGGATGTTTCCGACCGCCAAATATGGCCGGGCGGTTACAGACCGATATGGTGTGTCCGCCAAACATAGTAATCGGGGCCATTGTTACTAGACCTTTAACCCATTGGCTGCTGCCATCGGCCAACGGTCCTCACAAGCAGTACCTTGGTAGTGCTGCGCACGTCGGTTTTCAGTAGAAAAGTATACTTAAAACCATGCTGTTTCTCACATTAAATTAAGTATATCCTATATGCATTATATTCCGAAAACAATCCATTGTATTTTAATTTAATTTACTATTTTAAATTAATTAAATATTTATTTGAAAAGTAAGCAAATAGTGCTGTAGCATTTGTTTTTTGTTTAATAAACCTTTTACATTTTTTTAATACTTTACCATAGGGAGATGTATGCCCCGGTGTTAAAGAACTCCCCATACATGTGAAAAGTCACTAGTAGTAACATTATCAACTTAATTTTTAAATTAATATTTATGAATGTAAATATATTACATTTAAAATAATTTTTAAAGATGCACTTAACAAGTCCCACCTAAAGTAAAATATTTGCATTTATTTATTATGTATTGAAAATTATAAAAACGTATAAATAGACTTAATTACATTTTTGTAACTAAAAGATGCATTTATTTAAATTAAAAACATGAAAATATTTTATTGTAATATAATTATTTTTTATTTATATATAATTTTGATCAACATTAAATTAAATGTATGCATATATACGGTATAAAATCTAAATAAATGTAGGTATTTTAACATTAATTGCGATGAGATTCTATTTTAAGTCCTTCCCGCCATTATTTTCTATGGGAGGGTATTGCATTACCAGTGGACAAATATATGTGGTTCTGTGCCTACACCATGTCTGAGCTGAGGTATATTTTCCAATAGCTTTGATTCTTTTTAGGTTGAGTCTAGACAGCGCAGCTGTCAGGTGATCTGTTATATGTACTTTGTGGGATCTGACCCATCCCACCAGTTTGGATTGGCTTGTGTCTGTAGCATTCCAAAATCATAGCCTGCAAATGGCTAATGGAGTATTGCTGCGGGAACAAGCTGTGACGCACACGCTGCTTGTTTTGATGCTGTTAACTTCCAGGTTGAGCTGAATGGATTGGCTGCCTGGTGCGCCACTCACTTAAAGGACATGGTACAGCCTACTTCACAGTCTATTAACCACCAACTTGAAGTTGGTGGTAATTAGCGATTCCTTAAGCCTAAAGTGCACTTTCTTTTGTGCTACCTACATTGCATTTAAGGGATCGCAATTTGCGATTCCTTAAATGCAAGAGCAAAATAAGGAATCGCAAATTTTGCGATTCATTATTTTGCTAGTTGGTTTAAACTCACCTACATTGCTCTCAGCCAAATACCGATTGCAAATGCTGAAATTCTGCGAATTTCAGCGTTAGCGATCGGTATTTGGCCGCCTGCATCTGGCCCTATGTGATTTGCCCAGAATCACAGAATGTTGAGGATTCCTGCCGAAACTCAAAACCGGTTTCTCAGCTTCGAGATCTACCACCCTAGCAGTTTGGCCACATTCTCTCCCCAAGGTTTTACAAATGTATAACCATTGTATTGTTATATACGTGAATATGACTAGTTCACTGAAGTTGTTATATTTACATTTAATTTGATATTTTATTTAATGAAATGTTTCACCTGTCTCTGATTTCGATCATTGACTTGTTAAAGATGGAGCCTTCGCAGGGAAGAGCATAGGGCACCCTACCAGATGCACTATCCTCATTAACTTGTGCGAGCACTCACCCTATGTCCCCTTTGCAGGTCATGGTAGTATATAACCCAACTCTCTTCTTCGGGGGTCTCCTACAGAATTGTGTTTATGGCCTAACATTCATATAGCGGCTTTGCACCCTTTTTCAATTATGTAAATCAAAAGAAATAATAAAAAAGCTTTATCTACTCGTTCCAATCCTTCACCTGACAGATGGTAAGAAAGCCACAAGGTTTATGTCTGAAGTTTTTCTGTTTTGGAAATTTAAGTTGCAGGGACCCGGTTAGCATGCTATGATTAATCAAACTGGTCCAACCAACTTTAAAAGGGTGAGGTTAATTGATATGCCAAGATTCCACGGAGTGTCATCTGCATATGAAGGAAAGTCTGGTAGTCAATTAGATAAGACTCACACAATTTAAGTAGCTATCAGTCCCATTAAAACCCCTATGTAGAATTCCGAACCCTCGTTAGAGGAGTGAGAATATCATATTCCTGTCTGGCCCAGCAGCAGACTCCAGGCTGTCTAGGAGGAGCAAATACTGTGAAGTGTCAGAGGTCGTAGAAAGGTCAAACTGTTTTCAGAATTGCTTCTCCAGCCGCAGCTGATATTCCTAGAGACCTCTTCTTTACATCGCTGAAAGTTGCCTGTCCCTCTCATCAATGAAATGGTCGGTATCTAAACTGAATAGTTCAGAGAGGTAGATTTCCCTCAAAGCAATTAGAAATCATTCAAAGAATGAATGCATGAGTAAATTAAATACTTATACCGTACAACTCTCCAAAATATCACCTCAATGCATTTTTTGGTTACGAGGAGCGGTTCCATTGAGGACACTGAAAAAGAGTTTTGGAGTTTTATCTGAAGTAAAGATGGTTGAATTTGCTGTGGAATGTCATAGTGAGCGTTTTCTGTAGCCAGTGACCTCGCCAAAATGAATTCCTGGTATATTCAGTGTAAATACAGAGGCCTGTAGGAAAATATTACTGGTTCTCACAAAACACTTGCTTCTTTTCAAAGTCTTGCCTTGATGGTGCAACCTTTGTTTGTTCACTCCTAGTGAAGATTCTGGAATCTTGTGTGCTGGGGTGTGCACAATGTTCTACTCCATTTAATAATCTCCACTAAATGGATTCAGAATTGATAACCCTATTAAAATACACTTAACATAGACCAAAGAAAACTGTATGACTTTCTTACTAAAACTCATTCGTATGGAACTCAAAGTAAATATGCATAACAAGTAGTAGTAATAACCAAAATACTTTTTGACGAATAATGTCCAAAGTAAAGTGCCTTAAAGTTTCTGCTAGGCATTCCAAGAAAACAACTAAATAAATAAAAGAAACAGAAAATATAATTAACAGATGTTCATTGCTAAAGACCTTTGAGAATGTTACTGTTACAAAGGATATTCTAAAAATTATCATTTGTATCAAATGATGATTGAAATTAGGCAGCTACCAGCGGATTCATGAATTGTAGGTGAAATGTATGGAAGCCTTTATGAGCTCTCTGCCAAATAAGTTCCCCAGTAGAGGAACCCTTCCTGGCCTGACATAGATTTTATCCTACCCAACTCTTTACCAAGCGAGTGTTCAAATTTGTGTTTAACAAAGGATCTTAGCACTGCATCAAGCCATTGTTAACTTGCCCGCTAACCTTCTCAAATGGGCAGGATGCAATTTCATGCCACGAGTAACCGTCCTCTGGACCCGCCTATGTCTGTATTGACCTGATGTGCCCCAGAAATATATACCTCCAGGCATCAACGTCATTCAGCCTTGGGTTGGCTGCCACATCAGTGCCACTGGATTTTCAGAGAAAATAGCCCCTCCCTTGGGCCCGGCTGCACCATTTTCCTGCTGCCCCAAACCATCACTCACAGCTTCTCCTATGGTTTCTGGCAACCTCGCCAGTGGATGAAGTCGGATTGTTTCCATTGAGTCATCTCTGCATGCCCCATATGCTAAAAGATTCAGGTACCCAGTAGGGTTCTATAAAAATCAAGTATTTTTGTGAAGCAGTTGCCAAAGGTTCTAAAGGAGTATACATGCAAAAACATCCTATCTGCAGCGAGGGTTCTCTCTATCAGGATGGATTTTTCTTCTAGCAAGGCCGTGCTGCAGCAGTTGTTACTAAATGTCAATCGCCAACCTTGCTTCCAGACCCCCTGCCTTTGCAGTACTTTACCGGCATCCTTGGTGTGGTTTTCTTCTTAACTGTCTCATGCTCAATTGCCATATTTAATTTATTTGCAAGTCTCTAGTACAGTGACACTACCTGTGCCCGGGGCCTGTAAATTAAATGCTAGTAGTGAGCCTTCAGCACTGATTGTGCCACCCACTTAAGTAGCACTTTAAAAAAGTCTCAGGCTTGCAATTGTAGCCTGTTTGTGCAGATTTAAACTGCCATTTTGACCTGGTATAATAAACGTTTTGCCAGGCCCAATCCTTCTCTTTTCAATACATATAGGGTAGGCTCCGGACAGCCCATAGAGTAGGGTGCAGTGTATTTAGAATTTTGGACATGTACCTTTAAGTTTTACATGTCCTGGTAGGGAAAAACGTTTAAATTCGTCTTTTATTACTGCACGGCCTACCTCCCTATTAATATAGTATTGGAGTTACCTACTAAATTTAAGGCACTGTCATTTCCAAATAGGAACAGGTAACCAGATCATATTTGGTGACTTTGGAATTGTAATGAAAAATTCCTAACTTATGAAGAAAGTCAGATTTTAAATTAGAATTTTGAAAATGCTACTTTTAGAAAGTTTAAAACACAACAAGATGATGGACAAAGTGATTAAACTTTTCAACGACTCACCCCCAGTCAAGAGATCAGGAATAAATGGATGTATGACGTTACAACGCATACTTTTACAACGCCTACCTTTACAACGCATTTTTTACACCCCAACATCCATTACAACGCATACCATTACAACGCATGCCACGACAATAAATTCTTTGAAACTACCTTTACAACGCATTCCACTACAATGCATACTACATTTACAACGCATACCATTACAACGCATAACATTACATTGCATGTATGGTAAGTATTGGATAGTGTAGGGGTAAAAATTACTATTCTAACTCCAGGGGGTGCAACAGTAGGGTAAGTGTTGGATAGTGTAGGGGTTAAAATTACTATTCTAACTCCAGGGGGTGCAACAGTAGGGTAAGTGTTGGATAGTGTAGGGGTAAAAATTACTATTCTAACTCCAGGGGGTGCAACAGTAGGGTAAGTGTTGGATAGTGTAAGGGTACTATGTGTTGTAATGGTATGCGTTGTAATGACTGCGTTGTAATGGTATGCGTTGTAATGACTGCGTTGTAATGTCATGCATTGTAGTGGAGTGCGTTGTAGTGTCATGCGTTGTAATGGTTGCGTTGTAAATGCATGAGTTGTAATGGATGTTGCGTTGTAAAAGTTTTGTTGTAATGGTAGTGCGTTGTAAAAGTTGCGTTGTAAAGGTAGTTTCCCGGAATAAATCCATTGTTCATTTGCTCACCATGCCACCCCAGTTTGGACCCAGTGATATGCAAATCAGTCTTGACCCTGCTCCCCATGGAAACAGTGTTGTCCAAGGTCAGGTCCTCCCTAGACCAGAAACAAGCATCCTGGGACCGGTTTCGGTGTATCACCCCTCTTCAGACAGACTAGCTTGAATCCAGGGGCATAGCTAGCAAGGGACCCATTTGTTCAGCATTCCGTCCATCATTGCAATGCCCTCCTGCTAGGAGCGCCAGAATTCTTTCTAAATAGACGAAACCGAGTCCAAGTCTCGACTTCCAAATTGGCATTGAAAAGACCCAGGAGATTGTCGGCTTCCAATGCACTGAAGGATCTTCATTGGCTACCGCTGCAAAGGAGAATAGTTTGTATTTAAAAAAATTTTTTTTTTGTTTTTAAACAAAAAAGGAAAGAAACATGAGGTAAACATAGCATTAAGCAGCAAAAAGAAGTCATTATACAATTATACATGCCACTTTGAAAAGGAAAACAGGCGGAATAGAATGTTTGTCTAAGTTGCGGTAGAGATTAACCTGTCATATCAGAGTCTCTAGGCTGCAAGTGTATCATGCTCCCGAGCTTCATGTGGTGAGGTGGGTTCCGTATCTAAGCCCCTATAAGAGCACCATCCCGCCCAGACCTTCTTCCACCAGAGAATAGTTTTTAAATCATTATGTATAGTTTTTAAAGCTCTGCAGGGTCATTTCCCAGTGCCCCTGCAAAATAGAATAAAAAGATGCTCCCCAGGGAGATTCCTCCGTTCCACAACAGTTAATTTTGTCTGTATTTCTAAATTCAGGAAGACAAGACAAGGTGGGCGAGCGTTTAAGGTTAGAGTAGCCCAGCTTTTCACAAAACTTACGTAGGTTATTCCATCTACAGGATAGGGCAGGCATGCAGTTCCCTAGTTCAGCGTGTCTTATACTAGACCTAGAAAAGGCCTTCGACACGTTTCTGTGGCCCTATTTATTCGAGGTCCTTGGCAAGGTAAACGTAGGTCCCACTTTAATGGCATATTCCAAACTTCTCTACACCAACCTCACCTCCAGAGTTCGAATAGGCAAGTATATGTCTTCTGCGCTTGCAGTCGAGAGGGGAACAAGGCAGGGATGCCCTCTGTCTCCTCTCCTGTTTGCCTTGGCGGTGGAGCCCCTGGCAATATGGTTGAGGCGGGAGGGGGAGGCATGGGGTATTCCATTGGCAGGCACAAAGCACTGTGTGTCCCTTTATGCCGACGACCTGTTAATTTATGTCCGCGACGCCACTCGAGATCTGACACCCATCTGGCAGACACTAAAAGATTTTGCGGAGGCCTCCGGTCTCAAAGTTAATTGGGGAAAGTCCACTATTTATCCACTGAGCTCTCACATCGCCCCGTTCGAAGTACAGGTAGGAACCCAAACACTTGCATGGAATGCAGAGGCGCTTAGATATCTGGGAGTGAGAATATATAACTCCCCTAATGACCTGTATGAAGGGAATCACCGTAGGACATTGGCAGGATCACGGTCGGCCGTGGGGTTCTGGAAATCACTGCCTTTAGCCCCCATAGGACTAGTGGCGGTTGCCAAAATGATCATGGTCCCCCGAATGCTGTATAACTTTGGCAACCTCCCAGTTATACCGCCGCGTACATTCTTTAAGAAACTGGACACCCTACTGACTGAACTGATTTGGGGAGGTGGTCGACACAGGGTAGCGCTCAGTACACTATACATAACCCCGACAGGGGGGGACTGGGAGCCCCTTCCTTTGAGGCATACTTCCTCGCAGCCCAGCTACAGTGGCTGTCATACTGGACGGCGGAACGTCACACAGGGGAAACCACCACCGTAGAAGGCCGACTGCCACTGCCAGCAATCCATAGGATGATGTTACCGGGCACCAAACCTATGCCTACCCAACCCTTGCAGTTTCCCATAGCCCGCTCCTGCATGATGCGAATTCATCGCATGTCTAGAGGAAGGCCCCCATACTCACCCCGGCTCCCACTGGTGGGATTCCCAGGGAGGACACGTATTACACCACCGGCACCCTCCAAGTATGGACAGACCTCGCAGTCACGGATATGGAATCCCTGTTCGAGGACGGCCAACTTAAAACATACTCTCAGTTGATCGAACAATACGGTCTCCCACCAGGGCAATTCTTAACGCATTGGAAAATAATTGATAGTAGCCGTCGATACTGAGACCCGACTGTAGGGGAGCCTCCGACACACCCAGTGATACACACCATTTCACACATGGGGATAGGACGTCACCTAGTCACATGGCTCTATAAAGCCATCCGAGGGTGGATTCTACCCTCACTGATGCCGTTGCGTCAGAAATGGGAAACGGAAATAGGAAGGGTGCTTAACAACAAAGAATGGGAAAGGTCTCCAGGAATGCTCGCTTTTGAAACATACAGTTCAACATTATTCATAGGGCCTACCTCACGCCCCACAGGCTCTATAGATACTACCCTGACGCGAGTTTTGCCTGCCCCTGATGCAAAGCCCCTGAGGCGAACTTCAAGCACATGTTCTGGGATTGCCCCTGTATTCAAGATTATTGGGACTAAATCCACCGAACACTTAGGGCAGTAACCAATATCACGACCATTTCCACTTGGGAAGCGTGCGCTCTCGGGATATTCCATAAACGGAAGACTGAGAAAGTACAGTGCCGCTTTATGTCCCTCGCCTTCCTCTTGGCGAAAAGAGGAATACTGATGCACTGGCAGGCCCCGGCAGGCCCCCCAATAGCAGCCTGGATAGGAGCCTTGAAAAAACAGTCTAAGACAGAGGAGAAGGTATTACGAGACGAGGAAGTAAACGGTACCGCAAGCATCCCATCTCCTTAGTGTGGGCACAATTATTGCACGCCTTCACACATAAAACCACCCCGAGGAAACCCCCGGCAAACTTCCAACCCCAGGCCTCACCCACACTCCCCACGGGATCCTAGTGCAAACTCTTCGCGACTGGAGCGATACGCTCAGGTTCACCCCAACGATAATATCCCACCTGCAAACGCCCTAGTCCCTGTAAAACACCCAGCTAATACAGCTTCACACCCCGACCCCCCCTTCCATGAAGGTAAATATATAATTACAAAATGACATTTCGAGGGAACAGTACCATCACCCTCGCCGTTGACCATACCAGTACAAAAGTCTGGTGTCTTTCTATCACCCCACCCACAGTTTATCCCAAAAGTTACAGGTTCGAAGTTCTGCATCAGCAGGTAGGGCTCTGATGCGAGTTTGTTGGGAACGCACTCAGTCAAGAAAGGACACATTAAATACTGGAACAAGCAGACAGCGACAATGGGTCTACATAGATCCATTGTCAACAAACACACCGATAATTCATAACGCTGTCGCTGAAGACACATGATAGTGTGAGGGCCCACCCTTCACTAGGTAGGCCCCATTGTCAGGAGTTTATAACGATGTGAACTAGCGATAACGAATGTGTGTTGGCATATAACTGTTCCGCACCCAAATACACAGGTCAATCTATATGTTACGAATGTGTTGAAATATTTGAACTGTAAAACCTCAATAAACAAATTGAAACAAAAAAAGAGTAGCCCAGCTTTGAAATCAGCTATCTGCGTTCCTGAGGTCCCACTTTAGTAAAGCCCTGAAAACTTGGCTCTTCCCTAAATAAGCCTCTCCCTCACATTTTAGTACCTTTAAAGCGCCAGCGGTTCTCCTTTTTAGTCCCTCCAGAGGTTTTTGCGCCAGGATATTAGTATGGTGACCGTGCCCTCTATGAATGTTTTAAAGGATTACATCATTTAGGGTAGGCTTGTACCTCACCCTTATGAGGATTGTGGTTGCTGCTTGACCAGGACTCATACCCACGTCAGCCAATAACCAAATTTCTTACATTTACCAAAGAAAGCTTGCTTTTGGTGGAAAGTATGGAAAGTGCCACCACCGAGTGGTTTAAGGCCTCCAAGACTAAATGATCTTAGAATTTCTGAATTCAAATTGTATTATGATGCCTTCTTTAATTGACAAGCATTTTAATGGCTGCAAAATGAAACCAACACACAATGCATCGAAAATGGCTGCCAACTAGACAGGACATTGTACAGCTTTACTCACTATGCACAGATAAATTCAGTCCCTTCACATTGGCTTCAAGAAGGCCTCTATTTCTTGTAAATGTACAGGAATTTATATAGCGCAAATCACCAACCGGTCTCTAAGCGCTTGCTTAGGGAACCCGTCCTGGTATTCCCCTGTGGGATAACCCTCACAGGGTATCCACAAGGTGAAAGCCAGGCATCCCGCCGCGAGGGGCCGTTGTGGAGATTAAGCAAGCTATTGCCCAGAGTCGGAACCCGTGAATCGAGTAGGCACCGGAGCGAGAATTGTCGAGTCCATGGACATTTTAGGACTCAAGACCCAGACGAGCCGGGAATTGAACCCTGGTCCCGGGCTGACCTCTGCTTCCAGGTCTGCCTCCTCTAACCAGTGAGCCACACTTCTCCTCTTCTTGTGGAAGACGCCATCTTTTCAAAGCAGTTCATCTCAAACTGCCCAGATGTGGCATAGATCTTACATTTGTGTTCACAAATGTCGGTTATCCTGAATAAGCTTGGCTTCTAAAGGCGTTCATACAGTTGTAGATAGGCAAAAGAACAAATCACTCTCCACTTCTCAGAAGTTAGGATGCGCCTCAGGTTTTTCTCCTATCCATCAGTTTATATCTCCTTTACATATAATATTTCCATTACCAGAGCCATCGCCTACTGTCCTAAAATTACATTGGTAATTACTCAAAAGGTGGGCACCTAGCCTAAAAATGTTTAAGCTATCACAAATTCGAAGATATGGCCTATCCGAATAGAAATAGTAGGTCGTTAAACGCTCATTGTCTACAGTCTCAGATCGTGCTAGAAACATTTTGCTGTCAGTTACTTAATTCTCGGGTTCTACATTGGTGCCCAGGTATATGTATTTCTCCTGAATGAGTACTTTGGACTTGCAAAAGTTCATTAAAAACTTACACACAAATCCCTTATTGGCATTGTAATGAGGAGGAAGGCTTATTGCATCATGTGGTCTTAGAATGTTCTAGTTGGAAGCCATTCTGGGATGGTATATATGAAGTAATCTCAAACTTTTATCAAACTGTCCTGCCCATTGTCCTTGCCGTGGTTATCTATACATAAATAGTGCAAATGAGTCCCCTTCAACAGAACTATCAGTTTGCATTTACACATCCCCACCATTCTTTATCTGTCATTGTTCTTGTTCAACAACCAAACCAAGCATATGTCCTAGATTTGTTTTAGCTGTGATTGTTTTTTTATTTTATTTACATCTTGCAGTAAACAGTAGTGTGACCTAGATCATTTTTCTGTCCATTGATGCTAATTGATAGACCCATGACAGGCACTGCAGGAAGATCCATTCTAAACGCTCAGTACTATTTAGCAGATCTGAAGTACTTGCTGAAACATCAGCAAAACGTCTACATGACCATAATGGTTTACATGACCTACTTTAATCATCCAAAGTGCTCTATTTGTGGTAGAGTGGTCGAGCAGCTTAGGCTTATCAGAGGGGACTGTTAAGCATTTGTTGCACACACAGAGTCAATAAATGGTGCATACACAGTCCAATAGAACTCAGAGAACAATTTAGAAAAGTAACACAGATTTTTATATAATTTTAGAAACCAAGATCATCGGAATCAGGTAAGTACTTTTGGAGTTAGGAATTTTACAAAGAAATAGAAAAATGCTCAAATAACAGTTTTGGAGTTAGGAAATACATATACTGCATACATATACTTGCAAGTGGTTGTAGAGTGTGCCTTTTAGGCCTTAAGTTACTTTGGACCCAGGCCCACTCTCGTTGTGAGCATCATTGGTCCTGACGTCCTTTGTGGGCAGGTCGGTTTTGGCAGCAGTGGTTTTTGGACTGGACACTCAACAAGCCTTGGTTTTGGCAAATCCTCCTATAACCAGGGTAGTGGTGCAGGAGGGTTCCTGGAGTGTCTAGCGTCTCAAAACTTGCAGAAGAAATGGGGTTGACCTCTTGGAACTACAGTGACTTCCTCCTGGCGAGATGTTCCTTTGGTGGACTCGATGGCCAGAAAAACAAAGTACCAGACAAGTGCAGTTAGTGTCTATGGGGATGGCTCCTCCACCGCGAGGGGGATACTAAGTAATTGTTGAAGCACTGGACAAACCTCCATGGGTATGGGGAGGATGTTCATCGTTTGTCGAGGTTACCAGCAGCCAGGCAGGGTTTGGCCTCAATTTCGGAGCAGGTCCTCTGTTCTTGTGGTTTCATTTCTTCCTTGTCCTTCTTCTGTTCCCAGGTAGGTGAATCTGAAGCTTTGAAGTTGGGGGGGCCCTAAATACTGAATTTAGTGGCTTTTAGGGGAGTGTAGGGCAATGAGCTACCTATCACTGGGGTGTCTATATCTCCTGTTTGACCACTTCCTGCGAGGAGTGGGCATAACCTTCACCCAGAGTTCCTAGTTTCACCAAAACCAAGGTGATGAAACCCTTCTTCAACTCTCCATTTCAGGTGGCCTACCTTGGAGGTGTGGCTCGCCTGTAGGTGTGACAGGCCTCTGACTTCCTAATGTCCCCTCAGCTCTAGTTGAGAATGGGCCTCAGTGTAGGGGGTGATGTTCCCCAGGTCGGGAGGAAGCTGTTGTTACATTTCAGGGGCGGCAGAGACTTTGAAGCCTCTGGCCTTGAGATGCTAATCTGCTAGCCATCCTGCTGGAGGAGATGTGATCAACTTCCGGCGTACAGGTATTGTTCCTGACGTCAGAAACCGTTGGCTCTAAGGGGGTCACAAACGTGTGTGTGGTGGCAGGCTGGAAGATATCAGTCAGCCAGCACACTATGTCACTAGTACGGCGCCCCGGGGCACCTCAAAGCTGCCCTTTAGGTGTAGGTCATAATAAATTCAGTACTGGCATCAGTACAGATTTATTAAGACATGATGTTTGATATCAAACATCAGTACTTTCAGTGAAGCCATTGTGTAGCTGGGTAACTCGTAATGACAAGTGCCCAGAACATACCTTAAGATGGCTTCCTGATCTCTTGCAGTGCTTACCAATGGAACTAGGCATTACAGGATAACATATGCTAACACAGATGTGCCCTCACATGTAATATAATGCAGCCTGCATTAGGGCTCTAAGGTATGCTGTAGGGGTGACCTACATATAATACATGCAGTGTACAGGGGCATGGCACACAGTGAGTGTGCCATGTCGAGTTTTCATAATGGTTTGCACCATTTCACGCTTCCTGCAACGGCACTCTTCATGAAGTGTGTCTGTGGGTCCCCTTATAGTGGCATAATACATGCTGCAGCCCTTGGGGGCCATCTTTAGTACTGAGCCTTGGGAACCAGTGATACCATCTCCTTGGGACTTGCAGGGGTGCTAAAATCCTTGCCAATTGGGTTACAATTGAACATTTGTCTTGTTTTTTGGGTAAAGAGCACTGACTCAGGGGCCTGGTTAGCAGGGAGCCAGTATCTACCAATCAAAAACATTAGTACCAGTGAGCAAAAAGTGGGAATGAACATGTGAAAAAGGAGCACTTTTCTACAATCGGCAGCTCTTAGCCGGTTTGCAAAATGTACTTGGATAGTACCTGCGTTCTTGCAAGCGCACAGTACTTATTGATACAGTACAAATACTCATAATGGAACTACCTACTTGCTGGCACCGCACTAACACTTCCTAGAAGTTCTGCTGTACTCGGTACAAAAAATATGTGGGAGTAGATGTGGCCTAATAGCCAAAGCTGCCAACTTTGGAAGTGGGGAACCAGATCTGGGTCTTGTTGTCAGCCCAACATCGTGTGCTTCTGGAGAAATCACTTACTCCCTGTCCTTAAACAAAATAATATGGCCTTCGGTGATTTAAGCTGATGCTCATGTATAGCTCTTTGGGCCAAGTTTGCTCTATACAACAATTGCAGTAAAAAAAAAAAAGGATGTAGGTCCATGGCAATTTCTTTTAATATTCAGAATGTTTGCATGAAGTTGGTTGAAGGTTGGGTGTGTGTGTGGGGGACAGTCACGCTGACCAATTATTCCTGTACGATACTATAGAATAATGAGACCTATAGACCGGTTAAGAACCATCTGTCAAAGGCTGAAAGAACAGAAAGCAGCAATTTACAGCGTGATGACAACAAAAATATTCAAGGCCTTGCAGCAGTGTTGGGTACCGGTGCCACCTAACAGCTGTTTTTGAGGCGCTGGTAAGCCATGTGAATCCCTTAGTTGCGCCCATGTTTAGAGTAGTAGCCCTTCGGTCCTGCTGTATAAGAAGGGCAGTTTCTCTTCACCAGAGTTCTAAAGGCCGACCTGTTCTTAGATATCCATTGAATCAATGTGCCCAAAAGTACTTTTGAAAGATGAAATCCTGATAAAGATCCAGGGGGTATTTAGAGAAGAAAATGTCTTCTACTGGGCAACTCGGAAACTTCCTTTAAATCGAGGCTATTACCTTGTGGCTCCTATTTCTAGCATTACTATCACTATAGGAGTTCATATTTTTACAAGCTCACCATTCCATTTCTTTCAATTATTTTTTTCCATCATTAATCATTGGTTACTATTTTTGTTCCATTTTTCTATCGCCCCTCGCAAGTTACTAACTGTACTTTTTACTCATAGTAATTTACTTTTTACTCATAGATGAAAAGCACCCTCAGGTGTCGAGTGATACCTGTAACAAGGACGTTTTTTTTTAGCTGTGGTTTTTTCACCCCATACGTACAATGTTAAAAACAAACATTGGCAAAGCCAATAGGTCTTGCCTATGCAACAGCCATCGGCTTTGTCAGCGTGTTTCAGCCCCATTGTACAACAGGGTGACTGCTGTTCAGCATGGCTAATGGTTAGAACACTGCCACTGCTAGCAACAACATAACACTTTTTTTTGCGGCAGGGGGTGGAGCCAAGAAGAAGGAAGCAACAACATGGACAAGGGGTCATGGGCACTGGGCAAGCAACAATATGGGGGTGGAATAGGGGGGGGTCAGGCCAAGCAACAGCACAATAGGGAGGGACAGGTCAAGCAACAGCATAAGAGGGAGGGACAGGTTGAGTAACAATGAGGGAGGTGGGAGGAGGACGGGGCAAGCAACGACTGGTAGCAGCATGTTTCGCTATGTTATGTTAACTTGTTTTGTAAAGCCCGTGGCTACCCAAACACGGGCTTCCCAGTGCTAGCAGACATAGTAACAAAGAGGGATGTTGTGACTAGATGAACTGATGAGTCTTCAATTGCTTTCGAAAACTCATGAGATTGCAGTTTGCTCTTAGGTGTCTGGAGAGGCAGTTCCAGAGCTTGGATACCAAATATGCAAATGACCACCCTCCACTTCTTGTCCTTTTCATTCTGAGGATGGCCAGACAGGACCGGTTATTGCGAACTGTGTGGGCCCTGAGCATATGGGAATGGATGACAAGCAAACGCATGCAATCTTATGGAGTGCTGCACATAAAAAAGAAAAAGTACCTCTGATAAAGCACGAGCAGTGGAAAGACACTGCACTTGAATTGGAAGTCGTTCTTGGGTTATGCTCCAGTGGAGCCAAAAACATGAAGAGAAACTAAAAAAGAAGAAGGCCCTCCAATGCAGAATCAACACCAATGCACACAACAGTAAAGAACTCTTCATCATCATCAAGGAATTCGCCAAACCCAAAAGCGAAACCACAGACGTCCTACCCTCCCAAGACCTTTGCAACAGACTCAGCACCTTCTTTCACCACAATATCAAGACGATCTACGACAACTTCGACAACCAGGACCTCTCCACCGCATCAGCAACCTCCTCAACTGACGCCCCCAGACAGATCCTGCTCAGTAGGACCCCACTCACCACGGAAGACACCCTCAAGACCATGAAAAGTATCCACTCTGGTGCAGCATCGGACTACCACACTGCATCTTCCACAAAGTCTATCGCACCCGAGCTACACTGAACCATCAACTGCTCCCTCAAGACCGCCTCCATGCCTGATGACTGGAAACCCGCCAAAATCAACCCACTCCTGAAGAAACCCTCCGCGAACCTGACAGACCTTAAGAACTTCAGGCCCATCTGCCTGCTCCCCTTCCCAGCCAAAGTCACCGAAAAAGCCATCAACCACCAACTAGCTGACTTTATAGAAACTAACGACATCCTGGACATCTCTCAATCCGGTTTCCGAAGCAATCACAGCATCGAGACTGCCCTCCTCGCTGCCACCGATGACATTTGCCCCCTCTCGACCAGGGTGAAACTGCAGCCCTCATCCTCCTGGACCTCTCTGCAGCATTCAACCGCATCACCCACCGCACTCTAACCACTAGACTCCATGATGCCGGCACCGCGACAAGGCCCTCACCTGGGTCTTATCCTTCCTCACAGACAGAGCACAACTGGTCAGAGTTCTTCAATACTGCTCGGAACCGGCAGAGACCAGCTGCGGAGTGCCCCACTTTTTAGATCTCAGCGTAAGGCGAGATCTAAAATCCTGCAGAACTGGAAAACAAAGCTAATACCTACACTGAATCACTGGAGACCCAAAATGTTAAGAATAGAGAGATGGTATGTGTGAGGACAGGCTCGTACTGTAAGTTTCTGAAGCCATGCTGAAATGGAAGCATGCGGTAGTAATGCCCATTTTGAAAAAACCATCTCTCGACCCTACAAAATCGGAGAACTACCGCCCGATTTCGCTTCTCCCGTGGCCAGCCAAACTCGCGGAGGCGCATGTCAACACCGCCCTCACTGGTCATCTGTCGCGTGCCAACATTCTGGACGACACCCAGAATGGTTTTCGGGCTGGCCACAGTACGGAGACAGCACTGTTATCTATGGTCGAGCACCTTCGGGTAGTTCTGGATGCAGGTCAAACGGCGGCGCTTGTTTTGTTAGACCTAAGCGCCGCCTTTGACACGGTCTCCCATGACATTCTCCTGCAACGTCTTGAGGAGATAGGGGTGATCGGCACTGCACACCAGTGGTTCCGTTCGTTTCTCAGGGATCGTTCCTTCTGTGTGGCATCCCCGCCCTACCAGTCCAAATGTCATCCTCTGTCTCTTGGGGTCCCACAGGGTTCCTCACTGAGCCCCACGTTGTTTAACATCTACGTGAGGCCGCTGGCTGAGGTTGTGAAGCTCTGTGGTATGACCATGGTGTCGTACGCAGATGACACCCAGCTAGCGGTCACGATCAGCGGGGACTCTGGGGTGGATGCCCCAAGATTCAGAGAAGGACTCAGGGCGGTGGCTGGTTGGATGACGTCCAACTGTCTCCAACTAAACGCCAAAAAAACGGAGGTGATGATCTTTGGGAAGCGGATGGACCTATGGGGAGATACTTGGTGGCCCTCTGAGCTGGGGCCGACCCCCACTCCGGTTGCGGAGATCAAAAACCTTGGTGTTTGGCTGGACCCTTCCCTCAACTTCGTTGGCCACACCAAAAGGACGGCGGCTTGCTGCTTTGGCATCCTGCGCAATCTGCGCCCTGCCCTTAAATACTTCGATGCCGCAACTCGTCAATTGGTGGTGCAAGCAACGGTTTTGGCGCGGTTGGACTATGCCAGCTCCCTTTTTATAGGATTAAACCAGGCTGAGTTAACCCGACTTCAAAGAGTGCAGAACGCTGCGGCCAGAGCGATCGTAGGTCTTCCTAGGTTTTGCTCGGCCGGTCCATCTTTGCGAGCCTTGCATTGGTTACCCGTTAGGCAGCGGATCCACTTTAAAGTTTTGTGCCTTTCCTTCAAAATTCTGAAGGGCCTATCACCTCCCTTACTGCACCAACTCTTGCGCCCTTACATCCCGGGCCGCACTCTGCGCTCGCTAGACCAAGAATTAGCGGTAGCCCCTCGGTTCAAACTCAGTCGGGTGGGGGGTCGCTCTTTTAAGGTGCGGGCAGCCGCACTCTGGAACGCTCTCCCTTTGAAACTCCGGACCTTTGGTGACCTGCTCTCCTTCCGCAAGGCCGCTAAAACTCATTTATTTTCTGAGCTTTGTTAAATCCTTCACTCCCCAATTTCTTAATAATTATTTCTGTTCCCCAGTTGTGTTGTGTTCGCCACCTTGTCGGTGCGCCGGGACGCTCCTTCGCTGGAGCAGCCGTGCGCAATACAAATAGCACTAACATAACATAACATAACATGCGAAAACTTTGTATAAACTCCAGTAATATGGTCAGTATGAAATTGTAGTATCATATTCAATGTGAAGAGCAGAATTACCGGTGTGCAGAACTTGAAAAGCCATTATTGTAAGAACTGCTATTAAAATGCAATATGGTGAATTGACATGGTGTAAATTCTCCCAATAAAACAAAATAATACAAGAAAACCCTTATCCGCCTTAGATTAGTATTCCAATTCCCTGTGCTTGATATCTGTAGCTCTGTTTTGAAACCTTTTCCTTTCCACTTAGTTTGCTAAACCATTCTTTGCTCTGTTAACAGGACATCGGCAGCTCACCACTTATTGAAGACAGTGTACCACCGGTAGAAGACACTAAGGTAAACTCTACTTTTACAAGCAAAGACAATATAATTAGATGTCTCTTCTATCTTGCATGCTGAAGCAGTTGTTTATGTAATACTTGGGAAGAAAGGTGGTAATCCAGTAATGATGTAAAAAAGATCACAGAGTTTACAGACTTTTTCCACGCTCAACGTAAGGCCTACTGGCCTGCTGTTACCATATATATTGCGATTGCGAGTTTGGAGATAAATATCGCCAAACCTTTCTATATTTATTGGGGAGGGGGCGGTGGGGGGGGGGGGGTAGTCCTGTGTTTACTGGAACATGTTGATTTTGGCGCAGTAAGCACCACAGTCTGCATGTTGTTCCCCAAAAATTCATAATTGTGTGGTTTTCATCACATCTCATAAATTCTGAACTCGAAGGATTTGTGTGTTATCAGGTGCAATAATTATCCCAGGACCACTTGTGATGCGGGTTTCTATTGCAAACGCTGTTTTTTGGTTCTTGAGTTTTGAGTTATGTGCTGTAATAATTTGATTGCAATCCTAAGAGAATATAGGCTTCCCTTATTCTCAACAGCTACTTTGTGTGTTACACATTTGACAACAGGTGCAGTAAGTTAAATGAACACTATGTGCCTCGGAAGGTTAGTCGGAATTTATTGCATCCAATAAAATCTGACATCCCGGAGCTCAAAATGTATTGGGGCAATAAAGTGCATCTCTTATGACTTTTTTGGGGAAATAACATACAGGTTTTGGTGAACGAATATCCACATGTAAATGTAAATGTATTTGTATTTATATAGCGCCTTCTACCCAGAGGTCTCGTAGCGCTGTATTCATACCGCTGTGGAACCCTTCCTGGCTTTCTTGTGAGATGTCCACTCCTGGGCACCCCCAAGGTGAAGCCAGGCATCCAAGCGCTGCTGGGGCCGTTGTAGAGGTTAAGCAAGCTATTGCCCAGAGTCACAGAGTGGGACCCATGATTAGACTAGGCACCGAGGCGAGAATTATCAGGTCCGGGAGATTGAGTCCAAGAGCCGCCGAGGCGGGAATTGAACCCTGGTCCCGGGCCAGACCTCTGCATCAGGGTCTGCCGCTCTAACCATTGAACCACATTTCTCCACATGGTCTGGTAGATACCAAGACTTTTCCCCCCATTAATTCCATTAGTTTTTACCTGTTGAATTTATCAGGAATTGCGGACTTTACCGCACTCGTTGAGTAGCAGGTGTGATAAACGCCGCACAACTTGAAATTCCGCTCTCTGACCTAACATGGGTTCTATGAAGGGGTTGGAATTTGCCGTCACACGTGTAGTCAATCCCTGAAATCGTGCAAGTCGAAATACTCAAATACTTTACTTTCTGTGGCACCCTTTGCACTTTTTATCAAAGTTAAAAAACCTGTGTGTGGGAATGAAACACACAAAACCTTTACTAGTTTACTCTCGGTCTGACCTTCCCTCTCCTGGTTCTCCTTTTATTTTGTTTATTAAAATCCTTTTTTTTTTTTGGGGAAGTTTTTTAAAAGTTTTTTTTATTTGTATTTTCACATTACAAATATATGACAAATAACATGTATCATCGCTTCGCGGTTGTACTCGCAGGGGCCCTCGTCATTGAGTTTTGGTTGCAGGTTTTTTTTCTGTGGGGCATACAATTTGAGGGTAGCTGCCTGCGCTTTCTTGCCCTTCTGACTTGTAAACATTTAACATAAAACATGTAGGTATTTGCGATTGTTCTAGGTTCTAATAGGTTCAACACACAACACAAAACATATAGATACTGGCGCCCCCTTCGCCGAAGACTGCAGAGTGAAAACTCATTAGTTAAGATTTATCAACCCAATAAACTACATTCTGGAGAGTGTTGTTCGTGTGTTACCGCAAGATGGTGCCACGCGACCTAAAATACATATTTCATCTAATTCACTGTGACTCCTCTTCTTGTGAATAGGTGCTGTGATATAATTCCTACCAAAAACACATCTCTTGCTTTGTATTAGAAAAAATGGAATGCTGCTCTAAAGGCAGTAACAAATTAATTATATATATTTTTTTCCCGTGAAGGTTAATACTGTGCTCTTTGGAAATGCATAAATACAAGCGTATGATTTGCCAAGAGGCAATGTGCCATACGCCACACATTCAGCCAGTCCCAACTTTTCAGCCATTCACCTACTTTCCTGTTACATACCTGACAACTTAAATAACAATCTGACCGTGTGAGAAGGGGGGGTGTGGCCTTGAAGGGGGCGGGCAGTCGTCTGGTGCCGATCTCTTGGGGTGTTTTCACACCTCTTAATGGATTTCGACTGTTCAAAGCCTCAGTAAACGAGCTGGAGAACTAGGCCTGGGCGGTAAATTCCGTTCCGCTTGCGGAATTTGTGGTATTTGGGTAAATTCGCGTTCCGCGGAGAACGCGTAATTGCCCAAAATTCTGCGTTCCGCAACTTCGCGAAATATTTTTGCTTGTTCGCGTTCTCAAAATGCGTGTTCGTGAGATATTTCCCCACGAGCACGCAAACAGCGATTGCGAACAGGAATAAAGAATTGCGAACGAGCAATTCTGCGTATTCGCAGAGAGTTGTTACCGTTTTGCGGAGATTTGCGTAACGCGATTACGCAAATTCCGCCCACCCCTATGGAGAACCACAATTTTCCGTGTTTTTTAAGTGGTTTCCCTGATACCGTGTGACATTGGATCCTCATGGGAAGACCGTGTGATGGGGACCGATATCTCGTGTCACACGGTGGCACCAACGTGTGAGTTGGCAGGTATGCTGTTGCTTGTATAGGCTTAAGAATCCCAGCATGCACAGTGTTGGCTGAAACCCCACGACATTACAAGGGACCACTTGGCGACTTTTGGTACTTGGTGACTTTTTGCACACACCAGCCACAGACGTGTCTTTTCACCCCAGAGTCTGAATGAATTACATTAGTGCCCTAGAGGCTGAGGTGCAGCTGGTGTTTGGCCCACTTTTTGCACCTTCGTGGCATTAAGTTGTTACAAAATAAGCAGCACAAGTGTCTGCGAATTCTTCTGTAGGTAGAATTTGTGTCAGTGAGCAGCGGTATTTGTGGCGCCAGGATGGGGTCAGATGTGACCTAAGGAGGAAGAACCCTTGCAGCCTTTGTTTCCAAAGGGGCCTGATTGAAAATATGAGGTGGGGAGTGTGAGAAGTTGGCCTGATATATAGTGCTCACTATTCTAGTGATCACTTTGTATCATTCCAAACGACCCTTATTGATGATTGGTTGTAAGTCAACCTTAAAGACCAGCTATCCTAGTAGCATGAACACGAGCAGTCTTTAGGCTAAACTCTAGAGGGCGTGTTAAGCCAGCTGTTTTACCATCACATTTACCCCTTGAACACCAATTGAAAGGACACCACACAAGTTGTTATAAAAATAAAGTATATTTATTAATAACAAGACTACCCTGACCTCTTTATGTGTCAGGGAGCTAACCACAATGCAAAACTATTAAGAAAATACTGCAAGTTGCACAAATAACACAAATGCCCGAGGGGCACGAAAAACCATATACTCTAAAAGTGGAATGCGAAATACTAGCAGGTAAGTAACACGATCCAGAGGCTTCAGGACCGCTAGGACTACCTTACTGAACCCTAAGGTTAGGATCAGGAGGCCTAGGGAACCCGGGTGCAGAGTGTAAACTCTTACGCGGGATGCGGGACAAAGTCTATGGATGCTAGTAATTCTAAAGTTACTGTTTCCGGACGAATCCGACTAGGTAGACTAAAAACGAAAAAGGATCTGGACACTAGGATAGTGAACCTGTGCTGGAGCACCAAAATGCTCGGGTTACCTAGCCCAGGGGCTGCGACTGCATAGGGTTCAAATGACGTCGGGAATCCTCGTTGTAGTCTATGGAGCCTGAAAGAAGATGTTGCTGGCAGGCGACCAGTGAAGATGTTCGGTGTGATCCAAGCCTGGATCAGTGATGAAGACGACCTGAAATCAGAGGGGACTCAGTTCTCAATCACTAGCCAGTGATTGTGTGGGCACCAGGATGACACCGGATAAAGTCACCGCGATCAGATGAGTGGGTGACGCTGGACTCTGCAGTCACACGGACCAGGAGGCGTTGTCGGCGACCAGGCTGAAGGTGCAAGCTGTCCCACGATGGTGTCTGCTGTCGGCGATGCTGGATCCAAGATTGGAGCAACACGCCTTGGCAAAGGCAAGCCCACGCGGTGGAGTCAAGATGGCGTCTGGAGTGGACCAGGAGGGTCCAGGGCACTTCTTGTTGAACAAGGAGCAAGGGCCAGTCTAGAGGACCTAGACCAGCGGTGAAAACGTGGTACGTCGTCAGGAGGGCCACTAGCCAACGGGCAAGTGACCGGACAACGTGGCAAGCAGCAAATAAGCAGAAGGGCCCCACGCAGATCTCGTGGATGCTGGGGGGCTGGACTTCGGTGCTGGAGCTGCTCAGGGTTGGGGCTTCTCAAACCCCAGTGCACTCACTCGAGGATCCCTCGGCGGCCGTGCTGGTTAAGCGTCATGCAGGTCTTGAAGATAGCCGGTCCCACAGGTCTCGTCGCACCCACGAATCTCAGCTGGGCTGATGATGCAGGTAGAGGTCAGAGATGGCAGGGAATCCGGGTCTCGTCGAGCTGGTCAGTCTTGATCCGGAGGATGGACGTGCAGCAAACCGCAAGCGCTTAGGTGGTGCCTGCTGGTGCAGGGTGGCTACTCCTTAGCCACAAGGGAGAGTCTTCAGAGAATGTCAAGAGTTCCTTTCGTGGAAAGTAGTTCAAGATTCAAGATTATCCAAATTGGGAAGGGTGCCCGCTCCTAACTTTATTCTAAGAAAAGGGTCTGGCACGCGACTAGGTCCTGCCCATGGGTGGGACCAGGAGGGGGGTGGTTACACCCCTCTCCTTTGTCCGGTCTCTCCCCAGCTCAGGGGCTGGTGTGCCCCTGGAACTGGTTTGAGCCGGCATATGCACAGTGAGCACCGGGGTGCCTCTTGCAGTCACCTTCCTCTCATCCCTGCCTACCTGGGATACACAAAGTCCTGTCTGGGATGGTGCTAACACCGCCCCTGACAGGAAACCCTTTGTCCGAGTCCTCCTCGCTGGAAGGACTCCCAGCAGCAGGAGATCAGACTTGTGTCTGTTTGTGGCAGCATCCATTTTGTGATGCTGAGGCTCGAGTTAACTTTAACAGGGGTTCACAGTTACATACATGTCGTGTCCCTCTGGAAGGGTGGAATGCTAACCCCGTCGCCAGAATTGGCGAGGGGTTAGTATTCCAATTCGTATGACACCTTACTCGACATGTTTTGATAATGCTATGCCAAAGTTAGCATTTGACCGCAAGGTTCATAATGCACTTAAGAGTATATGGTATAGCGTTATCATGGAACAGCTATTAGGACTTGGTTCCACAAGCTGCAAACGGGCTCAGCTCATACCAGAGCACCATCTCACATAATTCCAAGCACTCTGCCTACAGGATTGATAAGGCCTGCCATAGGAGTGACTGATAGGAATATATGTGTCCATTTTAGGGTTAGATATAGGAATACTATATCTAAACCAAAGGGTGATTACACCACCTTGCCCCAGCTGTCGTGCAGCCAGTTGTGTCAGATTTGGTGGGCCAGCCAGGGGTGGCATAATACATGCTGCAGCCCCTGGTAGGCCCTGGGTGCACCTATGCCCTGGGTACCTAAGGTACACTGTACAGGGGCTGATAAGGTGACTCAGTATCCAATTAGATATGTACCTAGAGTACATGGAATCCATTTTACAGACAGAGCAGTGGGCCTGGGGTCCTGAATAGCAGGGCCCCAGGTCAACTAAGTCGAAAAACCAGCAAAACACCAGGCAAACAGTTGGGGGCAACCATAGTCAGATATCCACCTTCCAACATAACCCCTCTCCCCCCCCCCCCCCCAAACGAAAGGAGATAAGGCTATCCTTGACCAGGTAAGCCTATATTGCCTGAGTGGCCATATGAGGTGGTATATGCACTGGCATGGTTACCCCCTATCTTATGGTCCACTAAGCAATCCCTCACCCTAAGGGTATCTGAGGGTCTCCACCATAGGGAATCTCTACCTGTGGTGTGTTTTGGCAAAGTAAAAGGCTGGTGCTGGGATGGAGTACTGAAGTGAGACTCCACTAATGTTGGGCTCAACTTCCTCCAATCATTATCCACCATATATGCCTTTCTTTCCAGGACTGAGTTGCTGTATGCTCTCAGGGTCACCCTCTGGCTACCTAAAGCTGGAGGCTGGGTCCCTCTGTTTGGCTTACTGGAGGGACAGGTCAGGTTTGGGGTTTTTAGGTCCCAGGTTTGGCTGTGCCCAACAGTGTCCATCTGTGGGAGGTCCCTAGCTAATTTTAAGGGGGATCCCTCAGGAGTTTGTTTTAGTTTCACTAGGCTAGGACTACTAGCTTCAGTGCCCTTAATCTGTTGATTGGGGAGTTCTTTTGGACAGGGGGCCCTTTGGGGTCCACCACTGGCCTCCCTGACCTCTACAGCCCTGGGCTGACTGAGGCAGGGTAGAGAGGGGCAGGTTACCTGCTCCAGACTGGGTCCCACCTTGGAAGGGTCCACTGACATCAGGGGTTCTGCCAGGCTATTCCTGACTACCTCTGGGGCAGTTTCTTCACAAGGGGTCAGATCAGTTCCCTGATGAGGCTGATCCTTTCCTAAAGTCTGGTGGGAGGGAGATTTCTCTTCCTCCTCAATGCTCTCTGTCTGAGTGGAGTGATCCATAGTTTCAGGCTTCACAACACTATTATCTGTCTGAGTTTGAGCTGTGGCCATCACAACTCCACCAACCTTTTCAGGAAGGGACTCGGTTTGGGTATGGGCTGTTACCAACACAGCCGTGCCAACCTGTTCAGGGAAGGAATCTGTCTGAGATTGGGCTGTGACTGGCGCAGCCCTCCTGACCTGTTCTGGGAGGACATCTTGGACTGGGGCTGTGGCTATCACTGCCCCACTAACCTTACCATGGAGGTTTACCATTTTAAAATGGGTTTCTTGCTCTACCTCAGCCCAGGCTGAGATTTCTAAATCATTCCCCAGTAGGCAATCTACAGGCAAGTTTGATGACACTGCCACTCTTTTGGGGCCAGTGACACCTCCGCAGCTGAGATTGGCCACTGCTATGGGATGATCTCTCTGCACTCCATCAATGTTGGTTACCTGGTATGTGGCTCCAGGTATAAGTTGCCTTGAGGGGACTAGGCTCTCAGTCACCATGGTGATGCTAGCCCCTGTGTCTCTGTAGGCCTCAACTTTTGAACCATTGATGAGGGGCTCCTGTCTGTACTTGTCGAAAGTGTTGAGACAAGCTGTGAAGTTGGCAAACCCCATGCCAGTCTCACAGCCAAGAGTATCTAAGTTTGGGGACCTGGTTAGGCCAGAGTCCCCAGGAACTCCCAAAGTAAATGCACTCAAATTCTTGGGGGCACTCCCACCACCTGGGGGATTACTACTAGTAGCAACAGGAGGCTTGGAAGTGTTACTTGGGGGTATGTTCTCCTAATTGTCGTTGGCCCTTGGGCAACTGCTGTCAGTTTTGTAATGGCCTACCTGTTTGCAGGTATGACAATAAGGTTTCTTTTGGGTATAGGAAGGATTCTGGGACCCACCCCTTTCAGAGGATTTTTGGGGCCCTGATGTGGTTTGATCAGAAGATTTATTCCCACCCTTCTCTTGAGGCTTGGTTGATTCTTTCTTTTGGTCACCACCCTGGTTCTTAGGCCTAATCCTGGTTCTGACCCATTTGTCTGCCCTCTTACCCAATTCTTGTGGAGAGGTCAGATCAGAGTCTACCAGGTGCTGGTGTAATAACTGGTTCTGACAATTATTTAAGACTTGCTCTCTCATAATAAGATTATACAATCCTGTGAAGTCAGTAACTTTACTACCCAATAGCCAGCCTTCTAGAGTCTTAGTGGCACAATCAATAAAGTCAGTCCAATCCTGAGACTGAGTTTTCTGGGTGTCTCTGAACAGCAACCTGTACTGCTCAGTTGTTAAGCCAAACCCATCAATCAGTGTATTCCTCAGGACTTGGTAATTGTTAGCATCCTCAGCTCTAGTAGTGAGGAGCTTATCTCTACCTTTACCTTCAAAGGAGAGCCACAGTATAGCTGCCCACTGACTCTGGGGGATGCACTGGACAGTGCAGTCCCTCTCCAAAGCAGTCAATTCAATTCAATTCAAAAAGCTTTTATTCGATTTGTACATACAAATCATACAAGCAGAAATACATAATTGAAATATTAAAAAGGACGCCATATAGTCATTCCTAAAAAGAAGAAAAAGAGGCTAAAGTGCATCAAGTAGAAAGTGATCATGCCTCTATAGGTCATCATGTTATTACAAAATACGAACATTCTTACAATGACTAGCTGGGGATCAGTAGGAGTTGCTCACTAGGCTTTTCATGGGAACTGTACATTAAAATTATTAAGTAAGCATTCAATACAGTGGACCACTTTATGTTTTATAATACCTTAATTACAGGAATTGATATGGATCATAAAAGTGAGAGCATATATATACAGACAGGAGTGTTTAACAGTAATATCATCATTAACAGATCCTGGCAGCTGTATAGCATAAGTACAGACAGGTAAGTAAACAAAATTATAATACAATACTTTTCCTGGCAGCTGTACATTTTAAAATATAAGTAGCCAAAAAGAAACAAGTCTCCTCGTTCTCTAGTGAAGATAAAAATATCAATGCTGTTTGTGTGGTACAAATGTTATATTTGATAAAAATGGGTTTAAGGTATTTTAACCTAAAAAACTGATAAAATTTACAAAAAAGCAAGAAATGGCAACTACTTTGCCTGGAGGTGCTATCGCATGGACAGGGTATGTTTGAACTAGTTTTAGTGTTTGGAAAGGCAACCAAGTGGTGTACAGTGCCCAATCTAACCCGTGTTAGGACATACTGGTGAGAAGGGCGAGTCACAAATACAAGATAGGGTTGTAATCCGGGTGCTAGATTTAGGTCTTTATAAAATTTCATAGTAACAAGATTGCCAACGGCTTTGTCTCGTTCGGCCTTTCGAAAATTATGGAACGTAATCTTAATTTCTTTTTTTGAAATGGAGACAACCTTTTCAGGCTCACGGAACACATCAATGTTAAAAAGAAGTAGATACCAACGATGTATGTATCTTAACCACAATACACGTGAGGAGTGATCCAAACCTATACAATCAAGGATAATGTCCTTGGTGAATCGAGTCTCTGGCTTAGCCCAAATAGAACGCCACAATAAGAGTGGCCGCACTGCTGCTAAGTCAGAAATATACTCGATCCCAACTTCTTCATGGATCAACTGGGTGGAGGCAGAAGGGGGAACACATAACAGCCTCCTTAAGAACTTGTTTTCCTCCTTCTGCAGGGAAATACCCTCACAGTGACCCCATACCCCTGCCCCATACAGAGCAGAGGAAACACAACATACATTGTATATGTTCACCATATCAGAGATACTTCGTGAGCCGAGTTTGGAGGCAAAACGAAATATGCTACTAGTGGACCGTAGCATTTTTATTTTTACGGCATCAAATTCCGCGTTCCAAGACCCACTATTATTATATGTTATTCCCAGATAACAAAAGGATTTAACAGAAGTTAGCTTTTCCTTGTCAAGGAAGAAGGTATGCTTAACCTGCTTGGCTGCCTGACCACATGACATTACGTATGTCTTAGTTTTATTCACACGAAGCCGCCTAGCTTGAATGAATTGCATGAAATTATCAATTAGGCGCTGAAGGCCCAACTGTGTTCGAGATAAAAGGACAGCGTCATCCGCATAAAGTAACAGCGGAACAGGTTTACCATCAATCAAAGGGGCATCTGCTGGGATGTCAGTCAGGGATCGGTCAACACCATTAATGAAAAGGGAAAATAAAAGCGGGGCTAAAACACAACCCTGACGTATGCCCCGAGACACTCTAAAAAACGGGGTACATTCACCAAGGGTGCCATAGCGGACTTTACATGAAAGTTTTTCATACAATCTAGCTAAAAAATTCACTATTTCCCTTGGTGCCCCTGCATCAAGCAGAACCTCCCAGAGAATATTATGGTTAACTAAATCAAATGCGCTGCTCAGATCAGCAAAACATAAAAAGAGGTTACCACTTTTAGCCACAGTATATTTACTGATTAAAAGGTCCAGATTTACGCATTGGTCCAGTGTACCCAGGCCTTTGCGAAAGCCATATTGGACTCTAGTTAAAATGTTAAAATCAGTTGCCCAGTCTTCTAGCCTCTTCAGCAAAATCCTACTCATCACCTTTACAGAGGCGTCCAATAATGAAATTGGACGATAATTAGAGGCCTCTGACTTGTCACCTTTCTTATGTAGAGGAATGATGATCGATTGACCCCAAGTAGAAGGAAATTCACTTTCAGCTGCACAATTAAAAACCCGCGTCAAAATGGGAGCCCATAACGCTATTTCGTCTTTGTATAAATCCAGCGGAACCCCATCAGGGCCAGGGGCCTTGCTTCCTTTACTTAAAGAGATAGCTTCCTGGCATTCATCTAGTGTTATATCCATCGAAAGGGGCAACCATGGGCTTAGATCTGGTGGAGATAACTCAGAGGTTGACCTTTCTGGATTAAATATTTTAGAAAAATGGGTAACCCAGTCGCTACATGCCACGTGAGAGGTCAGTTCTGGAACATTTTCTTTATTGAGAAACGGGCTATTAATTGTTTCCCAATAAAGTTTACTGTTTTTGGTCTCAGCAGCCTCCCTCAGCTTGTCCCATGCCTCAGACTGTAATACCTTCTTCCTATTACCAATGGCTGTTTTATAACAGGCCCTGAGGTATTGTATCTCCGTCTTAACACGTGGTCTAGTGCCTAGCGCATTCTTTAGGTCGCGGAGGGCGACTATACATGTTTTATCAAACCACCCCTGCTTTGGACCGCCCTTAGCTGACGGGATCTTAGTAAAAATACCATCAATAATGCTATTCATGGATACAAAATAATCTATTAAGCAGCCAGAGTCACTGTCATCATCCAAACAATAACTAATTTGGTTCTTACAGAGAGTAACAACCTCCTTCTGTTTGACTTTGGAATTTAGACCAGTCCATTTGACCCTTAAGCCCTTAGGTCTAGTAGGTACTATATCATTTGTACATTTACCACCCGGAACCAATGAAGTACCATGCCCCAAGAGGGTAACACGTAAGCTATTGTGGTCACTGAGACTTTCTTCATTCACATACAAATCCGTGTAGTCTCCACTGCTAGACAGCAAAATATGATCTATGAATGAACCTGCACCTCTGCCTGTAAATGTAGGGCATGTAATTGCCCGATTATTGACATTGCAGTTTAACAGGGTCATGTCTAGCGTGACTAGCATATTATTTATAGTGGAACCATAACTGCAGTGTTGGAAGTGTTTGAAGTGGGGAGAATCCTCCCTCCCCCCCTGGTCTCCCCAATGGCTTTTTAATGCTGTATCGAAGCCACAAATGTTCCCATTGGACAGATGGCAGGGCTGCAAGTTAAAATCACCAGCCCAAACCACCTCAGCCTTTCTTTTCGAGATGTCCAGAGCCTTAATGATTTCCCTTTCTAAAGGCGGTAAAATATCCCCCCTTGTAGTATCAAAAATATTATTATAGAAATTAACAATGACTAAATCAATATTCTTCCTACACTCCATCCTAATAACTTGGCTGTATGTCCCCACGGTCATACTATATTTGACCGTACAGTCACACAGCTTGGTTGACACTAACAATAAAAGTCCCCCCTTAGCCCTTCCCGAGCTAGATTTGGTTGCTCTAAGACAGAAGGATGCATACCCTTCAATGTTAATAGGGTCTGGACACCAATTTTCCTGAAGTAGGATTAGGTCAAATCCCTCACCCAGGAAGCTGGTCCAAAAGGGTGTACCTAATTTGCCGGCAAGACCAGCGATGTTCCAAGAAATAAGAGAAATTCCTACTGGTTTACCGGGATTACCAACAACAGATAGCTCCGACTGATTTGCTGGTGGTAGAAAGGCAGGACCCTCTTCCCGAAAGGTGGTAACTGAACTTTGGCTCGGGCTAGCAGTAGTTATACATATATCAGAGCTACCCTGGTTATCTATGTACTGGGTAGGTATTGGTAGTGACAATATAGTAGATTCGTGAGGTACAGCAGGAGGCTTGACAGAGGAAGAGGAACACTCCTTATCAAGAATGGACTTAGGGATGTTTAGATCCAGTGCTTCTAGAGGGCTAAGTCAGTCTACCTCATCTAGCACGGCGTATCTGTTTGGGTGGGCGAATTGTGCAGACAAGGGGTCTTGGGAGTGGGGCGGGTCCTGCCACGTTTGTTGCCACGGGTGTTTGTCTAATTGTGGTGGCTGAAAAGATTGCTGCCATTGGTAAGCAGACTGAGGTACAGGTGGCGGAAAATGAAAAGGGTGTTGCCAGTGGGCTTTGACTTGATGCATAGGAAAAGGTGAGGCATTTGATAGTTGCTGCTGTAAATTAACATAATGTGGGAAAAAAGGGGGCGGATAAGGTGGTTGCAGCCAAGGTTTAACGGCTTGCTGTGGAAAAAACCCCGGTCCACTGTTACTTTGAAAAGTGGAACAGGGAGGGTTAGGTCGTGCAGGCTTTGGTAAAAAATACGACAAAGGAAGTGGTTTAATTTGGGTCGCAGGACCACTATTGGGTGCATTACATACATAGCTTGCTGCCCCTACATCCCTAAAATTAACAGTTATTACGTCCCCTACTATTGATTTCTTACTTCTGCCCACCCAATCCCCTCTACGCACGGTAAGAATTTCACCGTTCATGTTATTAGGTAGGGGTTTATGTAGATGGAGCCATTGAGCACATTTATTTCTAAGCTCGGTAAACGTTTCTTTTACTCCCTCTTTCAATGGGGGAACTGCTGTCAACACGACAACAAAAGGAGAAACCTCTGGTGGTAAATTAATAGACCTGAAACGTGCCTGCTTTGGCTTAGGCCCTTCAGGTTTATTTTGTGCAGAGGTTGGATTGGGTTTCCCTGCTACTTCTTTAGCTTGAATGGTTGTGGTGGCAATGTTATCAACAACTGGGTGTTGGTTCGCCAGAACAGGGACATTCTCCTTTGGAATCGATACAGTTATTGGTTGGACCGAGTTGTTCACTGTTTGCGATTCAAGGGATATAACTGGGTTCCCAGGGGCTGCAATACCTTGAACCTTAGTTGGTACGTCTTTGGGGGACTGGATGTTCGTTAAACATTCGGGGGCTAATTCTGTGGTCCCTTGTAACTGAACATGCCCTTGTCCCTGCTTTTTTTGTGGCCATTTGGAGTGTATTAAGGAAGTAAGCCTATCCACTTTAGAAATTAAAGGTTTGATTTGTGCTGCTAAAGTGGCTTCAAGGTCTAGTTTTAAATCAGTAACCATGTTTTGTACCCAGCACGGAATACCTGAAGTCATTTGTGGAGTGGGGGAAATCAAATTGTGATTCCTAACTGGTGCTTTTGCTTTACTTTTGCCCTTCGATGTAACCTTAGGCGGGTTAGGAGCCCTTCTCCGGGGAACAGTGGGTACAGGGGCTGTTTCCGCATCATTAGACCCACTCAGACTCGGCTCCCCCTTGTCAGGTGACTGGCAGGTTTCTAGATCTGGTGTAACCTCCAGGTCTTCAAAGGACGGATCCGAGTCTGATGGGGCAACCGATAGATCAACAGTATTCGGTACAGTCGGAACACTGTTAGTAGGCATAGTTACGGGTAAGGAGCAATTATTCAAAGTCTGCACCGCAGGAGATTTAACCTTTGCCAAAGGGCCCAAGGATGAGCGCCTAGCATTTGCAAGGTCCATAGAGACTCTTTTTTCCAATAATACAATACTTTGGTCAATAGTCTCGTGCACGCGTGAAATAAAAAGATCAATAGGTCCAGTCACCTGGGCTACCGCCGTAGCTTTTTTCGCGCAACTTCGAGTTCTGTTGCGTATGGTCGACATTTTTAGACGTTATGGTTGACAGGGGCGAAGACACAAGAGTTCTGGGCCAGGGCCGTCCTCTGCCGTCCTTGAACGGCCTTAAACGGCCCGCTCTTTGCCCGGTCTTCGCCCCGGTAGTCGCCCCGCGCGCGTCCCGCGTCGCGGTAGAACTGAAGCCAGTAATGAAGGGGAAGGCTGGGGGCGTGGCCGCCGGGGGAAGAGGCAGCAGCTGTGTGCAGCTGAGGCTGCTGGACCTCGCAGTCCCTCGGTAGGCTCCACGCACAAACTGTTGTTATAATCCTCAACCTGGGAGCGCGTTATTCACCACGGACTGTGGATCCGCTCACACCAGGGAGGACGGGGCAAAAGAGGCGGTGAGCGGCACCCGCGAAGCGGGTGTCGCGAACAGTTGATGTAGATGGCTGGAAGCAGGGAAACACACAGCACAAGTCTGGCTCCTCACGAATAGCAGGTAAGCCCAGAAAGCGCCAGTGAACCAGGAACCCAGGCGGTGTTAAATGCGGAGGCTGGGGGCGTGGCCGCCGGGGGAAGAGGCAGCAGCTGTGTGCAGCTGAGGCTGCTGGACCTCGCAGTCCCTCGGTAGGCTCCACGCACAAACTGTTGTTATAATCCTCAACCTGGGAGCGCGTTACTCACCACGGACTGTGGATCCGCTCACACCAGGGAGGACGGGGCAAAAGAGGCGGTGAGCGGCACCCGCGAAGCGGGTGTGGCGAACAGTTGATGTAGATGGCTGGAAGCAGGGAAACACACAGCACAAGTCTGGCTCCTCACGAATAGCAGGTAAGCCCAGAAAGCGCCAGTGAACCAGGAACCCAGGCGGTGTTAAATGCGGAGGCTGGGGGCGTGGCCGCCGGGGGAAGAGGCAGCAGCTGTGTGCAGCTGAGGCTGCTGGACCTCGCAGTCCCTCGGTAGGCTCCACGCACAAACTGTTGTTATAATCCTCAACCTGGGAGCGCGTTACTCACCACGGACTGTGGATCCGCTCACACCAGGGAGGACGGGGCAAAAGAGGCGGTGAGCGGCACCCGCGAAGCGGGTGTCGCGAACAGTTGATGTAGATGGCTGGAAGCAGGGAAACACACAGCACAAGTCTGGCTCCTCACGAATAGCAGGTAAGCCCAGAAAGCGCCAAAGCAGTCATCCATTTGTGGATGTCGTCCCCTTGTTTAAATGGGGTCACTATTTTACTCAGGTGTCTAGTATCAAAACTCCTGTCTTTATCCTTAGGGATAATGCTGCCACCAGTGGGGTCTGCCCCACTCAATTTCTGCTCTCTGGCAAAGGCAAGTCTTTCTTTGGCAAGGGCAAGTTCTTCCCTCTCAATCCTCAGATTGACTTCCCTCATCTTAGCTTCATGCTCTCTTCTCTGAGGGGATGTCATCCCCCTCTTAGAAGATGCCTGAGAGACATGGGTATGAATAGATCTGTTAGAGCCTCTGGAGTGAGAGCTAACTCGTCTATTCCCAATGTTAAGCCTGCCTGAGAGTGGGCCTGGGGGTCCCCCAGTTCCATTCTCATGCCTGCTTAAGTTGGTCCTGGTGAGCCTACTGACTACTACTGGACCTTTGTCTGCCTCGTCCCCTGATAACTCCTCTTCCTCTTCCTCCTCTTCACTTTCTGCTCCATGGAGGTTAAGATCAGGGTCACCAAGGGTTCCCTCTAAGGGGGGCATGCTCCCATCTGGATTAGAGGGGCCTGGGTTAGAAGCCCTTCTGGCATCATATGTCTCTAAGAGACCTATCAGAAAAGGAGTGGTAGGGTTAGAACCCTGTTTTAGTTTCCTGGAGGTACACAATTGTCTCATCTCCTGGAAGCTAAGCGCTGCATATCTGGAAGTGACCTGTGGAGGGTCAACAACCACAAGGGGAGTCCCTGCAGACTCTCCATTGGTAGACATGCTTCTAGTGAGGTGTAAGTGGTGCACTTACCTACACTATGGGTTTACCTACTGATCCCTTGCTAAGAGTTGTAGTCAGGGTGTGCTAAGCCCTGTTACACTACAACAGCTGGTTCAGTAGAACTCAGAGTATTCTAAGCTAAGTTATATGTACCTTGGTACTTATGTGATCTTTCAAATGATATTCTTAGGATACGTGTGTGGTAAAACAACAGCAAGCTCAAATCCCACCCGCTGCTCACCAATGTGAGACGTTGGCCTGATATATTGTGCTCACTATTCTAGTGATCACTTTGTATCATTCCAAACGACCCTTATTGATGATTGGTTGTAAGACAACCTTATAGACCAGCTATCCTAGTAGCATGGACACGAGCAGTCTTTAGGCTAAACTCTAGAGGGCGTGTTAAGCCAGCTGTTTTACCATCACATATACCCCTTGAACATCAAGTGAAAGGACACCACACAAGTTGTTATAAAAATAAAGTATATTTATTAATAACAAGACTACCCTGAACTCTTTATGAGTCAGGGAGCTAAGCACAATACAAAACTCTTAAGAAAATACTGCAAGTTGCACAAATAACACAAATGCCCGAGGGGCACGAAACACAATATACTCTAAAAGTGGAATGCGAAATACTAGCAGGTAAGTAACACGATAGAGGCTTCAGGACCGCTAGGACTACCTTACTGAACCCTAAGGTTAGGAGCAGGAAGCCTAGGGAACCCGGGTGCAGAGTGTGAACTCTTACGCGGGATGCGGGACAAAGTCTATGGATGCTAGTAATTCTAAAGTTACTGTTTCCGGACGAATCCGACTAGGTAGACTAAAAACGAAAAAGGATCTGGACACTAGGATAGTGAACCTGTGCTGGAGCACCGAAATGCTCGGGTTACCTAGCCCAGGGGCTGCGGCTGCATAGGGTTCAAATGACGTCGGGAATCCTCGTTGTAGTCTATGGAGCCTGAAAGAAGATGTTGCTGGCAGGCGACCAGTGAAGATGTTCGGTTTGATCCAAGCCTGGATCAGTGATGAAGACGACCTGAAATCAGAGGGGACTCAGTTCTCAATCACTAGCCAGTGATTGTGTGGGCACCAGGATGGCACCGGATGAAGTCACCGCGATCAGGTGAGTGGGTGACGCTGGACTCTGCAGTCACACGGACCAGGAGGCGTTGTCTGCGACCAGGCTGGAGGTGCGAGCTGTCCCACGATGGTGTCTGCTGTCGGCGATGCTGGATCCAAGATTGGAGCAACAAGCCTTGGCAAAGGCAAGCCCACGCGGTGGAGTCAAAATGGCGTCTGGAGTGGACCAGGAGGGTCCAGGGCACTTCTTGTTGAACAAGGAGCAAGGGCCAGTCTAGAGGACCTAGACCAGCGGTAAAAATGTCGTAATACATCGTCAGGAGGGCCACTAGCCAACGGGCAAATGTCCGGACAACGTGGCAAGCAGCAAAGAAGCAGAAGGGCCCCACGCAGATCTCGTGGATGCTGGGGGGCTGGACTTCGGTGCTGGAGCTGCTCAGGGTTGGGGTTTCTCAAACCCCAGTGCACTCACTCGAGGATCCCTCGGCGGTCGTACTGGTTAAGCGCCGTGCAGGTCTTGAAGATAGCCGGTCCCACAGGTCTCGTAGCACCCACAAATCTCTGCTGGGCTGATGATGCAGGTAGAGGTCAGAGATGGCAGGGAATCCGGGTCTCGTCGAGCTGGTCAGTCTTGATCCGGAGGATGGACGTGCAGCAAATCGCAAGCACTTAAGTGGTGCCTGCTGGTGAAGGGTGGCTACTCCTTAGCCACAAGGGAGAGTCTTCAGAGAATGTCAAGAGTTCCTTTTGTGGAAAGTAGTTCAAGATTCAAGATTATCCAAATTGGGAAGGGTGCCCACTCCTACCTTTATTCTAAGAAAAGGGGCTGCCACGCGACTAGGTCCTGCCCATGGGTGGGACCAGGAGGGGGGTGGTTACACCCCTCTCCTTTGTCCAGTCTCTCCCCAGCTCAGGGGCTGGTGTGCGCCTGGAACTGGTTTGAGCCGGCATATGCACAGTGAGCACCGGGGTGCCACTTGCAATTACCTTCCTCTCAGCCCTGCCTACCTGGGATACACAAAGTCCTGTCTAGGATGGTGCTAACACCGCCCCTGACAGGAAACCCTTTGTCCGAGCCCTCCTCGCTGGAAGGACTCCCAGCAGCATGAGGTCAGACTTGGGTCTGTGGTGGCAGCATCCATTTTGTGATGCTGAGGCTCGAGTTAACTTTAACCGGGGTTCACAGTTACATACATGTCGTGTCCCTCTAGAATGGTGGAATGCTAACCCCGTCGCCAGAATTGGCGAGGGGTTAGTATTTCAATTCGTATGACACCTTACTCGACATGTTTTGATAATGCTATGCCAAAGTTAGCTTTTGACCGCGAGGTTCATAATGCACTTAAGAGTATATGGTATAGCGTTATCATGGAACAGCTATTAGGACTTGGTTCCGCAAGCTGCAAACGGGCTCAGCTCATGCCAGAGCACCATCTCACATAATTCCAAGCACTCTGCCTTCAGGATTGATAAGGCCTGCCTTAGGAGTGACTGATAGGAATATATGTGTCCATTTTAGGGTTAGATATAGGAATACTATATCTAAAGCAAAGGGTGATTACACCACCTTGCCCCAGCTGTCGTGCAGCCAGTTGTGTCAGATTTGGGGGGCCAGCCAGGGGTGGCATAATACATGCTGCAGCCCCTGGTAGGCCCTGGGTGCACCTATGCCCTGGGTACCTAAGGTACACTGTACAGGGGCTGATAAGGTGACTCAGTATCCAATTAGATATGTACCTAGAGTACATGGAATCCATTTTACAGAGAGAGCAGTGGGCCTGGGGTCCTGAATAGCAGGGCCTCAGGTCAACTAAGTCGAAAAACCAGCAAAACACCAGGCAAAAAGTTGGGGGCAACCATAGTCTGATATCTACCTTCCTACAGGGAGGGACACTTGTCAGGTATGTTCACTGTCCCTGCTCCTGTTCGCCCTAGTCGTTGACCTCTAGCCTCCCATGCTTGCCAAAATGGGATCCCATGTAGAATCCCCTTCTTCGATAAGACACGCATATAATTTTCCAGTAGGCGGATGATGTATTGTTTTAAATCAGAGATATCTCTGCGGACCTTTCCAGTCTTGCGAAATTTCTAACCACCTTCGTCAATCCATCAGGCCTCCAGGAGAGCTAGACAATATCATGTGTTTTTCCATTAATGCCCACGGCTACCCCTTACCGATTGGTCATAAGGGAGTGCGACTTAAGATGGGAAAATTGTTCATTCTGATACCCGGGCATCAACGTTTATCATGCTGTCACAGATCTCATGGAGGGTAATTTGACAAAAACAGTGTCCCTCTTAGAGCTAAAGCCACTTTCTGAAGAACTCTCCCTTTATCCATGAAAGACCATATATACATATCAACCGCTATTTGCATGACTGGTGTATGCGATTTCTAACCTCATTTAGTAGTCACGTGTGCGCCTTGCCGGCAGATCATAAAATCACACGGCTACATTTGCATTTATTGTGTAAGCGATGTGCGCCTTGTCGGCAGATCATAAAAACACTGCCATGTTTGCATTTCTTGTGTATGCGACTACTAATCCCAAGAGGGGCCGTGAGTTAAATAATCATGTGTGTGTCCTGTCGGCAGATCATCGAGATACACGGCGCTAGTAATGTTAGTGCGTGGTGAAGGTAAAAGGTTTTCAAAAACACTCGGTCTGCATTCCTGTCGTTTAAACACATGTGCGATTGCGAGATGTGCATTCATATATGGAGACCCACCCCGTTGGTTTTATAAACAGATTAGTTCTCTCATACCTATCAGGAGAACAGTTGTCGCCTCATCGGGTGTCCTGAGGAATGACCTGCGGTTAAAGGGAGACATTCCGGACCTACTCCAGAACGGTCGCTCCCCCACGCTTCTGAACACTACTATCTGTTCGTGCTGCTACCCGCAACGCACTGTGCTGTAACGCACGCCTTACTGGAACTGGTATCATTCATAATTGGTATCGTTATAACTGTAATTGTTATTGTCTTGTTTTGCCGGTCTTCGCAGCAATGTATCATAGCGCGACCTTGCTGAGGCTTTTTCTGCATGTTAGTAAAATTGACTGCACACTCAGTGCCTTTGAACATTTGCTGCCCCTGTCTCGCTTTCCCTTTGACCCTCCATTTTGTTGTTTTGGTTTCCCCTGGCCCGCCCCTCATCCCCGCTACAGCCTCCCTGCTGCCCCTCCCACGCTCCGCCCCCTCCACTCTCCATTCATGACAGATGTCCCAACGCGCAGCGTCCACGCGCTGCGGCCACGCCGAAAGTGCGCCAAAGGTAAGCCCGTCTACGCCCGTCCGCGCCTGGACCGCGCCCAGCGCCAGACCCCCTGGCCCCCGCGGCTCCCTATCCTCTAGAGTCACCTATGATGCCGCTACTCTCCTCGCCCTCAACCCCGGACGCGCACCACAATGCTGCGCAGCCACCCCAGGATGTACCCACGGCCCTTTTCCCTGCCTCTCCTGGAAGTTCAACTGCTTCAGGACCCTCACCAAACCCACTTCCTCCTCCCACAGCTCCGAACCCAACCGCCTGAACTGCATCCTACTAAACACCCGCTCGGTCCACAGACATGCAACAGAGCTCTGGGACCTAATCGACACTGCGTCACCTGACATCGCCTTCCTCACTGAAACATGGATGAACGCTTCCTCTGCTCCCGACATCGCCATCGCCATACCGGACGCTTACAAGATTATTCGAAAAGACCGCACCAATCAAACTGGAGGAGGCATCGCCATCATCCACAGAAATACCATCAAAATCTCAACCAGCTCCGAGGACAATCTTGCAAACGCCGAACATCTCCACTTTCAGATCCACACCGACCCCAGGACTACCCTTAGAGGCACCCTCATCTACAGGCCTCCAGGTACCCGCACTCAATTCAGCGACGACATCACGGACTTCGTCAGCCCACATGCCCTCGCCTCCGAGAACTACATTCTTCTAGGAGACCTCAACTACCACCTTGAAAACACACTCGACAGCAACACCACCACCCTTCTGGACAACATGGACAACCTTGGACTCAAACAACTTGTTGACTCCCCCACTCACACAGCCGGACACACACTCGACCCTATCTTCACCTCCAGCAAGCACATCTCCTTCGATCGCACTACAGCTCTCCACTGGACTGATCACTGCTGTGTTCACTTCAGCTACAAAACCCCCCTGACCCACAACCGTCCACAACCCATTCCCCGAAGAAACTGGAACAAAGTCACCACCGACCAACTCTTCACATCACTCAACCAAACCCCCCCAACCCTAGCAACGGACCCAAACCAAGCAGCCACCAACCTCAGGCAATGGATTTCCCACAGTGCGGTCGAATTAGCTCCCCTGAAAAAGCCCCAGTTGAAATCAGCAAACAAAAAGGCTCCCTGGTTCAATGATGAACTTAAAAAATCCAAGAAGCTATGTCGCACCATGGAGAAGAATTGGAGAAAAAACCCAACCTCAGACAACATGGCCTCCCTCAAGACAGCCACACGCAAACACCACCAACTGATTCGATCCGCCAAGAAAGCAGCATTCAAGGATCGCCTCGACAACAATTCTCATAACAGCAAGGAACTCTTCAATATCGTCAAAGAACTCACTAACCCCACCGCAGCATCCAACAACATCACTCCCTCCCAAGACCTCTGCGATGCGCTATCCTCCTTCTTCTACAACAAAATTGCCGACATCCACAACAGCTTCAAGAATACTCCCAGTGATCAACCCGCACCTCCCCCTTCAGATCCCACTCCTCCAACCAACAACCTCAGCGACCATTCACCTCATGAACTCAATCCACTCTGGCTCGCCCTCCGACCCCTGTCCCCACCACATCTTCAACAAAGCCAACTCCATCATCGCACCCCAACTCCGCGATGTCATCAACTGCTCTTTCAACTCTGCCACCTTTCCAGAAATCTGGAAACACGCCGAACTCATCGCCCTTCTGAAAAAACCCACAGCAGATCCTTCAGAACTGAAAAACGACCGACCCATATCCCTCCTCCCTTTCCCGGCCAAAGTCATCGAGAAAGCCGTCAACAGCCAACTCGCCGCCTTCCTAGAATCCAACAACTCCCTTGATCCATCTCAATCCGGATTTCGGGCCAAACACAGCACCGAAACCGCCCTCATTGCAGCGACCGACGACATCCGAACACTCCTGGACAACGGAGAAACAGTGGCCCTCATCCTACTCGACCTATCCGCCGCTTTCGACACAGTCTGCCACAGCACCCTTATACAACGCCTCAGCAATATCGGCATACAAGGAAAAGCCTTGGACTGGATCATCTCGTTCCTAGCTGGGAGAACTCAGAGAGTCCGACTTCCCCCATTCTACTCTGAGGCCACCGAAGTCATCTGCGGCGTTCCTCAAGGATCCTCACTCAGTCCCACCCTCTTCAACGTCTACATGAGCCCTCTCGCTTCCATCGCGCGTCAACACAACCTCAACATCATCTCTTACGCCGACGACACCCAGCTAATCCTCTCCCTCACCAAAGACCCCAACACCGCCAAAACCAATCTTCAGGAAGGCATGAAAGAAGTAGCCGAATGGATGAAACAGAGCCGCCTGAAACTCAACTCGGACAAATCGGAGGTACTCATCCTAGGATCCTCCCCCTCAGCTTGGGACGACTCCTGGTGGCCTTCCGCTCTGGACACAGCACCCACACCCACAGACCATGCAGGTAACCTTGGCTTCATTCTAGACTCCTCTCTCTCAATGTCCAGACAAGTCAACGCCGTCTCATCCTCCTGCTTCAACGTCCTTTGCATTCTCAAAAAGATCTTCCGCTGAATCCCCCTCAAGACAGGAAAGACTGTCACCCATGCACTGGTCACGAGCCGACTAGATTATGGCAACACACTCTACGTCGGAATTACAACAAAATTACAGAATAAACTCCAGCGCATCCAAAACGCGTCAGCGAGACTCATATTAGACATCCCGCGTCAGAGCACATCACCGGACACCTAAAAGACCTCCACTGGCTTCCCGTCAACAAAAGAATTACTTTCCGCCTTCTCACCCACGCACAGAAGGTCCTTTATAACCTAGGACCCGAATGCCTCAACACTCGACTGTCCTTCTACAATCCCACCCGCCAACTAAGATCATCCAATCAAGCCCTCGCCGCAGTCCCGCGCATTCGAAAATCCACCATGGGTGGCAGATCCTTCTCCTTCCTGGCTGCCAAGACCTGGAACTCACTCCCTACCCACCTCCGCCTTAATCAGAATCACATTTCCTTCAGAAAAGAACTGAAAACCTGGCTTTTCGACAAATAACGTACCCCTCCCTCTAGCGCCTTGAGACCCTCTGGGTGAGCAGCGCGCTATACAAATGACTGAACTTGAACTTGAACTTACATTACACTCAATTCCCCAATAACACGTTACGGTTTTGGTGCATGGAGAAAGTCCGTCTTGGCAATCATGCTACCTCCTTCGCAGATGCTTGTGCTGTCTCTGCCTCTCAGACCCCGGAAACAGAAGCTGCTTCGGTTCCTATCTTTAGAAAGGGTTCGGTGTTTGCTAGACACAGAGGACAGACTCTGTGGAAAATCACTATTAGCTACATTGTTAAAAATTGAAATTTGAGGCAAATATTATAAAAGGGGTTAAAGGACAATTTTGGCAATGGCGAACTGTTTGTGCTGATCCTTAATTCCTTCTTCTAATAATGTACGGTAAAGTGACAACTCTTTAGAATTGGGATATGTTTGAGCACATCCCTCGTTCAGATTTAGTATTCATGATGGATATTTTGGGGGGTACATGGGTACCTCAGTCTCGAGTACCGCATATTGCGGTTGGAAAATGGTCAATGTTCATGCATTGAAAGGAGATTCTGGGGAGATTTAAAGGAGCTTTTGGCTTCTCTGAGTGTTTCATTTTAATTTTGGCTGTCAATCAGTTCAGTTACTCAGGCTGAGCCACGGAATATTTCATTTAGCCCGGCTACATTCATTTTGAGACGATTGACCCATCTCTGTTCCTTTTCAAAAAGGATTTTCTCTGCGTTGGGATTCTTGGTGAGCAGGGTTTCAAGGATTACCCATTTCAGGTCTTTAACAGTATGTTTTTTCTCAAGGAAATGGTTGCTCATTTTGGTTGTATTGCGTTGGCACTTTACATTGCTTCGGTGTTCCACAATTCTTTGTTTTGCCTTTTGACAGGTCATTCCGATGTAGCGCAAATTGCTGGGACAGGTGATCATGTAGATTACATGCGTTGTGTTACAGTTAGTGTGACTCCTAATCGTCCATTTGAGATCTGGGAGTAGCTGTAGTTGTTTTGTTGCTGCTGTCAGGTCGCAAACAGAACATGCGCCGCATGGGTAGTGTCCCATCACTGGTGGAATGTTCCATAGCTGTGCGGTGGGTTCGTTCCTCTTAACTGGTGTTGATCTAGTGTGGACCAAAATGTCCTTAAGGTTCCGAGTTCTTTTGTTAGCGAACCTCGGTTTGGGCCAACTGATTGACCCTGATGTGATGATCCTCCAGTTTTTATTCACGATCTTCATTATTTTGTCTGATGCTGCACTGTAAGTAGTAACACAGTTAACCACTTCACTCTCTGTGGTCTTAGGGGTTGTGTCAAGGAGGCATTCCCTGGGTTGGTTAATAGCTCGCTTACTGCACTTCCTAATCACTCTCTCTGGGTAGTCTCTGGCACTTAATTTTGTGCAGAGGTCCTCTGCCTGGTTTTTGTACTCTTTCTTGTAGCTGCAGTTGAGTCTTAAGCGCAGAAATTGGCTATAGGGAAGATATTCCCTCGAGGGTCGGGGATGAAAGCTTTTGTATGAAAGTAAACTGTTCTTAGAGGGAGGTTTAAAATATGTCCTTCCTTGTAGGATAGCATTTTGAGCGTATATCGTCTGGTCCAAGCTGTGTACGTGAAATTGAGCCACTCGTCTTTCATGTTTAGCCAGTTGTGGAATTCAGCTAGGCTCTCCCTGTTGCCATCCCATATGACTATGATATCGTCTATATAGCGTTTCCAAAAAAGGATCTGGTGTAGGTAGGGGTTGTTGTCATTCTGAATGTGGGTGTTCTCAAAGTCACTCACGTAGAGCTCGGCCACGCTCGGGGCGAATGTGCTGCCCATTGAAGTTCTGTGGCACTGTTGGTACAGAGTGTTGTTATACTCTAAAAAAAAAAATCGGTGAGTGCCAGTCTGCTGCACTCTAGAACGAAATGTCTTGGTGTCTTATGGGTCCACTGTGTATTGAAGAGTATTTTCTTCAAAGTTTCTAAGGTTTTTTCTTGGGGGAACTGGTGTAAAGGCTCTCTATGTCGAATCCGACCAGTAGCATGGTGTCCTCCGAATATGCCTTGTCTGTAAGGAGGTTCAATAGGTCCCTGGTGTCCTTTAGGTATGTAGGGGTTGCTTGGACTAGTGGTTTGAGATATTGGTCGGCAAACTGGGATAGAGGTTCCAGGACCGACCCAATTACGGAGACAATTGGTCTCCCGGGGGGTGGTGGTTGTGTTTTGTGAGTCTTCGGGAGGGAATAGAAGTATGGTGTTCTTGGTGTTACAGTTTGCAGGAAATCAGCCTCATTTTTTGAGATCCAGTTATTAGTTTCGGCTTTGTCCACCATGAGTGAGTAGATCCTTTGGAGGCGTTCTGTGGGGTCTACTGTTATCCTTTTGTGGAATTTCTGGTCAGAAAGCAATTCAGTACATTGTAGGTTACAGCCTTCTTTTGTAAGTAGGACAATTCCTCCCCCTTTGTCCGCGGGCTTGATGATCAGGTTGGCATCATGTCGTAGTTCGTCAAGTGCCTTCTTTTCGGCATTAGTGATGTTCTGGAAGGGCTGTCTTGCTTGCGTCTTCAGGTCGTCTATTTCCTTCATTACCGCCTGTTCAAACGTCAGTATTTCTATTGGGATCTCATTGTTTAGTGGGCAGAATTTGGATTTGCGCCGCAGGTTGGTGTCTCCATCCGTGGTGTATACTCCCTGGTCATTGAAGAAGGCTTTCAGCTTAAGTTTTCGGCAGAATTCAGCCATTTCACACTGAAGTTTAAAGGTGTTTAGTGGTGGTGTGGGGACAAAACCGAGTCCTTTGTTCAGGATTCTTGTCTGTTCCTCCGTCAATGGCTGATCTGTTGAGTTGACGATAAGGTTGTCGCGCTTGTGCTGGGTATGTTCCCGGTCATGCTCCTCGTGTGGACCTGTCGCTCCTGGTTTGTCCATGTGACTCCTTTTCGTCTGGTTCTTTGGTTTTGGCGGTCCCTCCCTAAAAAGGCAACCTAGGTGTGTAGTCTTGTCCCATTTGTGGTGCCATTTGTGGTCCCATAGGTGGTGGGCCTTGAAAGTATGGGGTCATCCAGCCCGGGAATTGGGGATTGAATGGTTGGAAAGGTTGATTCACATGATGATAATTTTTTGAGATCTTTGCCTAGTTTCTGTATTTTGCTCTGTGTGAGATATTCTTTGGTCTCGCTCATCTCACGGTTAATTTCATCAAGTCTCTTTTTGTACACAGTGATGGTGACCATGTTCCTCAATTTAGTTTCACTTAGTTGAATTTTTACCGTGAGTTCCTCAGTTAGTCAAGTCGCTGTTTTGGTGATGAGAACTAGGTAATCCCTGGTGCATTTCCATGATATGGCAGACCAATCTTTCCGAAAGAGTAGGTCTTGTAGGAAGATTCAGGGGGCTTTAGTCACCCAAAGGCCTTTGGGTGCTGCATTCACGCGTAGATACTCAGTCATGATAATTCCGTGGACAGCCTTCCTTACTTGTTCTCTCTTGAATCATTAATCATTGGTTACTATTTTTGTTCCATTTTTCTTTCGCCCCTCACAAGTTTATAACTGTACTTTTTACTCATAGTCATTTACTTTTTACTCATAGAGAAAAAGCACCCCCAGGTGTCTAGTGCCACCTGTAACAAGGACTGTTTTTTTTAGCTGATAGTCCTTTGAATACTGTGGGTTTTTCACCCCATACGTACAATGTTAAGATTAGGTCTTGCCTATGCAACAGCCATTGGCTTTGTCAGTGTGTTTCAGCCCCGTTGTACAACAGGGTGACTGCTGTTCAGCATGGCTAACGGTTTGAACACTGCCACTGCTAGCAACAACATGACACTTTTTTTTGCGGCAGGGGGTGGAGCCAAGAAGAAGGAAGCAACAACATGGACAAGGGGTCATGGGCACTGGGCAAGCAACAATATGGGGGTGGAATGGGGGGGTCAGGTTAAGCAACAGCACAATAAGGAGGGACAGGTCAAGCAACAGCATGAGAGGGAGGGACAGGTTAAGTAACAATGAGGAAGGTGGGAGGAGGACGGGGCAAGCAACGACTGGTAGCAGCATGTTATGCTATGTTATGTTACCTTGTTTCGTAAAGCCCGTGGCTACCCAAACACGGGCTTCCCAGTGCTAGCAAACATAGTAATGAAGAGTGATGTTGTGACTAGATGAACTGATGAGTCTTCAATTGCTTTCTAAAACTCATGAGATTGCAGTTTGCTCTTAGGTGTCTTGAGAGGCAGTTCCAGAGCTTGGATACCAAATACCCGAAAGACCACCCTCCACTTCTGGTCCTTTTCATTCTGAGGATGGCCAGACGGGACCGGTTATTGCGAACTGTGTGGGCCCTGAGCATATGGGAATGGAGGAAGATGACAAGCAAACGCATGCAATCTTATGGAGTGCTGCACATAAAAAAGAAAAAGTACCTCTGATAAAGCACGAGCAGTTGAAAGACACTACACTTGAATTGGAAGTCATTCTTGGGTTATGCTCCAGTGGAGGCAAAAACATGAAGAGAAACTAAAAAAGAAGACCCTCCAATGCAGAATCAATACCCATGCACACAACAGTAAAGAACTCTTATCCAGTATTTGGGTGTCTTTCATAGATTCACATGCCTGAATCATTCCCCGTCGTCGAGGCGGGAGTCCCACGGTAAATAAAAAAGCAGTGCCAAAAGCACTTTGCAGTAGTAGGCCCTAGAAAAAAGGCCTGAGGCCTATATTATAGTAGCCTATCTACCTCATTATGCTAAAAGACCCAAAGTCTTTGCTCCAACCAATCAGCTCACAGCACCCTCTAGAACCTTCCCTGCAGAGCCAGCTCTCCTCAGATTTTCACCGCACGTCGTGTGGAAGGGAGTCTCCCTGAGTCTTGACTCAGTTTTTTTTCTTCAAGAGCTTCAAGATGTCTGACAAGAAGGCCTTGTTCAGACCCTGCAGAACATGCGAGAAGAAGAGGGTCCATGTGGATGACTTACACAAGGACTGTATTTATTGCCTGTATCCCAAGCATGAGGCAAAAACCTGTAAGATCTGCACTACCTTCCCTGCCAAGACCTTAAGGGATAGGGAGGCCAGAGTCCTTTTGTGGCTTAAATCCTCTTCCAAGGATGATGATGATAGAGCCTCTACCTCTAGCAAGAGGGCAAGGTCTCACGAGGATAAGATAAGTGAGGGGAGAAAGCATACCAAGACCTCCCACTCTACTTCAGGTTCTTCTCAGAGATCCAAACACTCTGTCTCTGGAGCCTCAGCCACCAACGATCCGTCAAAGAAAACTGTGAGTAAGACTTCTACTGTCTCCTCTCCAGTGACCACTGTCTCTACTTCGACCTCTTCTTCTATGAGTATGATATCCACTACATCTATCACTACTCCGATTGTGTCTACTAAAATTAGTATTGTGACAAAGAAAACTCTCGTGGACGACTCGTCGACGAAGACGCCGTCATCATCAAAAAATTCGTCGTCTAAGAAGAGCCCGTCGACGAAGTCGTCGACGCCGCCGTCGACGACTGCCTCGTCGACGAAGAATGCATCGACGCCTATCCCGTCGACGACGATCCCGTCCTTGGTTACCCCGTCGACGACAGTCCCGTCGACGGTGGCTCCGTCGACGACGAATCCGTCGACGACTGTCTCGTCGACGTCGAGCCCGTCGACGACAATCCCGTCGACGACAAGTCTATCGTCGACGATGCCCTCGTCGTCGATCTCGTCGACGATAACTCCGTCGACGACGGCATCTTTTCAGCAAGTAGATGCACCTTGGTCTCCTGGGTCATCAAGGTCGATGGGATCAGCTTTGCTAAGGCCTGCCACTGGGAATCAGGCCTTTTGTACGCCAATAGCGACAAAGAATTTTCAACTAGTGTCTTATAAGAGACAACAGGGTGCATATATATCTCCACTTATGCCTTCTCATCTTCTAGAAACCTTTGCGGATGATGAAGAAGAAGATGACTTTGAAGATGATGACGATGTGGGTGCTTTTGGTGTGGCACGTCACCCATCCGAACTTGTCATCAAGTGCCAAGATGATGATGAAGAGGATTCATACGCGGAGCACTACTACCATGAGGATATCATAGTGCCTCATTCATTGGAACATCAGAGAAGGCCTAGAGTCCCGGAGGTCACTCAGTTGCCGCCTAATCTGATACAGGATTTGCAGGCTATGCTAGCGGACTACAAACAGCGTTTTCCTCCGCAAGTACCTCAATCTGATACGGTAGCTCCTCCTCGGCAGCCACCGGTCTCTCCAGTTGTAGAAACTCCGCAACCGGTCTTGCCTCCACAAACTCCGGATACATCATCAGAAGAGGAGGTAGAGGATGGAGAGTTGCCTAACATACCTTCATCGGACCCATGGGACGAGTATGTTATACCCATGCCGTCCCCTCCAACTCCACAACCTTCAGATTCACCGCCTGAAGATGTAGGTGGTTTTCACAACTTGATGCAGAGGGCATCAACCAGGTTTAAGCTCCCGGTTACAGTGGAGCAAACGGAATGTTTTCTCCATGACTTTAAAGAGGAAACAAGGAGAATATCTAGAGCCATTCCCATGATTGATTTTATCTGGAAGGAGGGCATAAAGATAATGAAAAACCCTGCATCCGTGCCTGCTGTGTTACCTAGAATAGAAAAGAAATATCGTGCTCCGCTCTCTAGTCCGGCGTGCCTTATTGGCCATCCACGCCCGGATTCGGTAATCTCTCAGGCGGCGCAGCAAAGGTCAAAGAACCCAGCTACCCCTATTTCTACTCCACCAGATAAAGAGGGGCGACGATTAGACCTTATTGGAAAGAAGTTTTCCACTATGGCTGCAGCATCCATCAGGATAGCAAATTCAATGGCGATTATTGGACGCTACGATCGCCAGATGTGGTCGGAGATGGCTAGATTCATAGAGCTATTACCAGAGGACTCAAGACAAGAAGCAAGGAAAGTTTTGATGGAAGGAGAGCGGGCAGCGGAAGAATCCATCGACTGCGCTCTAGACATGGCGAATACGAATTTCAGGCAGTTGGCTGGGGCAGCTGTCCTGAGACGTCAGGGGTGGTTAAAAGCCACTACGTTTCGTCCTGAGGTTCAGCTGAAGATACTGGACATGGCTTATGACGGAGAGTCCCTCTTTGGGAAACATGTCGATGAGGCTCTCCAGACGATTAAAACCGACACGGATACTGCAAAGTCGCTAGGATCCTTGCAATATAGAAGAGCTTCATTCAGAGGAGCTAGAGGACGAGGTTATTCTTCCAGAGGAAGTTATTACCAGCAAGGCAGACAGTATCAACCACAATACCGTCAAAACTACCAGTCCTCTTACAGACAATCTGGATCGGCTGGTTTCTCTCGTCAAGGAGGAAGAAGGCGCGCAAACAACCAAGGACGAGACAGCCACAAGAAACAGTGAGAGCAATTGGGCGCCACCTCCAATCCCTTACCTTCCCGTGGGCGCGAAAATATCTGCTTACCAACAACAATGGCAGAATATAACATCGGATCGGTGGGTGCTAGACTTGATCCATCATGGTCACACCTTAGAGTTCATCACCAAACCCCCACCAACTCCGCCCAGGGGTCCCCCTCCCCCTCGTCTTCACTTATTGTTCAAGGAGGTGCAAGCTATGCTACTCAAGAACGCAGTAGAGAAGGTTCCATTCCATCAGAGAGGGACAGGTTTCTATTCCCGTTTTTTCCTCATAAAAAAGAAAACAGGGGAATGGCGACCGATCCTAGACCTGCGCAATCTGAACAAATATCTCAAGAAGCAGGGATTTCGAATGGTCACCCTCTCGGACATTCTCAGTTGCCTCAACGAGGGAGATTACATGGCTTCCTTGGACATGGAAGACGCATACTTCCACATCCCAATCCACCCAAACCATCGGAGGTACCTCCGTTTCACTGTGGCCGGCGCCCATTATCAATTCAAAGTTCTCCCATTTGGCCTCAAGTCGGCCCCAAGAATCTTCACGAAGTGCCTGGCCCCTGTGGCAGCAGCTCTCCGGGCAGCAAAAGTGCAGGTATTCCCGTATTTGGACGACTGGCTAGTCAAAGGTCCATCAGAAGACAAAGTGAGAGCCGACATTACGGCATGCCGCAATCTCTTCGCATCGCTAGGCCTCATAGTCAACGAAACCAAATCCCAGATGCATCCAAGACAAAGCCTGTTGTTCCTAGGAGCTTGCTTGGACACGGTGGAATGCAAGGCATCCTTATCTCGAGAGAGACAACTCCGTCTGCAAGCGCTGGCCAGAAAACTGGCAAGAAGAAAGTCACTTTCAGTTCGCCTATATGCATCACTTCTGGGGATGTGTTCTTCAGCCATCAACCTCATTCCATTGGTGCGTCTAAAGATGCGACCACTGCAAGAGGAGCTAAACTGTCAATGGCATCAAGCGACAGGTTTATTCGAGGACACCATCACAGTCACCAACAGGATGGTGCACGCACTCCAATGGTGGTCTCAGATCAGCAATCTGGAACAGGGGCTTTCATTCTTGCAGAACCCTCCGGATTTTATTGTGACAACGGATGCGTCCATGGAGGGTTGGGGTGGTCACCTCCAGGACCTGCAAGTGCAGGGAAGATGGTCTCAGCAAGACAAGAGATGCCACATCAACAGCCTAGAGCTGAAAGCCATTTGTCTGTCTCTTCAAGCATTCCTCCCCAGGATAGTGGGATCCTCGGTCTTAGTCAGAACGGACAACACCACAAGCATGTTTTATATCAACAAGCAGGGGGGAACGAGATCGGCAACACTATCCAAACAAGCCCAAGAGCTATGGAAATGGTTAACAGTTCACAACATAACCCTCAAAGTGGAGCATGTCAGAGGCCTCTACAACACCTTGGCAGACAAACTGAGCAGAACTTTGTCAGAGTGCCACGAGTGGAACTGGACAACGGCCAGTTGAACTATGTGTTTCAGAGATGGGGCAAACCCAGGCTGGACCTATTTGCGACCCAACAGAACAAGAAATGCCGGTACTACGCCAGCAGATATCCTCAATAGGGGTCAAGGGGGAATGCCCTTTCGATGCGATGGTCAGGGACATATACATACGCTTTTCCTCCGATCCCTCTGATTCCACGAGTGGTGCGCAAAATGAAAGTGGAGAGTTGTCGCCTTCTCCTCATTGCTCCCAAGTGGCCTCGCCAGTATTGGTTTCAGGAACTCATGCTACTTTCTCAGGAGCCACCGATCAGGCTGCGGGTATTTCCGAAGCTACTGTCACGCAACGAGGGTCAAGTACTTCACCCAGATCCTCAATCACTGAAATTGCACGCATGGCTCCTAACTTCTTAGAATTTGAGCATCTTCAAATTCCTCAGGAATGCCGGGACATTCTAGAGAAGGCAAGAGCCCAGAGTACATTAAAGACTTATCATCTCAAGTGGAAGCGTTTTTGCGCATGGTGCATCTCTAGTGCTTTGCACCCTATAGAGGCACCGGCGGAAAAGATATTGCCCTATTTGTTACACTTAGCGCAGTCTGGCCTTTCTTTTTCATCAATAAAGGTCCACTTAGCAGCCTTATCCAGGTACAGAAAGAGGACCAATTCTCAGTCACTCTGCTCTTCATCGCTAATCAAGCAATTTATGAGAGGTCTGTTCCGGGCTTATCCACCAGTCAAGCCCTCACCACCGGAATGGGAGCTCAACACGGTTCTATCACAACTGATGAAACATCCGTTCGAGCCTATCCATAGAGCCCACCTAAAGTTCTTAACATGGAAGGTTGCTTTATTATTGGCGCTAACTTCCGCAAGAAGAGTGGGAGAAATTCAAGCTTTCACTATAAAGGAGCCCTTTTTGCATTTCTCCCAGGACTATGTCACTTTACGAACAAATCCAACATTCATACCGAAAGTGCCTTCCCAGTTTCATTTAAATGAACCTGTCAAGCTCAAAGTTTTCTTTCCAAACCCGTCAACCCCGGCTGAAAAGACATTGCATTCTTTAGACATCAAGCGATGCTTAAAATTCTATCTTCAGAGAACCAAGACTTTGAGAAGATCAGATCAACTGTTTGTGGCTTATAGTCAAAATACTTTGGGGAAAGCGGTCACTAAAGCCACAATTTCAAGATGGATCGCATCCGCGATTCAATTCTGCCACATCAAGGCTAATCGACCATTGACAAGGTCTGTTCGATCTCACTCCACAAGAGCTGTAGCAGCGTCTGCGGGTTTATTTGCAGGAGTGACGCTTGAGAACATTTGCCGTGCTGCGACATGGAAGAATGTCCACACGTTTACAAGACACTACTGCCTACAATCAGCAAATCAGGATGATGCGGCAGTAGGTCAAGCTGTTTTACGTCACCTGTTTCCATAAGGAGTATGTTCAGGTACTGATGTTCACTTATTTCATATAAAGTACATGCATTTATTAAATTGTATTTATATATTTGGAAGCATTTAACATGTTGTGTTTTTGTTGTATATGCCTAAGATTTCTTTCCAGAAAGAAAATGCGTAATGTCAATGTTGAACTTGAACATGATGTAGTAATAGTTCAATCTCTAAGCGTTTGTTGGTTGTTGACGATACATTCATGGGGGTGCACTGCAATAAGTCTCCCACCATCCGCAACCGACTTTGCCTGGCTTACTGCTTGCTATTCTGATTCAGGCATGTGAATCTATGAAAGATACCCCAATACTGGATAAGAAAACAAGTTACTTACCTGTAACTTCAGTTATCCAGTATTGGTATCTTTCATAGATTCACATGCAACCCACCCTCCTCCCCGGAGAGTCAGTTCTCTAAGTTTGGGATACTTGTTCCCACTTGTGCTACGAAAATCTGAGGAGAGCTGGCTCTGCAGGGAAGGTTCTAGAGGGTGCTGTGAGCTGATTGGTTGGAGCAAAGACTTTGGGTCTTTTAGCATAATGAGGTAGATAGGCTACTATAATATAGGCCTCAGGCCTTTTTTCTAGGGCCTACTACTGCAAAGTGCTTTTGGCACTGCTTTTTTATTTACCGTGGGACTCCCGCCTCGACGACGGGGAATGATTCAGGCATGTGAATCTATGAAAGATACCAATACTGGATAACTGAAGTTACAGGTAAGTAACTTGTTTTCTTATCCAGTATTTGGGTGTCTTTCATAGATTCACATGCCTGAATCATTCCCCGTCGTCGAGACGGGAGCCTCCGGTAAATAAAAAAGTAATGTCCTATAGACATACATAGAGAAAATAGGCCTAAGGGCCTCCCCTTAGTAGCCTTTCTTTGTCCTTATGTAAAAAGGACCAAACTCTCACAGTCAGCCAATCAGCTCCGACCTCCCTCTAGAACCTTCCTGGGAGGAGCCTCAGTCCCTCAGATTTTCTACCGCACGTTGTGCTAAGAGAGTCTCCTCTGAGCTCTGCTCAGATTCTGTGTTTTTTCACTTCATTAAATGACTTTGTTGTCAAGGATTCTTTTCTACTATGGATTATCTTCAAATACATTCTTTAAAGAAGGTCTGGTAAGGAAGAGGTTGCTCTGCTCTGATCCTCACACCGACTGCATTTACTGTCTATACTGCAGGCCAAGGACTGAAAGTCTGTCGCACTTTCTCAAGTAAGTTTTTGAGACACTAAGACCAGAAAGGAGGTTTTTTATTTTCTCCAGTGACCGAGATGAGGCGTTGTCCTCAACGTCTAGGAGACCTCAAAAGAGAAGAGAATCTCCTCAGACTCATTCCTCAGGGAAACGTCCTGAGAAGGCCCTCAAAAAGACCACTCATGGGTCTTCTGGGCACAGTCCTTCAAAATCTCCTCACTCTGTGGAAAAGGAGAGTAAAGGACTGGCTTTTGGAGAAAAATCATGTAAAAAAGACGACTTCTGAGCCGTCAAAATCACCTCCTCTGGTCATTGAACCCTTCAGAAGGGCGTCTTCTATACCGTCTGAGGTAAAGACTAAGAAGCCAACCTCGTCTACGATGGCCTCGTCTACGATGGTCTTGTCTACGACGGCTCATCTACAATGGCTCGTCTACGATGGCTCGTCTACGACGGCTCATCTACAATGGCTCGTCTACGATGGCTCGTCTACGATGGCTCGTCTACGACGTCTCGTCTACGACGGCCTCGTCTACGACGGCCTCGTCTACGACGGCCTAGTCTATGGCGTCGACGATGGCCTCATCTATGATGGCCTCATCTATGATGGCCTCGTCTACGATGGCCTCGTCTACGATGGCCTCGTCTACGACGGCTCGTCTACGACGGCTCGTCTACGACGGCTCGTCTACGACGGCTCATCTACGAGTCTACGACGGCTCGTCTACGACGGCTCGTCGACGACGGCCTCGTCTACGACGGCCTCGTCTATGGCGTCGACGATGGCCTCATCTATGATGGCCTCATCTATGATGGCCTCGTCTATGATGGCCTCGTCTATGATGGCCTCGTCTATGATGGCCTCGTCTATGATGGCCTCGTCTATGATGGCCTCGTCTACGATGGCCTCATCTACGATGGCTCGTCTACGATGGCTCGTCGACGATGAGAGCGTCGACGACGAGAGCGTCGACTACGGCCTCGTCTATGACTGCTCGTCTATGAGGGCCTCATCTATGAGGGCCTCATCTATGAGGGCCTCATCTATGATGGCCTCATCTATGATGGCCTCATCTACGATGGCCTCATCTACGATGGCTTGTCTACGATGGCCTCATCTACGATGGCTTGTCTACGATGGCTCGTCTATGACTGCTCGTCTACGACGGCCTGTCTACGGCGTTGACGTTGGCCTCGTCTACGTTGACCTCGTCTACGATGGCCTCGTCTACGATGGATTCATCTACGAGGGCTCGTCTTCGATGGCTCGTCTACGACGGCATCGCCATCGACGACCTCGTCTATGACTGCTCGGCTATGACGGCCTGTCTACGGCGTCGACGAGGCCCTCGTCTATGATTGCCTCGTCTATGATGACCTCGTCTATGATGGCCTCGTCTATGATGGCCTCGTCTATGATGGCCTCGTCTATGATGGCCTCGTCTATGATGGCCTCGTCTATGGTGGCCTCGTCTATGGTGGCCTCGTCTATGGTGGCCTCGTCTATGGTGGCCTAGCCTATGATGGCCTCGTCTATGATGGCCTCGTCTATGATGGCCTCGTCTATGATGGCCTCGTCTATGATGGCCTCGTCTATGACGGCCTCGTCTATGATTGCCTCGTCTATGAGGGCCTCGTCTATGAGGGCCTCGTCTATGATGGCCTCGTCTATGATGGCCTCGTCTATGATGGCCTCGTCTACGACGGCCTCATCTAAGATGGCTCGTCTACGATGGATCGTCTATGGCGTCGTCTACGATGGATCGTCTATGGCGTCGTCTACGACGGCCTCGTCTATGACTGCTCGTCTACGACGGCATAGTCTATGACTGCGATCTCGTCGACTGGCTCGTCGACGAGGGAAATTCCGACAATTCTGGAATCTCTTATAAGGTGGTAGAGAGGCTGCTCAATGTTTTAAGATCTCAATTGCCTCTCAAGAACAGGACTGCTTCTTGTATGACTTCATAGAACCTCTCAAGAAAGCATTAAGGTCATTACCGATTATCGATTACCTATAGTCAGAAAGGTATAGGGCGCCAGATACAGCACTGGCGTGTTTAACAGGATATCCTAAGCCGGACTGTGAAGTAGTGTGGCTCACTGGTTAGAGGCAGCAGACCCAAGAGCAGAGGACGGCCCGGGACCAGGGTTCGATTCCCGGCGCGGCAGGTTTTTGGACCAGGGTCAGCGGACTTGATAATTCTCTCGCCTCGGTGCCCACTCTGATCAGCGATCACACTCGGCAACTCTGGGCATTAGCTTGCCTCATCTTCACTAACGGCCCCACCAGACCGCCGGGGATGCCTGGTCTCACCCTGGAGATACCCATTAAGGGACCATCTCTCAGGGAAGCCAGGAAGGGTTTCGCAGCGGTCGAAGCGCCTTGGGACCCTACGGGTAAGTAGTGCGCTATATAAATGCCTATACATTTACATTTACATTTACACTGCGTAGTGACATAGACGACCCAGAAGAACTCCAGGAATCCTTCGGCCCCTTTGTCGCTTCCTCCTGATAAGGGGGGGAAAAAGAGTGGACAACATTGGGAACAGGTTTTCCTCAATGTCGGCAATGATGGTAAAGGCCGCGAATGCCCTAGCGCTCTTGGGACGCTATCATAGACAATTGTGGGCACACATAGCCACATACCTGTCGGAATTGCCAGATTCATCCAAAGAGGATTCTGCTAGATGGTGGAGAATCGGCGTCAGAAACTATAGATTGCGCGATGGATATCGCAATGACAAGGTTCCGCCAGTTGGCTGGAGCAACCCCTCCCCGCAGGCTTCCGCACAAACATCTACGCCTGCTGCTCCAGGAAATATCTGCGATGTTGAAGAAAGGAGCGATCGAGCAAGTTCATTCGTCTCAAAGAGGGAAAGGATTCTATTCCCGCTTCTTTCTTATACGCAAGAAGGAGAAAGAGTGGAGGCCCATACTAGACCTCAAAGCACTAAACTCTATCGTGAAGAGTCAGTCGTTCAGGATGGTGACGATCCAAGAAATACTAGGCATACTGGAAAAAGGAGATTTTATGACATCTTTGGATCTCCAGGATGCCTACTACCACATCCCGATTCTCAAGGGGCACAGAAAATTCCTGAGATTCGAGGTGGCAGGGCAGCACTACCAATTCAAAGTCCTACCGTTTGGCCTCAAATCGGCACCGCGGATTTTCACCAAGTGCCTTTCACCTGTGGCAGCTTTCCTGCGTCAAATGGGTCACCAAGTCTTCCCCTACCTCGACGACTGGCTGGTAACGGCACCTTCAGCTGCAGGCTCAACCAAATCCTCCAACGCCTGCACCAATCTCTTTCACCAGCTAGGATTGACTCTCAATCACGAGAAATCCTGCATGACCCCAACAAGAAACATCACCTTCCTCGGGGCGACCTTGAACACGGAATGCGCAAGGGCATTTCCTTCAAGGGACAGGAAAAACAGGATAATATCTCTGGCCACGGCTGTGGCATCAAGGAAGTCCCTAAGAGTTCGAACCTACAAATCACTCCTAGGAATGATGTCTTCTTGTATACTCATCATCCCTCACTGCAGACTCAGGATGCGCCCATTGCAAGAAGCCCTCACGAACCAATGGACACAGAGTACAGGTTCTTTCGAGGACATTGTGAAGATAACACCACAAATATCCAAGAGCCTGGAATGGTGGAGAAATCACAGGAATTTGTCTATAGGACTGCCATTCCTACTTCCAGCAGCACCTCTGGTGATCACCACGGATGCACCCCTGGAAGGCTGGGGAGCTGTCCTCCAGGATCTCCAAATAAGCGGCAAATGGACAATTCAGGAGAAGCAACTCCATATCAATCTTCGGGAACTAAGGGCTGTGTATCTAGCACTACATGCCTTTTTACCACGCATCCAGAACTCCCATGTGCTTGTCAGAACGGACAACACCACGACAATGCACTATCTCAACAAACAGGGAGGAACGCGTTCGCTCACTCTATCACGCGAGTCGCAAAAGATCTGGAACTGGCTTGTACTCCAGGGGATCACGCTCAGGGCGGACTATGTCCCGAGCGAGGACAACACCATTGCCGACGCCCTAAGCCGACAGAAATCCCTCTCCCACGAATGGGAGCTCGACAAGAGTACGCTGGATCACTTATTCTCAGAATGGGGGGCCCCAGGAATCGACCTGTTTGCCACCAAGGAGAACGCCAAATGCCCAAACTACGCAAGCTGGCGTCCCCAACCAAGGTCACTCGGAAATGCTTTTTCCATCGGTTGGTTCAGCGTATTTGCGTACGCTTTTCCACCATTTCTGATGATTCCCAGGGTTCTCAGGAGGATGAAGGCGGAGCCTTGTACCCTGATCCTAATTGCCCCGTTCTGGCCGAGGCAGGACTGGTTCTCGGATCTTCATCGCCTCTCCATCAGGACACCGATTCCTCTGAAGCGGCACCCGAACCTGCTGACAATGTCCAACGGGCAGGTGCAACACCCGAATCTGCAATCGCTCAGGTTACCAGCCTGGCTCCTGAGCACAGAGAGTTCTGTGACCTAAATATCCCACAGGACTGCAGGGATGTCCTGGCGAAAGCGAAAGCGGACAGTACGAACAAAACCTACTCTCTCAAGTGGAAAAGGTTCTGCCTTTGGTGTTCAGACCAGGGCCTGCGACCACTCGCTGTCACCCCTGAACAGATATTGCCATACCTTCTACATTTAGCACAATCAGGACTGGCACATGCATCCATTAAGGTTCACCTGGCTGCTATCTCTAGGTTCACCAGAACTTTCACAGGACCTTCTCTGTGGTCAAATAGGCTAGTCAAGCAATTCCTGAAGGGGCTCTACAGATCCTTTCCAAGGCCTCGGAAAGTCCCTCCGACATGGCAACTGAATCTAGTACTCAACCAACTCATGAGACGTCCGTTTGAACCCATTCATCGAGCATCTATTAAATACATCTCCTGGAAAACGGCGCTCTTGCTCGCTTTAACATCGGCCAGGAGAGTAAGCGAGCTGCAGGCTTTGTCCATTCAGGAACCATATATGCAGTTCATACAGGACAGAGTGGTGCTGAGACCGAACCCTAAATTCATACCAACGGTGCCCTCGGACTTTCATCTCAATGAACCAATTGTCCTTAGGTCCACAGCAGCAGAAAGGGCACTGCATTCTTTGGATCTCCAACGATGCCTAAAGTTCTACCTGGATAAAACTAAGGCTATCAGGAAATCTTCACAACTGTTCGTGGCATACAGCAGTCCAAGAATGGGCCTGCCTCTCACGAAGCAAAGCATCTCGAGATGGATCTCCTCGGCGATTGCATTCTGCCACGACAAGGCCGGACGGCCTTTGACTGATCGTGTTACTGCTCACTCCACCAGGGCGATGTCCATGTCAGCAGCACTGTTCGCTGGGGTGCCAATCTTGGACATATGCAGAGCGGCGACCTGGAAGTCACCGCACACTTTCTCCAGACACTACTGCCTGGATATCGAACTTCAGAAGGATACGGCAGTGGGCCAGGTGGTGCTTCGCCGCCTCTTTCAGTGAGGTGAGCCTTCCTACATCTCGCCATCCAGGTATGCACATTCTTTGCTCTTGTGGTATTTTACTTATGCTATCATTCCATGTTATGTGATAATATATGCATTGTCTAACATGACTGCAGAGCGACATTACTTCACAAATGTGCATATCTAACTGCTAGCTATTCTGATTCAGGCATGTGAATCTATGAAAGACACCCAAATACTGGATAAGAAATGCGTTACTTACCTGTAACAGCAGTTATCCAGTATTGGTGTCTTTCATAGATTCACATGCAACCCTCCCGCCTCCCCTGGAAGGACTCACAACCCTCTCTGACAATATTACGCCAACCTAGCTGGGTGCGTACGAAAATCTGAGGGACTGAGGCTCGTCCCAGGAAGGTTCTAGAGGGAGGTCGGAGCTGATTGGCTGACTGTGAGAGTTTGGTCCTTTTTACATAAGGACAAAGAAAGGCTACTAAGGGGAGGCCCTTAGGCCTATTTTCTCTATGTATGTCTATAGGACATTACTTTTTTATTTGCCAGAGGCTCCCGTCTCGACGACGGGGAATGATTCAGGCATGTGAATCTATGAAAGACACCAATACTGGATAACTGCTGTTACAGGTAAGTAACGCATTTCTTCATCATCATCAAGGAATTCACCAAACCCAAAAGCGAAACCACAGACGTCCTACCCTCCCAAGACCTTTGCAACAGACTCAGCACCTTCTTTCACCACAATATCAAGACGATCTACGACAACTTTGACAACCAGGACCTCTCCACCGCATCAGCAACCTCCTCAACTTACGCCACCAGACAGACCCTGCTCAGTTGGACCCCACACTCCACGGCCAAAACCCTCAAGACCATGAAAAGTATCCACTCTGGTGCAGCATCGGACTACCACACTGCATCTTCCACAAAGCCTATCGCACCCGAGCTACACTGAACCATCAACTGCTCCCTCGAGACCGCCTCCTTGCCTGATGACTGGAAACACACCGAAATCAACCCACTCCTGAAGAAACCCTCTGAGGACCTTGTGAGACCTTAAGAACTTCAGGCCCATCTGCCTGCTCCCCTTCACAGCCAAAGTCACTGAAAAAGCCATCAACCACCAACTAGCTGACTTTATAGAAACTAACGACATCCTGGACATCTCCCAATCCGGTTTCCGAAGCAATCACAGCACCGAGACTGCCCTCCTCGCTGCCACCGATGACATTTGCCCCCCACTCGACCAGGGTGAAACTGCAGTCCTCATCCTCCTGGTCCTCTCTGTAGCATTCAACCGCGTCTCCCACCGCACCCTAACCACTAGACTCCATGATGCCAGCACCGCGACAAGGCCCTCACCTGGTTCTTATCCTTCCTCACAGGCAGAGCACAACGGGTCAGAGTTCTGCAATACTGCTCGGAACCGGCAGAGACCAGCTGCGGAGTGCCCCACAGCTCTTTTCTCAGCGTAAGGCGAGATCTAAAATCCTGCAGAACTGGAAAACAAAGCTAATACCTACACTGAATCACTGGAGAGCCAAAATGTTAAGAATAGAGAGATGGTATGTGTGAGGACAGGGTCGTATAGTAAGTTTCTGAAGCCATGCGAAAACTTTGTATAAACTCCAGTAATACGGTCAGTATGAAATTGTAGTATCATATTCAATGTGAAGAGCAGAATTACCGGTGTGCAGAACTTGAAAAGACATTATTGTAAGAACTGCTATTAAAGTGCAATATGGTGAATTGACGTGGTGTTGTAAATTCTCCCGATAAAACAATATAATACAAGAAAGCCCTCATCCCCCTTTAAATTAGTATTCCAATTACCTGTGCTTGATATCTGTAGCTCTGTTTTGAAACCTTTTCCTTTCCACTTAGTTTACTAAACCATTCTTTGCTCTGTTAACAGGACATCAGCAGCTCACCACTTATTGAAGACAGTGCACCACCGGTAAAAGACACTAAGGTAAACTCTACTTTTACAAGCAAAGACAATGTAATTAGATGTCTCTGTTATCTTGCATGCTGAAGCAGTTGTTTATGTAATACTTGGGCATAAAGGTAGTAATCTATTAATAATGTAAAAAAGATCGCGGAGTTCACAGACTTTTTCCACGCTCAACGTAAGGCCTACAGGCATGCTGTTATCATATATATTGCAATTACGAGTTGGAGATAAATATCGCCAAACCTTTCTATATTTATTGGGGGGAGTAGTCCTGTGTTTACTGGAACATGTTGATTTTGGCGCAGTAAGCACCACAATCTGCATGTTGTTTCCCAAAATTCATAATTGTGTGGTTTTTATCACATCTCATAAATTTTGAACTGGAAGGAATTGTATGTTATCAGGTGCAATAATTATCCCAGGACCACTTGTGATGCGGGCTTCTATTGTAAACGCTGTTTTTTGGTTCTTGAGTTTTGAGTTATGTGCTGTAATAATTTGTTTGATTGCAATCCTAAGAGAACATAGGCTTGCCTTATTCTCATCAGCTACTTTGTGTGTTACACATTTGACAACAGGTGCAGTAAGTTAAATGAACACTATGGGCCAGATGAAGGTCGCCAATTATCCAGTATTGGGGTATCTTTCATAGATTCACATGCCTGAATCATTCCCCGTCGTCGAGGCGGGAGTCCCACGGTAAATAAAAAAGCAGTGCCAAAGCACTTTGCAGTAGTAGGCCCTAGAAAAAGGCCTGAGGCCTATATTATAGTAGCCTATCTACCTCATTATGCTAAAAGACCCAAAGTCTTTGCTCCAACCAATCAGCTCACAGCACCCTCTAGAACCTTCCCTGCAGAGCCAGCTCTCCTCAGATTTTTACCGCACGTCGTGTGGAAGGGAGTCTCCCTGAGTCTTGACTCAGTTTTTTTTTTTCTTCAAGAGCTTCAAGATGTCTGACAAGAAGGCCTTGTTCAGACCCTGCAGAACATGCGAGAAGAAGAGGGTCCATGTGGATGACCTACACAAGGACTGCATTTATTGCCTGTATCCCAAGCATGAGGCAAAAACCTGTAAGATCTGCCTTACCTTCCCTGCCAAGACCTTAAGGCATAGGGAGGCCAGAGTCCTTTTGTGGCTTAAGTCCTCTTCCAAGGATGATGACGACAGAGCCTCTACCTCTAGCAAGAGGGCGAGGTCTCAAGAGGACAAGGCAAGTGAGGGGAGAAAGCATGTTAAGACCTCCCACTCTACTTCAGGCTCTTCACAGAGATCCAAACGTTCTGTCTCTGGAGCCTCAGCCACCAACGATTCGGCAAAGAAAACTGTGAGTAAGACTTCTACTGTCTCCTCTCCAGTAACCACTGTCTCTACTTCAACCTCTTCTTCTATGGATATGATATCCACTACATCTATTACTACTCCGATTGTGTCTACAAAAATTGGTATCGTGACAAAAAGAACTCTCGTGGACGACTCGTCGACGAAGACGCCATCATCATCAAAAGGTTCGTCATCTAGGAAGAGCCCGTCGACGAAGTCGTCGACGCCGCCGTCGACGACTGCCTCGTCGACGAAGAAAGCATCGACGTCTATCCCGTCGACGACGAGCCCGTCCTCGGTTACCCCGTCGACGACCGTCCCGTCGAGGGTGGCTCCATCGACGACGAGTCCGTCGACGACTGTCCCGTCGACGTCGAGCCCGTCGACGACAGTCCCGTCGACGGCAAGTCTATCGTCGACGATGCCCTCGTCGTCGATCTCGTCGACGATAAACCCGTCGACGACGGCATCCTTTCAGCAAGTGGATGCACCTTCGTCTCAAGATCGATGGGATCAGCTTTACTAAGACCTACCACTGGGAATCAGGCCTTTTGTACGCCAATAGCGACAAAGAACTTTCAATTAGTGTCTTATAAGAGGCAACAGGGTTCATATATATCTCCGCTTATGCCTTCTCATCTTCTAGAAACTTATGCTGATGATGAAGAAGATGACTTTGAAGATGATGATGATGAGGGTGCTTTTGGTGTGGCACGTCACCCATCCGAGCTTGTCATCAAGTGCCAAGATGATGATGAAGACGATTCATACGCTGAACACTACTACACGGAGGATATCATAGTGCCTCATTCATTGGAACATCAGAGAAGGCCTAGAGTCCCGGAAGTCACTCAGTTGCCGCCTAATTTGATACAAGATTTACAGGCTATGCTGGCGGACTACAAACAGCGTTTTCCACCGCAAGTACCTCAATCTGATACTGTAGTTCCTCCTCGGCAACAGCCACCGGTTTCTCCAATTGTGGAAAATCCGCAACCGGTCTTGCCTCCACAAACTCCGGATACGTCATCAGAAGAGGAGGTAGAAGATGGAGAGTTGCCTAACATACCTTCATCAGACCCATGGGATGAATATGTTATACCCATGCCGTCCCCTCCAACTCCACAACCTTCAGATTCACCGCCTGAAGATGTAGGTGGTTTTCACAACCTGATGCAGAGGTCATCAACCAGGTTTAAGCTCCCGGTTACAGTGGAGCAAACGGAGTGTTTCCTCCATGACTTTAAAGAGGAAACAAGAAAGATATCTAGAGCCATTCCCATGATTGAGTTTATTTGGAAGGAAGGTATAAAGATAATGAAAAACCTTGCATCTGTGCCTGCTGTGTTACCCAGAATAGAAAAGAAATATCGTGCCCCGCTCTCTAGTCCGGCGTGCCTTATTGGTCATCCACGCCCGGATTCGGTAATCTCTCAGGCGGCACAGCAAAGGTCAAAGAACCCAGCTACCCCTATTTCTACTCCACCAGATAAAGAGGGGCGACGATTAGACCTTATTGGGAAGAAGTTTTCCACTATGGCTGCAGCATCCATCAGGATAGCAAATTCAATGGCGATTATTGGGCGCTACGATCGCCAAATGTGGTCGGAAATGGCTAAATTCATAGAGCTATTGCCAGAGGACAAAAGACAAGAAGCCAGGAAAGTTTTAATGGAAGGAGAGCGGGCAGCGGAAGAATCCATCGACTGCGCTCTAGATATGGCGAATACGAATTTCAGGCAGTTGGCTGGGGCAGCTGTCCTGAGACGTCAAGGGTGGTTAAAGGCCACTACATTTCGTCCGGAAGTTCAGTTGAAAATACTGGACATGGCATATGATGGAGAGTCCCTCTTTGGAAAACATGTCGATGAGGCTCTCCAGACGATTAAAACTGACACAGATACTGCAAAGTCACTAGGATCTTTGCAATATAAAAGAGGATCGTTCAGAGGAGCTAGAGGACGAGGTTATTCGTCCAGAGGAAGTTATTACCAGCAAGGCAGACAATATCAACCACAATACCGCCAGAACTACCAGTCCTCTTACAGACAATCTGGATCGGCTGGTTTCTCTCGCCAAGGAGGAAGAAGGCACGCAAACAACCAAGGACGAGACAGTCACAAGAAACATTGAGAGCAATTGGGCGCCACCTCCAACCCCTTACCTTCCCGTGGGCGCGAAGATATCTGCTTTCCAACAGCAATGGCAGAATATAACATCGGATCGGTGGGTGTTAGACTTGATCCAACATGGTCACACCCTAGAGTTAATCACCAAACCTCCACCGACTCCGCCCAGGGGTCCCCCTCCCCCTCGTCTTCACTTATTGTTCAAGAAGGTGCAAGCTATGCTACTCAAGAACGCAGTAGAGAAGGTTCCAATCCATCAGAGAGGGACAGGTTTCTATTCCCGTTTTTTCCTTATAAAAAAGAAAACAGGGGAATGGCGACCGATCCTAGACCTACGCAATCTGAACAAATATCTCAAGAAGCAGGGATTTCGAATGGTCACCCTCTCGGACATTCTCAGTTGCCTCAACGAGGGAGATTACATGGCTTCCTTGGACATGGAAGACGCATACTTCCACATCCCAATCCACCCAAACCATCAGAAGTACCTCCGTTTCACTGTGGCCGGCGCCCATTATCAATTCAAAGTTCTCCCATTTGGCCTCAAGTCGGCCCCAAGAATTTTCACGAAGTGCCTGGCCCCTGTGGCAGCAGCTCTTCGGGCAGCAAAAGTGCAGGTCTTCCCGTATTTGGACGACTGGCTAGTCAAAGGTCCATCAGAAGCCAAAGTAAGAGCCGACATTACGGCATGCCGCAATCTCTTCGCATCGCTAGGCCTCACAATCAACAAAACCAAATCTCAGATGCATCCAAAACAAAGCCTGTTGTTCCTAGGAGCTTGCTTGGACACAGTGGATTGCAAGGCATCCTTATCTCGAGAGAGACAACTCCGTCTGCAGACGTTGGCCAAAAAACTGGCAAGAAGAAGGTCACTTTCAGTTCGCCTATTTGCATCACTTCTGGGGATGTGTTCTTCAGCCATCAACCTCATTCCATTGGCGCGTCTAAAGATGCGGCCACTGCAAGAGAGCTAAACTGTCAATGGCATCAAGCGACGGGTTCATTCGAGGACACCATCACTATCACCAACAGGATGGTGCATGCACTCCAATGGTGGTCTCAGATCAGCAATCTGGAACAGGGGCTTTCATTCTTGCAGAATCCTCCGGATTTTATTCTGACAACGGATGCGTCCATGGAGGGCTGGGGTGGTCATCTCCAGGAACTGCAAGTGCAGGGAAAATGGTCTCAGCAACACAAGAAATGCCACATCAACAGCCTAGAGTTGAAAGCCATTTGTCTGTCTCTTCAAGCGTTCCTCCCCAGGATAGTGGGATCCTCGGTTCTAGTCAGAACGGACAACACCACAAGCATGTTTTATATCAACAAGCAGGGAGGAACGAGATCGGCAACGCTATCCAAACAAGCCCAAGAGTTATGGAAATGGTTAACAGTTCACAACATAACTCTCAAAGTGGAGCACGTCAGAGGCTTCTACAACACCTTGGCAGACAAACTGAGCAGAACATTGTCAGATTGCCACGAGTGGGAACTGGACGACGGCCAGTTGAACTATGTGTTTCAGAGATGGGGCAAACCCAGGTTGGACCTATTTGCGACCCAACAGAACAAGAAATGCCGGTACTACGCCAGCAGATATCCTCAACAGGGGTCAAGGGGGAATGACCTTTCGATGCGATGGTCAGGGACCTATGCATACGCTTTTCCTCCGATCCCTCTGATTCCACGAGTGGTGCGCAAAATGAAAGTGGAGAGTTGTCGCCTTCTCCTCATTGCTCCCAAGTGGCCTCGCCAGTACTGGTTTCAGGAACTCATGCTACTTTCACAGGAACCACCGATCAAACTGCGTGTGACTCCAAGGTTACTGTCACGCAACGAGGGCCAAGTACTTCACCCAGATCCTCAATCTCTGAAATTGCACGCATGGCTCCTAACTTCCTAGAATTCGAGCATCTTCAAATTCCTCAGGAATGCCGAGACATTTTAGAAAAGGCAAGAGCCCAGAGTACATTAAAAACTTATCGTCTCAAGTGGAAGCGTTTTTGCGCATGGTGCATCTCTAGTGCTTTATTACCCTATTTGTTGCATTTAGCGCAATCTGGCCTTTCTTTTTCATCAATAAAGGTCCACCTAGCGGCCTTATCCAGGTACAGAAAGATGACTAACTCTCAGTCACTCTGCTCTTCATCGCTAATCAAGCAATTTATGAGGGGTCTGTTCCGGGCTTACCCCCCAGTGAAGCCCTCACCACCGGAATGGGAGCTCAACACGGTTCTATCACAGCTGATGAAGCATCCGTTCGAGCCTATCCATAGAGCCGACCTAAAGTTCTTGACATGGAAGATTGCTTTATTACTGGCGCTAACTTCCGCAAGAAGAGTGGGAGAAATACAAGCTTTCACTATAAAGGAGCCCTTTTTACATTTCTCCCAGGACTATGTCACTTTACGAACAAATCCAACGTTCATACCGAAAGTGTCTTCCCAGTTTCATCTAAATGAACCTGTCAAGCTGAAAGTTTTCTTTCCAAACCCGACAACCCCGGCTGAAAAGACATTGCATTCTTTGGACATCAAACGATGCTTAAAATTCTATCTTCAGAGAACCAAGACTTTGAGAAAATAAGATCAACTGTTTGTAGCGTATGGCCAGACTACATTGGGGAAAGCGGTCACTAAAGCCACAATTTCAAGATGGATCGCATCCGCTATTCAATTCTGCCACGTCAAGGCTAATCGACCATTGACAAGATCTGTTCGATCTCACTCCACAAGAGCTGTAGCAGCGTCTGCGGCTTTGTTTGCAGGAGTGACGCTTGAGAACATTTGCCGTGCTGCGACATGGAAGAATGTCCACACGTTTACAAGACATTACTGCCTGCAATCAGCAAATCAGCGTGATGCGGCAGTGGGCCAAGCTGTTTTACGTCACCTGTTTCCATAAGGAGTATGTTCAGGTACTGATATTCACTTATTTCATATAAAGTACATGCAATTCAATAGATTGTTTTTAAATATGCAGACATATGCTAACATGTTGTGTATTTGTTGTATGATGCCTAAGTTTTCTTTCCAGAAAGAAAATGCATAATTTCAATGTTGAACTTGAACATGATTTATTAATAGTTCAATCTCTAGGCGTTTGTTGGTTGTTGACGATACATTCATGGGGGTGCACTGCTATAAGTCTCCCACCATCCGCAACCGACTTTACCTGGCTTACTGCTTGCTATTCTGATTCAGGCATGTGAATCTATGAAAGATACCCCAATACTGGATAAGAAAACAAGTTACTTACCTGTAACTTCAGTTATCCAGTATTGGTATCTTTCATAGATTCACATGAACCCACCCTCCTCCCCGGAGAGTCAGTTCTCTAAGTTTGGGATACTTGTTCCCACTTGTGCTACAAAAATCTGAGGAGAGCTGGCTCTGCAGGGAAGGTTCTAGAGGGTGCTGTGAGCTGATTGGTTGGAGCAAAGACTTTGGGTCTTTTAGCATAATGAGGTAGATAGGCTACTATAATATAGACCTCAGGTCTTTTTCTAGGGCCTACTACTGCAAAGTGCTTTTGGCACTGCTTTTTTATTTACCGTGGGACTCCCGCCTCGACGACGGGGAATGATTCAGGCATGTGAATCTATGAAAGATACCAATACTGGATAACTGAAGTTACAGGTAAGTAACTTGTTTTCTTACCGGTCGGTAACGGCCGAATTCGGCCGTTACCGACCGGTAATTGGTGATTGAGATGTAGGGGCCATTATTTTACAGAATCGGTAAATTTACAGAATCGGTAAATTTACCGATCCTGTAAAATACTGAATCGGTAATTTTACCGATTCGGTAAATCAAGATGTAGGTGGCACTCCACAGAGTGCCACAGGCCCTTAAGAGTCTGTATTTTACCACCCAATCCTATTGGGTGGTAAAATACCGAATTCAGGTGTGCATGCACACCTGTGCAATGTGACACACAGACATGCCCTTAGGGCATGTATGTGTCCACATGGCACACAAGACTGCATTTGGGGTGCTAGAGGGTGTCAAAGTGACACCCCCTGCACCCTTGCTGGATTCGGTATTTACCGATTCGGTAAATACCGAATCGGTATTCCCCATTGATTCCTATGGGCTTAAAAAAAAACCACCATGTTATCCACCTCCCAGTGGATAACATGGCTAAGAACTGCTCAGGGCAGGTGTTAGCTTTTGGATATCTCCAAAAGTTGGTAATAGGAGATAGCGATGTTAGTTTCCAGTCGCTAACATCTTGGCACGCCCACTTTGCATGTCATTAGTGATAAATATCACTGACATGCAAAGTGGGGCCCAAGATGGTCGCTATCTCCTACTAGCTGTCGCTAACTAGTGTTAGCGACAGCTAGGTAATAGGGAGATAATTACATCTCCGCTTTCTTGGCTTTTAAAGCCAAAAAAGCGGAGATAAACCCCCTTGATAATATGCCCCCTGGGTTCAATGAAGGGGTTGGAATTTGCCGTCACACGTGTAGTCAATCCCTGAAATTGTGCCAGTCGAAATACTCAAATACTTTACTTTCTGCGGCACTCTTTACACTTTTTATCAAAGTTAAAAAAAACTGTGTGGGAATGAAACACACAAAACCTTTACTACTAGTTTACTCTCGGTCTGACCTTCCCTCTCCTGGTACTCCTTTTATTTTGTATTTTGTTTATTCAAATCCTTTTTTATTTTTTGTAAGTTTTTTTAAAAGTTTTTTTTATTTGTATTTTCACATTACAAATACATGACAAATAACATGTATCATCACTTCGCGGTTGTACTCGCAGGGGCCCTCGTCATTGACTTCTGGTTGCAGGTTTTTTTTGTGGGGCATACAATTTGAGGGTAGCTGCCTGCGCTTTCTTGCCCTTCTGACTTGTAAACATTTAACATAAAACATGTAGGTATTTGCGATTGTTCTAGGTTCTAATAAGTTCAACACATAACACAAAACGTATAGGTAGTGGCGCCCCCTTGGCCGAAAACTGCCGAGTGAAAACTCATTAGTGAAAATTTATCAATCCAATAAACTACATTCTGGAGAGTGTTGTTAGTGTGTTACCACAAGAGGGCGCCACGCGACCTAAAATACATATTTCATCTAATTCACTGTGACTCCTCTTCTTGTAAATAGGTGCTGTGATATAATTCCTACCAAAAACACATCTCTTGCTTTGTATTAGAAAAAAATGGACTGCTGCTCTAAAGTCAGTAACGAATTATATATATATTTTTCCAGTGAAGGTTAAAACTGTGCTCTTTGTAAATGCATAAATACAAGCATATGATTTGCCAAGAGGCCATGTGCTATGCACCACACATTCAGCCAGTCCCAACTTTTCAGCCATGAACGCTGTTCATTCACCTACTTTCCTGTAACATACCTGCCAACTTTAATAACAATCTCACAGTGTGAGGAGGAGCGTGGCCTTGAAGGGGCGGGCACTCGTTTGGTGCCGATGTCTTGGGGTGTTTTCACACCTCTTCATGCTTCGGCTGTTCAAAGCCTCGGAAAACCACAATTTTCCATGTTTTTTAAAGTGGTTTTCCCTGATACTGTGTGACTTTGGCTCCTCATGGGGAGACCGTGTGATGGGGCAGTGCTTAATTTGTAAAAAATGAAGTGCCGGGGCTGAAAATGCTGCCAAGGAGGCTACAGCCCACTTCTACCTCCGGTGTGCCCAACTTTCAACACCCGCATAGTCTCTATCCTGTAACCATGCTCTGCTGTCTGTCCCCTAAGACATCAATCAATCAATCAAAAAATTTGTAGAGCGCTCTACTCACCCGTACGGGTCTCAAGGCGCTGGGGGGGGGGGGAGTGGCGCCGTTACTGCTCGAAGAGCCAGGTCTTGAGGTGTTTCCTGAAGCTAAGGTGGTCCTGGGTCAGTCGCAGGTGTGTGGGGAGGGCGTTCCAGGTCTTTCTTTGCTGCTAGGTAGGAGAATGATCTTCCTCCGATGGTGGCTCTGCGGATCCGTGGGATGAGGGCGAGGTTGGTGTAGCGGAGCTGGCGGGTGGGGGTGTAGAACGTGAGTCGGCTGTTGAGGTATTCCGGGCCTTCGTTGTGGATTGCTTTGTGTGCGTGGGTGAGCAATCTGAAGGCTATCCTATTGATGACGGGGAGCCAGTGGAGATTTTTCAGGTGGGTTGACATGTGGCTGTGGCGATGGATGTTGAGGATGAGTCGTGCTAAGGCGTTGTGCTGGAGAGGGTTCTGGAGTTTAGCAGTAGTTCCAGCGTAGAGGGCGTTCCCGTAGTCCAGTCGGCTGGTGACGAGGGCCTGGGTGACTGTTCTTCTGGTTTCGGTGGGGATCTATTGGAAGATCTTCCGGAGCATGCGCAGGGTGTTGAAGCATGAGGATGAGACGGCGTTGACTTGTTTGGTCATTTTGAGCGAGGAGTCCAGGATGACGCCCAGGTTGCGTGCGTGGTCCGTGGGTGTCGGTGCGGCGCCCAACGCCGAGGGCCACCAGGAGTTGTCCCATGCCGAGGTGGATTGTCCGAGGATGAGGACCTCTCTCTTGTCCGAGTTGAGTTTGAGGTGGCTGTGCTTCATCCAGTCTGCTACCTCTCTCATTCCTTCCTGGAAGTTTGATTTGGTGGTGGCTGGGTCCTTGGTGAGGGAGAGTATCAGCTCAGTATCGTCGGCATAGGAGATGATGTTGATGTTGTGCTTGCGTGCGATGGTGGCGAGGGGGCTCATGTAGATATTGAAGAGGGTTGAGCTGAGTGAGGATCCTTGGGGTACGCTGCAGATGATTTCGTTTGCCGATGAGCGGAAGGGTGGGAGGCGGACTCTCTGGGTTCTGCCGGTGAGGAATGAGGTGATCCATTCCAGGGCCTTCCCCTGGATTCCTGTGTTGCTGAGGCGGTGTATTAGGGTGCGGTGGCACACGGTGTCAAAGGCTGCTGAGAGGTCTAGGAGGATGAGGGCTGCTGTTTCTCCGTCGTCCATCATGGTTCTGATGTCGTCTGTGGCTGCGATGAGGGCGGTCTCGGTGCTATGGTTTGCTCGAAATCCGGGCTGGGAGGGGTCAAGCGAGTTGTTGTCCTCGAGGAACGCGGTCAGCTGTTTGTTGACGGTCTTCTCGATGACTTTAGCCGGGAAGGGGAGAAGTGAGATGGGCCAGAAGTTCTTGAGGTCCCATTAGGTCTCCGGAGGGTTTTTTCAGGAGGGCGTTGATCTCTGCGTGCTTCCAGCTCTCAGGGAAGGTAGCTGATGTGAAGGAGCTGTTTATGACGTTCAGTAGGTGGGGTGCGATGATGGTGTCGGCCTTGTTGAAGATGTGATGGGGGCATGCGTCGGAGGGGGATCCTGAGTGGATGGTGTTCATGACGTGGATGGTGTCTTCACTGCTGATGGGGGTCCAGGAGTTGATGGTGTTGGTGGGGGTCGTTGGGATGGTGTCCGGAGGTGGAGGTTGGGGTCCGAAGCTGTCGTGTATGTCTGCAATCTTGCGGTGGAAGAACGTGGCAAGGGAGTTGCAGAGGTTGCGAAGGGGTGATTTCGTTGTTGCTGGTGCTCGGATTCGAGAACTCTTTGACGATGCTGAATAGTTCTTTGCTGTATTGGGCGTTGTTGTCTAGTCGTTCCTTGAGCGATGTCCTCTTGGTGTTCCGGATCTGCTGTTGGTATTCACGGGTGGCGGATTTGAGGGCTGTCATGTTCTCCGTGGTTCGTTCTTTGCGCCAGGTCTTTTCGAGAGTTCGGCAGGCGTTCTTTGCGGCTTTGAGAGTGTCCGTGAACCATGAGGGTTTTCTGGTGGTGGTCTTGCTGTGGGTGTTCTTGAGAGGAGCGAGGTCGTCGGTGCAGTTGGTGATCCAATGTGCGAGGTTGAGCACTGCGATGTTGGTGTCGGGAATGTTGGTGTCGGCAGGTGGGTTCTGGCTCAGTGATGTAGTAAGCTGGTCCGTGGTGATTTTGCTCCAGCATCTGTGGGGGATCCGAGGCGTGTGGTAGTGAGATGTGGTCCTCTTGAATGTGAAGTGTACGCGGCTGTGGTCTGTCCAGTGTAGTCCTGTGGCATGGTTGAAGGCGATGTGGTCGCTGGCTGAGAAGATGGTGTCGAGGGTGTGGCCGGCGAGGTGAGTGGGGGAGTTCACTAGTTGCTTGAGTCCAAAGCTGGCGAGGTTGTCGAGCAGTGTGGTGGTGGCGCTGTCGTTGTTGTTTTCTAGGTCAAAGTTCAGGTCTCCTAGGAGGATGTAGTCTGGTGAGGCTAGGGTGTGCGAGCTGATAAGGTCGGCGATGGTTTCGCTGAATTGTGAGCGTGGGCCCGGGGGTCTGTAATTCAAATTCAAATTTTATTATGTTTTGGCTCTCAACGAGGGCCACATAAAATACATACTACAAATTCAAAAACAAGTACAAATAAAAGCATAATATTCAATAAACACATTTAAATCAAATACCATCCATTGACAGAAATACAACAAAAAGCCAGGTCAGACCACTCCAATAACATATTAATAAATAGCTAAAAAACCTTTAAAAAAAATGTGGAAGCAGAACATTTCATTCGGAGGCCAATATAAGGATTGAACAAAGATATTCACATTAGAAATACCTAAACGGAGGCATATAGGTTTTAACCATTTGAGGCGCAATGTACAGAGTGCAGGGCAAATCAGCAAGACATGCATACGGTCCTGTCCACTCAGATTACAGAGATTACACATTTGAGACGATCCATACCATTTGGATAAAAGTACATTTAAGGGTAATAAGTAGTAGCGTAAAAGGAACCATAATCTTCGAATGCCATGGGGCAAATTCCATATAGCATAGGGTTGGGCCCTCTTAATGACATATGAATTAAGGAGAAAATCACAACCCCCTTTTCCTTGTATTGTATTCTTATCTGTCAGAAAGCATAGTTCCCACGAAGCCTGTTTTAACAGGAATTTTAGTTGAGTTGGTGAGTGCAGGAACAAAACACTTTCATCTAACTTTAAAAGAGTCACGGCTCTTCTAAAGTTCCTTACAAGTTGTGAAAACTCTTTAAAATTGCCCAGTAATTAATTTTTAAGTAGGGCTCTCATCGTCCCCGGTTCCGCTCTAGCCAGGGAAACCACCCATCTTACTAGGGCACATAGTCCCTGTACCCAGCTGCTCCTGAGACCAAAATCGAGTCTACAAGCGGCCAGAGAGCAAGAAGTGTTTAGTGAAGATAAGGATCTTAGGAGTTTCCCTTCAATTTTATGACAGAAGTCCCAATGTTTCAAATCTACAAGTTCGATGCCATAAACTAACGTAGCGGAGATCTTAGCCCTATAGACCTCTAGCAAGCAGGCGAAGTGCCTTTTTCCGGTCGCAAGGTAAAGGGAATTTAAACCTTTACCATGGGCGAGGGCTTTCCGTGAGCTATATTCGATGTGAGGCCTCTCACTCAGATTAGCCGCGATGATTTTCCCCAAAAAAGTGTAAGATTTAACAACCTCTAGTTTTTGGCCACCAATATACCATCCAAAGTTTTCAGAGCGGCACTTCTTTTTCCCAACTATGCACATAATTTTACTTTTAGATATGTTGATCTTCATAGAGTGGGAAACAGCAAAAGCATAAAGAGCTTCCAGCCTATTTGCAAGACCTTTTGGCGTTAAATCTAAAACAAGAATGTCATCGGCATACATCAAACAAGAGATAGGGGCCCTCCCTATCACTGGAGCAATACCCTCACAGACAGATAAGGCGGCAGGCAGGTCCTGCGTGTATAGGGAGAACAAAAGAGGTGCCAAAAGACAGCCTTGTTTGAGGCCATTTAAAGAGGGAATTCGGTCGGAGAGACCCCTTTCGCCCCCTTGAAGCACCCTACACCAAGTTTCCGTATGAAGTGTACGAACAAGGTCTAATAAGTAAGATGGTACCCCAAGGGCTGCTAATTTTCTCCACAGCGATCTACGATCCACTTTATCGAACGCCGTGGAGAAATCAATAAAAGCAGCGTACACCACCCCCCCCTCTGACTTGCGTGTATTTATCCGATATCACATGTAGGGCGGTGAGATTATCTAGGGTGCCGTGGTCCCTACGAAATCCAGTTTGTTCGAGTGGCAAAATATTGTTCTCCTCAACCCAGTCGGAAAGTAGATTTAAAAGATATTTCGCAAAAACCTTACCGATTGAGTCGAGGAGAGCAATCAAACGGTAATTACTGGGGCTATCCCTCGTTCCCTTCTTAAAAATGGGGACCAGAATACTTCCCCTCCAGGATGCTGGTACCTTTTTAGAATAAAAACAGGATTTAAACAATGGGTGAAGAATTTTACTCCACAGAGAGGGATCCTGCTTCAAAACCGTCATAGGGAGTTCGTCAGGACCCATTGCGCCGGAGGAGCGCATATTCTTTATGGCCATTTCTATTGTTTCCTCCGATGGATACTTAATCACTCCTTCAGATGTTAAATCAGGGGCACTATCATCCCCAGAAATGCCATTCCCTCCATAAAGCTCCCGAATATAAGAGGTCCATACCTCTTCAGCTATAGGAATTGGGCAAGGATTTAATCTAGTGCCACATCCCTTCCCAATTATGGACCAAAATTCACGAATCTTGCCATGCACTACTGATTCCCTCAGGTTAATCCAAACTGTATCTTCCTTCTCCTTTTTTATTTTCGCTTTTAGTCTAAGTTGTAGAAAAAGGGTAGGGCTGATGACCTTTTTCAGAGTTGCCCGGCTTTATCCGCCTCTATACCACTCTAGTTATCAAACAAAGAGGCAGGCGCTGGAGACTTGAAGGCAGGAAACAGAAGTTTTTATTCCGACGGAGCAGAACACATCAGATCAGACAACAAGGTATCGTCTCGAGGTGCTCTAACAGCCTCTCTGAGGCCTGGCCTCTTATACACTGGTTTATGGCATGTGACCACCCTTTATTACAATCAAGACATTGTGAAGCAAGGAAAAAGACATCCCCGTAATCCTCGTGTCAATCCCACCCCCACATGCATCCACAATAGAGGTCCTCAACCTGCTGATAAGAGGAGGGGACTATCACGCAGCTGAGTGTTCCGCCGATTCTTAGGATGTGTGCGCCTGATCGTATCCCAGGGGGTGGGGAGGCCAGGATCAATAGTGGGCCCTTTGAAGAGGAGCGACTCCATACAATAGGGGGCAGTAAACTGTATCTCCCGGCTTAGGCGATGGCCTCGGACCTGTGTGGACAATCGGACTCGGTGGAAGGGGTCATCAAAGGAGAGGTATTCATGCCGCGTGGACAATCAAGCGCAGAGGGAGAGTTTACCAACAGAGGGGTATTCATGAAAGGAAAGGAGGTGTTGGTCAGACGCGAGCGTGACTCCCAAGGACAAGGTCATGCGGACTTGTGCATGTGAGGGAGGGGGGCAGCCAGGGTGCGCGGAGGACGCTCGCAGGGTCACGGGAGCGCGCTGGTGATCGATCGTGAACGGGGAGACCATGGTACCCAAAATGGCTGCCGTGCAGGTTATACGTGGGTGACAAGCTGGCGCAGATGATGTTCAGTTCGTAAACTTAAATTCCACAGTCCTCCCTTTTAACATGTCTCGCCAACTTGTCAATTCGGATTTATCCCCATAAGGCCACGTATTTCTACCTCATAGAGGGGGCTCATGCGTTCATTTCCGAAGTCCAAAGTCTTTGGGCACACACAGTTAGAGACACGTGCGCACAAGGATGGCAGGCATTGAACACCTAAACAACACCCACATAGTATCACAACAGGTATCAATACAAAAGAAAGCAACCTCCAACCCCAGTCCTTCAAGGTGCCCCAGAACCAGCTCCCAAGCGACCATCCCTCTTGTTCTTGGTGAACCTCCGAGGAAAGTCTGTGGAGGTGTTCAATTGCTTTGTAGACTGAGGGCGAGTTATCTGGCACGTAGGTGCAACAGCTAGATCCGATGATGCGGCATGCTCCTCCTCGATCGGCTAGAACCACATCTAGAACAAGGTGGTTTTGAAGGGCCACAAGGCGGACCGCCTGAAGCTCAGCCGTGTTGTTAGCGAGGATGCCAGCCGTGATGTTGATCGTTGTTTCCACTGCCTGGGTCAGGTGTCGGATAGCGCGACTGTTCGCCATTGGGCCCCACAGGGGAACAAGTCCCTTTGCTGCATCCAGGAACTGTGCTCCAGTGGAGTCGGCTTGTTCAATGTCACTTGCGCGCCTCTGCCGGTGATGGTTAGCAGGGGCTACATATGTGGGAGGGAGAACGAAGGCGATGTAGCAGGTGCCCTTCCAACCTTTCGGGAGCCAGGTGTAAGCTTTGGTGCCACAAACAAAGTACATATTTGGAGAAGCAACAAAGGAAGGAGGATCAACTGAGTCCAATGTTCTGGTGATGCGGCAAGAACTGTGACCCACCAGCTGCGTTCCCTGGCCTTCGAGACACACAAGTCCTGTGATATTGATAACAGACAGAGCCACAGTCAGGGTGGCGGCAGTTTATTTTTGCAGGTGAGAGAAGGTGGGTCTAGCCGGATTGTGGAGCACTTGCACTTCAACACGTTCTTTGGCTGGGATGTTCTTGAGGAAGGTGGCACCCGAGGGTACAGGACACAGGGGAGCAGAGGTCCTTCCGGTTTTGTTCAGCCAGAACCCATAGTAGAAGTGTGATACTGTTTGGCCGGAAGTGGCGTTGTCCTTGTGGCTCTCTTGCATGAGGATCAGCCAGGCGAGGCAGGAGCCGTGAACTGAGAAAGGAGAAGGGATGAAAGGGATTGAGTGTCCAGTGGCGTGCGGGAGCAACCCGCAGATCCAGCAGTTCGTGGCATTTGCAGCAAGGTTGTGTTGGTGCAACAGTTGCACAAAGGAATTGTTCCAGAACTCCCTGCGCCTTTCTCTGAGCTGAGGTGACAGGGAGATTAGGTGATGCTCTCTCATAGGGGTTGGCTGAGCAGTGGGCAGCAATACTTGACGAGCGGGTGTGTTTTCCTCCAGGATCCAGAAGGAGGTCATGAGGAGGAGGCAAAAGAGAAAGACAACGAAGAAGGCGATTGTCTTTGATTTGTGCAGATTTTCAGTCTTTGGGTTCCTGTAGCGGGTATTTCCTGTTGCTTCCATCATCTTCTTATCTGGCGCTTCCATCATCTTCAAGGTGCTCGGTAGCGGGCAGAACCACAGACTTCGTTTAGCTTCTCTCCCGGTAACCCTTGGTTGTGTTTAGGTCACCGTTCTGAGATTTAACTTAGTCCGTGGCCTACTTAGCCGAAGCTCCCTCCTTTCGACGCAGGAAATACCCTTCTCTGGATGGCACAGTGGGATCAGGGAATTTTGCAAGTTCAAGTGCCTCGGTGTCGGGATAACAGTTCAATGCTGGCCGGTCTTTGTTCAGGAGCTCTTCTTGGGTGTTGACGTTTTCTGTCGTGGCCAGGGTCGAGGAGACCTTCCTGCAGTGGTGTGCGTGCAGCCAGTGCCGCTTCCCCTCCACTCGAAGCGCCGTCCGGGTGGTGATCAGCACTTGCCAGGGGCCCGTCCACCGGGGTTCCAGACTTTTGGCCCGTTGAAAGTTTCGGACTAGCACAAAGTCCTCCGGTTGGATGTCGTGGCCTGGGCCCCTAGAAGCATCGGGGATGGCCTGCTGCACCTGTTGATGAATTACAGACAACGTTTTAGTCAACTTGCACAAATAATCAGACAGTAGGATGTCCGGGACGTCATGAATGGAGGTCGGCTTGGGGGCAGTCCAGAGGTTCATCGGTCGCCCGAATACAACCTCGTAGGGGGTCAAATGGTGTTTGGTGGGAGTGGAGCGCATCGACAGCAAAGCCAGTGGGAGGGCATCTGGCCACTTAAGTCCGGTGGTGGCCACTATTTTTGACAATTTCAACTTCAATGTGGCATTATGTCGCTCCACCAGACCGGCGGATTGGGGGTGGAAGACCGCATGAAACCTTTGCTTCACCCCAACCCTTTTAAGATTAGTTGGATAACCTCAGCTATGAAGTGGGGGCCATTGTCGCTCCATAAAATTCGACAAAGCCCATAGCGAGGGAAGAACTCTTTCAGTAGTACTTGGCAGTAGTCATGGCAGTGTTGTCACGGGTTGGATAGGCCTCTACCCATTTGCTGAAGGCACATACAATGACTAGTACATACTTCAAGCCTTGGCATCTCTCTAGCTGGATGTAATCCATCTGGAGGACCTCAAAGGGGTGATCGGGGATCCCAAACCCTCCCCGGGGCACCACAGTTCCTTTCCCGGGGTTATGTTGTAAACAGATAAGGCACTGCTGGACCAGGCGTTTGGCTGAGTCGGGGATTTTGTCGTTGTACCAGACTTTGGAAATGAGTTCGATCATGGGTGCAGATCCTATGTGTGCGGGGGAATGTGCCATAGTCAGTATCGGGATCAGCTATGAGTCAGGCAGTAGCCATCTCTTTGCGTCTTTTGTCCGCCAGCAGCCCTCATCGTCCTTCAAACCCACCCTTGCCCACTCGGTCAGTTCGTGAGGGGTGCTGGCCGACTGGATGTCCCTAATCATTTCCCTTGCGTTAGTCCATTTCTCTGCTTGTGATCTGGTCACATATATGCGTGTCACCGTCATATTCTCAGCTGTGGTTCGTGCAGTGATGTCGGCCAGTGCGTTCCCTTGTCCGACTAAGTCTGTCACCTTCTTGTGTGCCTGGCATTTGATCACTGCTAATCGTTTGGGGAGGAGAACTGCTTCAATCAAAGCAGAGACCAGATCTCCGTGAAGGATGGGGGTGCCGTGGGACGTCAGGAATCCCCTTTCCCTCCACAGGAGCCCAAAATGGTGAACCACCCCGAAGGCATACTGGCTGTCTGTATATACGTTCGCGGTGGTTCCTGTGGCTATGATGCATGCTCGTGTGAGGGCTATCAGCTCCGCTGCCTGTGCAGATCGTTGTGCGATGCGGGCTGTCTCAACTACTGTCCGGGCTGTCGTGACTGCATAGGCAGCTGAAGTGGTGCCATCTGGGAGTTTGATGCATGAGCCGTCTACCCATAGCTCTCCATCTGGGTCTGTAAAAGCAGTGTCTCGGAGGTCAATTCTACTCCTAGTTTGTTCGTCCGTGAGTGTTACACAGTCGTGATGGGAGGCACGTCGGGGTCATTTTCAGGCAGGGGCAACAGTGTGGCAGGATTCAAGGTCGTGCATCTCTTTAGTGTGATGTGGGGTGCAAGTAGCGTTAATTCGTACCCCGTCAGTCGTGCGCTAGTTTGGTGTTGAGTCTTGGTTTGGTTCAAAAGGGTGTCGACCGCATGGGGTACTAACACAGTGAGGGGGTTCGAAAGTACGATTCCCTCGCTCTGACGGATAGAGACAGCAGCGGCAGCTACTGCTCGAAGGCAGGCAGGCAAAGCTCTGGCTACAGGGTCAAGAGTGGCAGAGAAGTAGGCACAAGGGCGCTGCTTAGGACCGATAGACTGTGTTAGAACGGACAATGCACACCCCTCCCTTTCGTGGATGAAAAGGGAAAAGGGCTTGGAGTAATCCGGTGTTCCCAGGACAGGGGCCGAGCAAAGGGCATCCCGTAGCTCCTTAAAGGATGCTTGACACTCAGGGGTCCAAGGAAGCGGGAAGGGGGCATCTTTGGTCAACAAGGCAAGTAGGGGTTTTACAATGAGGCTGAAATTTGGTAACCATTGTCTGCAAAAAGAGGTAAGGCCAACCAAAGAGCGGACTTGCTTCTGTGTTTTTGGGATGGGGGTATCTAGGATGGTCTGGATTCGGTCGGGCGTAAGTTTCCTCCCTTCTTTGGACAGGAGATGGCCTAGGTATGTCACTTGTGGCTGGCAGAACTGTAGTTTCTTTTTGGAGACTTTGTGGCCATTTTCTGCGAGAAAGTGTAGGAGTTGGATAGTGGCTGTGATTGCAAGTGGGGTGGTGTCAGCCGCCAAAAGGATATCATCGACATATTGAATCAACACCACTCCTTCTGGTAGCTGGACGGCGTCCAGCTGTCTTTTGAGGGCCTGGCTGTAAATGCTGGGACTTTCAGTGTACCCCTGGGGAGCTCTACAAAATCGGTACGAGCGGGATTTTAGGGTGAAGCCAAAGAGATTACGGCTGTCTGGGTGGATGGGGATAGAGAAAAACGCATTCTTGAGGTCAATAACAGTGAAGGTGGTGGCAGTGGACGGAATGAGGGTCAAAATGGTGGTGATGTCTGAGACTACGGGGTATTGGGGTACAACCACTTTGTTAATCTCTCGCAGGTCGATGATGAAGCGGTACGCTTTCTCATCTCCCTCGCCTTGCTTTTTAACAATGGGTAGGATAGGGCTGTTGCAGACATTGCTAACCACTTCTTCGACCACTCCTGCATCTACCAGAGACTGAATGATTGCTACCAGTGCCTTCTCGCCCTCGGGCGATATCCGATACTGTGGGAGTTTCGGGAGCATAGCGTCCTGTCTTACAGTTATATGAATGGGGTCAATCATCATTCGTCCCACATCAGAGTCATTCTTGGCCCATAGGTACGGGGGCAGGGTGTCGAGCAAGGACAGATCAGCGTCAGTTATGGAGCACATGTGTCGTGCAGGGCAGGATTTGGGCATGCCTGGGTTGTCGTACAGGATGACTCGGACTCCATCTGGGGAACACCTAATGGTAGCTCGAAAATGCTTCAGTTAGTCAATGCCCATAATGGTGTCAGGGGAGTTGGAGGAGAGCAGAAATGTTGTGTCAGTGGTGTTGCTTTCTAGGTCAAAGGCGATAGGCACGGACAGGGGGTTAGTGGAGGGCATCCCATCGAAACCTATCGATGTAATGTGTGAGCCAGACAAGGGTGCCCTTGGAATCAGTCGTTTCGATAACACACTACGTGTCGCCCCAGTGTCAACCAAAAATGGAGACTCTGTACCCAGGACCTTAGCAGTGACGTAAGGACCTTGCTGGTCAACACAGAGCTCGACTGGATCCCTCCCTTGCCCCTGGCAGTCCTATGCAAAATCGGGGGCATTCTCACCGTCGGATAGTTGATACTGGTTCTGTCGGGGACGGTCAAATGTGTTCGATCTCCCTGATCTGTCATTGTTGGTGTCGTTTGTGTGCCCTCGTCCTTGTCCCCTATTTCTTGGCCCACCCGCTACGTCCTTGGGGTCCCTATTTCTGTTAATTTCCAACAGAACCGGACACTGGGATTTCCAATGGCCGAATCCTTTGCAGAAGGCGCATTGGTCCTCGCTAATGTCTCTACGTCCAATGTGGGGTGCTGGGGTGTGGTCTTTGGGAGGTGGATTTCTAGGGGTAGTCGATTGGTAGTTCCCCCTGTGGGGTTCCCGTCCGCCCACTATACCTTGTATCTGAGCTATCATCACCCTTTCTTTCAAATCTTTCTTCTTTTTCTCGGATGCCCTATCACTCTCATTTTTCTGATGCTCGTAATACTGAGCCATCTGAAGGATAGCTGCGGGTTTGGAGGCCCCCCAACTACTCTCACTCGTCTGCAGCTTTTGGGAGACCTCTTGTGATAGGCCATTTACATAATTTTGTACAAACAGGTGTTGTCCGGTTGCGGTGGTCATGTCTTGGCCACTGTAGTCGGAGAACACTGTCTCGAATCGGGAGAAGTATTCCGATACGTCTTCCTGGGATTTCTGACGACAGGCCGTGACTATCGACCAGTCTACCTTTTTCTCTGGGATCAGTGTCTTTAACTTCTGAACTAATTTGTCTGGGAGTTCCAATATGTCTTTTACTGGTTTCTTTCCGGGCTCTCGCTGTCTATCTAGATCACTGAGTTGCTTCCAGGTATGTCCGAACAGATCCGTGTGGTCAGCCTTCCGGATTTGCTTCCACACGTCAGCTGGCAGGCATAACCCGAAAAATAAGTCAATGTCCGCTAAAGTCATTATTGTCGAACCCAAGGCTGTGCCTAATTCGGTATAGAATGCTGTCGGGTTCTTTCTTAAATCGGGCAGAGTTTGCCTAAAAGTTAAGATATCTTGTCGGTCCCATGGTTGGTAAACCCAATTGTACACAACCCTCCCCTTTGCATCTTCATGGTTAATATCGTCGTTTGTTCCCTGACCACGTGGCGGAACCCAGTAAGGGGCCGCCTCTCTGATGGGCATCATAGAGTTGGCTACTTCTACTGAGGACTCGGTTGTTTCAGGGACTGTAACCTTGACTTCTGGTTTCTGTTCCGTGAGGTGGCGGAAGACTTCAAGCATTTGCATGAAGAGGTCCGTCGCATCACGTTCCGTCCCATCTCCAACATCAATCTTTCTATACAGCGTTGTCAGTTTAGCGGGGCCCTTACTCTGATACCTATCCTCATATGCGTTCAGGGTGTGGTAGCTGAATCGTAAAATGAAATGCCGTCTGTGGCTGTCGGCATGTGAATTATACATGTTCATTGTGTATTCTTCGCTTTCCTTCCGCTCGACTAGTGTCTTTGCTATTTTGTCAATCCCATCCTGTTCATCTTTACTCAGTCTGTTTGATCTGACCGGTGGTTGCTCGCTCGCCTCGGGGTCACCTGGTGTTGTTGCTAATGCGCCTGGTGCGGAGGCCGCGAGGGCTGGTGCACTAGCGCTAAGTTCACTCTTGTTTGCACCCAGGGCTTGTAGGTGTTGTTGGCAGGGGGCGTATGGAGGGGGCATGTAGATGATTGGGGGACCTAGCAGTAACTCATCGTTCGCCCGTTGTTTGGAGGGCAATTCAGGGTAGATCGTAGAGGGGGTCCTAACAGGACATTGACCTGTCAGCCCTGATTCTTGTTTTTGTGTAGCTTCTTTTTTTTCTTTTATTTCTTCTTCTAATTGCTCAGCGGCTAGGTGGGCTGCCTTTCGTAATTCTTTCCCTATTTTTGCTTCTTCTCTTTTTCTTCGTTGTTCCGTTTCTTTGCGCCACATGCCGATACTATCGAGCATAGTGGGCGTAGTCTTATTTTTCTGGAGCGCTATTTCTAATGTTTTTATTTTATGATCATCAAAGGAACCTATCAGTGGCCACTGACTTTCAGGGTTCTTCTTTGTGTATTTATGCCATAACTTAGTATAAGCTATAGCGACTAGTCCATGCTTAGTGAACATGTCCTTATTAGGGGTGCCCTCCAGCGGAGCTTGATGGTTCATCTCTAATAAGCGGTCTGGGCCAAACAGGCTACCAATCAGTGGGGAGAAGATAGGCATGACGGGTTACAACGGGGACAAAGGTCTGCACTACCTATCTTATCACGGCGTGCAAAGACTAGATAGAATATTTCTATTCTCCGTTGTTTGCAGGCGGTGAATACCTCAAAAAGAACCAATACCGAACACTTAATGTACGGTCAATCAAACAATCAGTGGGGAGAATAAGTAGGTACGACGGGTTAAAAGTTTGCGTTACCTACTTTTTCTCTACCTGCAAAGAGAGACCTTGTTCTTCCCTGTTTGCAGACAGAGAATCTCCAGACAACAATCCACGAACAACAGTTCGGGAAAACAGTGGGGGAGGAAGATAGGCAAGACGGGTTACAATGGGGACAAAAGTCTGCGTTACCTATCCTTCACTGCTTGCAAAGAGAGAGAGAGCCTGTTGTTTCTCCGTTTGCAGACGGTGAATCTCCAGAAGAATCAACAAAGCGTAATACTAGTATTATCCAAATCAAACAATCATTTCGTAATTTTGTCGCGTTTACACGACCTTACCCGGACCGCATGGACAGTTTCCTGTCTTCCGAATCCAGCGCCCGATCGTCCTCTATTCTTCGTGATGTTCGCGGCACTCCTGATGGTTCCCAGTCAGGACCGTAGATCACTCGAGAGAGGTCTGTTCAGAACCAGTGAAGTTCGGATGATCGGCTGTCAGACGAGGGTCTATCGGACAGGAGCTCTCCCGATCGTTGCAGTCGTTCACTCTGTCGTCGGGACCTCTCCCACTGGATCCACGTGTTGCTGATGGGCCCCACGCTTTGGGACGCCAATTGTAGAAAAAGGGTAGGGCTGATGACCTTTTTCAGAGTTGCCCGGCGTTATCCGCCTCTATACCACTCTAGTTATCAAACAAAGAGGCAGGCGCTGGAGACTTGAAGGCAGGAAACAGAAGTTTTTATTCCGACGGAGCAGAACACATCAGATCAGACAACAAGGTATCGTCTCGAGGTGCTCTAACAGCCTCTCTGAGGCCTGGCCTCTTATACACTGGTTTATGCCATATGACCACCCTTTATTACAATCAAGACATTGTGAAGCAAGGAAAAAGACATCCCCGTAATCCTCGTGTCAATCCCACCCCCACATGCATCCACAATAGAGGTCCTCAACCTGCTGATAAGAGGAGGGGACTATCACGCAGCTGAGTGTTCCGCCGATTCTTAGGATGTGTGCGCCTGATCGTATCCCAGGGGGTGGGGAGGCCAGGATCAATAGTGGGCCCTTTGAAGAGGAGCGACTCCATACAATAGGGGGCAGTAAACTGTATCTCCCGGCTTAGGCGATGGCCTCGGACCTGTGTGGACAATCGGACTCGGTGGAAGGGGTCATCAAAGGAGAGGTATTCATGCCGCGTGGACAATCAAGCGCAGAGGGAGAGTTTACCAACAGAGGGGTATTCATGAAAGGAAAGGAGGTGTTGGTCAGACGCGAGCGTGACTCCCAAGGACAGGGTCATGCGGACTTGTGCATGTGAGGGAGGGGGGCAGCCAGGGTGCGCGGAGGACGCTCGCAGGGTCAGGGGAGCGCGCTGGTGATCGATCGTGAACGGGGAGACCATGGTACCCAAAATGGCTGCCGTGCAGGTTATACGTGGGTGACAAGCTGGCGCAGATGATGTTCAGTTCGTAAACTTAAATTCCACAAGTCTCTTTCTTTTTAACCTAGATATTTCTTTTTCCCGTTCACCAGATCTACCTAGGAATTGCTCTCAGACTAATTTATTTATTTCTTTATTCAAGGTGCGCAAGGCACTAGGCAGAACTACCCTTTTCATGGGACAGTTAACCCTTTTCACATCCAGGATAATGTTCCGCATAAATCTTTCAAACTTAACAATTTCCAAACCGTGCCAAGCATTTAGTTCTAGTATGGTTTTACATAGAATGGTATGCACCCCAGAAATGGCAGATGGGTTCCAAAAGCATCTTCCAGAGGATGCATGGAAAGTAGCATCATTACTATTAAGGGACCATGATGCTGTAGGCGGCGTTTTTAGAGAAATAGTTAGGAGGATTATGTTATGATCACTCAACGTTGTGGGGACTATCATGAGATCCTGGATGCAAGGGAAAATGTCATAGTCCGAGATCGCATAATCAAGAATAGAGGGCCTAAAAGGGGACTTATGAGTAAATTCTGCAGGCACGTCTGAGGGGAATCTCCCATTTAAAATAAGCCCCTCAACTGCCGATAATTCTTCTAGCAGAATCTTCCCTCTTTTATTGGTTACTATTTTATCTGGAAAGAGGGGTTGTGGTATAAAATGCGCCTCTTCTTTGGCTTTATTTCTAAAGAGATTCAAACTAGTATTAGATATTTTACAGTTTAAATCTCCTACTAGGATAACTTCTGGTGAAGGTGAAGTATTTTTGATCTGGCCGATATATTGGATGACATGCTTCAATAAACCGTTAAAACGCTCTTCTGGAGGAATATACACATTAATGATTACGACAGAGGGCTTCTTTAAATATGTAGGGAGATTTGCTATTGTTATAGCTTGAAAGAGGTTACTTGGATCAATATAGTGGGAGAATTTCCAGTGAAATTTATTAGATAATAAACAAGCGATGCCCCCTTTAGCATGACCTTTCTTGGATGGGGCATCCGGCACTTCCAACACAGAGTAGTCCTTTCTGACATCAATATTATCGGTACACCAAGTTTCTTGTATGCAAATCACGTTTGCTCCCAGCGTAAATAGAAACTCAAGTTTCTCTGGACTACTATGTATCCCAGCTGCGTTCCAAGGAATGATTTTCAACCCCAAATGAAACCATTTGGGGTTATCTGAGGTCTTAGACGATAAGGCATTATGCAGCCAATTCCACCGATTAGAGTCCTCTATTAGAGAAGAGTTCTGAGTCAGTGGAAGTGGCTTTACCTGGGAGACCAAACGTTTCCCTTTAGAAACCCAAATCTTTAGATCTTTGAGTGGTGAGGATACCCCATTTTGTCTATCACCCTTTTGAGACATCATATGGGGAGAGTGGATGTAACCAAAGCTAAGAATAGGCAGGACATCAATACCTGTACATTGGAAATTCTCTGCTTGCTGTAAAATCAGATTTACAATAATTTTAGAGTAAAATTTGACCCTTAAACGTGAGACACTATCTCCCCCTAACAAAGAGACTAACTCAATGTCACTTGATTGGATAAGGTGGAGACTATCCACCTCACTGAAGCGTTTAAGTAACCATGCTCTGTTTAATGGTAAATCCACATCAAATAAGGGAAGAAAGTCCAAAACAAAAGTGTCCACATAAGACATTAAATCTTTTGGCTCCGATAAAGGAAATGGTTGATCCCCAGCCCCAGCTGTAAGAGAAAAGGGAGAGGCCAAAGGGTTAAGCGACCCAAGTTTATCTTGATTAGAGCTCCTTATTTCCAACACTGGGGAGGTATTTGAACCAAGACCATCCTTTTGTGGTGGATCTTCCATAGTCGTAGGCAGGATATTACAAGTAATCTCTGAGGCACGACAAGGAGGGCTGGATTCACTAGCCACCTTTGCGGTCATCGGGATTGGTTCAGTGGCTTTATCTTCCTTATCATTAAGGACTATAGAGTTTTGGAAGATTATCCGCCTCTGTCTTTTCTTCCTGTGCTTGCGGACCGGTTTCCTTTTGTTTCCTTTATTATTTTTATGTTTTCCGTTTTTTTCCTTTACTTCTTGCTTGTCCTCAGAGTACTCTTTTTTATTTTCCGAAATGAAAATAGGAAATAGTTCTTGTACTACTTTACAGCCAGAGCTAGATATAATTTCTTCCTCTATCTCCAGATCAGAATTCATTACACAATTGGACGCAGCTGTTACAGGCAGGCCCATGACGTTGCTTTCATGTACTGATACTGGTACCTTTATATCGGAATTCTCTATGTGCACCTTTGTTTTCCCCTTTATCAAGTTAGTATCGGCCATGGGGAAGGGAACATTCCTCGTTTCAGGTGCTTTTTGTAGCAGAGTATTCAAAATTTGAGTAACGGAGTCCAAGATACAATCAGAACTACCTACAAATTTCCCCAAAAGAAATAATATGGAGGCTAACAAATGTTCCAGAGCAATCAGAGATTCCGATAAAGGTTTATCGCCTGTCCCAACAGGAGGACAAATGCCGGAAAGGTTGAGAGCCGGACTCCTGGAAGCATTTAACAAGTCGGACATATCCTGCCTATTTAATGATGGAGTACTGCTATATAACAATAGCCCCGATGGAGTAGCACCCCCAGGAGGTTTACTAATTTCTGGAGCCTCCAAACTAACTGCCTTCACATAGCGGCCGCAAAGTTCAAGGTCAATGGAAAGCAGTGAGGAGGCTTCACCTTCCATAACATTCGGGGTAGAAGCTTGAGGAAGACCAGGATTGTTTGCTTGTTTGCCTTTCATGGAAAGTGCGAGAGGCTTAATAACCCCATCCTCTTCGGAATGCACAAGGCAGGAACTATCAATGATTTCCGCTTGGGGTGGCTCTATCATCAAGGAGAGGGGTGTCGTAGTATCAACAACTTGATTGTGACCCTCCTGAATAACAGAGACTAAAGCTTCCTTTCCAGCAGCAAATGAGTTTTTATCCACAGGTTTTTCCCATAACTCAAAAAGTTTTGGCACAAGTTCTACCCCCCACCAATCTCCCAGAGCGAAGTTTTTTGGTCATCTTCTGCAAAAGATTCCCACACTACGTCGTTTATGAAATAATATTTTTCCAGAAGAGAATGGAATAAAATTTATGTAAACACCATAAAATAAATTTGTTATTGGTTATACGCCTGAAACCAGCTTGCAGTCACTGTCAGTGGAGCGTAAAGCAACTTTTAACTTCTCGTGGAATGACTTCGTCTGAGCCACCAGGCGTATACTGGAGAATAAATGAAAATAACGGGGCCCAGCCCAGCCTACCTCAGTCACCGAGGGCCACAGAGGGCCCGCCCTTTGCCCGGGCTTAGCCCGGCGCTCCCGCGAAGCGGAAATGGTTGTCAGTTAAATCACGCTTAGGGTTGTAGGCGTGGTGATGGTCCGGGCCAGGTGTGCCTGGGCGGAGGGAGTCTTGGGACTTGTAGTCCCCCACAGATAGGCAAGCAACAAACAAAGTTCAACCAGAAGAAAGCGCCACTCGCAATCAGGGCGCTATGCTGCTGAAATGTCACTCGGTCACTCCGTGCAGATATGAGCACACAGGAACGCCAGGAAATGAAGCGTGCTTCCGCAATCCGCAATGTCCACACGATCTCAGCACAAACAGCTCAGCGCAGCGGCACCTTCAGACAGCTTCACACTGCTTCTCGCACCCCCCGGCTCCGTGCCGCTCTCGAGCTCCTGCTCCTGTTCGAGTGCTTGAGTGCCTGCTTCTCTGCAAAATCAGGACTGGATCAAGAGACTAACATGGAGGGAAGAGTGATGCTGTTTGGTCGTTGCAAGCTGCGGATAGGCTCAAACAGAAGTGAAATCTTCCGTCTCCTTACTGCAGGAATTGTTTTTTCTGTGCCAATACTCTTCACAGTCACAAATGACTTGGTCAGTCCTTTGATTCACACTCGTCCCATGGTAGTTTTTTCCACTGCTGGATCATGGGCTCACCTTTGCCTCCGCCTTCGCTGCCCCGCATCCGTGGAGACTATCTACAGTCGCAGGCACTCACCCGGAGGAAACAGCGCCGTCCTGCTCCCAGCCTGTCTGCCTCAAATCCCGCAAAACCGCCTGTGGCAGAACGCCAAGAACGCCGAGGACGCCAGCACCAGAGTAGTAAGGCGAGGTGGCGGCAAGGTGTAATCGGCAGTGAGGCGAGGAGGCACGACTAAGAGACGGCAGCCGTCGGGACACAAACAGAGGCAGCGGCAGCAACAAAGAGCGGGGGGGCCCCGAGAGATCGAAACAGCCCGTCAGCAATCCAGCGGCAACAACCGCAAACAGGCAAACAGGTAGCAGGCAGGTAGCTGGCAGCCGGCAGCACGGCAGCACGGCAGCAGCGAAATACCGGGGGTCTGTAGATGAGCGTACCTCTGAGGGTGGTCTGGGGGTCGGTGTGGATCTGGAAGTGTAGGTGTTCGGCGGTGGGGATGGTGTCTTCGGAGTTGGTCGTGATGCTGATGGTGTTCCCTCTAGATGATGGCAATCCCTCCTCCTGATTTGTTGATGCGGTCCCTCAAGGTGATTTTATAGCCGTTCGGGATGGCTATTGCGATGTCGGGGGCTGAAGAGGTGTTCATCCAGGTCTCCGTGAGGAAGGCGACGTCTGGTGCTGTTGAGTCGAGGAGGTCCCAGAGGTCGATGGCGTGCTTGTGTACGGAGCGGGTGTTGAGGAGGATGCACTTGAGGTGGTTGTTGCTGCTAGGTTTGGCGGGGGGGAGCGGATAAGGAGGCAGGGGAATCTGCAGGCTTGACAGGTGAAGGGTCCGTGGGGGCGCTTGGGGGTGGCTTGATAGCAGGCGGGCGTTCATCCGGTGTTGAGTGCGATTAGGGTGGGGGGGTCGTATCTCGGTCGGTTGGTCTGGGTCCGGCGAGGTCCAGCCAGTCAAAGCCGTGCCTTCCTGCCTGCCTGCCTGCTAGCCTGAATGCCCGCCTGACCTTGATGGGAAGCCTGCAGTAGTCCACGGAAGTTGTGGAAGCTTAACCCGCGCCTGGTGCTCATCTGGTGCTTGCCTGGGATGATTTGCGGCGAGTAGCTGTTTGCAGCGGAAAGAGGCCTGGAGGGCAGCTAGTTTAAGCGCCGGTGAGCCCCGAGGCAGTGTACCTGTGAAACAGTGCAGAGCAGAAACAGAGTCTATGAAACCGCAGAATCGGCTCGGAGCAGCTTGGAGCAGTCAGCTGAGCCATCCCCACCACAGATGTGTTTGGCCCCTCCAGCTTTCTCCTGTTGAGAGGCGGAAAGACTCCAAGAGGAGACACCGAACCATAAAGAGGACAGAGAAACCTTTGGGTGACAGGAGTTTTGGAGCTCAAGTTTTGGCAGAGCTACGTGCCATGAAAAATCAAAGCATATACAAGGAGCAGCACCATTGGAAGGTCCACCTAATTATCAAAGAGGCACACATCGTAGTCCACGCCATCTCTATCTAAATTGCCCGCCCACCAAAGCCGTCCCAGCGACATTACCTCAGTCATCACCCCAGCCACCTCCACCACCATTCACCAAAACGGCTAACTTCCTGATGGCAGCTGCCCGAATTAGGTCACAGTCACACTGCCACGCACTCGGTCATATTTGAACAGCTTTCCTGCGATAGTCGGTGGACAGGTTTGGAGGTAAGCTGTGGCATAAGCCGTGTTGTGTTGATTGGTGGGTGTGTTGGCTTGGGGGAATAAGGGGGAAAGGTTTCCCCGAATAGAATATAGGGAGCAGGACGAAGGGATAAGCGACAAGGGAAAAAGGTTTCTGTAATAGGTTTCTGTGAGAGGCATAGGAGACACAGCAGAACGGGCATAAGGAGTGGAGCGGAAGGGGGATCAGGGGCTGTGTGATTCCCCATAGCACCGGCGGGTCAGAGCAAGCAAACAATAAAGTTGTAAATCACCTAAATATCAGGAGGAAATAGAAAGTCATCTTCAGAGATACTTAAGAAAATTGGCATTTCCTAGCTAGACTCCCAGACCACCTAAACGTTAAAGCCAGCCAAAATATTGCTTATATAGGAAGGAAATCCCATAATACGTATAAGTTTCGATCCCAGGAACCCCAAGCCAGCCGATTAGTAGGAAAACACTTTGGTGTAATTGCAAAAAGACCATGAGGTCAGGAAAAATTTGAAAGGCACCAACATACAAACATAAGAAAAGAACCGCTACAAAAGACCAAAGCAAGCAAGTAAATAAAAATAAAACACAGGAGACCGCTGGGAAGGAATTAAAGAGCCTGATCCCAGTCCCCACTCCTGAACTCTTCAAGTTTGGGGAGAAAAACCCAAGGCACAAATTTCATGTTCTAAAAGATCAAATGGCGGCTATTTACGCAAGAACAGAAGAGGAAAAAAGCCTACAAAGACCATTATAACCAATAAACTTAAATACATCAAGTAAATGGGAAGGAAAAGGTCAGGTACAACGAGAAAATCAGCCAATACTAAAACAAAGTAATGAATTGGAAGGTAGAAAGGGTATTCTGACCCGAGAAAAATCAACGATTAAAAACTGGTTGTTAAAAACAACGGCTCAGATCCATGTACCGAACTGCCAACTTATGTCCACACCGGACAAGACAAACTTTAAAGAAAAAGGAAATAGCCTAACTTTAAATAATGATCAAAGCCAAATTGGATGTCAAGTGAACTCCCAAGGGAATACACATAAGATAAACTGGACAAGATCATTCTCAATTTTCGAGGAAGAAGAACTGCTGAAGATGCTAGAGGTAAACGCACAAAAAACAGAGGAATCAGGGGGGATAAGGCAAGTGGAAAACAATGAAACAAAGCGGTCGATAATAATAGAAAATGGAGAAAAACAGGAAATTACCTCAACACCCAAAAAGCAATATCCAGTTCAATCAGTAGGAAGGTGTGTAAACCTGAGAAAAGTGGTCTTCAACATGGAAATGCAAAAAAACACTCAGCGATAACTATTTCCTCCGCCAGTGGCTTCGAGTCCACGGCTGGGGCCCTGACGCATCCAACAATAACACAGACGGTCCCCTGGAGCGATCTATTACTAAAAAGTTTACAGCAAGGAATCAATGTTTTAAATCTCCAATCTGACAAACTGGACATTCAGGTGGATCTAATGAATATAATCGCAATGCATACAGCAGGAATAAACACTAAATTGGAAACAATCTCAGATCACATTGCAAGAGAAACAATAAAGGAAACACAAACACAGGGCAAATCAACGGCATCAAACTGCGACTGTGGGAAAATAATAGACAAACTCGCTACCTTACCAGCAATCCTGTCAGAAATCTTACGTGTGACACGCACAACAAGGTCTCATGGAGAGATGTCATACCAAGAAACAAAGACCGAAACTTCTAAGACAAAAAAGCAGAAAGGCAAAGGTCTATTCACTGAGAAAGAAATGTTATCTGAAGAAAGGGAAATAAACGAAAAAGGTCAAGAAGAAATTATTACACATTCGTCAGTGGTTAAAATTGAAATCCAATCCAAAAGACAACGTAAACAAGCATGGAAAGCCAGGAAGAATGTCTCCAAAACCAAACAAGAAAGTCAAAATTACCCCATATTCGCATAAAGAAGAATTAAGAGTTCAATAGATCAGAGAGAAGAATCAGACATAGTAGAAGCTATAAACCAAGAGGTAAACGCAGAAGAAAATACTGATCCGTTAAATGTAAATGTAAATGTGCTGGACTTGTAAAGCGCACAGCTGCCCGTAAGCGTCCCGGCGCTTGCTTAGGGAACCCGTCCTGGTATTCCCCTGTGAAAAACCACGGCAGGGTGTCCACAAGGTGAAAGCCAGGCATCCCGCCGCAAGGGGCCGTAGTGGAGATTAAGCAAGCTATTGCCCAGAGTCGCAGAGTGTGACCCTGTGAGTTGAGTAGGCACCAGAGCGAGAATTGTCGAGTCCGTGGAATTTTGAGCCCAAGACCCGCCGAGGCGGGGAATCGAACCCTGGTCCACGGTCGATCTCAGCTTCCGGGTCTGCCGCCTCTAACCACTGAGCCACGCTTCTCCACAAAAAACACAAAGCAAGCAAAGTCAACGCTTACCTTCCAACGAACACCTAAAGACGATAGAATTACAAAAATAAATCCACCAAATATAATAAAAAGAATAGTGGACGATACAGCAAAACCACAAGGAGGATCAGGAAACAAACAACAAATACCACAGGTTATAGTGCAAATAAAAGACAATCCACAAGAACCTAAAGAGCAAGATAATTCAAAGTCGACTAAAGGGGAATGCGATGGAAGCAAATCAAACCAATTTGGAAAAGAAATTAAGCACAAAACCCAAACAGAGCAATCAGAGCAATCAATGAGTATGAACACCAAACTAACAATCACGGTAGAAAACTACGAAGGAACACATAATGCCCTCCAGAAGTTAACGCAAAAGAATTTTGAGAGGCGGATTACAACGCATAGGCCAGCAGAACCAGCCCCATGGTTCCAAAGAGAAGCAGTGTCATCATTAAGATCCAATTCAGTAGAAATAGCCAGTGCTAATCTCCCAAGGCAAGACACTCACCGAGAGCAAACAGAGGAAAGAAGTGAACACAGCCGGACTCAGACAACCCAAACGGTTACCTTAGAGACAGGCCGTAAACTACTATTCAGGCCAGAATATCAAACAAAAGGTAAAATGGACACGTTGAACAGGGGGAATATACTAAGGCTATTCAAGGAGATTCCGAAATTAAGGGAAATAACAACTAAAGACCTCATAGCAGTAGAGTTTGTCCAAACAAATAAGGACCCCGACTGTGAAATGAGTTGCACCACATGGATATCAAAGAAGACAACGGACCTTATTTTCTCCACAAGAACTGATTTTGAGGCTTGGGGCATAACGCTGGAATATCCCACCCCAATAAAGTATCCATACCCACTATTAAACAGCATGGCCCCCCTAGCAACAAATATTAAAGTAATAACATCTTCAGTTTTAAGAGGAGCAAGAAATGAGTCAATCACCCAACAAATAAGGAGGGAAGCCGTGTCTTCCAGCAAAAAACCGGGCCCACAAAATCTCCGCCCAGATGTAGATCAGGACTGGTCTTGGATCGCACAGGTATTGAATACACATCGATCCTGATGGAAACAGTTCGGAAAGAACAATACAAGAAAGATACATCGAGGACCAAATGAAAGTGGAAAGGAAAATAAGAATTTGCTCATGGAATGTTCACGGTTTCAAAGAAATGGAACAAGATCGTGAGACAATTGCCTTCTTGGGTTCTTTTGACATAATTCTCTGGCAAGAAACATGGAACGTTACCCCCAGACAAATCATAGGATACGAGGAACACCATGTGATGGTGGAAAAAATAGCAAAATATGGCCACCCTAGTGGGGGGTCTGTCCACATTTATAACAAATAAGTTCAGTCGGAAGTCAGAGATAATGGACTCAGGGGTAAATTGGATACAAATTATAAAGCTAGAAAACATCCAATCAATATTAGAAGTTGGGTGGAAGTTACTGATTTTAAATGTTTACATTCATCCTGAGAAGACCACAAAAATCAACAAGCTGCTAGAACTGATAAATTTCATAAAAATATTACAAATAACTCACCAATACTACGGGATGTTGATCACAGGTGACTTCAACATTAACTTGATAAGGGTAAGGAGTAACAAATGCAAAATCCAAGCAACATGGAATGACCTGGAATCGCTGGGACTATTGACAGTTAATGGAAACACAAAGGGCGATCAACCCGCAAAAATCACTTACATGTGTGGAAACAAAAAATCCATTATAGACCACACATTGATTAGTAAAGAGTTCATACAGTTGGTTAATCATTTCGGTATTATAATTCGACCCGAAAGTGACCATTTCCCGCAAGAAACCATACTGAATTTAAAATCACAACAAAAAGCAGGTATCACGTCGTTAGCCTCAATCCCAGAAGTTAACAATATAAGGAAACTCAAATGGAGAGGTGTCATAACAAATGAGATAATGGAAACAGTGTATACGCAAGTAGAAAATATACAGACATCTGAACCTCACTCGCATGCAAAAAACTGGGAAAATCTAAATACACTCCTGCTAGAAAAATTTCTGGCAAAGCCAACAGTGATACAAGCATATGACGCCCATAAACCGCCATGGTTCACCACAAAGCTAAGAGCCAAAGAAAAGGAAATTGCCAAAAAATTAAGACAAATGGCCTCTTTAAACAGACAGGGAGTGGTTATAGACAATAGCGAGTTACGGAAAATGCGAAAAGAATACAAAAAATATTGTGGAAAGGCAAAAAGGCTATATACTAGGAAAATATGGGTAGACCTGTTAAGGACAAGAAAACTCCCAAATAGCAGCGAATTCTGGGGCCTAATCAATAATTTATCAAAAGGAACTGGAGGGCAGCTAAATATAGGAATAAGTGAAACCGCAAGGCTGAATCACATAGACTTCCTATACAACAATCATATGTGCCAATCCCCGTGCATAGAACCAAGGAAGGAAACAAACAAGGGAATGGATGTGGGAAACGAAGTAATAACGCACGGAACACACAAAAGGGAAAAAGAAACACCAAGTGGGGCACCTACGGAGCCTTCCCCGTTGACAACAGTGGAACAAACAACTCTGTTGATAAAAAAATTGAAACCCGAGGGCACAGCAGGCCCCAATGGGCTACCAAATGCCATATTCAAACAAGACCCCAACTTCTGGGCAAACTACCTTACCCCACTTTTCAACCAACTCTTCACTGATAAAAAGATACCAAGGTCCTGGTATGGTAACATCTTTCACCCCATTTTCAAAAACGGGAGCAGATTGGAACCAGGGAACTATAGGCTGATAGCCCTCATCGACGTAGAGGCAAAACTTTTTTCATCATGTATATTACGCCATCTACAGGAAAGGATAAATAAAAACAATATAGTCCCGAAGTTCCAAAGTTAGAGAAGGCATGGGATGTACCACAAACCTCACCGTTCTGTCGTTATTAATAGAAAGAGCAGAAAAAAAGAAGGCTGGACTGCTGACTTGCTACATTGATCTAGAAATCTGCGTTCAACAGAGTGCCAAGAGACCAGTTATGGAAAAAGCTAGAATCCTGGGGCCTCCCGCAGAAATTACTAGACATATTAATCACCTTATGCAGTGAAACATGGGCCAAAATAAAGCTTGGTGATGGGAGACCGATATCAAAACAAACAAACATAAGAAATGGCCTTAAACAGGGCTGTGTGCTCTCGCCAAGCCTATTTAATGTGTATCTAGCAGATTTAAATAGTTATCTGCTACAGGCTAATGGGCACCCACCGAAACTGGCAAACGAAGCAATTCAGTTTCTGCAATACGCAGATGACATTGTGGTTCTATGCCACACACCTGTAGGGTTACAAAGGGTCATAAACAAATTAACAGAGTACCTCGACATAGTAGGTTTGGAACTTAACAACAAAAAAACAAAGGTTGTGAGACTGGCGGGCCCGAGTAAAGGCTCCTTTAGATGGTATGCAAAGAATATCCAAATTGAGGAAACATCCACAAATAAATATTTGGGTATCAAACTATGCAGAAACATGTCAATGGTATAAAAAAAAGAGATATCTCAGCAAAAGCACAATCGTTGACCTTTGCCTATAAATTACTCCTAAAGAAACTTCAATGCCCCTCATACGGCCATCTTCTAAAGGTCATGGCAGCTCAACTGTTACCTACTTTGTCTTATGGGCTGGAAATATGGCATGGGAAAGAAATCGACATCCTAAATAAATTACAGATTAGAGTATATAAATCTGTATTTAATCTTTTTAAAGGATCGTCTCCAGCACAAATAAGCCTGAAATTTGGATTACAAAATCAAGTCTTCCAGAGGAAAGCAATCTTTGCAAAACGGTGCTGGAAACTCAGAGCATCAGAAACAGGAATACTAAACAACCTTTGTTGGCTGGAAATTAAGAAACAATTCGAAGTAAAATAACCAAACACTTGGGGCACTTATTTGGGAATTGCCCTGGAGTCACTAAAAATCAAGGAGGTTTGGAACAGCCATTTGGAACGAACATCTTTTAACAAAGTTTGCAAGCTAAATGCAAAGTCACTATCCTTGATAGAAGACAAAAGGATCTTAGCAAAACGCCGCCATGCTTGGTCTGTAATCAATTCACATAAAAGATTAAAACCACAACTTTACCTTGATGCGCACTTTCGGCTATCGTTGAAAATAAAATTCATGGCATATAGACTGGGTGACCATTGCTCCAAAGATCTAATACCAACTTGGAAAAGTAATCAGCAAGAAAAGACCGCCTGTGTGGGTATCATTCAGAAAGTTTGCACCATTTAATGTGCACGTGCGAGACAGTAAAAAATGAAAGAAGACATTTGTTAAAATCAATCTTAAACGTTTTCAGAATCCGCACCTGCAGGCAGGCGGTCACTAAGTGGTTGGGCGCATCATCGAACATCCTTATATGCCGCGGAGTAAAATTCATGACTCTGGTAGAGATTTTACTCTTGAAAAGCAAAACAGACTAAAGCCTGGGCGTTCTTCTTTTTTACCTGTAAATTTTAAGGAATATATGTTTACCATGTTTTATACTGATGTTTATTTTACTACATTGTATACTTTTAAGGTTGTGACAAACCAAATAAAGTAAATTTGAAATTTAAGTGAAAAAAATGCGGCAGAGTCACGGGCAGAAAATACAATCACACAGTAACAATGGACAAATACAGGCAAGTCACGGGCAGAAAATACAGGCACAAAGTTCAGCAAAAACCAGCAATACTCAGCTGCAGGAGCAGCGGCGAACTCGCGGCAGCGGCGGTGGGGACCTGGACAGACTCACGGGGAGCCTTGCAGTGCGTGGAGCGACCGGCCCTGAATCAGAGGACATGCTTTTTACTTCTTTACCTACACCGACAGATGAGTTGAAAACAAAATGTACACCAATGAAAATGCTTTTTTTGAACACATTAATCAGTGCAGTCTGACTGGGTTTGTTGCAGGTCAGGAGGCTGCTTGAGCACAGCAGGTCTCGTCACGGCTAGTGCTGCCTGTAATTAGTTTGGTCCAGGTATGACAACAGCATATGCATCCACTGCTCAGCTTGCTGTGACCCTGCCTGCCACAGCACAAGCATTGTCCCCAGCCGTAATGCTGCAATGCCAGTGAGATGTGAGTTTGGCTGTTGTACCTACTGGGCTCAAGCACACTCAGCAATTAGCATGCTTGGAGGCAGCGCAGGTGACTCCATAGCGCACAAAAGTTTCACGTTGAGGATAGTAGCATTGCAGGACTGCAGAACCCACTACAATTATTCAATGGGAGGATTAGGCTCAGGCAGTGGCAGGGTGCAACAGACTCGGGGAATAGAATGCAAGCCATTCGTTAATGTGATGATACACAATCATGCCTGCCTGAACAGATGTATACCTGCCCATGAAAACATACCAGCCCATCACCATGATAGGTATGTGGTTCTTTTTATTTTAAATTGGTCAATTAATATTGATACTACCACCTGCAGGACCAGAAATCTTAGCCTCTGCCCTGTGAAAGAAGTGCTGGTGCTGAGCACCTGAATGCTCCTGCTCAAATTAAGCACTGGATGGGTGGCGATATCTCGTGTCACACAGTGGCACCACCGTGTGAGTGGCAGGTATGCTGTTACTTGTATAGGCTTAAGAATCCTAGCATGGACAGTGTTGGCTGAAACCCCACGACAATACAAGGGACCACTTGGTGATTTTTGGTACTTGGAGACTTTTTGCACACTCCAGCCACAGACAAGTCTTTTCACCCCAGAGGCTGAATGAATTACATTAGTGCCCTAGAGGCTGAGGTGCAGCTGGTGTTTGGCCTACTTTTTGCACCTTCGTGGCATTAAGTTGTTACTAAATAAGCAGCGCGAGTGTCTGCGGCTTCTTCTGTAGGTAGAATTTGTGTCAGTGAGCAGCAGTATTTGTGGCGGCAGGATGGGGTCAGATATGACCTAAGGAGGAAGAACCCTTGCAGGCTTTGTTTCCAAAGGGGCCTGCTTGAAAATATGAGGTGGGGAGGGACACTTGTCAGGTATGTTTACTGTCCCTGCTCCTGTTCGCCCTAGTGGTTGACCACTAGCCTCCCATGCTCGCCAAAATGGGATCTCATGTAGAATCCCCTTCTTCGATAACACGCATATAATTTTCCAGTAGGCGGATGATATATTGTTTTACATCAGAGATATCTCTGCGGACCTTTCCACTCTTGCGAAACTTCTAACCACCTTCGTCAATCTATCGGGCCTCCAGGAGAGCTAGACAATATCATGTGTTTTTCCATTAATGCCCACGGCTCCCCTTACCGATTGGTCATAGGGGAGTGCCACTTAAGATGGGAAAATTGTTCATTCTGATACCCGGGCATCAACTTTTATCATGCTGCCACAGATCTCATGGAGGGTAATTTGACAAAAATAGTGTCCCTCTTAGAGCTCAAGCCACTTTCTGAAGAACTCTCCCTTTATCCATGAAAGACCATATAGCCATTTCAAAAATGGTTATGCTCCCATGCCTGCTTTATGATTTCGCTACTCTCTCAGTGATTCCCTGTTATTGCTATTTCAAGATTTGCATCAACTGCTAAGGGATCTTCTCTGGTATTATGGGAGGTGCAGAGTGTGACCCTTACAAAATTGCAGCTACCGCTGGATTCTGATGGCCATGCAGTCCCGAACTTTGAACTATATTACTAAGCGGCACAGCTGCGATGGCAGGCCCATTGACGAGTGAGCTACGATTCGGTAGATACTAGTGTGGCCACTCCTCCCCTGTCTGAGACGACACTTCTGACCCTCTTGGTCCCTGGTGCAGGGGTCGCTCCACTGTCTGCGAATATGTTATTGGCTCATTCGCAGGTCTCTTTCCTATGCTCCCTCTATTCATCTACTGGGCCTCCCAGGCGGATCTGGTCCCCTTTCTAAGTGAACACACCGAGCTTGGAACCAAGCCATTCTATCATCTCTAGGGCACCTATCTGCCAATGGTCAACTCCTCTTGTTAGCAGAACTGGTTGCCGCCCTCTTCTGGATACTTGGGAGGCATGCACCTTAGGGGTCAAAAGAAGTATAAGACAGCGGCACTCTTCACCAGTCTGGCCTTAGAGTAATGTGCCATGACCATGTGCTTGAAAAGCGACCCCCGCTACTGGCGTGGGCAGTAGGGTGGCGGCGGTGCGCTGGGTTGATGCCAAGGCAACAGCACAACACAGGAAAGAAGCCAAAGACCTTTGTCACTGTCATATAGCAACCCTCTGGGGTGCATTACTTTCACGATTCCTAGATTCTGACTGGGATCCCTCTACCTCTCCCTCTCTGTAGAAATCCCTTCCATTGCTCACCCCTGAAGATCCCTGTCACTGCATTGTACAATTAGATCTAACCTCTGCCTTGTACTGATTGGGAACTAGACCCTCTTAAGATTACACCCCCTTGCCACCACCTGTAACGAGTAGGACCCATCTTCCGCCCTTCCTTGCCCTGTCCCCCTTTCTTGCCCTTCCCCCTTCCCGATCTCCCAATTTATTGTCATTGTGTAGTTAATTTACTGTTCATATTTGCAATTCATTATTGACTCCCATCGAGACATTGTTGCATGTTAGAGAAGAGGACCAAAGGTGTCCCCCTGTCCCCGAGCATCACAAAGCCTAAGCCCACTTGGTGGTGCAGCCCGACTGGCCTGCTGGCCAGAGCCTGCAGCCTTTTTGCATAGTGACAGATCTCCATTGAAATTCATTAGGCCCCTGACGCTGATTTGCACCCTGCCGCTCTTGTGTCGCTGGTGGTGTTCTGTTGGTGCTGCCTTGGATTTTTCCCACCACGCACCTTAACTCCTGGGGAATGGTCTTCTAAGTCACTGTACTATACATATATGTGAAGAACTTGTTCTTCCTTCCTTTTCATAATATTGCCAAACTCAGAAATTGCAGTTTCCAATTTTTTAAATTGTAAATATTTTATATTTAAAAACATTCTTACTGAATGATTTTTCGCTGATGCCTAAACATAGTACAGATACTTGTTATTTTTATAAATTGGTGTGGCTCTCCTTCTTGAGTCGTGTTGTCATTTGTTAATCATTTTGTGTATTTGCTTATGTCTTGCACTCCTCGCTGTTAAGCCTAAGACTGCTCGACCACACTATCCACTAATAGAACACTTTGGTATTGCCTTGCATGCCTCTGACCACTCATAAGGGAACCCCTCGACTCTTTACACCGTATATCAGATTCTTGTTAACGCCGTAGTTTCGTATATTGCACCACTAATAGTTCAAAGTCCCTATTGAAAGTGAAAAAGGAGTTTAAAAGATCCTATAGAAAGTGAAAAAGAGTTTAACGCCATGTATGCCAATACCTCAAATCCAAAAGCACACATTTTGCTTACATTTGTTGGCCTCACTAAGAAACATAAGCTAATATTTATTTTCCCAAAGATGTCTTTTCGGCTACAAAAGCCTATGCATTGTACCAGCTTAGGACAGTAGAACACTTATTCTGCATCAACTGTGGTAGAAATAATGGGTGAAATTAGTATGCTACGTGGAAGAGACACGTAGAATAAGGAGGCATGTCACAAAAGGACATATAAGGAGATATGTTGTGATTTGAACTTGCTGTTTAACTTGAACAAAACGGCAGAGGGTAAGTAAAAATCTAGTGCATAGTGAAAAGTTGAACTGACCACTTGCACAAAGGTTGCTCCATGTGCTGGAATCACCCAGAGGATATGAGATAAATGGGTGGTGCGTCATGAAATGAGACTTGGTCTGAGCTGTAATTAAGGCATGTAAGTGGCTGAGACACCCTGTGGTATTAGTATTTACTATGTGCAATATCCTTCCATTGAATGTGCCTCTTATGCCTTGCTTGCTGTTCTCTTTGGGGAAAGGCTGCTTACTGAGTATTTTACGCTGTGCATGGAAACATTTCAAAATACTGTTTAACAGCTGAGCCAATTGTCTTTCACTGTTTTTTAAGGTGATCTTTCAAGGTCTCCATATGAAATTAGCTCACTCTCTTGGCTGCAGGTGGACCTAAGGTTCTCGGGACTACCTTTCTATGGCGAAGTCTGGTGCATAGAACAATAACACTCGGTCTGGACAGACAGAGGAAAAAATCAAGTGAACACTGTATTCAATAACATTCCTAACAGGATACATACGTAGAGAATGTGATCTTACTGGCTGTTATCTAAGGTGGTACTTAACTAGCCACTGACTATGAAGAATCAGCCCGGGAGTCGAAAGGGACAAGACCGCTGAGCTGCACCATCAGCTGGTAGTAGACCATTGTAGAGGGTAGGATCTCGTTTGCTAGGAAGGACCTAAGAAGAGAAGAAGAGGACATCTTCTCCTCTAATAACTCAGGGTAACCCGGAGACAGAGATATAAAACAGAAAAGTGCAGGGGATGCTATCCGATGCAAATTTGCTCAAAGTGGATTAAAGCTCACAATTCACTGTTGTTAGGCAAAGGGTGTTGGGTAAGTTGGGGCTTTATTCGATCAGTACTTTTTTTCAAAGCCCTCAAAGTGTCAGCGCATAGATGGGCACTGATACAACTGTTTTTAGCTGCCGCAAATGGAGATTCAGCCCGTTTGCGACCGCTAAAATGGCTTTTGCCGTGTACGAACCCTACTTTGTGAGTCGGTAACCAATTACTGACTCGCAAAATAGGGTTTGCGAGTCACTATTAGTTATCCCGTATTTGGGTGTCTTTCATAGATTCACATGCCTAAATCATCCCCCGTCGCCGAGACGGGAGCCTCCGGTACATAAAAAAGTAATGTCCTATAGACATACATAGAGAAAAATAGGCCTAAGGGCTTCCCCTTAGTAGCCTTTCCTCGTCCTTATGTAAAAAGGACCAAACTCTCACAGTTAGCCAATCAGCTCCGACCTCCCTCTAGAACCTTCCTGGGAGGAGCCTCAGTCCCTCAGATTTTCTACCGCACGTTGTGCTAGGGAGTCTCCAGCCTGAGCTCTCCTCAGGTTTTTCTTCGAAATCATCAAACTTTCTTTGAAAGTGCTTCTTCGATCTCAAATCTTCAATACACTGCTTCACTACACTGTTCTTACAGTACGTGTTGCCCTTCCGCTGCCTTATTCCATGTCGGAATCGCAGAAAAAGGCCTCTTCCATGTCGGAATCGCAGAAGAAAGCTCTTTTCAGGGCCTGCTCTTCATGTGGGAAGAAACGGATTCATGCGGATGATAAGCACTATCTATGCTTGTATTGCCTGTACCCTGACAACGTCTCTGACAAATGCAGGGTGTGTAGAGCCTTCCCTAAAAAGACTGTGAAGGATAGAGAGGCTCGCCTTCTCGCATGGCTCGACAGGCTTAAGGACAGAGACACTCTGGAATCTTCAGAAGGCAGTGCTTCCAGGTCCTCGGAAGTCTCTAAAAAGAGGCCCAGGGTACATTCCCCTGGCCATACAGACGCTCCTCCTAAGAAGACACACAAGAAGTCTTCAGAGGCGAGATCTACGACATCTTCAGTGTCTGTTTGAGACGATCAAACCTTTAAAAAGCCTGCTCCGTCTACCACTAAACATGCCCAGAGGACTACCTCGGTCACGACCACCGTGTCGACGACGTCAGCGTCGTCGCCCTCTGCGGCGGCAACCACGACTACATCCTCGTCCTCAGGTAGACCTGTTTCCTCTATCATTTTACTGAAGTCATCGTCGAAGACGAAGACCTTATCAACGACGGAGTCCTCGCCGACGACGTCAGCGTTGACGAGCCCATCGTCGTCGAAATCGCAACCGAAGAACACACCGTCGACAAAAAAGACGTCGACGGGAAGCTCGGAAATGAAGCCGTCGATGAAGGAGTCGACGCCGAAGACGCCGGTTCCAACGGTGGTGTCGACGAAGGCACTGATACCAGGCTCGCCGTCCATTTGTGCATCGACGACCACATCGACGTCGAAATCGTCCCCCACGATGAAGGTGCCGTCGACTACCCCGTCCTTGGGCAGGTCGTCGTTGACGACAGAGGCTCCGTCCACGGGTGAAACGTCGACGGAGACGGCACTAACGGCGCCATGGAAGAAATCCAAGCTAGTCGAGGTGTCTGCCCTCTCGTCAACGGCTCCCCTCACCGCGGCAGGATTACAGGCCACGTCTGGCAAAACTACCAGGGCGCAGATCACCCCGGAATCGACGTCTCCGAGCAGAGTGGAAAAGCAGCCACCTCAGGAAATCTTCCAAAGTGAGGAGTCTGATGGGGAAGACCAGCCAGGTCCAGCTACCTCTATCTCGGACCTTAACGTCAAATGCCAGAGTACTGACGAAGAGCATGAGGAGTTCACTTATCAGGAACACTCCGTCCACGCTAGTGTCCGCACGGAGGTCACCCCAATGATATGCCTGCCGGCGACCCTTGTCAATGACCTGCGGTACCTAGTACAAGACTACAAAAAACGCTTCCCGGATGCGGACAGTGGGATTCAGACGCCTGTCACACGTGCCCCGGCGTCCGCCCCAAATCACACTCCCGCTCAAATCGGACGCAAACAGATCCGGCCTCAGGTGGTGAGGCCCCGTGACAAGGTCCAACCTCAGGCGGAGGAATCCTCTGAGGAGGAGGAGGAAGAGGAAGAATTAGAAGAAGGTGAGGTCCAAGACGTCCACTCGGACCAGCATGACGAAGATGAATATGTAGCGTCCTCCCCAGCTTCGTCGTCTCCAGCTTCGCCGCACCCACGCCAAGCGGACTCGATGCCGGCGGACATTGGCGGCTTTCACAAACTGGTGGACAGGGCGGCTAAGAGGTTTCATATGGTCGTGGAATCGACTGAAACGGAATGCTTTTTGCATGACTTCAAAGAGCACAGCCAAAAGTCGGCTAAATCTATTCCAATTATTGAGTTTCTATGGGACCAGGGCAAGAAATTGATGCTAACGCCCGCTTCGGTGCCCGCGGTGGTGCCACGCCTGGACAAGAAATATAAAGCCCCACAAACGGCGGCGGCTTGCCTCAACGGACACCCTAAACCGGATTCGGTGGTGACTCAGGCGGCCCAGAAACACTCTCGCAACCCATCCTCCCCGCTGTCCGCACCTCCTGACAAGGAAGGCAGGAAACTGGACACGATTGGAAAGAGGTTTACGACTACGTCTGCAATGACAATCAAAGTGGCCAACTCCATCGCCCTACTGGGGCGCTACAATCGCCAACTCTGGGAGGACATTGCCCCTTACGTACAAGAACTGCCCGACGCAGTCCAGAGCGAGGTCAAGGCTCTCCTTGTGGAAGGTCTGAATTCCGCGGCAGAGATAATCGACTGTGCTATCGACGCAGCAATGACTGGGTTCAGTCAGCTCGCTGGGGCTGCGGTTCTCCGCCGTCAGGGCTGGCTAAAGGCTACATCTTTCCGCCAGGAGGTTCAATCGAAGGTGCTGGACATGCCCTTCGACGGCCAGCATCTTTTTGGTGAAAAAATCGATGAGGCGCTGCAGGCCATAAAGAAAGATACCGATACCGCCAGGTCACTGGGCACCCTGCAGTCACGAAACCAGTCCTTTCGGGGCGGCCGCTCCAGAGGTCAGTCCTCCTATAGGGGTTCCTACCAGAACAGGTCCTCTTACTCGTACAATAACAGAAATCAGTTCCAGCACAGGCAGCAACAGGGTAGACAATCTTTCTATGGCAGATCTACCTTCAGAGGCAAAAATACCAAGAAGGGCGCAGGCGGCCGCCAGTGACCGCTTACTCCAGCCAGTCTTACCACGCTTACTCCAGCCAGTCCCACCACCGTCTCCATCCTTTCAAATTGGAGGAAAACTGACCCATTTCCTCACCAATTGGCAACAAATTACCACGGACCGGTGGGTCCTACAAATGATACGATTTGGACATTCTCTCGAATTCACAAACATCCCTCCCCTGAGGCGGACGCACAAGCACCTACGCCTCCTTCTCCAGGAACTGTCCGTCATGCTACACAAGGGAGCAATCGAGAGGGTTCCAGCATCCTTGAAGGGGACGGGATTTTATTCCCACTTCTTCCTTGTGCGACAGAAGGAAGACAAGTGGAGACCCATCTTGGACCTCCGGGCGCTCAACACCTTCCTACGGAGCCAGTCATTCAGGATGGTGACAATCCAGGAAATCCTGGACGCACTGGAAAAGGGAGATTTCATGACTTCCCTGGACCTCCAGGACGCCTACTACCACATCCCCATCCTCAAGCGTCACAGAAAGTTCCTGAGGTTCGAGGTGGCAGGCAGACATTATCAGTTCAAAGTCCTGCCGTTTGGCCTCAAGTCCGCGCCGCGGATTTTCACAAAGTGCCTTGCACCGGTGGCGGCTTTTCTACGTCAGCTGGGTCACCAAGTCTTCCCCTACCTCGACGACTGGCTGGTAAAGGCACCCTCACCCGAAGGCGCAGCCGAGTCCTCCAACGCCTGCACCACTCTTTTTCAATAGCTGGGATTGACCCTCAATCTCAAAAAATCCTACACTACTCCGACGACAAGGATTACCTTCCTCGGGGCTACCTTGGACACGGAGTGCGCAAGGGCCTTCCCCTCAAAGGAAAGAACGGACAAGATACTGTCCCTGGCCACGGTTGTGGCAGCAAAGACACGCCTCAAAGTCCGGACTTACACCTCCTTGCTCGGAATGATGTCTTCCTGCATACTCCTCATCCCTCACTGCAGGCTCAGGATGCGCCCCTTGCAGCAGGCTCTCACGAGCCAATGGACTCAAAGTAATGGCTCGTTTAAAGACATTGTAAGGATCACGCCAAAGATTTCCGAGAGTCTGCACTGGTGGAGACATCGAAAGAATCTGATGGCAGGCTTGCCGTTTCTCCTTCCGGCGGCGCCCCTGGTAATAACGACGGATGCTTCCCTGGAGGGCTGGGGCGCTGTTCTCCAGGACCTTCGGATCAGCGGCAAGTGGGAGGATCAGGAGAAACTGCTCCACATAAACCTTTTAGAGCTGAGGGCGGTCTATCTTGCTCTACAAGCCTTCCTGCCGCGCATCCAGAACTCCCCGGTGCTCGTCAAGACAGACAACACCACGACGATGCACTATCTAAAAAAACAGGGGGGAACGCGGTTGCTCTCTCTATCACGCGAATCGCAGAAAGTCTGGAACTGGCTGGTGTTGCACGGCATCTCGCTCAAAGCGGAATATGTTCCCGGAAAGGACAATACCATCGCGGACGCCCTCAGCAGGCAGACATCCCTCTCCCACGAGTGGGAAATGAACGATGACACTCTGGCTCACATCTTCTCTCAGTGGGGTGTCCCGAAAATCGACCTGTTCGCCACCAGGGGGAACGCCAAATGCCCATGCTACGCAAGCTGGCATCCCCAACAGGGGTCACTGGGAAATGCTTTTTCCATCGGTTGGTTCAGCGTGTTTGCGTACGCTTTTCCTCCGTTTCCGATGATCCCGAGGCTCCTCCGGAAGATGAGGGCGGAGCCTTGCACCCTGATCCTGATTGCTCGGTTCTGGCCGAGACAACACTGGTTCTCGGATCTGCTTCGCCTCTCCATCAGGCCTCCGATTCGCCTGAGGCAGCACCCGAACCTCATAACGATGTCCAACGGACAGGTACAGCACCCGAGCCTCCACTCGCTCAAGTTATCGGCCTGGCTCCTGAGCACAGAGAATTCTGTGACCTAGATATCCCGCAGGACTGCAGGGACGTTCTGGCGAAAGCGAGGGCAGGTAGTACGAACAAAACCTACTCCCTCAAGTGGAAACGGTTCTGCATCTGGTGTTCGGACCAGGGCCTGCGGCCGCTTGAAGTCACCCCTGAACAGATACTGCCATACCTCCTACATCTGGCACAGTCAGGATTAGCACACGCTTCCATTAAGGTTCACCTGGCAGCGATCTCTAGGTTCACCAGAACTTTTACAGGGCCTTCCCTGTGGTCAAGTAGGCTGATCAAGCAATTCCTGAAGGGGCTCTACAGATCCTTTCCGAGGCCTCGGAAGGTCCCTCCGACCTGGCAACTGAATCTGGTACTCAACCAGCTCATGAGACATCCGTTTGAACCCATTCATCGGGCGTCTATCAAACACCTCTCTTGGAAAACGGCGCTCTTGCTCGCCCTCACATCGGCCAGGAGAGTTAGCGAGCTACAAGCGTTGTCCATTCAGGAACCATATCTGCAATTCAGACAGGACAGGGTGGTACTGAGACCGAACCCTAAATTTATACCCAAGGTGCCTTCGGACTTTCATCTGAATGAACCGATTGTCCTTAAGTCCTTCTTTGCGAACCCTTCCACGGCGGCGGAAAGGGCGCTGCATTCTTTGGATCTCAAACGATGCCTACAGTTCTACTTGGATAAAACCAAGGATCTCAGAAAGTCTACACAACTGTTCGTGGCATACAGCAGACCAAGAATGGGCCTGCCTCTTACGAAACAGAGTATCTCCAGATGGATCTCCTCGGCGATTGCATTCTGCCACGACCAGGCCGGACGGCCTTTGACTGATCGTGTTACTGCTCATTCCACAAGGGCGATGTCCACGTCAGCGGCGCTATTCGCTGGAGTGCCAATCTTGGACATATGCCGGGCGGCGACCTGGAAGTCTCCGCACACTTTCTCCAGGCACTACTGCCTGGATATAGAGCTTCAGAAGGATGCGGCAGTGGGCCAGGCGGTGCTGCGCCATCTCTTTCAGTGAGGTGAGCCTTCCTACATCCCGCCATCCAGGTATGCACATTCATTATGATTGTATGTTTCTGCTTGCGCTGTTTTTACCATGTTGTTGATGATCTGTGTATTGTCTGACATGTCTGCAGAACTACTTGCTTTACGATTGTGCATATATAATTGCTGGCTATTTTGATTCAGGCATGTGAATCTATGAAAGACACCCAAATACTGGATAAGAAATGCGTTACTTACCTGTAACAGCAGTTATCCAGTATTGGTGTCTTTCATAGATTCACATGCAACCCTCCCACCTCCCCTGGAAGGGCTCACATCCCTCTCTAACAATATTACGCCAACCTAGCTGGGTGCGTACGAAAATCTGAGGGACTGAGGCTCCTCCCTGGAAGGTTCTAGAGGGAGGTCGGAGCTGATTGGCTAACTGTGAGAGTTTGGTCCTTTTTACATAAGGACGAGGAAAGGCTACTAAGGGGAAGCCCTTAGGCCTATTTTTCTCTATGTATGTCTATAGGACATTACTTTTTTATGTACCGGAGGCTCCCGTCTCGGCGACGGGGGATGATTCAGGCATGTGAATCTATGAAAGACACCAATACTGGATAACTGCTGTTACAGGTAAGTAACGCATTTCATAGGGGTGTGCAATGGTCATCCATACCTAATTGAGTGTTGCAGGGGGATGTACAATTGTTTTGCAACCGGAATGCAGCTGCATCAACTGTGGTAGAAATAATGGGTGAAATTAGTACGCTACGTGGAAGACACACGTAGAATAAGGAGGCATGTCACAAAAGGACATATAAGGAGATATGCTGTGATTTGAACTTGCTGATTAACTTGAACAAAAAGGCAGAGGGTAAGTAAAAATCTAGTGCATAGTGAAAAGTTGAACTGACCACTTGCCCAAAGGTTGCTCCATGTGCTGGAATCACCCAGAGGATATGAGATAAATGGGTGGTTCGTCATGAAATGAGACTTGGTCTGAGCTGTAATTAAGGCATGTAAGTGGCTGAGACACCCTGTGGTATTAGTATTTACTATGTGCAATATCCTTCCATTGAATGTGCCTCTTATGCCTTGCTTGCTGTTCTCTTTGGGGAAAGGCTGCTTACTGAGTATTTTACTCTGTGCATGGAAACATTTCAAAATACTGTTTAACAGCTGAGCCAATTGTCTTTCACTGTTTTTTAAGGTGATCTTTCAAGGTCTCCATATGAACATTAGCTCACTCTCTTGGCTGCAGGTGGACCTAAGGTTCTCGGGACTACCTTTCTATGGCGAAGTCTGGTGCATAGAACAATAACACTCGGTCTGGACAGACAGAGGAAAAAAATCAAGTGAACACTGTATTCAATAACATTCCTAACAGGATACATACGTAGAGAATGTGATCTTACTGGCTATTATCTAAGGTGGTACTTAACTAGCCACTGACTATGAAGAATCAGCCCGGGAGTCGAAAGGGACAAGACCGCTGAGCTGCACCATCAGCTGGTAGTAGACCATTGTAGAGGGTAGGACCTTGTTTGCTAGGAAGGACCTAAGAAGAGAAGAAGAGGACATCTTCTCCTCTAATAACTCAGGGTAACCCGGAGACAGAGAGATAAAACAGAAAAGTGCAGGGGATGCTATCCGAGGCAAATTTGCACAAAGTGGATTAAAGCTCACAATTCACTGTTGTTAGGCAAAGGGTGTTGGGTAAGTTGGGGCTTTATTCGATCAGTACTTATACAACTGTTTTTAGCTGCTGCAAATGGAGATTCGGCCCGTTTGCGACTGCTAAAATGGCTTTTTCTGTGTACGAACCCTGCTTTGTCAGTCGGTAACACATTACTGACTCGCAAAATAGGGTTTGCGAGTCACTATTAGATAGGGGTGTGCCATGGGCATCCCTACCTAATAGCGAGTTGCAGGGGGATGTACAATTGTTTTGCAACCGGAATGCAGCTTCAAAAAAATCTCAATTTACCGCCTTCTTCAAATTGGTGGTAACCACTAGCAAATGGGAAGGGGTCCACAGAAGACCCTTCTCCTTTGTGAATGGTAGCAAACACGTTTTCATCTTCTTTTTAAAATGCATCGTTTTCCTTTAAGGAAAATGGGCTGTATTTTGAAAAATAAATTGCTTTTTTTGAAAAGCAATCACTGACCCCAGCAAACCACCATCTCTCTGATTACAGGCCATTCACAAGGGGTCGCAAATTGTGACCTACCTCAATATTTGAGGTAAGTCATTTGCGACCCCTTTGGGCATCAATAAATGTGTCTGAGACACATTGGTACAAATTGTGAGACGCTAAAAATCGCAATTTACGTATCGCAAAATTAAATGGTCATATATGTGCACCCTAGTGTGATCTTTCCTTCCTGCCCAGTAAGTAGTTCCTTGACATATCGCAAAGCCCCACCCTATATCACTTATTCAGTTTCTACCGTCCTGACTGCCATCTCCTCCACTGATGCTGCACAAAGGAAAACTGTACTAGTCCAAAACATTGCTTGGATTATGGTGTACTGTCCATCATAAATGAATATCACTGTCGATATGGGGGGAAGGGGGTAGATGATAGCTATTTTATTTTCTACATTTTGAGAGAGAGTTATTAGTGATACTGTCCTTCCGGAAGAGAGACCCAGAGAGTTGTTTTCCTTAAATGTTGTAATGTTTGGACTCACCATACATGTTTGTTCACCGCTGATGATACCAGCATTACAGCTCCTTGACTGCCAGTTGCATCTGACTGCATGTGTCTGAACGTATTACAAACAGTAGCAACAGTGTCTGCATTGTTTGCAGTGGTCCTTGTCATTCCTAACTAAAATCAAAAAGTTAACGGCATGCTTTCCATTATTTCAGTGTTCCCTGAATGCTACTATTTTATTCATTTTGTAGTACTTGAAGATAAAGTAATTTTATCTAAATGTGTATTCTTCAAATGGAATTATATTGTTTTCTACATGTAATGCATAAAATACTCCAGGTAAATGTATTGAGTGATGAAAATAATCGAGTATTTGGGTTGCTGCTTCACATCCTCAAACCCCTGATCCTTCCGTTGGGGTTTTTTCTGGTTAATACTTTAGTATACTTCCCTGGTGGGCTTAAAGCCATCCCCCTAATTTTGATTTGTTTGTTTCAGTCCGATATAAATCATTGCTTACTAGTGGTCAGTCCTGCCTCCTTAGCCCTCCTTGTCTCTTTTTTTCTCCCACAGAGCAGGGACTACCTACTTTATCATTACGCTTTATCATGTTTATGTGTTCTTTGGGGAACTTTTTTTTCCTTAGTTTCCTGCTTGTGTTTGGTGAAGCTTTCCTTTTCATTTGCAGAGTATACTTGCTCTGAGCTTAGCTTCACTGCAACACTGTTTCTGTAACCCGGGCTGTAAATCATGATGTTATCTCCGTCACATTTACAACACCCGTACCCCATTTGTGTTTAATTTTTATTCCTCCCTCAGGCTGACTGCTGTGCTCAGTTCTGCTCTGCGTGCCGCCGGCCCCGCCACCAAACCTTCCTGGCCTTGGTCACTTCCATACGATCTGCCTGCTATGCTGAAGACCCCCTTGCCCTCTCATCTGCAGAGTACAGGGCTGCGGGAGACCACCATATCAGCCCCTGCTTTGTGTGTGAGCAGCGGTGACGTACACCAGGGCACTCAGTTTGTAGCAACACCATAGCTGCCAAATTCAGGTGTCCTGGTTAATTCAGCTTCAGCGCCGTAGCAAGCATGAAGCATTGCAGCCCCTCCCACTCCTCCTCCTGCCTGGTGCTCTCGCCCCTCACCCCTCCCACCATGTTACTTGTGCCATTAAGCGGCCGCTTCAGGAGCCCCGGACCCACACGCTGTAAAAGAGGAATGCAAAGCATTCCCAGGAACATCCACTGACATCAGGGCATCATTCCTTCTCCCAGCGTTCAGAAGAGTCTTAAAACTCCATGCTATAACAGATGTAATTCAAAGCAATAACAGCTGCAGGCTGCGCTGAATAACACGGAAACGTCCTCCTCACTAGAGTATTTTTTATAGGAAGATAATCTCTCTCTAAACAGGGAAAAGGGGAATGATGCAGGCCCATGGCAACTGCGCTTTTAACCTGCGTTTACTGTAACTTATCGGTGCTTACTTCCTCCCAGAAACTAGCAAGAAATGTACTGTACTTTAACTCGCCCTAAACTCCGTGCACGAGACAAGATGGTGCGCTTCGTCAGGCACTACAGGACAAAATGAAAACAGAGCTTGACTAAAAGGCACAGAGCAGGCCCAATTGTTGCACAGTGCTTGCTCATGCTGCTTAAAAAAATCAATCAAGTGTCTTGTAAAGTGCGACTACTCACCCGTAAGGGTCTAAAGGCACTGGGGGATGGGGCAGGGAGTCTACTGATCCGTCGAAGGTGCTGTGTTTCAGTTGAAGAGCCAGGTCCTTCCTGAATTGAAGCAGTGATTGCCTGAGGTGGAGCGGCAAGGTGTTCCAGGTCTTTGCTGCGAGGTAGGAGAAGGATCTTTTTCCGACCATGGTCTTGTGGGACGATGGCCAGGGCAAGCTGGGCGGAGTGGAGGTCTCTGGTGAGTGCGTGGAATGCAAGGAAGTGGTTAAGGTACGCAGGTCCTGCGTCATGTAGGGCTTTGTAGGCATGTGTGAGGAGCTTGAAGGTGATTCTTTTGTTGACTGGGAGTCAGTGGAGGTCTCTCGGGTGGCTGCAGTGGATGATGCTGAGGATGAGTCTGGCGGAGGTGTCCTTAATGTTCTGCTGTTTCTTGCGGAGTTTCTGGGTGAGGCTGACGTAGAGTGCATTACCGTAGTTGAGTCTGCTGCTGACTCGGTGGGGATCCACTTGAAGATCTTTCAGAGCAGTCATGGCGTGAGGAAGCAGGATGATGATACGGAATTGATCTGGCGGTTCATGGTGAGCGAGGAGTCCAGGATGATGCCATGGTTTTGTGCCTAGCCTGTGATTGTGTGTGTGGGGGGAGGGTTCCAAGTGTTGCGGGCCACTAGAGTCGTCCCAGGAGGTGAGGTTGGAGCCCAGAATGAGGACTTCGGTCTTCTCTGAGTTGAGTTTGAGGCAGCTGTTCTTCATCCAGTGGCGACAGCCTTCATCTCATTGTGGAAGTTGTTATTGCGACTATGTGTTCATTGTTGAGGGAGAGAATCAGCTGGATGTCGCTGGCGTAGGAGACTATGTTGAGTCAATGGTTCCTGATGATGGCTGCGAGCGGGGCCATGTAGATATTGAAGAGAGTGGGGCTCAGGGAGGAGCCCTGAGGCACTCCGCAGCTGATCTCTGTGGGTTTCGAGTGGAATGGTGGTAGTCTGACTCTCTGCATTCCGCCGGTGAGGAAGGAGCGGATCCATTCCAGGGCTTTGTTGTTGATACCGGCGTTGCAGAGTCTTGTGCATAGGGTGCACTGGGAGACAGAATCAAAGGCAGACAGGAGGATGAGGACTGAAGTTTTGCCTTGGTCGAGGAGGGTATGGGCGTCATCTGTGCTAGTGGTGCCAGTGGTAGTTGGGGCGTTTGCGGCCCTGCGATTGCTGTAGGTAAGAGCGGAGGGGCCGCTGCCCCCAAAACTCAAGCCTTACTCTTGCTACGCCTCTGGTCTGTGGCGACGAGGAGCTCTGTCTCGATGTTTTGGTTGCTTTGGAAGCCAGATTGAGAGAGGGCCGGGATGTGGTTCGCCCTGATGAACTCGGAAAGTTGGGCATTGATGGCCTTCTCTATGACCTTGGCTTGGAAGGGGAGCAGAGAGATGGGTCTCTTCTTCTAAATAACTGTAAAGTTGCCCATGTATTTATTTTCACATAGATCGCGCTGCATGTTCTTGCTGGGCTCCTCAGGTCACCCAGAAATGTAAAAGAATATTCAAGGATGTGAATATAATATTAGTAAAAAATGGTTCCGCATATTCACCGCACAGTCCTTTATTTACGGTAGCAGTGCACACTTTGTAAGCAGCAACAAAATATTGGTTCCTTTTTTTTCTCCAAACATAATTGTATTTAAATCTAGACATAAGGAACGACAGAGGCGGTGAGACAGTCCATCACGGATCGGATCACAACTGCATTACTTACCCCGCTAGCTCAAAAGTTGTGTGCAAAACCACCACGTACGAAATGCTAACTTTCCAAAGATGTCTGGACCTTCGTCTCCCTTTTTTATTCAGCAACGTTTGTAACTTTTGACCCACAAACCATTGAGCTATAAACATTTTCTTTAAATTTATACATCATGCAAAAAAGGCATGACAAAGTTGCAAATGCAGCAAATCCGAAATTGCATTGACGACGCTGAGGAATCGTATGATTCTAGTGCCTCTGATTATACTGCAGAGTAGTGGACTTCAAGACACACCAACACAGTGGTAAGGTAAATGTCTTAGCACACCAGTTTGCAGAACTCCTTGCAAGTTTGAAAAACAAGCATTGGCATAGCCAATAGGTCTCGCTTTTGGGACCTATATAAGTATTTAGTTATGCAGCACAATATCCTTGGTACAACAACATCAACTGTTGCATGGCTAAACACTTATAATGTCCCAAAGGCGAGACCTATTGGCTATGCCAATGCTTGTTCAATGCGTTTGATGCCAGCAGGTCACTCTGAAACACAGGATGATGTTCCGCTCCCACGTCAAGGAAGGATTGAAATGGAACATCCAGCTCTGCACGCGCTTCTGGTTGCTTTTTATCCTCGCCCTCAATTTGCATAACATTAGGAACCCTTCTCAGCCCTGGGCACTACAGAAAAACGCAATCAACGAGAAAGTGAGGCAACTGCTTCCTAAAATGGGGTCAACTGCAACAGCAACAAGGTGATGGATGCAATGCTTGAATTTATCCCAGCCACTGGCGATTGGTCAGGTAGATTCCAGTCTACGTTTCTTCGCCCACTATGCCACACTAGACAAAGGCCCACCTTATGCAAATCAGTACTAACCTTTCTCATGGGAACAGCCCCCCAAACTGCCAGGCCGAAAATGGTGCAGCAGAGGATGTGCCGCCACTGTGATATTTTTAAAATGCAATTCTTGTTTTAAATAAATAAGTCTTCTATTCCTAAACACTGAGGAATGTGTTATGGAGGGGCACACAAACACATATCAATAAATATTAACCAGAAACAATGAGAAAAATACTATTGTAGCAAAAGTACACCTCAATATAACAGAATAAATTGTGTCCCTATGTCGGTGGGTAGACAAGTAAAGAGCAGACCCAGTAACAAGTATGTGCTAAGTGTCAGAATTTCAACACTACTGTACGTGATTTTGAAATATTTACTTCAGAATATTCGGAGTAAACTACGTTTGTGAAATATAAACCAATACCAGCTAAAGCTATGATGCCCCAGCAGTTACTGAAGTGTAAAAAAAAAAAAGCACATTCTTTTGTATTCCATTTCATACTGTAAAGAGCGTTGTATATGTGTCATAAAGGAAAGACGCTAGACACGGCTTGTCCTACATATGCTACCACAATCACTGCCTCACCCCCCTCCAGCCCACCGCACTCCTGTGAGTGCAGCACTTCTCCCATGGCCCTTTGCGTCATCTCTTGCCTGCGATCGACATGTCAGCAAACAGTACTGTGCTATGACAATTAACATGACCCTTTCTACCCCACAACAACCAAGATGCTGAGCCACAGAAAAACAGTTCCCATAGTGACAACAGGCCAATAAGGGCCGGCTTTAAGGCAGTGCGACGGGTGCGGCTGCACTGGGCACTGACCAAGGAGAATGGGGGGCAATGACCTCAGAGAGGGCGCTGTTTGGCAATAACATATCCTTTAAAAGCATCTGCTGCAGATTTGCTAATGCTTCCAGGATTCTGGCAGTAATTAAAATGTCAGATACCTCTTGTGATTAATGTTCAGGCTAGACAGAGATGAAAGTTTTGTCTAGTGGCAGTTTTGACTCGCCATAAAGTAGCGCAGAGGGTTAACATGGCTGCTGCAAAGAACAGAACTGTTTTTTGTGTGAGTAGCTGAGCAGATTAGTAAATCCAGCCTACACCATCGCTTTAAAACAAGTGAAATGTATGTGAGAGAGAGGGGCTATGGAGAGATGAGGGGCACTTTTGCAGGGTGGCTGTGGGGGTATCCGAGGAGGAGGACAGAAGGGGTGCGACAAAAGAGAATGTCACACTGGGCGCCACCAGCACTAAAGCCGGCCCTGGGGCCAATGGTCCCAAAAAACCACTCTGATACTCGCAAGCAAAGAATCAGCAAATGTGTCATTATATGCAGCAAATGCCCAAAAACCATCTCTCCTCGGCAAAGCTCCTTCATTCCCTTTACCTCGATTTGGAAACACGTAAAATGCAATGTATGTATGTGCAACTGAGTCACGTGTACATATGTGCGATGTAAAATAATTGCTGCCATTGGGCGAGGCCTTCTAGCAATCTATACTATTATTATAAAGAGAGAACAGACACCTTTTGGCAAGGTAAACTCTGGAACCACAGCGCCAATCCACACACCCAATATATTGTTGTAATCCTCAGGGTGTGAAGATGGACATAGGCTGTATAAAATAAAATAAAACGTAAATTAAAAAATTTAAGTTTTAAAACAAAGTAGTCCCCTAAAACAAGCGCCTGCCGGGACGTAGCGCTAACAGTCACCTACACCTGCGTGATGACGACAGGCGGGGAGGAGCGGTGACGAGCGGCGACGTGCGGCGAGGAGTGGCGCGGCACCTCAGGTAAGGCGAGGCGGGAGGCGGGAGCCGGTCCAGGCAATGTCGGTGTGGGCGGGGGCCCCGGAGTGGGGGCTAAGTCTGGAGCGGAGGTAAGGCAGAGGTGGGAGGCGGGCGGCGGGAGGCGAGAGGCGGGCGGCGGGCAGCTGTATACGAGTGAACAGCTCTGGCAGTTACCCCTCATCCTCTCACCACATCCTCGCTTTGACAGGATGGCAAATCTTAGAGTGCACAAAGGTCCACCCTGGAGGGCTTTGTGAGCGCCTTCCCTATGCCCTCACATTCTTACTGGTATCTCCTTCAGAGCCCTCAAACATAATCTGGAGTGAGATATCTCCGAAGTCTGGTCATCCTTCGATTCCAGACAGGACTGTACTTCGGGGCGGGAGGGGGGCCGGCCGGGACGGGGGGGGCCCAGCCGGGACTAAGCAAATGCACAAAATGCAGCCCCCAGCTCCCTTCTGCCCACGGGCAACGCCGGGGCGGGCTGCTAGTACTGTAATAAATAAGTAGTATTTTCCCATTTACATATTTACAGTTCAGTAATGTAAGTTCAACCAGAACCCGGTTATACACAACACTGTTTTAGGGTAGATTGTGCTTGAGATGCGACTAGTCTAAAACCTCTGGGAAGGCTAGCTGATAGAGGAAATGAAGAGCGGGTTGTTAACTGGTAGAAAACAAACCATTCATAGAATGTCTACATGGTTTACTAACCTTATGAGGCTACCATTGCTGCGTACTTGTTTATTTACATAGTGCGGCAGGCTAGATCAATAATGCCAGGAAAGAAAACAACCCGTCATGTACCGTACAGTGAGTGAACGAACACGAACGCACACGCACGCACACACACACACACACAAGCGATCTGCTTAACAAAAGACAATTCAGAGAATCAAAACAAAGACTGAGGGCTTCCCAAGCCTGTAGTGCCCATCTCAGAGTTTCTTTTCCCTGGTAGGTCACAGACGCTCAGGTGCGACAACACAGCCGTGTATCCAGTTACCACGTTATGTCAATCGGCTGCCCTGGGAGCAGTGGCGACAAAACTGGCCAACAATCATCAGCAAACCCAAAAACTCAGCAACCGAACTGCAGCAAGGCGTCATTCATGAAGTTCAGGGAGGCGCTATGGATTGCAGCAGCGAGGAGTCCCTTGTATGGAGATGCGCCCGAAGCTATAAAAGCTGCAAAAGTGCTCCAATGAACTTGTACTTGTTTTGCTGCAGTGTTCTTATTGTTTTCGTTTTCGGTACCAAGCACTTTGTAAACAAGCATTGGCCGCGTGCGACCTCCCGCGAGAGGCGATCTGTGGTGGGGGAGGGGGAGAAGCGGGAGTTGTGCGCGCCCGAAAGTGAAACCGATCGCGATCAGGCACTGAAAGCTAGCGGCTGAGCGCGCGCTTGCGCGCGTAACCGCAAGCTGGTGGCCAGCCTCTGGTGGCACTTTTAAAAACCACTCACTAAATGTCTCGCCAGACAAGCGCATGCGCTGGATCTAGCGAGACCTAACAAGGAGAACCTTGCATATGTTTCAACTAGCAATTTCCTGCTAAATTACCAAAGTAGGAAATTAAGTAAAGAAAGCTACACACTTTGTTATTTCATCATTCGAGGGTGCCCTTCAGGGACAATTTGGCTCCAACAATTGTAAAATATATTTGAAAATAGTTCCTTTGCTATAAACTGTGTTCGGGGACTTGAAGCAACAAAAAGGGCATCAAAGATTAAGGATGCTTGCTCCTCTGATTGAGAGAGGACCGTGTGTGAAAACATTATTTGGAATGTGTCTGCTTAACTTAACACAATAGCACATAAGCCACTTCATATAACTTGGTCAATTGCACTATGCAAATCTAATTGAACTATCGGGCTTGACTGGAATTTTAAAATGGAAACAAGTGGCTGAAGATTTCCGTGAGGTATCTGTTTAACAAATGAAAATGTGGAGGCTGTGATGATAGGCTTCACAAACTGGAGTAGTTCCATCTTGTCATCTTTCTACCGGGTTTTCATTCATAACTGAATCCAATTCATGCCCATCAATAGCACCTGCCTTTCATGCATTGTCCAGATTTCTATAGGCTGCTACAAAAATCTACAAGCTGCACTGTTTGACTGGCGAAATGATGAACAATTAACCGAGTGGCACCTGTCAAATCTCCAGATTAGCACTGTTAAACTAACACACTGCTTAAAGAAGCAAAAACAATCAGTTTCTGGAGAACAGGCCACAAGATGACTTAAAGACACCGTTATGAAAAGTAAATAAAGGCATTTCACTGTAGGTATCTGCTCCCTTCCAAGGCTATTGTGTGTCTTGATGCAGCATAGAAAATACACTTCATCTATTGATTGATTGATAGGCTTTATTTCGATATAAAAATATCATAAAAGCGTGTACAAAAAATATAAAACACAGTGTTTAAAACAATCACTTTTCAAATATACAAAGGAAGAAAAACAATGGAAAAGAGTGTTAAAAGACAGGTAAAACAGGATTAAATTGATACTGCAAGCCTTCTTGCACGAATCAACCAACACCACTTTAAAATTTTTGACACGGAACAAACAATCAAGGTTGATGTGTCAGACATTAAAATTCGTAATGCGACTTTATAGTGACGGGTGCCTAAAAGTCTGCATACAGGTTTAAGTCATCTCCTCCTGGGTGCAGAATAATCCGGACATTCGAAGAGAATGTGGGCTACCAACAGCACGGGCAAAAGGGAGATATCTGATTAGGGGATTTCCAACGGGCAACTAATTCGCCTACTGGTAATATTCCCACTCTAAATTTAAAGTACAGGGTACGATCAAAAGGGATGGAAATCATGTCAAGGTAGGGTTCATAAGCCACCACGTCTTTAATCCCCAAAAAGGCTACAGTGGAATTGCAATGACTTGGATCTGAGAGTAGTTTAAAAGAGACCCAATCCCAATACAATTTCTTAATCACAGCTTTTGGAGGGGCAGATCTCGATGCGCAAGCCTCACCTAGCCCAATCTCCACTAGCAGCCATTTTACATCCCTCAACTATTTGATCTTAGACCAGCCTGTCATTGCCATTATCTCTAAAAGCGCTTCTGCATAGGAGGCTAATTCCGGCACCCGCCACAGCCGAGCCCAGAGAAGCAAGGGGCGAAGTTGCGCATGATCCTTGATAGATTTGCAGCCTAAGTCAAGGGACACAGGGACAGTTGGAGTGCTCGTCGGGAGAGCCATCAGATCTTTTAAAAATGTGCTCTCCGATTTTACAAGTACATCCAAATTACAAGTACCCCACAACTCGGCACTTAATCTATTGAGATGGCCAACACTATCCAGTTGTGTTTTTTAGGTCGAGCCTAGGCAGCGCTTGCGCTGTCTAGGAGATCTGTTGTATGATCTTTGTGGGCTCTGGAGCGTCGCCCCAGGACTTGTCGGCTTTCACTTTTTACTTTCTGCTTATGTATTTTTCACTGTGTTATTAGTAGCTACATGTGTGCCTTTTGTTTTGCTCTCTGCTTCACATTACTTTTCACTGCCTCGCTCCCTGATTTACACCAGTCTCTCTCCACCTCACCCTTTTCTTTCTCTGCCTCAATTGCTTCGCTCTTGTTCTCGCATTCACAGATGCCGGCCATGCTGTACGAATTGTGGATTACAATATATGTACACCTAGCGTGTACGTTACTTTTTAAATAAAACTGGGTCTGTGAAGGAAAATTGCCCTTAACAGGGATATTTCAGTGTTTTTACTGCACGTTAGTTAACCAACCTTTATTATGTAATATACTTGTTCGCCACATAAGATTTATATTAATATGGTTACAAATTAGATTATACATGCATCAAAAAACTTCCTTTGGTGAGAATCTATTTAGTTTTATTAAATATTCCGCACTTTTACCATGGCCACCACCGGCGGTCGTTCCAGTGGCGGCGGCTCCGCTAAGGCAGAGGAGTGTTGCCCCACTGCTCAGAAGGAAAATTAAAATGATAATAACGTGCGTTATTATCATTTTAGTTTTCCCATTGCAGTCAGTGGTTCTCAGGGCGGGGCGGTGCTGGACAGCGCAGGGGGAGGCGAGGTTTGCACTCCCTGAGTGCGCACGACTGCTGGGCCGGCCCGCTTGGGCTGGCCAAACAGTCATGCAAACTTTGCATCTTTCCCACCAGGCTGTAAAGCACAGCCTGATGAGAAACATGCCCTGCCTCCCATTCCCCGTCTGAGCGCCGATCCACGGCGCTCAGACCAAGCACAATGCTGCATTGCAATGTTGTGATTTGCTCATGGGAGCCTGGGAGTCCGGGTGCTTCCTGCTGATTCTTGCTGCCGGGCCCCACCCTACCACCTGGGTCCGGTAGCAGCCGCTACTGGATCGTTTATGTGAGGACTTTTGACTATGGGTTCTCTTTCTATGTTGATAACTTTAATATTGAACCAACTATTGAAACATGAACACATTTATGGGTGTTCCCAGTATCGTGTATGTGCCCCGAAAGTGTATCCTGACCTCGAGGGTAACTATTATACTTTCATGTTTTTAAGTTACATTGGTAAACCTTTTTTTGATATTTAGATATGCACAGTTTTGATTCAGTGAGATTTCAGGACTAGCTGCATTTTCATCATGTTTTTTCTAACGTTGGGGGTGGTAATTTTGGTTTGTAGTGTTTTGTGTATATTTTGTTTCAATGACTTGTGATGCTAATAGGCCCTTCTTTATATTAATAGCGCCTTGTTTGGACATGGATTTTCACACTACAGCGGTCTTTAGTGGCCTAAAAGCTGTGAGATAATGTGCATATTAATGTCAAAGCTTCCATGTTAAAGAACAGTAGATGTTGCAGCACCCAAATGAATGTGCTGCATGGCTAAATACTATAAGGTCCCAAAGGTGAGACTGATTGCATTGCAAATGCTTGTCCTTTTTAGTGCCTATTTATCCCTTCTGTTAAAAAGAAAACTGCAGAACCTGGGACGTGCATTTACCCCATGGCACCCAATGTATCACAAGTTAACCAACAAAGGGAGCAACTTTGCACTCCTAGATAAATCGCTTCAGCCTTGCTATCTAAGGGGCCCTAGAACATTGGAATGTTGGGAGCTTGAGGACAAGGGCAGTGCAGCCAGATTTAAACACTGGTATAAGGTCGCTGCTGTCAATTTTTCAACATCCTGATCACCATCCTCTGCCTTTTTCCACTCTCCTGCCTCTCAGAAGGATATGTGGAAATGTGCAAAGGCTGTGGATGGAAGGCAGGTTCCTCGTAACTCATACTATCAAAGAGATGCTGAAGAGTGGAAGGTGGAACCATCTTTAGGCCCTGTCCCTCCCTCTGGTTTTCCAAACTGAACCTGGTTGGGGTGGGCCGGGGTGAGGCTGGGGAGGCTTCATCCTCCCTACTTCTGACTGTTATGGTGTGTCTAGCACTAACAGCGAGCAGCAGGACCAGTGAAGGAAGAGATGTGAAAGCTTTCAAGAGCCATAGAGCGAAGAACATTAGTGTTCCGTCAGCTTATAGCTTGGGCCCTTGGCACTTGATGCCACATTACCCCCTCATATGTCCTCCTCTTCCCAGTCCTTACACAAGTGAGGCAATCCTGCCTCCCGACAGGCTAGTCTAAAACGCTAGTATTACTTTTATCTTCATTATATAAACTCCTGCCACCCATCGCCATGCCTGTTTGTTTTCCTGCCCGACGCGTAGTCAGAGCGTTGATGTTTTCTCTTCCGTGTTGCTATCCTGTTGATGGCCTTTCATAGCAGGCGTGGCTATGAAGCGGTAAGATTCTGTTTTATTTAAGCTTTTATTTGTGATTTCGACGTGGACCTTACCGGTGTTCCGATCGGTTGCGTCCCTACTCTGTCCTCTGAATGCGCTCCCCAAGCATGTGCTTGGCTGGGGCGGAGGAACTTTTCCTGGTCCTGGTGTTTGGTTGATGGGTTGTTCCGGTGCTGGGGGTTTCCAGCAGCGACAGGCTCCTGCGGCCATGTCTAATGTGTATTTTGCTGTAGCGGAGGCAGCGGGCTGTCTTTAGGCACTTCAAGTCTCGTTGGGGTTGAGACTTGATTGCTGGGAGACGGTATTTAGGGGGAGTTGCTGCGCACTTCCTTTGTGCTCTGTTGGTTCCTCTTGGTGTAGGTGCTTTTCTGCCTTTGCCATGGGGAATGAGGATTCTTTCCCGGTGCCTGCCAAGTCTCTTTCTGAGAGAAATAATGTACAGGACCTGCAGTAGGATGACCTGTTGCAAATTTCCAGGTCTGATGTGTAAGATTTAATTAATTCAGCTGTTCAGGCTGCGCTACTGGAGCCTATGGCCCAAAAATCAAAAGTAGAGGAGGATGAATACATGGATAATTCCCCTAAGGACAAATATATCCAGGGTAACATTTTTTCGGACATGTTGGCCCATATTCGTGAGGTCCTGGGGTTTGATCTTAAGTCTTTGTTGGATGATGGCTTTTACTCCCAGTATAGCACCTCGGTGGTGGATGACTTGCCCTTGCATGATGTCATTAAGGATATTCTTGCTAAGGAATGGCTTGAGGTCGACAATCAGGGGAATCCTCGCTTTTTGGGCAAGATGTATCGCTCGGCTGAGTTTGATGTCTAGTTTCCTCAGGTTCCTAAAGCCAATTCTATTTTGTCCTCGATGGCTTCTTCCTCTTCTTTGTCTTCAGAGCAGGCTTTCCTTTCTGATTCAGTTGAACGGAAAGTGGAGACTGCCTTGAAACGTTCTTATGCTGCCTCTCATTTTGGGATTTGGGCTAGCACTTAATCTGCCTATGCCTCACAGGTCGTTATTAAGGATTTCGAGAAGTTATTTGACTGTCTTCAGGATCAGGGAAATCCTACTCCTATCTTGGCGCAGATGGAGTTTCTGTCCGATGTGACCTTTGATACACTGTGGGCCTTCTCCTTGGCTGCTGTGGCAGCTGGCTGGTCGTAGGTCTCTGTGGACAAAGCCTAGGTGTCTTGAAGCTGCTCAGAAGGCCTTGATTCATAAACTGCCTTTTGAGGGTCCCAGGCTTTTTGGGAACTATTTGCACACTATGGTGCAGTGGTCTGCTGAGTTAAAGAAGTTGTTAAAGCCTTTTCAGAGTGTGCAGAAGAAGAAATCCTTTTTCCATAAGCAGGGGTTTCAGGGTGTTCGCTCCTCTTCTCAGCCCTTTCGTGGAAGGACTCGTGGTCGGAGGGCTGTATTCCATTATAAGTCCAGACCTCAGCAGCAGCACCCCAGGGTGCTGGACAATAGTGACTGTGCCAAGGTGGGGGCTTGCCTTTATTTGTTCCTGGATCATTGCTCACCTCTGATTCCGGACCAGTGGGTCCTGTCAGTCATCAATCAGGTTACCAGATTCCGTTCCAGTGCCCTCCCCCTCGTACTTGTTATCGGGTTACCCCATTGTCAAAAGACCTCATACAGAGGTCTGCTATGTTATAAGGAGTGGAATAATTGCAGGCAAAGGGTGCTGTTCTCCTGGTTCCGGAGGCGGAAAGGGGTCTGGGTTTCTATTAAACACTCTTTTTGGTCCCAAAACCCGATGGTTTGTTCCGCCCAATTCTGAATCTCAAGGCTCTGAACAAATTGGTGTTGCTGGATCATTTTCAGATGACCACCTTGCAGTCCGTCGTTCCCCTCATCCAGGAGGGCAACTTTCTGGCTTCTCTGGACTTAAAAGACGCCTATTTTCCACGTCCCTGTCCATCCTGTAAGCCAGAATGTTCCTGAGGTTTGCAGTAAATGGGGTCCATTACCAGTGTCAGTTGTTCCCTTTTGCTCTCTCTACTGCTCCCCGGACTTTAACCAAGGTATTGGCTCCTGCTGTGGGGGTTTTGCAGCTTCAGGGTTTCTCAGTGTTTCCCTAATTTGATGATTGTTTGATCTCTGCTTACTCCCTTCCTAAGGCTCTTCTGGCATTGGAGGAAACCATGGCCATGTTCCAGGGTCTGGGGTTTAGGCTGAATCTGGCGACGTCTCATCTGGTCCCTGTTCTGAGACTGCAGTTTATCGGGGGACTCTTCGACACCTTGTTGGGGGCGGTGTTTCTCCTTCCTACTCATATCTCTTCCATGCAGCTTCTTCTGTGGGTCCTGCTGAGTGGCCTTTCTGCTCCTGCTCTGGTTTGGTTGCGGGTCCAGGGGCAAATCTGTTGGTTTGTACTGACAATCAGGTGGCTCGCTATTACTTGAACCGCGTGCACGTCTCTGAATCTGCTGGCTTCCATAATTTATGCCTGGGCGGAGTCTCACCTGTTGGCATTGAGGGCTGTTTACATTCAGGGTCACCTGGACTTTCATATGGACAGCTTGAGCCGCAACCTTCCATCCACGGTTCAGTTCCATCTGTCTGTTCCCCTGTTCCGCGACCGTTGTCTTCAGTTTGGGACGCCCTAGATCGACCTATTTGCTTCCCTGAACATTTCCCTTCTCCCTCGGTTCTGGTTTGTCCTGAGGCATGGGCAGTGGATGCTCTCTCGTTTCCTTGGACCCCGGGCCTTCTGTAGGCTTTCCCGCTGATTCCCTTCCTCCCTAGGGTGCTGCAGAATATTCGGGTGTAGAAGGTGTCGATTTTCTTGATTGCTCCTTTTTGGCCTCGCCGCCTTTGGTTCCCACTGTTGATGCAGCTGGCTGGGGGCGTGTTTGTCCGGCTTCCCATATTCCCGTCTCCTCTTCACTTCCCACTTCTGTCTTTGCCTCGTCTTCGTCAGTTAAAACAGACAGCCTGGCTCTTGAACATTTGACTTTGGAGTCTTTTGGTTGTTCTTCCTTGGTGGCCTGCGATATCCAGCTTTCCCATAGGCCTTCTACCCTTAAGTAAGCATTGGGTTTCTTTTGTCAATTGGTGCTCTACGCAGGGCGTGGATCCTGTGGTTGGTGATCCGGCCTCTATTTTTTAGTTTAGATAGGTTTATGAAAGAGCTTTCCCCTTCTACTTTGTCGGCTCTGTGGGCTGTGGTTCAGGCATGTAGGGGCCCAGGGGCATCCTAGGAGGCGATTGCTCCTTTGATGAGTTGGCTCCTGCTGGGTTTCCAGCTTTGTCATCCGCTCACTCCTGTAATTGTGCGCTCTTGGGATTTGCCAACTGTTCTGAGCAGTCTGCAGTTGCCCCCTTTTGAACCTTTGCTGGTGGTAGATTTGTTGTGGTTGTCTGCTAAAATTGCTTTTCTGTTGGCCATCACCTCTGCTAGGCGGTTGGGTGAGTTGGGTGCTTTGCTTGTTTCTCTTCCTTATTTGCAGTTCTTGCATGACAGGGTGGTTTGGCGGCTTGACCCGGCCTTTCTCCTTAAAGTTTCCTCCAAGTTCCATTTGCAGCAGGAGGTGCTTCTTTCTGATTTTCCTGGGGAGGCGGAAGTGCTTGTTCATTCTACCTTGGATGTTTGCAGAGCCCTTCAGGTTTACATGTTTCTCCTGCCGCCCAGTTTGTCTCCTTTGATGGGGTGGCCAAGGGGAAGAAGGTGTCTACTCCCATTATCAGTCAGTGGATGCGTTTGACGGTTTGCCAGTCCTATATGTCTGTGGGTTTGCCTCCTCCGGCTCAGGTTCAGTGGTGTTCAATGCGTTCTGTGTCCGCTTCCTGGGCTGAGGCGGCTGGGGTTTCTATCCAGGATATTTGTAGGGTGGCTACTTGGCAGTCCCATCATGCTTTTGTCTGTCATTATCACCTTGATGTCTTGCATGCCTCTGTGGACAATTTCGCTGTTGGCGTTATGAACCCTGCTGTGTCTTAATAATTTTTTTGATTCAATATTTTGTACTTTTGCATGGATCCCTGGTTCATGCGTTTTTCTTCATGTTTTTCTGCATGTGAGGTCCTCACTTTTGAAAGGACTGGGACGAGGAAGACATCTGAGGGGGTAGTGTTCCGTTTTTACCGGTAATCTTCATTACCCCAATTAAGGTCATCCTCTTCCCAGTCCTGTTCCCCCCTCCCTCCCGCTGTGTTTGTGTCTGGACTTGTTGATAACAGGCATTTCGATGGGTGGGTGGGGCTTATATAATGAAGATAAAAGAAAGAGTAGCATTTTAGACTAGCCTGTCGGAAGGCAGGATGGCCTCACTTGTGTAGGGACTGGAACGAGGAGGACATATGAGGGGGTAATGCTTTGTTACTTACCAGTAATCTATATTACCCAAATTAAGGTCCTCCTCTTCCCAGTCCTGTTCCCTCCCTCCCTCCTGCTGCGTTTGTGTCTGGACTTAGTGAAAACAGGCAAGGCTGTGGGTGGGTGGGGTTTATATAATAAAGAGAAAAGAAATACTAGCGTTTTAGACTAGCCTGTTGGGAGGCAGGATTGCCTAATTTGTGTAAGGACTGGGATGATGAGGACCTTAATCGGGGTAATGAAGATTACCGGTAAGTAACAAAACGTTACACAAGGGTATGAAAAGGGAGGAAATGTGCTCCAGCAGTGCTTTATTTAGGCCACTGTACCACACTGTTAGGGACTAATGCAAAGGAGTTCTTCGACGTGGCTGTCTGCAGCGTTATCCCCTGCGGATTAACACAAATCAGAAAGGAGGTTGGAAATGATCCAAAGTAAGGCCAGCCTTTAGGTGGTGTTACCCTCGACAGCTTTGGAGGGAGGTCTGGACGAGTCTGTATGAAACCTGTTCACTTACCAGAGTGCACTGGGAAGCCCTGCAGTGGGAGTGGGTGCACCAGGCTACTCCATTTCACTGTTCTAAAAATCACCAGCATCATTGTAAAAAATGAATAATTTTACAGGCAGGCCGAGTGGAGATGAATTTTCAGTTTCAAACTCTCCAACACTGCCCAGTGGAAAAATATTGCTACCTGCCCTGTTTATCATGTGACCAGAAGCTAATGGCTCCAAGTGCCTCTAGATTTTATTTCTCTGACATTCTAGGAAAGTGAATGTCCTCAGCAACCCAGCACAAAAAAGTGGGTGGCTTTTTCTATAAAGATCACTCACTGGAAAAACCAACTGTCAGCTCTGTATAACTTCAAGGGAATTATGTCCCCTAAATAAATCCCTTACCATTATCACAGATAAAGGACCCAGTCACTAGTATTGACCGGAATGTCACATGATGGCCAAAATCTCCACATACAATACCTGAACATTTTGAGTTAAACCCCAGGGAATGGGCAACATCTCTGTGGGCCCGTAATTACAGGGTGTAATTCAGCATGAAACTCCCCATACTGTGGGGTTTATTACAGACACTTACCAGGTGCTTTGCGCAGGTGGTAAATGTCTGCAGGAGTACTGTGCAGGAAAGGTGGAGGGGTTGAATGGGAGAGAGGAAAAGGAAAAGTGTCACCTGGCACGAGAGAGCATGCTGGCACCTCTGCAACCTTTCTCCACGCTCTCTGGATCCCTGCAGGCTTCATTTATGCTTTCCTGAACCTTAGTAGGCTTCACATACCTCCCCCCAAGACACTTGAGGTTACCCAATTAGTTCAGCAAATCCCCAGTGTGCTCCACATACGTTCTCTGAGCCCTGCAGATTTCCTGTGGCTCCCCCTGTGTTTCATCAGGCTTGGCAGTTTGAGCAGATCACAAGCAGGCTTCCCACAGATTCCTCCGAGCCCCAATAAGCTTTCCATCTGTTTCCCCTAAGGTTCATCAGGCTTTCCATAGTTTTCTCCAAGGTTTCTGGCAACCTCAGCAGGCTTCCCATATGTAATAATGGAACCTCAAAAGGCTACCCATAGATACCCTTGAGTCCGGGCAGGCTTCGCTGGGTTAACCTTAGCCCCAATAGCCTTCTTAAAACATTCTTCTGAACACCAGCAGGCGTGCCGTAATTTTCCACAAGTCAGAGGTGGCCTGAGTCCCATGAGGCTTCCTAAAAGTTCCTCCTGAACAGCCAGCTGTGTTCTCAATGGGAAGTATCTATTTTACAATTCACTCCACATCACTTTTCTAACACTAAAAGTCACTTACTTGTCCCACCCAATGTCATGCATCATCTCTCACAGCTCGTCATTAGTCTGCCAGAGTATCACACATTTTAGGTCTAGCCAAGGGACCGTTTTAGGTAGTAGAGCTGCTAGGCTATTAACATCATGCCTCAAGTGAAGGCAGATTCATAAGTGCACCATAGTGATTCAAGGCATAGGTGGTATCCGATCATGAAAAGACGGAAGAATGTTAGACAAATCCCTCAACTTTACCAGTATTGAAGATACTACAGAGTATAAATATCTAGGAGTCAAAATCGACAATGGCAACCAGTTTACTACTCAGAAAGCTAGCATTAGAGGTAAAGTAATTGCTATAGCAATTTCTCGAAAAGTATTAAACAGTAAACTTACCAGTCCATCTCTTCTGCCCCTGTCACAAGTAATACGAGCCAAGCTCCTGCCCACAATTACTTATGGGAGTGAAGTTCAGAGAGGCAGAGATGCAGTGACTTTGGATAAACTGTGACAGCTGCATATAGGATTATCTTTAGCCTGCCAAAACATACCTCCCCGGCTCAAATTAGGCTAGAGTTTGGTGGCCAGAAACAGTTTCTGTCAAGACAGGGGGCGTACATAACCGCCTGGGACAAAGTCTGGAAAGCCAAAAAATGAACCTTAAACGACCATTTATGGTCGGAATTAGAGCGAAACCCAGTCTCACCATCCTCTAAGTATCTGAAAAACAGCCTGGCGAACCTAGACTTGCAACAGCTCTGGAATACCCCTACCAACCATACAACGGTTAAAAAGTTAGTAAAGAAAACAATTAAACATCTTTCATGGACTGAAGACCAGGCGCCTCTTGCTACAAGGTCACATGGATGGATAACCCTAAACTCCTACTCCATACAAGGACAACAGAGCTATCTTGACTTAGGATACTCAAAAACTACAAAGTTGAAGTTTTTAAAGTATAGATTGGGCCTGTTACCTTGTATCTGCCATTTTCCACACTGGTTTAAGGATAAGGCGGAATCCCTCTGTCGCTTATGTGGCATGGCGCCTGAGGATATGCCGCATCTGTTGTGTTCCTGCGACAAAATGCTTGAGGAACGGAAACGTTTGTTAAAATTTCAATTTACCAGCGAGGAATACGCTTACGAAGACATGCAGTTCTTGCTTGCTTTGCACTCAACGACCCGCAGTTGGGTGCAAAACTGTAGTTTTGTGAAGTTTATGAAGGTAGTGGAAAAGAAGATGTCGAAACTTGACCTTTCATTAACTCTCAGATAACATTAAAAATATAAGTGGACTCTCATTTAATAATGATCGTCTAAAAAAGTATACATTTTACGATTTTAAATGGGAAATCTGAAACAGAATATATATAATTTTATTTATGCAGATGCAATTTTATGCTTACAGTGAGAAATGTATTGGGTATAAATGTAATTTTAAATGGTCGTATTGCAATGGTTTTAATTAACTATGCAAATAAAATGTACTTACTTACTTATAACTTTACCAGAAGTTATATGAAACAGAGAACCCCACACCAGGCCAGATAACAGAATAACTAAGGACCATTAGGTTGAGCTCACCATCCCATGAGCAGAGAGAGGACCTGGACCGCCCCAGTGGAAAAGAAAAAGTTATAAAGGCAGTAAGCCCTTAAGATTTTAAAAGCACCAGTGCCAGATGGGTGAATGCTCTCTTTTTACAATGTTTACTAGTCGAAAACCCTCGACCTGATGACAAGTCTCATCAGTTCATTTACCTCAATAGCTGGAGTGACAGAAGCCAAAATTCCCTTCATATTGAAAGCAGGAAACAACAGGGAGGAATGTGGGTTGTATAGGCAAGTCTCACTCCTCAATGTGGCAGTGAAAATCTTCAGAGTTTTTGGTAAATAGCCACAGCTGAAAGACCCGAGCCAATCCGGCTTCCTGGATGTTATGCAAAAACACCAAAAAAGGTAGCTCACCTAATGCATGCAGCTCCTCGACTCAAGATAGAGAGAGTGCCTCTATCCATAGATGCTGAAAAAGCATGCATTAGGGTGGGGTGAAGGTTCCTATGGGGAAGTACTGTTTTTTGTGTAACATTCATGACAAGGTCCAAGCACCAACTGCGAAAATCTGGTTGGACGATCAGGACTCTGGAGCAATAAAGATAGGCAGGGGATGGATCAGGGGTATGCGCTGTCTCATATGCTCTTCACCCTCAGTATAGAGTCATGAGCTCAAAATATCCATGCCAATCAGATGTTCACAGGTGGCTTATACTCGAATTCGATCAAGCTTACATTCTTTGCAGATGTTGTCCTAGTGTTGGTGATGGACTTGCGTATTTCCTTCCCAGCACTGATGGGGCTAGACATTTTTAATGAAATCTCAGTTTATAAAGTCAAATTGGCAAAATCGGAGGTGCTTATCCTCAGGGCCTCCGGCACCGTACACAGTATGCAAAGGTGCGTGCCCGTCAAATGAACCTCCAAGATGATCAGATACTTGGGGATAGTTATTCTCTTCCACAGGAAGGATTTATTCTCGTTGAACTACCCTTCACTGTTACACTCTATGAAGGTCGAGTCATAGAGCTGACATATAATAAACACCTGTTATGGTTGAGTAGCGTAGCATTGATTAAGATGACTGTCTTGCTGAGGGCTCTGTTACCGTCTCATTCTTTCCCCATAATCACTGATGCTCCTAGAACACTTGCAGAAAGCAAGTTTTAATTGTATTGGAGGGGGAAAGAAGGTTGATTGTAGACACATGAAAAACTAGAAAAAGTACCAGGGAGTCATAAAGAAACCACGAAGCTACTTTGAAAACCACAAAACCCAATACTGTGTGATAGTTAAAGTGACGTGACTATGTGTCATTCTGCACTCAAAATTCCTTCTTGGAAAAAAGTGCCCATCAGTTCCCGCCTGATTCCACCCTACATCATTTGGGCTCTCCTTACCCAGGAGAAAATGCAGTATATCTATCAGTGTGGTAGTGATAGATTGACTTCAGAAAATGTCTCTGGTAGGAGTGTCAGAGTATTAATGTGGGTTACTGAAATACAGTGCCAAATTAAATATGTGAAAAATTGTGATGTTAAAATTGGGTAGCTATTGAGTGGATGTAAACAATTTTAATCAGTTCCCTCAAAACTCCCAATATTAAAATGTGAAAAAGCAAACAGATTTAACATAATATCTGTTTATACAGTATGGTCAACATGTTTCAGCAAATGTGACTTGATATGTCACTGCTTTCATCAGGACCTTGATTTTATTGGCTACTGTGTGAGAAATAAAGGAAAAATATCACCTGTATATTTTTCAACTTCGTTCAATCTTCTCCACTCAATTTGGTATGAGGAAAAGCATCACCCCACCTGGCCGCTGCTCAGGTAAGAATTGGCTTGGTAGTTTGGTTTGTCCTGTTCCCATCATGTACTGGGACAGGAACAGACTAATTTGCATATAGCCAGGTTCTGAGCTGGGATGGTGCAGTGAGCTAAAAAACGGTGTTGGATCTAGCCCTGATCTCTTGACTGGGTGAGAGTATTCTGCTTAATTCAGAAACTCTGTCCATCACCACCCCTTGTTGTTAAATATTTTGTCCACCATAAGCGTGGAAGGGTATACTCAGATGTGAGTCCCTTGCTCATTGCACCATCAGGATTCAAGCAAGCCGGGCCGAAGACGGCTGTAATGCCAGAAACCGGTCCCCGGAAGCTTGTTTCCTTCCCAGTGTAAGAATTGGCTTGGTAGTTTGGTTTGTCCTGTTCCCATCATGTACTGGGACAGGAACAGACTAATTTGCATATAGCCAGGTTCTGAGCTGGGATGGTGCAGTGAGCTAAAAAACGGTGTTGGATCTAGCCCTGATCTCTTGACTGGGTGAGAGTATTCTGCTTAATTCAGAAACTCTGTCCATCACCACCCCTTGTTGTTAAATATTTTGTCCACCATAAGCGTGGAAGGGTATACTCAGATGTGAGTCCCTTGCTCATTGCACCATCAGGATTCAAGCAAGCCGGGCCGAAGACGGCTGTAATGCCAGAAACCGGTCCCAGGAAGCTTGTTTCCTTCCCAGTGTAAGAATTGGCTTGATAGTTTGGTTTGTCCTGTTCCCATCATGTACTGGGACAGGAACAGACTAATTTGCATATAGCCAGGTTCTGAGCTGGGATGGTGCAGTGAGCTAAAAAACGGTGTTGGATCTAGCCCTGATCTCTTGCCTGGGTGAGAGTATTCTGCTTAATTCAGAAACTCTGTCCATCACCACCCCTTGTTGTTAAATATGCTCAGGTAAGAGGAGCACCGCTCTTCCTGTCGGTACACCAGACGTCCCTCTGTGCAATCTGGGGGGGCTTGTAGACACACCCTGAAGGCTGCCGGCTTGGGAGTTTTGGGGCTCCTTCATCTAACCACATACTACAGAGCCTCTTAGGTATGCTACATGTGGTAGAAGTAGAGAGAGGAAACTTTAAACTGTATTGGACCATATGCTAATGGGACACTCCATATAGGAGCTGCCATGGATTAGGGAAAAAGATACAATACAGACAGTTAGAGGAGCCACAGAGAAATGCAGGGTAGCATGGAACACAGACACGAGCGCATAACTTCTTTCCAGACATTGCTCGTCAATCTTAGGCGAGCATGGATGAACTTGAATGGGAGGGCCAAAGATCTCTTTCAGTACTCAGTGTGCACACAGCTAATGAACGAAGCCAGAGTAGGAATGCAAAAACTGTTTTAGGATGTAAACCTGTGCACACACATGCTTGCGGCCACCTTGAAATGGTTTTAACAAAACCAGAACAAAAATCATTGCAAGATGGCAGCTGGAGCGTGCTGTTGCTTGCTTATGCATGTCTGCTATCTGGTAATATTTTTTTTGCTACACTTTGACAGAAACTACTCATGAATCCATTCACATGCATTACGTATGCCAATGAAAGCAAACAGTTTTCAATTCAATCTAAAATACATTATATTTGTATATTGTGTGATCCAATTTTTTATTTGACACGAACATTTTTAAATTAATGTGGGCAGCAATCAAGTTATGAGGCTTATGCCAAACACTGAGAAGTGAAACGTATGAGGAACAGTTTTGAGGAAGGATCTACTCGCCCCTTGTTGACAGTGTTCCATAAACATAATTTATCCTTTTTGACTATATCGCCCTGTGCATTTTTTCCTTCTAATTTCCATAGGATGAAGAAGAAGATCCCCTGACGGAGGTAAAAGGCAAACTTGAAACGCTTTGCCATATCATGACACTTCATGACATTCCATTCCATAACATTCATTATTTACTTCATTTTACTACTTTTACCTTCATCTCTTGAATGTATCGAATTTCCTAGAAGAATTGCATGTCTGTCAGTTACTATGTATTTCTCATCATGAATTTGGAATTTGAATCCTTTTTTCACTAACTCCAAGTAGCACATTAATGTTAATTATTGTGTCGTTATATTTTCTCTATATTCTTACCACCTACATAAGGATAATAGCACTAATATCAAAAGGTTTGCAAATCACCGATTCACAGAGGCGATCTGCAAATTACTTGTAGGGCAGTTGGGCTACACAGTGCTACACAGCCAACCAGTCCTATTGCCGTCCTGCACTTCAATCAATCACTCAGTAGATTTGTATAGCACTTATTGTCACCCGTGATGGTATCCAGGCGCTGTCAGGGTCCCGCTGATTAGCCGAAAACCCAGGTCAAGAGACCTCTGCATCAACTACATCAGATGCGGGGGTTAGCGTTAGAGAAAGGGATTTAAAGCAGAGGTGTCTGGTGGGCTGATGGAAGTTCAGGCGCTGGTTTAACTGGCATCTTTTCCTGTTTTAAATGCCATTTGAGTGATCCGCATTTTCTATGGCTGATGCTCTATAGTCCTACATGTGCCTTTCCTGATCAAGGCACCTCTTTCACCAAAACATGCGTAGTGTAAGAATAATGCACAACAATTAAGGCCACAATTTTTGTGATCAGCTATTTTGTGACACTAACATTAACACTAACATTAATTTTAAGAAATAATGCTCATCCAAGATCTTGGATTATTGTTACCCGGATTTGGAATAAAAAGGTCAGATCTACTAATTACAAGCATAACATTGTGATGTTGTATTGTCGTGTGCATGTGTGACTGTATGGAGATGTGATTGTTGATACATATGTGACAGTAATTCTATATTTTGTATATTATGTATTGATTTTTAAATAGATGCTGTCAAATCAATAATAAACAGGATTGATCTTTTTTTATAATTAAGTTGTTTGGCCCATTTATATAGTAATCACATACCGTTTTGTTGTGTATAGTTGCTCAGGGGTATTTTGTTCCCAAAAATCAATACCTCTGTCTTTTCTGAGTTGAGCTTCAGGCCATTGTCCTTCATCCAGTTGACGACGTCTGTCATGCAGTTGTGGAAGTTGGTCTTGGTGTAGGTGGCCTCTTTGGCGATGAAGAGTATGAGTTGAGTGTTGTCGGCGTATGATATGATATTGAGTCTGGATTTTGGAGTTGCTGGTCAGAGGTGTCATATAAGTGTTGAAGAGGGTGGGGCTGAGCGCGAATCCTTGGGGAACTCACAGATTATTTTCTTGGGTTCGAAGGTGAAGGGGGGAAGGTGGACTTTTTGTGTTTTTTCATTGGTGGGGAAAAAGGCAGTCCATCTGAGCGCGGCTCCTTGGATGTCTATGTTGTGCAGCCTTGTAATGAGTGTGTGGTGGGAGACTGTATCGAAGGCTGACAAAAGGTTTAGGAGGCTCATAGCTGCCATCTCTCCTCAGTTGAGTAGGGCTTTGATGTTGTTGGTAGCCGTGATGAGGGCTGTTTCGGTGCTTTTGTTGCTGAGGAATCCGGATTGGGAGGAGTCGTGTAGAAGGTTCCATACTCGAAGTGATGAGAGTTTTTGATTGATGGCTTTTTCTAATACTTTGGCCAGGAACGGGAGCAGGGAGATCAGTCGGTAGTTGTTGAGTTTGCTGGGGTCTGCAGATGATTTCTTTAGTAGTGCACTGACTTCTGCATGTTTTCAGTCCTCGGGGAAGGTGTCTATAGCAGTTGAGGGGGTGAACAAGGGGGTGAGTACGTGGCTGATTCTGGCTTCACCTAGGTTGAAGATGTGGTGAGCGCATGGGACAGTTGGGGACCCTGAGTGAAAAGAGTTCCTGATGGAGGCAGTGTCCTGTGGGGCGAGCGAGATCCATTTGGTTAGTTGGCTGTCTGGGGTGGTAGCGGAGTCGTTGTGTTGCTTGAAAAAGTTGGTGGCCTTGGGCTGGGGTTTGAAGTTTCTGTAGATGTTGGCAATCTTGTCACAGAAGAAGTTTGCAAGATTATCGTAGAGTTCCTGTGAGGGGATAATATTGTTTGTTGCAGCTTAGGAACTGGGGAATTCTTTGACAATGTTGAAGAGTTCTTTGCTGGTATTGGAGCTTGATTCAATATGTGAGGCTAAGGCCTTTTACCTTCACTTCTCTCAACTGTTTGTGGTAGAGGTGAGCGATGTTTGGATGTGGTCTTGTTGATTATGTCCTTGCTGGTGTGCCATCACTTTTCCAGTTGTTTCCAGTGTCGTTTAGCGGTTATGAGATCTTCAGTGTGCCAACTAGCCTGCTTGGTGGACCTACTGTGGGTGCTGTTGCCGATGGGAGCAACGCTGTCATGCAGTTGGTGATCCAGTTGTTGAGGTTTCTGACGTTCTGGTCTAGGTTCTTGGAGGAGCTGGGGTGGGTGATGTTGAGCGCATTGATCCATGTGTCCTTTGAGATTTTGCTCCAACTGTGGTGAGGGTTGTTGGGCAGACTGGAGGAAGAGGTCCGTGAGCTGGTGATTTTGAAGTGAACAATGGAGTGGTCGGTCCAGGTGAGTTCCATGGTGTGGCTGTACCTGATGCCCTCGCTGGAGCTGAAGATGGGGTCTAGCGTGAGGCCTGTGGTGTGCGTGGTGTTGTGGACGATTTGAGTGAGTTTGATGTTGTTTATTCTGTTGAGGAGGTTGGTAGTATTGATGTCATTGTGTTAGTCAAGATATAATTTGAGGTTGCTGAGGAAAATGTAGTTACTGGAGTCTATGGCAATGCGGACGATGAAGTCGCTGATGAAGTTGCATCAGGCTGGACTTGGTCCTGGAGAATAGTAGGCGCGGCTGCTCTAATGGTGGTTTCGTTGTCTGTTTGCAGTCGGAAGTTGAGGTGGCTGAGGTGATGCCGTCATTGTGGTGGTGCTTTGAATGGATTCCTCCAGCCAGGCTTGTTAATGCAGTAGCGGTTTGTGATCTTGTATTTTTATTTATTTATTTATTTATTTATTTATTTAGAGTTTTGTATAGCGCGAACAAGACCCTTGGGTATCAGAGCGCTTCACATTACATGAGGTAGTTATAGCCTGTATAGTTGTAGTAACTTTCACCACATTATGAGGTAGGTACATATATGGCACATAGAGTGAGAATATCAGAACACATTTCTACAAAGAATGTCAACATAAAGTAAGAACCACGGTATAGTACATAGCACAATATAATGTGTGACTGAATCCCACTGATCCTGATTGTTTATTTTCTGAGTCTGATTCAGATCCAGTCATTGAACATGCATTCTGACTTCCATGTTTTGACTATGAAAGGAATTTACTCATTAGGAAGATCTTAGTTTCCCTCTTAAAGGATATAGTGTTTTCAATCTTTCTAATGTTTGAAGGAAGTGAAATGCCTTCAAGTGTGGCGAAATATGGTCAAATTTCCTTGATCCAGTGATCAGTCTTGCGGCTGCATTGAGACATGCCTTCAGAGGTGCTGTTGAAATTTTTGGTAGCCCTGCTAGCGTCGTACATCCATATTCAATCCTCGCGATAACTAGAGACTGAACTGGCAGTTTGAGGTCTGCTTTGGATATGAATGGTTTCACTTTTCTGATGTAGTTCAGATGGTAGCGGGCGCTTTTTGCCATTGAGTTGATATGGGATTTCATGTTTAATTTCTCATCTAGTGTGATTCCTAGTGATTTCGCTGAGCCCACTAGGGTAGGGGTGCAATTTAAAGCTGTGATCATATTGGTCCATTCATTCACATCTGTGTGTTTCTTTGGTGGGGATATAAGTAAGAATTCTGTTTTTTATGTTTAAAGTATTTTATTGAAAGGATACAAAGAACAAAAGAAAGACATTCAGCCAATGACATCATGCTGCAGTCCCGGGAGCCCATCACCAAAAAAATGCCACTTGTCCCCTAAGTGCGGTGGAGGCTGCGTAGGCTCCTCGTCCATCAACATTACATCAGATAACACCCTGAGGTAGAGATAAAATGTCCATGCCCTTCCCTTTTTATGTTTAAAGCATTTTAACAACTCCTTCCCCCCCCGCCCCTTCCCCCTACCCTGTCCAGCGCTGTGTACTATAGAACCCAGGCTCCGTCTCGACCAATCCCACCCCCCCTCACCTCACTCGGTAGGTCACACTCTCAACCCCCCCCCATTCGGATAGAACATCACAACGGTGGCGTAAGCCTCATCAATCTCAAATACCTTGGGCAAGTGATTTCCTTGAATTCCGCAGCTAATAGTGTGTGGAAAGGTTGCCATAGCTCCTCAAAGCTGTCCACGTCCCCGGCCAGTGTGAGTGAGAGCTTCTCCATCCCCAGAACATGCCACAGCCTGTGTAGCCAACCAGTATGAGAAGGAGCGGTCGGCGTGCGCCAGTGTATGAGGATGTTCTGAACAGCAGAACCCAACATAATTGCGATCTGTCTCCCCCTTCTCGATTTCAACGGGTACATCAAACCATTAGGGAGGCCTAGCAGGGTGTATGCCGGAAATCGGGGTAGTTCTACTTCAAAGCATGTGTCTACCTCTTCAATCACTCCCGACCAGTATGCCTGCAACACTGGGCAGTCCCAGAGGATGTGTGTCAATGTGCCTACCTGCCCACAATTGCGCCAGCATTTGTCATCTATAAGCCGATTCATCTCATGCAATCGTTCCGGTGTGTGATACCAATAAGTGGAGACGTTGGTAAAGGTTTCGGTGAGACCTACATGGTAAGCGGAATGTCGTGCCCTGTATGAGATTTGTTCCCATTCCTTGTGACTTAATGTTCTCCCTAGTTCTCTATCCCAGCGAGCCCTACCAGGAATATGGAAATGGGAGGACGGGAGCTGTAGCATCTTATAGAGGTCGGTTATGAGTTTCGAGTCTGAAGTGCGTGTCGCCAGCCACCGTTCATACGGTAGCAGCCTTCTGTCTGCTGATTCTCTAACTTGCGGCTGCAAGGCCCAGTGTCGAACCTGCCAGTACCTCATACGGTCCGTTTCGGTCATCTGATAACTTTCCTTAAAGCTCTGGAAGGGGATTATCCCCTCTTCTGTGTACATGTGGAAAAGCGCTCTGCAGCCCCTCTCCCTCCAGTGCGAGAAGGCTCTGGGTTCAGTCCCCGGTGTAAAGTCCGGATTGTCCACAATGGGTGTGAATGGGGATGGGAACGTGGTGAGATCGAATGTACGATTGGTAGCGTCCCACACTTTCAGCGGTACCCGCGTTAAGTAAGAGGCGTAGAGATTCGGGGGGCGGTGTGACCGTCGGAGAAACGGTATTTCCTGTAAGGGGCGCCCAGCTACCGCTTGATCCTGGAAGAGCCAGTGTTTGCCCGACTCCCACCTGCTCCATTCCACCAAGTACCGCAATTGTGATGCCTGGAAGTATTTGCGCAGGTCTGGGATTCCCAGTCCCCCCGACTCTGGCGCCAAGGTTGTGAGGGCGCGGCGCATCCGGGGTTTACGGCCCTGCCACACAAAGCGGGACACTTCAGTTTGCATCTGTTGGATCCACCCTCTAGGGGGCTGTAGGGGCAGTGCGCGAAATAGGTACAGAATTTGGGGCAAGACTGTCATTTTAATCGCTGCAACTCGACCAAGCCAAGATATCGTCCCCTTGTTCCACCTACCCAGTTCCTCCCTAACTTTCTTACGCATCGCCTCATAGTTGATGTTGACCATCGCCGGCAACGTCGGCGCCAGCGCGATCCCTAAGTATTACACTTGGTCCCGCGACCAACGCAGGGGGTAGAGTCCCTCTAGTTCGCGCCTTGTAGCAGGCTTAAGGGAGACATCCAAGGCCGAAGACTTTGCCACATTCATCTTAAAGCCCGCTACACCCTCGAAGGCCTGGAGTTCAGCCATCCCTGCAGGCAATGCCCGTCCCGGGTTCTCCAGCGTGAAAATTACGTCGTCCGCGTAAAGGCTGATTGTGTGGGTGTAACCACCCATCCGTACTCCGGTCACGTCAGGATTTTGCCGTACTCGCTGAGCAAAGGGCTCCATGTAAAGCGCGAAAAGGAGAGGGGAAAGGGGACATCCCTGTCTCGTTCCACGTTCAATAGCGAATCTCTTCGAACCCCAGCCATTCACGCGCACCTCCGCAGACGGGAATCTATAGCAGTTGAACACCATGCAGCGAAACTTCTCCCCCATCTCCAGCCGTGCCATCACGCTCTCGAGGTAGGGCCAATGCACTCGGTCAAACGCTTTCTCGGCGTCGACCGAAAGCAGCATCCTCTCCCCCGGAATACGCAAGGCCTTTTCCAAAACGTGCACTATTCGCTTAGTGTTGTCCACAGTTTGCCTTCCAGGCACAAAGCCAGATTGATCCGGTTCAATTAAGCCTGGGAGGTACTGCGCCAGCCTCGCCGCTAGAATCCCCGTGTAAAGTTTAAGATCCACGTTAAGGAGGGAGATCGGCCTATACGAGCTACACTGGGACCTGTCCTTCCCTGGTTTGGGTATTACCGACACCGTTGCCTGCAAGAGGTCCTGAGGAATAGCCCCCGGGTCAGCGAAGGAATTGAACAGCTTAGTCCAAATCGGAGCCAACGTCGAGCTAAACGTTCTATAGAAGAGGGTGGTGTAACCGTCCGGGCCCGGGGCCTTTCCATGTTTCAATCTGGAAATTGCAGCAACAACTTCCTCAATCCGTATCTCCCTCTCTAAATAGGCTGCTTGCTCCGGGGCTAGGGACGGAAGGGACACCGAGTCTAAGTAAGCTTCCGGCTCCTCCATCTGCGCATCCCCTGCAGCATACAGTTCTGCGTAGAACCGGCGGAAGGCCTCGGCCACGCCAGCGTCATCCGTAATCCGCTGCCCTGCTTCCCCCTCTATTTCTTTAACCCGACGACTCTGATGCGCCGCCCTCAGTCTGGCTGCCAATAGGCGACCGCATCGATCCCCCCCTGTATAATAGGCATGCTTCAAACGCAGCGCGGCATATTCCGCCCTATCCAAATCTAACGCTGATAAGAGTTTCCTGGCTGCCTTCAGCTGCTTCCAAACCCTGGGGGCTCCGGTCCGGCGGTGGACCTGTTCGAGCTCCCTGACCTTCTGGGTGAGCTCTTCCCGTTTAAGTTCCCTCTCTTTGTTGTCCGCCGCCAAAATCGCAATGAATTTTCCCCGCAACACTGCTTTAAGAGCACCCCATTGGGTCGACAGCGGGGTATCAGAGTTAGAGTTATGCCGCTGAAAATCCGTCACCGAGTCAGTTATCTGCTGCACTACCGACTTTTTATGGAGGAGTGTGTCCCGAAGCCGCCAAACCCCTCGCCGAGCAAATGTCGATGGGAGAAGAAAGGTTCCCGAGACCGGGGCATGGTCGGAAAGAGAAATAACCCCCATGTCTGAGGAGGCGGCCATGTCTCGGACCGGACCAGAGACCAGCAGATGGTCCAGTCTGGCATATGTGTTGTGTGCATGTGAGTAGTAAGAGAAGTCCCTATCGGTTGGGTGAAGCCCTCGCCAGAGATCGTGTATGTCCAAGTCAGTTAACTGTGTTTTCACTGCGTGTGATAGTTCCCCAGTTTGTGGGTGTCGCTGCGCTGATCTATCCGCGGAGGAGTCAAAGACCAAGTTAATGTCCCCCCCCAATATAATGTGTCTATCTAGTGACGCTGTAATGTCCTCGAGCGCGGTGCGGAGGAACCTGTCTTGCTGCTCATTCGGGCCATAAATCGTCCCTATCGTAAACAGTAGTGACCCCAGTCTAAACCGGTAGGCTAGAAGCCGACCTTTCTGCTCTACAAGTTTGTGCAACACTTCCCCCTTAAAGGACTTGGACAGAAGAATAGCCACCCCTGCCGTTTTGGTCGTGGTGGAAGAGAAGAACTGTGTAGGGAAATGGCGGGATCGCAACCTGTGACAATCACTAGCCTATAGGTGAGTTTCCTGGAGCAGACAGACGTCCGCTTGCGAGCCCTCCAACAGTGATAGGATCGCCCTCCTCTTTGTGGGATTATTCAACCCCTTAACATTCAAGGTCAAAACCTTCAGGTCTGCCATCAGTCATAGGGATCATCTTCCTTGTGCATTAGACTCGGGGTGTGTGGCATCGAAACGGCATGCAAATTGGCTCGGGTGCCGAGACAGATGTGCGTGGCCGCTTTGGGGATTCTGGACAGGGTAGCCCCAAACTTCCCCCCCAAATCCCTCCCTCCCAACTCCCCAAAACTCCCTCCCCCCCATACTCTCAACAAACTCCCCAACTTCCCGACCCGTACTCCTCCCCCGAACCCTCCAACAACTACTCCAAGAAGTCCCGGACTAGTCCAAGAAGACCAGTCTGTGGTATGTTACCTCAGTGGACGTCCAGCCACACGTGTTCCGCCCGGTGCCCCCCCCCCCCACCCCAGGCCAGCTGTCGCAGTGATGCCAAGGTGGACTCCCCCCAGAGCACTTTCAAGCGGTCAAAGCAACGTCTTCCGCGCCACCCAGCTCCCCAGAAGCTGTTCGGACCGCATCCTCCATTCCTGCTCTGATGGTCGGAGAGCCTGGCCTCCGGGACACTCCCCGCGTCCTCCTCTGTGCTACTCGTTGCCATCCACCGTCACCTGCGCGCCGGCTCCGCGGTGCGGGGGACTCCGCCTCCTCCGTGGTGATGCCAAGCACTTCACAGGCGTCCTGTAGAGATCGCAATTGGTGGGTCTCTCCATGACACTTAAAGATGATACGGAAGGAGGTGGCCCCAGGAGTAGGGCGTTTCATGCTGTCTGAGGAAGTCCGTGACTATCTTAAAGGCTTTACGCTTTTGTAGCGTGATTGTGGAGAGGTCCTGGTACAGCGCCACAGGGTGATCTCGGAATGTGAGCGAGCGGTCCCTCCGTGCCTCCGCCATAATTCTTTCCTTCAGTGGGAAGTCCGGGAGGAACGCTAGAATGTCCGGTGGAGGGCCATTCGCCCGTCTAGGGGGTCCCACCCTGTGAGCTCTGTCAATCCTAATGGGAAAATCAGTCCCTTCTCCAGGACTGCTCGAAAAAGATCCTGCAGGTACTTGACTATATCCGGGTTCTCCTCCGAGGATGGCACACCCCGGACCCTTATGTTGTTTCTTCGTGACCTGTTCTCCAAGTCTTCGTTGTGTAATTGGAGGTCCAGGTGCTGTTCCCTGAGAGCCAACACCTCCTGCTGCAGCAGAGTGATTTCCTCATCCTGTCGTTGTGTGGAACTCTCCACCGTGGCCACCCTCTCGCCTAGGCCATCTACGTCCCTGTGTATTTCTCGCACCTCACTTGCCACTTCCTGTTTCAAAGCTTGGAAGTCCTCCCTGAGGGTGCCAAAGAGAGATTCCAGGAATGATCTGGTGACAGGGGGCTCCGCCGCAGCGCCAGAGTGCGAGCCCCCAGCTGCTCCAGGCGAGGAGGGGTTCTTATCTCCTTTGCTTTGGGATCTGCTGAGCATCTCCGGCAGTGTGCCGCCGGTGCGTTTGCCACCCCTCTGGCCGGCCATGTTGCTGTCTGTTCCCTAGTTTCAGGCGCCCCCCACTGCTCCGGACTCCCTCAGCCGGCACCTCCCCCGGAATTCGCTCTCAGTCCAGAATGGAGGCCCTCCTGCACCACCCCTGCAAGATGCGGACAACGCGGCGCACTCGCCGCCTTCCTGGCTGAGGTGGAGGATCCACGACCTTGTTCCCCAAATGCCCCAAGCGCAGTACCTGTAGGGTTATCGGCTGTGCAGAGTCCTCAATGCTTTCCCGGCCTCCGGATCCGTGCTCCGGCCGGTCTCTGAGCCAAGACAGGGATTCCCCCCCGGGGTCTCCCCGCTGCGCCCCGCACCAAGTCTTCCGTGGGATCCCGGTCGTCCACTGGCTCCGATCAGTGCCAGCACCATCAGCCGGTGCACGTGGGCGGGGGCCGCAACACAGGGCCCTGTAGCCCCCCTTCGACTGCCCCGTACTGCCTGTGTGGATGAGGGTTGCTTCGGGTGGCACTCCGCACCGCCGCCGGCCCCGTCCTGTCCTGTGCGCGGCCTAGTTCTTGTGGCCCCAGATGTGAAGGCTGTGCAAAGTCACCCGGCGCCACGGGCAGCAGGCGCCAACAGTCTGTGAGGCACCGGGGGCTTCCCGGCTCCAACCGGTGCGTGGGTGGACCTCTACGGCCTGGTCCACTGACCCCGAACGCCAGCCAGGCCTGCTGAGGGCCCTCAAGCCGGGCACTTGCGTAGCTCCGAGGCCGGCTGGGGCAGCACCCCAGCGGGGACCAGTCTCTGGGCACCAGCGATCGAGCCTGCTGCTCCCGGCTCCCCGCCCGCCTCTCTGCCCTGGGCTCTGACCTGATGTCGGCTGTTGGCCGCTTCTGCTTGCCTCACTGTCCTCTGGGCTCAGCTCTTTCCACGGGGTCGGGGGAAAGCCCCAGCCTCAAATCGCCGCCATCTTGTGCATGGGGGGAGGGGCAGGAGCGCCCCGGACTCCGCTCGGTGCTGGACCCGCTCAACCGGCTCCCCGGCCTGCCCCACCGACCTGCAACGCTCTCCGCAGCCTGCCGGGCCACCGCTCCTCTCCAGCTCCGTGGCTGCCGCCCCCTCCGGGAGAAGAGCCGCGACGGCTCCCGTCAGCACCGGTCAGGCACCCGGTCTCCCAGCTTCGATATATTTAGGCTCCGCAGGGCTCATCCGGTGCGGTTGACAGACCGCCGCTGTCCGCACTGCTGCCGCTCCACTTTGCGGCTCTGGGGGGGGAGAATCCGCATGAAATAGGGCTTGGGGCCTAGGAGGGGATCAGGAGCTCCGGGAAACACGTCCTCCTACCCCGCCATCTTGGCCACGCCCCCAGAATTCCGTTTTTTGTGTGTTTAGTTTTAGATGGTTGTCAACTAGCCATCGTAATGTCAATTTTAAGGTCTCATTCATTCTCATGATGTCTTCCCTGGATGTGATCTTGATATATATCTGGGTATCATCCGCGTACATGTGGTAGGAGATTTTCGACTTTCGGAGGATTTCAGTGAGAGGTTCGATGTAAAGGTTGAACAGTGATGGCGATAATGTAGAGCCTTGCGGGACTCCAATTGAATTAGGGCATGCAGGTGAGAGTGATTGGTTGACCAGGAATCTTTGCGTTCTATTCTGCAGGAATGATTCAAACCATTTTAGCACATTTCCAGCCATTCCCATCCTGTCATGAAGCCGTTTCAGTAGTTTTTCATGATTTACCGTGTCGAATGTTGATGATAGGTCTAGAAGGATAAGTAGACATGTTTGATTACGGTCCAGTGCCTGTAGTGCATCATCGACAATATGCAGGATCGCTGTTTCTGTGCTATGTCCTGTCCTGAATCCTGATTGGCAGTCGTCTAGTAGCGAGAAATTGGCTATTGGTGGCTTAGTTGGTTTTGTACGCATTTCTCTATGAGTTTGGCAAGTATAGGGATGTTGGTCACTGGGCGAAAGTTATTTGGATCTGCTGGGTCCGCTGTTGGTTTCTTGATGATGAGGACGACTTGACCTGTTTTTAGGCAGTCTGGAAGGATCCCTTGTGATAGAGAGGCGTTTATTATTTTCGTCCAAATGGGAATCACTATGTGGTTTATTTCTCTGACGCATTTTGATGGTAGTGGATCACTTTAGTGGTTGTTAGGTTTGATGTCTGATAGTGTTTTGGCTATGGTCTTTTGATCCAGTAGTTTGAAGTTAACCCATTGTGCCTTGTTTTTTGTCCTATCAAGGGTGTTTTCTACGGTGATATTGGGATTCTGTCTGTCCGTAATGTCAATGTTGTCCGCCTCTTTCCTGAGCTCTCTTTCCAGCTTGTTTGCCTTCTCTGTGAAGAATGTTGAGAATTCTTCACAGTCTATTTGCGTTTTTGTGGTTTCTTGATTGGTTTTAGCTAATTTATTGGATTGTTGTTTTAGAATCTCGAATAATTTCCGAGGTCTGTTTTTGGCGTTATCTTCGGGTATTGCGGTCTGGCACAGAAGTATGGCTAGGTGTAAACTCGGGTGGCATGGTGAGCAAAAGAATGATGGATTTAACCCAGATCTCTTGACTGGGGGCAAATGTTTTCATTTGTTCTACATTCCATCCATCAATTGTGTGTCTTTTGCTTTGTCGCCCTAAGTGCGCCAGGTATGCTCAGACGTGGGTCCTGGGCTCACTGTGCCACTGGAATCAAGCTATCCTGGCTGAAGAGGAGTGAAACCCCGAAATTTTTCCTAGGATGATTATTTCCTGTCCAGGGAGGACCTGACTTGGCACTACGGGCTGGACTGTTCCCATGATGCACAGGGTCAAGACTGATTTGCATATGGCCAAGTCTGAACTGGGGTGGCATGGTGAGCAAAAGAATGATGGATTTAACCCCGATCTCTTGATTGGGGTGAATGTTTAGATTTGTTTTGCATTTCGTCCATAAATTGTGTGTCTTTTGCTTTCTCGATGGTAGTGGGGTTGAGCCAGGTCTCAGTGAGGAAGAGAATGTTGAGTGTGATGGTGGAGATGAGGTCCCCAAATCTCGGTGTTTGATTTGCATAGTGAGCATGTGTTGAGAAGGGCGCATGTGAGTTGGTGTTTTTGTTCAAGTTTTATGTTCGTGGTGGTGCTAGTCAGTGGGCTGGTTGGTGTGTGTGCTGTGGCAGTGGGTACAGGTGATAGGCCCTACTGTGGGTCGGCGCGGTAGCAGTGTTTCTTGTGGCATTGAGAGAGTAGAGCTTGGCTATGGTATACCTGCGGGTGGTGGGTGGGCCAGGGGTCGTGGCGCTGGCCGCTGCCTAGGCACGGATGAGTGCAGATGGGCTTGCCTTTGGTGCAACCTTGGCGCAGCGCAGGGGACTGCGGTCTGAAATAAGTAGGTCCAGGGTGGCGGCATTTCTGTTGGTGGATAAATGGGTGAGCAGGAAAACCCAGGCAGGAAAACCCCTGCAGCGGCAGTGCCACTGAATCAGGCTGGAAAAAGCAGAGACTGGAGGCCACAGGCAAGTGGCAGGCTGGGTGTCCAGGTGCCTACACTTCCATATCTTTATTTCAACTATAGAGTGACACATATTAAAGTAGAATCAATATGCAATGCTTGATAACGGTATCAAACCCATGTTTTGGCAGAGGTGTTCAGTTTTATTTTGACATCTGAGTGTCTGGGCCTGCCGCAACATTACCAACCTTCTATGCCCCTCCCTAAACGTAAACAATATTTTGTAATTACATTTGCATCGTTTTGTGAGTACGTTGTAATGTCCCAACGTATGATGCAAGCTGCTTAAAAGGAAATTACAAATGTGAACTTGCAGAGAAACATTTCCGACTCACAGTTGGAACAAAACCTGCTACATTGGTTTAAGAACAGCCATGTAGCAGCAAAGACTTGGTCTGTGTGTCAAATGTAAAAGTGAAGCTTTTTGAATTTTTAAATGACAAACGTGTCCTTTTGTAAGTCACTTGTAAATGTGCAGTTAAAAGTTATGTGCAACTGCTGAGCGTTAAACTCTCAAATATATTTGATTCATGCATTCATCCTTCAAACAGACATGTTTTGGAGAAACCAGTATATGAGTAGTTAATGCAAACCAGTGAGAATGTGTGTTGAAAGTAAAGAACAGTATAGGTAGTGAAGCCAGAAATATATGTGTTTGCAAAATAAAAAGGTAGAAAAGAGACTAAAGCATAATGATGCACCTGGGTATATTTTTTAGGGTTATGCGAGTCAGAAATCACCCTTTACTTCCAGTAGCAGGCAATGCTTCTTTAGGGATGTTCAAATTCTGGAATTATGCGGCACAGATGGCAGGTGGAAGCAGGGTCCATGGAGGGAACACAGTAGACGAACAGACTGGAATCGAATTGAACCACACGTTAGTTTGGCTGAAACAAGAACATTCTGATCGGCCTTGCATAGATGGTTATAGTGGGTCAGTGGGGTATAACGATTGTCAGGGGCTGTTTTAATGGCTGGTGTCAGTAATTTGTACAGCGCCCTGTTTCTAGCAGATAGCCAGCCACTTGCTTGCGATAGAATGAGGTAGAGAGTGTTTGGGGAAATTGAAAAGTGCTTGTGTATCTACACTTAGGACTTTATCGAGGGACGCATAGGAGTGTGAGGGAGGCCTGCTAGCAAATTGTTATATATAGTACTCCTTAACAAAGACATTTAGCAATGTTTTTGGATGGATTGTGTGGCATGAAAGCACATTTCATGTGTATATTTGAAACCCGATAGAAGATTCCCTTCTCATGCTAGGACTGAAGAGAACACCAATAATTCTGGCTTTATGGGGCGAAGGTCAGGGTAACAGGAGGGAAATTGTGTAAAGTAGACAAATGTGCAGTAGAGGAAGGAAAGTATAGGACCTCTGTCACTTGTTTTTATCATTAAGGATCATAGTGTTATCAATGGCCAATCGCATTGAAGCAGTCTGATGTGCTTGACTAGAGGAGGGATGAAAAACGAGGAAAGGGAACAGGCTTAAGGTTGTAGGAAAATCCATCAGGAAGAATGATGTGCCCAGGGGAGGTATATTGTAGTGAAAATAAAACCAAAGGCTGACCCGAGGGGCGCACAGGCGCGTGCACCTACTTTGTGAATCCCCAGGGAACTTTAGTATTACAGAACAGGGCTGCAGTTGAACGCCCACTACTGTAATGCTGGTAGCGCTGGCGCACATGTAGTGGCTCCGACATGAACAGTTCACCCGCTACATAATACGGCCCCAGGTCCCCAAGTCATGGATCCAGAGCTCTGCGAACCATAAAAGCATTTTCAGTCCCTTAGGATAATGATTTTGGCTAATAGCAAGATCCAGTTCTATAAAAGGTCCTTTATTTGTCTGTCTATTTATTTATTTACGTATTAATGTATAGTATTATATAATACAGTTCTGACACAGTGGGCGACAGAGATTCAGGAAAATAGGTGCGACATGCCAGTCCCCAAATCTACTCTTCCTGTTCTGAGATTTTCCAGTTACTTAGCGCCAAAAGGGGTGTACCGCTGCATACTGTCAAACTGTATGTACATAACAGCAATCTCACACATACATCTGGAACACCGCTTTGGTAACCCGAGGTTAACATTGTGGAATGCGGTTGATGTCGTTCAAGTCCAATAAATTTGTTTAAGAAATATCTGTATTTGTTTTCACGTAACAAGAAATGATCAAATCAATGCCACCAAATACAGGTGCATAAGTCAACACAACAACCATATAGATAGATCCTAATTAAGCAGTTGAATTGAACTAATTTTATCCCTGCAGTCATTGTGAAATCCAGTAGTTTCCAATTAATTTCTGACAACATAAGCAAGTCACAATGTCCTCAATATTACCAACATCTCAGCTATGTGGCCTATTGTAGACTATATTATTGTGCTCACCAGCTCTTGCAACCAAGGCACACCATGCATTAACATCACACAGCAAGCCACCCCTGATGTACTCTACCTGTAACCACCACGAACATAGCTTCTTATTCTACCTAATAGATGCATAAGGAACTGGTACATTTCCTCCAGCAGACCCCTGACATCCCAATTGCACAGGCACAGCTCACTGAACTTAACAACACTACCAAATTCCACCTAGAGCAGCACATAGTACAGAGAACATTTTGTCACAATATGACCTAGACCCCTGTCTCTGATTGGATCCCGGGGATTGCGTGCTGTAGCACCCACAGACATCATAGAATGCTATAAGGCAAGGCAATACTAATGGCTGACAATGTACTTTCAAAACCCAGCAGCATAGCAAGTGTCTAATTGCCCTTCACCAACCCCTCAGTAACTTGACAGATGACTTGTAGATGTAATCTGATGCCACTTGTTCCAGGGGCTTAACTGAAGTGGCTTAAGTTTGTCACCATGTTCTTAGATTAGTTCCACTGAGATTAGCTGGAGCAGTCCTCCAGCAAACTGACAGGCCAAACCTCCGGCAAGTGGTTGGACTCTACAAAGGTAGGTAGCATTTGCCTCATGCAGAAATTGACCATGTCTATGGCAGCGTATGTTAAGGCAATGATATGGGTCGTAAAATGAATTGTGCCTTGAGAGAGTCTTAAAAATCTGCCAGATGAGCATAAGAACTTCCTACTTATTAAAGGGTGAGCAAAGGCCCTCTGTGACTTCAACAAATTAGACACTGAGAAAGTACAATCTGTTCTAAAGAACTGCACTCAGAACCAGAAGTTAGCAAGCAAATCCCAAAAGACTGTGACCACTGATAAACAAAGATATGTCCAAAGAATTCATGGCCACATAGATTATTTTATCAGCCTTTCTGTAGAGCTCTGCTGGTGGATTTACCTGCATCTGCTATGCCAGGTTCTGACCAGTCTCATTCCTCGATGGCCAGAGTCACGTCAGATCTCCAGGATATCCACAAGCAATACATTGACATGCTACAAATCTACCTGGAATCATCTACATAGCCCGTGATTATTCTGAAGCTGTGCAATGGTTGTGGCTCTGGAGGACCAGCGCTATACATACTTCCATTTATAGAATGTCACCTATGGTACCTTGAAGAAGAAATAATTTGGTCAATCTTTTAAAGGGGCAATCTGAGACCAGTCATCATTCGTCATGGTAGAGATGTTACCGAATAAATGTGTTGTACTAAATTGCCACCACACTAATATCTCATTCCCATCTATTTTGATTCTAACCACATCTAACTCCTTCCACGTTTACCCTATTAACAGTTTAATTGTAACCATATATGTGATTAGGATTCCTCCATTGCCATCCATTGGTTGAGTTTATCCCTGGCATAGTGCTGCCTTTGCTAATCACTTTTTACATTTATTTATGAAGGAGGAAGCAGAAGAGGAGGACGAAGAGCAGGTAATAGTGGCGTTGCATCCTCAAACATTTTTTTTGAAGACTGGAATATTTTAATATCTTCATTTTAGAAACTAGTGTATACCCCTCTCCATTTCAAGACTAGGGACTTGTTTATGAAAAATGCAATTCTTTAAAACGGGGACTCCACTGTTGGATGCTTGCATCTAATGAGTTGTGCTGATATTTTGGTTCATTTAGATTCGACATATCAAATCTGTTGTGCGCTGTGTATGTTTCTTTTGTACTGTAAATGGTTGTGACATTATAGAGGAATTACCAATTATCTGAATGTGATGCATCTTCAGTGCCATGTTTGCCATGACTTCTTAAAACAAGCATCCCATTACAGGATTATGTTGGATTTTTGAAATTCTATTATAAATTATTTGGCTCTTATTTTGAGTTTGCCACTACATCCTGCATCGATGTTTTTAAAGTTACTTCAAGCAGAAGGTGCGTTATTACCCTTGGATTTAGAGACCAAATGAAACCAAATGCCCTAAGAGCTATGCTCAAGTTATTTTATGGTACTGGATGACCACATGCACGTTGAAAGCAGCGACGAGGCCCGCCTCAAACTCCTGCTCTTCCTCTTTGCTCTGATCGATACTGTTCATCATGAGGGACTACTTGGTGTCCTTTTCTTGAGTATGGACTTCAGGGCGTATTCCTTTACTCTTCTTTCTCATTCTGCAACTATCGGTCACAATATGTGAAGCTGTAATCTTTCTGATCTCCTACTATTTCTGTCAGGATACAGTACTCCTCAGGATCTGGATGATGCAAAAAATAGTCCACCTCCTGACGTCCCCAAACTCCAACTAAAAGTTACGGAGTCTTAGGGCAATCAAGCGAGGGATAGGAAAGGGTGGGAACAGCAGGAAGGAGAACCTGAAAGAAAGAACGTACATATTCAGAAAACATATGCCACATACAAGTCTACGCTCATATAATCTCACTAAGTAATCAGCATACCTTATCCGTTGTTGTAATACTTTCTTTCGATAAAAATAAAATTTATCATAAAAGTACATACAGTTTAATTGTTAAAAGGAATGTAAAAACTTTAATAAAGAGAAGTCCTTTCTACAGCAAGAGACAATATACAGTTAAAAGATAGATAAAATAAAGCCCTAAGACAGAGAACCGGTGATATTCTAATGCTTTATAGTACACAGTTTCCTACCCCGTGCTCGATTTTATCAGTCTTAAACGTATCTGCCAGGCCTTTCCCAGAAACTTGGCAACTCCGCAAAAGACCATAGTGAAGTAGTGTGGCTCACTGGTTAGAGGCGGCAGACCCGAGAGCAGAGGACGGCCCGGGACAAGGGTTCGATTCCCGGCGCGGCAGGTTTCTGGACCAGGGTCAGCGGACTCGATAATTCTCTCGCCTCGGTGCCCACTCTGATCAGCGATCACACTCGGCAACTCTGGGCATTAGCTTGCCTCATCTTCACTAACGGCCCCACCAGACCACCGGGGATGCCTGGTCTCACCCTGGAGATACCCATTAAGGGACCATCTCTCAGGGAAGCCAGGAAGGGTTTCGCAGCGGTCGAAGCGCCTTGGGACCCTACGGGTAAGTAGTGCGCTATATAAATGCCAATACATTTACATTTACAGACCATCATACCTTATCCACAAAAGGACCAGCTTACTCTTGCAAGAACTTCAGACATACGAGAGCGCTCCTATGGATAATTCCTAATAAACACAATGAACAGGTATTTAAGACATAACCATACATTCAGCTTGGTTGTGGAAACCCCTGTCCTCTGAACCCCTCCCCCTTTTGTATAGGCTGACCTGGCTCACCGGTTCTCTGGGGGATTCCACTCTGGGAGTATTGATTAAGTCTAAAAAATAACGAAGATATAACAAATAAAAAACTTATTGAAATAGGGCTTCCACGGTGTATATACCGCCGCCCGATGTCCTCTGCTCCCAAAAATGATTGTAGTAAAATAAAGAAGAGCAGGGCTTCCACGGTTGAAGTCACTGCCGCCTGATAATACTCCGTCCCAAAACAAAAGAAGGTAATTAAAGAAGAGAAAAAACAAAGAAGGCATCCACTGTCTTTTTGAGCCGCCGCCTCTATATGGATTTGCAAAATAATAATTTTCCATGGCTTTGTTGTTGTAAATAACAAATGTTAAATGTATATAGTGTTTTTGTAAAACTAAGAGTTTTGAGATAGGTGTTGGCTGTATGTATCGATGTATGTAAAAGAATGTGAGAAAGAGAGAGTGAATGCTATTGACTTTTATAGTTTTCTAGGATATACCAAGGTGCAAATGTCAATTATGTGTTAAAGAAGTTTGAAAATGAAAAATGATCTTGTTATGAAAAATTGAAATAAAACAAATTGATTTATCTCGGATTGAAAATGAAATCCATGGTACATATTGTTTCACATCAATACGTCCCCCTAAAAAGAAGATTGAGAATAGAGTGGCAGTACTGGCAGTTGTTTTGTTGTGTTATAAATATTGCACAGCGGTGCACAGAAACACGAGATCCCAGTTTAGGCGTCCGCGGTCATTACTGAGCCGCCACCTATGTAGACCTTGAAGTACTCACTTTCGCTGCTTGGTTCCAGGGAAGCTGCGACTTGCTTCAAGGCGCTTCCTGGAACTCCGGACCACAAAGCAAAACAGAATTACGCACGCCGGTTTGTGCGCAGCGCGTCATTTGTAGGAACGTGCATTCCTCCCATGGCCTCCTGAGAGTTGCAGTTCCAATATTTAGGCAGGCTCAGTAATGAGTGATTCCTGACAATTTCCCTTTTTTGGGGAGCTCAGCGTTCTGTCCTCTGACTGCTGACTCTCCCTGATCAACTTTTACTTGGAACCTGTGGAAGAAGCTCTACCAGGAGGCAACACATCCATCCATCAATATGGAGATGCCACTCAGGTGCAACCTACAGAAGTCTAATCTATCTGGCTTGGCAACCGTGGAAACCTATGTCAAAACAGTTGGTGAATTGAATAAGCTCCATTTCTTTCAAACTAAATCACAACAGACCAGAATGTCTCCTTCAGCACTCCAAAGACTTGCCTCTAGTCGTCCACATTGGTTTGACACCCTTTTCCCAGTGGGCATATTTCCACTCAAATTGCATAAAGATAATACCTAGGATTTAACATTGACATAATACTCCATCACAAGTCCCACCAAGCCTCTTCGTTCCAACTTCACCTTTCCAAAAAGGTAAAGACGTGAGTCTCAGCACCAGATATTCAATCAGGCTTCAAGCTAAGGAAGGAAGGAAGGAAATCAATCATTTAGTTAGTTGATTGCTTACTTATGTTTAAATCAGCACACAATATCTTCTGAACAATATGAAGGTGACCCACATAAGCTGTCCCTTGAACTTGAAGAATAAACTTTACTATGTAGAAGGTTATCTTAGCACCAGAAGCAAATCACTACTCCAACGTAAACCTGGAAGCACGCCTTCTCCTGTCTCTGATTAAAACTTTGCAGTTTTCTATTTGAAATATTCCAGTTAGTAGACACCTAACATAATGATCCATCTTAAGATCTGAAGTCTCACTTTTGATCAGGTGTTCTTGTTAATCAGAGATAACCTGAGAAAATCGTGGTTGGAATAGCCAACATGCCATTCTTCCGCCTGAAATGGACGAGTTGCTTTGGTTGCGAATTTATGGTTAAATCAATTCACATTAACTTCTTCTGTCTACTTGTTAAAGCCAGAATCACTTTCAGTATTTTTGGCATAATAGTTCAAGGTTGTCTATCATCCTATCTGAAAGATACTCACACCTTCGCAGGATGTTAACGAGACAACAGGAGTAAATCTCATCTGTAATTAAAACCCTGAAACAAATCTACTAGAAGAACTATGGTAAGTATCCAACCTTATAGCAATTCCTGTTGGTCCATCTAGCCTCTATTCATCTCGACAAATAAGAATGGCGTGTGTAGATCTGTTGGAAGAGTCTTGGAGGCCTGTTTTTATCACATAGCTGTCCGAGAGGGATTTATGTTGACCTCACCTTCTAGTTTGTACTGCTCGGTGGAAATAAATTACCGCCCATCACATTCTGGGCTCAGAGTTGCAAAGTTGTAGAGTGGATGGTTGTTACAATAGAGTACAAATCATGCGATGCTCCCTTCTTGTAAGATTGAGCATGAACCATCTCAAGAGTTACAGGGTTACATTTTAATTATTTTTTGATTGAAAGTGATATTTTCTTTGCCAAGTAAAACTGTACATAAATATTTGAATCCATTGAAAATGTTTCTTTTTTTCTAAAAAATCGATGCCATAACTCTTCTTGGGAACAGAGAGAGCAGGATGTCTGCAGAAAAGGCTACACATACTGCTTGTATTTCAACAAAACAGCTGTGTAGCCTCTTCGTTGTGCAAAGCTAATTGATTATAATTCTAATTCCTTGTTATGTTTCTGTTTTGAGTCTGTCTAAATCCTTTCTCTGTTTTCTTTCTTCGTTTTGTTTCTGCCATCCCACAGGAAGGAGAGGAGGAAGCTTCATAAAATGGCTCCTTACTATGTCCGTGTTTCCTGAAAGGTAATGTTTAAGACACCTATGGATTTTGTAACAGGATAGAACGAAACGAAAAGTAGCATTTGTTTTGAACAATCAAAATGTTGCTGGTCGTAGCATTACAGAGCTTGAAAACACGAGCAACAAAACTGCCATATCTGTTCCATGTACTTCCCCAAAGGTCTCTGTTGTCCCGAATCCCTGTTCCTCTGAAAACCCTTAACAAATAGGGCAAGCGTCGAGTGCCTGTCCACCATTTTCCTTCATTACACTCACAATGAAAGCCATCAACTTCAATGACGTTTCTTTTCTATTCCATTTTTGGTTCACTTTTTCCCCCACCCAGCTGTCAGCAAAAAAAACATGTATCAAGCTTAAGAAACGTAAAGGTAATATTAAATAATTTAGAAACAATTAGGACATTGATTTATCAATGAAGAGGTACTAAAACTAATACAACGGAAAGTGATTGTAACATATATTGTTTAAAAATGTTTAGCTCTTAGGTCTTGGAACACAGTCATCTCCCCACTGGGTATAATGGCACAATTACTCAGTGAAGACTACAACTTGTCCAGAACGCCGCAGTCCGACTACTGTGCAGAATCCCAAAAAATTCCGGAGTCTTGAGCTACCGTCGGGAACTCCACTGGCTCAGGGTAGAAAGTAGAATCTGTTTAAAGCTCTGAACTACATGTTCAAAATCAAAGCAGGTACTGCACCCAAATACCTTTTAGCTCTGGCTCACCCCTATACTCCCAAGCGTAATCTTCGTTCGCAATCAGCTGCCAACTTCTGTGTACCAACATTTAAATTGGCAAGAATGGGAGGCAGATCTTTCGCCCACCTTGGACCATCACTCTGGAACGCACTCCCTCCCTTCATTCGAAAGGAGGAAAACCATATCTGAAAGAGACACGTTAGTGATAGATTCCTTACCTTAGAATATCCCCAGGCGTCAGACTGGATCCGGAAATTTTTGCGTAGCAATACCCCTGCGCGCTGTTAGGCGTCGTCTGCGGCTCCGCGTCCGTCGTCGGCGTCGTGAGCGCCGGGATGACGTCATCGGAGTATATAGACGGCGCCCATGCGCGCTGACGTCAGTTCTTCTTTTTTCCGCGCCAGCTAGCGCAGATCCGGAAGAAGCTCTACCCCCAGTCACTTTTTGACTGAAAACTTTTTTGATCTTTTTGATCCTCTACTTAGTCGATTCTCGACTATCGGTGCCAGGGATGCCCGGGTTCAAGCCTTGCTCGAAGTGCGGCCGACTCATGTCGGTCACGGACCCCCATCGCCGGTGCCTGAAGTGCTTAGGCCTCGACCACGACGATCGAACCTGTGACGACTGCCGGGCCCTGACGTCGAAGGCTAGGCGGGAGCGGTCCCGCAAACGTCTCGAGCTGAGGCAGTCGGCCCCGCGCCGCTCCAGGTCCCGGTCCCACGGGAGGTCGAGGGACAGGTCGCGAGGTCGGAGTCATCGACGCTCCGGGAGTGGTCACCGATCGTCTGGATCCAAGTCCTCAGGTAAGAGGCATGAGAGGTCGGAGCGACACCATCGGTCCTCCGACCCGCCCCGACGCTCGCTCGATGCGGCCGGGGGTTCGGGCGACACCGCCCACGCGGCTCCGCGGGAGTCGCAAGCGTCGCCGCCTGCCCCACACCTTCGGGTCCCTGGGCACGGCGCGTCGCAGGAGGAGGTCGAGAGGTACCTCATGGCCATGAGGGCCCTCCCTCCTCAGTCGGTTCCCGTGGCGCCTTCGGGCCGATCGGCTCCGTCTGGAGGTCCTTCCGGGTCGGGCGCTTCGGCCCCGACGACGTCGGGTGCTTCGGGCCCGGCGCCGCTGGCGACTTCGGTCCCGGCGCCGCGCGACCTCGCTGGATCCGGCTCCGGATCCGGGACCTCGCCGGTCGACCTTACGACCTCACCGGCGCCGTCCCTTCAGGTGTCGTCCCCGGCAGCCGTAGTGGTTGCCGACCCCAATGCTTCCTACGGTCCGCCTCAGGCGTCGGAAGGGCGCCGCTGGGCGCCGATTCCGTCGGCCGTCGGAGAATTCTATCTCCACGAGGAGGCCCTGGCTGTTCATCCTGGTCTCCAGGAGCTGGGTGACGAGGAGCAGTGGGAGGGGTCCGAGGACCCTCTGGCACGTGATTGCCAGTCTCATCAGGACTGGACATTTGAGCTTGGGGAGGCCAGTGGTATTGACACATCGCCAGACACTGGATTTACGTCGCCCCCGACTGTGGCTTCGGAGGCGGGTTCTGCTTACAGTGTAGTGTTGACGAAGGCAGCTAAGGCCCTAAACCTTGAGCTCCCCGTCGCGGCCGTGAGGACTAATCTCCTCACTGAGGTGCTCAAACAGCAGTCCGGCTCCGCGGAGCCCCTTCTGCCGTTCAATGAGGCCTTGTGTGACGTTCTGCTGGGCACTTGGTCCAAGCCCGCCACAGGTCCCCCTGTGGATAGGAACGTGGCCAGACGCTACCGCCCGGCACCGGGCGACCCTTGCTTTTTGTCCACCCACCCCACCCCCGAGAGCCTGGTCATCCAGGCCTCCACTTCCCAGACCGCATTCCCGACGGCCCCGCCCGATCGGGAATCCAAGAGATATGAGCAGTTCGGGAAGAAGGTCTTCTCGTCTGTGAGCCTAGGGCTCCGGTCAGTGAACACCAACTGTCTCTTGGGCCGCTACACCCACACTCTGTGGGACACGGTTGCGGAGGTGCTGCCACAATGCTCTGAGGAGGTCAGGGCTAAACTCAGCCAAACCCTTGCGGACGGCCGAGATGCGGCACGATTTTCCATCCGGTGTGGGCTGGATACCACGGACTCACTGGGCAGGGCGATGGCAACGACAGTGGCGGTTCGACGCCACGCCTGGTTGAGGTCCGCCAATTTCTCGGCCGATGTCCAGGCCACTCTCCTGGACATGCCGTTTGATGGCCGTCGCCTCTTCGGCGACAAGGCAGACCATGCGCTGGAACGTTTTAAGGACTCCAGGGCCACGGCCAAGTCCTTGGGCCTTGCGGCCCCACGCCAGCAATCGGGTGCCTTTCGCTCCTTTCGTGGCCACGGAAGGGGCGCCCCACCACGGACCGTCAGCCACGCGCCGCAGAATGTTCAGCAACGCGGTGGCGGCCGTGGGAACCGCCGTGGCGGTGGTCGGGGCCAGCGGCGAGGCCAGTCCACACCTCCCTCAGCAGCCCCCGCCTCAAAACCTTCCTAGTCCGAGTTTTCAGGCCCATGTGACGCCTGTGGGAGGCAGGGTTCGCCATCACCTCTCCCACTGGCATACAGTCACTTCGGACAGGTGGGTGCTGCAAATTGTCCGAAGGGGTTTCTCCCTCCCCTTCGAGTCTTCCCCTCCATCCATGCCACCTCAATGCCACCGTGTGTCGGGGGATCACTTGCGACTTCTGCAAGAGGAAGTTTCGGCCCTCTTGGCCAAGAGGGCCATCGAGCGCGTTCCTGGGCCAGAAGTAGGACGTGGCTGTTACTCCCACTACTTTCTGGTACCCAAGAAGGGCAAAGGGGGCCTACGCCCTATCTTGGATCTGCGGAACGTGAACGGCTTCCTCCGTACGGAGAAGTTCAAGATGCTCACTTTGGCTCAGGTCCTGGCTGCCCTGGACCCAGGAGACTGGATGGTAGCGTTGGACTTGCAGGACGCCTATTTCCACATCCCCGTCCTGCCGGCCCACCGGCGTTACCTGCGGTTCACGGTAGGCCACGAGCACTTTCAGTTTACCGTGCTCCCCTTCGGCCTTACCAGCGCCCCACGGGTGTTCACGAAGGTGATGGCGGTGGTCGCAGCCCATCTGCGCAGGCAAGGGGTGTCAGTCTTCCCCTACCTCGACGACTGGTTGTTGGAGGCGGGCTCGCCCCAGACAGTCGTCAGCCACCTCCAGACTACGGCCGACCTCCTGCACTTGCTGGGGTTCTCCATCAATGTGCCGAAGTCACACCTGTGTCCCTCTCAGAAGCTCCTTTTCATCGGAGCGGTTCTCGACTCGGCGCAGTTTCGGGTTTACCCACCCGAGCAGCGGGTTCGGGATATTCAGGCTCTGATTCCTGTCTTCGGGCCGTTATCCCGGGTCTCGGTCAGGTTGACGCTGCGGCTTCTGGGACTGATGGCCTCCTGCATCCTTCTGGTGCGTCACGCCAGGTGGCGGATGCGGGCTCTACAGTGGGACCTGAAGTTTCAGTGGGCCCAGCATCAGGGCAACCTGTCCGATCATGTCCTGATCTCGGAGGGCACTGCGAGACAACTGCAGTGGTGGCTCACGGACCGCGACTGGGTCAGTGGCAGACCCCTCTCTCTACCCCAGCCGGAGCACGTAGTTGTGACGGACGCGTCCCTCCAGGGCTGGGGAGGCCACATGGGAGAGGCGGAGATCAGAGGCCTCTGGTCTCCGGCGGAGTCCCGGCTCCACATCAACCTTCTGGAGCTGCGGGCGATTCGTCTTGCACTGAAGGCATTCCTCCCCTCTGTCAGGGGGAGCGTGGTGCAAGTGTTCACCGACAACACCACCGCCATGTGGTACTGCAACAAACAGGGCGGTGTGGGGTCGTGGACCCTTTGCCAGGAGGCTCTGCGCCTCTGGCAGTGGCTGGAACATCAGGGCGTGACTCTGGTGGTTCAACACCTGGCAGGTTCTCTGAATGCCAGGGCGGACGAACTCAGCCGCCGGTGCATGATGGATCACGAATGGCGTCTGAACTCGGACGTGGCGCAAGGTCTCTTTCGACAGTGGGGAGAGCCTTGGTTAGATCTATTCGCCACAGAAGAGAACGCGCAATGTCAGCAGTTCTGCGCGTTGGAGTTTCCAAGGCGGCACTCGCTCGGAGACGCTTTTCGTCGCGAGTGGAGCTGCGGCCTGTTGTACGCCTTTCCGCCTATACCACTTCTGCCCAGAGTGCTGAAGAAGATCAAGCGCGACCGGGCCCAGGTTATCCTTGTGGCTCCGGACTGGGCTCGAAGATACTGGTATCCCGAGCTACTCAGCATGTCAGTCGATCCCCCGATTCGTCTGCCTCTTCGGGAGGACCTTCTGTCGCAGCAGCAGGGGACGGTCCTGCACCCGAACCTGTCCAGTCTCCACCTACAAGCTTGGAGATTGAGCGGCGGCAGTTGAGGCCATTTGACTTGCCTCCCGAAGTCTGTGACATCATTCTGGCAGCCAGGCGTCCCTCCACTAAGTCGGTATACGCCTGCCGGTGGAATAGATTTGTGGCATGGTGCGCAGCAAAGGCTGTGGATCCCCTCTCTGCACCCCTTTCGGAAGTGCTGCTCTTTCTTCTTTCCCTTGCCCAGCAGGGCTCTGCTCTGGGCACTCTTAAAGGGTACCTCTCTGCTCTTTCAGCCTTCTTGAGGCTACCTGATCAGCCTTCTTTGTTCAAGTCCCCTATAGTGAGTAGATTTCTGAAGGGCATCACACACATGTTCCCTCCTGTTCCCTTCGTGATGCCCCAGTGGGACTTGAACCTTGTTCTCACCTATCTGATGTGTGCTCCCTTTGAGCCACTTCATAACTGTCCTCTTCGCCTCCTTACGCTGAAGACGGCCTTCCTGGTTGCCATCACCTCTGCCAGGAGGGTGAGTGAGCTCCAGGCTCTTTCTTCTTCTCCGCCTTTCCTGTCTGTTCACCCTGATAAGGTGGTGTTGCGTACACGACCTTCCTTTCTGCCCAAGGTTGTCACGGCCTTCCACATCGGGCAGTCCATCACCTTGCCCACCTTCTTTCCGCCTCCGCATCCCTCGAAAGAGGAGGAGAGGCTCCACCGTCTGGATCCAAAACGTGCGCTCTCCTACTACCTAGACCGCACTCGCCAATTCCGGGTGGATGACCAACTCTTCGTTGGTTACGTGGGCGCGAAGAAGGGAAAGGCTGTACACAAGAGGACCATCTCCAGGTGGATCATCTTGTGCATCCAAGCATGCTACTCCATGGCGAGGAAGGAGCCCCCGGCTGGATTGCGGGCTCACTCCACTCGGGCCACGGCAACGACAACTGCCCTGGGCCGCGGTGTCCCCCTGCAGGACATCTGTCAGGCAGCCACGTGGGCCTCGCTGCACACGTTCGCAAGACACTACTGCCTGGACAGTCAAGTCCGGAGGGATGGCTTCTTTGGCCGTTCCGTCCTCCAGGACTTTCTGGTGTGATATTGGTTCGCAGACCCACCACCGGGGTTGGTATTGCTGGGGTATCTATTCTAAGGTAAGGAATCTATCACTAACGTGTCTCTTTCAGATGCACAAGTTACTACTTGTGTAACGATATATCTGTAAGAGACATTAGTTAGTGATAGATTCCTTACCGCCCTCCCATCCTCCCCGTTCTGCGAACCGATATTTAGGGTTAAGGTCATCCCCTTTCAGGGCCCTAGTTTCATGGCACCAGTGTTAGTTCTATCATGGCTCTGCGTATCTGGCGCGGAAAAGCTGTGTTATCAGAACTGACGTCAGCGCGCATGGGCGCCGTCTATATACTCCGATGACGTCATCCCGGCGCTCACGACGCCGACGACGGACGCGGAGCCGCAGACGACGCCTAACAGCGCGCAGGGGTATTGCTACGCAAAAATTTCCGGATCCAGTCTGACGCCTGGGGATATTCTAAGGTAAGGAATCTATCACTAACTAATGTCTCTTACAGATATATCGTTACACAAGTAGTAACTTGTGCGTCAGGTTCAGAAGACACGTTAATACCTGGCTATTCGAACAATAACAAGAATAGCCTGCAAATTCTCCTGACATCCTTATGCTGTGTCTCGGCGCCGGGAAACCCTTTTTGGGTAGCTGTAGCACCTTACAAATTTAAAAAATAAAATAAAATAAATAAAAAAGAAGACAATCTCTTAATCTAAAACAGAACAAATAACTGAGGTCTATTAGATACTGGCCATCCATCACTCACTACCTACAAAGAGGACTAAGAATAAAACACATGGGAGTAGAAACATGGTAAACAAGCATTTAAAATGCAATAGGTCTCGCAGCATTAAAGTTTGAGTTACTGGCATTGTAAATGACAATGCTTTGCATTAATTTTTTTATTTTATTTGCAATTGGTATATAAACATTGTTTGTGAATGGTTAGCTGTTGCTTATGCGACGTATAGCACTTATTACTAAAGTAGGCAGACCTTAGCCTTTGTGGGAATCATAGAAAAATAAAAATAAAAACCAGATCAAGTCAAGGACGCAAACGGCACCATGCTATTGTTTATTTACTCAGATGATTTGCATCAAAATGTAACTTGTGAGCACGTTTCTCTAACTCTCCAATAAGCCCATTACAACACTTTGCACAAATGAGATTGAAATGCTCACACAGTGACGATTTGCATACGTTCAAAAGAGTTCTCTGATCTTGTTTACTGCTTGTAAAAGTACCAGCCATGCGAAAGAGACTCATCCATTAGCCTCCCTGATCAGACGAAAAGAGTTATTTAAAGGCAGTAAATTCAGGAATGCACGGATGAGATCAGGTGATGAAGGCAAACATGTCTTAACAGGATAACAGAGCAACACAGGCTCGAATATGGGAGTCACATTCTGACTCATCGGGTGGGGGGGTGCTAAACTGCAGCAGGGTGAGATGATGGGAATGCAGAGTGCAGCGGACCGTCGGTGAAGGGAGGTGGTGGGTGTGGGTAGGGGTCAAGACAGTGCTGGACATGGAGAGTGGGTGGTTGGCTCGCAGTACTGCCACATATTTCACGCATACTCGGTTTTGCTTGTAAAATTGCTAGGCTAATATTAACATTTTAAAAAGAGCGGACAAGAACTATTACACTTTAATAGCGACAAGTCAGTAAAGTTTTTCCACGTTTTATAGGAAAACTCCTGCTTTTACCAATGGGACAGGCTTGCAGGGACTTTTTGAAGCAGTTAAAATAATGACTTTCATTGAACAATACAGATAAGGCTAATATTATGAAACTGTGTGCTGCACAATTCCTACGCTTGAAGCATTCTAAGTCGCACAATGTGCAGTATTTTATGGACAACTTGCAGCACCGCTCAGATGCAAACTCCAGTGACCAGGAATCCTTTTGAGAATATTTGCCAAGGATAATTTGGGGTACTTACAGCCATAAATGTGCATTTACAGACATGAATATGGGGTTGGATACTGTTGCTTTTAGTGCCTTCATTTGTTTTCAATTACACAGAAGGTGCCTTGCAAAATGTAACTCCAGAAATATATTTTTAACACTTGGAATGCTGAGTAGGATGAATATGAAACCTTGAGTAGGATAAGCTCTAACCCCTCCCTTTCGCAAATCAACGGTTCTCACTGGGAAGGCCTTATCTTTTAATGCACGACCCACGTGTTCCACCTCCTGACCGCGTCCTAACACCTCTTGCCCACCTAGCCATTATCTGACTCATCTTTCCCTCCCCGCACAATTAACCCACCTCCCCACATAAATATATTGACTTAGTTAACTCATTTATAGTGTATCAGGACGTATTCACCAAGAATCGTGTTCGCTCCTGGGAACCCTCGTGCTCCTGTAAGCAAAGGTCTTGCATCCAATCTTTCCGCGGCTTTGTAGATTATCTCAACCAGGGTACGTAAACCACCCAAAGATTACTGAAGCGGGTACATTTTGATGAATAACCCTAACGGGGTCGTAGGGAAGAAACCCCCATTATCATCACGCCGTCCCTTATCGATACCCTGACTACACCTGAAGACTGGCTTAACGCCAGGAGCCATTACCCCAGCCTCGTGTTACCTCACCTTGAGCCCGACCACCCAGCTAGCCTTTCACTCACACGGCACTCCCGCCAGATCTGTGTGAGAATACCCGGGTCCCGCCCCTTCAAAGAAGCCGCCCAGGTTGCCAAGGCCTCCCAAGGAGCCGGGCCCGCCTGTGTCCATGCTGCCGAGTGTTTCAGGCACAGTCAGCGGTGAGGTAGGAGACGGCGCCAGAGAGGAGTGTGCTCGTACGGCGGGAGGCGAGGAAGATGGCTATTGGGGAGGGGCATTGGTCGTGCAGGGGAGAGGACTGGAAAGAGGGCGAAGGCCAGGCCGACCCAGCTGCGGAGAAGGGGGCGACGCGAGGAGGGCTGGTTGCAGAGTGTGGAGAGGGGACTGGCGGCGGGATTAAAGGGCATGTGCTTACTGGAACGGAGGGGTCTGGGGGGACTGCTGAGGGTACTGGAATGGAGGGGTCTGGGGAGGCTGCTGAGGGAGCAGTCCAGAGGACGGCGTGTGCTGCTGGGGAGTGGGGATGGCCCCAAGGCTGCAGCGGGGGGTGGTGGTGTGTGTGTCTCTGTATGTGTGCATGCGTGTATGTTGTCTCGTGTGTGTGTGTGTCTCTGTGTGCGCGCATGCGTGTGCAAAAGCAGGGGGAGGTGTGGCTGTGTGTGTTGGAGCTTCCCAGGAGACAGGAGATGTGCACACACGCGCGCGACCCGCTCCGATCAGATTCTTGAAGATGCGCGTGGCCATCTCTTGTCTCCTGGGAAGCTGAGCCGGTGACTATAGGTCTCTGGGGAGACCACGCTTTCGCGCGGTAAATCGCCACGAGACCTAAAAATAGAATTGGCTTAGAGTAGTATAAAGGCTCTCATTATTTCTATTGTCACCCTTGTAAATATGGGATTCAGCTGTGATATTAGGTGCTTTGGTAGAGCCGCGGGGAGCGTATACTGCAAACACATGATGTGAGGCAAGTATCTGACATAGTATTGGTAAAGAGGCAAACATTCAAGGATTCCTTCATGATTGTGGCCTACATCTGTAGTCTGTGGCACACTGATATAGGGGGCCAAGCTAATGATACTGTGGAGTTTTTCTACCTCGTATGCACTCACATTACAAATCGCTGATGTTATGATCCCCCAAAAGACAGCTCTGTTCTGCACTGTATGAATCCTTTCAACATCATTTATTTAGAAGGCTCGCCCCAGCCAAGGTACTGAAAGTGAAAAGGCCATCAGAGTATCGCAACTTGATGACAAGGTTGGGATTCATTTGCCCCAAAAAAACTTCACACACTTCGTAAACTTTAACAGACTTTGTCCAGTTTCCCATAAAAAATCGAGGAGGTGAAGTTCTGCAGCTTTGAAATCACTTAAAAGGCACTGGCAGCCGATGATTGAAGCTGAGACATTCAAGGAACGGGCACATGACAAATGTGATTCGAGCATAGATTCACAAGACAGGATACTGCCAAAGGAAAAACTGTATCTTCACATTCACAGCCGCGTCTAAAAGCACACCTTACTGCATCATCTCATGCGTAATCGCAGCGACACATTTACCGAATGAAGATTGGAGCACGACTTCGAACCGCGCCCAATGCTCCCTTAAACGCCACACAACAGCCCCACACCCAGTCACCTATTTCACCTATGCACACAGAGGGGCCTCCGATGAACGCCATCACAATCGGGGCACTTCGCAGCCTTGTCAGGGCCATGAATCTACAATCTGAATTTGAGGATATTTACAAGGGATTTCCGTCAGTCTGCAGGGAGGGGTTTAGCTTCGTAGGGAGAGGGGGTAGGCAGGTTGGAGTTAGCCTCCCCATTCAAATAAATGCTTTATTGGCTTGGTAGTTAGATCTGGGTTCTGAGTTAGTTCTACCTTATCTGTGTTTATTTATTTTTCTTGTTATCCTGATTTTAGTAAGAGGTTTTAACTTGTTCATTTTTTTGGATCAATAACTTAAATGCATATAGTGACCGGTTTACCAAAAAAGTAGCATATCGGCACTAATAGAGGTACTTAAATGGATGCAAATATACCACTTTTTAGAGTTCACAAACGTTAGCAGTAGTAGGCTTGGAAAGCTGCCCAGTCTCAGGTCTCCAGGCATACTACTGGCAATCAAACATACAAAAGATTATGGGACAAATGCTTGCAAATAATCTTATGGCAATCGCTTGTGATGGCATTCCGAACCAAAATTTTCAGCTCACTGTCCCCCAGAAGACAGAGGCCCAGATTTAGAAGTTCATGGATGGAGTAAAGGCAGACAGGGAGGCAGAGGACTTTTCGTCTGCCTCCCTGTCTTTCTTCTGCCTGCCAATTTAGAAACGTCTGCCGGCCCCGCGAGCAGGGCCGGACTGGCCATAGCGGGCACCGGGCAATCCCCCGGTGTGCCGCACAGGTGGGGCCCGGTTTGGGGCCCCTGGGGCCCGTTTTTGTTACAGCGCCGTTTTTGCAGCATAGAAAATCTGCCCAGTACCAAAAGCAGCCGAAAACCGGCCCCGGCAAAGAGCTCGGCGGGACCTCCAACCCCCCCGAGGGGATGGGGTGGGGGGGACGGCCAAGCACTTTGCCAGGGTCGGTTGTAGTTCTCAGTCCGGCCCTGCCCGCGAGCATCTGTGTACATTAGCAGGAACTGCCGTCATGGCAGTTCCTGTCTCAGTGTAGGAGAAGTTGACAGCTGGCTTGGTCAAACATGACGGCCAGTTGTCAAACATTTCCAAAGTTTTTTTCCCCATTTATTTTTTCCAGACACCCAAACAGGGAGTTTGTTTTTGAAAAACAAAGAACACAAATGGTGCCCACACCATAGACGTTTTCTCCCATGGCGTGAGTTTAATTTTTCTTTTTTTTTACAGTCTGTCAGTTGTTGCTTAGTAACCATAATTTCATTTTAGGTGTGATGTTTAAGAAAATATATGAGGTTTTATTAAAGCATACTGTAATGTTTTGTGACTAAAAGAATGTATACACTACCATTAGCAAATTTATTACAGTAAATATATATACAGGTGGCCCTTACCCAGTCCTGAAGAAATGCCCACCGCTGCTGCGGGTCAGTGACAACACCACGAGGGTGCTGTAGCGTTTGAACGAAGATGGAACTAGCGCCTCTACACAAGGGGGGAACCTGTTCCAAAAGCTCCGGTTTGCAGTCACAAAGCAGGACATGTCCCGCCTTGGAGGCTGCATCCTTTATTTATGGACATTTACAAGACTGCGGCAAAGCATCCACTTGGATGTATTTGGAGTACACTACATCACCTACAATGCCATGCCAATGGTTCCGCCCACCTGGGGAGGTTTTGGAACTATTTTGTGTACTCCCAGCAGCGCATGCAGCTGTTTGTTACCGAAATGCCACTGAGGAAAGGGTCACACCTGAAACGCGTCTAGCATGTTACAAATTGAATATGGCAGCTCCTCGATGGTTCCTGCTGGCAGGCTGTCGGCCAATAAAGATGAGCTTGAACTTACCTTCGTATGGCGATTTCTTCAATGGGGCGCCTGTTTGTTTGGATATATATTTATATATGTATGTATTTATATAATATTTCCCTAGCACAAACCCAGCCAAAAGGCAGAGGAGCACTGTACATGTTCAAAGGTAAGATGAAAGCCAATGATTAGCAGGAGCAGAAGCTACTTGAGGACGGTTAAGGCATTGTGAAGTAGTGTTCTTTAAATAGGGAGTTTTTAACTCTTTCCTAAATTAGAGCAGTGTTGGGGCGGTCTAAATGAATATAGGGATGTTATTCCAGATCCTGAATGCCTAAAGGGAAACGGCCTGTTGTCTTGTTTTTTCTTTTGTACACTTCTTGGTCTGTAATCTGGTGGTGTCTTAGCTGAGGCCCTAGGAGTCTGCCTCCTCCGTAACAGTGATTAGGAGGGTGCTAGATGTTTTAGACCTCATCCCGCACACAACAGAGGTGAATACGGATGTTTTGACAGAGGTGCTCAACCCAGGCCAAACAAGCCAAGAACCTCTTCTTCCTTTCAATCAGGCTTCTGTTGATGTGCTGGTGGGCACTTATGCCACATCAGGGCATTGCCCTGGTTAATAGGCAAGTGGCAAGGCAGCATAGACCTGCTCTCATGGATCCTGATTTTCTCCAGAGAGCTTAGTGGTACAGACATCCATGAGTCACTGTTACCCTAATGCATTTCCAACAACTCCCAACACTAATCAAAAGGCATGGAGACTTACACCAAGCATATATTTTCCTCCACCATCCTTGCATTCAGGTTCATGAATATTAACTACCTCCTGGGAAGGTACTGGCAGAATGGCGGCTATCTTGCCAGCTGTTCCCGATGACAAACGGTCAACCCTGCAATGCCTCATCACGGTTGGCCAGGATGCAGCAAAGTTCTACATTTGCTTGGGCCTGTACGCGACTGACTGTGTAAGAAGAGAAGTGGGACCACTGTGGTGCTTCAGCACCACGCCTGGATTCACTCTACAGGCTTATCTTCTGAGGTTCAACAATCTCTAACGGACATGCCCTTTGGCAGCTGTAAGCTGTTCAGAAATGTGGTGCACTCAGCCTGAGGAAAATGTAAGGAGAGCAAAGCCACTTCTCGCTTTTTAGGGCTAGCAGTGCCTTCCCTCAGGCAACTTCCCCCATTTCAAAACTTTGGCAGGGGATATCAGCAGAGGCAGCCTTTATGTGTCTCAGCACCAACAAACCTCACAGCCCTTTCATAATTGAGGTTGGAGATCAAGCCAACAGGGGCAACATACTACTAAAAAGCCCCAGCTGCCCCTCCTGCAGCTGCAGCAAACCCTCTTTAATCAACCCATTGTAGCTGGTTGTTACTCCCGTTATTTCTTGGTGCTGAAAAAGGATGGAGGTCTCGGTCCTATCTTTGATCTGCGCCTGTTGGAGGGATTCTGCTTTGAACAAGAACTATGCCTGGGATCCAAAAATGTCAGTATGTAGGGACTGAGTGACCATATCACATCAGTACCCATGAACCCCAATTCAGACTAGCCCATGCTGCCTCACCTGCTGTCCCAACCTTTCCAGAGTAACAGGTAATTTGGCCTCCCAGAACCACACTATAGTCACCTCAGAGAACCACGGTAACAGGTTATCACCCTTCTTTCCCTCACTCATGTCCACAATAAACTAAACAAGACACGAAAACTGTTTACAATATTTATTAAAACTATTGTGCTCTATTATGAAGCAACTGTGTTGGAACTAGAAAACATACATATAACTTAGTAATGTAATTAGCATCATGAATAAATCTTACACAATGAAAATCCCTGTCATGGTTATTGGCGTATCTGCCTAAGCATAGCCTCACAATAATATAACAAAGTGTAACAAATAAAAAATCCAGTATGTATGAATAGGTATGATTTATTGAAGTTAAGTTCCAGATTAAGATAATAATAAAGATATAAGTAGATGTAAATATAAACCCCACCAGGAGCAGTTCTTCTGTCGCTCAGCCTGCCTGCCATCAACTGCCTCTCCACACACCAGTCAGGTACCAAACATTCTAAGGTGTCATCAAACATTCTACCAGATACAGTGGCTAAGCAATGGGGAAATCTAAGCAAGGTAAAAGCCAGACATAAGCCAGATGTAACACAAAGATCTCTGGGATGGTGATGGGCCCCAAACCTGGCCTTTGCTGTTATCTGGTCTGCATCTTAGATTGCACAAAGCTGGCGCTCTGGTTCTGGAACCTCGTATCTGCTAAAAATCCTCCTCTCTATTTTTAAAAAGGCAAGTCTCAGTTTATGTGATAAGAAATGCGCTACTCTTAAAAAGTAGCTGGGTCTCTTCTATTGTGCCTAGGTGTTAATCTCCAACAACAGAGAATAACAGGGCACAATGTTGTTTGACCTTGTACTAAATGTTCAGACTGAATCTCAGCAAAAAAGCAGAATAATAAAACATGTGCAGCCTATTTCTAACCACTTCGCCGCGGCGCACATTCCACTGTGGTGCGGGCGAATTTGACGCATGCGCAGATCGGACTGCACCCGGCGGTCCAACACACAGTGGCTAAAATAAATGTGTGATATAAAAACAAACATGTAATTTGATAATGTTTGTAAAGAAAAAGCAGCCTACAACGTGTGCAGCCTGCGTGGATGGTCTAATAAAAGGGAAAAATATATTGGGTCCAATAGTGGACAAACGATGCACCTTTTGAACTTCTTTCTCTTGAAGGACAAGTTCAAAATGTACACACTGGCACAAGTTCTATCTGTCATGAATCAAGGAGGCTGAATGGAGGCATTGGATTTGCAGAAGACTTCTTTCCACATTCCCGCCCTGCAGTCCCTCAACACTAGCTACAATTCCAGGTAGGCCAAGAGCATTTTCAGCAGTCCGTGCTCCCATTTGGCTTGACCAGTGCGCCTCGAGTGTTCACAGAGGTAATGGTGGTGGTTTCAGCCCATTTCAAATGTTAATACCAGTCTTATCATAACTCGAAGACTGGCTACTGAAGGCGAGCTTGCCTCAACCAGTCATAAGCCACCTCCAGACGATGGCCAATTTTCTGACATCAGTGGGCATTTCAATAGTGTCAAAGTCACACTTGACTCCTTCACAACGGTGCTACTTCATTGCAGCCGTCCTGGGCACAGGGCTTGTCCGAGCCTTTCCTCCTCCTCCTCAACAAGTTCAACTATTTCAAAATAAGGTTGGGGCTCCTGTATGCCTTTCTGATCCACAGTTCTGAAAAAGATTAAGAAAGACTGGGCCCAAGTAGTCCTAAATGCTACAGAATGGGCGTGGAGAGTTTGGAACGTCTTGCAATCAGCATTTGTCCTCCGATCAGGCTACTCCTTCGGGAGGGCCACCTGTTGCATCATGAGGGTTGGGTCCAGCACCCAAGCCGGCACAACTTGCATCTCGATGTGTGGTGACTGAGTGGCGACATTTGATGGCTTTTAATATCATGCCCAATATAATTGGGGTCACCTAAGCAGCCAGTGGTATATCCACCACAATTGTATCTGCAGGACAGTGGGAGAAGTTTGTTGTTGCCTTGTATTCCCCCGCAACATCCAAACCTTGGATACAAAGTTGTCTGACATCTTGTTGTTTTGACTGATTTAGTCCCGCAAGGTCTCGCTGTGGCAACAGTCAATTAATCATTCAATCAGTAGATTTGTAAAGTGTAGCTTGTCAACCATGAGGGTATCCAAGTGCTCGCACAGTCCAGGTGATAAGCAGAAGAGCTAGGTCTTCAGAGCCTTATGGAACTGTGGAAGAGATGAGATTTAGGGGTAGTTTGTTCCAGGTCTTCGCTGCCAGGTAGGCGAAAGAACGTCCTCCACGCCTTCTTCCTCGAAAGCAGTGGGTGTGGGCTAGCGAGAGGAAGGCAGTGGTTAATGTAGGGCATTGAATGCGTAGGTCAGAGATATTTTCTAAATAGTAATCCAGTGGAGTTCCCTGTGGTGGGTGTGATGTGGGTTTGTATTGGGTGGTCGATGACTGGTCTGGCTGTGGCATTCTGAATGGTCTGTAGTGTTTCGAGGGGTTGGCATGGGTTCCCTGTGTAAGAGAGTGTTGCCGTAATCCAGTCGTCTGGAGATGAGGGCATGGGTGTTGGTATGTCTGGAGCTTTGGGGTAGACATTTGAAGATCTTGCGAGAATGAAAAAGCAGGAGGAGGAGACAGTTGATCTGGCCTGTCATGGTTAACTTGTTATCCATGATGATGCATAGGTTTCTGGCATTGTCAGTCGGGGTTTGCGTGGGAACAAGCTCCATGGGCCAACAGGAGGCATCCCATGGGGAGCCTTTGTCACAGTAGAACAGTTCCTCTGTCTTGTCTGTGTTGAGCTTTAGGCAGTTGTTCTTCATCCGGTTGGCGATGTCCATCTGGATGTCGGTGTTGGTGTTGTCTTCGGAGACCAGAACATTTAAGGGTTATCTTTCATCCCTACCAGATAATGTACTTCTGGGTCATTGTATGACTCAACATTTTATACTTTATTTGTGCAAGTGTAAACTTTATTATATAGTGATAAGTAATCAAATCTTGTTTTTTTCCCTTTGCAGCATGCCACAAGCACAAGCTCGAGCAACACCGGTGGAACTAAAGCACCTTTTTCAAGTCACAACAATGGACACTTGATGTTTTTGAGAAACAAGAGGCACTTGAGAGGACTCGATCTGCCCTGTTGAGATTCCGAATCTTTGTTTTGGCCTTACTGCATTGTGTGTGTCCTCCTACTGCTAACTCTGCACAGACCAGCCTGGTAATGCAGGCCAGTGCTCTCTGATCTGCATACAGCCTCTCATTCGGGCAGTCTCCTGGGCAGGAGTGTGTGCTTACCCACGTTCTGTATATTTTTGCATATGGCATTTACTTGTAATGCTTGATGCACATATAAAAAATGTGTGACTGCTTCAATAAAGGCAGTGTTTAATCACACACCTTGGCTTTGTCAATTGAGTGGAGTAATTGACAACACCCCCAAAATGTGAAGGTTTTTAAAATGCACGGCCTAGCCCAGCGACTGAATGCAGATTGTAGGAATTAGAAAATGTGGAAGACCCCAGGGGTTCCTGCCACCTGCCTTTTTAGCTGGCAATTTATCTTCGCCAAGTGTGACATTTTTTTGAAAGTCCTAACGTTTTAGCCTCGAGCATGGTGCATTCTGGGACTTGTAATTTTGTTTTTAACATTTAGTATAAGGTTAAAAATCCCATCATGCCAAGTTGTGTTGACTGAAAAGCCAGGACTTGACTGAAGGTGTCCTGAAACACAGATACGCTTTGCAGGAGAAAACTGTGGGGAGATTGTGCTTAAAAGACCCGGGGACAGTAAAGAAAATGTCCATGGCTTCCTTCTGTTTTCATCTAGCAGAGGCTCTATTTTATTATTTTCCAAATTGCATTTGAATGAATTTCCAATTTTTTTTATTGAAACGCTGCATGCAACGTATACCACGTGCTAGTACAAAATTACGAAATCCCTTTTCATACGCCTTTAATTAAGTTGCTAAAACGTTATTTAACACAGATCAAAATCCGAGCAGCACAGAATACGAAATATACATTTAATTCGAAGTGGTTAGAGGTAAATATTTTGAAATCTTAAAATGCTTACCTAAAAGAGTATTTTGGAAAAGATCAGGGGTATGCGGCTGCTTCAGATGACTTTTTAAACCAGTGCAATAAAAAAAAATTCAGTGGCATTAACAACGTACCTGATTCATCATATATCGCCATATGTTTGATGGGTATCAAATGCCAGAAAATTGGCTCCACACGTCCAATAAAAGATCATTTAGAAAAAATATACTGAGAAGGGTGATTGCTTCCAAAAGACAAGTAAAAATATACTGTAATCCTTTCTTCCGTAAATAGTCACCCGTTTACCTTGTGCCCATTATGTCGAGTTTCAACCAAACCTATATTTCCAGCCATAATGGAACATGTAGTTTGACGTTTCCCATTATTCGTATTGGCCTACATTTCCCAACATGCTTAGTGTTGTTGTTTCAAAAGCAAGACTGAATGCCACCATCAATGGTAAAAGTGCAGTTGTCAGCTATCTGCATGGTGTTCATCTTACCTTTCGCAAACCCTCCCTCTGTACCAGAAACCCCCGCAAACATAAAATCGTCGTACTGGAATCTTTGGCAAAATGGCTTATTTCTGCAAATCCCAAATTACTCGTCATGAAACATTAGCGGTCTGCTTATAATTTTGCAGTAAGTGATTTATTTAAAATATTGAAATCATTGGCCCCAGTATGCTGAGGTAATAAGTACATTTCTCCCAATATGTTCCAAATGTATCCTTTTGTCTCTTTGAAACCTCTGTGAAGTGACAGTGGCTTGTGCCAGTGAAGGTAAAACAACTTTTCTAATTCGGTGTCAGACTCTTGTTTCATGTCTTTTTTCTGCAGATGTCATTCCTCAAGTTTTCTTTTTACAGGCAGCACTTCTCACGCATTTCATTGACCTATAAACCACCGTGCTGTGATGCAAGGGGCCGAGGACTGGAGGTGGCCAGAAAACAAAAGTAGATCCTACAAAACCTTTTTAAAAAAAAAAAAAACTTTATTTTAAATTGTTTATAGTACTATACACTGAAAACAACAGTTCCTCGGAAGGAGAACATCAATATAGTACTTTCTGTTACATGTCACAGACATCGAAGAGCAACACAAGAAGTAGAAGAAATAAAATGTTAGGACATCACAGGTCATCTTGAATGGATACAGAGTTTTGATGTGGAGTCTCCCCATCCGCCAATGTCGTGTAGCAATGTTTATAGTGCTGGAAGTAGGCCGCTTATGGCGATTGAGTGGTACCTGAGAGGGTCTAGTGTTAGGAGGTAGTCTCTCAATGGTTGGCAGTATTTCTAGTTCTAGAGGTGGGCTGCTGGAGAGATGCATAGAGCTCACTATTGGTGTTGCAATATATTGGGCTTTTAATCCACGCCTCTGTGGTGGGTGGGTGTTTGCTTCCACAATGTATAGCTTGTGTGATCATTTAGTTGACGTGGCGTACGCTCTTCACAGGAATTTGTAGTGTATCATCCTATGACGGTGGTTAAAGGAAAAAGGTGTGTCTGCATGCAGCAAGGGTACCTGTTTTATCTGGAAAGGGGTACCCCAGGTCTGCCTTTCAAGCTGCCCTAGGGTTAGAGTCACAGGTTGGTAAAAGGTCTAAGCAGTTGTGGTATAGCCAGTCTCCATCTAGATCAGTGATCACCAATATCAGCTGTGTGAATTCATATGTTGCCAGTCGGTAGGATGAAACCTGGGCCTTGAGTGCCTACTGGAGCCGTTGCAGCTCCAAGTGATCCATATAGGGAGTTTCCTAAAAACGAACATCTTCTGTACGGGAAAATACATGACCTTTGGGGAAGAGAGCCCCAAAGGTATCTAATGCGTATTTTGTTTACGTGCATTGAACCAGTTCTCTTATGTGATAGGTAACCAGGGGTTGGCAGCCCGGGAGATTGTGGGAGAGTGCACAAGCTGTCTGCCCAGCATCCAAATCAGTATCCTCAGGCCCAGCTAGTTGTAGACAACATTTGTATGTCGTGGGGGTCCTGCGGCAGACCTGCCAGTAACAGCGTCTTTAAAGGTGTCTGGCTGCAAGATCTGTCTTGAGTCTGGCATTTGGTATGCATGTGTTGTGTCTTCATGGTACCAATGTTGGGCGAAGCTGCACTGCAGCACAAGATAATATAGGTGCGTATTGGGAACTCCGAGTCCACCTCGTTTATACTGGAGCACTTAGATGTCCCATCCAAATCGGGGCTGTCTGCCACCTCAAAGGAGGCACTTTATGGTTTAAATCGTTTTATTGATTTTTGGGTATCAAAGTTAAACAAAACCACCACCTGCAACCTTTGGCTCATGGGGAATAGTGAGGAGTATGAATATACTGTGGAAAGTAGAGAGAAAGAATCAAAGAGATATGAAAGGAGATAGTCAGATGTCTAGGTACTCTCCATATCCTGAGCGTTTGGGGTTCTAGCTAGTAAGGGGGTCACCCCCTCCTTGGGAGTGTGTTCCTTTTCGGTGAGAGTCGTGGTAGAAAGCCTGAGAACCTGCAGGTATCCTGGGCATGTGAGTTCTACAAACTCGGATGATAGATAAGCAACAGTGGAGCCCCATGTCTTGTCAAATCTGGGTAATGTTCGGGAGATCCCGCTGTAATCCACTCCATGCCCACCACTTCCTAGACCTTGTGTAGCCAGTCCAGTTTAGTTGGGATGACCTACGTTCCCCATCTGGATAGTAACACTTGCTTAGCCGCGCCTAGTGCTAAGGTGATCGCTCTGCCCCTGCAAGACCTAATTGCAGGGGGTTAGGGAGTCCCAATAAGATAGAGCTGGGGAATCTAGTGATTTCTGTGTGGTAAATGTTGTCAATATCTGGTAGGATGGAGTCCCAAAAGGTCTTAGGACACTGCCAGAGAATGTGTGTTAGTGTGCCTGATTATCCACACCTGCGCAAACAGAGATCATCCCCTCCTGGTTTCCATTGTGCAATGCGGGCCTGGGTATAGTACCAGTAATGTGCAATCTTTAAAAACATTTCCTTTTCAGCTGTGCTACAGGAGAAGGCTCTGGCCCTATGGATAATGTCTCGCCCATTCCATCATGGAAAATTCCTGTTCGAATTCTGATTCCCACCTTTGCTACGTCGGGGATTTATTGTTATTTTTAGCTTTGTTCAGAAAGGTGTAAATGTCGGACAGTAGGCATTTGTCTGAGTTACAAGTGATGAACCAGAGCTCTTAATTTAGTGAGGAACGGCTTGGGTGGGGATGTATCTGGGATGGGTGACCAGCACGCGTCTCTGGGGATTCCAAATCCCGACAATAGTTGGGGGAAGTCAAGAACACCCTGCTCGTCGAAAAGGTCCCCTATTCGTTTGCAATTGGCCTATTGCCATTTCAAGTATTCATTCCCTTTGCTAGCGGGGGGTCAGGGTTGCCTATGAAGGGGGTCAGGTGTGACATAGCAGTCGAGAGCCCACACTTCTCCTGTTCTTTGTCCCACACCCTCATGGCGGATCTCAAGACCTGGGAGATGTACACTCCAGGTTGGCGGTGTCATTTGGGGAGCCAGGGCACCTTCCAAATATGCATGCCTGCGAAAGCACAGTCATTAAAGCACCAGTGCCTTTTCAATTCCAATTTATACCATTCTGTCATGCAGCATAATTACGCTGCCTTAAATTATCGCCCCAGGTGTGGGACTCCGAGTCCCCCATACTCTTGCCTGAGAAAAATCAGGTGTCGAGCCATGCGTGCCTTCTTCCGTACCCATCTCAAACCCCTAATGAGTTGCTGAAGTTGAGCCAGTATTCTAGGTGGAGGATGTAGCAGAAGCGTCTGCGTTATAAATATAATATGGGTAAGAGAGTAATTTTGATAGCAGCCAGTCTGCCCAACCATGACATTATGTACTTCTTACAGGTAAGGAGTTCCCTTTGTACTTTAGCCAGGATCTCTGAGTAATCTTCTCAACCGTGGGAAAGATCCGCAGCCCTAGGTACGTAATGCCACTGGAAGCCCCTGCGGATGGGAATTGTGTCACAAGGTGTTGCTGGTCTGCTTTGAGAAGGATTAGGCTAAGGCCCTTGTCTTCCGAAGGTTTATTTTAAAGCCTGAGATGGTGCTAAAGGCCTCTATCTCCGCCAAGAGGGGGAGCAGGGAGAGCAACAGCTGTGTGAGAAAATGCTCCACATCATCCGCATAAAGCGAAATCTTATGCTCTCTATCACCCATCTGAATCCCAGTTTTGGTTGGGAGCAGTCTGAATCGCTCCGCGAACGGCTCCATATAGAGCTCAAAGAGTAGGGGGGAGACTGGACACCCCTGTCTAGTGCCCCCACCAATCCGGAAGGGATGGGAGGCAACCCCATTTACCCTGGTTCGGGTCTCCGGTCTGATGTATATGCAGTTCACTCACTTCATGTATCGCTCCCCAATGCCGAATCTGTGTAGGACCTGTCACAGGTAGGGCCAGTGGACCCGGTCGAATGCCTTCTCGGCGTCCACCGACAGGAACACCGCAGGAATCTGCGTGTGCTGAGTTTTATCCAGAAGATGGCATAGTCGCCTAGTCCCATTGCTTCAATTTCATTCCTGGATAAACCGCGATTGATACTGGTCCACCATTCCTTGCATGTGGGGAGCGAGATGTGCTGCTAGAATACTGGTAAAAATCTTCAGATCCACATTTAGAAGGGATATGGGACGGTGTGATGCGCAGTCTAGAGGGTCTTTTCCCGGTTTATGTATAACAGCCACCTCCGCCATTGACACCGACGGAGCCAAGCTTCCAGTTGCACTAAAAGTATTGAACAGTCGGGTTAGGAGGGGGATAAGGTCTGATGCAAAAACTTTGTAAAAGTCAGCCGAAAAGCCGTCCTCTCTGTATTGCCCGTAAGACCTCCTCTTGTCGTATGTCCGCTTCCAGCTTGGCCGCATTCGTTGGCAGGAGGGAGGACACTCGTACCCCACAAGTGTATTCTCTGGCCGCTGACTGATCTGATTGATCCGCTGTGTAGAGGGTGGTATATAAGGACTCAAATTCAGTCGCAATGACCCTATCTGACCAGAGAATCTCTCTCCGGCCAAACCTAATCTCAGCTATACGACAGGCGTTTTTCTGGGCTCGAAGCAAGTGTGCTAGGAATTTCCCAGCCTTATTACCCCCTACGTAATAGCGCTTCTGGTGCATAGAAGGGCGTACTCAGCCCGATCAAGAGCCCTTAGCTGTTTCCTCGTCGTGTTAAGTAACCTGCGCATCCGGATCACCCCTTTCCGGCGGTGGACTCCCTCCAACTCTCTAATTTGGTCCACCAGGTGTTCCCGCTTATCTCTCCTCTCTTTATTCGATCCAGCCGCAATAGCTATGAACTGGCCCCTTATGACCGCCTTCAGCGCATCCCACACTAAGGGGACTGCGACCAAGCCATCATCATTGGTTGCTAAATAAGTTTGTATAGTGGTACGTATCTCGGTGACATTAGAATTGTATGTGAGAAGTTTATGGTTCAATCTCCACGCTCTCTGGCGAGGAGATCCCCTGGGCCAAAGCAACGCAAGGGAAATTGGGGAGTGATCTGAGAGCGCCGCTGTCCCAATCACAACTTCCTCTGTAGCCCTCATTACTATTGAGGAAGTCCAGAACAAGTCTATGCGGCCATCAGTTTGGTGTGCCGTGGAAAAGGTGTATTCCCAAGCTGTTGGGTAGCGGTGTCTCCAAGTGTCCGTAAGCCCAACCTCCCTCAGCCTCTGTAAAATAGATTCCGAGAGGGCATCTGGGCGTCTGGGGCCAGGTTGAAGTCTCCCCCAACCACCAAGTCCTCATCCAGAGACTCAAGAATAGTGTTCAGCGAGCCAAAGGAAGAAGCTGTTCCTTAGGGCTGTAGACATAAGTGATTGTGTATGTGTGATCCCCAACTGATACCCTCAGTGCTAGCATCCTGCCCGGTGTTTCTGCATGTACTTCCAAAACTGTCCCCTGAAACTGAATTGCCAACAAGATGGCCACTCCGCCCTCTTCCCAGTCCCTTATTAAAAATACTGTCTGTCAAACTATTTCGACATGAGACGTTTCCAGTCAGCGCACAGGAGATGAGTCTCTTGTAAGAGGCAGATATTCATTTAAAACGTCTTGGCATAATTAGGAGTGCCCTCTGTTGAATGGGTGAGTTAAGACCCCGACCGTTAAAACTCTGGTTAAGAACCTTAGGAACTGTCATTGGGGGATGTGTGGGCATAAGCCAGGGCAAAACTTAGGTGCATGACCATAAGCCAGACTAGGCGCTTCCTCCCATCCCCAACCTCCCGTAAGGTTTAGCTGGTGGGCACGATGCCACCACCCGAGTCCCTCCCCCACCCCCACAGGCCACCTGCAGGCCAGAATGCAGCAATCTCTCTGTGTACCTTGCGTTTGTGGGATTAATTGCCCAACCTATCCACCAGAGAGTGTCCAGCTAGAAGTGCTTGGTGCTGATGCGTATCCCCCCCTCTACTCGTGCCCACCAAGGAAATGGTTTGGTGGACCCCAAGCCACTTTGTGATGTGAATGATCCCTCACGCCGGGATCTATACCCGTGTGTTAAAACCTCTGATGTCAGAAATATGGAAAGAAAAACAGGAGAGAGGAGAAAGAAACAGCAAACAAGTCAAATGAAACAGATGACCCGCCATCCGTTGGCCCTGGATCACACCATTGTGCATGGGTCCATGTGTCCGGTAGTCTGTCATCGCATCCAAGGGGTTGGGCTCTGCTCACCCAGACCAAAATAGCTCACCCCAGGTTTGTCTGAATGCTGTCTCACTCCCTGGGCCCCACAATAGCATCTGTTGAGTTCACTCGTTAAGGTGGTCACCCGCACCCTTGCGGTTCTGTATCTGTTGCAGAAGAGCTTCCTTTTCTGTCTGGCTTTCTTGTTCAGAAGGTTTTGGGCTGTTCCCTCGTGTGGGACCCCGTCTTCAGTTCACTAAGGTGGCCTCTCAGAGGTTGGGCCTTCCTCTAGCGTCTCAAGGCCTCCATCTTCCTCCAGGTCGATTCTGAGGATTTCTTAGGCTTCTTTAAAAGTTTGCACCACTCGCAACTCTTTATTCCAAATGAAAGATAGTCTGAATGGATGTCCTCATCGGCATCAAGTACCTTGGTCTCGGAGATATGTTGTGGCCGGCTTCAAAGCTTTGCAGCCTTGCAGAGTGAGGGGCGAGAGGTCCTGGAAGACCCCCACCTGAAGACCCCAAATGCCACGGTCTCAATGTTTCGTGTTGCACTCATAATGATCTCCTTCTGCCTATATGAGTGAAAACAGATGAGGATGTCCTGCTGTTGTCCCGGACTGGAGGTGGGCCTCCCGGCACAGTGAGTGCGGTCTCCATTCGCAGCTGTTTGATGTCTGAGGCTACGTCTTGCCGCAGGCTTGCAAAATCCTCCCTTAGCATGCCAAACAGTTGCTCCATAAAGCCCAGTGTTATTGGGTGATCTACGCGGTCTCCGACCGGGACCATGTCTTTCTCAGAGGGCGGTGCCATTTGTTGTTCAGGTCCGTGGCCCCCCGTTTTCTTGGCGCCTGGTTGCTGAAGGAGGTCTTTAATCGTAGGGTCCTTCTTAGCTAGTTGCGTAGATATTGCTGTGGGGCAGTGCCGAGCTTGGGGCAGTTCTGAGCAGGCCAAGGGACTGCGCAGTCGAAGGGTCACTGGGGAGTTCCGCCGTCGTCCAGTCTGTCCGTATATCTATAACCTTCATTCCTCCGGCCCCCAGGGGTTGTGAGGGAGTGTTGAAGTTTGTTTACCAGCTCCTGTGATTTACCGGATCTCTGCCCTCTGAATCGGCGTCCTCCACCCCGGGTCGCTACCTCTGCCTGCTCACCCGGGTGGTGGCACTGCTTGCGGCCACTTCTCCAGCAACCCGGCTTCATCTTGAGGTCTTTCCGGCAGTCACCGCTCTGGCTGCTCCAAGGCCCGTTCAGGCCTCCACGAGGTTCCAGGGCTGCCTGCCCTGGGGATGCCGGCACAGTTCCTCGTTGTTGCACTCACAAGGACACAGCCGGGTCTTCTCCGCACTACCTTCAGCAATTCACACAACTGCACCAATCACCCCCGCGGCAGGGGTCGAGTGCGGTGACTGCAGCGTTATCTAGGCCTCAGCGCCAGTCCGTAGCCCCGGTGTCCCGATACAGATCCCTGCAGCGCGGGGACGTGATTTCGCTCTCGCTCAGCCCGTCAATGTCCGGGGCCGTAGAGGTGCAATTCCGCCTGAATTGGGGTCGCAATGATGCCGTCTGGATGCCTTTCTCGACCCTAGCGAACGGAGTACTGAAGAAATTGTGCTACTCGGCCACCATCTTGGCCACGCCCCCCAAAGAAGGCACTTTAATATACTACGGAGCGTCGCAAAAAACACATTGGTTAATGGGATAGGAATATTATGAAAAAGGTATAGTTGAGGCGTATAACCTGTTCTTATTCTTATGGACATGAATCCCCAGATTTCGGATCGAGGTGTCACACCATGTCAATGGGAATTCGCAGCACACCTGTGTGGTCGCCACGGTGAGGAGAAACACCTTGGATTTGCTCCATTTTATATGTAGACCAGTGATTTAAATGCTTTTTCCACATATAATAAGGCGACCATTGCGGGGACTGTTGGAGAGATCCTATGTAGCACTTCAAGAACCGTGTGCAGATTCAGAGCGGTTAACCAGTGTGGGACAATGCCAGACTGGGCTGGGGATATTATTTGTTCCATTAGTAATGCAAGACGAGTTGCCAAAATATTTGCTAGTATTTTGTTGTCGAAATTCAATGAGAGTGGCTGGTAGGTACCGCAGTTCAGTGGGTCCTTGCCCGGTTTCAGGATCAGCGTGTGGAAGCACACCATTTTCCATTGCCTCAGAGTACATTGCAAGAAGGTATGGTGCAAAAATATGCTTGTATGCTTTATAAAATGCACCTGTGTAGCCGTCAAGGACAGGTGTCTTTGAACCGTCCATCAAATTATATTGCCTGAATGATCTCTTCAACAGTAAAAGGCTCACTAAGGAACTGCGGAGCCCCGCAGGGAGCCAACCGTGGCTATTTCCTCTAGATAGCTGGACCTTTCAGTGTCATTCCCCTCTAGCTGCGAAGTATAAAGGTTGGTGTAATAGTTAAGCACCTCAGTCTGGACACCCACTGTATTTGAGACCCGAGTGCCATCAGGGTGCTGCAGGCCCGATATACAGGACTGCCATCTGTATGGCTGTAGCAGTCTAGACAGTGTACGGTCTGGCCTCTTCCCCCTCCCCATACTGGCGGGCTCTAGCATATTTCACGAAGTAATGGACCTCCCTCTATGCCGTCTCCCTAAAGTCCGCAAGTAAAGCGATTCATCACTGTTGACAGTTCGCAGTGGGCTTCTGAGCGCTGGCCTGATCCAATGCTGTAGAGAAAAAGAGACCTCGGCAAATGGGTTGACATTAGTGTATAAGGACATTCATCAATAAGAATCATAAGGAAATCTGTAGTGTAGCTGGTAAGCTTCATAGGTGGAACAGTGAATTAATATATTCAAATAAACTGAAACATCCCAAAAATGCCGATTCCCCCTCCTCCCTTACACACCTGATGACAAGTGAATCCCTAGATAGCAAAATGCTGAAAAATGTCTCCCTCTTAACTGTGGAGTGGTATGAAACCCTCGGGAAGTGGCAATGGCTCGACGGTTGGCTCAAAATGTAGCAATGTTCAAGACAATATGGGGGTCCCGGATGGGTCCAGGCAGTCAAAGGTGTCGGAATAACTAACATGTTCAAGTGCAGTGGAATGAGCAGATGTAGAGGGCCGCCACAATGTACCGCGCCAACGGCAGTCAGGAAGCATCTCATCAGAAGATTTTAGCCAGGTGAGAAAAGTTCCATACTGGCAGGGATTTGTGAGTCAGGCGCGATGTTCTCAGGTGTCGATCACCCTGGGGATGCTCGACTGCTGGGTCGGTGCTTCCCTTCAACATTGACTCAAAGGCAGGCCGGGTAGAGCATGTTGTATTGGAGTCCCAATTTACGCCATGTAGCTTTGACCTCACCGAATTTGCGGTGGGCCTCCTGGACCGCTGTGGTGAAATCTGCAGAAATTGCAACAGCATCTCCCTGGTACTGGAGTGGGCTAAGCTCTCACCCTCCGAAACCCGACATTGTGGGCCCTGTAGTTGAGGAGCTGAGCCCCAATGTCCTTGGCAAGTTAACCAGCACCGGGCACGGACCCAGAGATCTATGTGGTCTCTCCACAACAAATGTAGAGGTGAAGTTTTCTCTTCCTAGGAGGTCAGAGAGGTGGCACTCCATGAAGAGGTCCAGTTTCCTGGTGTTGGCCGCCTCCGTGATCCCTAAAATGCAAATGTTGTTTCGGCACCACCTGGCCTCCAAATCTTAATTTTTTACGGCTTCTGCCTTTTGGCGCGTCTCCAGCTTTTCCAGTCTCTTTACAACTGTAGCGGAGGTGTCTTGTAATCCAGATGGAGCGACAGATTGTGAATAGTCCAGGCGACGGAGGGCCTGGACTATTCACAATCTGGGTTCAGGCCTAACCACAGCACCGAATCAGCCCTTCAAACAGTGACCAATAACATCAAAATGGCACTGGATGAGGGCAGCTCTATGATTCTGGTGCTGCTGGACCTCTCCGCCGCTTTTGATACGGTGTCTCACAAGGTGCTTCTCGATCGTTTAAAGGACGTAGGCCTGGAAGGAGTGGCTCTGTCATGGATGGAAAGTTTTCCATCTGGCCGCTCCCAAGAAGTTAGGCTGGGCTCCCACAAATCCATCCACAGGGAGCTCAACAAGGGAGTGCCACAGGGCTCTTGTCTAAGCCCGACACTATTTAATGTGTATGTGGCTCCCTTAGCCAACCTAGCAAGATCATTTGGGTTTACCCCGGTGTCATACGCCGATGACACCCAACTCCTCTTTCCTTTTAAAAGTCTGACACCTGCAATAAAAAGATCTTTTGCAGATGGAATGAGAGCAATATCTGAATGGATGTCATCAAACTGTCTTCAATGCAACGTAGGGAAAACAGAGGTCATGTTGTTTGGACAAGCAGCAATACACTGGTCACCTGAATGGTGGCCCTTAGAATTAGGACCTGTTCCCAGCCCTAAGAGCACGGTCAAAAACCTGGGAGTGTTATTAGATCAGACACTCACTTTCAAAGACCATGTAAATCAAGTGGCTAGTACCTGCTTTCGGGCAATTGGGATGCTAAGAAGAGTGTTCCCCTATCTGCCAGACTGCCACAGGAAAACACTTGTGCAGGCGCTAGTCATCAGCAGAGTGGATTATTGTAACAGCCTTCTTTTAGGAGCCAATGAAGGGCAACTTAAAAAGTTACAAGTGATCCAAAACACGGCAGCAAGGACAGTCCTTAATGTCCCCTCTAGGACTCCTTCTCGCCCCCTGCTGACCAGACTCCATTGGTTACCAGTGAGGAAGCGAGTCCAGTTTAAGACCCTATGCACTATTCACAAAAGTGTGATAGGCGAAGGTCTAAAATATCTGGCCAAAATCTTTCAGCCATATGCCCCTGGGCGCTCCTTGCGCTCTGGTAACCTGCAGTTTCTACAGGTACCTAGAATAAAGAAGTCCAGACAAGGAGGCCGAGCGCTGGCCCATATGGGACCAAGGCTCTGGAACTCTCTACCTCTTGAGTTGAGATCACTCACCAGCCATCTGACTTTCCGGAAGATCTTAAAAACACACCTATTTTCCAGCAATTGACTTTCCCCTGGTAATATGTACTATCCTCTCTGAACAAGACCATCTGGAGTTATATTCTTACTGGCAAAGCGCGGAGATACCCCTTCGGGGGTCTATTCAGGCGCTATATAAGAATATAAAAAAAAAAAAAAAAGATATTTGTTCCTCTGCCCCTGGTATGTGCACATTTTGCCTGTTAGACCTGGCACCATCGGCGTGGGTCTCCCTTCCATTTTATGCTGTTGCCTCATGTATTTTTGCTGGTGTTAGATGCTTTGGGTACTGTGCCCCTGCTATTCAGCGTCACAGTGCAAGTGCTCCCAGTTGTAAATTGATGTATGGATTAGGGATTCCATGTTTGGCTATTTTGGTGTACTTGTCAGACCCTAGTCTAGTGCACTGAGTGTGCCAGGGCATGTAATCCAAATACTGCTGGTGGGCCTGCAGCACTGGTTGTGCCACCCACAGAAGCAGCCTTGTAAAATGTGTCTAAGGTCTGCCATTGCAGAGCCTGCGTGCAGTCTGGTACTGTCATGCTGACTGGGCAAGTGGCCACTTCCCAGTCCATAAACCTTCCCTTTTCTTCATATCAGTCACCCCTATTGTAGGCCCAAGGGCAGGGTGCATTGTAAGTGTAAGTTAGGACAAGCCCTGGTGTGTGTGTGTGGCATGTCCTAATAGTGAATTACAGCCATTTTCGTTTTTCACTCTTGCAAGGCTACCTGTTCTCCGTAGCCCAAAATGGGCTGTTAGAATTGTTACATTTTATAATCTTAACAGGCTCAGAGAACATGTTAGAAATTCGAGTTTAGTATGCCTGAATTCAGAATAATAAAATACATCTTTTAGTAAAGTTTATTTTAATATTCTGTGTTTGCAAATAGCACTTTTAGAAAGTAGGTATTTGCTTGCCTAACCATTCAAACCTGCCTCTGCTAGTTTGTGTATTCCTATGTCTAGTTTTGAAAGTGACAGGGCTGGGGAATTCCAGGAGAAAGGCTGAGTCACCCAGTGGTGAATAGAGAGATCTGCATCTAGATGGGAGGGAGGAGTGCACCTTAACTCTGAATAGGGCTGTGCCTGCCTTCCACAATGCTGGCTCCACACCCTGGGGAGCGGCTGATGTCTCTGCCCTGCACACTGCAAGAAGAGAAGGAGTCCTGTCAACAACGTGCTCCAGGACTGTACTTGCCTTCCACAATGCTGGCTCCACCTCCTGTGGGGCGTCTGATGTTTCTGCTCTGCACTGTGAAAGGAAAGGAGAGGTCTGGTAAACAGAGTGCTTCAGAACTGGTTTGGACTAGGCACAGGCCCCTCTCCCCTCAGAGAACAAAGGATTTTGGAGTATAAATATTGGGACTCTGCTCCTAAGAAATTAGATCACTTTTGGACTCCAAGAAGAAACCCTTACTGAGGAGAGGAACCTGAAGATACTGAGGAGAGACTATTCCCAAGCTGAAGTGCTGCTTGGGGGATTGGCCTGCAGTGGTTGCCTTACGGCTAAAGGAAGAAGAAAGGAACTTTGTGTACTTTGCTTTCAACTTGTGAAGGATCTCCAAGGGCTTGGAAAAGAGCTTGCCTCTTGCTGAAGTATCAGGGACAACAGACTTCACCCCCCAGCTCCCCAGAGTTCTTTTGGAAGTGCCTGCTGCTGTTTTGGGCCTTCTGAGGAACTGCGTGTCGCAAAGAGTTGGAAGCGCGACTCAACAAGAAGCCTGCCGCCGTCGCTGCTGCTGCCGTCGTAACTTCGAAGAAGGAGGGTGTCGACGCTGGAGCTGTTGCACTGCACCGCATCCGGAGAAGAATCTCGCAACGAGGTTGGAGCGTGTCGCGTTGCTGTGCCTGTGTTGCGAATCGTCCTCAGGATCGGTTTGTAGAAAGGTAAGTCCACCTCTAAATCTAGCCAACACCTGGAAAGCCTTTATGGCACAGAGTGTTGACAGGATTAAGTGAGGGGAAAAAATAAGAAAGATCAAGGAAGGAAAGGATGGGGACAGCAGGGAGGGAGATCTGTAAGACACAAACAGAACACAAGCATAAGACTAAATCCCTATACTGTAAATGAATCAATTCTATAATCGTGGCTATGAGGGTTCATACCTGTAAAAGAAAAGATAAAGCCTTGTGGATGTGTAGAAGCACGTAGGGTTGGATATGAGGTAACTATGGGAAATAGAACATACAGGAACATAAATAGTCTAGAAGAACATGTACACAGTGTCTGATACAACCCAACCTATTGAACTCTATGCACCTACCTAAATGTGACTCCACTAAACATCACAGGGGTAGAGTGTGACCCACACCTCCTAATCCCCTGTTAATACAAAAGTCAACAATTTAAGTTACACATATATGTACATATGATCCGTGATACCCTTTCTACACACAGTAATGCATTTCTAGACAAGGCTCCTCTGGAAGGTCTTTTGATGGGATCTTCAACTAATACCTCTTAGTTGAGTTCCAGGACAATTCGTATTTACAAGCAACAAATAAATCACCACAAAAAGGAGTAACTATCCCAAGTTCGATAGCTACACAAGATAACCCGCCGTTGGCCGAAAATACCAACCGGGTCAAATCCCACACATAATCCAAAAAGCACGAGTACAAGCAAGCAAGGTCTCCACAAAGGGTTGCAACAGCAAGAGGCGTGTAAGAGACAAGCTGCCGCTGAGCTCAAACCTCTCAGCGTTGCAGCAACCAAACTCTTACCGCGCCCGATCACCAGAACTCCTGGGACAAGAACAGAGTCAGGTCCGGAATCACCGACACCGCTCCCCGGCCGCCATTCGCCCTTTGAACAGTCTCGCGGGAGCGCGATGCGCCGCGAAGGATGCCGGGAGCGGTAGTTCTTTCCCGGAGGATGCCGGGAATTGTAGTTCGCGGTGCTTCCGCGATCATAACAGCCTGCCGTCGCATCTCCGGAGAAGGAGGGTGTCGACGCTGAAACTGTCGCACTGCACCGCATCGATCAAGAGCACCTCGCATCCCCGAGAAGCGCGCCGCCTTCGGAGCTGCTGCCGTCGCATCTTGGATGTCGCCGCTGTAGTTGTTGCATCGAGCGGAAGCTTCACGCATCGTGGGAGAAGAGCATCGCCACTGGAGCTGTTGCCTTCGCATCGTAAGTGTGTCGCCGCTGCAGTCCACGCATCGAACCGAGAGCTTCTCGCATCCCCGAGAAGCGTGCGCATCTGGAAGATCTTCACTTCTTTATTTCTTTGTATCTGAACTTTGCGGCATTTCCCATTGCTTGTCGTGGAAGCGCAACGCAACTTGTGGTACATTGACGCAGTGTCGCATCTATGAACTGAACTGAACTAAGCTTAATCTACCGCCTTAAAGTAATCATAGTGTGTATTTTTGTCGTTTAATGGTCTTGTGGTAACTCTATATAAAGTATACTTATTTTTGATATAAAACCTGTGTGGTGTCTATTTGTAGTGTTGTCACTGGGTTACTGTATGTGGTCACAACTGCTTAACTTACAACACCTCTGAGATAAGCCTTGACTTCTCTCGCCACGCGAGCAGGGGTTATTTTAGGAGTGTAATCCCCTTATCCTGAATAGAGGAGAGGGTCCCTGCTTGTCACAAGTACCTACCTGTGCCAACCAGAGAACTCCAAATCTAACATTGGTAGCAGCGGTGAGGATTCCGAATTTTTCATTTGTGGCTGATGTACAGTGACTGGTGCAGACCATAACGATAACACATACTTTTTGGTAGATTCCTTTTTGGATTTTTTGTTCTATTTTTGAAAGATGCCTGATTCATGGGAGATACAGAATCCCTAGCCTCTATTGATTGTGAATGGGAAGAAGAGAAGCTAGAGAGCCACAAAGTAAAGCAGTTGAAGTACTTTTGTTCAATGTTTCCCACTCTGGGTTCAGAGTGAACGAAGAATTCTACAAGGCGCTGAGGGCCTGGGTAGAAGCAAGGAAAACTCCTGTGATTGAGGAGGATGATGATGCAATTATGCAACAGGAAGAGGAGAAATAAACTGTTATGAAAGCGTGCGCATCGCTGAAGAAATGCGCTGTTATGGAAGCATATCGCTGAAGAAATAAACTGTTATGAAAGCGTGCGCATCGCTGAAGAAATGCGCTGACGGGGAGAAACTCCAATGAAATAACGCACCAATGATTGTTTCTGAACACCAAAGAAACGAGTGCGTGGTTGGCCCGCTGACTGGAAATTAACTAATAGTAATGCAGATCTTATGAAATGCCTTTGAAATCTACTGGCGAATCAGCGCTGAGTCATAAAATGGGCGATTTGACCAATCTTTAAACACCTGATGTAACAAAGGATTTTTAATGGCCAATCCGTGAATGTGAAAGAAAAGGAATTAATGATGGCCAATCCTGAAGCTTGAATTGAAAGCCAATCCTGACGTTAGGTTTAAAAGTCACTTGTACATGAAATTCATATCAACATACCTTGGTAATCCGTGATTCATGTCGAACTTCACAATGAAACTTGTAAGGTATGGTCGCAAATTTAATACAAATATTGCGTGGGTATGGTGGAGTTTATCCCACCCTCGTCGCCAAAATGTTATGATAAGGAAATCCACAGGAAAAGTCGTAGAGATGAAATCAGGCTTTAATTTCCAATTCAAAAGATAAACTCCACCCGATGTGAAATGCTTCCTTCAAGTGGTCAGCCCCAACGATGACTGAAGGCACGTTGGAGATAACCACCAAACGAGTACATCGCACGAGGGTGTAGAATCAAATAATAATAATGCATGCGACCACATTGCGCGTGGCCGTACAATTAAAAGATAACAATGAATCCGTGCACATCGCGCGACACACCGCGCGAAGTGCACCAGTAACTTAAAGCAACCACTACAAAGAGCCATTGGGCTCAGGGGGAAGGAAGGTACCTTCCCGTGCAGGTAGCATTGGCTGTAACAAAATTCTGTACCAAGAAGAGTTGAAAGACAAAGAGAGATCAAGAAGGCATGAAATGGAGATAACCAAGTTCAAGGTGAATAGGCAGCTAGAAATAGAAAATAGAAGGTTAGATCTTGAGGAAAAGAAAATACAGTTTGAGCATGAAAAAGTTTTGAGGGAGTTGGAGTTAAAAGCTAAAAGTTTAGAAAGTATTCCCTCTGGTGGCAGCGTACCGTCAGTACATACAGAAAGTAGAGTGTATATTCCCAAGGATGTGGTGAAGGAGTTTTACAAAAATGATGATATTGGTCAGTGGTTCAGAGCCTATGAGGTAGCCATGTCTTCCCACGGCTCCCTGAGAGAGTTTGGGGAGCGGCATTGTGGGGAAGGTCCCTTAGTGAGGAGCGGGATACATTGTTAGACCTGCCTTCTGAAGTACACAATTCATACGGCCACATGAAAGAAGCATTGATGTCTAAATATGGTTTGACACCTGAGCTCTATAGGCAGAGGGTCAGGAAATGCAAAACGTTAGAAAACAGTACTTGGGTTGAATATGTCACTTTTTTCTGCAGAGCATTGGATGGTTGGGTAAAGGGCAGCAAGGTTAATGATTTTAAAGGTCTCTTTGATTTGATTGCATGGGAGCACTTGTGTGATAATTGTTTTCCAGAGCTGTGCCAGCATCTGATAGATAGCAAGCTGACTAACCCTAGGAAGCTTGCTGAGGAGGCGGACCACTGGGTCAGTACCAGGGTCAACAAGGGTCACATGGGAGACTCAGCCAAAGGTGGGCAGGGTCCCCCGCACAAGGGTAAACAGAAGGAGTTCCGCAAAGGGACCCAAAGTAGTCCCCAAGGGAACCCCGTGAAAGGTTCCCAGCCTCCCCCTGAGAGAAAGAAAGGGGCCCGACAAGTAGTCCTGTTCCCCAGGGGCCCTGAAATGTTACAAGAGTGGTGACCTGGGTCATAAGGCAAATTATACCAGGTGCCGTCTGTTTGGTAAACAAGCATCCAGTAGTTCTCCGCCCCAGCAGATGGCTAGTGTATCCTTGGGGGAGGAGATGGATGTCCAAGGTGGGTGGGGTCCCGCACAGATGACCCTTGTCTCTTTAGGAGACTGTGAGACGGTCTCAGAAGATCAGCTACCCAGGAACACTAAGAAATATGGGCAGCAAGTGACCGTCAATGACCACAAGGTGGAGGCTCTTAGAGATACAGGAGCCAGTGTGACAGCTGTCATGTGTCACCTGGTGTTTCAAGATCAGATTGTCCCTCATGCATTTTGCTGAGTTGTTAACGCCAACAACACAGAGTCATTGTCCTTTGGGGGGTGAGGGGGGGGGGGGGTCTCTGGTACTCTTTAGGTAGCTTTGAGGCCCGCCATGCCTGTTGACTGTTTGTTAGGAAATGACTTGGAGAGCTCCCCTTGGGAAAAGGTGGAGAAGAGTACTCACTTGAAGATGGTTGGACTGCCTGATTGGGCGTGCGTGACCACCCGGTCAATGTCAGCCAGTAGGGGTTCTCAAGAGGACCTGGAGCCTGAGAGGGAGGCCCAGGAACCTGCCGAAGAGAGAAGTGGCGAGGGGCGCGGGAAACCGGCACCTGAAGTTTCCCACAGCCCAGGAGGAGGTAGGCCCTGAGGGGGATGCCCTGGAGCCTACTGGGGAGCAGATAGCTGAACTGGGAGACCTGCCTGAGCTTACCCATTGGCAGCAAGAAGGAGGTAGAACTGATATTGGAGGAAGATGGCGGCCGGCTAGGAGGTCCGGTCGGGAGCTCCGTGCTCGCCGAGACATATCTCGCAAATAAAATCACCTTCCGCATGTAAATTTACAGAAAAACCCGCAGTGAGCAACAACAACAAAAGGTATTTACCTGGCGATCTCTGGAGACTGTCCCGGAATGTGAGTTCTCTCCCCCCGGGCTACCACTGTAACCAACAGCGTTCTGACCGCATACGCCGGGCTCTGGGCGGCGGCGGCAGGAGCAAACAGAGGCTGCCGGAAAGCGATAGGAAGGATTCCCTTCCTGTTCCGGGGCAAAAGCGGTAGAAGCGGCAGAAGCGGCAGCCCAGGTACAGCAACACCCGACTTAGCAGAGTCTTTACAGTTCCGGGTAAAAAGAGGAAGCGCTGATGGTGCTCCCTCGATAGACGCGGCTGCCACAAACAAGATCAGGGATTACTGTGCAGAGGCGGTAGAAGTGATGGTAGAATCGACGGAATTGGTAAGAATGACTGACACAGGGGATTCTGGCACAGCGGAGGCTGGGAAGAGGGGGCCCACGGAGGAGGCATTTTCTGCACTGCCCCAAACAGAAGCGAGGCATCTGGACCTCTGGGATCAGCAGAATACTCCCTGGCCTGATCGAAGGACTGCACATACGCCCATGAACAAGGTACAGGGGGAGAGGTGGAGAGGTGGTCGCTAGACCTGCTTACTGGGTGTAAGCAAAGCAAACAAGTGAAGGGTGGAAAGGGGGCTGGGGGGAGAGAGAGCAAAGGGCGAAATAGTGGCAGAAGCTGTTATCCCACAGGAAAACTCAGAGGCTAGGGGGGTGGAGATACCCAAACCCCCATAGTAGTAGAGCTTGAAGGTGGTAGCAGGAAAAGATCTAGCTACTGTCTTAGGAACAGGCAGTTCTCCAAACAGTGCTTCCTCCCTCCCATAAAACAGACCGTGTTTCCTAGGAGTACAAAAAGGAAGGAGAGGGACTCCCAACCTTGAAGGCCAGTCACAAAAAATAAAAAGTAGAACAGCGAAGGAGAAAGATCTAGGGAAAGATCAGCCAGAACAAAAGATTAAAGTAACCCCCTCTCTAAGATCCTTTTTCAAAGTTCAACAGCTGGTCCAAGTGAGAGGTAACCACCCTGCCCCGCAAGACAAGAACAAATCTCTAGTCTCGAACCCAGTCACTATCCTAAAAATAAACCGCCCTACGAGAGTGGAGCTGAACATTACAGATTTAGACGATAAAGCTCGGGGCATGAGTAAAGGGAAAGAGTCCCACGCAGACCAGCATGTTGAGATATCAGGGGGGTCCATCATCATCTGCTGAAACACCTACAGCTAACTCAGGGGGAAACCACCCTGCCCTAGAACATACTGAGAAGCTCATGGAAAAATTCATGGATAAAATGCTGGGGGAAATAAGAGAAAAATTTGCAATCTCTGAGGCTAATCAAAATAAAATTCAGGAAGTATGCGAGAACATAGACCAAAAACTGAATGAGCTAGGAGAAAGAGTGACTGCGGTCGAGTCAGCGGTAGAAGTTCTCAGTAAAAATGTGGACACTAATCAAAAGGAGATAAGGTTGCTAAGAGACAGCGATAGAAGCATGAAGGAAAACTCGAATCGCTAGAAAATCAAGCGAGAAAAAACAATTTAAGGGTACTGAACGTTCCAGAGAACTTGGAAGGGACAGACATTAAAAGGTTTATTATCTCCCTCCTAGAAGAGTATTTCCCCTGGGCCAAAGAAGCTAATCTGATGGATGACATTCAGAGGGTCCACCGGGATCACTTCGGAAAGAGCAAAGAGAGAAAGACACCAAGGAAAATCTTAATCAATTTTAAAACCTACACACTGAAAGAGAGAATCTAAAGCTAGGGCTTAAAAATGGCACTCTTAAAAAAGATAACTGGTCTTTCAGAATTCGCTCCGACATGTCCAAAGCTACCCAGGATAGACAGTGGGAATTGGGGCAATTCATGCAAGAACTAAAGTCCCTTGGGGCCACAGTCCAAATGAAATTCCCTGCTGCTCTGAGGATCATGTGGAGGAACAAAATGCACAACATCAGGGATCCCAAAGAGGTAGAAACCTTTATAGAACAAATTAAGGATCAACTGCGGACCGAGACATAAAAGTCAAGAAAGGTGAAACTTGCAAACCAGGCGAAGAATGGAGCTTAAAGAGGGCGAACAATACCGCCCAAAAAGAAGAAGGGAGGCTTCCTCAGGGTGGGTAACAATGAACCTCACAAAAAAGCACAAATACAAAACAAAAAGAGAGCACGGGTGGGGAGCAAACTGGGGAAAAAAATAGAAAAAATGTCCTCACTAATTAAAGTAAAAGGAGTACGCGGGGCCTATAAACACAAATCAACCTATATCACTACCCAACACAATTTAAATAAATGATGACAAACTCTAAAAAATTTAAAGTTCTCTCTTGGAATGTTAATGGTCTTAGAACTGCTAATAGAAGAAGAAGGATCCTTGAATACCTAAAGGAAGCCGAAAGCGAGGTAATCGTACTACAAGAGACGCTTCTTTTAAGTGCGAAGTGGGACCAAATATTGAAAAATCTTAGCTGGGTTGATGCCTATGTGTGCACTAATCAAGACTGCAATATCAAAGGTATAGCAATAATTTTAAAAAAATCACTTAAAGCTAAGATTGAACACAAAGTAGTAGACAGCAAAGGAAGATGGGCTGTAACCAATGTAAGAATAAATGATAACATATTTACTGTAGTAGGCAAACTCGGACAACCCAACTCCCCTCCAAAGACTCTACACAGAACTTTTATCAACAACTGCTCCGATAATACTAGGGGGCGACTATAACATTATATTAGAAAATGGATAGATCCCCCCTAGTAGACAAGCAAATTTACCCAAAATGAGGGAGTGGTTAGGTAACTACAAAAAAGATCTGGATCTGATGGACATGTGGAAGGAAAAGGGAGATAAAGGACAGCCCTTCACCTTTCATAACAAAGAACTGGGTCACAGATCTAGAATTGACTACTTCTTAATAAATAGGAACATACTAGGCAGCGTTAGAAGAATTGAGCACCTGCCAGCTCACTTGTCTGACCACTCAGCAGTCCAACTATACAAATGACAAACAATAACGCACAACCCAGATGGACGGTTGACCGCACTATGTTGTTAGACCCGCAGTCTACGGAAGAACTAACGATCGCTTCCGCTAATTTCTTTGAGGACAACCAAATTGGCACTTCAAAACAAACCACCTGGGATACATATAAGGCAGTTATTAGGGGTTATCTATTAAGTATGGGAGCCTACAGATCCAGACTCACAAAGCAGGAAATTGGAAACATGGAAAAAGACATAAAACTATTAGATCCACAAAAACCCCCTACTATTCGCAATTGCAGTTGAACCACTGGCCTGCAGATTGCGTCAGTTACATCGTAATGGCGCGGTACGGTGCCTTCAGCGCCAAATTGATGTGTCTTTATACGCTGACGACATTACCCTTTATGTCAAGCATCCTGAACTCCACATCAATCCCCTATTGAGGGAATTTGTGGCATTCGGCGGGTTGTCGGGAATAAACATTAACTAGTCCAAGTCGCAATTCTTCCCCCTTACAGATGCGGTCACTGACTTCCCCCTCGACTATCCCCTCGAGTGGTGCCGGACGGACCTCCGATACCTAGGTATACAGATTTCGCGTGATAAAGACGAAACGCTACACTCCAATTACGGAGTGGCAGTCACGAAACTTACGACTACAGTGGATTGCTGGATCACCTTACCATTATCCATGGCTGGCAGAGCGTCCCTCATTAAAATGGTGGTATTACCTCAGTTCCTATACCTCTTTCTCAATATTCCATACTATCCGGGGGCCTTTTTTTTCAAAACCCTCAAATCGGAACTCTTTCGGCTATTCTGGAGTGGTAAGAATCCACGACTGAAATGGTCCATGCTGACCCAGCCTTACCAATCTGGAGGCTTTGACATACCCGACTTCGAGGCATATTACCTCTGTGCGCAGGCGCATTATGCATATCACTGGCTTGCCCCGATGCCCTTCATGCCCCAGCTGGCGGTGGAGGACTGGATCGCACATCCCATTCCGCTTAATGGCCTGCTCTTCTGCCCGGAGCCCCTCATACCAACGCCGAACACTTCCATATCCTGCACACTTAATGCATGGCGCCGCATAGCTAAGAGGTTGTCAAGTGATCTACCTTACTCCCCTAAATTGCCATTGACATTTCACCCTAACCTTGCCCTTCTACAGGAGCGAGGATTTCATAAGCTCTGTGAACGGCTGCAGATCGCCTCATGGGGCGATTTGTTTGCGGATGGAACATTCAAATCCGCAGAGTTGTTCTTTTCCTCTCACGCCCGCACCCAGTTGGATGTATTTTATTACCTGCGTCTACTCCAAGGGATGAGAGACATCCTACCATCGTTCCCTGCGGAACCTGAGATCCTTCCTCCACTCCACTTCCTAGTGTGCTCGCAAGACGGAGCGCACTTGGTCGCTGGTCTGTATCGTCAACTCAGATCTGCCGCTGTGATGCCAGAGGCGAAGGCTCGAACGTGTTGGGGTACTGAGTTGGCCATCGAACTCACCGACGATCACTGGCAGTACTGCTGTGCCTTAACGGCCCATATATCAGCTAGTAACAGACTTAAAATGATACACTATAAATTCTTACAACGGCTGTACTATACCCCTGAAAAAAAACACAGATTTGGCCTCGCTGACAGCGACAGGTGTGAGCGCTGTCACGCCGAACACGCGGGCTTCCTGCACTTGGCCTGGGAATGCCCTCCTGTCCAACTGTACTGGCAGCAGCTGACTGACGCCCTCACGGCGATGACCGGAGAGACCATCGCCGCGGAGCCGCTCCTCACGCTGATCGGACACGCCACACATCCAGAAATCCTGTAGGAAATTCGTAGATATTGCATTGCTGATGGCAAGGCGTCGAGTGGCGTGTCGATGGGGCAGGGGCAGAGCACCTAAATTCAAGGAGTGGTTGGCAGATATGATTTACTGTCAGGAGCAACACGTCACCTTCACTGAACTGGTACCGATCCCTAGCGGCCTAAGGATATCTGGGGCCCTCTGGTCGCCTATTTATTCGCTCGAGCAGACGACGATGACGTCCCTGAGGACGGACCTGCCAGTGGCTGATTGAGTTAAATACACTTAAATACACTTGGCAGAGCTGCCGGATACTTGTTGCCGCGCACGCCACTCACCACATGTCATGCTAGCATACTACCCCGCATATTGCTCTATTGATCACAACCTGCACGGCACTTTCTTGTCTGTTGTTCACGAACACCGCGCACGCGGACACTGTCAGTGGACCCTAGCTCGTCCTGCACTCCCCACTGCCCTGATGCTTCCATACACCCACATCATTTGACCCGGTACTACCCTATAGTACTGCACGAAATCCGCACCCCCCAGTGTGCGATGTACAATTGAAAGTGTTGATGTATCGTAGCACAATGACTGAAGACTATGGACACGTGATGCTAACCTGCTGTCCCTGAACCCATTCCCGAGTATGTTTGTGAGTTACTACAGTTCTGTTCACTGTTGGACACTAAACAAAAAACAGGAAAAACCTTGTTCTACTGCATTGTATTTTCAGAATGATATTCCTTTTAGCACTTGCTGCCGATCTCGCATTACATGCTCCTATTCAACGCTACCAGAACCCCGGGATGTCGGTTTTAAAGCTGGGTTCTACCTAGTGCAACCTCCTCATGGCTTTCCACATGATGCTGCCGGCCTCCGGGTTGTAGGCATACCGAGCAGTGTAATATCTGTAATATTCAAAAAAGCAGTTTGAACACAAAAAAAAAAAAAAAAAACTATTAGATCCACAAATAGTGACATGAAACACTCCAGATAGCAAAGAAGTACTAGAAAAGAAAAGGCAAGAACTAAAAGAGAAACTAGTTCACCTCCTTGAGAACAAAGTGAGAAAAAAGTGGGAAGCCAGCAAATTATCAAATCATGAGTATGGGAAAGGATGCAGTAAAATGCTGGCATGGAAAACCAAGGCCGACCAAACAAGAAATAAAATATCCAGCATTCAGCAGCATAACCAAACTGAACCAAGCTCTGAGGACTCCGTAATAATGTAGGAGTTCACAAACTTCTTTTCCAATCTATACAAGGAAGACACAAACCCCACGGAGGAACAGATTGGAAACTATCTAGATATCCTGTCCCTCCCACTACTATCGGAGGAGGAGAAAGAAGAGTTGAATAGTGATATCACAATTGAAGAAGTAAGAGCTGTGATAAAGGGTCTGAAAAGAGGGAAAGCTGCCGGCCCTGATGCCTTACCTAACAAATTCTATTTAGCCCTGAGGGAAACCTTGGCTCCGCCAATAACAAAGCTAATAAATATAATTTATAAGGACCAGGATAAAATTCCCGACTCATGGAACGATGCGACCATCAGCATCATCCTAAAACCAGGAAAAAAAACAAAAGTCTGTGAATCTTACAGACTTATCTCATTGCTGAACTGCGACTACAAAATCTTTACGTAGGGTATGGCAAGGAGATTAGCCTCGGTAATGACAAAACTGATCAACCCTGACCAAAAGGGTTTCGTGAAGGGAAGGCAAATACAAGAGATAACCCACAAACTTTTTGCGGCAATAGATATAGCCACCTGAGAAAAAGTACCCCTTACTATAATCACTTTCGACGCAGCCAAAGCTTTCAACAGAGTCAACTGAACATTTCTGAATAAGGTCATCAGCAAATATAATCTAGGGGAAAGCTTTGGTCATATGGTGGTGGAAATCTATAAAAGGCCAAGAGCGAAGATACTAGTCAATGGGAGCCTTACAGAGAATATTGAAATACAAAGAGGAACAAGGCAAGGATGCCCGCTGTCACCGCTACTGTTCAATCTTTATATTGAGCCATTAGCATGCTCTCTCAGAAATCACAGCTCAATAACACCCTTTAAACATCAAGAATGGTCCAAAAAAGTGGCCTTATACGCGGATGACCTGATGGTCTTTACGGATAACTTTTAAAACTCTGTAGCAGCAATAGAAGATACAATAATTAACTTTGGCAGTGTGTCTGGCTATCTGACAAATCAGGCGAAAACTGAGGCTATGAGCTGGAACACGCACCCCAATACCCCATACACTAAAGACAAAATAAAATATCTGGCGATTAACCTGGTTAAAGATCTAAAAAAGTGTCCCAGATAAATCTCAACAGAATCGCCGGAGAAACCAGGAGACTCCTCAAAGTATGGGATGTGCTACCTTTAAGCTTCCTGGGAAGATCTAATATAAAAAAAATGTCCATTGTACCCAAATTTACCTACCTTTTTAATACTATACCTTTGGAATTCAAGAGAGACGCATTGAAGAAAATCCAGGGAGAAATAACAAGTTTTATTTGGTCATCTAAAAGAACAAGAATCACTTGGAGTAAACTAAGGAGGAGAAAAGAGCAAGGGGGAATAGCCAATCCTGACCTATTTGAATACTGCAGGGCATTCCAATTTAAAAACATGAGACCTATTTTAAAGAAGTATCAATCTTACCCCGACTCCCTACAAAACATGACAGGTAGAACAGATCATTTTTTATATAAATTTGGTCACCCAAAATTCTTCAAAAAGATAAAACTAAAGATCCTAAACAACGCAGCAAAATTATGGTACCAAATCAGAAGCACATTAAATATACCATACTACAGCGCTATGGCCCCTATATGGGAATCTCCGAGCACACCTGACTGCTTAAAAGACTCTTTGGCCTTACCTCTGAAAGCAGCAGGAATCGAAAATTGGGGTCAACTGATGGCAGAAAATTCCATAACTACATGGGATCAACTATCCATAATTTCCAATTCAACCTTATCCAAATTTAAATATTATCAACTTGTCAGCTGGGCCAAATCACTAACTGAGGAAAAAAGGGAAACGAGGATCTAGAGAAAGAAATGACGAAAGCCACAATGATGATAAAAGAAATATCTAGGTGGTATTTGGCTCTCATTACATCAGGAGAAGAAGATTTTTTGATCCCAGAAACAGTCTGGAGGAAAGATATACCAGAGCTAGACTTACAAAATATATGGCTAAGATCCCTATAAAAGTACTGGTCTACCATAAAACCAGCCGCTTTGAAGAGGAACCACCTATTTACAATAAACAGGGCCTATTGGACCCCAAAAAGGTTATCAAAGTTTAAGGGAGCCTACATAAAGACCTGCCCCAAATGCGGAATGGAGAAGGCGAACGATATTCACATGTTCCAGGAATGCCCCTTCCTCGACTCCTTCTGGCAGGAAGTCGGTAAGACGATAAGCACAGTATTGGGAAAACAAATAGATGTAAGTATAACTCTCATTATCTTTGGGATTTACATCACAAATGATCTGGGTAAGTTAACAAAAAAACAGGAAAGACTGTTGTTTGTATTGATACTGCTAGCAAGGAGAGAGACATGCATAAACTGGGTTAAACCAGTACCACCATTACATGGGAACTGGCTGAATTCCATAATAAAAATAAACACACTTGATAGGAAAGGAAAACCCAGTAAAAAGCTAAACTTCTGGGAAATCTGGGAACTGTATCTTCAACCAGGCACTTAATGCATTTGTGTGGCCCCGGAAAATAAAATCCAATGATTAAAGCGGTTACAATAATTCAGACCGGAATCATTCCCGCCGAGTAGCCAGGAAGGCTAGCTCCCTCAAAAGTAAACAGAATTATTGATTATGATAAAGGATAAAGGAGACCCCTGATTGAAACAACCGCTAAAGGGATACTCCCCACCCTAGGTCGACTAACACGGGGCAGTGATAGCACAAAATGTTGTAGCAACGGGCTCCCGCCAACTCCTTACACATATAATCGCAAAATGAGGATTAAAAAAAAAAGCAAGAAGGAGGTACCTCCAGGGAAGACTTTTGCAAGGAGCAGAAAGAATGCCCTTCTCTTGTGGGCTTGCGGCAACAGCTGTAAGCCAGGCAGCAGGTGATCAGTCAGGGTCACACTTGATTTACTGGGAGAATGGCCTCCTGTATAGTGAGCCTAAGGTTGCTGAACCTGGGTCCGCCCGTGTGCTGGGGGTACCCCAGAAGTTCAGAGCCTTCCTACTGGGGCAGGCTCATGATGTGACGTTAGCAGGAAATTTGGGGCAGGACAAGACCTTTGAGAGGCTTGTCACCCACTTTCATTGGCCCCAAACGCGCAGGAGTTCTGATACTCATTGCAGGACTTGTCAGACTTGCCAGGCAAGTGGAAAGAGTGGGAGGAAGCACAAAGCTCCTCTCCAGCCATTCCCTGCGGTCAGTACCCCCTTTGAGCGGGTGGGGATTGACATTGTGGGGCCACTGGACCCCAAGACAGCCATGGGCAACAGGTTCATCCTGGTCTTGGTGGACCATGCCACCCGGTACCCGGAAGCCATACCTCTGAGGATAGTGACGGCCCCCGTGGTAGGACGAGCACTGATGGGTATTTTCTCCCGAGTGGGGTTCCCTCGTGAGGTAGTGTCTGACCGGGGACCAACTTTATTTCTAAGTATATGAAGTCCCTGTGGCAGGAGTGAGGTGTAACTTACAAGTTCACCACTCCTTACCACCCACAAGAAAATGGGTTGGTTGAAAGGTTCAACCGGACCCTGAAGGGCATGATTATGGGTCTTGAGGAACCCATGAGGCGTAAGTGGGACGTCCTCTTACCATGCCTACACTTTGCATACCGGGAGGTGCCACAGAAATCTCTAGGGTTCAGTACCTTTGAGCTGCTCTATGGACACCCGGTCAGAGGACCTCTGAGTCTGGTCAAAGAAGGCTGGGAGCAATCTCCCAGGAAACCTCCCCAAGATGTATTTAGCTACATGCTGGCCTTCAGGAACCAAACCAGGCACTTCAGTCAGCTCGCTCAGGCGAACCTGGAGGCCAGCCAGGAGATGAAGCTCTGGTATGACCAGTATGCCACTCTGGTAGAGCTTCAGCCTGGACAGAAGGTGTGGGTCATGGCCCCAGTTGAGCCCTGCGCGCTCCAAGATAAGTGGACCGGACCTTTTGAGGTTGTGGAGTGCAAGTGTCCTGTTACCTATTTGGTGGACTTACGGTCTCCTAGGAACCCCTTGAGGGTCCTACATGTCAACCGCCTTAAGCCCCACTTAGAGAGGTCTGAAGTGGGCATGCTCTTGGCAACAGATGCTGGGATGGAGGAGGAGACTGAGCCTCTTCCTGACCTCCTGTCAGCCTCAGAGCAAGATGGGTCAGTGGATGGTGTTAACCTCTCTTCCACCCTGACCCATGAGCAACAGAATGAATGCCGCCAGTTGCTGGGACAGTTTTCTGATCTGTTCTCCCCGGTTCCCAGTGTCACAGATTGGTGCATCCATGATGTGGACACAGGAGACAGCTTACCTGTGAAGCACAAGTCTTACAGGGTAACTGACAGGGTAAGAGCTTGCATTAAAGAGGAGGTCTCAAAGATGCTTGTATTTGGGGTGATTGAGTCATCCAGCAGTCCTTGGGCCAGCGCCGGGTGCCACACCCGAACTCCAGTTCTGTGTGGACTACAGAGGGCTAAATTCAGTCACGAAGACTGACGCGCACCCCATCCCCAGAGCTGATGAGCTCATTGATCGGTTAGGGGCTACACGGTACCTCAGCACATCTGGGTACTGGCAGATCGCCTTGACTGATGGGGCAGAGGAGAGGTCAGCATTTTCCACACCAGATGGGCATTTCCAGTTCCGTGTTATACCCTTTGGGATGAAGAATTCCCCTGCCACCTTTCAGAGGTTGGTCAACCAGGTGTTGGTTGGACTGGAGGAATTCAGTACCGCCTACCTGGATGACATCGCAGTGTTCAGTGTCAGTTGCGAGGAACATCTATGCCACCTCTGGGAAGTGTTGTTGGCGCTGGGGAAAGCAGGCCTCACGATCAAGGCGAGTAAGTGCCAGATCAGGCAGGGTTCTGTGGTGTACTTGGGACACCAAGTTGGGAGCGGCCTGGTGGCGCCCCTACAACCCAAGATTGAAACCATCCTGGCTAGGGAGCCACCCAAAACCCAGACAGAGGTGAGAGCCTTCATAGGTCTCACAGGGTATTACAGGAGGTTTGTCAAGGGATATGGCAACATTGTTGCACCCTCGACAGAGCTGACTTCCAGCAAGCAGCCCAAGAAAGTGATTTGGACTGACACCTTTCAGAAAGCCTTTGAGGCCCTGAAAGCTGCCATGTGCACGGCGCCCGTGCTCCTGGCACCCAACCTCTCAAGAGAGTTCATTGTCCAGACAGACGCTTCAGAGCATGGTGTGGGGGCTGTTTTGTCACAGATGAATGAGGTGGGCCTAGATCAACCTGTAGCCTTTATCAGTAGAAGGTTACTTCCACGGGAACAGAGATGGTGTGCTATTGAGTGTGGGGTATTTGCTGTGGTCTGGGCTCTGAAGAAGCTGAGACCATACCTGTTTGGGACTCACTTCCGGGTTCAGACAGATCACAGGTCCCTCAGATGGTTGATGCAAATGAGGAGTGAGAACCCAAAGCTGTTGAGGTGGTCCATCTCCCTACACGGTATGGACTTTACGGTGGAACACCGCCTTGGTACAGAAATTGCCAATGCTGATGGTCTGTCCAGATTTTTCCGCCTTAGTGAAGAGAACTCCCAGTAGTTAGGGTAGTTCTCCCCACTTTTCAGCTGGAGGGGACACGAGTTAGACCTGGCACCATTGGTGTGGGTCTCCCTTCCATTTTTTGCTGTTGCCTCATGTATTTTTGCTGGTCTTAGATGCTTTGGGCACTGTGCCACTGCTATTCAGTGCCACAGTGCAAGTGCTCTCTATTGTAAATCGATGTATGGATTAGTGATGCCATGTTTGGTTATTTTGATTTACTTGTCAGACCCTAGTCTAGTGCACTGAGTGTGCCAGGGCGTGTATTCCAAATACTGCTGGTGGGACGGCAGCACTGGTTGTGCCACCCACAGAAGCAGCCTTGTAAAATGTGTCTAAGGTCTGCCATTGCAGAGCCTACGTGCAGTCTGGTACTGTCATGCTGACTGGGCAAGTGCACCCACTTCCCAGTCCCTAAACCTTCCCTTTTCTTCATATCAGTCACCCCTATGGTAGGCCCAAGGGCAGGGTGCATTGTACGTATAAGGTAGGACAAGCCTTGGTGTGTGTGGCATGTCCTTATAGTGAATTACAGCCATTTTCGTTTTTTACTATTGAAAGGCTACCTGTTCTCCATAGGCCAGGATGGGCTGTTAGAATTGTTACATTTTGTAATCCTAACAGGCTCCGAGAACATGGTAGAAATTCGAGTCTAGTATGCCTGAACTCAGAATAATAAAATACATATTTTAGTAAAGTTTATTTTAATATTCTGTGTTTGCAAATACCACTTTTAGAAAGTAGGTATTTGCTAGTCTAACCATTCAAACCTGCCTCTGCTAGTTTGTGTATTCCTATGTCTGGTTTTGAGAGTGACAGGGCTGGGGAATTCCAGGACACAGGCCGAGTCACCCAGTGGTGAATAGAGAGATCTGCATCTAGATGGGAGGGAGGACTGCACCTGAACTCAGAATAGGGCTGTGCCTGCCTTCCACAATGCTGGCTCCACCCCCTGGGGAGCGTCTGATGTCTCTGCCCTGCACACTGCAAGAAGAGAAGGAGTCCTGTCAACAAAGTGCTCCAGGACTGTACTTGCCTTCCACAATGCTGGCTCCACCTCCTGTGGGGCGTCTGAAGTTTCTTCTCTGCACTGTGAAAGGAAAGGAGAGGTCTGGTAAACAGAGTGCTTCAGAACTGGTTTGGACTAGGCACAGGCCCCTCTCCCCTCAGAGAACAAAGGATTTTGGGGTATAAATATTGGGACCCTGCTCCCCAAGAAATTAGATCATTTTTGGACTACAAGAAGAAACCTTTACTGAGTAGACACTATTCCCAAGATGAAGTGCTGCTTGGGGGATTGGCCTGCAGTGGTTGCCTTACTGCCAAAGGAAGGAGAAAGGAACTTCGTGTACTTTGCTTTCAACTTGTGAAGGATCCCCAAGGGCTTGGAAAAGAGCTTGCCTCCTGCTGAAGTCTCAGGGACCACAGGCTTCACCCCCCAGCTCCCCACAGTTCTTTTGGAAGTGCCTGCTGCTGTTTTGGGCCTTCTGAGGAACTGCGTGTCGCAAGGAGGTGAAAGCGCGACTCAACGAGAAGAAGCGTGTCGCTGTGCCTGCCGTCGCAACTCCGGAGAAAGGAGGGTGTCGCCGCTGGAACTGTCTCACTAAATGTAAATAAAATGTAAATTGATACTTGTATAGCGCACTACTCACCTTCAAGGGTCTCAAGGCGCTTGTACGAATACCGCTGTGGAACCCATCCTGGTTTCCCTGTGAGGCGTCCACTCCTGGGCACCCCCAAGGTGGAGGCCAGGCATCCTTAGCGTTGTGGGGGCCGTTGTGGAGATTAAGCAAGCTATTGCCCAGAGTTGCAGAGTGGGACTCCATGATTGGAATAGGCACCGAGGCGAGAATTATCAGGTCCGTGGAATTTTGAGCCCAAGACCCGCCGAGGCGGGGAATTGAACCCTGGTCCCCGGCTAGACCTCTGCATCAGGGTCTGCCGTTCTAACCATTGAGCCACACTTGTCCTGCACCGCATCGGAGAGAAGCGTGCCGCAACAAAGAGGAAGCGTGTCGCCGTCGCTGCTGCTGCCGCACAACTCCGAAGGAGGGTGTCGCCGCTGGAGCTGTCGCACTGCACCGCATCAGGACAACAATCTCGCAACGAGGTCGGAGTGTGTCGCCGTCGCTGTGCCTGCCATCGCAACTCTGGAGAAGGAGGGTGTTGCTGCTGGAACTGTCGCACTGCACCGTATCAATCAAGAGCACCTCGCATCCCCGAGAAGCGCGCCGCCGTCGGAACTGCTGCCGTCGCATCTTGGATGTTGCCGCTGTAGTTGTCGCATCGAGCAGAAGCTTCACGCATCGTGGGAGAAAAGTGTCGCCGCTGGAGCTGTTGCCGTCGCATCGTAAGGGTGTCGCCGCTGCAGTCCACGCATCGAACCGAGAGCTTCTCGCATCCCCGAGAAGCGTGCCGCATCTGGAAGATCTTCACGTCTTTATTTCTTTGTATCTGAACTTTGCCGCATTTCCCATCGCTGCGACATTGCTTGTCGTGGAAGCACAACGCAACTTAAGGTACATTGACGCAGAGTGTCGCATCTAAGAACTGAACTGAACTAAGCTTAATCTACCACCTTAAAGTAATCATAGTGTGTATTTTTGTCGTTTAATGGTCTTGTGGTAACTCTATATAAAGTATACTTATTTTTTATATAAAACCTGTGTGGTGTCTATTTGTAGTGTTGTCGCTGGGTTACTGTATGTGGTCACAACTGCTTAACTTACAACGCCTCTGAGATAAGCCTTGCCTGCTCGCGCCACGCAACCTAGAGGGTGAGCAGGGGTTATTTTAGGAGTGTAATCCCCTTGTCCTGACTAGAGGAGAGGGTCCCTGCTTGTCACAAGTACCTACCTGTGCCAACCAGAGACCCCCAAATCTAACATTGCCTATTTAGGCATTCCCCCATATGGTCTAGCCGGTTTCTAATGGTGTCTAGGCAGGTATTTACTGAGCGAAAGCCAGTCTTGAGCTTGGCCATAATGGCATCTAGACCAGTTGTTTGGTCAGCTGTATAGCACCCCACTGCGCTTTCCTCCATAGCTGAGGCACTCTCCGCACCCCCCGCAGCACTCGTCTTTTTGAATGGCAGCTTGCATTGTTTTGGGTGCCCTCTCACCATTGTATTGGCAGACACCGCTGTACTCCAGATTCTCTCACCCGCAGTTGCAGTTGGCAGGGCCACAGGCAGCTCTCCTTTGTAGGCCCCATCCAGGCTCATTGGTGCAGATGGACGGCAACTCGCAGTGTCCAGGGTCCCCCAAGGGGGGAAGGGGCCATCAAAAGGGGCAAAGCTGGTCAGAAGCAGCTGGGGGGAGGTAACGGCGGCATCCCTGTAGTTGTTATGCCTCGGGATGTAGGGGTGGTGTAGAAAACAAGCCATAGGATGCCAGAAGGCAGCAATCAAAGGTGGCAGGGTAGATCAGGCAGCAAGGAGCGCATCAAGAGGGGTGCCATCCAATCGAGGACCTGTACTTACAGTCGTGGGGCAGGGCACATCTCTCACCAACATGGACCCAGAAGGCCTCTCAGGGTCGCAGTGACCTACCGATGTAAGACTAAAATCAGGGCCTCCCCCATTGGTTGCCCTACTCAGCCGATCCTTTTCTCAGCTTCGGCCCTACTTCACCCCCCCCCGCCCCCTCCCCCAGGGCTACCCGTCTCTGCTACAGGCCTCGCAGTGGGTGCCCCTGCTCATTCTCCACCACAGCAGTGACAGCCCGCTGTGTGCTCAAGGCACAGGCCGCACCCTGTGCCCACTCGCCCCACACCTCGGGCTCACCCACAGACCCTGTCTTGCCACGCGCCGCTGCTTCTACCACTGTCACAGCTCCAAGAGCTATTTGGCCCTTTTGCTCTAGCCCCAGGAGGTATGTGAGGGAATCCCACACCACAGGACCAATATATCCAGCCGAACCAGAATCAGAGCCAACGTCGTCGGAGCTTCAATGCCGAGCAACCATCTTAGTCGCTGACTTGGCCACTCCCCTCGGAATGTCCTACAAAATCTTTCTTGAACACAAGTGGGAAATCAGTGTTACTTTTGATTTTCAGATATTTGTGGGTGTAGATGGCACTTAAGATTAGGCCACTAAAAGTATTCAGCAATAAAAGGCCAAATAATATTCAGCAATAGGGGGCCAAATAATATTCAGCAATAGATGGCCAAATAAGATTCTATGGCATCTTCAGTGTTAAAATTGTATCATTATTTTGTCATTTTGCCCCTGCTAGGACAAAGGTTACATCTCATTAGTAGTCGATTATCACTTTAAAGCATCAGTTAGCAATTAAAAGCCCAACTAAGCTTTGCAGAAGGTGTGTAACTGTGCAACACAATGTGGGACACTTTTTTGTAGTAACTTTTCATCTGTTTGAGCTAGAAACATTTTATCTTGCAATTTGCAAATAATGCTGCAGATGGTGAATTATGTCGCAGCCACTAATGGATAAAATGCTAAGGAAATTAAACATTCACCGTCATTCAAGTGATCTGGGTTAAATCCATTGTTCTTTTGCTCACTACGCCACCCCAGTTTGGACCCACCCATATGCAAATCAGTCTTGACCCTGCTTCTGATTAGAACAGTCCAGCCCCAACTGCCAAACTAGGTCCTTCCTGGACCGGAAATGAGCATCCTTGGACCTGTTGGTGTATTATGTGGTATGTGGGGTAAACCCATAATCGCACAGAAAATTAGACAAATTCAGAATTTCATAATTTGACTGCCCATGCGTATAACAGACATATTCACCAGTGGATGGATCTAGAATATTTAAAAATGGCGGCGTTAAGGCGTAGGGAGTATGTGAAACATATATTGCACAAGGTGTAAACACCCACAAACTTACAATTTATTTATTTATTTATTTTGAGATTTATAGAGCGCCTGGTGATCCGAGGGCATCCCCGCGCTATAAGACTGTAAAATCCAGGACAGGCGAAAACCAGGAACTATTTGGGGAAGAGGAGGGTTTTGAGTTTTTTGCGGAAAAGTGCGTGGCTAGGTTCCAGGCGCAGCAGGCGAGGAAGAGCGTTCCATTTAGAGGCGGCCTTAACCGAGAAGCGGCGGCCACCGGTACGCGTCTTCTTGAATCTTGGGACTGTGGCCAGATGTTCGTTGTCCGAGCGAAGGTTTCTGTGGGCTTTATAAGGTGTAATCATATCTTTGAGGGCGGCAGGTCCAGCCCCATTGATGAGTTTGTGCGTGATGCACATGGCCTTAAATTTCACTCGCTGGCGGACCGGAAGCCAGTGCAGAGATTTAAGGGCCGGTGTGGTAGAGGCTCTGGGAGGAAGGTTGAGAATGAGTCTCGCCGCAGCGTTTTGTGCGCGCTGGAGTTTGTCAGCAACATTTGAATGCAGTTCCCTACCAAACTTGTCACAAGAGCGTAAACATTAAAAAGATAGGTTTAAGTGGGGCCCTTAGGGTGGTATGAGGCATGGAATACCACTAATATTTTGTGAGTGCAGGTAGAATGGAAAAAAGAAAGGGGACAAAGTGCAAAAGGACATTGCCTCTAAATGTACATACATTAATTGTTCTTTCAACAACAACACAGAGGAAAATAGAAAGTGGTCGTTTTGAGACAGCAAGTTATAAGAGCATGACTGTAACTGTCTAAATATCAATAAGATCCATTAATCACAGTTCCCAAGATCAAAAACGCCAGGCTGGCCTACCCAGGCCTAAACTCTGGAATGCTCTCCCACTAGCTCCAAGAAAGAGTAAGGTGCAACTCGGCTTCAGGAAACAGCTAAAGACCTTTCTTTTTAACTATGTTTTCTTCTATTTAGCAAAGGTAATCTGCGACTGGTATGTTCAACACTCCGTCCATCATCCCCTTTGGTTTTGCTTTGTTCGCCCTAAATTGGCAGGTGATGCCCAGACGTGGGTCCCTTGCTCACTTTGCCACTCGATTCAAGCTAGCCTGGCTGATGACGGCTGTAATGCCAGAAACTGGTCCCAGGATGCTTGTTTCCAGTCCAGGGAAGACATGGCTTGGCAGTTCGGGCTGGACTGTTCCCATGAGGCACAGGGTCAGACTGATTTGCATATGGCCATGTCTGAACTGGGGTGGCGAAGTGAGCTAAAGAATGATGATGGATAAAACCCAGATGAAGTGACTGGGGGTGAGGGCTTGCAATGTTCAACACTCAGTATATCATCGTCTTTGGTGTCGCTTGGTATGTTCATAAGGGCAGGGAAGCCCGTTGGTTAGCCATGCGTTCTAGATGTGCCATGAATAGAACAGAATATTCATTAGGTCGATCTGTTGTATCTACTTCGTGGAGTCTAACTCCTCATTTGCTTAGGATTGGATTATCTCTCATTTAAAAAATGAGAGTGGGGTAATGGCTGATGGGTGTTGAATGTCCCACCCACTTTTCCATAGAAGTTAACTCCCATGGAGTATTGCCTCGGGACGAGCACTCTGCTTGAGTGCTTTTATTGTTTGTTTGTTTTTGTTTGAATGCCCTTTGGCTATAAAACGTCTTCACTCCATGTTAGAAAATATGTGTTTTATTTTGTAATGTTTTGCTGGCATTGTGCGTTTTTTGTTTATTTGATTGTGTAAAAGTGTTTATTGTATATGTTTTTTTTATGTCATAAATGTTGCTAATTGTCCATTTGTGTGCGTGTGCGCTTGTTCCTTTCACACCGTATATTTGTTCTCATGGGGAAATTGGTTGCCGTCGGCCATTGCGCAGCAGTGAGCGCGAGCCTGTTTTCTCATTAGTGTTCCAGACAGGACATCAGATTTTCATCCGGATGTGCATGTGCTTCGGACACTTTAGGATTCTCTCTGGCTCATGCAGCAGCTGTTGAAACCCAGCCATAGTTAATTCCCTTTCCTGTTTATCATTGCCGCCCCTCATCGTCGCAGAGCAGCGTTCGGGAGATTTCAGCCCCTGTCAAGAGCACCAGCTCGCGGGCCCTGTGATCGGCGCCTACACACACACAATCACAATCATCCTGCTGAAACCGCCCCTCCTTTCCGTGGACTATATCTGTGCAGGAAGATCTAATCTCATGATGTAATTCCTTTCGGCAAACATCTGCAGGACAACATGTGAAACACTGAAAAAGGGATAAAACTGTGAGGCGGAGAGGAGGAAATCAACCGCATTTTCAGCCTCAAAATAAATTGCTAGAATGTGATTTTTCCACCCATTTCGAGTTTTTTTCTAGCACTCTGCAGGCTTGAGGACATTCTTATGTTTTGAAAAACATTTCACACAGAGCGCATGGCTGTCGATTCACCAAAACGCCAAGGGTTGCGGAACTGACATCACAGGACGTGACATCACGACACCTTTGACCTGGTGACAACATAGAAAGTGCCATCATGTGACTTTTGAACCCTCGTGACGCTGTTCTTTTTGGCACAGAGGAGAATCTAAAGCTGGGCATTTCCTGGCCACAATCCCTCAGCATGCTCATTCTGGCTTGATTGAGGCAGTCTCCCATTCATGCACAAATCAGTGCATGTTGGAACTTGTAGTACTGATGTAGTTAAATTAATCTAATTGAACAATCACATCTGAAAACAATGTTCTGTAAATAAAAAGTCTAATACTATTAAAGTTGTGTCTTCATTATGATCCAGCGCTCTGATTGAAAAACTGTCTCATAAACGCTAACTATCACCTCAATACTCACCATTAATCATGAAACACATAAAAAGGCCCATAATACCAATAAGACTATTTTTGAGCAACTGAATCAGGTGGTGTGATTAACTAAACTACTCACATATTATTTACATTATTATATACAACTGCAGTTTATCTTTCTTTACCGTGGTTTTAAACATTTATTATTTATTAATCAGACCACTAAGGCGATTGGATCAACTGATGGAAACTAGACCATGAACAACAAGACCAGCTTGTCTCTTCAAATCTAATTTTATTAACTTTATTTTTTCCATAAAGAAAAAGCATTTACGTTTTAGAATCTTTATTTTATAAGCAATTAAGAAAGCAACATTTAAATAAGGAAATGAATTAAAACGGACATTTTCAAAGCAAGTTCTGTAAAACGAAGTATTAGTATAATAACAGTTTCTATTCCCTAAATCTATTTCCCTGACTATTTCTCACTTCACCTAAAAAGGAAAAATCATTTAAAGTCTGCTGTCCTTACATGCGCCAAAGGCCCAACAGCATGTCACGTCATTCAGGAATCGGAAAGTAAGAGTTTTTTCCCTGCTCATAGTGTCAGATTTTATACCTTTCCCTCTAGCTAAACTTTCTACATTTTACATTCTTTTAAGCAAATCCGAGCTTTTCATTGGCTGTCCTGTGTCAGTCCATGATAAAATGTATTAGGTCATCTCCGATTCTTGACCAAGTCCAGGCTTCAAATAAGCCCTATTGTCTTTTATTTCCACATCTTTCAGCTTCCTCAAGAAAGTAACTTTTTCCTCGAGTTTCGAACATTTACTTCCTAGCCTTGGCAGACACTTTAAGTTCCTGTCCTTGAGCCTTTTCTCCATGAGCACGTTCAAACACAACCAAAGAACTGCTTTTTCAATTAACGATGACAGTGCAGTAAAAATCTTCACAGCTACGCATGTGCAAAGACTTCACTCTGGACAAGCTTTTGGGTCTACAGCTCTGTCAGCCATATTTTCTAAACCACCTTTAGGCCTCACTTTGGAAACTATTATTAAACAAACACAAGACATCAATTAATTAAAGAATTAAGACCCATTCTGTTACCCACCCCCTTTACTAAATAATCCTGTTAATTATGTTACCTAGCATAAAGCACAGTCAAGCAGCATTATAAATACTGACAAAGACAATAGACAAGGTTAGTTTATTATTTCTTTCTTTGCGTTTGCAACATAAAGCACTTTAGTTCATCCAGCGTGTATTGATGAATGTATTCTTAAGCTAAGTTGATTAGTAATTTCACCACAAGCTTATTAATTTAATTACTGTTATCGGAGATTAACTTCACAAGTTTGAACAAAATCTTGTTCTTCACCTTGCTCCATCGTGCAGCCATAAACTTGCAGGTGAAAAGGTACATTTGTGACCTTAGGCTTAGGCTGACTAAGTGGAGGAGGTAACACCCAACTGTAAACAATCTACACAGCAGTATTCATGTTTTCATGTGTTTTTTATTTAGCGTTTCTGTATCATACCCATAGCTGGCTAACAGGTGCACTACTCGCTGCAAAGAGTGGTTTGATAGTGTGTACAAATATAAGGAAGGATATATATTTTTGTACACTTTTGGATAGTGCAAACTCAACCCAAAGGTATTGCTGAGCTTTACATGAGCACTAGTTACATTACCCAAGGTCACATTATTTTTGTGTGGGTTTGTTTTGCAAGTCTGCTGCCTGGAGGAGCTTGAGTCTACTGGTGACTTGAGAAAAAAAGCCTCAGGATCCGGTTGGATAGAAGTGCTTGTTAAATATCACAAAGTCAGAGTTGTTTCTAGTACGAATATGTAAGTTGGGGGAAATGGCTTAGTGATCTTCCATCAACCCTTGGGGGTTGTGGCAGCTGTTTGAAGGACATTTCACCAGTGCTTCTCACTGCACAATATGAGAACATTTATTCCTCTATGTATTTCACTATTGATTGATTCACTGGTACTGATGTGCTCAAACTGTCATAAATTAGGCAATGAAATGTCACTCATAAGCACATAAAAAGAATGGGAATGCCACACATGTTTCTTGAAAACCTGGCAACTGCATTCTATCATGTGTTGATCACAACAAATCATCCGCACCCGGTGTTCACCCTAAAAAATGATTAGCAATTGCACCCTTCATTACAAAAAGTTATTCACGTTAAAAAACAGGAGGCACGGGTCGCCTGTCGTATTACGTAAGAGCAATCAAACCATAGAAGCACTGCTTCTTAACCACTGTCCCAGCACCAGGGCATACCTGCATGCGTATTAGAAGTGTGATGTGGACCTGGGGCTGGGTGAAGAGACACTGCAGGGTCAGGCCAGGATGCAACCCACATCAGCTCAATGCTTGGTGCCACGCTGCTATTGGCTATTGCACTGCAGGCCAAGACGGAGCAGAGGGGGATCGCAATGTAGTGATTGGACACTGGACTGAAACTACTCTACCGGGCTAGGGGTCCCACCCAGCCAAGCCCATATGTGCACATACGCAAATGTGCATGCAGCTACGCCACTGCGTAAATTCTGTGCCACATCACATGGGCAGGCTTCTTCTAGTGCATGCCTTTGTGAATCACAGTACCACCTCAATTATTTTAAACCTGGAAGGACAAGATGATGTCACAATGCATTTTTAAATTTTAAGTTATGTCTTCATAAATCTAAACCCGTGCCCTGATCAACAGATCTAGGGGTTGCAAGCAGAGTGCTAGGGGTCACAACAGGTTGTTTGAGGGGCCCAGTTGCGACCCCAATTGACGGCCATGCCAGAGTGGCTTCATCCAGTTGGCATAGAAGAGGTTCAGAGCGTTGCCTGTTTACCGAGTCGGACCAGGAAAGACAATTGGCCTGGGCACCAAAATAAATAGTGACCCCCCCCCGCCAACCGCCCCACACACACACACCGCCAATTACTGAATTAGAAAACTAAACAAGTGGCCATGTTGGGAAACTGGGGCGGTTTTGAACTTGTAAAGACAAGATGCGTAAGTGTTTACCGAACACAAAACAGGCCCACAAGAAACCACAAAACCGTCCCACACACTGACCTGTCAGACCAGCCTGTCTGCACTGCCTGCTTGCCCTACAGGCCAGTAGCATAACACAAAATTATAGAGAGTGGAGAAGTGTGGCTCAATGGTTAGAGCGGATGACCCTGATGCAGAGGTCTAGCCCGGGACCAGGGTTCAATTCCCCGCCTCGGAGGGTCTTGGGCTCAAAATTCCACGGACCTGATAATTCTCGCCTCGGTGCCTATTCCAATCATGTAGTCCCACTCTGCAACTCTGGGCAATAGCTTGCTTAATCTCCACAATGGCCCCCACAACGCTAAGGATGCCTGGCCTCCACCTTGGGGGTGCCCAGGAGTGGACGCCTCACAGGGAAAGCCAGGATGGGTTCCACAGCGGTATTCGTACAAGCGCCTTGAGACCCTTGCGGGTGAGTAGTGCACTATACAAGTATCAATTTACAATTTATAGGGCCAGGAAAAATGTCATGAGGGTCCCTTAAGTCTCGGAAATCTCACAGATATTCATTGGCTTTGGGTTGAATTTGGACCCGCAAAGCATTGGGGGCCTACTAAAGTTTGTGAGCCTCTCTGCACTTCAATGGCTGCATCCTGACGCTGAAGGGCTGTTGGGTAATTATCTAGAGTGGATTTCATTTAGCTCTAACGCCATAAAACCTACATCTTCTTTGATTCAATGTGCTAATTTGTAGCTGTTTAAAATAATGCCCCTGCCCTGTTGCTTACTGAGGTAAAGCAGAGATTTCATTATGTTAGTTATTTATTAGAAGCTCTGTTTATTCAGTTTATGGGGCAAATAAAGCACCCACGCCAGAGTGAGGCCATATTTGTTCCTAAGGGTGAGTACGATTACGGAATACATGTAAAGATTGGAGCACCATAGGTTCTGGAAGTTTCCTGCCTTGTATTTCTCCCTCCCCCTAACTCTTTGTAATTACCATTAGCCGTATCCTCAGCAATTCTTTGGCATTTGTCACAAGGGGCTTTCTGTGAGTTTCTCTCCCCCATGGAGGCTGAAGTGAAACTCATTTTTAGTTAGAGCCTGGGCAGCGCATGCGCTGCTCTGAGAGGCATGCTGTATTCGAGAATAGACTTGAAGGCCCGCCCACTCGCCGCCAATATTTGTCATTTGCTTGTGTCCTTGTCCTTCGTAAATGCTGGTTTCTGATTCGTTAATTGGCTTGTTCGTCCCTCCTTAGTACCGCCTAGTCTTCATTTGTAACCTCCCACGAGGACTGGCCCTTTTACTCCTGTTGTTACACGGTATGTGTTATTTAGTCTGTGAGCACTGTTTTCTTTCATGAGTTTCTTCTACTGTTGGCACAACCCCCTTTCCTGCAGCATTCAGTGCGCCATGCGCGTTTTCACTTTCTAAGCAGCCCGGGACGATGGCGGCTGCTTATTTGAAATGAAATAGGTCTCGCATTTACAAGAGTTTTAGCTATTGGCATTGTAAATGACAGTGCCTATTATTTATGCGTTAATTATCAAAACAGATAAATAGAAAGGCATTGTCATTTACAATGCCAATAGCTTAAACTCTCTACTAAATGCGAGGCCTAAAGCATTGGAAATGCTTGTTTTTTTTTAATGAAGGAGACATTTTGCCTTTAGGGAGGAGAGGGTGACTTGTTCTTTATTAGCAACTGGCAGACAAAAATCAAATGAATGATACAAATAATAATAACGGTACTCGCTCACAAATTTGATCTTCATTTGTGCTAACACATAACAGTGCCTTTAAATATTCATAATATCTGGTTGTTTCACAAAAGCATTTATGAGCGTCAGTAGTGCTACATGCCTTTGTGAATTGTCTTCACAATGTCCACTTTCAAAAGGTCACAGTCCTTTCTATTTCTATTAATTGTAAATAAAGCTGCCATGAATATTTCAATTTTATTCGATTTTTGATACTTTGGGGCTAATATACAAAGGCAAGTGAGAGTACCTAAAATACTACAATAGGAGTACTACTTTATGTGCTACATATCTCCTTTGTGAATAGGCCCCCTTATATCTATATGTGAAAGGAAGCAGGAAAAGGGGAAACAAAATCTGAGTGTGCCCAAAGAAGCACTTGTAAAGTAGTCTATATCTATTGTGAAGTGTTTCATGCCCTCGGGTAAGGTTTGTGATACGTAAATATGCGCAAAATAAAACATAGTCTATTTATCACCCACACTTTAATTTCGTCCTCCAGGCATTCAGGAAAAACACATTACATTTTAAGGTCCGGCATCTAGTGCCTCAATTCCACTGTGTGAAACACGAAAATCTGGGTTCAATCAGTTTTCTTGATAGACCAAATTGTGTGATTGTATGTAAATACTTTGTTTCTCCGAGACTACTTTTCGTTCACTATCACATATGAGTGTGCCCACCAAATATGTAAGTTCAGGATGTACACTTTACATAAACCACACTTGTTTCTGATTTAATGACCTAAAATTAATCTCAAGCTATAATAAAAATCTAGGCAATACTTAGGGTAAATCGGATACCTAACTTTCCTCTTAGTTCACTAAAAGTATTGTCATCAGGGTGGAGGCAAGAATGTTTCTCAGTTCATGTTTAAAAACTCTCATTTTTAATAAATACTTTAAAAAAATCTGAGGTAATAAGGTGAAACGCTTTCCCATATTCCATCTGATAGAAACTACTAGCCGCAGATTCCTTAACGTAGAATTATTCCCACGGGTGAGACTGGATCCCGAAATTTTCTGCCACAGTATCCCTGCGCACCGGGGGGACGGCATCACGCAACTCCACCCTGACATTGTTCGCGTACGTGACGTCAATGAGGTCACATAAGTCCCACCCCGGTGCCCTACGTCAGTTTTCTCCTTTTCCTCGTGCAACGCGGATCCGGTTTGTGTTCCTGGCCTGTTTCAGGCCTTCCCTTTTTTGTTTCTGAAATGTATTTCTGGGAACAGTGTGCGAATGCCTTCGGGCTTTAAGACGTGCTCCTCTTGCGCGCGTCAGATGTCGGCGACGGATCCTCACCCCATCTGCATGTGGTGTTTGGGGGAACACCACGATTCTACAGATTGTGAGGCGTGACTGCAGATGAAACCGGAGTCCCGGTGGAAGCGCCGGATGAAACTCCTTTCAGTGCACATGTCTAGGTTGGCGTCGTCACCGCATCAGTCTCCCGCGGATGGGTTCAAGAACCGCTGCATCCGTCTTCGGCATCGTCCTCCTCCCAGGTCACTCACCTGTTGGTAAGTGTCACAGTTTTTTCCTGAGTGCTGGTTACCGGCCCGTTGGGGGCGTGGGCTCTTTGCGGGTGGTGCAGCCCTGCGTGTCGTCACCCTATCCGCTGTTCCCCGATGCGGGGGCGACTAGAGCCCAGATGGATGCCTATGCGGCGGCCTTACCGGCCTCGTTGGCTTCTCCTCCTCCTCCTGGGATGTCTGCGGATCCCTTGCTGCGTGTGGGGACTCCTGCGGCGTCGCCGGTGGCTCCAGCCTCAGCTAGTTCGGATCCAGGTTTCGGAGGATGTGGTGCCGTTTGAGTGCGGCCCTTCGGGGTTCCCTCCTTCAGACCACGGTGCTCCTGCCTTACCGTAAACAACCATGGGGGTCCCTGTGGTGTTGCTGGACGTTGCCGGGGCTTGGGGCGTGTCCCCGAGTCCCCCTCGGTCTTTGGGGCAGGCGGCGGCCTTGTCCGAGGTGAAGCTGCTCAGGTGCCGGTGGCTGCTGGTCCTGGTCGGCTCCGCAGGGACTGGCTGGGGGTCGGGCGTGGCTTCGGGCCCCCGTCTCTCCACGCAGGCGGCTGCCTCGTCGGAGGTCGAGTCAACGCATTTTCGGCGCCGTTCTTTAGCATCCCCGGCTCCGACCCAGCCTCAGCCTCCTATGCCACACGTTGTGGCAGAGGTCATTCCGGCGTCTCCTGCGGCGCCGGTCGACGTTGACCTGGCTCCGGTCGCGGACTCTATTGTGCCAGGCTGGCGTCGGGTCGTTGACTTGTCTTCCGATGCCTCCTCTTCTCCAGAGATTCGGTGCTTGCTGGTTTTGTCCTCTCCAGAGACGGGCCGCCACATTGTGGCTTTTCCCCCGACGTCGTCTAAGAACGGCTTTTCAACGTTGCAGCGGTCTTCGCTTGAGACACCGCAGGTTCCATACTCCTCAGCCTCCCCTTCCTCCTTTCCGGACTTGGCCTTTTCTTCCTCCGGTTGGTCTGGGGGACGGCCGCCTTAACTTGCAGCCGTCGCCCACAGAGGAGCTGCTTTCTCCACCGCGGGGCCCTATGGAGGCGGGTGCTGCCTTCGCATGCACTGTTTCCACGGCTGTGGGAATTTTGTGCATTGGTGATCAGGCTGCCCATTTCCCCACGGATCACCTTCTGGAGGTCCTCCATCAGGGCTCTGATGGTAGGGAGCTGCTCCTTCCCTTCGCAGCTTCGCTCTATTCTTTTCTTTTGGGGGCTTGGGGCCGTCCCGCCACGGGGGACCCGGTGCCCCAACACATTCTGCGCTGAGTGATCCTGTGTGTCTTTCCCTCCACCCCTCTACCAGGGGCCCTCTTTTGCAGACTGCCCTTCCCTCCCTGCCGTCGATATTGTCTCCCCGTCTCGGGAGGCCCGCTGGCTGGATTCCTGGGGGCGCAATATCTTTGCCTCCACCAGTGCGGCTCTGCGGGCCCTGAACACTCTTTGTGTTTTGGCCAGGGCCACTTCTTGCTTGTGGGATTTGGCGGAGTCCCTTATGTCAGCCGTTTCTCATAAGGGTGCCTGTGTTGATCTGAGGCACCATGTATTGGATGGCCGGGAGCTGGCGACATTTATTCTTCGTTGTGCTCTGGACATTTCGGAGGAGCTTGGTCGTACCTTGGCTTCGGTGGTCCCCCTGTGTCGACATGCTTGGCTTCGGGATAGTGTGTTCCCAGAGAACGTTCGGGAACGGCTGGTGGACCTTCCTTTTTTGTTTCATGCACTTGCAGACTCGGCCATTCAGAGGTTCCCGGCGGGGCTTCGGCATCCTCCTCCTCCTCCTCCTTCTTCTCCCCCTCAGTGACCTGTGAGTTGGTCTGGAAGTGGGAGGTGTTCTCAGTTGTGTTCTGTGTGATTAATGCGCCTTCAAGTCCTTTTTGTTAGGACTATGGTACTGTTGGCTGCTGGTCCGGCCCTTTTTTTTAAGTGTGGTGTTTGGCTTTTGGTAAGCTGTGTTGGCCTTGAGATTAGGTCCTCTGTGTGATGTTGTTGGCTGATTGGTCAAGCCGTCTGCGGATCCTCCGCAGGTCTTTTCTGTTTGTCCTCTGCTGCGGAAAGTTTTTCCTAAGATGGTTCCTATGTCTAGAGACGTGCCATGCCTTATGTGGGGTTTTGGTAGCTATTATATAGCTCTGTCATGTGCTGGGGAGGTGTGGTCTCCTTTCGGGCCTCTGCTCTCCGTGGCATCACGGTAGGTCGCAGGTGTGATCCTCTTGCTGATGGCCTTGTAATAGCTTGCATTGCGCCCCGGTCTGTCCTTTTCCGGGGTCGCTGTGTCGCTGGCCTGGTCTGGTCTGCTGTCTGCAGCCTTGCGTCGTAGCTCTGCCTGTTTCCACTTCTTTCGTGGGCTGTGTGTGCGAGCCCCTCCCTTGGGGCGTGTCCAGGCCCTTCTTGGCCTGCCTGGCCTCTATCTTCGGCTGGCGTCTTGCTTGTCCTGGGTGCACTGTTCCGTGGTGTTGTCTGCTGCTGGCTGTGCTTGCCGTTGTCGACCTGCTGTTCTTCTGCACCATTGTGCTTTTCCTTGTGCCTTAGCGGGGCAGCCGTCCTTGCCTTGTCCGCTGCTTGAGGCTGGGGTGTGTTCGGCTTTCTTCCAGTGAGCCCTGCCTTCAGTTTCACCTCTCCTCCCTGGGGGTTGAGGTGGTCTTTGGGTTCCTTGTGCCTCATCGGGCGCTGTCTGTCCCTGAGGGGTGTTGGCCAGTTCTCCTTTGGTGGGACTGCACAATCCTTTCTTCTTCCACCTGCCTTCTGGCTGAGGCGCAGTTCTGTCTTGTCTGTTGCCTTCCGGCTGTGATAGACTCGGCTGTCCTCTTCCCTGGGTGTGTTTCCCAGTGGGGGGCGGAGGGGGGCTTTCCTTCGTTCTCCTTGGAGTCTCTGGGTTGCTCTTCTTCCTCTGTGCTCCTCTGCCTTGCTTGGGCCTTTGAAGGCGTCTGATGGGGATTCTTGGTCCCCTGCCTGGGCGTGGGGTGCCCTGGCCCCCTTTCGCCTTGCCCTTTTTCCTCCTGCTGAGTGAGCGCGGGCTCCCTCTTTTCTTGTATTCCCGCTTCCCCTCGGGGTCGGTTGTCTTTTAGATGAAGGGGTTTCCCTTGCCTGGGGGGACAGGGCTCTTCTTCCTGTCCGTTTGACTCATCCCCTGTTGGGGCCCTGTGTTCAGTCCAGGCTGGTGAGGTCCTCTCGCAGACCCTCCTCCCCCTTGGGTATGGCTAGGGTATTTTTTCTACGTTAAGGAATCTGCGGCTAGTAGTCTCTATCAGATGTACGAGTTACTTACCTTTGGTAACAATGCATCTGGTAGAGAGAATTCTAGCCGCAGATTCCTTCATGACCTGCCCTTCCTCCACGTTCTGCGAGGACCTTCCGCTGGTCTTCTGCACTCGCCTCCTCTTGGGGGGTATGTCTTCTGTGAGTGCATTCTTTCTTTCTTTTTTCTTTCTTTCTTTCTTTCTTTCTTTCTTTCTTTCTTTCTTTCTTTCTTTCTTTCTTTCTTTCTTTCTTTCTTTCTTTCCTGGCAGGATGCTTCGTCCTGTTTTATTGTTCCATTCCTTCCTTTCTGGCCATTGAAGGATGGGTTTCTCTGTCCTTCTAAGCATTTACGCTCTGGTTTTTCCAGGTTTGGGCCTTCCTTCAACACCCCCCTCCCTTTTCATTACTGAGGGGTTTGGCCCCTCTGCTATACTCTAGGTTGGGGTCGCTTGGCTGTGCCTCTGCCCTTTGTTCTTTATGGGGGATGTAACCTTCTTGATGAGTTTGTCTGGGTGTATTGTCGTTCCTTGTCTGTCCCAGAATTGTTCCCCTTCATTGTTGTTGATTGGGGTTGTAGACTTGCTACATGTTATCATCGTATACTCCTCTGTCCCAGGGGGGCTCTCTCCGTACTTGCAGGGTTGCTGCTCAGGGCGGTGCTCTGTTCTTTCTTTTCCCTGCTTTTCAGTACTGCAGTGTCTGGCACTGCCCCATATGGTGCTGTTCCTCACCATGCTTTGTCTATTCTTCTGCTCTTTCGCAACCTGTTCCTATACTCTCACAGTTTTGTTCTGATGGTTCCGCTTTGTGTCGCAGAAAAGTTCTCAGAAGAAAACTGATGTAGGCGCGCCGGGGTGGGACTTATGTGACCTCACTGACGTCACGTACAACGTCAGGGCGGAGTCACGTGATGCCGTCCCCCCGGCACGCAGGGATGCAGTGGCAAAAATGTTCCGGATCCAGTCTCACACCTGGGGATAATTCTAAATTCAGGAATCTGCGGCTAGAATCGTCTCTACCAGATACATCGTTACCGAAGGTAAGTAACTCGTACAACATGGTGTTTGTTGCATACTTTACATAGCAAATATTTTCAAGGCTTGGCTTGGCTTGTGCACAGGCTCTACTAGCCTCCCTGTTAATTTGTTGGCTGGCCCACCTGTTTAATGTGTCCATGACTTTGGCAGCCTTTCCACTCAATGCACCCAGGTCATCAGCAACATCAAGAATTCCTCCTGGCCATGGACTGAGACTTCTGCTCCGAGATTAAAACCTACGCGGGCATCAGTCAAGTCTGCTGTTCTTCTCGCCCATCTGACCGTTTGAAAATGAAAGCAAGACACCAGCAGGCAGCTTTTGTACGCTTTGGCACCTGGTCAAAGCAAACTGCATCAACCAGGGTCACAGTTGGCACCTGTCTTCCCCTTCAGCCTCCATTGCTCATCAGTACTGGCTTTGCCCCCACGCCTCCTACAGGAGGCAGAATAGTGAACCCTGGCAGTAGAGGACATCGTAGACCCCACTGTTACCCAATTGCTGGTGTGCATGTGCCTGGCGCACAAGTGAGTACCCCTGGGCATACCCTTGTGATGGAGGGACAGGGAAAGGGGTCAGAAGATGCATAGATCAAAGGAGCATGTGCCTCTAGAATCCTCCTTCTGTGAGTGTCTGTGCTATGTGCACTTCCTATGCAATCGTTCCGATGCCATGAGTGAATCCAGAGTTCTCTCTTTTCCCCATTCAGAAGGTGCTAGACCACTTACTCAATCAAGAGTTCAGCTGCGCATGGATAGCAAAAGCATATGCACATCACCCTAAGAAAAGAAATGTAGTGTGTAATATGCCAGTAGAGTGTTAGTGCAGTACTTGCAAGGCAAGTGTTTTCATGGCTCTTGGGTTGCAGAAGTGCATATGTATGGCCCCTAGGAAGCAGGAGTGCAGCGGACAAAGGTGAGTGTGGTGCACTTGCATGCCAATAGTGTGTTTGATGTCATATGGTTAGGAGAGGTGTGTGAGTGTCACATGAGGCATAGGATTCTCTGCAGAGTTGAAAGGCCAAAGGAGGACTAGCATACAGCAAAAGTAGGATGTATTCAAGAAGTGGGAACTTATTATGGATGTACGTTGTTACAATACATGTTGTAACAACGCATGCCTTTACCACGCAAGTCTTACAACGCAAGTCGTTACAACAACTTGCGTTGTAGGGCGTGGATTTAGGAATCTTATAATTTTATATTCCAACCTCCAGTCCCCGTAACAGTAGGGAAGGTGTTGGAATATAAAATTGCAAGATTCCTTATCCCACAGCACCATCCAGCGCAAGTCGTAGTAACGACTTGCGTTGTAATAGCTGCAGGGTAAAGGCACCGTGGTGTAAAAACCGCGTCTTAAATGATGTTCCCCCTTATTATAGTTGTCTCTGCACACCTTCTTTTACCATCTCTTCAGATTCCAGTGTTGGTGTTTCTACATCGCCTGTGATCCCTTTTTGGGTATCGGTGCTCCGTTGCTCTATCCTGAGATCTCTCTGGAGGAGACTAAATTGCCCCTGCTCTGTCTTGTGATCGTGGATGGCTGCACTGGCTTAAATATCATCCGTTCATTATTTGCAGTGCATGTTGCAATATAGCAGTTGCATGCTCATGTACCATGTTATTGTAGGCAAGATGGCCGCTGCAGAGTAGGAGCCCTCCGGAGAGCTCCCGGTTTGGGGATTACCACATCTGTAGTTATCCCCTCTTAAACCTTACCATCAGCCCTCCACTCTCCTGCCTGGCTCTTAGCAGTTCACCCTCACCGGAATTTTCATTGTTTAAGCTCCCACTTACCCGCGGGCTAGGCCGACGTGTTTCCCGGCAGAGCCGATGATCCTGTCTCTCTGTTGAGTGCAGAATCTGAGTGCTTGAATTTCCAGAGCCGCTGGGACCAAGTGCGGATCGGAGTAACGGGCTCCGGCTCCTGTTAAAGCGCTACTCATGTGGGTGCCTGTATCGTTCGATTAGATGTGCTAGAGAAGCTTAATTGCTGCCCGTAATCCCACCGATTGGAAAAATAAAATGATCTAAAATGGCGGACATGGAACAACATCAACAAAGGCATTACCAATGAAACTGCAATGAGCCTGATTGCCATTCCGAGTGCCCGTTACCTGAAGATCAATTTGACCTCACTTTTCTTCACTAAGGTGCAATATTTACTGCAGCCATACAAAATGATCTTAACGTTACGGCAATCATTAGTTTAGGCGTTCTGATCCTAAAATGGCGACTATATAAGAAGTATGGGGAGCGGAGGTGCGCGGTGAAATCCCGTAATCTGAGCTAGTATTTCTGATGAGGTGCCTGTTATTTATAATGAGTGAGTTATTGCTAAGCTGATCCTTTCAACACAGCGATTCTCATGAGCGCTGAGTCTGACCTTAAGATGGCGCCTGTGTTTTAGAACTTGGCGTATTTAATGAGTGATACGTTCGTCTGAAGCTGCTTCAGGACTGTCACTGACTATTGCTGATGCGATACCTGTTAATAATAAGGAGCGCTTCATTGTAAGACCGACTTCATTGCTACAGTGACCTTTATGAGAGCATTACCTATGCCCAAAATGGCGCCCGTGACTCAGATCTTAGCACATTCAATCAGTGATATGCCCGTCTGATAATGCTGTATTATTGATTTCAGGTCAATCATTTTCTTATACAGCTAGCTGGGGGGCTCTTCAGCAACACTTCCAGTTCCTTATTAGTTTAACCTGTAAAGTACTGTTGCCCTCTTCAACACTCATGCAGGTTTCATTGAACTCAGCCTCTTAAGATGTTATCGCCAATCTATTCAAACATCAAAGCCAACCACATGGCAGCCACCCAAATATCTGTGGGACTCGTCGGTGCCTGTGTGGAGAAAGTCAGAACACCGGATTGCGAGGCGAGGGACTGCGAGGCCATGCCCCTGAATCGTGGAGCGGAGTCTGCTTACTCTTCACTCCGAGCCAGTTTTGACCAGCTGAGGATAGACGAGTGCTGGAGAGATGGAGGTTGAAGCGGGTGGTGCTACCCGGTAATACCACGACCGGTGCGACTGATGGAACTATGACGATGCCCCATGGGTAGAAACCATACATTTTGTACTGACGGGGAGCCCGACCAACATGGCTGATGCCAGGTGGAGCTGTTTAGGCAGCTATCGAGGAGATTGGCTTGGTTTTCACCCCCTTGGCCATCACCTACAAAGCCGGACATTGGACATAGTTCTTCCTCGTCTCTCTGCATCGTTTTTTTCCTTTCCCTCCCCTGCCTCCTCCCTCTGTGATCCTGTGGCTGCCTTCCTCTTCCAGCCCTGCCTGACTTAGTTCTGTTTCTTTTTTTCCTACATCCTTGTCTCAATCCCCACCCCCTCCCACCCTCTTGCTCCAAGTGACTCGTATCTGTCTTATTTTATGTTATGGTAACTGATGTAACTCTGTACAACTGTTCTCTTGTAAAGCGCTCTGATACCTCCGGGTCTAGCCAGCGCTATATAAAACTCTTCAAATAAATAAATAAAATACTGTACTGTAGGTATGTATAATTCTAATAAGCCTGATGAGGCATTGAAGAGCTTTTACTTCTAATACATTTAGAGCGTGATCCTTCCGCTTAAACATGCCACAATACATGTGACCAAAAAACCAAACAAGCTGCCAGTACTGATGGAAATTTCAAACCACTGAATAGATGGTGCAAGGATATTCAGACCAAGCACCCATATGTTTATTAATAGCTTTTATTTTCAGTATTCAAAACTTTTCATTTGAAAAACATATAAGGGATATATACATACATATGATACAGAACAAATAAATACATAATACACACTACTCTTTTCAATAACTAACAATCCTGTTATTCAAACATACAGTCACAAACATTCCAACTCCAGTCAAACAATCACCAAACTCATCACACACCACAAAGTCCTTATAGGCCAAACACAGTTTTAACAAAAGGCCTTACCACTAACCAAACAAAGTCCTACTTGGGTTATTTTTAAATGTGCACAGAATTTCCATAAGAAACAAGTCAATTTTAATAGAACAGTTTTTACAATTCTTCAAAGTGCACCACAAGTCTTAATCCAAACATAAAAATAATTGTTTGGTAGTGGCAATACAAAAGGTCTACACATTTCAAACCCTGAACACTGTAGGGGTTCTCATTAGGACCAAAAAACCACTGTGGAGACAAAAAAACAAAGGAAAATCAAGACCCTACTCTTGCTGCATTTACCTGGCGCTCCTTATCAATCACCGCTGGCCACTACTTACCAATCTAAAGAAAAAGCCACCACGTGGACTTCCATAATTTTTGACTCAGAGTGTGATTCTAAAACAAAAGAAACAGACAGAACACGTCCTATGGTCAAAATCAGTTCGGGGGCATTTATCGAATTAGTCTATTGATGGCATTTACACTTCCTCCAAAATATTTCAGCGGAGGATTTTACGTATCTCATGTTCCACCAAATCACTCAATACGCCGATGCATGGGCACCTAGATAAACAGCGGTATGCACAAATAAGTTTCACATTTCCTTGCATTGCGTGTTTCAAAAAAAGAGTGAATGTAACCCGATCGAACATGGTCTTAAGCATACCTGCTAAGCCGGGTGCTTTTTCGCCTCCCCTCGCTATAATGTAATTCAAGGCTTTCACCAGCTAAAAACAACAATATTATGATATTGAGTTGCCGCTCTTGCTCAGAAGGTCACACGACTGCCAAAATTGCATGTCTTACCTCGATCCTCTAACGCCTGGTTCCACAAACGCCATCGGTACAGTCTTTTGTTTTGCTGACAGGAACTAAAAAACGTGAGCACCGGAAGATAAATCCTGGCACCTCAACGTCGAGCAAGCATGTGGCGTGCGTGCCGGGAGAATGGCTCGTCGGGTAGTGTAGTTTGACCTATATAGTCCTTCCAGGTAAATACTACACATTTCTCTGGGGGGTCTACGCACATCGCGAAGAGAGGTATAATGCCCGGTTCTGAGGAACCGGAATTTGATTTAGGCTTATTAGAACATGTAGTCATTTTAGTAATTAGCGTGATGCACCTATTAGGCCAATAGAGGGATTAAAACACTAATAAGCACGCAATATGTAATGACTTAGGGATTAGTAAATGCCATATTACACATTTTTGCATTTAATCATAGCTTATACAGTTTGACTCGACCGACGCCATTTTGTGTCCTACTCTGCTCACAGCATTAGTGAAAACCTACCATTACACTCAGCTAAACCCGTTCTCCTGAGAAATAGTACAACTGTAACAAACTGCTGCTTCTGCACGTTAGGCCTGTCAAGGTTGTAGGTGGGGGTAGGCTGGATACGCACATTCCAGGAGGCGCTGTGCGGACTCTCTCTGAGCTAGCAGAAGGGAGTCACCCTCTTGACCTTGTTATAACGAGCTGGGCTAAACTAAGAAAGCTTTGTCTTCCGTATATGGTCTTTCCCCTGCATCAACCTGTACCAACTTGTATTTTTCCTTCTTAGGTAACGGTTTCGAAATGTAACAGTATATATGTGATCTGTTGATAATGTGCCAGCAGTCTTCTCGGCGGACCTCGAGGGGTTAAGTCGCGAGAAGCTCCTCTGGCAGAGTTTGTTTTGTTATAATAAACGATTGGACCTTCTACACTGCCAACTGACGGATAATTGGTATTGGGGATATTTGTAAGTATGGCTCTATTTGGGTTGTAATTTATTTTTCGGTACTTCAGTTCGAGCCGAACCCGTTTGTGATTGGCACTATCTCAAAAACAACACCAATTCATCAGAAACAGCAGCAACTTTCAAAAACAATGGCACCCTTGCCACAAGTTGTATAGGGGAGGATAATCTATACGAATTGTCCACAATGATGTACCATGTGTGCCCAAAATCCAATTTTCCCCTGAATTTGGGTTTTAACGCAAAGTGTCTTTTCTAGTTTCATCGTACTATAGGAAAAGTACCTGTACAGGTGTTCCTAGATTTTGACACCTATGGTGTCCATGTTCATTTAGATCCTGTGAAGTGATACCTGCACGGATGTGCTTACAGTTTATATAATTCGGAAAATTTCGTTCAAACCTGACACAGCCGTATCAAATTTTAGTATAAGCATGGCTTCTTTTTGAGATAACTTCAACTCAATATCCCCACCTCTTGGATCACGTTCTACCTTGCAAATTACTGTCTAGCGGATATCTCCTTTCACATGTGACTTTTTAAACCAGTGATTTACCAATGGTGCTTAAATGACAGAATTCCTTATGCGGGATTTATGCTGCGTAATCCGTTGACGTATTTCTTGGTTTGTTTTACCAACGTAAAGTAATCCACAGGGGCATACAATACCATAAACCACAAATCTTGTTCTGCAGTTGGTAAATGTATTGTGTTTCCAGTAAACATTTCTGTGTGAGAATAAGGACCCCTCTATCGTTTGATCGCAACAAACACAGGTACCACACCTGTGGTGACCTGTTTTTGGTTGGAGACCCATTAATTCCCTCAATGTTTGTTTGGGCTGCTTTTTCACTGCTGCTCTCACAATGAAGTTGGAAATACTCTTTTCCTTTTTGAAGGCAAACAAAGGAACAGATGCAAAATCTTTGTCCAGCTTTTTAATTAAATGCCAATTTTGAAAAATTACCTTTTTCAAATTGTTGGAATTCGGAAAAAAGTTGATACACCAACTTGGAGCTCCAAAGAAAGTTTTTCACGTCTTTCCAGCAATATTTCTCTCGGGTTACACCAGGCACGTTTCATTGCAGTCTTAACTAATTTCTTCGGGTACCCACGCTCCCGTAGGTTACCTGCTAGAATGTTTGCGTTTGTGGTGTAATCATCTCTGTAAAAGCAGTTACTATGAATTCTTAAAAATTGCCCGCAAGGCAAATTTTCTCGCAAACTCCTTTGGTGGTTGCTGGAAAATAAAAGAGCATTATTTCTATCTGTTTTCTTTTTGAACAGCATTGTTATCAAGTCGCCCCCTGCTGGATGTACTTCCACATCAATAAATGCGCGAAATACTGCACTTAATATCCTTTGTCCTGTCGTTAAGCCAATCAAAAAATGCCATCAGTTGTGTCTCATTCCCAGACCACACTAGGAAAACGTCGACAATGAAACGCCAGGTGGTTATCTTGGGCAAAAAGGGATTATTATTGTACACAAAAGAATCTTCATACATTGACACAAACAAAACCGCCAACTCCGGGGCAAAAGGACACCCCATTGTGACTCCTTTATTTGAAAAAAGAAGTCGTCACCAAACGTAAGGTAGTTTTTCTTTAATGCAAAGTAAGCCTATTTAGTGATGAACTCAGAGAGGACTCTAACAGGTTTTTCGCGTTTTTCCCAAAAATCGAAGAGTACCTCAACTGCTTCATCTTGAGGTATGTGCGTGTACAATGAAGTCACGTCTACAGTTACCAATAAGTCAGTCTCACTGTTGAATGATATTGTCTCCAATTTATTAATGAAATCCGTAGTGTCTTTAAGATAAGATTTTACATATCCCATAAATTCCTTTAAGAAGTAATCGACATATTTGGAAATTGGTTCTATCAAAGCACCGCAGCCAGAAATAATCAGCCTTCCCGCAGCCGTTTTTTCACACTTGTGAATTTTTGGTAAGACGTAGTACACTGGTGTTCTTGGATGTTTATTATATAAAAATTTGTACTCTTTAGGAAAGGAATTTATGGGATATGTAAAATCTTATCTTAAAGACACTACGGATTTCATTAATAAATTGGAGACAATGGTAAGTAGTGGCCAGCGGTGATTGATAAGGAGCGCCAGGTAAATGCAGCAAGAGTAAGGTCTTGATTTTTCTTTGTTTTTTTGTCTCCACAGTGGTTTTTTGGTCCTGATGAGAACCCCTACAGTGTTCGGGGTTTGAAACACGTAGACCTTTTGTATTGCCACTACCAAACAATTTTTTTAATGTTTTGATTAAGACTTGTGGTGCACTTTGAAGAAGTGTAAAAAACTGTTCTGTTAAAATTGACTTGTTTCTTATGCAAATTCTGTGCACATTTAAAAATAACCCAAGTAGGACTTTGTTTGGTTAGTGGTAAGGCCTTTTGTTAAAACTTCGATTGACCTGTAAGGACTTTGTGGTGTGTGATAAGTGTGGTGATTGTTTGATTGGAGTTGGAATGTTTGTGACTGTATGTTTGAATAAAAGGATTGTTGGTGATTGAAAAGAGTAGTGTGTATTATGTATTTATTTGTTCTATATCATATGTATGTATAAATCCCTTATATGTTTTTCAAATGAAAAGTTTTGAATACTGAAAATAAAAGCTATTAATAAGCATATGGGTGCTTGGTTTGAATATCCTTGCACCATCTATTCAGTGGTTTGAAATTTCCATCAGTACTGGCAGCTTGTTTGGTTTTTTTGGTTTAGTTGTCTCAGCCTTACTGATTAGAGTCAGGCCCTTTTTTGTTATATAATAACAATACATGTAATGCAGAGAAGACTTGGTGAAAGTGTCCATAACTTGCGTGCAAAATCATCTTCATTTGCTACTCTTCCCCACCTTTTCCCATCCCATGCTGAGAAACCATTCTTCATTGTTGGTCTGAACAGGTGAGGCCAGTTATTACACCCTCACATTATCATGGAAATAAAATCAAAGCTTTATAGCAGCCTGCAGTAGAGGGGAAGCCATCAACCCTCTGCTCTAATGCAGAAAGTGTCCAGCTTGAGTAATATTTCATAATTGTCTAGCCTAAAAGATCACATTGGAAAAATGAGAATCTTCCAAAACAGAAAAAGGCTGGGAGAAAGTTTCCCTGGTCTCCGGTGATTGCTGGGTAGTCAAGCCCAGTGGCATCATTAAGCACTGTCCCATCTTTTCATAGCTTTCTGAACCCACCATCTGGATGCTAAGATATGGAAGAGCACATCTAGTACTGCAACTGTACCTAACATTCTTACTGCTAAACATGACATTCTGGCCAGGTAATTCAAAGAGCAATGCCAGTCTAAAAAGCATCTAGCCAGCGCTATATAAAACTCTTCAAATAAATAAATGTATCAATTGCTGGACAGCTTACAGGTAGAATGTACATCCGTCTTTCCCGCTTTGGTATTGTTCGAACACTAATTGATACTGGTGCATCATTCCTTTAACTTATCTTTAGCTCTCTGTGCAATCCCAAAGATTGTCTCACAATCTAAGTTTTATATACCCACAAGCAACATTTGAACAAGTGTAGAGCAATTACATTGACGCTGTTCTGTTAGTCGTTATAAAATGGCATCAATAAGGCATTATACTAGGATTTATGGCTTACTTCTTACTTCTAACACTTTCCTGACCCTTGTGCAGTAAGTGCTCAGGGTGATCCATGAAGCGGCGACTGAGAAAAAATGAGGGGGGGGTTCCTAAAACGCGTTTCCCCATGTTATTTCCCATTGGGTTTTCAAACATGACTATAGCCCGAACCACTAAAGAGAATTACTCTCAGTTTGGCAGAAAGCTAGATCTTGGTCCAGAGTAGTGCATTTTGGTATTTTGGTGTACATTCGTTCAGCAGTTTTAAAGATATTACCGAAATCAGAATTTGCATATGGAGGGGCACGGATCCGACAGTTCCCATGCTCTAATCTCATTCGCTGCCAGCACTTCAACCAGGAATTGTGGGCAGCCATCTTAGGACTCCGCTAAAGCTGAGTCCCACACAAAATGTTAAAAATATAGAAAAGGGGGCAGGGTAGGCATACCCTGACCCCCCTAGATGTGACGGTGGAGTTTAACAACATGTTTTTTTCTTAAATTGTGCTGTGAAATCGCAGGTGGATCTCCAAATTTGAAGCAAAATTGGAAGACAAAAACAAGCGTGGTCTCCTGCTCTTGTTTTGAAATTAGCTTCAGGGTAGGCTAGGTCCCATGGGCATTTTTAAAAGAAAAGGGGAGAGCGCACGGCCCCCCCTACTAAGACTCTTATGCATCATTGTTGGTATTTGCGATTCCTAAATTGCGAAAATTAAGGAATCGCAATTTAGAAATAACAAATACCTATGCATGAAAAATTCACATTTTTATTTGCGATTCCTTATTTTTCCTTATTTGCGATTCCCAATTTTGCGAATCTCAAATAAGGAATCCCTTTACATTGATTCCTATGGGCCTAGAGGCCCGTAGGAATCAATTGGAAGGCATTCTCATATTGCGATTCGCAATTAAGGAATCGCAAAATAAGAATGCAATTTCAAGGGTGCAGGGGGGGGTCCAAAGGACCCCCCCTGCACCCCTGTAATGTACCTGAAAGTGCTTTTTTCACACACACATGCCCAAAGGGCATGTGTGTGTTTAATATGAAACTTTCAAAAATGCACTTTAGTGCATTTTTGAAAGTTTTCTAAAATTACCATGAAGGTGAACTTCATGGTAATTTACCACTTCTAATTTGCGAATTCGCAAATTTTTCAAAATCATGCATTGCATTTAAGAATTCGCAAAAATGCGATTTCTTAAATGCAATCGCAATTTGAGAAATCGCAAACAAATTGCGATTTCTTAAATTGCGAAAATAGCAAAAAGCTTCATGCATCCCAAAAACGGGATTTGCATTCGCAAACGGCCGAATTTTGCGATTCGCACCGTTTGCGAATGCAAAACACCCTTGATGCATGTGGGCATTAGAGTCCTGGGGACCACTACCTCCCCGGGGCTTTATTTACATAATTGAGGTGGGCTGCACAGACTCCCCTCCATGGCTTCTTCGAAGCCCTCCTCCCCCCAGGGCTAAATATAAAAAGAAGGGGAGGTGCAGACCCCTCCCCAGGCCAAATCGCTTAAAAAACTGGAAAGGGGCCTTTATGGCCCTGGGGACCAACACCTCCCCAGGGCCAGCCCATACAAATAGAAGGAGGGGGCCACACGTCCCCCCATCCTGGAGCCATATATTGCCCTGGGGACCACCACCGCCCAGGGCTGGCTCCTGCTTTTTCCTGGGAAAAAGCGGTTTGCTTTCGCTTGACTGGAAAACAAAAACAAACACTGTGCGTCTAGCGGGCGGGAGCTGTCAAAGTACTCCCGCCTGCTGGAAGCGGTGGTTTCATCTCTTTCCCAGGCCGCATACTTGTCGGCAGGGATAGAAATGAAACAGATTGCTCTTGCACGGAGGGAGCTGCCTTTCCTGCAGCTTCCTCCGTGTGAGAGCAATGCCGGCTCCTGCAGGATTCGAGGAATCGGCAAGGGACGCAAGGGCCTTCAGGCTCCCCTCCCTCGGTCCCAGTGGGAAAAGAGCAGAAGGAAACTAAATAAAGGTCAGGAATGAGCAGAAAGAGGAACAAATAAAGGCCAGAAATGGCACAAAGAGGCAAATTACAGGTCAGAAACAAACAGAAAGAGAAAAAATAAAGGTCAATAATGAGTAGAAAGAGGCAAAATAAAGGTCAGAAAAGAGCAGAAAAAGGCAGAAAATTAACAGAACATGTGAACCTTTTCAGGCACTCATGCACCCACTCACAGACAAACTAGATGTGTGGCCAATTACAGACACAGTCAGACACTCATATACCCAAAACAGAATCACTCATACTCTCCCACCCACTCACATATCTACTCATAGCCTCACTCACCAACTCACAGACCCTCTCAGACAACCAAATACCCGCTTATAGCCACACTCATACGCTCACATCCATTACAAACCTACTCAGACACTCATACACCCACTGAGACACTCATGCACTTAGTCACACATTTGGTGTCAAAGGTTAGTGGTTACAGTAGGAAATAAAATTTAAAAAAGATCTTACAAATTCACTTAATCAAAGTTTCAGGCATGTTATAGTTAGGTAATTGATTTTTTTTAAACTTAGAAATTCACTGAAAAAAAAACAAAGGTTAAGGGGACATTATAGTTAGGAAATAGAATTTATAAAACCTTAGAAATTTACTGTAAAAAACAAAGTTTACACAGACATAATAATTAGGCTCAGATTTTACATGTACAACACCATTGAAATTCCGCAGTTATAGTTACCTGAGCAAATTATAACTTACGCTCCCCCCATGCACTGCTTATGACCTTACATATTACCTGGGGCTGATTTCTGCCATGGGGACCCAATCTCGTGGGGTCCAGCCTAGTCTGCCTAGGTGCCCTGGAGCTCACCCAGGATATCCACTGTGCAATGATGTGACCCACGGGTGCAACCAAAAGACCCCCTTGGTCCCAGCCATCTCCCTGCCTCCTGCAGGAGCCAGTATTGCTCCCACACAGAGGGAATGACTAGAAATGCAGCTCCCTGTGTGTTGGAGCAATCACTTCATCCTATTTCCCTGCCCCCATGACAGCAGCCACTGAAGCAGATGAAAACTCAGCTACCTGCAAGCGGGGGCAGTTTGGGAGCTCCTGCTTGCTGGGAACAGAGTTATGTTTGATCCTGCTTGGCAGGAGCGGTCATCTCCCGCCAAGCACAGCCAAACTGCTATGTCCCAGGGGTGGGCACCCTGGGACAACTCAGGAGCTGGCCCTGGGGGGTTGCGGGCCCCAGGGCCATAATTGGCTCCAGTAAGGGATACACACGTCCCCCTCCTTTTTTGCATGGGCTTGCAGGACTATATATGGCCCAGAAGGGGACCTCGATCCCCACACAACATTTACATTTTGGATTTGGCCCCAGGGAGGTGGTGGTCCCTCAGTGAATATAGATATATGTGACCAAGACTACGTACGTGGTCGAAACGCGTCTTTCTCTGCTACTGAATTAAATACCTTCTAAACTTGATCAGTGGGCTCGTGGAGATTTTTCTTCTGATACTCCTCGCATCGCGATATATATATATATATATATATATATATATATATATATATATATATATATATATATATATATATATATATATATATATATTTCCGCACTTGCGCTTTTTCTGCGATAGACTCAGATTCTTGACCATCAAGCAGGAAAAAACACGGAAGACCCAGAGTGCAGGTGAGTTTCTTTATTCCTCAGCACACCACGACAGCATAACGTTTCGGCCTACACAGAGGCCTTGGTCACATGACGCACTGAGAGAGTTGCAAGAAATTTAAAGTGCTCATACCACAGCGACGGACACATTTTATTGGTTAAATTTGAAGCAGTGGGAGTGTTTAACTGCATTGAAAGCTGATTTGTTTGCAATTGCAGGGGCGGGGAACCATGTGTGTTAACGCAATTGCCCTTCACATTGATAACTGTATAAATACATTTGAAATATCCGACAATTCGACTGGGTTATTACGTTAATCCATGGGCACGCAAGGTATGTACAAAATTCATTAGAAAGTTCATATATTTACAAAGTGTGCAAAGAGAAAACCCTCAATCAAAATTTCATTGGGATTAAATGTCTTGAGGCTAACGGCATAAATGCCTGAGATACAACAATAAGTCAATGCACAATATACCAAACGGTCCCTCGTATATAAAATATATACACCAAATTTCATATATTTACAACTATATACATAACAGAACCTTCCAACTACTACCATCTAACTACTTGGATGAGGTGTAGTAGTATCATAGTCGGATATACAGGGCACAATTATGCGTGTATTTTAGCACCTCCCCAAACCTTTTCAATATTAGATGTTTATACATGATCAAACCACAAAACCCTCGCTGTTGAGTATGCTAAATAAACAAGTGCAGTTAAAAAACAATTTTAATCTTTTTTTCAGAAAATAAGCTTAAAATTGGTTACATGAGGCTTCTGAGGAACACAGCAAACATTTAAATCGACATTATTCTTATGACCTAGTGTTTTTTACCTTGTATAGTCATATTTGATTGCCAAAAGACCAAACATTAATGGCCAAGTCAGGTAACCATTACTTCAGATTGCCAACACCAAGAAAGCGAGGAAGTGGTAACGGTACAGCAAGAGGATTTCAGGTGTTAAGTTTCCTACAAACAAGTGTAAAAATCCTCCGTGGAATTGAGGCCATTCGGACTCTTGCTGTCCATCTCCAGGATATATCTGGTCTCAAGTGCCCTTAAGATCCCATCCCGGTTGCCACCTCTCCTCAAAGGACCTACTGAGTCAATAGCGTAATATTTAAGGAGACTACTGTTGTTACCATGGAACTCCTTAAAATGTCGTGCGACAGGGTTGGTGGCGTCATTGGTGTTGATTGCTCTAATATGCTGGAGTACCCTTTTGTGGACCTGCAATTTGGTACTACCAATATATTGCAGGCCACAGTATGAAACACGAAAGTTAGGCTGACCCAAGCCACAAATCCGGCGGGCACACGGCTGGGGTAGCCACCCCCTCTAAATCAAACACGCTGTCACCCCGTAGAAAACTCACTGAATTCACGTCGAGTTTATCAACAAAGGAACCGTGGCCACAGTTTTCCACAGTTTTCAAACAGGAAAGTCGACGCCTTGAGTAGTTGGAAGGACGACAGCAGACCCAAATTTTAAAGGTGCAAATATTATATTCGTTCAAGTAACCCCGCACCTTAGCTATGACGCGTTTCAGGCCCCCTTGGCCCTTGATCACATGACACGCTATGGAGTGATGTTCATGAATTTAAAGTGGCAGTGCAAGTTGCAATCAACAACGTCATCATAGACATAAACAAAGTATAATGTTAAGCAGCTCGTCATTTGCTTAAAAGACATCAATAAATACTGTTTTAAAAGCGTAACAACCTATTTACACAAATCAATGGTAAAAATCAGGGAAGATAAAAGTCAACATAGTTACTGCTAAAATAGCAATTTAAAACCATATTTGACACTATCTCATGTGCAAATGACATGCCTGTTGTGGTTGTTTCTGGGAATAATTGTAAAATACAATTACTGCAAATGTGTAATGTGATGGACATTCCTCAATAAATTTGTTCAAAAACATAGACACTGCTATATACTAGAATTGATAAAATGTCAGATGACGTATCATAGTATATGATAAGTAATGTTTATCAAAGGCAACGTGCAAAAATGTGCAAGACAATAGTGCAAAGACCCTGTGCAAACCAAATTGTGCTAAAATATGCAAGCCACTATTTAAAAACCAATAAATAGTAAAATGCATATATAAAACAATTAGTGCTAAGTAAAATTGATTATAACTATAAAATCAATTTATCTAAAAGTTGAAAAACCAGAACATTCATTACATATTTCCAAATTTCATAGATAAATACAAAATAAATTACTTGCAGTTCATTCAAGACAGAGCGATAACAGAGAGACGAGTTTAACATTAGTCTATAAGCATGTATGCAGAACCTCCCATGCATTCAAACCATTGGGATGTTTACTGTCAAGGTTAAGAATGTAATGGGTTTCTAATTTGCGGAGGATCCCTTCTCTGTTGCCACCCCTTCTCAGGGGCATGACTGCATCTATTACATAATATTGTAGTAATTGAAGGTCTCTATTGTGGCAGTCATTAAAGTGTCTTGAGACAGGATAAGCTTCATCACAATTCGTGATGGCCCTCATGTGCTGTAGTACCCTCTTGTGTACTGGTAGTTTAGTACTTCCGATGTACCTAAGTCCACATGGGCACTCCAAAACGTAAATCGCAAATTCAGTCTCGCAAGTTAAATATTTTGAGATGGAAATCTGTCTGTCTGAGAAAGGGGAAGAATAGGACTTTTTATTTACCCCATGCTTGCAGGCTTTGCAGGTCATGCATTTAAAGAAGCCTGTGCGGCTACTCAGCCAGTCGGTCTTGGCCAAGACCTCAGGGCTGCTACTAACCAGGCTATTTTGCATTGATCCTGCCTTTCTGTAAGTGATGGTCGGTGACTTGATGGACCCCATTTTTAGTGCTGGATCATTCTGAATGAGTGCCCAATGTTTACCCATGATTTTCCTAATCGCCTGATGTTGTTTGCTATAGGTAACTATTAGACGAATAGTGTTATCTTCGGACACTGGCTGATTTCTTTGTTTCATGGCTTTTGTGATTAAAGCTTCATTTCTGGGTAGGGCCCATGTGCGCTTGATAGCTGACTTGATAGTTTTATCAGTATAGCCCCTTGCTAGAAAGCGCAAACGGCAAGCTGATTGTGCTTCCACCACATCTTGTTGTCGGCTGCAAATGCGTTTGATGCGTAGCATCTCCCCATAGGGGATGCTGTGGATCAAATGGAGAGGGTGGTGGCTGGTCGCATGCAGCAGTGTGTTGCCTGCCGTGGCCTTATGATGCAATGTGGTTTGAATTGTTTGTTGGTCAATAAAAACTTCAACATCCAGAAAGTTCACTGTGGACTTGCTAACACTGGAGGTAAATTAAGTTTTAAAGAGTTGACATTCAAATTATCAATAAATACATTAGCCAAGCTCTCCTCCCCTCTCCAAATCAAAAACAGGTCGTCTATGTATCTGTAAATGCATACAGCATTATTGTGCATAATTTCAGCAAACTGGACTCCGAGAACCTGCCTCTCCCACAGCCCCATATGCAGACAAGCATAGCTGGGGGAGAAGCAGGAACCCATCGCCACTCCTCTAGTCTGCTGAAAGCACATTTGCTGAAACATGAAGAAGTTATTATACAGGCACATTTCAATCATGTTTACAATCATATTGTTGTGGGCATGGCAATGTAAAGGCCGATTGTCCAAGTGTTTTACAGCTTTAAGGCCATCAACATGATTGATGCTTGTATATAGGGAGGTCACGTCTAGCGTGATGAGTAAGTAGTCCTCCTGCCATGTTATGTCTTTTAATTTCCTGAGGAAATCTCCGGTGTCCTGAATAAAGGTGGGTAAACTGTTCATGTGTTCCTGAAGGAAAAAGTCAATATACTTGGAAGTATTCTCTAGCAGGCTACCGCAGGCAGAGATGATGGGCCTGCCCGGAGGGTTTTACGGGTGTTTGTGTATTTTGGGTATAAAATATATACAAGGTATAACTGGGAGTTCATTCTTCAAAAACTTTAACTCATCAGAGCGTAATAATCCCAAACCTTTCCAGGCCACTAGTTTCATATAAAAACTATTCCAAAATACCTTAATTGTTGCTACATCCACCCTTTTGTAGCAATCTTTGTCATTAAGGTGACGCCATGCCTCCTCCATGTATTTCTCCCTCGGCCAGATGATCACGTTGCCGCCTTTATCCGCCTGGCGAATAATCACAGACTTGTTCGCTTGTCGTTTTTTAACAAGATCATGGTATTGTTGGTCACATTTAGAATGTTTAAATTTGCTTCGTGCCACCTTGTGCTGCAACTTTTTAATGTCTGTAGTCACCAAATCATGTTAATAGTCTATGTTGTCCTTGACCATTACCGGACAGAAAATTTTGCTTTAAAATCCATGAAACCGGCCCCCATTGTGGCTTGGTTCATGTCGCTTGCTGACAATTGAGTACTCTCACCTTGTAAACCAACAAGGTCCATTCTAAGATTCATATCACCTGCTGTTAAGGCCGCCGGGCTATCGACTGCAGCCGCAGTCCCACGCTGTATTCTTTCCCTTGTCGGTTCTGAAGCAAAGAACTTCTTAAGTTTCATCTTACGCACAAAACGAAACACATCAACCCTGGTTTGTGTGTACCTGAAGTTGCTTGCACGGCTATACGACTGACCCAGAGATAGAATTTGTGTCTCTGTCATGCTCAGTTCAATGTCAGACAAGTTTACTACAGACATCGCATCCGTTGCTGCCATTATATTGGTGTTTGCTTGCGCTTCCAATAATTGTTGGTTCTTTTGTTTCTTCCCCTCGCATTGGAGCTTCCTACATTGGTGGCGTTTGTAGTTTGGGAATTTTTGGGCTTTGTTACCCTGGGCCTTAGAGTATCGAGGCGGTCCCGCCTCATACAATCTACCTCTTAGGCCAAGGTAAGTCGACGAAACCCCAGCTCTCCACTAGGGCCTGCTTGCTCATTATCGGATCCGTTTTCTCCCACAGAGCTGTAATCCAAGAGCGATGTTGTCGATTCCGCCCTGCTGGTTAGAATTCCCTGTTGCTGTGGAGGCACTGAGTCTAACGGAGGCTTGGGAATGTTCTTTTTCACAGCCTGGAAGCGTTTGGCGAAGGTAAACACCTGTCCCCTCTCATAATCCTGTTTGTCCCTTTGAAATTTGAATGCTTTCCTTTTGCGTATAACCTCTTCCTCTTTGCTGATCCATACAAGCATGTCATCTCTCATTTTGACATTAGCAACACTCTGTTCACAGCTACTTAATTCCATTTCAAGTGTCACAATTTGCTCTTCATATTTAACCCGATCAATCTCGGCATATTTCACAAGTAAGGCCATGAGACTCATGGATGATTGCAGGTTACAATGTGCCCACTCATTTAGCAGCTCAGGATTGGGAGTCTCGTACGTGGGGACCAACATAATGCGCAAGCCACGGGGCACTCTTCCCACTTCCAGATACCGGGACAGGGACCGATGTTCCCACCATTTCGCCTGCTCTCCTTTTTTAAAATTTTCTAGTTTTTTAACTTTGTCGCGATAAGTCGCGTCGGCCACATCACTCATGGCTCCAGGTTGGTTTACAGGTACCACCGCTGATGGTTCGTCACTGAACATATCAGTCGCGGCTTCTTCCCGACTCCGCAGCGCGCCGGCCATGGTGCATATAGGGGTATTTTAATGGAGCACAGAGCAACTACAAACGGACAGCTGTCCTCGTTGTCTTACCCGCACTCTCCTTCACCGAGCTGTTAGACACACCGACATTGCCCGGCTGGTCTGCTCCACAAGGTTACTGCAGTATGCTCGGGGGCTGGAACAAAGTAGAAATCCTGTGTAGGAAAACTGTTTTTTGCTTCTGAGGTCAAGACCTGGCCGCGTGGCTTGCTGTTTGTTCCACCAAAAAACAAAGGAGGGGTTCTGCTTGAACCGAGAGAGCCACTCGGTAATTTAGGAACAGGAAAGTCGATGCCTTGAGTAGTTGGAAGGACGACAGCAGACCCAAATTTTAAAGGTGCAATTATTTTATTCGTGCAAGTAACCCTGCACCTTAGCCATGACGCGTCTCGGGCCCCCTTGGCCCCTGATCACATGACACGCTATGGTGTGATGTTCATGAATTTAAAGTGGCAGTGCAAGTTGCAATCAACAATATCATCATAGACATAAACAAAGTATAATGCTAAGCAGCTCGTCATGTGCTTAAAAGACATCAATAAATACTGTTTTAAAAGCGCAACAACCTATTTACACAAATCAATGGTAAAAATCAGGGATGATAAAAGTCAACATAGTTACTGCTAAAATAGCAATTTAAAACCATATTTGACACTATCTCATGTGCAAATGACATGCCTGTTGTGGTTGTTTCTGGGAATAATTGTAAAATACAATTACTGCAAATGTGTAATGTGATGGACATTCCTCAATAAAATTATTCAAAAACATAGACACTGCTATATACTAGAATTGATAAAATGTCAGATGACGTATCATAGTATATGATAAGTAATGTTTATCAAAGGCAACGTGCAAAAATGTGCAAGACAATAGTGCAAAGAACCTGTGCAAACCAAAATGTGCTAAAATATGCAAGCCACTATTTAAAAACCAATAAATAGTAAAATGCATATATAAAACAATTAGTGCTAAGTAAAATTAATTATAACAATAAAATCAATTTATCTAAAAGTTGAAAAACCAGAACATTCATTACATATTTCCAAATTTCATAGATAAATACCAAATAAATTACTTGCAGTTCATTCAAGACAGAGCGATAACAGAGAGACGAGTTTAATATTAGTCTATAAGCATGTATGCTGATCCTCCCATGCATTCAAACCATTGGGATGTTTACTGTCAAGGTTAAGAATGTAATGGGTTTCTAATTTGCGGAGGATCCCTTCTCTGTCGCCACCCCTTCTCAGGGGCATGACTGCATCTACCACAAAGGTCTCTATTGTGGCAGTCATTAAAGTGTCTTGCGACAGGATAAGCTTCATCATAATTCGTGATGGCCCTCATGTGCTGTAGTACCCTCTTGTGCACTGGGAGTTTAGTACTTCCGATGTACCTAAGTCCACATGGGCACTCCAAAACGTAAATCGCAAATTCAGTCTTCAGTCTTGCAAGTTAAATATTTTGAGATGGAAATCTGTCTGTCTGAGAAAGGGGAAGTATAGGACTTTTTATTTACCCCATTCTTGCAGGCTTTGCAGGTCATGCATTTAAAGAAGCATATATATATATATATACATTACCTACTGGCGGTCGCCAGTAGGTAGTTCTAGTTATAGGTAGTTATAGTTAGGATCTCCTTTCCATAGGAAATCCGCAACATTCTATTTGGAATAACTTTGGCGCCGGTGGACGAATCTTCGCGAATTTCTCAAAGTAGGTGGCCCGCCCCGCTCCGCCCCTTCCCTGAAAATGTGGGGGGATTCGTCAAGCGGGGGCCGAGATAAAAGGGGGTTCTAAAACGTGTTTTTTCCATGTTAATTTCCATAGGGCGGTCAAACTCACTTTTAGCCCGAACGGCTGAATGGATTTCCACCAAACTTGGCAAAATTGTAGGGACTGGTACCCCGATGTGCCTTTGCTATGTCTCAAGATATATGCTCCAGTGGTTTTCACGAAAATTAACTTTGAAAAAATATATATTGGGCTACATTAGGCTATATATATGTTAGAGCCCAAATGTAGCCCTATATAGCCCAAGGTAGCCCAAAGATGGCCACCTGAGACAAAAAAAAACAAATGTAGCCAAATATCAGCCAGATGTAGCCCAACTATAGCCCAATGACGGAATGTCCCAGAGTGTTCTAAAGAACAACTAGAGCGCTAACAGTCTTACTTATGACAAAAGTATGGCACACCTGAAGTCATCTTGATTGGAATAAAGTGTTAACACTTAAAACATTTAATTTGCAAAGGAACAAAATGAGGGGGTTCATTTTGCCATAGAAATTATGATTAGTGCTGAAGAAAGAAAAATTAGGGCACATTTTGAGTGACTTCTCAAATCCTCTTATATTTCATTAAAACAATTCTGATATGCAGTCTCCCAAGATGGCCACCAGAGACAAAAGAGCCCAAATGTAGCCCAAATAACAGCCAGATGTTGCCCAACTAAGCCCAATGACAGAATGTCTCAGAGTGTTCTAAAGAACAACTAGAACGCTAACAGTCTTACCTATGACAAAAGTATGGCACACCTGAAGTCATCTTGATTGGAATAAAGTGGTAACACTTAATAAATTTAATTTGAAAAGGAACAAAATGAGGGGTTTCATTTTGCCATAGAAATTTTATATATATATATATATATATATATATATATATATATATATATATATATATATATATATATATATATATATATATATCACCACAAAGTTCCATTTACTGGGGGCTCCGGACCTGCAGGGCGGGCTCCTGGGGCAGGAATGGAGATCCTGCTGCTTTGTAATACCTCACAGGAAAGAATGGAGCCCAACTCCGACTGATGCAGAAAGCGGACATTTATTTGTCAGAAGCACAGCAGCCAATTAACACACTAAAAGGTCCTTACGCGTTTCAGCGGTACTCCGCCTTGTTCACAGGTGGGTGTGTTACAGGTACTTTCCAAGTGGACTACGGCCCGCAGTATACTAACTACGGGAGCCAGAATGCACTAGGTGGGTAATTTTCATCATGCTGGATTTTAGTGCATATTTTTCGAGTAGCGTAAAATGCTCCAGTCTCTCCATTTGTTTTCCCATCCTAAAGTGCAAGAGTTCATGTATTTAAAGAAAAGTCTTTCTTTGCTGCAATGTTCACAGTAGGTGCTGGCGCTGCGGAGTTGCAGGAAAGAACAAACACCTATTTCCTCTCCCTTTCTCACCGAAAGCACTGCCAAATGGCCTGTGGAAGTCCGTTGGTGGCTGGCAGCGTTCGTAAGCGGTTCATCCTCCTCATTTAACATCACCACAAAGTTCCATTTACTGGGGGCTCCGAACCTGCAGGGCGGGCTCCTGGGGCAGGAATGGAGATCCTGCTGCTTTGTAATACCTCACAGGAAAGAATGGAGCCCAACTCCGACTGATGCAGAAAGCGGACATTTATTTGTCAGAAGCACAGCAGCCAATTAACACACTAAAAGGTCCTTACGCGTTTCAGAGGTACTCTGCCTTGTTCACAGGTGGGTGTGTTACAGGTACTTTCCAAGTGGACTACGGCCCGCAGTATACTAACTACGGGAGCCAGAATGCACTAGGTGGGTAATTTTCATCATGCTGGATTTTAGTGCATATTTTTCGAGCAGCGTAAAATGCTCCAGTCTCTCCATTTGTTTTCCCATCCTAAAGTGCAAGAGTTCATGTATTTAAAGAAAAGTCTTTCTTTGCTGCAATGTTCAAAGTAGGTGCTGGCGCTGCGGAGTTGCAGGAAAGAACAAACACCTCTTTCCTCTCCCTTTCTCACCGAAAGCACTGCCAAATGGCCTGTGGAAGTCCGTTGGTGGCTGGCAGCGTTCGTAAGCGGTTCATCCCCCTCATTTAACATCACCACAAAGTTCCATTTACTGGGGGCTCCGGACCTGCAGGGCGGGCTCCTGGGGCAGGAATGGAGATCCTGCTGCTTTGTAATACCTCACAGGAAAGAATGGAGCCCAACTCCGACTGATGCAGAAAGCGGACATTTATTTGTCAGAAGCACAGCAGCCAATTAACACACTAAAAGGTCCTTACGCGTTTCAGCGGTACTCCGCCTTGTTCACAGGTGGGTGTGTTACAGGTACTTTCCAAGTGGACTACGGCCCGCAGTATACTAACTACGGGAGCCAGAATGCACTAGGTGGGTAATTTTCATCATGCTGGATTTTAGTGCATATTTTTCGAGTAGCGTAAAATGCTCCAGTCTCTCCATTTGTTTTCCCATCCTAAAGTGCAAGAGTTCATGTATTTAAAGAAAAGTCTTTCTTTGCTGCAATGTTCACAGTAGGTGCTGGCGCTGCGGAGTTGCAGGAAAGAACAAACACCTATTTCCTCTCCCTTTCTCACCGAAAGCACTGCCAAATGGCCTGTGGAAGTCCGTTGGTGGCTGGCAGCGTTCGTAAGCGGTTCATCCTCCTCATTTAACATCACCACAAAGTTCCATTTACTGGGGGCTCCGAACCTGCAGGGCGGGCTCCTGGGGCAGGAATGGAGATCCTGCTGCTTTGTAATACCTCACAGGAAAGAATGGAGCCCAACTCCGACTGATGCAGAAAGCGGACATTTATTTGTCAGAAGCACAGCAGCCAATTAACACACTAAAAGGTCCTTACGCGTTTCAGAGGTACTCTGCCTTGTTCACAGGTGGGTGTGTTACAGGTACTTTCCAAGTGGACTACGGCCCGCAGTATACTAACTACGGGAGCCAGAATGCACTAGGTGGGTAATTTTCATCATGCTGGATTTTAGTGCATATTTTTCGAGCAGCGTAAAATGCTCCAGTCTCTCCATTTGTTTTCCCATCCTAAAGTGCAAGAGTTCATGTATTTAAAGAAAAGTCTTTCTTTGCTGCAATGTTCAAAGTAGGTGCTGGCGCTGCGGAGTTGCAGGAAAGAACAAACACCTCTTTCCTCTCCCTTTCTCACCGAAAGCACTGCCAAATGGCCTGTGGAAGTCCGTTGGTGTCTGGCAGCGTTCGTAAGCGGTTCATCCCCCTCATTTAACATCACCACAAAGTTCCATTTACTGGGGGCTCCGAACCTGCAGGGCGGGCTCCTGGGGCAGGAATGGAGATCCTGCTGCTTTGTAATACCTCACAGGAAAGAATGGAGCCCAACTCCGACTGATGCAGAAAGCGGACATTTATTTGTCAGAAGCACAGCAGCCAATTAACACACTAAAAGGTCCTTACGCGTTTCAGCGGTACTCCGCCTTGTTCACAGGTGGGTGTGTTACAGGTACTTTCCAAGTGGACTACGGCCCGCAGTATACTAACTACGGGAGCCAGAATGCACTAGGTGGGTAATTTTCATCATGCTGGATTTTAGTGCATATTTTTCGAGTAGCGTAAAATGCTCCAGTCTCTCCATTTGTTTTCCCATCCTAAAGTGCAAGAGTTCATGTATTTAAAGAAAAGTCTTTCTTTGCTGCAATGTTCACAGTAGGTGCTGGCGCTGCGGAGTTGCAGGAAAGAACAAACACCTATTTCCTCTCCCTTTCTAACCGAAAGCACTGCCAAATGGCCTGTGGAAGTCCGTTGGTGGCTGGCAGCGTTCGTAAGCGGTTCATCCTCCTCATTTAACATCACCACAAAGTTCCATTTACTGGGGGCTCCGAACCTGCAGGGCGGGCTCCTGGGGCAGGAATGGAGATCCTGCTGCTTTGTAATACCTCACAGGAAAGAATGGAGCCCAACTCCGACTGATGCAGAAAGCGGACATTTATTTGTCAGAAGCACAGCAGCCAATTAACACACTAAAAGGTCCTTACGCGTTTCAGCGGTACTCCGCCTTGTTCACAGGTGGGTGTGTTACAGGTACTTTCCAAGTGGACTACGGCCCGCAGTATACTAACTACGGGAGCCAGAATGCACTAGGTGGGTAATTTTCATCATGCTGGATTTTAGTGCATATTTTTCGAGTAGCGTAAAATGCTCCAGTCTCTCCATTTGTTTTCCCATCCTACAGTGCAAGAGTTCATGTATTTAAAGAAAAGTATTTCTTTGCTGCAATGTTCAAAGTAGGTGCTGGCGCTGCGGAGTTGCAGGAAAGAACAAACACCTCTTTCCTCTCCCTTTCTCACCGAAAGCAATGCCAAATGGCCTGTGGAAGTCCGTTGGTGGCTGGCAGCGTTCGTAAGCGGTTCATCCCCCTCATTTAACATCACCACAAAGTTCCATTTACTGGGGGCTCTGAACCTGCAGGGCGGGCTCCTGGGGCAGGAATGGAGATCCTGCTGCTTTGTAATACCTCACAGGAAAGAATGGAGCCCAACTCCGACTGATGCAGAAAGCGGACATTTATTTGTCAGAAGCACAGCAGCCAATTAACACACTAAAAGGTCCTTACGCGTTTCAGCGGTACTCCGCCTTGTTCACAGGTGGGTGTGTTACAGGTACTTTCCAAGTGGACTACGGCCCGCAGTATACTAACTACGGGAGCCAGAATGCACTAGGTGGGTAATTTTCATCATGCTGGATTTTAGTGCATATTTTTCGAGTAGCGTAAAATGCTCCAGTCTCTCCATTTGTTTTCCCATCCTACAGTGCAAGAGTTCATGTATTTAAAGAAAAGTATTTCTTTGCTGCAATGTTCAAAGTAGGTGCTGGCGCTGCGGAGTTGCAGGAAAGAACAAACACCTCTTTCCTCTCCCTTTCTCACCGAAAGCGCTGCCAAATGGCCTGTGGAAGTCCGTTGGTGGCTGGCAGCGTTCGTAAGCGGTTCATCCCCCTCATTTAACATCACCACAAAGTTCCATTTACTGGGGGCTCCGAACCTGCAGGGCGGGCTCCTGGGGCAGGAATGGAGATCCTGCTGCTTTGTAATACCTCACAGGAAAGAATGGAGCCCAACTCCGACTGATGCAGAAAGCGGACATTTATTTGTCAGAAGCACAGCAGCCAATTAACACACTAAAAGGTCCTTACGCGTTTCAGCGGTACTCCGCCTTGTTCACAGGTGGGTGTGTTACAGGTACTTTCCAAGTGGACTACGGCCCGCAGTATACTAACTACGGGAGCCAGAATGCACTAGGTGGGTAATTTTCATCATGCTGGATTTTAGTGCATATTTTTCGAGTAGCGTAAAATGCTCCAGTCTCTCCATTTGTTTTCCCATCCTACAGTGCAAGAGTTCATGTATTTAAAGAAAAGTATTTCTTTGCTGCAATGTTCAAAGTAGGTGCTGGCGCTGCGGAGTTGCAGGAAAGAACAAACACCTCTTTCCTCTCCCTTTCTCACCGAAAGCAATGCCAAATGGCCTGTGGAAGTCCGTTGGTGGCTGGCAGCGTTCGTAAGCGGTTCATCCCCCTCATTTAACATCACCACAAAGTTCCATTTACTGGGGGCTCCGAACCTGCAGGGCGGGCTCCTGGGGCAGGAATGGAGATCCTGCTGCTTTGTAATACCTCACAGGAAAGAATGGAGCCCAACTCCGACTGATGCAGAAAGCGGACATTTATTTGTCAGAAGCACAGCGGCCAATTAACACACTAGAAGGTCCTTACGCGTTTCAGCGGTACTCCGCCTTGTTCACAGGTGGGTGTGTTACAGGTACTTTCCAAGTGGACTACGGCCCGCATTATACTAACTACGGGAGCCAGAATGCACTAGGTGGGTAATTTTCATCATGCTGGATTTTAGTGCATATTTTTCGAGTAGTGTAAAATGCTCCAGTCTCTCCATTTGTTTTCCCATCCTAAAGTGCAAGAGTTCATGTATTTAAAGAAAAGTCTTTCTTTGCTGCAATGTTCAAAGTAGGTGCTGGCGCTGCGGAGTTGCAGGAAAGAACAAACACCTCTTTCCTCTCCCTTTCTCACCGAAAGCGCTGCCAAATGGCCTGTGGAAGTCCGTTGGTGTCTGGCAGCGTTCGTAAGCGGTTCATCCCCCTCATTTAACATCACCACAAAGTTCCATTTACTGGGGGCTCCGAACCTGCAGGGCGGGCTCCTGGGGCAGGAATGGAGATCCTGCTGCTTTGTAATACCTCACAGGAAAGAATGGAGCCCAACTCCGACTGATGCAGAAAGCGGACATTTATTTGTCAGAAGCACAGCAGCCAATTAACACACTAAAAGGTCCTTACGCGTTTCAGCGGTACTCCGCCTTGTTCACAGGTGGGTGTGTTACAGGTACTTTCCAAGTGGACTACGGCCCGCAGTATACTAACTACGGGAGCCAGAATGCACTAGGTGGGTAATTTTCATCATGCTGGATTTTAGTGCATATTTTTCGAGTAGCGTAAAATGCTCCAGTCTCTCCATTTGTTTTCCCATCCTACAGTGCAAGAGTTCATGTATTTAAAGAAAAGTCTTTCTTTGCTGCAATGTTCAAAGTAGGTGCTGGCGCTGCGGAGTTGCAGGAAAGAACAAACACCTCTTTCCTCTCCCTTTCTCACCGAAAGCAATGCCAAATGGCCTGTGGAAGTCCGTTGGTGGCTGGCAGCGTTCGTAAGCGGTTCATCCCCCTCATTTAACATCACCACAAAGTTCCATTTACTGGGGGCTCCGAACCTGCAGGGCGGGCTCCTGGGGCAGGAATGGAGATCCTGCTGCTTTGTAATACCTCACAGGAAAGAATGGAGCCCAACTCCGACTGATGCAGAAAGCGGACATTTATTTGTCAGAAGCACAGCAGCCAATTAACACACTAAAAGGTCCTTACGCGTTTCAGTGGTACTCCGCCTTGTTCACAGGTGGGTGTGTTACAGGTACTTTCCAAGTGGACTACGGCCCGCAGTATACTAACTACGGGAGCCAGAATGCACTAGGTGGGTAATTTTCATCATGCTGGATTTTAGTGCATATTTTTCGAGTAGCGTAAAATGCTCCAGTCTCTCCATTTGTTTTCCCATCCTAAAGTGCAAGAGTTCATGTATTTAAAGAAAAGTCTTTCTTTGCTGCAATGTTCAAAGTAGGTGCTGGCGCTGCGGAGTTGCAGGAAAGAACAAACACCTCTTTCCTCTCCCTTTCTCACCGAAAGCACTGCCAAATGGCCTGTGGAAGTCCGTTGGTGGCTGGCAGCGTTCGTAAGCGGTTCATCCCCCTCATTTAACATCACCACAAAGTTCCATTTACTGGGGGCTCCGAACCTGCAGGGCGGGCTCCTGGGGCAGGAATGGAGATCCTGCTGCTTTGTAATACCTCACAGGAAAGAATGGAGCCCAACTCCGACTGATGCAGAAAGCGGACATTTATGTGTCAGAAGCACAGCAGCCAATTAACACACTAAAAGGTCCTTACGCGTTTCAGCGGTACTCCGCCTTGTTCACAGGTGGGTGTGTTACAGGTACTTTCCAAGTGGACTACGGCCCGCAGTACACTAACTACGGGAGCCAGAATGCACTAGGTGGGTAATTTTCATCATGCTGGATTTTAGTGCATATTTTTCGAGTAGCGTAAAATGCTCCAGTCTCTCCATTTGTTTTCCCATCCTAAAGTGCAAGAGTTCATGTATTTAAAGAAAAGTCTTTCTTTGCTGCAATGTTCAAAGTAGGTGCTGGCGCTGCGGAGTTGCAGGAAAGAACAAACACCTCTTTCCTCTCCCTTTCTCACCGAAAGCACTGCCAAATGGCCTGTGGAAGTCCGTTGGTGGCTGGCAGCGTTCGTAAGCGGTTCATCCCCCTCATTTAACATCACCACAAAGTTCCATTTACTGGGGGCTCCGAACCTGCAGGGCGGGCTCCTGGGGCAGGAATGGAGATCCTGCTGCTTTGTAATACCTCACAGGAAAGAATGGAGCCCAACTCCGACTGATGCAGAAAGCGGACATTTATTTGTCAGAAGCACAGCAGCCAATTAACACACTAAAATGTCCTTACGCGTTTCAGCGGTACTCCGCCTTGATCACAGGTGGGTGTGTTACAGGTACTTTCCAAGTGGACTACGGCCCGCAGTATACTAACTACGGGAGCCAGAATGCACTAGGTGGGTAATTTTCATCATGCTGGATTTTAGTGCATATTTTTCGAGTAGCGTAAAATGCTCCAGTCTCTCCATTTGTTTTCCCATCCTAAAGTGCAAGAGTTCATGTATTTACAGAAAAGTCTTTCTTTGCCGCAATGTTCAAAGTAGGTGCTGGCGCTGCGGAGTTGCAGGAAAGAACAAACACCTCTTTCCTCTCCCTTTCTCACCGAAAGCACTGCCAAATGGCCTGTGGAAGTCCGTTGGTGGCTGGCAGCGTTCGTAAGCGGTTCATCCCCCTCATTTAACATCACCACAAAGTTCCATTTACTGGGGGCTCCGAACCTGCAGGGCGGGCTCCTGGGGCAGGAATGGAGATCCTGCTGCTTTGTAATACCTCACAGGAAAGAATGGAGCCCAACTCCGACTGATGCAGAAAGCGGACATTTATTTGTCAGAAGCACAGCAGCCAATTAACACACTAAAAGGTCCTTACGCGTTTCAGCGGTACTCCGCCTTGTTCACAGGTGGGTGTGTTACAGGTACTTTCCAAGTGGACTACGGCCCGCAGTATACTAACTACGGGAGCCAGAATGCACTAGGTGGGTAATTTTCATCATGCTGGATTTTAGTGCATATTTTTCGAGTAGCGTAAAATGCTCCAGTCTCTCCATTTGTTTTCCCATCCTAAAGTGCAAGAGTTCATGTATTTAAAGAAAAGTCTTTCTTTGCTGCAATGTTCAAAGTAGGTGCTGGCGCTGCGGAGTTGCAGGAAAGAACAAACACCTCTTTCCTCTCCCTTTCTCACCGAAAGCACTGCCAAATGGCCTGTGGAAGTCCGTTGGTGGCTGGCAGCGTTCGTAAGCGGTTCATCCCCCTCATTTAACATCACCACAAAGTTCCATTTACTGGGGGCTCCGAACCTGCAGGGCGGGCTCCTGGGGCAGGAATGGAGATCCTGCTGCTTTGTAATACCTCACAGGAAAGAATGGAGCCCAACTCCGACTGATGCAGAAAGCGAACAATTTTTTGTCAGAAGCACAGCAGCCAATTAACACACTAAAAGGTCCTTACGCGTTTCAGCGGTACTCCGCCTTGTTCACAGGCTGGTGTGTTACAGGTACTTTCCAAGTGGACTACGGCCCGCAGTATACTAACTACGGGAGCCAGAATGCACTAGGTGGGTAATTTTCATCATGCTGGATTTTAGTGCATATTTTTCGAGTAGCGTAAAATGCTCCAGTCTCTCCATTTGTTTTCCCATCCTAAAGTGCAAGAGTTCATGTATTTAAAGAAAAGTCTTTCTTTGCTGCAATGTTCAAAGTAGGTGCTGGCGCTGCGGAGTTGCAGGAAAGAACAAACGCCTCTTTCCTCTCCCTTTCTCACCGAAAGCACTGCCAAATGGCCTGTGGAAGTCCGTTGGTGGCTGGCAACGTTCGTAAGCGGTTCATCCCCCTCATTTAACATCACCACAAAGTTCCATTTACTGGGGGCTCCGAACCTGCAGGGCGGGCTCCTGGGGCAGGAATGGAGATCCTGCTGCTTTGTAATACCTCACAGGAAAGAATGGAGCCCAACTCCGACTGATGCAGAAAGCGGACATTTATTTGTCAGAAGCACAGCAGCCAATTAACACACTAAAAGGTCCTTACGCGTTTCAGCGGTACTCCGCCTTGTTCACAGGTGGGTGTGTTACAGGTACTTTCCAAGTGGACTACGGCCCGCAGTATACTAACTACGGGAGCCAGAATGCACTAGGTGGGTAATTTTCATCATGCTGGATTTTAGTGCATATTTTTCGAGTAGCGTAAAATGCTCCAGTCTCTCCATATATATATATATATATATATATATATATATATATATATATATATATATATATATATTCACTGAAAAAACCATAGGTTTCACACCAGTTGTAGTTAAGAATTTGCATTTAAAAAACCTATGAAATTCACTGAAAAAAATATAGGTTCCACACCAGTTATAGTTAGGAATTAGCATTTAAAAAACCTATGAAATTCACTGAAAAAACCATAGGTTTCACACCAGTTATAGTTAGGAATTAGCATTTAAAAAACCTATTAAATTCACTGAAAAAAACATAGGTTTCACACCAGTTATAGTTACCTGGAAATTTTTCTGACATAAAACCATTGAAATTCCCACGTTATAGTTAGTTGGACTCACTATAACTTGCGCGCCTGCAATGCACTGCTGATGATGTCACATATTACATCACTCATGACATGGTCAGTGACATCACTCATGACATCACTGATGACTCCATCCTTGTGACAGAGTGACAGACCTCCTTTCAGTGTAATGTAACCCTTGAAACACATATTCAAAAATAGAAACTAACATTTTCAAAAACATGGAGATACCCATACCAGTTACAACAACCAATTCAGTAATTCCACCATCTATATACACATCCACTCATTCATCAACAGTTCTATATAGTCACTCATACATATACTCACTCATCATATGTAGTGATACACCTATAAATCCTGTTACACACCAACAGTCATCCAAAATTTACTCACACATGCAAATAAACTATTGAACATCCATTTATTTGCATATACAGCTATACACACACTACCACCTTACTTCTAAGGAAACGTACACATACTTACTCTCTTAAACAATCACTTATAGAAACACATACTTATTTAAACAGGAACTCTTACAATCTCTCACTCTCACATTTACTAACTTATATACATCAATACTCCATATACTACATTAAAACATATGTAGTTACTGATAAAGACACTAGTGAGACAGTCATTCACTCACTAACACACACATATACACACTCATCCACCCATACAGTCCTGCACATAAGCTGTCTTCAAAACACATACAAACAGTGAGTCAGTCATTGATGCATCTATGTGCTAAGTAATACCCCCACCAAACCATACAGACACTCTTACTGATACTAAAAAAAACATCTAATAACTTATATACACACACATGTAGCTACTCACCAACCCTTGCAGCCACTTATACACAAAGTGAAACACTGATACAAACATTTAAATATTTAAACATTACTCGCTAATATATGTATTCACTAAGATACACTTAATAAGCCAGTTAATCAATCATTTAAAAAAAAAAAAAACATCCATTTAGACACTTATTTAAACATTTATTCTTCCATCCACCTTTACAAATACATATATAAAACATATTTATTTTTTAGAAAGAGACACATTCACTGGATGGTGTCATCAGTGATGTCATGAGTGATGTCACTGACCATGTCATGAGTGATGTAATATGTGACATCATCAGCAGTGCATTGCAGGCGCGCAAGTTATAGTGAGTCCAACTAACTATAACGTGGGAATTTCAATGGTTTTATGTCAGTAAAATTTCCAGGTAACTATAACTGGTGTGAAACCTATGGTTTTTTCAGTGAATATATATATATATATATATATATATATATATATATATATATATATATATATATATATATATATATATATATTTATATATAAAAGCTCCATGTTTGTCCACAAACGAGAGCGCACGCAGGCTGCAGCAAATCCCCTCAGACCTTCACCCACTGTGGTTACCAGCCTGTGAAAAAGGAATTTATCCGAAACGCGTCGGCGACATCCCGCTGTGGGTGAAGGTCTGAGGGGATTTGCTGCAGCCTGCGTGCGCTCTCGTTTGTGGACAAACTTGGAGCTTTTGTATTTACACGGCAGTCCAGCCGTGGAGAGCGCACCACCGTTTCTAAGAGCAGCGGCCCTTTGAACTTGACATCCTGTTGAACTCTGCATATGGGGCAGCAGCACCGAGAATATAGACCTTTCCCACTCCGGGGCCCATCTGTGGGCTTGATTGGGGACCCACAGAACACTGCACCCAACTGGGTAGAATCACCGCACTACATGTCCCATAAGACCTGGGACGTTGCTGATTGGAGCGGCTTACCGGCCTATCAGGAGGCTTGTAATTGAATAAAGTGGTGTGGCATGAAACGCTGTGTTCTGTGGTTACCAGCCTGTGAAAAAGGAATTTATCCGAAACGCGTCGGCGACATCCCACTGTGGGTGAAGGTCTGAGGGGATTTGCTGCAGCCTGCCTGCGCTCTCGTTTGTGGACAAACTTGGAGCTTTTGTATTTACACGGCGGTCCAGCCTTGGAGAGCGCACCACCGTTTTTAAGAGCAGCGGGCCTTTGAACTTGACATCCTGTCGAACTCTGCATATGGGGCAGCAGCACCGAGAATATAGACCTTTCCCACTCCGGGGCCCATCTGTGGGCTTGATTGGGGACCCACAAAACACTGCACCCAACTCGTTTGTGGACAAACTTGGAGCTTTTATATATTTATATATATATATATATATATATATATATATATATATATATATATATATATATATATATATATATATATATATATATATATATATATTCACTGAAAAAACCATAGGTTATAGACCATATATAGTTAGGGATTAGCATTTAAAAAACCTTATTTTACTCGCACAAAACCATTGAAATTCCATATATAGTTAGATGCACTAACTATATATCGCGGACCCGCAATCCACTGCTAATGATGTCACATATTACATCATTCATGACATGGTCAGTGACATCACTGATGACATCACTGATGACATCTCAAATGACATCACTGATGACATCACTGATGACATCTCAAATGACATCACTGATGACATCACTGACATCTCATTTGACATTACTGATTACATCACTGATGATATCATTTATGTGATAATACATCTTCAGACTCTAATATAACCTTAGATACACTCAGTGTAAACAGGCACTCACAGACTGTCACACATCCATGGAGTTACCCACACACCTAGTCCGTCATGCAAAGAATCAATCACACCTCCATTTCCTCAACTATACAGTTATACACACCTTACTTATTCAAACATATACTAACACATATTTACTCTCTTATACAATCCTTGATACAAGTTCACAATGATTCATACAGCCACTCTCACATTCACTGGCTCTTATGTTCAGTTATTTATATATGTCAACTCTCACATGGAGTGTGTTTTACATATGTACTTACTTTGACATGTAGAACTGAGATATCCATTCACTCACCAATATACTCATGCACACAGTCAACTGTCCATACAGCTGTTTCTACATGCACTTTTGAACCCATACACCTAGGGAATCAACTGCTCACACATCTATGCACAGAGTTATACACCTCCCAGCCACCCACACACATACTCAGTCTCCCATACAAATACTTGGGCAACCATTCAATAACCCATATAGTTACTGATATAGCTACTGATTTAAACATGCAGCAGTTTACAGAAGAACATAAATAATGATTGCCAAATTAAGACACTTTAATCACTAACCCATGCACTCAGTGAGACACATTTAATCATTCTCTCATACAGTCAGTCATGCACCTACTAAATCCTTCATCCAGACACTTATACATCCACTCATTCTTCAATATGTAAGACATATTTTAACTTTACAGAAACATACAGTCACTGGGTGTTGTCATCAGTGATGTCATCAGTGATGTCATTTGAGATGTCATCAGTGATGTCATCAGTGATGTCACTGACCATGTCATGAATGATGTAATATGTGACATCATTAGCAGTGGATTGCGGGTCCGCGATATATAGTTAGTGCATCTAACTATATATGGAATTTCAATGGTTTTGTGCGAGTAAAATAAGGTTTTTTAAATGCTAATCCCTAACTATATATGGTCTATAACCTATGGTTTTTTCAGTGAATTTTCAAGGTTTTGTAAATGCAAATTCCTAACTATATATGGTCTATAACCTATGGTTTTTTCTGTGAATTTCATTGGTTTTTTAAAAGCTAATATCTATAGCTGTAAAATATATTCTTTATTAAGTGACGTATCACGTAGCCCGTGAGACGCCTCATGATGCATCGCATAACCTTGACGTATGTCTCTGCAGCGCAAACCAAACCCAAAACGTAAGCGCGCCAGAACACGCTTAAAGATATATATATATTTTTTTAACCTTAATTAGACAAAATCCACACGTGCACATATCACAAACGTTCAAAAAACACAATATGTCGGACTCCCGTTACGCTGCCGGTTAGCTGCCCGGTTAACGTACCAGGAAGCTCCTTTACCGCGAAAAATCGCAATTTTTTTTTTCACCCCCCAGGGAACTTTAATAGCCCCCTCATCAATCCTAGGGGTTCAGGAGGGGTTTGCCTTACCCCTTTCATTCATTTACACCTTTTTTTTTTCCACCTCTTGTCTCTCGATCCCACAGAGAGACAAGATGGCGGCCGCTCCAGACTGTTTACAATGATAACAGCCAATCAGCTTCTCCTCAGACTCCCGTTACACTGCCGGTTAGCTGCCCGGTTAGCTGCCCGGTTCGCGTACCAAGACGCGTCTCTACGGCGAAAAAATCGGAATTATTTTTTTTTTTTGGGCCCAGCGTGGCTCTATAATATCCCCTCATCAATCCTAGGGGGTCAGAAGGGGTCTACCTTGCCCCTTTCCTTCATTTCCCCCTTTGTTTTGGCCTCCTCTTGTCTCTCGATCCTACCGAGAGACAAGATGGCGGCCGCTCCGGACTGTTTACAATGTTGACAGCCAATCAGCTACTCGTCAGACTCCCGTTACACTGCCGGTTAGCTTCCCGGTTAGCTGCCCGGTTAGCTGCCCGGTTCGCGTACCAAGACGCGTCTCTACGGCGAAAAAATCTGAATTTTTTTTTTTTTTTTTGGGCCCAGCGTGGCTCTATAATATCCCCTCATCAATCCTAGGGGGTCAGAAGGGGTCTACCTTGCCCCCTTTCCTTCATTTCCCCCTTTGTTTTGGCCTCCTCTTGTCTCTCGATCCTACCGAGAGACAAGATGGCGGCCGCACCGGACTGTTTAGAATGTTGACAGACACCGGAGAGCCAATCAGCTTCGCTTCGCAAAGTTCCGATACGCGAAAAGTAAGCGGACCGGAGCGCAGCCCGGAGCGCTGTTACAGATATATATCTTGTTTTAAACGTTAATTTCTCAAAATTCACTGAAGCACATATATTGAGACCTAGCAAAGGCACATCGGGCTAACAGTCTCTACAATTTTGCCAAGTTTCGTGGAAATCCATTCAGCCGTTCGGGCTAAAAGTGAGTCCAACCGCCCTATGGAAATTAACATGGGAAAAACGCGTTTTGGGACCCCCCTTTTTTCTCGGCCCCCCCTTGACGAAACCCCCCAAATTTCCAGGAGCTGCTCAGAAACACAATGGTCCATTTTCCTGAAAATTTCAGCCAATTCCGTCCACAAACGCCAAAGTTATTAGGCATAGAATTTTCAAAAGTTCCATAGAGAAAAAATCCTAACTATATATCTATATATACCTACTGGCTATCGCCAGTAGGTAATATATATATATATATATATATATATATATATATATATATATATATATATATATATTCCTTACACATGTTGTCCAGAGACGAAAGCGTCATGTGTAAGGAATAACTACCTGTTAAAATGCCGAAAATGATGGTTTCCGTTTTGCCAGCAAAGCCTGTGAACAAGAGCCAGGAGGCTCGAAATGCATCAGGCCACTTTGAATTTCGAACATGAATGTACAGTCATGCTCCTGCAACTAATAAAGCTGTGTCTTAATCTTCTGTGGAGTCGCGCTTTCGTCTCTGGACAACATGTGTAAGGAATAACTAACGGCCGTCCCGCCGTGAAAGCGCACCGCCTTGTGAAAAGTTTGGAAGGTGCTGCTGGGGCGAAGAACTGTTCGTGCCTCAGTGTGGCCACAGGAGATATTTTAATGGACTGTGCAGGCATGTTTGGAGGCCCACTGGAGGGTTATAACATTGCTGAATAACATTTCTGACAAACGGAACGACCTACTGAAAGTTTTTTTTTCTATTGTAGGCACTTCAATGACCAGAGTGCACTGCGCCAAGAGGAAGTTACCTGTTAAAATGCCGAAAATGATGGTTTCCGTTTTGCCAGCAAAGCCTGTGAACAAGAGCCAGGAGGCTCGAAATGCATCAGGCCACTTTGAATTTCGAACATGAATGCACAGTCATGCTCCTGCAACTAATAAAGCTGTGTCTTAATCTTCTGTGGACAACATGTGTAAGGAATATATATATCTATATATATATATCTATATATCTATCTATATATATATGTATAGATATATAGATATATATATAGATATATATATATATTTGTTTTCCAGTGGATACGGATATATATAATATATAAATATTCACTGAAACAAACAGGTATCAGAGACGTTATAGTTAGAAATTAGCATTTAGAAATTCACATAAAAAAAACATAGGTTTCGGGGACTTTTTTAGCTAGTTGGACATTTCATTCGTACAAAACAAGAGAAATTCGGCAGTTATAGTTATTTGAGCTAACTATAACTCGTGCCCCAGGCACAGCACTGCTGATGATGTCACATATTACATCACTCATGACATGGTCAGTGCCATCACTGATGACATCATAATTGACATCACTGATGACATCATCCAGTGACTGAGTGTTTCTATAGAGTTTAAATATGTTTTATACATATATATGCCAAGGTGCATTTAAGAATGAGTGGGTGTATGAGTGTCTGAATGGATGATTTTATAGGTGCATGACTGACTGTATAAGTGAGTGATTAAATGTGTCTTACTAATACATGGGTGACTGAATAATCTGTATGAATGTCTGTATCAGTCTGTCAGGTGTAAGTGGCTGTTTGCGTTGGTGAGTAGCTACATGAGTATCTATATATGGGTTGTTGATTGGTTGTCGAGGTACCTGAATGGGTGTCTCAGAGTCTGTGTGGGTGTATGGGGTATGTATGACTCCCTGCATGGATTTGTGAGTGTGTGATTCACTGGGTGTGTGGATTCAAGAGTGTGTTTATGAGGCGCTATATGGGTGGGTGAGTGTGTGTATAGCTGTGTTGGTGAGTGACTGGATGTCTCAGTGATATATGTGTGAGTAGCTACATATGTGAAAAGCAGTATATGTGAGTGTTGGAGTATATAAATGATTATATGTGATAGTGAGTGATTGTGAGGGTAGCTGTATGGATGAATGTGTGCTTGTGTCAGTGATTGTATACGCGATTAAGTATGTGTTAGTATCTGTATAAATAAGTGAGGTGGTGTGTGTATAACTGTGTAGGTGAGTAAATGGGAGTGTGATTGATTCTTTGTATTGCTGTGTGAGTAACTCTATGGGTGAGTGGCAGTGTGTGAGTGTCTGTATGGGTGTATGAGTACATATGATAGTGGCTGTATTGATGAGTGACTGCATTTATGAGTGACTGTATGGATGAGGGAGTAGATGTGTGTCTAGACCTAGGAATCAGTGAGTGGGTATGTAGTAACTGGTATTGGTGTGTATATGGTTTCGAGAATGGCAGTCTGTATTTTAGAGTGGGTGTATCAAAGGTTATATTAGGGTGTGAGGAGGTGCATCAGATTATCACGTGGATAATGTCATCAGTGATGTCATTTGAGATGTCATCAGTGATGTCACTGACAATGCCATCAGTGATGTAATATGTGACATCATCAGCAGTGCATTGAAGGGGTGTGAGTTATAGTTAGCTCAACTAACTATAACAGCCAAATTTCTCTTGTTTTGCATGAGTGAAATGTCCAACGAACTAGAACGTCCCTTTCAGTGAATTTCAAAGGTTTTTAAATGCTAATTTCTAACTATAATGTCCCTGAAACCTATGGTATTTTCAGTGAATTTCAAAGGTTTTTTAAATGCTAATTTCGAACTATGCTTACAGAGGTAGGACATGTGAAGAAAGAGGAAGAAAGGCGGTGAAGAAAGAAGCAAGAGAAATGCAGGAAGAGGCAACAGAACTCTAGAAAGACGAAGAAAAGTGCAGAAAGATGCAAGAGATATACAGAAAGAACCAACAGAGGTGCAGAAAGAGGCCTTGTTGCAGTCATCCTGTGCCCCCAACATTTTGCAGACTGGTACTGGTGGTATCTGACTCTGACTAACCAGGCCCAGAGCCAGTGCTATGCTGAAAGAGACCTAGAATACTGTGAAAACACCTACATACACTAGGGTATACACCATGATTTGGGGTACCCCTGTGATTGGCATGACCTCCCCTGCAAGGCCCTCCTACATAATAGGGCAGAGGGATTAAAACTACCTCTAACTGAGATGTGCAGAAAGAGGCAAGAGAAGTGCAGAAAGAAGCAACAGAGGTGTCGAAAGAGGCAAGAGAGGTGCAGAAAGAAGCAACTGAAGTGCAGAAAGAGGCAAGTGAGGTGCCGAAAGAGGCAAGGGAGATACATAAAGAGACAGGAGGGGTGCAGAAAGGATGAGAAGTGCAGAAAGAGGCAAGAGAATTGCTGAAAGAAACAACAGAGCTGTAGAAAGAGGCAAGAGAAGTGCAGAAGGAGGCAAGTGAGTTGCAGAAAGAGGCAAGAAGGGTGCAGAAAGAGGTAAGGGGGTGCACAAAAAGGCAAGAGAGGTACAGAAAGAGGCAGGAGGGGTGCAGAATGAAGTCAGAGAAGTGCAGAAAGAGGCAAGAGAATTGCTTAAAGAAGCAACAGAGGTGTAGAAAGAAGCAAGAGAGGTGCAGAAAGAGGCAAGTGAGATGCAGAAAGAAGCAAGAGCAGTGCAGAAAGAACAAACAGAGGTGCTGAAAGAGGCGCGAAGGGTGCAGAAAGAGCAAGAGAAGTGCAGAAAGAAGCAAGAGGTACAGAAACAGGCAGGAAAGGTGCAAAAACAGGGAACAGAGGTGCATAAAGAGGCAAGAGAGGTACAGAAAGAGAAACAAGGTATACAGAAAGAGGCAAGAGAGCTGCAGAAAAAAGCAACAGAAGTGCTGAAAGAGGCATGTGAGGTGTAGAAAGGGGCAAGAGATCTGCAGAAAAAAAGCAACACAGGTGCTGAAAGAGGCAAGTAAGCTGCTGAAAGAAGCAAGAGAGGTGCAGAGAGAGGCAATAGAAGTGCAAAAAGAAGCAACAGGTGCAGCAAGAGTCAAAAGAGGTGCTCAGAGGCAAGAGGGATGCACAAAGAGGCAAGCGCAGTGCAGAAAAAAACAAGAGAAGTGCAGAAAGAAGCAACAGAGGTGCAGAAGGAGGCAGGAGGGGCGCAGAAAGAAGAGAAGTGAATAAAGAAGCAACAGAGGTGCTGAAAGAGGCATGAAGGGTGCAGAAAGAGGCAAGAGAAGTGCAGAAAGAAGCAACAGAGGTACAGAAAGAGGCACGAGTGGTGCAGAAAGAAGCAACAGAGTTGCCAAAAGAGGCAAGAGAGGTACAGAAAGAGGCAAGTGAAGTGCAGAAAGAAGCAACAGAGGTGCAGAAAGATACAGGAGAGGTGCAGAAACAAGCAAGAGAAGTGTAAAAGAGGCAAGAGAATTGCTGAAAGAAGCAACAGAGGTTTAGAAAGAACCAAGAGAAGTGCAAAAAGAGGCAAGTGAGTTGCAGAAAGAAGCATGAGCAGTGCAGAAAGAACCATCAGAGGTGCAGAAAGAGGCAAGCGGGGTACAGAAAGAGGCAAGAGGGGTACAGAAAGAGGCAAGAGGGGTGCAGAAAGAAGAGAAGTACAGAATGAAGCTACAGAGGTGCTGAAAGAGACAAGAAGGGTGCAGAAAGAGGGAAGAAGGGTGCAGAAAGAGGCAAGAGGGGTACAGAAAGAAGCAAGTGAGGTACAGGAAGGGTAAAGAGAGGTGCAGAAAGTAGAAGAGGTTTGCAGAAAGAGGTAAGAGAAGTACAGAAATAGAAAGAAATGTGCAGAAAGAATCAACAGAACTGCAGAAAGAGGCAAGAGAGGCGCAGAAGGAAGCAAGAGTGGCTTGCACACCATTGGTACCAATTTAAAAGCCACATTTAGCAATAGGTTCTAGGTTTGCAAAGGGCCTTCAACCACGCTGTAACACTTGTCGCTGCATTTTTGGTAAAGTTTGAGCTAGAAACAAGTCTTTTTTTGTTCAAATCTGCAGATTAGGGAGCAAATGATTGATTATGTGGCTAATGCAGAAAATGTATAATTGTGCGAAAGTCGGTGCAGCCAAACAGTCGCATAATTCCAGTGGCCCTGCTCATACATCTGACTAGGTCTACAAGTGCTCCTCAGTGATTCCTTCTTTTTTTCTCATAGTTGAGCTTCTATGGAAACGAGGAAGACTAAACCTAAGGTTACCATTCTACAACAAAGACTACCATACCATATAATTACTCTCCATAACACATAATCCCACTCTACATAATTCCTACACACTAAATACCACATACTTTCTATCCACATAATTTCACTGCACAACTTACCACATAATTCGCCTACATACAACGTACATCCACTCTACTCCCAAAAACATTTGTAAAAAATGTTTAGAAGCGCCAGTAGATCTAACTCTTGCAAATGTGAAACCTATTGCATTGCAAACACTTCTTTAACTAGTAGAAGCGTTTGCAGAGCAGTGGAGAAAGTGTGCTGGGCCTCCGACCAGCACTCAGAAATTCCGCTGCGTAGGACTTACCGGAGGTACCAGGAGGACTTCTTGGCTGTGACACGCAGGGTTTACCTTTCTAAAGCCCTTCATTGCCATTGTAGTCTATGGTGGTATCCAGAGTAGGTCAGTGTCACGGTGTCATGGTGTTATGCAACTGATTCTTCATTCCTGCATGAGTCCAGCCGTCTGTCATTTATAGGCATAGATCCCACCCTTTCCCATTCATCACATGGTAGGACTGGATACAAACGTGTGATTTGGTGCCTTGTCCTCGGTAATGGGAAGTGTTATGATAATCTTGTGTTATGTATATTGTATTGAGACCCCTGGTCACGCTAACCTCTCTTACTGTGACACCCCAGGTCCTGGCTGTAGGTCACTGTCCCCTTTAGAAGTGGAGCTGCTGTATTTGTTTCCCTGCAAAATTAATCCAAAAGACAAGCTGGGGTTTTTTTCTCTTATAAATTTGATCCAAATATCAGAGTGTAGCGCACAGGGAGAAATATGTGCTTATAGTAAAGACAGTTATCTGCTATATGGAGTTAACACTGCCCTATCTTCATGCCCATAACATTAATGCCCAAAAAATGGATTGATTTACAAACAATGAATGTTTAAAACGTTACGGTAATGCATGTCAACGATTTGGTTCCTGTCTTATTTCACATGTTTTACTTAATCTTGCATTTCCAAAGTGTTAGCTATTTCATAATCTTGTTTTTTAATAGTTGTTTCATGTATCCTATTACTCTTGTATAGTGCATACTTTGAGTTGTGCAAGGTGTTTATGAGGGGTTTTGATTGAGAGATCCAACAATGAGGTTGAAGGTAGAGCAAAGTGCCTGTCAGTGGGTTGACCTCTCTGCCGAGCACACAGAACAATGGTCATGTATTCCAGTTCCAATTGAAATTCTGAGTAAATGTGTGAGAAGGGGTACACAGATGTAAAAATATTTACAAGGCAAAAGGAAATAAAGGAGCATATTAGCAAGAACCTCGTTAAAATTATTGCTGTTTTAGCGGCAGGAAACTGCTGCTAAAATGGCGATAATGGGCTTGCTAATATGCGTTATAGAATTCCAATACAAGCCCAGGTTAGATGTCCTGCACACATTGGCGGCTCCCCCATTGGGGCGTGGGGGCATTGCCCCTCTGCTTTATCGCCGTGCGAGAAGGCAGAAACATAAATGGTAATAACTACCATTTTCTGTTTATGCCTTCTGGTACGGGGAGAAAGCAGAAGTGCCTTTTTGGGGGTGGGCGGTCCTACTCGAGGGCAGGGTGGGAGTGGCTTGCTCACTGTTGTAGGTAGTGAATGTTTGGTCGGCCCTGGGGCCGACCAAACTGTCAATACCCACAACAGTGAGCAAGCCACTCCCACCCTGCCCTCGAGCAGAACCGCACACTCTGCCTTATTCTCTATGTAGGCTACTGCATGCAGAAGCCTACATAGAGAATATGGCTCAGCTGGGGTGCTCTCCCCTGCGCCTCACCAATCATAATGCTGCCATTGCAGCGTTGTGATTGGCAAGGGGAGGGAGGGAGGCTGCCTTTCCTTGATGTTAATGACGAGAGCTGCAGGACGGCGGGAGTCGGAACCCATCTAGAAGAAGAGATGGCGCGGGACGGTAAGTTTTATTTTCTTTAATTAAACCTGCGGGGAATGAGATTTTAATACCTTTTATGATCAATTTGATAACTCATCTCATTCGTCAAATTTGGATCGATTATTTTCTGTCATTGAGTAAAAGACAAACCCCGCATAGGTTAGATAAACCCCATAAACTGACGCAACTCTGAAGAACCACTTACAACTGATGAAGTTTAAAAGATTTAATATAAAATTAAGAAAAGTTGCAAATACAATCCTCTCAGGATAATATTCAATAAGTATACAGGAACTAGAAGGAACATATATTCCCTAAAGAACCTCAGTCTACAGACGAATACAATTAAAGTCAGTTCGAGAATCAACAAATTAAAAAGCATAGATATAATGTGGTTCCGTTGCGTCATCTAAAGAAAAGAGAAAAATAATCAAGTTAAATCTGTCCCTACTCTATGCTAGGTGACATCCCTACTTCGCAAGTTCCTTACCTAAAAAAGGTGTCAGCAGTTTGACTTCCAAAGAAGTTCAAACTCTCTTAGCCTCTAAAGGTAATCTTAAGTTTAAGAAGCAGTACCCTCTCTGCCTACTCATCCGCTCTCTAAGGGTCCTCGGCCTACTGCTCCCTTGCGCTCTGATCTCTCTCAGCGCATCTGCTCAAGTCATCTGCCTTTTCGCCCTGAGCTCTTCGCTTCGCTGTTCGCTTCGCCTTCGCTATCTTCTCCCCGGGGTGCTGTCCCTAAAATACACAATCACAGTAAGGGTGGAACGCCCCTTCGACGCCCACCACGGACTTTCCCCATGATGTCATTTTCTAGCTCCTTTCATAGTTTCATCTCTTCGCGTCGTCCGTTAAGTTGACCCTTCTTCTTAGACGCCATCTTCGTCTTCTTGCTGGTGACTTCATCTGACATTTCATTTGACACTTTCGGAGCAAAAGTCTATCACCTCAGCAGAACTTTACTCTTTACGACTATATGCTTAACCTTTCTTGGTCCTGTGAACGGTCATTTCAAAACAAGACTCAAATTCCAAGCGTCTCCTCTCACGTTTAGGCAATAAACTTCGTCCGGCATTGTCATCTTAAATCTAACAAGAACCTAGACTCCTTGGCTCGCACATTCAGAACAAGGCTATTCACGACTCCTGTGAGCCCACTAAATTACATACAGCGGACTACACTCCTGCGAACCCTTGGTCAGTCAGGTTAAAATCACACATGACCAAACTCTTCTAACATTCCTACAAAACTCTTCTACACAGTATAACCTTTAACACACATTTATATATAATCGCATTTAGCAAATCATTTACTTATAAGTGAATACATTTTACATAGAATACAAAGTTATATTCTCGATCGTTACACAGTTATATATATGCTCTGCACATTTCTTCGTTTTACATTTCTCGCCGTTTCTTCATTTAAAGTTACACACGTACATGAATTCTACTTTGCACGTTCTTCTGTTCGTAAGCATTTCTACACATTTCTACATTAGCCCACTATTTATACGGGCCTTCTAAATCTAATGCATGTTCAAGAGTAAATACAAATACATTTCCTATATTACTTTGGTTACATCTGTTAACTTTATGCTACAAGTGTCAACTTCACGTTACAGTATACATTTCATTTCTACGTTTATGCGATATGCTTGTAAATATGACTCGGATATACTTTTTATTCAAATTGCGCTCTCTCAGTTCCCCCCTTTGATGACCTATAGGGGTCATCACTAAATGAAATTTGAATAACACCTTTACACAGAACTAGTTACAATATTTCCTCTTTTTATCGTTTCGAGAGCTCTTAAACTTTTATACTGTTGATCTTGTAAAGCAGCTAATCTCCTTTCTTGTTCTCTCATGGACCTTTGTAACCGGTTCGACCTATACCATTTGTATAGTTTTACTAACCCTAACAATGTAATTATGCAAATTAATACTATTAATACAGGTTTTAGTATGTACCACACAATGCTTTTACCAAGGTTGGCAAACCAACTTCCAACCTTTCCTACTCCATGACCTACTTTTTCCCAAACATTTACTTTTGTTAAATCTTCGATTTCTTGGTGTATCTCTGTAATGTTTTGTATGACCTTCTAAAGTGGTTTTGAATTATCAGGAATATAAGTCCAACATTCCTGAACCTTCAAAGCCTTGCAGACTCCGCCCTCTTTTGCTAATAGAACATCTAGAGCAAGACGATTCTGAAGAACCATTGCTCTAATTGACTGCATCTCGCCCTCTACTAGCATTAATGACCTTGCAGTACTTGCAGACAATCTATCTACGACTGTAGCTAGTCTCCTGATCTTAACATCGTTAAGTATTAAACCTAACATAGGAAACATCGCTCCAAATATGTCTCCAACTACTTCTGCATCCCCTACTTCTCTTTTCGCTTTTGTCGAAGCCTTTCCTTCTATGATCGCTAAATCCTTTGCATGATATATTTTGGGGAAGACAATTGCCAAGTAACACGAACCATACCAATTGTCAGGCAGTTTTACATAGGCATTTCTTCCACATACAAAATACACATTCGGAATAGCTTGCATCCCTTTCATGAAATCTTTCGTGTAGTACTCTAATCTAAAAGCATGTTCGCAATTTACTTCACCTACAAATACACTCTCATAATATGTCTTGCTTCGAGTTAAACATAACTTTCCTTTCTGCGTTCTATCCAAAGCTATTGGACCATTGCTACCTTTCTTTTTATGTGCCTTTTCTTCTTCGGTCCAATCAGTTTTCCACTGTCCTGACATTTTTAGAATCTTCTGCCTTCTGTATCGGTCATCTACTTGTCCTATGAACTTTTTCTCTACCTCTGACACTTTGCAAGTCAGATTATTTCTGCGTGCGTATGATGTATCTAATGTATCCCAAGGAAGAAAGAATTTGGCTAGTCTATCCTCCTTTTTATAATAGTCCCACTTATTCATTTGTTTATAATTCGGAACTTCAGGCAGTACCGAATCATAATTTGAAAAGTAGTACTCAAACCCTTCTCTACCATAAAATATACTGAGCAGTAAACTACATGTTATCCCATAAGTCAGTGGGAGATGATGATATCTGATGCCTTCATCTACAGAAGCCGGCAATTGCATACAAACGTAGCAATCTTTGGCCTCCATGGCATCGATATATTCGTACAATAGTTTGGCATATGCGTTTGACCTAAAGTTTCCCTGTGACTCGTCTACGTGCAATCTACGAGCTTCATCTGCCAGTAACGCTTTTTCACGGATAACATTGCTCTCCTCCTTCTTCCCAACAAGAGCGGGTTTCAAAGTCGTTACAGGCTTTACATCTGCTGTTTCTTTATCACTTTCCTGTCCTACTATGTATGATATGGTCACTACTGTAATTATGAGAAAAATTACTACTGTTATTAGTGTACCTACTATGCATTTGGTTTTTCGGTTTGGGTTGCCGTTCTCCATGTTATCAAAACAGCGTAACTCGTTCTTTTTCGAAGAAAGTTTTTCTCCTCAAGTCTTTGTTTGCTTTATTTGCTTTCTCAGTTTGTAAAGTGCTCTTTTATCAACAAAGTCTCTTTTTCGCAACAATGTCTTTTTCTCTTTAACAACAGACAACCCTAACCCTTCTCCGTCCTCTAAATGTAATCCCTAATTTTTATTCTTCTTTCCACTCGGCGCTAGGTTATCTTCTTCTTTATAGCTTAAACAAAAGTCTTTATGCATCTACAATTATTCTCGTACCTGCAGCTTTAACAACATGTTCCAGTAATTCAAAACGAACAACCTTTTCTTCTTCTTCTGGAATTTGATGACCAAAAGTTGGAAACTGTAATCTATTTTGCACTAGATCTTTGATCCGACTCAAGTATGGGGGTATGGGAAGTGTGAAAGTCAGTAACCCCTCAGTCTCGAGTCCAGGCGTCAACATCCATATCTCCACTGCCACAAATGGATCGAGATCGATTACCTTCACTTCTCTCACTCTCCCAGATTTCTGTCCCCAAGACATCTGCTAGATAAGTCCACTCTGGGGTGGCGTACCTTCTGCAGGGCACACGTACCCTTCTTGATCTTCTCGGACTTTCAGTGCCTGAATCTGTAGTTTCTTCTTCCTGATCCGACTCTTCAGCGATCGGGACAAGAGTTCTTTCTTGTTGTGCTTTTAAGCTTGGCCTTCTCCTTCTCTCCGGCCAACTAGCTTCGTCACTCCTTGTCCTCCTGCTCCGTGTTCTTGGACTTGTCTCTTGGTCACTCTCAGCTTGTTCGGTATCTGATTCGAACTCCCAGTTACTTTCTTCTCCTGAGGCGACTTCGGTCCCACTGGTGTCCTGACCGTCGTCAACCTGTTCCGACACAGGCTCAGCCTCTTCGATCACCTCTACAGCTTGGCTTTCCCCCTCTGTGGCTTCTCCGCTTTCCGTTGGATTCTCATCCGAGAGAGGAGCTGTTTCTTCTAGAGGTGTTGGCACTCTTCGGGTGTGTGAAGCATGTATCCAGTTTGGCAGGCCTCCACACTTTACTGCAGTGTTTGTAACTAGTATGACTTGAAACGGTCCTCGCCAGCGCACGTCTAAGCAGTTCTTCCTGACGTGTTTCTTCACCAAAACCCAGTCCCCCGGACTCAGGTCATGGCACAAGTCTTGTGCTGATGGAACCTCTGCAGCCTGGACCTGGAGGGACACAGAATTAATGGCATCAGATAGTCCCTTGCAGTAGTCCAAGATCAAATCGTCTGTGATGTTCAATAACGCTGCAGTCGGAACCGATGGCAATCTCATAGCTCTCCCCATTAGCACTTCATGTGGAGAGAGAAATGTTTTTCTATCTGGTGTGCTACGTATGCTCATAAGAACCAATGGAAGTGCGTCTGGCCAACTCAGGGATGTCGATGAACAAACTTTGGCAAGTCTGGACTTGATTGTGCTGTTGATTTGTTCTACAATCCCTGAAGCTTCTGGTCGGTAACTGCAATGGAGCTTCTGATCGATACTCAAAGCTGAGCACAGCATCTTCACTATTTCGCTGTTAAAATGAGTTCCTCTGTCCGATTCCAAAGAGGATGGCACCCCAAACCTCGGTATCAACTCTCTAAGTAACAATTTCGCTACTGTGAGTGTATCGCACCTACGTGTAGGGTAAGCTTCAACCCATCTAGAAAATATACAGACAATCACTAAAACGTATCTGAGTCTATTGCATTTAGGCATTTCTATGAAATCAAGCTGCATTCTATTGAAAGGCCCCCCAGACCTTCCTATGTGACTCAATGTGACTGGTGTTCTCTTTCCTACGTTTAGTTGCTGACAGATCGCACATCGCTGACATACTGCTTCTGCCGCTACTCTAAATTTCGGATTGAACCACGTTTGTCTGAATACTCTCACCATAGCATCTCTACCTATGTGTGCTGATCCATGCAATTTCCTTGCCATTGGACTAACAAGTTCGTTTGGTAAAACTGCTCTCCCATCTGCAGAGATCCAAAAGTTCATTTCACTTCTAGTACATCCAGCTGTTTCCCAGCCCTTTTTCTCATCATCTGGTGCATTTTCCTGAACACATTTCAACTCATCCCACGTATCTACAGTGTCTAACAACATTGTTAATTCAGTTCTTTCTTGTATTCCCCCCACTTCTACATTGGTGTGAGAATATCCCTGTTCTGCGCAGTAACGCACTACTTCATCTGCATAACGATTGCCTTGCGACACAAAATCTACATTCTTCGTGTGCGCGGCACATTTGACAACCGCTATGGCTGCCGGGCCTTGCAATGCTTCTAACAATAGTCTCACGAATTCTCCATTCCTAATGGGAGAACCCGAGGAGGTCATGTAACCTCTTTGAGACCACAACTGCCCGTAATCGTGAACTACCCCGAAACCATACTGGCTATCGGTGTATATGGTAACTCGAATTTTGTTACCTGCTAAACAGGCACGGGTCAAAGCAATAATTTCAGCTACCTGAGCGGAGTGTACTCCTTCCAGGCAGGCGGCTTCCACAACTCTGGTAATTGTACAAACTGCATATGCTGCTCTCAGCTGACCGATATCGTCCCTTACGCATGAACCATCAACAAAGAATATTTCATCGGGGTCAGTCAATGGCTCATCTACGATATCAGGTCTCGGTTTGGTGCATAGTTCAGTCACATCAAGGCAGTCATGATCTGTACAAATTTCATCATCAATCTCATTTGTAAGTGGCATCAAAGTTGCAGGATTCAAGACGGAGCATCTTTTTAGGGTCACATTCTCGGCAGCCAATATGACTTGCTCGTAGCGTGTGAGCCTGCTATTCGTCAGATGCTGAGTCTTAGTCCTGGTCATTAACAATTCCACAGAATGCGGTACGTACACCACTAACTGATGTCCCATTACCACACTTTCACAACGTTCAATGCTGACACCCGTTGCAGCTACGGATTTGAGACATCCGGGCAACGCTGGGGCTACTGGATCTAATGTAGCCGAAAAATACGCAACTGGCCTACGCGCATCTCCGTGTATCTGGGCCAAAACTGCTAAAGCGCAACCCTCTCTTTCGCAGCAGTAAAGCAAAAATGGTTTTGTGTAATCCGGCATTCCCAAAGCCGGGGCGCGACATAAGTCCTCCCTCAGCTGCAAAAATGCCATCAAACAATCTTTGTCCCATGGTACCGGATCACTCACTCCTTTGTGCGTCAGTTGTAGTAACGGTTTTGCCTTCAGTGAGAAGTTGGCTATCCACTGTCGACAATAACCGACCATGCCTAGAAACATCCTGACTTCTCTTTGTGTTTTAGGCGCGTTCATTTTCATAATCGCCTCTATTCTGTCTGGAGACACCTTCCGTTTTCCCTTTTCAATCCTATGGCCCAAGTATTGCACTTCAGTCATACAATATTGCAATTTACTTGGAGACACCTTGTGTCCGTTCTCGGCCAAATGATTTAACAAGGTGATGGTGTCTTCCTTGCAAGCTTCCTCAGTTTCTGACGCAACTAGGAGGTCGTCTATGTACTGGACCAGAACCGAATTCTTGGGCAGTACTAGACTCTCAAGATTTTTCTTCAGCAGCTGGTTAAAAATCGATGGGCTTTCTGTATACCCCTGAGGGATACGACACCATGTTAAAACGCGATTTTCCAGCTTAAAAGCGAAAAGATACTGGCTCTCTTCATCTAAAGGAATCGAAAAGAAAGCCTGGCACAAATCTATCACTGTGAACCATTCAGCTTGGAACGGTATCTGAAACAATATCACTGATGGATTCGGTACCACTGGACAACATGAGACAACAATATTATTAATCTTTCGAAGGTCCTGCACTATTCTGTATTTTCCATTAGGCTTCTGCAAACCCATAATCGGGGAGTTACATGGACTACCCACGATCTCCTTCAGTATTCCCTGTTTAATCATGGATTCGATCACAGGCTTTATTCCGGCAATCGTCTCCGGTGTCAACTTGTATTGTGGTGTTCTTGGATACTCAGCATTGAGTCTTACCAGGATCTTTACTGGTTCTACCCCTTTGATCAATCCTATTTCTTCTCCAGTAAAGTCCCACACCTCAGCTGACACTTTCTCCCTCAAGTCCTGTGGAAGCTCCTCCACTGTTAAGGTAGGATATAGTTCCACGCATTCCTGTGAGTTTACAACCTTAAAATCGGCATCCTCATCGTTGGTCTGCACTTCTACTCCTTCAGGTGTGCAATGTATTGTGCAGTTCAGTTTACACAACAGATCTCTTCCTAGCAAACACACAGGGCTAGAATCACAGATCACGAACTGGTGTTCGTCACTGTAATTCCCTATCTTCACTGACACTGGTTCGGTCAGAGGATTCGTCATCCTCTTGTTTGCGACTCCTACCACCTGAATCGTCTCTCCCGATATTGGCAGACCTGGGACTACCGCTGATCTCAACGTGGATCGAGTGGCCCCCGTATCCACCAAAAAGGTCGTAGGACATCCAGCCACTTCAGCCTCTACGTATGGTCCTCTCTGATCTACTTCCAGGGCTGCTCCTAGAGTACAGTCTTCCTCCCTATTCACTCGTTGCCCTGTAAGAGGATCAACGTAGTAACATTCTTCTCCTCCTACGAACAATGGCATTTGCCTATAGGTTTTCCCTCCATTTGTAATGCGAGGCGGTTGAGGAAACGGGGCTCGAGGAGTCTGAGTCCCCCCTTTGACAAACTTTCCCTTCGGGACTGTTGCTCCCTTAACCACGTTGTTCTGTACCTCTTCCTCCTCCTGTTCTAATTCCCCTGTCTCAACATTGTAAGGACACTCGCGTCTCCAATGTCCCACCTCGTTACACTGATGGCACCTTGTGGTGTTTTTCAGTGTCGCAATATCTATTCTCGGTCTCGGTCTTTCTTCCTCATCTCTGCTTTGATTATTCTGTTTCTTTGCTGGCGTTCCTGTTCCCTGTTGCCTCTGTCCACCCTTTCCACCTGCTTGCATCTGCACCAACATCAGCTTTTCCTTAAGTTTCTTTGCCTTCGAATCTATTTCATCGCTACAGTACCTCGCATACCTCAGAATCTCATCTAAAGGTTTGTTCTGCCAACAAATCAAATGCTGTTGTATCATTAGGCTTATGTCTGGTCTCAATCCTAGAACAAACTTCGACACAAACTGTCCTATGTCTTTAGGATCCATTACGTCCAACCCACTGTACTGTTTGAATGCTTTTAGTAATCTCTCATAGAACTCGTGAACTGTCTCTTTAGGCTCCTGAGTTGTTCGATCTATCTTAACCCAGTCTATATCCTGCACCGGCACTTTCTCTTTTAGCCATGTTATTACTCTCTCGTATTTTTCCATGACTCTATCTGATGGACCGTTTGTCCGGGTATCTCTCGGAGGCTCGCAAGCGGGCCATTCAACACTAAGCTTGCATGCCGGCCACAAATCTCCGGGTACTACGATATCGAACAAAGTGTTCAAATCTATCCACAGCACCTTAGAGATCTTCACGAATCTCTCTACCTGCTTATACCACTCCACGGGGTTCTCTCTAAGCTTTGGGAAAGAATTAGTGAATGCCACTAAATCCCCCCTACTCCAGGGCACATGAACGTAGTTTCCGTTCGCGATTTCTCGCAAAGGGAAAGCTTCCATTCGCATTAGGTCTCCATCCTGGGACTTCGCAAGTGCACTCCTTCTGACGGTTCCCCTCTTGGACCATCTTTCCTCCCATCTATCCAGATCCCTCCATATTCTGATGCACATGATTAGTTCCCTTATGTGTACTCTTAGCCCAATCGTCCTACGCTCATCTAGATCCTGATCCGTGCAATTCAGCCTATGGTTGGCCTGTAAAGCTTTAGTTCGTGACATGTCTATCATATACCTGTCTGCTAATTCAGATAATTTTTCATGAGCTGCCCTTGCTTTCCGAGTAACATCCTTAGATAGAAACAGTATTTCATCCGGTTCGTACAGCTCTAACCTTTCTATTGCCACTGTGCCGTCAATTATCTCATCCAAATCTGATTTTAAACTCAGTACATCAAGCCGTCTTGCTTTTATTTCAGCTCTCAGTACGTCAGTCCTAGGTTGATCGCTCACGCCCCTCTCACCTCCACTATGCGCCCTACGCCTAAGCACAGGTGAGTTATGAGAAGTTCTTCTTCCATCTCTTTGTTCCCACCTCTCTAGATCCCAAGCCTTTCCATCTTCCCTTGGGGTATGGTGGAACAATGCTCCATCCCCCATCACTACATTCCGTCTCTTCGGCTCGGTTTCTCCAGATACGAGATAGGATGCTCCGTGCTGTTCTGTATCACTGCAAATCCCTTGCTGTCTGGTGTCGCTCAATAACCGATAATGTCCTTCACGGTCCTCCATGTTCCCGCGATCTCGTTCGTGATCGCCGGATGCATGGCGAGACGTTTCGCGACTCCCTATATTCTCATGACTTCGTCCGTGATCACCGGATGCATGGCGAGACCCTTCGCGGCTCTCCATGTTCCCATGATTTCGTCCGTGATCACCGGAGGCATGTCGAGACCCTTCGCGACTCTCCATGTTCACGTGATTCCAATGTCGCACATTTTCGTCCGGGGTATGGTGAGTGCACCTGAAACTATTTCGGTACTCCTGCGTCCTTCGTTCTCCCTCACTAAGGATAACGCGAGGCACTCCCCCACACCCTGCACTCCTGTCGTTGCACATTTGCCTATTGCCGCTGGTAATATGGCAAGTATCTCCTCTGCTTCCTTGACTCCCTCTCTCCCACTCCGGGCTGCTTTCGCCAGCTCCACAATGAGAGAGGATCCTGTTATCCTGGTCTCTCCATTCTGCTCCTGTTTCTAATTTCTTATTCTGAGTCTCTTCGGCAGCATCCCATTCTCTCAAATATTCCCTTAACTCTTTGTAGGATTTTGGTTTCGGTCCCCTCAAATCCATTTGTCCTCTTTGACCCCCTTGTTCTATCCAGGGACCCGTTGCGGAATCTAATGGGGTACTCCGACTCATCGGTCCTAGCAACTGCCTCTGAGGATTTATCGTGTTGTTCCTATTCTCCTTCTCTGCCCTTTCCCTGTCCCATCGTGCCTGTTCCTCCTGCTGGACCCCCTCTGGGTTGTAGATTGACACTATAGGCCCTATGGTAACAGGTACTTGAAGAGCATCTGGCATTTGATACAACCTTGCATGCTGCGTTTCTGGCACCTTCTGAACCACGAATCTTCCTACTACTCTCTGTTCGGGACTAGATTGAGGTACTTCCTCACCTTTCTTGGAATCCCACTCTGTTACTGGGAGCGGTTTATTTTCCCCCCATCTAGCTCCGTCCCCTTGTTGTAGTACGGGACTTTCGGCTTCTCTGTTGTACGGAGGTGGTCTATCCATTAATAGCCTATCTATCAGATCTTCATCTGGCTCGCTATCCTCATCTTCTTCTAGAGGTTTCTTTTCTCCCGTAGCTTCTAGCATTGTGAACAGTTTGTCTGCTTCTATCTTTTGCACTCTCCACTTTTTAGCTTCATCATACCATTTAGCATCCTGCACTGCTTTTACCGATCGTCTCACTCTTTCTTGGCGTCTACTCAAGCTCTTTTCTTGCGCTGCTCTAAACCATGCACTAAGGGCTTCGAACTGTGTTGGCCTCGGTAGAGGTCTCGTTGCGAGCATTACCGCTTTCAGTTGGTTCAATACTTCTAGCTTAAACGTCCCGTATCTCGGAAACGTCAGTTCCTTATTCCCTTCAGTTAGCTTATTCCACTCAGAGATCCATAGTATCGAGTGTAAGCCTACTTTTACTGCCATATGATAAGCTGGTGTGCCTTCTGGTGGAGCTTCTTCTCCTGCATATAAGTTTCTTCTATCTCTCTTAAAGATCGCCCTTAAACGTTTAAAACACTTCATTTTTGGTAATCTACGATTTTCCTTATTAATTCTCTTCCCTGTTTACGTCCCGATGACAACCACCTATCCCTGTGCGACTCTCGCTAATCGGCCTATCCCAGCGCGGTTCTACACCAACCGGCCAATCTCAGCGCGACTCTACGCTGACGTCACTCGTCCCCTCTGCAGCAGTTCCCCTCCTTTCTCAGCTCGTCTCGCGGTCTTGCATGCGTTTCATTCATACACCAAAAAATGACTACTTCCGTCCAAGCGATCACTTTTCTCTGACTGTACGGCCACAGTCTAACTGTAATTGCTACCTCAACTGGTGAAACGTCTTCCCTCTCACGTTCAGACGCTCGCCTTCACTGATAGGTTACTTACACACAGTGAACGTACGACCAGCGTCCGTTACTCATACACTCACTCTTACGCTCCCCCTATCATCGGTCTGTCGGGCGATCAATGGTACCTCATGACCCGCTTTCAATGGTAGACAAATTACTCTGGGTGTTCGATACACCCGAACCACTTAAGCTCTCCTTGAACTTAAGATTTTATCCGGTTGCGCGCGCTCACAACCTTCCCTCAATCACACTACAGGCATTCAACTCCGCTTGACATTACAACACAAGTACAACATAAAACACCGCAATCTTACAACGCATGACCCTTATACTCACTCTCGACCGACTCTGCTGCTTTTCTCTCGACGCACCGTCAGCACCGTCTTCGGCTGGGATTCTTCTTCTGGTCATCGATGACTAGGGACCTTGGGGTAAACTAAACCTGACCTAGGTTGTCTTCCTCAAGAAGAAAACCATCTTTCTCTGCTACCAACTGCGGGGAATGAGATTTTAATACCTTTTATGATCAATTTGATAACTCATCTCATTCGTCAAATTTGGATCAATTATTTTCTGTCATTGAGTAAAAGACAAACCCCGCATAGGTTAGATAAACCCCATAAACTGACGCAACTCTGAAGAACCACTTACAACTGATGAAGTTTAAAAGATTTAATATAAAATTAAGAAAAGTTGCAAATACAATCCTCTCAGGATAATATTCAATAAGTATACAGGAACTAGAAGGAACATATATTCCCTAAAGAACCTCAGTCTACAGACGAATACAATTAAAGTCAGTTCGAGAATCAACAAATTAAAAAGCATAGATATAATGTGGTTCCGTTGCGTCATCTAAAGAAAAGAGAAAAATAATCAAGTTAAATCTGTCCCTACTCTATGCTAGGTGACATCCCTACTTCGCAAGTTCCTTACCTAAAAAAGGTGTCAGCAGTTTGACTTCCAAAGAAGTTCAAACTCTCTTAGCCTCTAAAGGTAATCTTAAGTTTAAGAAGCAGTACCCTCTCTGCCTACCCATCCGCTCTCTAAGGGTCCTCGGCCTACTGCTCCCTTGCGCTCTGATCTCTCTCAGCGCATCTGCTCAAGTCATCTGCCTTTTTGCCCTGAGCTCTTCGCTTCGCTGTTCGCTTCGCCTTCGCTATCTTCTCCCCGGGGTGCTGTCCCTAAAATACACAATCACAGTATGGGTGGAACGCCCCTTCGACGCCCACCACGGACTTTCCCCATGATGTCATTTTCTAGCTCCTTTCATAGCTTCATCTCTTCGCGTCGTCCGTTAAGTTGACCCTTCTTCTTAGACGCCATCTTCGTCTTCTTGCTGGTGACTTCATCTGACATTTCATTTGACACTTTCGGAGCAAAAGTCTATCACCTCAGCAGAACTTTACTCTTTACGACTATATGCTTAACCTTTCTTGGTCCTGTGAACGGTCATTTCAAAACAAGACTCAAATTCCAAGCGTCTCCTCTCACGTTTAGGCAATAAACTTCGTCCGGCATTGTCATCTTAAATCTAACAAGAACCTAGACTCCTTGGCTCGCACATTCAGAACAAGGCTATTCACGACTCCTGTGAGCCCACTAAATTACATACAGCGGACTACACTCCTGCGAACCCTTGGTCAGTCAGGTTAAAATCACACATGACCAAACTCTTCTAACATTCCTACAAAACTCTTCTACACAGTATAACCTTTAACACACATTTATATATAATCGCATTTAGCAAATCATTTACTTATAAGTGAATACATTTTACATAGAATACAAAGTTATATTCTCGATCGTTACACAGTTATATATATGCTCTGCACATTTCTTCGTTTTACATTTCTCGCCGTTTCTTCATTTAAAGTTACACACGTACATGAATTCTACTTTGCACGTTCTTCTGTTCGTAAGCATTTCTACACATTTCTACATTAGCCCACTATTTATACGGGCCTTCTAAATCTAATGCATGTTCAAGAGTAAATACAAATACATTTCCTATATTACTTTGGTTACATCTGTTAACTTTATGCTACAAGTGTCAACTTCACGTTACAGTATACATTTCATTTCTACGTTTATGCGATATGCTTGTAAATATGACTCGGATATACTTTTTATTCAAATTGCGCTCTCTCAAACCCATCCCGCCTCCCCCCCCCATGCCTCCCAAGACGACCCCATTTCCACCCCCACCCGTCATGCCGGCCGTGACTGTTGATTTGTCACTCATACATAGATTAAAAAACAAATCCAGCCTGCATGCTTAGAAAACTGGGAAGACGTGACATTTTAATTTTGTTTTCTTTTCGGATGGAGTCGGTTGTGTTTGTCTCGAGGTCGGATCTCGGTAGCACTGGAGCGGGCACACCTTTGTTGCTCTCTGTCTACGTTTCCAGATTCCACTTCCCCCTTTCCGAATACTTTACAACACCGCCTTGGACATGAATCGTCTTGGCGCACACTTATTTTCCAAAATAAAGCACGATGGCTCCTCTTCGTGGGCAATGAAATGCCGATAAAGCTGGCACTATCTACTTCTCGGCGTTTCACTGCCCACAACAAGCAGCTATCATGATTGTGTGCAGGATATGCTGCCTGACGCAAATGTAAAATTACAGGGGAAAGTGGAAGCTCGCGTGCCACTTTCTCAGGGAATGCTTAGGGTCCAGCTTCCATTTCACAAGTACTTTATATTTGCATTACAGCATTGGGTGTTAATCTACCAGACGCACGCTTATTTCCCCAAATGAATCATGACTGCTGCTCGCCGTTAATTCTAGTATTTTAGAACCGGTGTTTCATTGCCCACAATGAGAAACTATCATGATTTATTTCGGTAAATAAGTGTGCCTTTAGTAAACGAAGGAGGGTCCAAGCCTTCCTGGTGCAATATTAAACACATTTGGAACAGATAGGAAGCAGTCAGGGTAAATTAATTTCCCTCTCTGGCCTTTTCTACCCATAAAAAACGTCTACCCTTTTGGTCCCACTAGCCTCCAAAGCTTATCCCACGAATTACTGATGTAGCATTTCTGCTTACAGAAGTGCTGTGGGCACAAAAATGGCTTCATCCTCTTTGCAAGCGCGCTTCCAAGTATTTAAAGTATAACAATTATCAACAATTTACGCCTGAGTATTACAATTAATCACACAACAAAAACGGTTTCTTCTTCAAAGATCAAGAATTTTTATGTAATCATTTACTTGTAAATCTCATTTTCCAACAAGTCAGTGATAGATTCAATTAATGCAAAGTTAATGAAAGAAATGACAAAAATAACTCAACAACACTAGAATGCTGTGTTTCTGCAATTAACACTCTGCAGAAAAATATGCTGATACATTAAAGAACATAGTTGAGAAGTAGGCCCAATGCATTTCGGGGGGATTCCCTTCTTCAGGGGCACTGCAAAAATAAAACAATGTATAAGTCATTCATATTTACATTTTTTTGGTAAACCTAAGGGTACAAGAGTGAATTATTTACGATGCGGAGGCAGTTCATGGCAACCAGTTGATAATACATGAATGAATATAAACGTAAAAATTACAACATCATGTTGTATAGCTTATGCACTATGAACATCTTATCCAGGTCAACGGAGAAACCCCAATTGCTGAAGAAAAAGTGCGAAGACTGTATTGCAGTGACTAGATACAGATACTGTAATGAACAAGGTTATTCTGTACAAGTGGCAACATTCCTAATAAAAACGTCATGTTATTATAAGTGTGAATATAAAATAACTCATATACTCACATCTCAACTATTCTGAGTCACATAGTGGATTAGGGGATGTTTCTACCATGTGGGAATTTCGAATACGATCCTATAAACTGAGGACAGAAAACAACAAAATGTATGTTTATCAACCACTTGTTATCTAGGTGATCACTGACCAACCAGGTCTTCTATTCATATAGATCACAACTTACTCGATGTCATTGCAAACTGTGGCTGATAAATCGATTCCGCGAGGGTAGTCAATACTGGATGTAGTCTAAAGTATGTGAGCACCTAGTCCGTCTGTACTAAGCGGCATTCAACCATTGCGAAGAATTCTCGAAACTCTCTTTTTCTGTGGTGCAATAAGCAAAGAGAAATAAGACTCTCCTTTATTTATTGAAAGTTGCAGAAGACACTCTAAGGTAAAAGACTAAAAATCATTCTGAAACATCTACACGGTGAAGTTCTAATACACGCATGTTAACGCCATCATTTTTGGCTTCCAAATGACAAGACAAGCTGAGCCGATCATTTAAAATCTTCCCTAGATGTCAAAGCTCTTGGCATTAATGTAAGAGCAAGTTGATTTAAACAGCCTAATGCCGCGCATCGTTTCCCCTTACCGAAACTGGTAAACTGTTAATCTTAACGTTAAATCGCGCTTGGCTAGTTACGTAGTAGAACACTAGATGAAACCGTGCATTTCTAAACATCAAATACGCGCTTATAACCGTTTGCCTGCCAAACCAATGCACATCGTTTCCCCTCGGCGAAACCGATTTACTGTTACTCTTCACGTTATGGTGATTGGCATGATTCCGAAATGCAGCGCTTTATAACGTACACATCTAAACATCGTGTTCATGCTCGCTAACCAATTGAGCTCTGCTTTTCATAGTTTCACACTCACCCCAGTAGTGCACTTCCTCACAAAATTACCAATCAGCTTCTCTCTTTAAATCTGAAAAGAGTAAGCGAGTCTATTTTAAACAAGTTAAAATCTGCTAACTCGAAACTAACAATACCACCGCCAACTGCAACTCACCTTAACTTTTGACAGTTCCCGGTCGTCCTCTAACGCACTCCACCATGGATTAACCTGTTAATGGTGTGCTACATTGTTATATACCCGAGAAAATTAGAAACCGAAGTGAGACTACATTGTAACATTCATTACTGAGCACCCATGTGACCACCATCGACAGAGCAAAAGGACTGAGTTATGTTCGGCCATCTTAGAGTGGTGCAGTGAAGCAAAAATGCGTCCTACACTGTTACCTCCACTTAATATCTTACATTGATATGAACCCTCGTTCTCACTCTAAACTAAGTGAAGAAACGGACAGTTAATCATTCATCTAAACAGATAAACAGTAGGGAGCACCCAACTGTATAGCGACCCTGTGAATAACAATGACCGAAACGCTGAGATTGTATGTTATCTCACGCTGATATATCATGTGGTGCAATCGCAAAGCTTGAAATTTCCATCCATGTTTAGATATAGCTAAATGTAGTGTCTATCTAGGATGCTGTTCGAATAAAAAGTAAACCAGCTGCTATCAAAAAAGCTGGTTTACTTTTTATTCGAACAGCATCCTAATCTACTTCATTTATTTAATAATTTTGTTCAGGACAGAAATATTTAGGAAAAACCAAGCACTCTATGCACTCTCGGCACACTAATATTGAGTAGTCACATACAGTGGACCAATTGTGTTCCGTGTTGGTGATTTTTATTAAGTCTAGTTTTTGCATTACTCGCAGTAGCAGATGAGATAGACACTACATTTAGCTATATCTAAACATGGATGGAAATTTCAAGCTTTGCGATTGCACCACATGATATATCAGCGTGAGATAACATACAATCTCAGCGTTTCGGTCATTGTTATTCACAGGGTCGCTATACAGTTGGGTGCTCCCTACTGTTTATCTGTTTAGATGAATGATTAACTGTCCGTTTCTTCACTTAGTTTAGAGTGAGAACGAGGGTTCATATCAATGTAACATATTAAGTGGAGGTAACAGTGTAGGACGCATTTTTGCTTCTCTGCACCACTCTAAGATGGCCGAACATAACTCAGTCCTTTTGCTCTGTCGATGGTGGTCACATGGGTGCTCAGAAATGAATGTTACAATGTAGTCTCACTTCGGTTTCTAATTTTCTCGGGTATATAACAATGTAGCACACCATTAACAGGTTAATCCATGGTGGAGTGCGTTAGAGGACGACCGGGAACTGTCAAAAGTTAAGGTGAGTTGCAGTTGGCGGTGGTATTGTTAGTTTCGAGTTAGCAGATTTTAACTTGTTTAAAATAGACTCGCTTACTCTTTTCAGATTTAAAGAGAGAAGCTGATTGGTAATTTTGTGAGGAAGTGCACTACTGGGGTGAGTGTGAAACTATGAAAAGCAGAGCTCAATTGGTTAGCGAGCATGAACACGATGTTTAGATGTGTACGTTATAAAGCGCTGCATTTCGGAATCATGCCAATCACCATAACGTGAAGAGTAACAGTAAATCGGTTTCGCCGAGGGGAAACGATGTGCATTGGTTTGGCAGGCAAACGGTTATAAGCGCGTATTTGATGTTTAGAAATGCACGGTTTCATCTAGTGTTCTACTACGTAACTAGCCAAGCGCGATTTAACGTTAAGATTAACAGTTTACCAGTTTCGGTAAGGGGAAACGATGCGCGGCATTAGGCTGTTTAAATCAACTTGCTCTTACATTAATGCCAAGAGCTTTGACATCTAGGGAAGATTTTAAATGATCGGCTCAGCTTGTCTTGTCATTTGGAAGCCAAAAATGATGGCGTTAACATGCGTGTATTAGAACTTCACCGTGTAGATGTTTCAGAATGATTTTTAGTCTTTTACCTTAGAGTGTCTTCTGCAACTTTCAATAAATAAAGGAGAGTCTTATTTCTCTTTGCTTATTGCACCACAGAAAAAGAGAGTTTCGAGAATTCTTCGCAATGGTTGAATGCCGCTTAGTACAGACGGACTAGGTGCTCACATACTTTAGACTACATCCAGTATTGACTACCCTCGCGGAATCGATTTATCAGCCACAGTTTGCAATGACATCGAGTAAGTTGTGATCTATATGAATAGAAGACCTGGTTGGTCAGTGATCACCTAGATAACAAGTGGTTGATAAACATACATTTTGTTGTTTTCTGTCCTCAGTTTATAGGATCGTATTCGAAATTCCCACATGGTAGAAACATCCCCTAATCCACTATGTGACTCAGAATAGTTGAGATGTGAGTATATGAGTTATTTTATATTCACACTTATAATAACATGACGTTTTTATTAGGAATGTTGCCACTTGTACAGAATAACCTTGTTCATTACAGTATCTGTATCTAGTCACTGCAATACAGTCTTCGCACTTTTTCTTCAGCAATTGGGGTTTCTCCGTTGACCTGGATAAGATGTTCATAGTGCATAAGCTATACAACATGATGTTGTAATTTTTACGTTTATATTCATTCATGTATTATCAACTGGTTGCCATGAACTGCCTCCGCATCGTAAATAATTCACTCTTGTACCCTTAGGTTTACCAAAAAAATGTAAATATGAATGACTTATACATTGTTTTATTTTTGCAGTGCCCCTGAAGAAGGGAATCCCCCCGAAATGCATTGGGCCTACTTCTCAACTATGTTCTTTAATGTATCAGCATATTTTTCTGCAGAGTGTTAATTGCAGAAACACAGCATTCTAGTGTTGTTGAGTTATTTTTGTCATTTCTTTCATTAACTTTGCATTAATTGAATCTATCACTGACTTGTTGGAAAATGAGATTTACAAGTAAATGATTACATAAAAATTCTTGATCTTTGAAGAAGAAACCGTTTTTGTTGTGTGATTAATTGTAATACTCAGGCGTAAATTGTTGATAATTGTTATACTTTAAATACTTGGAAGCGCGCTTGGTATACTAGTGGAGTTTTCCACCGGAGGTTCTTTTGTTACTTTGGGCTGGCTGCCCTATCACCAAGCAGCACACCTATCTTTTGTAAATTGTACACATAATTTTTTGAGCAACATTGATATCAAATCAGGGAGTGCGCAGATAAGAAAACATTTTTCATCCTCTTTGCATCAAATGAATCCTATTGTGACTGATGGTAACTTCAAGAAAGTAATGCCCGCTAACAGTCACAGAATTTAGACACTGGAAGACTGCTACTAATGCCTGCATCTCACTTCTTACCTCCTCAAAGATAATTGCAGCAGGCATGTTTGGACCTGGGCAGAAAATAAACTATGGGGCGGGTATTAGAATTACAGTGGACTCAATACTGAATTAATAGCTGCCGGAGGACGAAGACGAAGACTCGGAGGATGAGGAGGAACTGGTCGATTGAATCGGGGGGGAATTCTGGGGATGGACGGGGAATGTTCCTTTGCTAACAGGGATTTAGACTTGTTCGGTGCTTGAGGGGGGAAGGGTATCTACTTTTTTTTTTTTTTTTAAATATATTTTTATTGCAGGAATTAGTTAATATTACATATCGGACCAGCAAAATAATCACAATCAGAAAAAATTGAGCATTTCCCATCTCCCCCTGGCCAACGACAAGAGTACACAGCCATTCAGCCCACAACCCAAGGGTCGGGCGGCAAACACCAAAGGGGATCTGGTATAAGGTCGAAGCTGGTCCGGATGATCCAAAGGTCTTCATCTGCTTTTCTAAATCATCCTACCAACAGAGCAAAAGAAACCCTCCCAAACAATCCAGTGGTTCTACTGGTACCCCCCCCCCCCAACCCCGCCATCAGTGTGTGTGGTAGTGTACGTAGGAAGGCCTATGTGAAGTACCCCGGAGGATCCAACAGACATCTGAAGTATAGTTATCTATCGGGACTCGGGACGTGTCGCATCCTCACTCTCGGAATCGCTGGAAGCGCAATCATCTCTGAGGGCCTGTACTAACGTCTCCCATTCCAGTGCCGATTCTAGCGCTCTCTCGTTTTGCTGACGCCTAGCCAATTGGTATCGCAGCGTACTCTCTCCCGCCGCCCATTTCAAAAGTTCGCCGTGCCATCTACCCACTGTTGGACCAGTCCTTGCCTTCCAGTTCCTGGTTATCTCCCCCTTAGCGAGGAGAAGCCCCAGATCAATAAATTTACTTGAGATTTTATTCTTGGGGGTATGCGGGAACCAGTGTAGGAGCCCCACCGCCGTGTCGACCGACAAGGACCTCCCTGTCACCCTATTCAGGGTGTCTCCTACTCCAAGCCAATAGGAGGACAGCGCCGGGCAAGACCACAACATATGGAGGAGATCCGCCTCAGGCGCCCGGCATCTGGGGCACTCTGCAGAGTCCGCGGCGAAGTACTGTTGGATCTTCGTCGGGGTCAAATAGGCCCTGTGGAGCAAGTAAAAGTGGACCAGTTGGAAGCAGGCATGGCGCGTACCCTTCCAGGCCCGCCTCATGAGTTGTGACCAGGTCGTCTCCGGTATCTCCTTCCCTATGTCTGCCTCCCATCGGGTTCGTAAAGTGGTGAGGGGGGGCAACCCCTCGCCAATCAATCTGCTATACAGACACGTGACCGTTTTGACCGTCCCCGCGGACATCATAACATATTGGCACACCGGGGATGTAGGCGGTTCCTCCAGCCCGCTTTTCCAGTGCGTCTGTATCGCTCGGACCAGGGCCGCGTGCAAGAGGAAATCACCCCGAGGAACATCAAAGCGGTCTATGATCTCTTGGAAGGGCAATAACGTCCCGTCCTCGTAAAGGTCCCCCACCAGCTGCAGTCCCGCGTCCTCCCAGTGCCCCAGGCATGACCAGTCCCCCCGTGCGGGAGGGCCGTCAACATACCCAGTGGTATTTCAGGTGCATATGGCAACCTCAGCTGTCCTCGATTCCAACATAAACGAATGGTCCTTTCCTCGAGCGTCAGGTCCTGCAAGGCCAAACGTTGTCGCAATGCGATGAAGGAGATAACGTGCCTAGGCATCCCCGTGCCTCTCCCAGTCTCCGGGCCCCGAAACTCTCTTGCGACCTCCTGGGTGAAGGTCTGTAGTTGCGCCGCCAAATAGTACTTCTCAAAATCCGGCATCGCCAGGCCACCCTCAGTTTTTGACCTCATCAGGGTCTTGAGAGCCACTCTCCGGCGGCCCGAACCCCAGAGGAATCCCACCACCATGGATCGCAACTGGCGAAAGGTGGCCGGCGGGATCCAAATCGGTAATGCACGAAAGTAGTAGAGCAGCCGGGGGAGTGCCACCATTTTCAACAGGGCGATCCGCCCTGCCACCGAGAGCGGCAAGGTAGCCCAGAAGTCCATGCTACCACGCAACGCTCGAGTGCAACGGGCTATGTTCCCATCCAGGAGGTCAATTGGGTCGTGGTATATGTAAACCCCCAGGTACTTGAAGCAGTCAGGTTCCCATCTAATACCCCCATTGACGTCTGGACTGGGCGTTCCCCTGCGAACCGGGAACAGACAAGTCTTGGCCCAGTTGACCCGAAGGCCCGAGACCTCTCCGAAAGCTGTTAGCGCCGACGCGGCCCCCTGCAAGGCAGCAACCGGGTTCTCAAGAAAGAGCAACAGGTCATCAGCATACAGCGAGACATGGTGCGAGCCAGAAGGCGTCCGCAAACCGTTGAAGTAAGCCCCGGATCGGAGCAGCAGCGCTAGGGGCTCCACCGCTAGCGCGAAGAGCAGCGGGGATAGTGAGCAACCCTGTCTCGTGCCTCTCTCCACCGGGTATTGTGAGGAGATCAGTGGGCCCGCCCTTACCCTGGCTGACGCCGAGGCATACAATACCGTGGTCCACCTGACAAAGCCCTCCCCCAGACCGAATCGTAGCAAGACACTGCGCAGGTAATCCCATTCCAGGCTATCAAAGGCCTTTTCCAAGTCTACTGAAAGAACCACCGGGCACGGGGCGTCTGAATGCAAATCCCCTAGTAAGCGAAACAGCCTGCGAATGTTCATGGTTGTGTTCCGCTTGGGAATGAATCCAGCCTGGTCCTCGTGCACCAAAGAGCGCATGTGCCCTAACAGCCTCGATGCCAATATGCTGCTCAGGATCTTATAATCGACCGTCAGCATTGAAAGCGGTCGGTAGGACGCCGGGTCAGCTGATTCTCTCCCAGGTTTGAGGAGGGGAACCACTAAAGCCTCACACATCGAGCCGGGGAGACGACCCAGCCGCTTCGCCTCTCTGTATACTATCAGTAGCCGAGGTGCCAAGAGGTCAACGTAAGCGGAGTAAAATTCAATTGGGAGGCCATCCAGGCCCGGGGTCTTGTTCCTCGCCATCCCTTTAATGGCACTGCGAATTTCACCCAATTCAATGTCGGAGCCTAGAGCCTTCGCCACGTCCGGCTCCAGCGTTGGCAACTCTAGGGGTTGCAGGTATTCCTCAATCAGGTCAGGGTCCCTGGCAGAGCTGCTGCGGTACAATTGTTCATAGTAGCGCAGGTAGCAGCTCAAAATCTCCGACTGAGTGTGTACTTCAGCTCCCTCCGCTGTGCGCATGGACGTCGTCAAAGATGTCCGGCGCGTGGGATTGGCCAGCCACGCCGACAAAGCGCTCGACCTATCCCCCTCCGCGAGCGACCTAGTAGTGTAGGCCTTATAGTCAAAGCAGCGCAGCCGTTCGACCGCCGTCGCCACCGTCTCCCTCGCCGCCGATGTGCGCTCCTGGAGCTCAGGGTGACCGGGGCGGCGAAGCTCCATCTCGCGGAGCTTCCGATCAGCCGCAGCCAGGTCATCAAGGATGACTCGCCGCATGCCCACTTTTTTAGAAATGCAGTAGCCTCTGACCACCACCTTAAAGGCGTCCCACTCCAACGCTCTCGATCCCGCAGTACCCCCATTGGACGCAAAGTACTCTGAGATTCTGTCCCCCAGGTCCGCCTTAAAAACTATGTCCTCTAGGATCTCCGGGCGCATTTTCCAGGTGGGCACAGCAGGAACCCCGGGAAACCAACGAAGGTCCATCAGGAGGGGGTTGTGGTCTGATATGGTCCTGGTTAAATACTCAGAACGTACCGCAGCAGAAACCACCTCCGCCGATCCCAGAAACCCATCCAGCCGCACGTGCAACTCATGCAAGCTAGAGAAATAGGAGTAGTCCCTAGAATCTGGGTGCTGTGCCCTCCAGATATCCGTGAGCCCCCAGTGTGACTGCCAGTCCTTCCGCCCTCTTGCCACCCGGCGAACTGGGGAGTCTGGGAGGGGGGGGGGTGCGAGCGGTCGGCCTCTACGTCCACTACTGAATTGAAATCACCACCGAGTAGGAGGGTTCCCGAGAAGAAATGGGCCAACGAACCCGATAACCCGGAGAGGAAGGCAAGCTGGTCCACATTAGGCGCGTAAATGCAGCAAATGTTCAAGTCCCTGCCCCCCAGAGTGCCCGAGAAAGCCACATAGCGACCCTCCGGATCCACCAGTGACTTAGTAACCTGAAAGGGAACCCCAGCCCTGATCCATATTAGTGCTCCTCTTGCGTACGCTGAGTACGAGGTATAGAAGACCTGCCCCCTCCATCTACGCTGAAGCGCCGCCCCCTCCGCCTTGTTAAGATGAGTCTCCTGCAGCAGCGCTATCTGCACCCCTCTACGCACTAGATAAGCGTGAACCTTGTGTCGTCTAGACATAGTGTGAAGCCCTCGTACATTCCAAGTGATGCATTTCACATTAGCAATATCTCCCATTGTCCCATATCGTCCGTTCCGGGCCACCCCACCTAGGCCCCAACCAAAAACTAGCGACAGTCAATGCGACACTGATGGCGGCCATTTTACCCAACAAAGAAACAACAACTCCCGTTCGAAACAAACCCCTACCCACCCTCCCCAGAACAGGACCCAAATAATGCCATCTAGTTCCCATCCAAACCATATTCCCAACAATCCCACAATCCCCGACTAATCCTGCGGTCGTCACCGCAGGAAGGCCTTAAGGGCTAGGTGCGGGCTGGGCGCGGGCAATGGGCCCTCGATTCTCGGACTACCGAGATGGAATTGAGCCCAGATCAAACCGCTACAGCCCAGCCGGGGCTCCCCCCCCTCCACCAGGGCCTATGATCACTCGCCTCCCCTCACCACCCCCGCCGCTTACCCCCACCCAATTGGAAGTAGCTCACCCCGTCACCCCTGTCCATCCAGCATGCTCTCAGCTGAGCCCGGAGTAACCACCGGCAAGTGGACAGTACCGGTCTCCGATTCTTCCGTGTCCGTCTGGGCCCCTTCGCCTCCAAGTCCCGATTCCTCGATAATGGGGCCACTGTGCGAACCAGATAGTGTAGACACCATCTTCAGCACTCCTCTCCGCTCCGCCAGTGTCTCCACAGTCGAAGGCCTGCCCGGCTTGCCGCGGCGGCTGCGAAGTCTTTTGGAGCGGCGTTGTTGTCCAGGTTCCTCTGCCAGTTGAGACGACGAGCCAAAACCATCTTTGCCAGCCCTATAGAGTTCGAGCCAGTTGCAGACGTCCTCTGGGGTATCGAAGAACTGGGTTTTGTCGTCTATGATAATGCAGAGCCGTGCAGGAAAGAGGAGCGAGTATTGGATGCCCTCGCTCCGAAGTTCGCGCTTGATCGCCAGAAAGGAAGCTCGTTTGCGCTGGGTCTCATATGTATAGTCCGGGAAAATGTTCACCTGGCTATTCTCCACCTGATAAGGGCCGTTGTGTCTGGCTGCATTGAGGATGAGGTCTCTGTCCTGAAAGTGTAGCAAACGCGCCACCACCGGTCGCGGGGCGCGGCCCTGTTGCGGCGGCCTCGCCGGCACTCTGTGCGCCCGTTCCAGGGTGTAGAAGGAGGACAGACCCTCTGGGGCTATTGTGTCCCGGAGCCAGGCTTCCAAGTAGGCCACCATGTCGCCATCTTCAATCTTTTCCGGCAGGCCCACCACCCGAATATTGTTCCGTCTATGCGTCCTTCAGCATCCTCCGCCCGTCTCTCCAAGGCCACAATCCGGGGCATCCTTCATTGTCGCGGCCAGGGTCCTCTGTGCCGGCTCCAAGACCTTCACTGAGCTCTCCACCTCCTTGACCCTATCCGAGAGCTTGCCGTGGTCCGCCCTGAGGAGGCCCAAGCTCGTCGCGACCTGGGCGATGTCTTGCTGTAGGGCCGAGCGCGTGGTTGCGATCGCCTCCAGGACCCGGTCAAATTGCTGCTGCAGATGGGGACCACCAGGTCTCTCCGGGTCTCCTCGGTCATCCTTATCCGGCGCCTCCGTATCCGAGGCGGCTGGGGTGGTCCCCTTGGGCCCCTTCGGTTTTCCCATGGCGGTTAAGCCCCGTGGAGGAAAGTTCGTCAAAGGTACCACCGAGTGCTGGCGCCATCCAAATCGCTCCTGGCACGCAGTTGTCGTGCCGAGGGCCGCCGATCGCCGTCTCCAGGGCCCGCTGCTCTTCCGAAACCCCGGGCTGTGCCACCGCTGTGTCGTCGGAGGCCAATGAGGAGGAGGCGGGGACGACTGGCGCCAGGTCGGGTAGGCCCGCCAGGCCGAAGAGGATCTGGAATGAGTGTCACCAGTACCGCTTGAGACTCTACGGCGCCAGGGCACTGTGCCGCCCATCAAGTTCAGTCGCTCAGTGGGGGTAGCCGGGTGCGGCTTGCGGGAACGTCTTCATGCACTGGGCCGCCGGCCGTCCATGTCCTAGGTCCGACTAGAAATCAACCAGCCGTCCGTCAGGGGACGGTCGCCGTGCTCCGACCTTTCCCAGTTGTTCCCCAGACTAACGTTCCACTGGGAGAGAGGATGTGGAGCGGATGCGCCGTGCCCTGCTACGCTCCCATGGGTCTAGGGTCCCGGCCAAGAAATCGGGGAAGTCCGAGCGCCATCTTGGGTCTCACTCTGCGAACCCCTGAACTTCGGTTTTTCGACGGAACAACCGGTTTTCAAGTATCCCCGGGCGTTCCAGCAGGTCCCCACTGGTCCAATCATCGGTTTGCGGGGGTCAGGGTGCCCCGCGGCCTCCGATCTGCAGGATCAAAGTGGGCTCAGTCCCGGAGCCGAGCTCTCAGGCGACCATCGCCATCGGCGTCCAAGCCACGCCCAGGGGAAGGGTATCTACCTGGGTAATTGGGATCGGCACACTTCACTGACACAGTTTCCTATTTTGTGACTATATACCACAGATGAGCCATCGAGTTTTGTTCTGTTCAACTTTCTACACAAAAACAAAAAATGGACTAGAAAAAGTAAGATTTCATAAATTCAGTTATTGTATCCTGATTGCATTTCACATCATTTCCATCGATCACTGCCGGACCGGAGGGCTGTCGGCTGAATAGCTGTGTGACAGTACAAACTATTGCATTACCATATGAAGTGTATGACTGACCAGATGTACTGATGTTATTTTGATGGCAATTGTCAATAAAAATCTTACACCAAAAAAAAAAAAAGAAATCCCCCATCTCTACTAGCCTCTGGTGGCCCGCTGAATTAGATCCTCCCCCTGTACCTGTCCAAGCTGCCCGCAATCTGGGCTTCCAATTTGACACTGCTATTTCTCCTGCAAAACCCAAATTAACAAAGTCACAGCGTCTTGTTTTGGAAAGCTCCGTATGATTAAAAAAATCATCCCCTTCCTACCATTAGACTCACGCAAGACAGTAGTCCACGCCCTCATAACTTCCCATTTGGACTATGCAAATAGTCTGTACTTTGGAGCCCCAGCGTATCTCATAAATCGATTGCAGACAGTACAGAATTCAGCGGCCAGGTTGATCTGTAATGTTCCCTACCGTCATTCCATTTCACCTCATCTGATCAAACTCCATTGGCTCACAGTGAGACTACGTATTCAGTTCAAATCCCTGACCCTTGCTTTTAGAGCTCTTAATGGTCGAGGCCCCGCCTACCTGAGACACAGACTGAAGATCTCACAAGCATCCCGAAATCTCAGATCTAACCATCTCCGCCTAATGATCTGCCCCCGTTTTCGTCTAGCGCGAACGGGAGGAAGGGCCTTTGCAGTGGCCACCTCCAGACTGTGGAATCATCTGCCAATAGAACTGAGATTCTTGACTTCTGAGCCTCTGTTTCGAAAGAAACGTAAGACCTGGCTCTTCTCCTTGATCTAGCCCACTCTTTATCCCCCTGAACTTCTCTGAACCTCACTAGATGTTGTCTTCAGCGCCGGGACACCTCCGTCGGAGGTAGCTACGCGCTTTACAAACTTCTAAATAAATAAAATATTATCCTTGGTATTAACAGCAACAAGATAACCATCATGTTGTTTTTCTATATCGTAATCCTCAACCATCAGGTTGGAAGCCATATTGTTAGGTTTTTGTGTGTAGGTTGTGGTTGAGAGTGAGTTGGTGAGCTCTGTTTGTTTTTGTAGACTAGCGTTGTAGTGTAGTAGACATGGTGATTGCATGTCCAATCAGAGTTAGAAATGTCATTAGTTTGAAACATTAATGGGTGGTACCAACATACAGAAAGGTATAATTGAGGTAACTCTTAGTTAGTTAGTTAGACTGAATACGGAGATGCTGAAGTCCATACCCGGATACTGTCGGAGTGTCGGAGTGACGAGTGACGCTGAAGAAGAATCGAATATCTGAGCCAATTATCATAAGCAAATTAATTTAGAAGAAGATCACGGAAGAATCTCGAGGAGGAAAAGAGTGTCAGAGAGGGGTGCTACGCAAGCGTTGGTGATTGAGAGGTCGCATGTCCTGTCCTGATTCCGGTTCTAATTCCTGTCCTGAATACTTTGTTCCCCAGACCTTTCCTGGGGGACCCCTTCCAATTCCTATGCCTGGGAGTTGGTTTTCACTCCATTCTTGGTAATTATAAAAATATCTGTGTATGCGCTTGAGTGTTTTTCTCTCTATCCTCTCCTTTCCATGCAGTGTCATTGCAAAGTATAAATGAATGCATTTTGATTTGATTATTTGATTCTTCCTTCCTGTGAGAAACGAAGTTGGTTCTGTACTGTGTAAGTGGTTCACATGAATTAATCTGAGATAAAATTTTAAATACATCCCGACTCTGTGATCATTTTTAATGTGTAAGTATATTGAAATCTTATGTCATTTCACCGTCAACTAGTTCCAAATAATGTTCCATTGACCTGAGGAAAGAACTTTTTGATCAATGAAAGATTAGTTAGGGACTAGAGATAACTAATCTAGAGAATTACAAAACATGACCCCAGCAGTTATTGCCAGTGTGAATGAATTTATGGGCCCAGGTGAGTATGTGGTGTTAGATTATCTGTTGCTAGTAACCCGCTGGATCATTGTGTTGTCGTGTCTGGTAGGTGGGCATGTTGTTTGGCATGTTGTATGTGAGTTTCTAACATGTGCATTCCCAGAGTTCTGAGTTGCATGATTGTGGAGTTGGGGTGTGTGGTTATGTTCATTTGGTACTTATTAACGAGCAGAGCATTTCCAAAGGTGCCATCCTGAGAACGCTGGTTGATGATGGACTGTCGGAAGATGTAGGAATCATGCACACTGCCTGGGTAGTTTGCGACGACATTGGTGAAGACTCCCCGGTGGTCCCCTATTGCCTGCACATTGATGGAATGCGTGTGCTTCCTTTATGCGGTAATTCTGTGCAGTGTCGGCAGGGGTCACAAGTAGGACATGTGTGCAGTCGATTGCCCCCAACACGTGTGGGAACCCAGCTATGCAGTCGAAGCCTTGGTTGGTCTCCAGCTGTTCCTGCGCAGTGTGGGGAAGTGAAGGTACTGGGGTACCAAGCTGATGATGGCATCCAAGACAGTTGTGTGGAACTTTTATAGGGCTGGCTGTGAGACTCCTCTGACTCTGGTAGTTGTTGGTTAGAAGGTACCAGAGGCCAACAGATGAAGCACAGCCAGCAGCTTTGTCTGCAGAGGGATGTTGTTTGTCCGCTGTGTTAGTACCGCCAGCCTGTGGGCTATGATGTTCAGGATGCGGAGGATGGTTGTCTTTTTGAGCCTGTAGTGGGCAATGATATTCTCTGTTGCTAGGTCTGTGAGGCTGGTGCATTTTCTGAAGGTCCGCTGTCTTTGTCTGTGCTGCCTCTGTGGTAGTCCGGGGGAGGTCCGAGGGGGGTGGTGGGCCTGGGGGTGGTGGCGGTGGGTGTTGTGACCCTCTTGGGGCTCCGAGCTGCATGATCAGTAGCTCCATGGCATCCGTTGTTCTTCAGGTGTGGCTCTGAGCTGTCGTCTGACTTTACACCAGGTCAGAGAAGGTGTTAAATTTCTGCTGCTAACGCGCCTTATCGCCTGTTTTTGGATCTTATCGCCGATCTAGCTGGTCGTTGAGAATGTTGTGGAGTGGTGTTGTCGCGACTTTTTGCACAGGAATGCCTACTCTGCATCTCATTAGCGATAGTTGCCAGTGTCATCTGTGGCAATGTTTTTTTTGCGGCTGCTATCACTGGTAAACTGGTGACATTGGATGTTAGCACCAGCTTGTGAATGGGGCAGTATATTTATTGCCACTTTGGCTGCGAAATAGTGCCAATAACGCAGCGATAAATCCTTGAGAATATGCCTCTCTGTTTTTCCCCCTTCTCATGTTCAGCAGGAAGGCAGGGGGCATGGTCCCAGTCGACAAGGGATGGGAAGATATGATCTGCGCCCTGAAACCGTTGTCTCCCAGAGGTTGAAAGATTTTGTTTTGGGATACAGTGAAGCATTTATGGCAAATCATCATACTGTTTCGGATCATGTGTTTTTGTTATTTTAGCTTTTGTTGGCTAAATCACCTGTGGGAGTTTTGAGCGTAGTATTTGATGTTTGTTACTTCAGTGGAAGATTGAGCATCACCGTTTGGTTTTATTTTGTTCATATGGTTTTGGTAAATTTGAGTAAGGAGGAATGTTATGCTGGGGATGTGGAATATCCCACATAGTCCAGCGACAGAGGGGTGTTTATTAGGCAAACCTATCACACACAAGCTGAATGGTTTAAGCTCGTGACATGCGGGGCAAGGAAATAAAAAGACCCGGGTCCCAACCTCGTGGTTCGGAGCAATACCACAGATTGAATGTGAGTGTGTTTTATTTCAGCATGCTGCGCCTTTAAACTGGGCCATAACACACAAACTCAACAAGCCCTGCTCCTTCTGACTCAGCCCCGGGTAATTACTATGAAGATTACAGAACTGAGGAACAATCTAGTTTACCAATGTCTGTGAAGAAAAAGTGCAGCCAAGGGGGGTGGCCCAGCCCGTGCTTTTCTGGGCAAAGACTGACCCACCCTTGGCGTGGCTTTGCTCGGGCGCATCCTGTGCTGTGGGATTGCTGCACGCCTTATGAGCCGCAAATCAGTCACAGATGGTTGTGAGCAGTGGGATATGGGACACTGAGGGCCTCATTTATGAGGGCTTGCGTCAGTTTTGCGCTTCCGATGCGTCACTTTTTGTGACGCATCGGTGGTGTAAAACATTCCTCCTGTTGCGCACTATTTACAAAGTGACGCATCTAAGCAGATGCGTCACTTTGTAAACCCCTGCGCTACATTATACCTGCGTCAGGTATAATGTATGAAGGGAGGGCGTTCCCCCGCAAAAAGCCCCGTAGAAGTTACGCAGTGAAATCTATGAGATTTCACTGCGTCACTTCTAGGACGCCGTTGCGTCAAAATCTTGTGCCTGCCTCACATCAGGCGTAAGACTGACGCAGGCCCTTTTACATGGGGCTTGTCCCATGTGAAAGAACACATTGCATGCTCACCAGCCCACATGGGTTTTAATCGTACTTTTATTAACTGCCACAATGATGAACTCACACGAGGTAAATGGTGTATGCACTACAAGACCCAGAAGGCCATTTCATCTGACCACGCACTTGAAGGCAGGCTTTAATATCACGAGTGCATACTGCATCATCATTGCCAAGCAGGAGCCATTGAAGAAGGGATAGACTCCCAAAACCCGTCTGGCTGTACACAAACAGATGGTGACTGTTCTCTCTGCGTCTCCTGTTGCAGCTGCTCCTTAAAGAAATGGATCCAAATTTTACCATTCTTGTGGCTTCTTCCACTGAGGGCTAAACTCTTTGTTTGAATATTTTGCGGCTGAGCCCAGTCGTGGAAGCAAAGCCTGCCGCTTGCTGCGGACCCGTGATTGCGCCCAACAGTGCGATCAGTACACAGGGGAGTGGTGTCCAGAAGCAGCTGACCACAGACAAGAGGACACCCAGAGCCACATGCTCACCAGCCCACATGGGTTTTAATCGTACTTTTATTAACTGCCACAATGATGAACTCACACGAGGTAAATGGTGTATGCACTACAAGACCCTGAAGGCCATTTCATCTGACCACGCCCTTGAAGGCAGGCTTTAATATCACGAGTGCATACTGCATCATCATTGCCAAGCAGGAGCCATTGAAGAAGGGATAGACTCCCGAAACCGGTCTGGCTGTACACAAACAGATGCTGACTGTTCTCTCTGTGTCTCCTGTTGCAGCTTCTCCTTATATATATATATCATAAGACTGTATTATATTTTCATATCAGCATTCCATTTTTTGTTATTTTTAGTTAATTTTTGGGTTTTTCTCAGTTTTCTCCTCGCTCAAAATCAATCACATGTACACATATAGCACTGGTACTTTAAAAGAATTTTTTTATTTCGAGTATGTACGATGTAAATAGTATTAATATTTATGATGTATATAAATTCAAGCACTTTGAATTTTTTATAAATATTCATTACATGAGCTGGGGGGGTTTCATGGTTTAGTTCCAACACACTTAGATTTTATATTACATGATTGTTTCAACTATAGGTGGAATTAATATTCACAAATCTGATGGTTGTTTAAAAATTATCTGTTACTGGTTATTATATACCCTATGGGTATGTGCATTCACGCAGCAAGGATATAGCACCAGTCACTTTATTAGCCGTGAGGCACTTCTGCATTCATGCAGTTATGATAGACGGTTATACACAGCCATGGGATATGTGCAATAATTACTAATGGAAGTAACTAAGGTTTTTACATGCAATAAATTGATTAACAAGTATAAACAGAATTAATTTGTTATACGGTATTGTTTCAGGCAAAATGTACTTTTTTCACTAAATCGAAAAGTCCACACCAGCCTGTTTTATATTCCATTACGATATATGTACCCTTTCTATGCCTATGTTTTAACAAACTATGTGATGCATTTTAGGAGGTGTGGCCCATAGGAGGGGTCAGGGAAAACAAGCATTCAAAAATAACAGGCTGACTCATTCAATGGTGTGTGATCAAGAGTACCAGTTACTCGAAACGCGTCGCCAGGAAGGTTTTAAATAAAAGCAACATCTTGCCTGAAGCCGTGAGGTCTGTCTCCTTCTTTCGCCGCGCCGCTGGTGTGGAAGTCAGAGGATTTTCATTGAATTAAATCACGGATGTTGGTTGTCTCCGTCGACAGAACCCCCTTCGTAACGAGTGGCCTCGCCTTTACAGCCAGAACCTGCAGCATTCCGAGGAGGAGTATTGTGGCGTGGCCCCCTGCAACTGACGAAGTGATTACAAATCCAGTACCGGTGTGCGCGATCAGCAGGTCGGCTGACCAGCGGAGAACGAAACGCCGAGGCTCAGCGTCTTCACATACAGATATTAGCAGGTGAGAAGGCAGCGGCTACACTTTCAGGCAAAAGCACACGCAGCGGCTTGGTGCCGATTATAACATTCCAAATCCTTCTTGAAACACTGTGACTCACTGTTTCAATCATGTCAAAGAGTCTCGACGAAGAGAGGGAGGCAGCAGCAGAAATGCTTTATGGGAATTTACCCCGAGGCGGGTCCAACAAACAAACGCCTCCAACTGCCGCCAGTCCAGCTAACCAGGACGTTAAACAATTATTAAAAACATTGGAAAAGAAATCCAAATTCGAGGTCACGAAATGGTGGGAACAAAAGTCCCTGAATAAATATACAGAAGCGGGGAGGGTACCCAGGGGCTTACGAATATTACTAGCCCCCAGCTTTGTGGACCCGAATCCTGCCATGCTCAGGGAATGGGGGGAAAGCAACCTCAATGCCTCCATGAACCTGATTAAAATCTTAATAAAGTATGCAATACGGGACAGAGAAACCCTGCTGGCAGAAATAAAAAAAAGCAATGAAGAACTTGACAAACAAGTGGATGTGGACATTAAAGCATATATTGACAAAAGTCGTAAAGAAATTGGTGACAGACTAAAAAAGCATGAAGAAAAAATAAAGTTGTGCAAAATAAACAAATTTGCTCGAGATCTCAACGATTACGAGGCAGGTCGCATTTATACTTTTGCAAGGAAATTTGACCAAGCAAGAAAACTAAAACAGGCAAACAGCCAAGCTAGAGCAGTGCAACTTTCAGCTACCAGCAACGAACCAGGACCTTCGGTTCTTCCGGATCTGGACTCCATTTCTTTATCAAGCTCAGGCAGCTCACTGGGGTCATCGACCGGTGTATCTGAAGACAGTGAAACGCACACGGTCCTAAACCTAATTGAGGAAATCGATTTTTTAGTCGAAGAGCGCCTCAAGACGCTGCGACCGAGAACGCGCAACAATGGTGCCCTAAGCGGCGCAATGCAAGGCGCAAGTCAAGGAGGAAACGCGCCAAGACCGCCGCAAAACAAAAACAAGCCGTGGTACAAGAAGAAGAACAAAAAGCAATAACCATGCCATTACCATCACAAATTTGTCAAATTTGACTTTAACAATGGCTGAGCAACAAATACTATCCTTGGGACTTAACTATTGCCCATAAAGCTCATTCAATTACACAAACTCAAGAGCAGATGTGTTTATTTTCATCAGGAAACTTAAATTAAAGAAGTTTTTCACCATCAAATCCAACCCCAAAGAGACCAACAGTAAGGATAAAGATGAAGCGATAAATGAGGTTCCTCTGGCAGCTGCCAGGGATGCGAGAACCTTGCTAACTTTATGTGGCTTAGAAACTGGATCCTCTATTTCCAGTAATAATCAATCCACAGATCTATCGGATACCCAGAACCAACTTCGGGCCATAAATGTTGCACAAAAGGGAGCTGGAGAAAGTCCCTTTAAAGCCAAGAGCAAGTTTGTCCCCGTCATGCCGAAGGACGCGGTCGACATATTCCATGAGTGTGTGGTGGAGGATCTTAAGACACTCAACAGGCGTACACACAGACAGAAAAATATCACCAGAAAAAATAATAAAAACAACTTTCTGCGTGCCCAATATGACCAATTGATGAACAAACTAAGCAGGAATCCGGACATAATAATAAACTCCTCTGACAAAGGAGGGAACATTGTCTTGTGGCAAAAACAAGAATATGTGACAGAAGCAATGAGACAATTGGCCGACAGCAACTGCTATGAAAGAAGCAGTGGTTTGGAATACAAACGGGCCAGAGACAACATAAAACGTATGCTGATGTCATACAAACGCAACAATCTGATCTCATCTGAGGAATACGCTTTTTTACATGTGGAGAATCCAGTGATGCCACACCTTTATTTAATTCCAAAGGTGCACAAAATGAGGCAACCAACTCCCGGCAGACCCATCATCTCTGCGATAAACAGTCTGGGTGAGAACATTTAACGCTACATTGACTTTTTCCTGCAATGTCATGTTCAGGGCCTTGCCAGTTATATTAAGGACACTGGGGACTTTCTGTCCAAATTGGGCACCCTACAATGGCAACCCAATTGGTGTATGATCACATTAGATGTTGAATCATTGTATACCTGTATAGAACACACAAAGAGTATTGAAGCCATCAAACACTATTTGGGCAACAAATCTTGCGAGTACTATGGTCATAATTCAATACTATGTGAATTGGTGATGTGGTGCCTCAACAATAATTTTTTCATGTATGGTAAGGATGTTTGGAAACAAATCAGAGGTGTTGCGATGGGATCCTGCTTCTCCGCCAGCTACGCGTGTTTACACGTTGGCTGGTGGGAGGAGCGGGATCTCATCGTCACACCGGGTTTCAACAATGTTAAACACTGGATGCGATTCATAGATGATATTTTTTGCATATGGGAGGATGATATTTCGAGCGCACATCAGTTTGTCCAAACCCTCAATAACAACAGCAGCAATTTATTTTTCACGTCCAGTGTTAACAAACAATCTGCCCAATTTCTCGATGTCCAGATTGATATTGAAGGAACCAATATCATAACATCACTATACCGCAAATCCACTGCTGGCAATAGTATATTACATGCCAGCAGTGGACATCCCCGTCACGTAATTGAAAGTATACCTTTGGGGTAACTTTTGCGGTTAAAAAGAATCTGCAGCAATACTGAAAAATTTGATCAGGGAGCCAGTTTGATGATGAATCGTTTGAGAGCCAGAGGGTACAGTGAGTCAACGCTGTCTAAGGCGCTGCTCAAAACCAAAGAAAGATCACGGGAATCATTATTGGTGCCCAGGCCTGCTGAGGTTGACAGTCAGGACCAGCCCCCTAGACTAATCATCACCTATAGTCAGCAACACAAACAGATAAAAACCATCATCAACAAGCACTGGTCAATTCTTAAAACTGACGGTGTATTATGCTCAAGAGTCCCTGACAAACCCATCATCACTTTCAAAAGAGCTTATAGCATGCACAGCAGACTAGTGAAGCCAAGTCCAGAACTAGTCACTGGCAGTGACTGGTTAAACAGAAAAGGCTTCCACAAATGTAGTTCTTGCCGTGCGTGCAAGTTTGGACAAAATATGACCCACTATGTCAATCCTTTCTCCGGCGCCAAGATCGCAATCAGAGGCAATTTCAATTGCCGTACGGAGTTTGCTGCGTATGTTCTGGCATGCACTGTGGCTTGTGCTATGTGGGAAGCACGAGGTCGCAAGTGCACGTCAGAATATTGCAGCATCTCCGGGCAATTGTAAACCATGACCCAGCCTACCCCGTGGCACGACATTTTAATTAAGTACATGACAGGGATCTGTTGTGTTTGAGTTACTATGTCATAGATGCAGTGCCACTACAAAGACGGGGTGGCGATAGGGACAAAATGTTGAGGAAGTTGGAAACCCAATACATCATAGCCTTGGACAGTAAACAGCCCTATGGGCTTAACGCTACAGAAGATCTTCTCAACTTTCAGTAAACTCCGGCATTTTCCCCCCTTTTTAGTCCATTTGGGGCCCTTTATGGTTATTTCTACATCTGTGGTTAGGAGTCCGGGTTGTATCCCACTCGGCGAATTATAATAATACTTACCGTGATTAACTCATCCGGCCAGACACAAATACATTTTAAGTGTGTAATATGAATTTAACACACTGGACTTAGTAATTTAGGTGTAAAAGTAATTTTTATCTCTCTCCTTGTATACTTTGTACATAGACTGTATTATATTTTCATATCAGCATTCCATTTTTTGTTATTTTTGGTTAATTTTTGAGTTTTTCTCACAGTTTTCTCCTCGCTCACAATCAAGCACATGTACACATATAGCACTGGTACTTTAAAAGAAATGGTTTTTTTTGAGTATGTACAGTGTATATAGTATTAATATTTATGATGTACATAAATTCAAGCACTTTGAATGTTTAATAAATATTCATTACATGAGCTGGGGGTTTCATGGTTTAGTTCCAAAACACTTAGATTTTATATTACATGATTGTTTCAACTATAGGTGGAATTAATATTCACGAATCTGATGGTTGTTTAAATATTATCTGTTACTGGTTATTTTATACCCGATGGGTATGTGCATTCACGCAGCAAGGATATAGCACCAGTCACTTTATTAGCCGTGAGGCGCTTCTTCATTCATGCAGTTATAATAGACGGTTATACACAGCCATGGGATATGTGCAATAATTACTAATGGAAGTAACTACGGTTTTTACATGCGATATTTTAGCATTATAAAATCATGAAAAATTGATTGACAAGTATAAACAGAATTAATTTGTTATACGGTATTGTTTCAGGCAAAATATACTTTTTTCACTAAATCGAAAAGTCCACACCAGTCTGTTTTATATTCCATTACGATATATGTACCCTTTCTATGCCTATGTTTTAAAAAACCATGTAATGCACTTTAGGAGGTGTGGCCTATAGGAGGGGTCAGGGAAAACAAGCATTCAAAAATAACAGGCTGACTCATTCAATGGTGTGTGATCAAGAGTACCAGTTACTCGAAACGCGTCGCCAGGAAGGTTTTAAATAAAAGCAACATCTTGCCTGAAGCCGTGAGGTCTGTCTCCTTCTTTTGCCGCGCCACTGGTGTGGAAGTCAGAGGATTTTCATTGAATTAAATCACGGATTTTGGTTGTCTCCGTCGACAGAACCCCCTTCGTAACGAGTGGCCTCGCCTTTACAGCCAGAACCTGCAGCATTCCGAGGAGGAGTATCGTGGCATGGCCACCTGCAACTGACGAAGTGATTACAAATCCAGCACCGGTGTGCGCGATCAGCAGGTCGGCTGACCAGCGGAGAAAAAAAGCCGAGGCTCAGCGTCTTCACATACAGTTATTAGCAGGTGAGAAGGCAGCGGCTACAATTCAGGCAAAAGCACACGCAGCGGCTTGGTGCCGATTATAACATTCCAAATCCTTCTTGAAACACCGTGACTCACTGTTTCAATCATGTCAAAGAGTCTCGACGAAGAGAGGGAGGCAGCAGAAGAAATGCTTTACGGGAATTTACCCCGAGGCGGGTCCAACAAACAAACGCCTCCAACTGCCGCCAGTCCAGCTAACCAGGACGTTAAACAATTATTAAAAACACTGGAAAAGAAATCCAAATCCGAGGTCACGAAATGGTGGGAACATAAGTCCCTGAATAAATATGCAGAAGCGGGGAGGGTACCCAGGGGCTTACGAATATTACTAGCCCCCAGCTTTGTGGACCCGAATCCTGCCATGCTCAGGGAATGGGGGGAAAGCAACCTCAATGCCTCCATGAACCTGATTAAAATCTTAATAAAGTATGCAATACTGGACAGAGAAACCCTGCTGGCAGAAATAAAAAAAAGCAATAAAGAACTTGACAAACAAGTGGATGTGGACATTAAAGCATATATTGACAAAAGTTGTAAAGAAATTGGTGACAGACTAAAAAAGCATGAAGAAAAAATAAAGTTGCGCAAAATAAACAAATTTGCTCAAGATCACAACGATTACGAGACAGGTCGCATTTATACTTTTGCAAGGAAATGTGATCAACAAGAAAACTAAAACAGGCAAACAGCCAAGCTAGAGCAATGCAACTTTCAGCTACCAGCAACGAACCAGGACCTTCGGTTCTTCCGGATCTGGACTCCATTTCTTTATCAAGCTCAGGCAGCTCACTGGGGTCATCGACCGGTGTATCTGAAGACAGTGAAACGCACACGGTCCTAAACCTAATTGAGGAAATCGATTTTTTAGTCGAAGAGCGCCTCAAGACGCTGCGACCGAGAACGCGCAACAATGGTGCCCGAAGCGGCGCAATGCAAGGCGCAAGGCAAGGAGGAAACACGCCAAGACCGCCGCAAAACAAAAACAAGCCGTGGTACAACAAGAAGAACTAAAAGCAATAACCATGGCCATTACCATCACAAATTTGTCAAATTTGACTTTAACAATGGCGGAGCAACAAATACTATCCTTGGGACTTAACTATTGCCCATAAAGCTCATTCAATTACACAAACACAAGAGCAGATGTGTTTCTTTTCATCAGGAAACTTAAATTAAAGAAGTTTTTCACCATCAAATCCAACCCCAAAGAGACCAACAGTAAGGATAAAGATGAAGCGATTAATGAGGTTCCTCTGGCAGCTTCCAGGGATGCGAGAATCTTGCTAACTTTATGTGACTTCGAAACTGGATCCTCTATTTCCAGTAATAATCAATCCACAGATCTATCGGATACCCAGAACCAACTTCGGGCCATAAATGTTGCACAAAAGGGAGCTGGAGAAAGTCCCTTTAAAGCCAAGAGCAAGTTTGTCCCTGTCATGCCGAAGGACGCGGTCGACATATTCCATGAGTGTGTGGTGGAGGATCTTAAGACACTCAACAGGCGTACACACAGACAGAAAAATATCACCAGAAAAAATAATAAAAACAACTTTCTGCGTGCCCAATATGACCAATTGATGAACAAACTAAGCAGGAATCCGGACATAATAATAAACTCCTCTGACAAAGGAGGGAACATCGTCTTGTGGCAAAAACAAGAATATGTGACAGAAGCAATGAGACAATTGGCCGACAGCAACTGCTATGAAAGAAGCAGTGGTTTGGAATTCAAACGGGCCAGAGACAACATAAAACGTATGCTGATGTCATACAAACGCAACAATCTGATCTCATCTGAGGAATACGCTTTTTTACATGTGGAGAATCCAGTGATGCTGCACCTTTATTTAATTCCAAAGGTGCACAAAATGAGGCAACCAACTCCCGGCAGACCCATCATCTCTGCAATAAACAGTCTGAGTGAGAACATTTAACGCTACATTGACTTTTTCCTGCAATGTCATGTTCAGGGCCTTGCCAGTTATATTAACGACACTGGGGACTTTCTGTCCAAATTGGGCACCCTACAATGGCAACCCAATTGGTGTATGATCACATTAGATGTTGAATCATTGTATACCTGTATAGAACACACAAAGGGTATTGAAGCCATCAAACACTATTTGGGCAACAAATCTTGCGAGTACTATGGTCATAATTCAATACTATGTGAATTGGTGATGTGGTGCCTCAACAATAATTTTTTCATGTATGGTAAGGATGTTTGGAAACAAATCAGAGGTGTTGCGATGGGATCCTGCTTCTCCGCCAGCTACGCGTGTTTACACATTGGCTAGTGGGAGGAGCGGGATCTCATCGTCACACCGGGTTTCAACAATGTTAAACACTGGATGCGATTCATTGATGATATTTTCTGCATATGGGAGGGCGATATTTCGAGCGCACATCAGTTTGTCCAAATTCTCAATAACAACAGCAGCAATTTATTTTTCACGTCCAGTGTTAACAAACAATCTGCCCAATTTCTGGATGTCCAGATTGATATTGAAGGAACCAATATCATAACATCACTATACCGCAAACCCACTGCTGGCAATAGTATATTACATGCCAGCAGTGGACATCCCCGTCACGTAATTGAAAGTATACCTTTGGGGGAACTTTTGCGGTTAAAAAGAATCTGCAGCAATACTGAAAAATTTGATCAGGGAGCCAGTTTGATGATGAATCGTTTGAGAGCCAGAGGGTACAGTGAGTCAACGCTGTCTAAGGCGCTGCTCAAAACCAAAGAAAGATCACGGGAATCATTATTGGTGCCCAGGCCTGCTGAGGTTGACAGTCAGGACCAGCCCCCTAGACTAATCATCACCTATAGTCAGCAACACAAACAGATAAAAACCATCATCAACAAGCACTGGTCAATTATTAAAACTGACGGTGTATTATGCTCAAGAGTCCCTGACAAACCCATCATCACTTTCAAAAGAGCTTATAGCATGCACAGCAGACTAGTGAAGCCAAGTCCAGAACTAGTCACTGGCAGTGACTGGTTAAACAGAAAAGGCTTCCACAAATGTAGTTCTTGCCGTGCGTGCAAGTTTGGACAAAATATGACCCACTATGTCAATCCTTTCTCCGGCGCCAAGATCGCAATCAGAGGCAATTTCAATAGCCGTACGGAGTTTGCTGTGTGTGTTCTGGCATGCACTTGTGGCTTGTGCTATGTGGGAAGCACGAGGTCGCAAGTGCACGTCAGAATATTGCAGCATCTCCGGGCAATTGTAAACCATGACCCAGCCTACCCCGTGGCACGACATTTTAATTCAGTACATGACAGGGATCTGTTGTGTTTGAGTTACTATGTCATAGATGCAGTGCCACTACAAAGACGGGATGGCGATAGGGACAAAATGTTGAGGAAGTTGGAAACCCTATACATCATAGCCTTGGACAGTAAACAGCCCTATGGGCTTAACGCTACAGAAGATCTTCACAACTTTCATTAAACTCCGGCATTTTCCCCCCTTTTTTGTCCATTTGGGGCCCTTTATGGTTATTTCTACATCTGTGGTTAGGAGTCCGGGTTGTATCCCACTCGGCGAATTATAATAATACTTACCGTGATTAACTCATCCGGCCAGACACAAATACATTTTAAGTGTGTAATATGAATTTAACACACTGGACTTAGTAGGTTAGGTGTCAAAGTAATTTTTATCTCTCTCCTTGTATACTTTGTACATAGACTGTATTATATTTTCATATCAGCATTCCATTTTTTGTTATTTTTGGTTAATTTTTGAGTTTTCTCCTTGCTCACAATCAAGCACATGTACACATATAGCACTGGTACTTAAAAGAAATGTTTTTTTTCAAGTATGTACAGTGTATATAGTATTAATATTTATGATGTATATAAATTCAAGCACTTTGAATTTTTAATAAATATTCATTACATGAGCTTGGGGTTTCATGGTTTAGTTCCAACACACTTAGATTTTATATTACATGATTGTTTCAACTATAGGTGGAATTAATATTCACGAATCTGATGGTTGTTTAAATATTATCCGTTACTGGTTATTTTATACCCGATGGGTATATGCATTCACGCAGCAAGGATATAGCACCAGTCACTTTATTAGCCGTGAGGCGCTTCTGCATTCATGCAGTTATGATAAACGGTTATACACAGCCATGGGATATGTGCAATAATTACTAATGGAAGTAACTAAGGTTTTTATATGCAATATTTTAGCATTATAAAATCATGAAAAATTGATTGACAAGTATAAACAGAATGAATTTGTTATACGGTATTGTTTCAGGCAAAATGTACTTTTTTCACTAAATGGAAAAGTCCACACCAGTCTGTTTTATATTCCATTACGATATACGTACCCTTTCTATGCCTATGTTTTAACAAACCATGTGATGCACTTTAGGAGGTGTGGCCCATAGGAGTGGTCAGGGAAAACAAGCATTCAAAAATAACAGGCTGACTCATTCAATGATGTGTGATCAAGAGTACTAGTTACTCGAAACGCGTCGCCTGGAAAGTTTTTAAAAAAAGCAACATCTTGCCTGAAGCCGTGGGGTCTGTCTCCTTCTTTCGCCGCGCCACTGTTGTGGAAGTCAGAGGATTTTCATTGATATATATATATATATATATATATATATATATATATATATATATATATATATATATATATATATATATATACACAAAGATGATTACAACTACACTGCGCCCTCAAAACACTGGTGCAGGCAAAGCGGGTGGAATGCAACCACAAATTAGTTCAAGCATCAAAAAGGAAATGCCGCACTCCAGAGATCAGTTTTGCAAATGTTTTAATTCACGATAACTACCACCAATGCATTTCACCACAAGGGCTTGTTCACGGTGAACTGTTTCACTGCTGGTGGGGTGATGAGGTCCCCTTGTGTCCTGAGGACCTCAGGACATAAGTGAACTTCATCCTCCGAGCAGCAGTGTGCCAGATGCTGTGTTTTCAGAGTGGTGTAAAAAGGGGCCTGGCCTCAGGACACCTCTCTGCAACGCAGCTTTTTGGCACTTAGCGGAGGTACCTGGTGTGTAGTTGGCCCCAGGGACCCTCAGGATTCAAGGGGAATTAATCCCCCAACTTACAATGCGCCAGGGGGCGCGTTTGTAAAGTGGTGCAGGGAGGGAGCGGGCCTGATATAACAAGTTAGCTATCCTGCTGTGTGGGACTTACTGGAGATAATAAAAGGGGTAGTTGGCCCCCTAAGGTTGACATTGGGGGATAACTACCCCTCCTGTTACCTCCAGTAAATCCTACACCCAGTGGGCTTCCTAAAAGGTGCTTGGAGGCCACGCTCATCTTTCTCCACCACTCTGCAAACGCAACTACTATGTTATTGGTAGAAATTAGCATTTAAAAAACCTTTGAAATTCACTGAAAAGACCCTAGGTTTCAGGGACGTTATAGTTAGAAATTAGCATTTAAAAAACCTTTGAAATTCACTGAAAAAATCATGGGCTTCAGGGACGTTATAGTTAGAAATTAGCATTTAGAAAACCATAGAAATTCACTCAAAAAACCATAGGTTTCAGGGACGTTATAGTTAGTTAGTCATTTCACTTGTACAAAACTAGAGAAATTCAGCTGTCATATTTAGTTCAGCTAACTATAACTTGCGCCCCCGCAATGTACCTGCTAATGACGTCACATATTACATCATTCATGACATGGTCAGTGACATCACTTATGACATCACTGATGACATCTCAAATGACATCACTGATGACATCATCCACGTGATAATCTGATACACCTCCTCACACCCTAATATAACCTTTGATACACCCACTCAAACTACAGATTACAATTTATGAAACCATAGACACACCAGTACCATCCACTTATTCACCCATACAGTCACTCATACATACATTCACTCATTAATACAGAACTATCATATGTACACATACACCTATACAGACACTGACACACCACCACTCATCCATAGTTACTCACACACCTAGTCAGTCATGCAAGCAATCAATCACACTCCCATTTATCACCTATACTGGTATAAACACACCACCTCACTTATTCATTCAGATACTAACACAAACTTACTGTTGTATACAATCACTGATACAAGCACACACTCATCCAGACAGCCACTCTCACAATCACTCACTCTCACACATTGTCATTTATAAGTAGTTACTCACACATGTACCACTGACATATCCATTCACTCACCAACATACCTATACACACACTCACCCACCCACACAGCCCTTCTCAGATGCACTCTTGAACACATATACCCAGTGAATCACCCACTCACACATCTATGCACAGTGTCAAACACCCCCACCAACCCGCACAGATACTGAGGCACCCATACAGATACTCAGACAACCAATCACTAACCCATATAGACACTCTTTTAGCTTCTCACCAACCCATGCAGCCGCTTATACACCAACTGACAGACTAATACAGACATTTACACAGTATACTCACTAACCCATGCATTCAGTAAGACACATTTAATCACTCACTTATACAGTCAGTCACGCACCTACTAAATCATCTATTCAGACACTCATACACCCGCTTATACTTCAGTACACCATGGCATATATATGTATATATATATATATATATATATATATATATATATATATATATATATATTACCTACTGGCAGTCGCCAGTAGGTAGTTATAGTTAGGATTTTTTTCAATGCAAAATCTCAAAATTCTATTGTGAATAACTTTGGCGCCGGTTGACGAATCTGCCTGAAAATTTCCTCAAATTTGCCTCGCGAAGCTCCGGTCCTTCCTTGAAAGTTTGGGAGGGATTCGTCAAGCGGGGGCTGAGATAAAAGGGGTCCCAAAACGTGTTTTCCCCATGTTAATTTCCATAGGGCGGTCGACCTCACTTTTAGCCCGAACGGCTGAATGGATTTTCACCAAACTTGGCAAAATTGTAGGAACTGGTAGCACGATGTGCCTTTGCTATGTCTCAAGAAATGTGCTCCAGTGGTTTTTGAGTAATTTAGGTTCAAAAAAATATATATATCTATGGCCACGCCCTGGTTTGCACACCGGGGCGCGCTCCGGGCGCGCCACGCGAGGTGCGCATGGAAAGCTGATTGGCTTTCAGGTGTCTGTAAACATTCGAAACAGTCCGGAGCGGCTGCCATCTTGTGTCTCGGTAGGATCGAGACACAAGAGGTGGCAAAAACAAAGGGGGAAATGACCATAAGGGGGCAGAGTAGACCCCCCTGACGCCCTAGGTTTGATGTGGGGGCTATAAAAGGGCCCCGAGGGGCAAAAAAACGTTTTTTTTTTTTTTTGATTTGCGCGGGGGGAGCGCCCGGTACGGGCACCGCGGAGCGTACCGGGGAGCGTTCCATGGGGAAAAAAGAATGATAGAGTTTCAAAAAAATTTAGCCTTTTTTTATAATTTGGAGGTAGTTCTAAAAAGAACAGTTTTTTTTCTTCTTTTTGTTGTTTTATATTTTTTTATGTTTTTTGAACATTTTGTACTTTTTTTGGCTTTTATGAACTATTTTGTATTTCTTTTGTTATTTTTATGGGGAGAAACAAAAAACAGGGAATTGAAAATGGCTCAACTGGAGTAAAAAGAAATAAGGAAAAAATTAGGGTTTTTTGGGGCAATTGTGGTTGTCACCAGCAAGGAGGATGAGCTTTAGGCTCTGCTCACCATAGGAGATGGTCTTACCACAAAAAATACAGGTGACCCTAAATTCTCCAAACCGTGGTTGAATGCAAGGGATTGTCTCCCTTGTCTCTGGTGCCGATGGAGTGGGTTGTTTTCGTTTGGAGGTGCTGGGTGTAGATTGGGGAGGGTTGCTGGCCAGTTCTCTCATCTCTGCGGCAGCATAGTTGTTAGGATGCTTGCGCTGCATGTGCCTAATCATGGTATTGTTCCCAAATGAATATTTGTTATTTGGGTTACCCCTTGAAAGTTCCATGTCACAGATAATAATATAACTTGATTTAGCTTTAAACATCCGTTTTTATAATCTACTATGTTTACTAACACACGTCTTTCACCATTACAAGATGGCGCCCAAATACAGATAGTATAGTCCTCTTTCGATCTCCAAACTTTTATGTTTAAATTCACGCGATCCCGCACTGCAGCTTCTTGCTTGCAGAGTGACGGTGGACACTTCTGGCTATCCGGGAACTTTGAACACTAGAACAGGTAAATGCTCCCTGCCCACGCGTTTGGTCCTTTGAGACTCATTTAAACTTTGCAACTCTTAATATGGGTTGTAATTTTTTCTCCCATTTTATTCATTCAGATCGCTCATTTCTGGCGACCTTGCTACTAACGGTGATTCTCTTGACAAGTGTGCGAGGATCCACATATAAAGAGAGGAGCTTTAATTGCTCATTTCCCGCTCTCACAGGTAAATGCTCCCAATTTATGTACCGAGTCTGTGGACCCATTTACATTCCGTTTCTCTTTTTTTAGTCATGGGTTCTAAATTTCTGACCCATTTTATCCTTATAGATCGTCCAACTTTCACGACTTTTGAATTGTTCTGCGATCCCCTTTACAAAGTAGGCGAGGTTCGACCCAGCCAGACAAAAGCTCTGAGGGCCATCTTCGTTTGAGTGCATAGGTAATGATATAACCATGCTAATATCTAATTACCTTATTTAATGACACACGAGTGGGTATTAACAATCCCCCACTTTTCAACGTTACAGATTAACCTTCACCCCGGCGTTCCATACATCTCCCTCCATCACACGCAGTTAAGGTTATCGATTTAAGGTACCGATTCAACCATAGAAACATGACTAGATTAGAATGCTAGATGTTAATAACACTATGCCAGTTAATAATATCAACATGCAATAACATGGATGCCCTATGAGTTCGAGGCATTCGACTTTCCTTGTGTGTGGTCGCATCTTAGAAACGTGCTTTTGTCATGTTCTATTTTTGTTAAAGTGTTATTAATTTAGGTCATTCCTTGATTTTCTTTAGAATGAGATTAAATCATTGACTCAATATAAATTTCATGCTGCAAGGAGTAGACGCACTGTAAATAAGCTTCTATTGCTATTTTTGTACAGAATTTCTATGTCACTGTTTTGTCCACATTGTTAATATTGTCTAAATGTCAGTTCTGCGTTTAATATTTTAGCTTAAGTCATATATTATAATGTCTTTATTTTAGCTAGGTTAGATTTTTTCGTGTGTACATATGTGTATAGTGCAACAATGAACTTTGAATTCAGTTATTATGTCATAGTCATACTGTTTTGTTCTATTTTTATTAGGGATTTACAATATAAATTTCTACTGTCCTGATGATGGTCTTGAAGAGTTGCCCGTAAAGACCGAAATGTCGACTCTCAGCCTTATCCAAAGGAGAATTCTTTAAATCTTTATTTTGGATAGGCGGCTTACAGGCTTTACAGAGATTTTGATTTGTTTCCCGATATTTATCCTGTATTCCTGTTTTGCACATTCTTTATGCTTTGTATTTTTCCCTTTATGATCTAATTTTGATAAAATTCACTTATTTGCCTATACACACGTCTATTTGTTTTTGTCTTAATGTCAAGTATTGTTGTGTCTAGTTAGTTTTTAAGTATATGAATGTTTATTTAAGCTTTTGCAATTAATTTCATCCAGGATAATCAGGTTACCTGTATTCAATTCAGTTACACAATTGAATCAATCCAATTGGTATAACAAACTCCTTTGGAGGCAATTTTACCCATTCTACTACGTTTTTACCCAAGCCACCAAAGGTTTACTGGGTTGCTCACTCTATCTACCACAGATAAGGCAAGTCACCTTTGCCGCATTCACTTTCTTTTTTCCCTCAGGGATGGAAAAAAACTCCCATACAATGTGTGGCTTGGTATGGGGTATTGTGTTCTTCCAGCCACCTCCTCCTCGTCCCCTCCTCCTCCTCTTCTTCTTGACCACAAATGTGATGTTGTGGTGGTCCTCTTGGTGGTGGTGGTGGTAGTGGTGGTGCAGATGCTCCAGCTGATGCTGCTACGGTAGCCATTTCAAAGTACAAAATATACCTCAAAGATTTCAAAACAGGTCTTCCTCAGTCAAAGGACAAAGTCAGAATAAGGAAAAAAGGTGGGGTCTTTCATCATTTGGAAAAAAAAATGTCCTGAACCAATGAGACGTGTTATTTTCAGGTCACAAGACCAGGGATTTCATCATTATGAAACCAAAACTGTTCTGCACCAATTAAAAGTGTTATTTTCAGGTCACATGACCCGACGCGCTTACGCGATGGGCCCCCGGGCGCGCCCCGGGTCGCGCCGCGTAAGTGCATCGGATGTTTACGTTGCGCGATCGTATTCGCTCGAGTGCTTCCGGGTGCGCTTACGCCATGCGTATCACGTGGACGCGGCTACGCGATACGTCACGATGATGTTTTCGTACGCGGCAATAGCGCTAACGGGACGCTCTCCGGAGCGCGCCCTGAGGCGCTTCAAAAGACTACGCTTTCCGGGGCGCTCACCGGGGCGCGCCCCGGGAGCGCTCCAGGGCAAAAAAAAAGAAAAAAAATATATACATTTAAAAAATTGTTTTAAATACAAATATAATATAGGATTCATTCATTTTCAAAAATATAACATTTCATAGCTATTGACATTCGCTATTAACAACATTTTGAAATTCACTGAAAAAAAACATAGGTTTGGGGCCTTATATATAGTTAGGAATTAGCATTTAAAAAACCTATGAAATTCACTGAAAAAACCATAGGTTTCACACCAGTTATAATTAGGAATTAGCATTTAAAAAACCTATTAAATTCACTGAAAAAACCATAGGTTTCACACCAGTTATAGTTAGCTGGAAATTTTACTGACATAAAACCATTGAAATTCCCACGTTATAGTTAGTTGGACTCACTATAACTTGTGTGCCTGCAATGCACTGCTGATGACGTCACATATTACATCACTCATGACATGGTCAGTGACATCACTCATGACATCACTGATGACACCATCCTTGTGATAGACTGACAGACCTCCTTTCGGTGTAATATAACCCTTGAAACACATATTAAAAAATAGAAACTAACATTTTCAAAAAAATTGAGATACCCATACCAGTTACAACAACCAATTCAGTAATTCCACCATCTATATACACATCCTCTCATTCAGCAACAGTTCTATATAGTCACTCATACATATACTCACTCATCATATGTAGTGATACACATATATATCCTGTTACACACCGACAGTCATCCAAAAGTTACTCACACACAGTCACACATGCAAATAAACTATTGAACATCCATTTATTTGCATATACAGCTATACACACACTAGCACATTACTTCTAAGGAAACTTACACATACTTACTCTCTTAAACAATCACTTATAGAAACACATACTTATTTAAACAGGAACTCTTTCAATCTCTCACTCACACATATACTCACTTATATACATCAATACTCACATATACTAGATTAAAACATATGTAGTTACTCATAAAGACACTAGTGAGGCAGGCATTCACTCACTAACACACACATATTCACACTCATCCACCCATACAGTCCTGCACATACGCCTTAAAAACACATACAAACAGTGAGTCAGTCACCAACCCATGCAGCCACTTATACACAAAGTGAAACACTGATACATATATTTAAAATGTTTAAAAATTACTCTGTAATATATGTATTCACTAAGATACACTTTATAAGCCAGTTAACCAATCAATATTTTATTAAAAATAAACATCCATTTACACACTTATTTAAACATTTATTCGTCCATCGACCTTTACAAATACATATATAAAACATATTGATATTTCAGAAAGACACACATTCACTGGATGGTGCCATCAGTGATGTCATGAGTGATGTCACTGACCATGTCATGAGTGATGTTATATGTGAAGTCATCAGCAGTGCATTGCAGGCGCGCAAGTTATAATGAGTACAACTAACTATAACGTGGGAATTTCAATGGTTTTATGTCGGTAAAATTTCCAGCTAACTATATCTGGTGTGAAACCTATGGTTTTTTCAGTGAATATATATATATATATATATATATATATATATATATATATATATATATATATATATATATATATATATATATATATATATATATATATATAAAAACTTACATTTTAAAGAAACACACATTCACTGGATGATGTCATCAGTGATGTCCTTTGATATGTCATCACTGCTGTCATCAGTGATGTCACTGATCATGTCATGAATGATATAATATGTGACGTCATCAGCAGTGCATTGCGGGGGCGCGAGTTATAGTTGGCTGAACTAACTATAACGGCCAAATTTCTCTGGTTTTGTACAAGTGAAATGTTTAACTTACTATAACGTCCCTGAAACCTGTTTTTTTCAGGGAATTTCTATGGATTTTTAAATGCTAATTTCTAACTATAACGTCCCTGAAACCTATGTTTTTTTCAGTAATTTTCAAAGGTTTTTTTAAATGCTAATTTCTAATTATAAAGTCCCTGAAACCTATGGTTTTTTCAGTGATATATATATATATATAGAATAAAATCATTTTCTCATACAAAACTGGTTAAAGGGCCTCCGTTCGTAATTGAATCAATAAACTATTGATAAAAGACAATTCATTAAATGGAACTGTAATCACAGTACCTGAAAAAACTCATCCTTACTTCCCAACTAATTTCTTGTGTTTATAGCATGAACAAGGAATCTAATCACAGTAATGCATACTTGGTCTGTCTGAAACAATTGTAGATACTCTAAAGCCTCATTACATTTTCTTATGTTTACCATTTTCAGAAGTGGCTATAAATACCATTTTCTCTTTTTTTTATAGAGCTAAATAAAACATACAATTGAGAATAAGGCATGACCACATTGCATGGACATACATCCAAGTCCTTCTTGGAGAAAACATTGGAAGGATAAGACACCAGAAAATGGGCCAGGCGTAATCTAAGCCTCAGGAGAAAAAATCTTTGATAACCAGGTACCCTCAACACATATTGTTCAATGCCAGGTGTAGTACACAGTGGTAGGTAGGCCATCATCCGCCCCTTATTCCGCACGCCTCTCAGCTCTTCTCATCAATATGGTCCAGTAACTAGTTTTTTATGAGTAATCTGGAATGACCATTAATCAGCAGCAGGTTACTAAATAACTCTGACCTGCCATTCTATGCAGTTTATTCTTTACATAGGTCAACCTCCTGATCTTATTGGCATTTGGTTTTAAGAAGTCATTAATTAATTACTGTGTCAGTACTGCCTCAGGTCTTGACCAGGTCTTGACCAGATGGAGAGACAGAGTAAAGTGGACGCTGTTCTTATAATATTCCCAATATACTGCAATCCTACTTCCTCATGCATTATTGACGAAGTGGAACCACAAGTAAGTGACAATAATCCAGCAAAACAAAAAAATATTTTCACTAGTTGGTAATGCTGTGTAGTCAGTGTACCCCATACACCTGCACCCTATGTGGCTATCGCTACAGATCTAGCTCTATAAATAGTGAATGCAGCATCCAACTTAGAGCCAAACCTAAAAAGGGCCGCAATAGCCTGTTTCAACTGTGCAACTCATACACTTTTCAAGGGCACACAAGTGCTCAGAGAATCGAATGGGATCCCTAAGTATGTAAAGTTAGGAACAATTTTGAGAGCTGTATCAACAATATTGAATGTAGATATTCAGGTACTCCGGGTGTCCACATATTATAGCATAACATTTCATTTTATTTGTTGACAACCCTAAATCAGACAGAAGTCCCACAAAACAGTCAAATAATTGTTCAAGTCCCCTCCCTGTTTGCACTATAAGTACACAGTTATCTGCATACATTAGGGCTGGTAAGTAACATGACCCTATCCTAGGGGGGGCTCTGCAACCACTGAAATCAGCCCCTTTTCTAACTCATTAATATAAAAACTAAAATGGAAAATGGCCATCATGCACCTTTGCCTGACCCCTTTTGTGATCGTATGAAGTGCACTCCCCTTGTGGCCCAATTGTAATCTTACCTGTCACGTCAGTCTGCAGTTGAGTCAAAAGGTGAGCAATTTTTGGGTTAGTCCCTTTACTCAATAACACGGTCTACAGTTTCCCCCACAAAACATTGTTAAATTCTGTACTTAAGTCTATGAACACTAGAAAGAGACATCCCTCCGTGTCGGTCACATACTTACTGAGAACCAGGTGGAGATTCAGACACTGATCTACCATCCCTTAAGTTTGTCTAAAACCAGACTGAGGAAAGAATCTGATTTTCTATTGCCCAAGTCCCCAAATGATCCTACAAAACTCTATCCAATATCTTCCTGGTCGAATCTAATAATGGCATGGGTCGATAAAAAGGAGGCTTGCTACTATCCCCCATTTTAAAAATAGGGACAATTTTCACCCAAGGCCATGACTTAGGCAGAGCATCCTTAATCGTACTCCTCAGCAAATTCACCAAGACAGGGATCCACAGTGCCGAAATGCCCTCAAAAAGATCGACAGTACTCCATTGGGTCCCAGCGCATTGTAACTTTTCGGTCTACTTATGGCAGAGATAGCATCCCCAAGTGAGATTATGAAGTGTTCGTTGAAATCATGTAGCATCTCAAAATGTTCGACCCAGTCATGTTCTGGAATAGTTGCTTCAACATCGACTCTGGGACAGTTTGAGAAAAATGAGGTGTTCACTATCTTCCAGAATTTCTTAACATCATTTCTGGAAGAGGCACTAACAAGCTGTTGTCACGCCTCCTGTTGGAAATGGGGGTTGCCCAAGTCTCAAAAGGGGTAGCATGGCATCAAGCGGGCAGGCCAAACTTCGAGGACATGTGAAGCATTCACGCAGTACCCTCAGTCAACACACCAGGCACACCACAAAAGAGGCAGGACACCAGTTCGAGTTGGAAAAAGATATGTAGTTTAGTAGTGTTTCCAACCTGCAAGGCAAAAGAATGCAAAACAGTAGTGTCACAACATGACGCCAATTGGCGCCAGAGCCAAGTGAATAAAGGGGGGATTATTTACATAGGAAGTAGTCCAAAGTGTCTAGCTGAAATATAAAAAGGTTAGCATTTGGCACGCACATCAGTGACACCTATATAAGGGAAAAATGCACTTTGCGTATTCGCCCATTAACCATGCAACCAAACATTAGGGATAAGAACCCAAAATAGGCATTAACATTAGGCAGGAACACCTGTAATAAAACATCAGGTTTCTTCCCCCCTCCACCTAGGGAACTACACATCAGGCAGGGCCTACTCAGGCCTTCATCCTTGGGAGGTTGGCTGAAATTGTAAGTTGCATATTAGCATAACTACACCTCATGCGTGGCAACGCCAACCCAACCCCTGTAAGGGAAAAACATCATATAATACCAGACAGGAACATGAATCCTCAGCCCCCCTGCAACCTGCAACACAAACATTAAGCAGTGCATTGGTATCAACAACATATAAAACCAGGCTTGAATCCCACTGCACCTGGGCATCACTTTAGTGTAGGCATAATATTAGCAAGATAATCAGCCTACAATTCAAACTAGGCACGGAAGCGCACCACACTTTGGTAGGTCACATGGAAATGCTGCGTTACCTTAGGGCAACCAGTATCCTAATTAGGATTAAACATGGCAATTAACCATTGCAGGACCCAGGGATAAACAAGCCACTAACAACCAGGCTAAGTTACCCAGCCCTTCACTCTGCAGGGCCCAACACCTAGCTAGGGGTTAACTTGTCCCTGTACCAATCCTGGGGGGGGGGCCTCAGTAATGTCCCGGCCCAGTCTAGAAGTCTCAAAGGGGACCAAAAGGGCCAGCGAGGCTCAGAACAGTTTCCAGGGGCGAGCCCTAGTCCTGGGGTGAGCACCGACCCTGTGCCCCGACTTCCACACAGGATAATCAAAACCCCACTCACCGGGATTCCTGCGAGTGCTGGCGGCTCCTCCTCCGTAGCTCCAGATGTTCTGGGGCAGGGCCCTCACGACTTCTGGAGGCCCTACAATGACGTAAGCCAGCTGCCCAGGCCCTTCTTCCTCACTGGGGCCAGGACTTCAGGGCGGCTGAAGGAGGGTTTCACCCAACTTCTTGGTCCCTCCCTAGGGACAGGGGATGAGCTGGCACCGTCCCTGTGCCTCGTCGCTCCTTCTCCCCCTCCTCATGGTACGTGGGCTGGGTGGCACCAACGCTGTGCCTGGGCAATCCTTGCCCGTCTCGCTCTCTCCACACGTGGGACTCTCCACACCACCCCCTGTCTCGCGCTCCTTGAGGGGAGCTCGTTTCTTCAATTCCGGCCCCTCGTTTGGGAGGGGGCCGGTCAGGGGAGGCCTGCGCGGCTCTGGCGCTCTTCTCGGGGCCTCCCTGCTCTTCACCCGGGTAACGTGGATCTCCACAGCGGAGGGGCCAGGCACCTTCAGTGTGCCTCGCGGCCCCCTCCCTTCTGTCTCCTCAGTCCGGCACGGCGCTAGGCTCTCTTCCGCGAGGGGGGGGTGGGGCAGGCACCGACCGTGTGCCTCGATGCCCCCTCCTCTCTTTCGACAACCGGGGCTTCACCTGGGTTCCCCTCTTTCCTCACGGGGACCCAGGGCTTCAGGACGCTCCTCTTCTCGGGCTGCCGGTCGGCAACCAATCCCTGCGCGGCCTCCAGGGGTCACGGCCGCGCAGGCCAATCCGCTCGGACGGGGGCGGGCCGATGACGCGGTCAGGCCCCCGTCACGTGATGCGGAACACAGCGGCCTCAGGGCCTGGCGCGGCCCTCTTTCCACCTCGGCGGCCCCCTCCTGACACCGGGGGTCGCTGCAACGATGCGCCGCCCAGCGGGGAAGGTCTCCTCACAGCGCCGGGTTGCGGCGGTGATTTTGGTGTCACAAGGGGTAGGCTCCCTTTTTAATTAATTATTTACTTCACGGGCAGTTCCAACCGGCGTGAGGCGTCAATAAGGTGTAGGCTCCTCACACTCGATCCTCCTCACAGTGCCCTCAGGCCACAGCGCGATTCTCCTCAGCAGATGACGCTATTTACAGCGCACTGCTCCTCCCTCTTAGCCCAACAGAATAGAGGCAGTTCAGGGCTTCTAGGGACACGCAGCTCCTCCCAGTCCTTCTCTAGCGCTTCCAACTTATAGCGCTTCCCAGGCAGGACAGTTCAGGTCAGGGCAGCAACAGTCTTGGAATTTACAGCGCTCAGGTAGGCAAACCAGGGCTTCCAAGTAGGCTCTTCACGGAGGGGGGGGGGGGCGAACAGCTCCACAGCCAGCCCCAGGGGCACACTCCTCACCTCCTGGGGGGTTCAAGCCCACAGCATTCCTCCTCTTCTGGGCACCTTTTTCCCTCAGCGCTGGCGTAGTTCAAGGTCCCACGGCGTCAGGGACCTATGAAGAGTCCTCCCTTGTCAGGGGCCCATGGGGACAGCAGCGGGGGGGGGTTTATAGGGGTGCAGGGCCCAGCTCACAGGCCCATGTGGCGGTAGCACCTCACAGCAGGTCCCCCTCCCTTCCTTGTCCCAGCGCTGACTAACCCTCTGGTGTCACTTCCCCCTATTTATATCCTCCTCCCAGGCAGTGCCAGGACCTTCTAGAATGTTGGCACATCTAGCCTAAACTGGTTCTAGGGGAGGGGGTGAGCACCCTGGGTGCCAGGCTTTCCCTCCAAAAGCTAGGGGTTGCTGGGTATTAATGACTAGACCGCCAACCTAACGCAGTCAGGTGGCAAAACCCATGACCATGGCATCCATTTTAAAAGCAATACATTTCAGTCAGGTGCAGTTTTAAAATGGGGGTTTTTACAAGTGCTCACATTATGTCAGGTAATTACATTTTTCAAAAGGGGTCTCACACCACTCATGGCCTATACAGGTTTAATCCCATGGGGGAGACAATCCAGATAAGGGGGTCAAAAGCGAAAAATTTTGGGGGAAAAAGGACAAGTCCAACACCTCCTCTCCAATTTTCTCTCATTTCATCTTTCCTACATGAGACAGCTGTCTTATAAAGCACCCTACATTTCGGTATGTCTGTTGGAACCCTCAGTGTAGCTTTCAAGGCAATTATTACGTTTTAAAGGGCTGTTGAGCATAACTTGTTGAACCGCTTAGTTTGTTTCTGTAAATTAATACGTTTCGGTGAGCTGTTTCTGTAAATTAATACGTTTCGGTGAAGTGAATTGGTCTCCGGCATGGGAACAAATTTCTGCAAAGGCCCCTAGAACTGCCTCTGGATCCGAAGTATCACTCAGGTAGATCTCAAACTGGGGATTACACTTTACCCACTAAGTCTACCAGATTTTTACCAGGCTGAATATCTCCCCATTTCTGCTGGATCCCATCATTTCTAGAATACCTTATGGGGCAGACCATTTTATCATGAGGAGCTTGATTCAACCCTAGTATCAAACTAAGAATTAGTGGATTGTGGTCACTTAGGGCACTGCTTTGAATGCAAAAATAATATACCTTTCTAGCCCATGATTTAGATAGCACTATAAAATCAATTAGTGAGCCCTTGCTCCTACTCTTGAATGTCATCTGGTGTGGGACTTTGCATGCAAACAAATCATGAGTAAACATCAGGACATACATGATCAACAGCCTATTCATCTTTTCTCCACAAGAATTATGGGCAAAATGTAGGGCATTTGACTGAACTTCATCAGGAAATCCACAGACAGTATCTTCTGTAAATGGGCACAGTCTAAGATTAAAATCTCTCCCCCGAATAATTGCATAATTCTCCATTAATGTTATAGTCTTTAGGTCATGCATAAAGGAATCGATAATTTGAGTATTCCTACAATTAAAATTATTGTGACCAAAGTTAACAAATACTACTAAGGGTACACTGGGAAGATAAAAAATGGCAAGTCTACCAGTCTTCATTCCTCTTGCTGTCAAAGGGGTGCATATAAGGGAAATTAAACCTCCCTTACGGCACCCTGAAAGAGATGCAATGGCCAGCAAAAATCTTGATAAAAGGCCATTTACATGTATCACAGACCGGGACCATGTCTCCTGTAGACACACAATGTGATGAGTTGGTATTAGTTTTAACCAGCTGCTATCAGTCAGAATATGCAAAAAGAACAATTGATTGACAGAATGCAGAACAATGTCATACATTTACCCCAGTACAGATATATGGGCCTAAATCCATCGTTTTTTTGCTCACCATGCCTTTCCAGTTTGGACCCAGCCATATGCAAATCAGCCTTGACCCTGCCAGGCCAGGTCCTCCCTGGACTGGAAACAAGCATCCTAAGACCGGTTTTGGGCTTTCAGGCCTCATCAGCCAGGAAACCGCTCCTGGGATGCTTGTTTCCAGTCCAGGGAGGACTCACCATAAGGATTATAAAAATAGCCCAGTGGGACTGGACAAATTCTGTCAGCGATCTCACACAGATTTCTGATCCCCTCCAGGATAAACCTCACAAGCTTAGGGTCCCAAAAATAGATAACAATACAGTAACCTGAGTCCACTTTTGGAGATGTACCCAACCATTGCACCCTGCGAACACCAACTATTCCATCTGAAAGAACTACGCAGCCGATTTGCCTGGAGGTGATATTCATCCAGTGGACCACCTTATTCTTTAATTGAAGGTCAGATTCCTGTTGGGCAGGTGCCATGGGAGCAACTTTCTTTAAAACAATTACATATGGAGTGATCACATGTGGGGGGGTTCCATGATCCAAAATTGCTGGAGTGGCAAGCGAAAGTGCTGTAGGACAGTTCCTTTGCAGGAAGTTGCACAGCCCCTGTTCGAGGGGACTTTGCTACAGGCACCAGGCTTGATATTACCCCTTTCATTTGGGCACCTTTTATGTGCTATCATACTTGTCATTTTCCGTTGGGAATTATCTCAGATTTGCATGAGGTTCCTCCCTTGATCATTCTAGGGTCCTTTGAAATGAGTTGGGTGTATGTAGTGAGCTCCTTCAGGGTTCTATTGATACTTTGAAGTGCCAGGGTAATGGGGGGCAGTAATTCTGTAAGGACTTCTTTCAGGGTATGGAGATCCCCCAGGGGCTGGCCACACCTAGCTCATCTGTCAAAGCCTTTTTTGATTTGCCTTTGGGGACGGAGCCCCTACTTCTAATTGCAGACAGTCTGGTACGGGCACTTCCTCCTGATTTTCGTGGCCGCCCCTGCTAGACCAAGGCCCATCTTTTTATTTTTACTTGGAGGGGACAGAAGTAAATCTGAGTTAGGGCTTTTCGTTTGTGTTGAAAGTCATCATTAGGCCCCGGGCACCTCCATTTGCTTCTGACTGGTAGTGGTGGTATCTGACTATAACTGACCCTAGGCTCTGCCAACCAGGCCCTGGGTCAGTGCTGTGGTGAAAACACACACACATTAAGCTACACAATAGGTTAGGCTATCCCTATGATTTGCATGACCTACTCTATAAGTCTCCAGTACATAGTAGGGCAGGGGGATTAAAACTACATTTAAGTCCCTAATATATAATAGGGCATGGTTGCTTAGAGGCCAGCAGCCCTTTCTGAACTTGCATGTGTGCACTGCTGAGAGCTTCAGGTCATTTTAAAATCAGCCCTGGGTTGCAGAACTGTTTTTAAATGTAAATTGTGCCAAAACTCTATTTTGGTGGTAGGGTCACTTAAAAATTGATAAGCTACAATGTTGTGGCATATTGGATACCAAGGGCTCCCTTAGGTGTCCCAGGGGTAGGGGGTCAGGTACTTATATGGAGGACCCTTATAAAGAGGTTGTATATGCCCTGGGGATAGAGAAATTGCAGATTTCACTTCCCTCATTGTATTCCTAAAATCAACTTTAGTGCTAACAGCACTGTGAAATGAGGATCTACACTATATTTGCATATCCAGGACCCCTGAAGTCTCCCCTAGGTATCCCAGGGGTGGGGTCTTGTAACTATAAGCAGGGTCCTTATAAAAGATGTTTTATATGCCCTGGTGTTGGAGAAATTGCACATTTCGATTTCCCCATTGTAGATCCCCAGCCACATAGGGTAACATTGCTATAGATTATGAACTCATATTCATCGCTAGGGATTACTGAAAAATATCATTCAAGGATTTAAGAGAATGGTATGGATAAATCCAACAATGTTCTGTTTTTTTTGTCAAATCTGTTTTATTGGCATTTTAGGTTGCATAGTACATTACAAGCATCATCAATAAAAGCTCAGTGGCATAGGCACATCAGTCATAAAGGCATGAGCACACTATCATATTATGCTTACAAATGTTCAAGTTGTGCAAAGAATAAGACATGGGATGTTCGCCCAAAGTTGACTGAACTGTGACGCTCCTGCCCTGATGCAGGCTCCGGGGCTGTCCATGAGAACCAGCACGCTGGACTCTCTACCGACCACATGATTCAGGGTTGGCCCTCCAACTTGAGCTTACAAACAGATGATGTATTTATGAAACAGAAAAAGAAAAACTAACTGCAGCGGCAAAACAACATTCATACTCCGACTCTCATTCTACCCGCCCTTTTCTCCTCCCCAGCCCCCAATCATCCACTCCCTCCCCCCGAGAACGTGTGCTTCTCGACTATGACTGCACTTGCGTGATTGCCTTTGTGTCCTTTTGGATCAGGAGTTAAACATAACAGACTCGGCAGGAGAACGGCCTGTGGTATGTTCCCACCCTTGTGTGCGTCCCCCAACCCCTCCGTGCCACCCGTGCCTCCCTCCCCATCCAGCGGATGTAATGCAGTAAGCATTTGCTCCCAGCGTACTGCTATGGGTTCCTTCTGGAGCCCCATCGTTTCCTCCCTGTGTATGGCGGTCCACTCTGCTCTGGCCCCATGCCTGGAGGGAGGAAGTCCATGCCCATGCACATGGCGGGTCACGCGCATTCCACCTCCTCTTGAGGAGGTGCTTTGCCACCACTAGCCCCAGGTCCAGGAAACGGGACGTCACCTTATCTTTAGGGGGTCTCCAGAAGTGATGTAAAATGTACTCAGGCCAGTCAAAGGGTATAGTTCGGTCTGTGCAACTTCTCAGCAGCTCGCTAATTGTTCGCCAGTAAGTGCCCAGCCCGGGATAGCTCCACAGCATGTGCAGGAAACCCACCCCCAGCTCATTGCACCTGGGGCAGAGGGCATAAGTGCGACAGAAGTATTTGTTGATCAGCTCTGGCGTGAGGTAGACCTTATGAACAATAAAAAGCATGTTTCTGGGGATGCGCACCGGACTTTTAAGGACCCTTTCCCACTTCTTGTCAGTTAGCGGCCGTCCCAAGTCTAGCTCCCATTTGCCTCTAAGAGGATCCAAACTAGTTGCCCCATGTGCCCGTAATGATGCCGCAAACCAGTGAACCAAATGTCTGCCCCTTCCCATGACATGGAGATACTGCATAATTAAATGTTGTCCAGGCTCTGTCGCTACGTCCCCCCATTTGGCAGTCATCTTCGCTATCATTGAGCGATGCATTAAGCCCCTGCTCTGTTACCAGTGTCTTGTATGCCGTGAGCCCCCCATCCCTATGAGATCGCCGAGTGTCTGGATGTCGGCCTCCCGCCACTCCATGAGCATGGAGGATGTGAGCACCCCATCACCACTAGGCGAGCCCTCCAATGGTATAGCAGGCGCGTAGGGAACCATGCTGCGTGTAAGGTACAAGGCTCTTTGGTAGCCCTTGTATGCCACTGCCAGTAGGAGTGGGGTTGGGCGCACAATCGCTGCTATTGGATGGAAAAGCTTCGTTATACGCTCTAGAGAGTATGACGGCATTACCGTGGCTGTATCCTCCCAATCTCTATCCGCCAACCAGCGAGCAACCCATTGTAGCTGCGCAGCTAGGTAGTAGTGCTCAAAGCAGGGGGCACAAGTCAAAAATTAATTCCCTTTGGGCGAATTAACGTTAATACATAGGTACTTACAGACAAACAGTAAACTTACCAATAGTAACAAGGAAGCAATGAAAAATAATGAAAAACTCAATACACGTGAAAACACTATGGTAAAATTAAATCTTCAGACAATTTATTAACATACATTACATTTGTTAAAAACTGGGAAACACATACAAAACGGAACAAAAATAGATAAAATCAACATTCCAATAAAAAAGGAGCTACAGGAAAAAGGACTAAACTCAAATAAAACAATTATTTTGAATTTCCCTTAATTTCTAATTCCAAATTCACTCCTTAAGCATCGACGCGTTTCGGCGGTACATTCAGTATATAACCGCCTTCATCAGGATAAATGTACAGTGTTTCCCAATACTTCTCAAGTAAGCAAGGGGTCTTTCAGTGTATAATAAGGGGTATACAGCCTCCTTATCTTTTGCAGGAGATATTCGTCCAGCGAATTATCTTCTTGACATAAACAGTGTCCTAATTAAAAGAATGGTGGAATCATTATTATATTTTCAAATTCAATGACACATCCAGCATAATGGCTGAGAAAGAAAGGTTAAAAATATTATACACCAAACACGCCGTAAGGCAAGGGAAATATGCCCAGGATACCGATTCTCAGATGAATTCAGGCGTTACAGCGTTGTGAGGTTTCCGGTTGCGGATAGGTACCCGGGACACGCGATTATTTTCTCTGTGCCTATCCTCTTTATGTCAGCTGAAAAACGTCCCGCGTGATAGTCTGCTCCTTCTGATGGCTAGCAGGGGGCAGCCAGTCCCTCCCGATCTGTTGGCAGAAATAGTTTCACCAGCGCCATCCTGTGCCTAGAGGTGCCCCAGATAAAGTCCCGCAGTATCCTATTGAGCATAGTAAAAAAGGAAGCCGGGATAAATAAAGGTAAGTTGACAAATTAGTACAGGAGGCGGGGGAGCATGACCATTTTAGCCAGAGCCACTCTGCCCGTGGTTGTCAGCGGGAGAGTGGTCCAAAAGCGTATCTGAGACCTAAGCGCTGTGACTGCCCTCCCAAGATTCCCATCAAATAAGTCAGCTGGGCGACGGTATATCTGGATCCCCAGATACCGAAAGGTGTCCTCTTTCCATTGGACTCGTGTGCCCTCGAGGCGGTATCCTGGGTCTGCGGTCCCTTCACTGAACGCGTAAAGGCAGGATTTACCTGCATTCACTAGGAGCCCCGAGACATCAGCGAACGTGTGCAGCAGCTGGGCTAGCTGCTCCGGTATGCATCCCACATCCCTCACAAAGACCAACAGGTCATCTGCATAAAACGATACCTGATGGACTGCGTCTCCCATCGGGATGTAATCGCCAAGAGTCTGCCGTTTGGCCACGGCCAGGGGCTCGATAGCCAATGCGAACAGTAGCGGGGACAGAGGGCACCTCTGCTGGGTGCCTCGGCCCACCGCCACTGCCTTTGAGATGTAAGGGACCAAGCGCACTCGGACTACGGGGTTCCTGTATAAGAGACTAACCATATGCAGGATTTCCATGTCGAGCCCATAGCGCGGCAGCACTGCCGACAGGTAACCCCATTCTAGGCAATCAAACGCCTTCTCCAGGTCTAATTTCAGGCACCCTGCCCTAGGCCACTCCAGCGATGCCTCAGCCGCCACCCTGAAGTGTCTCCTAAGGTTCAAGGACATGGATCTTGCTGGTACAAAACCGTTTTGGTCAGTGTGTATTAAGTGGGGGACCATGGGCGCCAACCGTTCCACTAACACCTTGGCGAAGACCTTATAGTCTATGTTAAGCATCGCCAGTGGCCTATATGAGCCCAGAGCCGTGGGGTCCCTGTCCGGTGTAGGCAAAGAAACCAGAAACGCCTCCCGCATAGAGGGGGGTAACGATCCGTCCTCTACCGCTGTAGTGTACAACTTGTGAAGTAATGGTGTCAGGGTTTCCCGGTATGCTTTAAAGTATTCGGCAAGCAGGCCATCCGGCCACGGAGTCTTCCCGGATGGCATGGACTGAATTGCCTCTCCGACTTCTTCCAAGGATAGGGGCACACCGAGTGTCTCCGTCTGTTCCTCGGAGGCCACGGGTAAATGGACAGAGTCCAGGAACCCCTCCAAGATGTGCCTGGGGCCATCGCCTTAGGCTCTGTACAGCTCCGCATAGTGATCAGTCAAGGCACTGTGTATTTCACGCTGTGTGTACACCATCTCTCCCCTTGCTGTACGGAGAGCTCCTGTTGGGGCACCGCGCCCCTCCCGCTGTATCAACCAGGCCAGTAGTCGGCCCGCTCTGTCCACCTTGAAATGGGTTCTGACCGTGTGCACTGATAGATGTGACACCTCAACCTCTACAAAAGCACTGCAAGCCTGGCGCAATGGTCTCCCAGTGCCCACCCTCCCCCTCCCGCTCATATTGTAAGAGCTCAGCCTCCAGGCACGCCAGAGAGGTAGGGAGCATTCTGCATATGTTCCACGTGGCTCCCATACAATGCCCCCGGACAGCCACTTTGTGTGCATCCCACTCTACCATGGCATTACTCGCAGTCCCTTCATTGACATCGAAGTATGCGAGGATCGCCGTGCCCAGTGATGAGCGAAACTCTGAATCCTCCAGAGCAGCAGGCTGTAGCCTCCATGTAGGGACAGGTGGGCGGTCCGCCTCCCAGCTAATAAGAAACCACAGGGGGTTATGATCGGAGTGGGTTGTCCCTAGGTACTCTGATTTTGCAATAAATGGGAGCAGGGACTGGGAGCCCACTATACTATCCAACCGGACATGCAAATTGTGGACTGTTGAATAGTAAGAATAGATCTTGTCTACTGGATGCTGCATGCACCACAGGTCCTGTATCGCCCAGTAGGATAGCCAGTTCTGGAACGTTTGCGCATTGAACGCTACCGCTGCAGCACGGAGGGGGGGGGGGAAAGATAGGTCCAGGTGTACATCCAGCACCATATTGAAGTCTCCTCCAAGCAGCCTGGGGAGGCCAGCATACGGGTGGAGGACCTGTGTCATCTGTGCTAGGAAGGAGGGTTGGTCTACGTTCGGGGCATAAAGTGATCCTAGGAGGACCTCCTGACCATTCCGCTGCCCCAGCATTAGGGAATACCTGCCATCCTGGTCCACCTTCGTTACCTCACATATGAAGGGGATGCCCGCCCTTACCCATATCAGGGTTCCGCGTGCATGCTCAGAGAAGACCATACCATATATTTGGCCCCTCCAACGCCTGCGGAGTTTGTCAACTTCTGTCTGGGTCATGTGGGTCTCCTGCAGGAGGGCAATCCCTATTGCATGACTCTAGGTAGGAAAAGACAGAGTAGCGTTTCGATGGTGTGTGCATACCACGTATGTTCCAAGTCACGAAGTTAGTGTGCGTCATGTGTCTGGACGTGCCGTGTCAGCGCAGGGCAGGGGGATTGCCTCAGTGGGGGGGCCAAAGGTACTGTCTGAGGGGGGTATATCAGTGTGCCACAACTTAAACATAACAACAACTGCAAACAATGCAACTGGTGGGGAGAATGCCCGAAGGAGCATACGTCCAAACCTCAAGGTGAACCACTAATGGTGAAGTGCTAGTCCAGTGTAGTAGCTAGTGGGGTGTGTGTAATGTCAGCAACTAGTCTACACTACGCCTCTATCTCAAGCCTCCAGTGCTCTCAAGAGGTGAGCAGTGAATCACAGGCTGGTCAATCGTGCAGGTTCGGTGTGGACCACAGCTGCAGGAGACTGCGAGTGCAACATCTGCGCGGCGCATCCCGCTCTCTGACTAGCAAGGCGAGCACATGAATTACATTAAATAACAGAAAATGCTCCCAGCGTATAGCATATTTCAACAGCGTGTGCGCAGACATGTTAAAGTGATACGATGTACATGGGCGTGGGCCATGAAAGGGTGCCACATTGCACCGCTCGATCACATGATTTGATCAGCTGTCTGAGGCGTCACTACTGGCATGTTCAAGTCTTTGGAGAACACGGTGGATGGGGACGACGTTCCCTGGTTACTGCGTGCATAGGTTTTCAGGCGGATATTATTGGTCGCTGTCCCAAGAGTCGCCACTTCCTCAAGAGCTTCCTGTTCTTCCATTCTTATCTTTTTTGGACTAGGCGCAACAGGGCAGAGGCCCGTGTCCCGGCGAGCCCCTCGCCGTTTGCGTCGCCTTGATCTCCTTTCCTGCCAGCCACCTTCCTCCGGGCCTGTAGGTCTTGTTCCTTTCCATTGCCCCGTCTCCTCCAGCCAGTCCCAAACGTCCGATGGGGCATCAAAGAAGCGGCTACCCTCCTTCGAGACCACAGGGAGGCGAGACGGGAACAATAGGGAGTAAGGCAACTCTAGATCCTGCAATTGTCGTTTCATCGCCATGTAGGTGCTCCTCCGTCTCTGACCGCTAATGTATAGTCTGGAAAGAACATCGCCCGACCATTTCCCACCGTGAGGTAGCCTAAGTTCCTGGTTTCGCGGAGCACCACGTTGCAATCTCGATAGTTAAGGAGATTGAAAAGGAACGGGCGAGGCTGAGCCCCCGGCCTGGGCTTCGGCGCTGGCACTCTATGCGCACTCTATCAATCAATCAATCAATCATGACACTTATATAGCGCACTACTCACCCGGAAGGGTCTCAAGGCGCTTGGGGGAGGGGGTCTGCTACTGCTCGAACAGCCAGGTCTTGAGTTGTCTCCTGAAGGCGAGATGGTCCTGGGTCAGCCGAAGGTGGATGGAGAGGGAGTTCCATGTCTTGGCGACTAGGTAGGAGAAGGATCTGCCTCCGGCGGTTGCTCTTCGGATGCGTGGTACGGCGACGAGGGCGAGGCTAGTGGACCGTAGCTGGCGGGTGGGCGTGTAGAAGGTCAGGCGGTCGTTGAGGTACTTGGGGCCCAGGTCGTAGAGAGACTTGTGTGCCTGGGTGAGGAGCCTGAACGTGATCCTCTTCTTGACGGGTAGCCAGTGCAGATTCCTCAGGTGGCCGGAGATGTGGCTGCGTCGGGGGATGTCCAGGATGAGTCGGGCGGAGGCGTTCTGGATGCGTTGGAGTCTTTTCTGTAGCTTGGCTGTGGTTCCGGCGTAGAGGGTGTTTCCGTAGTCCAATCGGCTGGTGACGAGGGCCTGGGTCACCGTCTTCCTGGTTTCGGTTGGGATCCATCAGAAGATCTTGCGAAGCATTCGTAGGGTGTGAAAGCATGATGAGGAGACGGCGTTGACTTGTCTGGTAATCGAGAGGGAGGAGTCCAGGATGAATCCCAGGTTGCGTGCATGGTCAGTTGGCTTGGAAGCGGTGCCCAGGGCTGGGGGCCACCAGGAGTCGTCCCATGCGGAGGGTGATGGTCCCAGGATGAGGACTTCCGTCTTGTCTGAGTTCAGTTTCAGGCGGCTGTTCTTCATCCACTCGGCGACGTCTTTCATCCCTTCGTGTAGGCTGGTTCTGGCGGTGTCGGGGTCTCTGGTGAGGGAGAGGATCAGCTGGGTGTTGTCGGCGTAGGAAATGATGTTGAGGTTGTGTTGGCATGCAAGGGTGGCAAGAGGTCGCATGTAGACTTTGAAGAGGGTGGGGCTGAGTGATGATCCTTGCGGAACGCCGCAGATGACTTTGGTGGCCTCGGATCTAAACAAGGGGAGGCGGACTCTCTGAGTTCTTCCGGCGAGGAACGAGACGATCCACTCTAGTGCCTTCTCTTGAATGCCGATGTTGCTGAGGCGCTGGATTAGGGTGCGGTGGCAGACAGTGTCGAAAGCTGCGGAGAGGTCCAGGAGGATGAGTGCCGCTGTTTCCCCGTTGTCGAGCAGGGCTCGAATGTCGTCGGTGGCTGCGATGAGGGCGGTCTCGGTGCTGTGGTTGCCTCTGAAACCAGACTGTGAGGGGTCGAGGGATCCGTTCGTCTCGAGGAAGGCGGCAAGTTGTCTGTTGATGATCTTCTCGATGACTTTGGCAGGGAAAGGAAGGAGCGAGATGGGGCGGAAGTTCTTGAGGTCGGTGGCGTCCGCTGTAGGTTTCTTCAGTAGGGCGCTGAGCTCGGCGTGCTTCCAGCTCTCCGGGAAGGTGGCGGTGGCGAAGGAGGTGTTGATGACGTCTCGGAGTTGGGGTGCGATGGTGGAGTCAGCCTTGTTGAAGACGTGGTGGGGGCAGGGGTCAGTCGGAGATCTGGAGTGGATGGTGTTCATTGTGCGGACTGTGTCTTCGGTGGTCACTGTGGTCCAGGTGCGGAGGGTGGCGGTGGGGAGCGTTGGTTCGACGGTTGGGTGCGTGGATGTCTGCAATCTTGCGGTGGAAGAACGAGGCGAGAGAGTCGCAGAGATCTTGTGAGGGAGTGATGTCGTTGTTGCCGGTGCTTGGGTTGGAGAACTCCTTGACGATGGTGAAGAGTTCCTTGCTGTCGCGGGCGTTGTTGTCCAGTCGTTCCTTCAGTGATTTCATCTTGGTGGTGCGGATGAGCTGGTGGTGCTTGCGGGTGGCGTGTTTCAGGGCGGTCATGTTGTCGGTGGTCTGGTCGAGGAGCCAAGCTTTCTCAAGGGTGCGGCAGGTCTTCTTGGAGTTCTTGAGTTCGTCGGTGAACCAGGAGGCCTTCTTGCTTCTGGGTCTGCTGGGAGGGTTCTTCAGTGGTGCGAGGTCGTCGGCGCAGGCAGTTAGCCACTGGGTGAAGTTGAGGGCTGCAATGCTGGGGTCCATTGTGCTGGCGGGTGGGTTCTGGCTGAGGGAGGTGGTGAGCTGGTTGGTGGTGATCTTGCTCCAGCTTCTGTGAGGAACCTGTTGTGGGTGGTGGTAGGTTGTGGTTCTTCTGAAGCTGAAGTGGACGCAGCTGTGGTCGGTCCAGTGGAGTCCGGTGGAGTGGCTGAAGGTGATGTGCTTGCTGGATGAGAAGACGGGGTCAAGCGCGTGGCCGGCGTAGTGGGTGGGGGTGTTGACCAGTTGCTGGAGTCCGAGGTTGGCGAGGTTGTCCAGCAGGGCGGCGGTGTTGCCGTCCTTGTTGTTCTCCAGGTGGAAGTTGAGGTCCCCTAGGAGGATGAAGTCGGCGGAGGGAAGGGCGTGTGGGCTGATGAAGTCCGTGATGTCTTCGCTGAATTGTGTGCGTGGTCCCGGGGGTCTGTAGATGAGGGTGCCTCTGAGGGTCGTCTTTGGGTTGGTGTGAATCTGGAAGTGGAGGTGCTCAGCGGCGGCGAAGGTGTCGTTGGACTCGGTCGTGATGCGGATGGTGTTCTTGTGGATGATGGCGATGCCTCCTCTGGTCTGGTTGACGCGGTGCCTCCTGATGATCTTGTACCCGTCCGGGATGGCGATGGCGATGTCGGGGGCTGAGGAGGCGTTCATCCAGGTTTCCGTGAGGAAGGCGACGTCTGGTGATGTAGTGTCCAGCAGGTTCCAGAGTTCCACGGCGTGTCTGTGGACGGAGCGGGTGTTGAGCAGGATGCACTTGAGGTTGCTGCTGGAGCTTGGTTTGGCAGGTGCGGTGCAGGTTCGGAGGCAGGTGAACTTGCAGGTTCTGCAGGTGAAGGGTCCGTGGAAGCGTTTCGGGGCGGCCTGGCAGCAGGCGGGGTTCCGGCCGGTATTGAGTGCGTTGAGTGCGGCGGCGTCGTAGGTCTGTCGTGTAGTCTTGCATCGACGGCGGGGGCCAGGGGTCCTGGCGCTGGGCGCGGTCCAGGCGCGGACGGGCTGTGACAGGCTTGCCTTTGGCGTGCCTTCGGCGCACAATTGGCACGCCCGCTGCGCGTCAACGCTGCGCGTACGTGGGGGCGGCATAAGAAGGAGCCGGGAGGGTGGAGCAGCTGGGTGGCGGGCCACAAATTGTGGCAATAGCACCCCACTAGGCAGATTTCGCGTAACCAGTTCTCAATGTACTGATCCGGGTTTTTGCCCTCCGGAAGGGCCTAACACGCAGACATTGTTGCGCCAAGAGCGCCCTTCAGCGTCCTCTATGCAGTATTTCAGCACGTGGACCCGGTCAACAATGTCCTGGAGCGCTATAGTGTGATTTTGCACCACAGGCTGGATTTCTTGAAGTGTCTGGCTCTGCACGGCAACCGACTCCGCTAGCTTACGATGGTCGGCATGGAGGAGAGTGAAATCCGACGTGACTTTGTCAATCCGTGCCTCTAGTGACACTTTTGTTTGCTCCAGGGTGGTGCCGATCTGCTCCACCGCCGCCAGCACAGAGTCCATCATGGCCACGACAGGGGCCTTGTCGCGTTTTATTAGCTACCGACTCTGGGGATAGCTTAGTTTGCAACCCTTCTTCTCCCCACAGCACAGGGGTTTTTGCTTCCTCTGCCTTCACTAGACGCCACCCCTCTGGTTTCGCCCCTTCATTAAATGCCTTCCGACCCCCCCACTTGCGCCCCCGACCAGCGGGCGCTTCGGTTCCGCAGGAGGATGGGCTCAACACACCCAGGACACCTCCGGCCGCCCAGTGCCCCCTCTACATGTGGTGCAGCTCTCACATTAGGGGGTATGCCGCTCCATCTACAGTCCTGTCCAAGATGGAGCTGTCTCCGAAATGGCGCCCAGGTCCCAATGTGCCAGGTCACAGCTACTCAATCCCCGCCAGCAGGCCTCACCCCAGCGCCTCCGGGTACTGTCCACACACCAAAGACTCGATCCCCTGTACTAGCTGGCTGCCCTATCTATAACCGCACCAGGCGCAATGCGGCGACTCGCTTACGTGCCAGCCGTGGGGGCCCCAACCGTTTTCAGCTCCTGTGGGTGTCCTTCCCAATCACCAGCTCGGCCTCTCACCTCAGTCCCCACCGAGCAATCCACCAGGCATGGCAGCACTCACAGGCCGCATCTCCACATCGGACTAGTTCAGAGTCAAGGCCCGGGCCCGGGCTGTCTTCAAGCTAGCTGGTACCAGGGCCTCAGACCACAGGGATAGCAGCCGTGCCCTATGTCCCCAAGCTCACCACCGCGGCTCGCTTCTTTTGTCGCCCCAGGCCACAGCACCTTACCGTCTGACCGGCAACAGCCAGCTTCCTTGATTACCGAGGGCCTCCAACGCAGCTGTCGCAGGCCTTGCAGGTCGGCAACTGGGATGCCTCCCACAGCGCCTCGGCACCTCTCAGGCCCTTCTTCTTCCGCCCCAGGTCCTGCTCCTCACCGTGGAATACAGGCACTGCAGCAGGTAGGGCGGGCCCGCGGGTCTTAGCGGGCCTCAGGTCTCAGGCGATGCAGGGCCCAGTCCTCAGTGAATCACAATGTACAGCCGATTCCTTCACCAACACCTTCCCGCTCTGCTGCACACTCTCTTTCGCTGGTCCCAGGCTCCCTCGCAGTGGTTGCGGCAGTCCACAGGTCAGGACCTCTCCAGCACCGCCCTGCTGCCTTCCCGAGCCCGCCTCCTGGTCCGGGCCGCACTTCGTCTCACAGCGCCCAACAGCAGCCGTAAGCAGCCCGGTCAGTCTCTCAGGGGCACCAGGCTCTGGGGCAACGCCTGGCGCCTTCAGCAGTGTCCCGGCATCACCATAGGCCTCGCCAATGGTCGTAGGGTCCCGGGGGACTTTTCGCGTCTTCACCTCCGGAGCCACTCTGGTGCAGCCGGTTCTTGGTCTCCGCTGCCACAACACCGATCCAGGAATCACCGAGCCCCACAGGCTCCTCGCTGCATCCTCTCACCATTCCTGCTTAGTATAGACACAGGGGACACCTCAGGAGGATGAACTGCAGGAGAATTAGGGGTCTGATGACAGAGCGCTAGCAGATCGCGTCCGCCATGATGGCTGGCTGGCCACGACCCCCAATCCAACAATATTCTGTTATTGAATTTATTCTGAAATCTACAGAAAATAAGTTTTAAGACTTTCTTGTCTGTAAGCCAAAATTCAGCCTTTCAGTGGTCTGCCCTGATTTGTCAAAGTTAACAGGATTTTAGCCAGGCTGCTTTGATGAAGTGATAAGTGGCTCACCCCAAAAAGGCTACTCTGTTGGACATAGCTCTGCTACAGAGGAATGCCTAAGCAGGGGTGAGGGGTTGTACACCATGGATCTTAAAAGAAAAGATTGGACAGGCAGGAACAGCCAGGTCCATCTACCCCCACTCCCAATGACGCAGTCAGATGGCATGCTTAAGGAGGGAATTTGCAGATGTCAGAGGGAGGAGAGTGTTGGAAATGAGCCATACTGGAGGTTGGTTTAGCTGGCTCTAGCTCCTCTGCCGAGACTTCAGCAATATTGAATTTTGAGGAATACTGCTTTCTTGGAGACCATCATACCACACTTTGAAGGAAGTAGTCATGCTCTGGTGTTGATGCCCTGTACCTCATTGGACAGATCTTCCCTCCTGCTTTCAATTTTATTTCCATTTTGCTTGACCCCAGAGAACACTGAATAAGTATCTGAGAGGGACAGAGCCTCTCATATCTGCTGCTTGACACTAAGAGAAGAAGGGTCCATTCTGGAAGTTTGATTTGCACCAACCAGGCACTGCACTCTCACTAACTGCGCATGCTGCACACTCTGGACCAATAGCCCTGTGAGCCTAACTTGCTTCAAGAGAAATAAAGAGGGGACTTTCTGCATGCTACAGGTTAACAGAGATCACCTGGACCATCATCACCAATAATCCCCAGCCTGGAGGGCGTCCAGTGGATTAGTAAGGGTTTTGTTCAAGTGGACTGTGGGAACTGATGTCCCAAACTTTCAAGTACCATCTTGGAGATTACAGCTACTTGGATGCTGTTTTGGACACTTTGGAACCTCCAGTGAAACTTTAGGAAGAAGTTTGGAGAAGTTTAGGGCAACTTTTGCAAAAACGATCCATAAGTTGACGGACTTAACATGATGAGCCAAGCTGGCAACCCTCAACCGTGAGCCGGCCTGCCCTGCTGGTTAGTCCCGCTGGAAAGCTCCTGAGGTCTGACTTCCAGAGTTTTACTGGGAGCTTGTCAAAAGTCAAGCCGGAGAACCCTCACCAAACCCGACCTGATGAAGAGCATCAAGAGACTCAGGTGGAAAAAGCTCCAGGAAAGTTTCTAGGTCTGAAGGTAAAAACTTTGACAGAGGCCCACCACGAGGGGTAGCCGTGCAGGGATTTATCGCGGTCAGCCTAAAACTTTGACTTTGTCCCGGTCTTGCATGATCAGGTGTTCCAATAGGTGCTATAGGTTTCAATGTGCTATATAGTGCTAAATCTTTTTTTTTCAATTTTTTTTTCAAAAACCTTTATTGACTACTTCAGAGTGATCACATTACACTGTTGCATCAAATCAGAGCATCTTACACATCAGGCAATTTTCAAAAAACAATGGACAGATGGAATTTCCAGTCCAACAGTAGCGTTATCCTGTATGGCACGGCAGAAATATCATAAATATCAGAAAGCCACAGGAGAGGATGTTAACCCTGCAGGGGGAGAGACAGGCCAGGAACATGAACAGGGAGGGAGGCAGTCACTGTACAACACCGGTGGCCGCCGCGGGCGGGGTGCCGGTGGGGATCGCGGGAGAGGCAGTTCTGCGCAAATGTGGTCGTGAGTGGAGTTATGTCACTAGGGGGCCCCAGATGTCAGGTGGGCGTGACCTTGCCGGCATCATATCCCAGTACTCGGGCTGGCATCTCTAACCGTCTTCAAGCCAATGGGCGAACCTGACGCCAGTCTTCGACCCCAAAACATAGCCACCCCACGCCTCGCGAGGACAAGCAGCTTTGCAGTCAGTCGGCGATAGGAATCCGGACAAAACTTGACAAAGCCCAGCAGGCACAGCAGTGGGTCGGGGATAACCCAGTGGAGGTAAGTTCAGAGATGGCGGCACAGACCTCCCGCCAGAAGTCCAACACCTTGGGGCACAGCCAATCCAGATGCGTGAAGTCAGCAGTAGGAGCAGAGCAGCGCATACAATTATCGATAGGTATGAGTCCCAATACGTGTAGCTGAACAGGGGTGTGATATAGTCTGTGCAGATATTTAAAATGTATGAGACGAAGACGATAGTTGGGAGACAGTTTCTTGGTCTGGTAACAACAATAAAGCCAATCAGCTTGGGAGATGTCCACACCTAATTCAGCGCCCCATGCCACACATGCACGCTCAGTAGACATAGAGGTGGTCAATAGCGTAAGGGCATATAATTTCGTTACCAGCTTAGGGGATGTATATATAAAATCGAGAGCAAGCATCGAGGATGGAGGTTGGGGGAATGTAGGGTGAAGCTCCCGTCAAATTGCTCAGAGCTGATAAAAGAGCAGAGTGTCCATCGGACCGGAGGAATCAGGAAGAGAATAAAACTTATTCCCGGGGTAAAGATCTGCCAATGTCGTCAATTCCAGGCAAGTGGCATGTTTGGACATGCCAGTTGGTTGCAGAGGAGGGAAGGCAGGATGACGTACAATCGGCATGTTATTAGCCGAAAGCGTAGGAGCGTTGTAGAAATGACACAGTCCCAACCAAGCCCAGCGCAGAGTCTCAACCGTGTCCACCTCCCCCTGAGGGAGGCTAGCCGGCGCAAACAAGGCAGTATTCAGCGGCCAAGGGGTAGCAAATTCAGCTTCGACAGCGACGTGCGGCTGATAAGGGGCAGAATGAACCCAGAAGTGTAAGAAACTACCCTGGGCGTTTAAGGCATGTAATTTGAAATTGGGAGCGCCCATAATGCCAACTGACATGGGGAGGGTGAGAATATCATATGCAATCCTGGGCTGCTTGCCAGCCCAAACGAGTGAGTTGATCAAAGAGCGGATTTTGCGAAAGCAATGGGCAGTTAGAGGAATGGGGATGTTTGTGAAAAGATAAAGGAATTTCGGGAGAACAACCATCTTAGCAATGACTATACGACCCGCCAGAGACCGAGGGGGCTGGTTCCAATGGGGTATTTAGAATTTTAGCCAGTCTACGGTTCGTCCAAAATTGGGCCTTTAAAGGTCATTTAAGTCCCTGCTCAGCCAAATTCCCAGGTAGCGGGTTGGTCCAGAAGCCCATACAAAGGGTAAATCAGGTGTTAATGGCTTAGTGGCATCTGTGAGTGGGAACAATATTGATTTGCTCCAGTTCACCTGTATGCCGGACAATCCACTGAATCTTTTTATCTTGCCCACAAGGAGGTTTAGGTTATCTTGGGGATGGCGGACATATAACGTGATGTCATCCACATACATGGAGACAAGGAGAGAACGGACCGAAAAGCTGATGCCCTTCTGAGTATGGTGTTGTCGAAGTCTGGCAGCGAGTGGCTCCATCGCGATAGCGAAGAGCATAGGGGAAAGCGGACAGTCCTGCTGAGTGACGCGCTCAATTGAAATGGGATCTGACACCTGGCCGTTAATCCGAAGACGAGCGGAGAGACGGGTATAGAGGAGTGATATCTTACGGATAACATTTTTACTGAAACCAAGGCGCGGCAAAAGAAAGAATAGAAATGACCACTCAAGTGTATCAAATGTCTTTGTGGCATTGAATAGGGCTGATACAGCGGGAAGACCAGGGTTGATTTGGTGGAGAACCGAAGAAAATTGTACTGAGGTTAGGAGAAGTGGCACGGCCAGGGATGAAGCCGGACTGATCTGGGAGGGCGATGAGGGGCATAAGGAGGAGCAGACGGGAGGCCAGTAATTTATCAAAAATCTTGTTATTGATATTAATTAAAGAAAGGGGGCGATAGGAGTCGCGACAGTCAGCTGGTTTGTCTGGCTTGAGTAGCAGCATGAGCATTGCCTCCCAGAGGGACTGCGAGAAAAGGCCATTATCAAAGGAATCCTTATATATGGCGGCCAGGTGTGGCACAAGAAGAGGGGCAAATGTCTTTTAGAACGAGGCGGGGAGGCCGTCAAGACCAGGGGCCTTATCACTGGGCAAACTATTTATGGCAGCGAGTATCTCCTCCTTGGAGAAGGGCTCGTCTAAGAATTTGCTGTGGTAGTCCTCCAGCCAAAACAACTCAATGGTATCGTAATATTGTTCAAAAGCCTTGCGGGAAGGGGAGGCACCGGTGGCGTAGAGCTGCGAGTAATAGTCCATGAAACAAACCTTAATTTCTTCTGGGGCGGTGGTTCTGGTGGGACCCCCGTCCCGAAGAGCCATGATATATGGCGCGTGGAGGGCGTAAGAGGTTTGCCAGCGTCTTACCTGGCCGATCGCCTTAGTCGTAGTGACGCGCTCGGGTCTCCCTGCCAAGAAAGGAGAGTTCCCTATCCACCTCCTCAGCGAATTCAGTATGTTTTACACGCAAGTTCGTGAGGGTTTCTGGCCTGGGGTGGGCCGCGTGTTCAGCGTTGAGGGCCTTAATCGCTGATTCTAACTTGTCCAGAGAGGTGCGGATGGAGCGAAGAACACCAGCTTGTTTTGAGACACACTCGCCGCATATCACTGTCTTGAAGCCTTCCTAGAGGGTACACGCGGAGTCCACTGAGCCGACGTTTAAGTCAAAGTAGTTGGTAATCGCTGTTTGGATCTCATCACAGAAAACGGCATCCCGAAGGGCGTTCAGAGGGAGCCGCCATGTGAAGGCGCGCCACAGAAAGTCTGGGAGACGAAGGCATAGCTGGACTGGCGCGTGATCAGAGAAGGTGGGTGCCATATGGTCCGCGGAGGTCAGCCATGTGACAAGATATGGGGAAGTAACCCAAAGATCAATACAGGACCAGCAGACACAGGCACCAGTGACGCAAGTGCCTTCACAGGCCTCAGGTCGGAAGTGACGCCAGGCGTCATTTAACGAGTTATCGGTAAATATGGACTGAAGAAAAGCAGTAGAGCAGGGGTGGGAAGAGTGGGGGCCGGAGCGGTCCAAGACCGCAGAAAGTGTGACGTTAAAATCACCCCCCCCCCCCCCAAAGAAGGGCAGCCAGTCCCAAAGAAGAAAAAAAGGTGCCCTACATGAGTGAAATATTCAGGATTGTCCGTGTTGGGTCTGTACACAGCAGCAACAGTCATGGGTTGAGACAGGAGGGTGCCGTGCAAGATGACATACGGTCCGTCTGGGTCAGTGAGCACCTGGGTGGTGTGCTAAGGGAGCCCCCTTCTTAACAAAATGGACACTCCCCTAGAATAGGAGGAATAAAAAGAGGAGTGCGTTTCGCCCCAGTAACACGACTGAAGTCTGGCAGAGTTTGAAGGCAGCAGATGGGTTTCCTGCAGAAGGCAGATGTCGACCTTATGCCGGTGTAGGTGTGAGTGAATGAGCCTGGCTTTGCGGTGATAGTTAAGACCTCAGATGTTCCAGGTCCAACATGTGGTGTCTGTCATGGTGTTTTGAACTTAGAAAAAAATAGAGTGCAGTGCACGAGGCCAGGGAGCGCAAACAGCCACCATGTGTGCTCGGGCAAGCATAGCCTGACAATAGGAGAAGCCGGGCGGGCACTTGAAGTGCTCTCTGGAACCGCCGGCGATCTGTAGTCATGAACAAAAAAGCCATGTTGATAGGCTTCAGGGAGCGGAAAGCTCTGAAGGAGGAACCTGTGTCTGTCAAGGGGGAGAGGATGCCATGTGTCGACATGCAGCCCTGAAAAGGCCTAATGATAAGGTGAAGCATCCAGCTAGATTTGGAAGATGCGAAAGCAAAAACATGAAAAACACCATAAAGAATTAAAAAAAACAAGAGAACCCCCTACCCCAACCCGTCCCAACCCCATGCACATGATGCAGTATAAAACTCTGTTTCTGGCGAAGCCAAAACAGACCAAGTGCAGTCAAGGACATTCCCCATAGACCACCCTCCACCCTACCGCCCCCCCCTTGCAACCCAAAAAACATTACCTAAAGGACCCCCAACCCTGCACCCACTCCAACTCCCTACTCACCCCAGGAACCCACAACTAGGAAGAAGGGAAACAACATTAGGAAAGGGAATTATACCGCAAGGGCATGGCAAGGCTCAGCGTACTTCCCCACAGAGAAGCAGGGTGGCCAAGCTGAAATAACAATGGACAACGTTCAGGAAAGGATTGGCTAACAAGTCAAAGCTTTTGCAATCATTGTCGCTGAGGCAATCGGATGCAGCAAGCTAAGAACCGGACGGTGAGGAGCGTGATGATTTATCGAGTTTCTTAGTGAAGACGAGGGCATCTCTGGGATCGGGGAATACAAGCGTTTTTGCGCCCTGCCGGACTCGCGGCTTTGCCGGATAGGCTAAAGAATAAGAGACCTCATGTTTTTGTAGGATCTGTTTTGCGGGAAGGAATTAACGCCGGGCAGCCTGTACAGTAATGGTATAGTCCAGGTAGAATGAGAGTGAATGAACTGAATGAATTTTTTTTATTGTTTCAGTTAATTAAAACCACAACAAGACATTTTAAAAGAATCGACTAGTGTGTTTAAAATTTCTTAATTTTTGGGTGCAATATCTGTTAATAGGTTCTAAAACATTCTCATTCTAAGATAGAGCTTGTTATTTAAAATAGAATACAGTGTAATTAGGATACAATCTGTCTAGCTTGGTTCAGGAGTTCTTGTTTTTTTTCTCTGTTAAGTTCCGGAGAGCCCTCTCCCCTAGCTACTGTCGTGTTATCCTTTTGTGGACATGGTGCTAAGGTTTGTTTTAGCGCTTGGGAGTGGGCTGCAAGGAACTTTAATAGTAGGCAGTTCAATCGCGTGTCTGCTGGGTTCAAGGTTGCCATAATTGCAGATCTGCACGTTCTTATGCCCCGCTCGTTCATAGACTTTTTTAAGAGAGAGATTCGAGCTTGAGCTAGATTCGGGCAGATACAGACAAGATGTATGAAGTCCTCATTGCTCCTCCCACATAGTCTGCAGATTTTGGGTCCGTCGTGCACCCAGCTTGGTTGGTCCATAATCGATGGAAATTTCCCCAAACGAAGTCCCATTAATTTCTGTTTTCTGTGAGCTGGGAATGTGATTGTTAAGTATGGGGCTGCCACAAGTGTTTTGTAATTTGATATGACCATCCATGCGTGTTTTCTGGTGCTAAACGTAGCTTTATCAAGTAAGAGAGAGTGGAATTTTGTCGACTTGTTTACAGCATGTTTGAACGCCGTGTAAGGCAGGTTGAGTTCCCAAAGTTTCCTTGTTCCAGTCTCAGTTATGGCCTTTTCAAGATACTGATTGTATGGGGACTTAACATCAGATCTTATTTCTTCCCATAGTGATTGGTGCAATTCCGAGGCTGACGTATTCTGTTTCAGTGTATACCAGTACTTGATATTTGCATACTTTCTTCCCAGTATTTAATTTGTTATTCCAAATTCTAACCTCGTCTGAGCTGGTGAGGCTCCCTGTTGTATTTGGAAGGTGGATTTGAAGATGGCTGTCGGCATTTTATTAAGCAGATCCGCAGCTTTCCTATGCAATCCTACACTGCCATATGACAGGGTTGGAAGAACTTTTGCTTTTATTGTTGCCAGTAGAGGTTTATATGATGGCCCCGTGAGCTTTTTAGCCAGAGATCTGAAAGCAAATGAAAGTGAGTTTGATCTCTGAGTGATGTACGACATTTGCTGCTGGTGGCTTTGTCGATTATCAAAGTAGAAGCCCAAGTACTTGAAGTTGGACACGGCCTCTAGCTTTGTTCCCTCCAGGTAGATGTGTGCACTGGCTGTACGCCGCCTGGTGATGAGCATTGTTTTTGTTTTTGTTGTATTTATCTCCAGGTTGTTGTTTGTTATGAATTCTGCCAGCCCTACTAATAACCTTTGGATGCCAATCTTCGTTAGGTTCAACAGTACCACGTCGTCAGCATAGGATAGATGAGTTAGCGGAAAAGAGCCAAGTTTAGGTGGATGGGATGGGATCTTATTTAGACTTGATGTTAGGTCTGCCATAAAAAAAGTTAAAAAGATGGGGGGCTAGGACACAGCCCTACTTGAGACCTTTGCTGGTATTGATTTTTCTTGAGAGCCGTGTTCCTTTCCCCAATTTAACTTCCATCCAAGTGTTGGAATAAAGGAATAAGATCCCTCTCAGGATTTTATCCGGAATGTTCCAGCTGCGTAATTTCCTCCATAAGATGTTACGATCTACGCTATCGAATGCTGCCTTTAAGTCAATGAAACACAGGTGAAGGGGCTGTTTTCTTCGGAGATATTTGTTGGCTAGCACTGAGAGAGTCATAATATTTGTCAGTGTCCCAGTCCCTTTCCTGAAGCCTGTTTGATTTAACGGTATTCTCTTTGTGTCGTCGGACCAATTTATTAGATCTTCCAGGACGAGGGATGCAAAGTACTTCGCCTCCACATCTAGGAGGGCGAGCAGTCTATAATTAGCTGGGGATGTTCTGTCTCCTCCTTTAAAAATGGGTGAGATTATGGAGCCCTGCCAACTTGATGGTATTTGGTTTTCGCTTATGATCTCTTCATATAATTTTTTTAATTTTCTGCACCAGAAGTCCGGATCAATTTTGTAGACTATTGGAGGGATCCCATTTGGCCCTGGAGCTCCGTTACCTCGTGACTTCCTTATGATTCTTCTTATGTCCTCTTCGCTATACCGTGTTTGTTTGACCTTATTTATTGCGTCCTTCTTCTCCCTTGGGCTATCCATGTCACGGTGAAGCCTGGTTATCAGGAGATCCCCGTCTGGGGATGGATTTGCTCTGCGTTCATCCTTTGGGTTTGATGTTTGCATGCAAGAGGTTCTAATTCCACTGCTGGGAGTGATGCTCCCTTTTCTTTTTTTGGCCACTTCATTGGTAGTTTGTTGGGTTGCTCCTGGGTTGGGCTGGTCTGGTGTTACCTCTACGAACCTCTCTGTTAATAACGCGACCCAGTCCGCTTCTTGGACATTGGATGATGGTGGGTTTGAGGGGTGATTTAAGCTGTTAATGATCCTCCAAAATGCGTTTGAGTTGGTGTCCTTGGCAGTGCAGAGTAATTTTACCCAGAAGTCATCATTCAGAGATCTTTTGTATTCCCACATTTTCTTTTTATATTCTTTCTTGAGGTTTTGTCTTTGGACCCAGTCTTTTGATGACGTAGTTGTCTTTTTTAATACTCTGGTGTTTCTACTTATCTCTATTTTGAGTTTTACCAGGTTCTTTGTCAGAGAAATTTTGTTAATTGGAGGCTGTGAATTATTTGGAACAGACGTACTTGCTGTTAATTTTCCTGTGAAGCTCTCCCATTTTTGTATTTGGGTACCTGTTGTTACCTCACTCTCTATTTTTAGTCTCTGCACGTTTGCCTACAGCTCATCGATGTTGGCCATTGTCCAGTTAAGTCGTTTCAGGTTAGTGGTCGGGAGGTTATCTCCCACTGTATTGCAGCTGTGGTATTTGGTCAGTTTTAAATTAAAATAAATGTGCTGATATGAATGATCGCTTTTTGAGGTATATTCTATTGAAAATTGCTGGACGAATGGCAATAGTGGAAGAGAGACTGCTGTGTAATCAAGCCTTGAGGCCGTCAAGGTTCCTAAATGGGTGTACTGCGGCGGGATGTCACCTTTGATTCTTCCGTTAAGGAACCGCAGTCCGAGGAATTCCAGGCTTGTTACCAGTTTCGACCAGTTGGATCGAAGCGCTCTGTTTGCAGCTGAGTTTGAGGTTTGACGTTCCAAAATTCGTTGTCAGCTGCTATAATCTCATCATCCTCAGGTGTATAGATGAGGTTTTAATTAAAATCACCTGTTACGATGATTTCCCAGGGTGGATTATTGTTTCGAGTATCCCTGATTATAGATACTAGCTGATCCGATGCGACTTGTTTCTCTTTTACCTTTGGAGGTGCATAGAAGTTAACCAGTAGTGTCGGAGTTGGTCTGCCCGGCATAGATAGTTTTATCAATTGCATGTTTGGCCCATATGGGGCTATTTGTTCTGAGTTAATCTTGATGTCCGACGCCATATAAACTGATAGACCCCCTTTTGGTCGACCAAAGTGGAAGTTTTTCCTTGCTGGTATATTGAAGTGAGTATACCCAACTAGAGGTAGCTCCTCCAATGCCCAAGTTTCTTGGAGGGCAATGATGTTGCATGCTGTCCAATTGTGGGGGGGCAAACCTTCTTCCATCCATTACCTGGATCCGGCTATATTCCAGGACAATAGGTGGACGATTTTCTGGGTACTATCCTTTTGGGGTTTTATGGGAGGTCAATTATTTTTCTGTTTGTTTAATGTGTCTGTTAGCCAGCGCCAGTAGGCGGCGTCATCCTTAGAATTTATTTGGTTACCTGTTGTAGTTGAGAGATGGATTGTCGGTGAAGGGCTGTTCCCTCTACCGTTCTGTAGTACTGAAATTACCTGATCCTTTTTTTCTGTCAGATTTTCTTTTTTCCCTTTTGTCGCCGGACGATCTTCAAGAGGGCCTGGGTTGCGTGGTTTTACCGGCCTGGAAAGTCTTATGCCCCATGAATCGAACCTCTCTCTAAAGGATAGTATTAACTGGGCCATTTCTGCTGTTCGCCATGTTGTTAATGTTTGCTCCAATGAACTAGTTGTGTCTTGCTTGCAAAATTTAACTGAGAGTAGGTCAGTGTTAGTTAGGTGTTGAAGCCCTTCAATATTGGCGTAAAGTTTAAACACGTTTCCCCTATTGAGAATGTCATGCTGGCCCTGGGTTTCGTATTCTGGGGTAAAAAAAAGTTGTTTGAGATGTAAGTTGTCATTGCTAGGCCAGTTCTCAGGGCCTTTCCCTAGTTCTGGTATGTTGTGTGGGCTGATTTTGCAGTGGGGCCAGTCCCGGCAGATGTTTGTGTTCCATGTGTATCGATTACCTGTGCGCACTGGGATATCATGGTCATTATGGTCTGGTTATTCTCTTTCGTTAAGCCTCCGTTCGTGGCTGTGCTAGTCTGGGGGTCTCCGATATACTCAGACTCTGTTCCCCTCTCCGGAGTGGCGTCCTCGTTGCCGTTCAAGTTTATATGACGGACTCCTTGCCTTAGTAATATTTTTATACCCACAGTGGGGGGTAGACTTTTTCCATCCCAGACCCGGCTTTTCCAATTTACAGTTCTTTCATTTATTTTTGATGGGACCTCCTGGTTGTTATTTGCGTTAGTAGGTGTACCCTCTGTTGTGGAATCTTGTAGCGTACCTTGAGACCTGCTTTGTCTTAGGATTCTTTCTTCTCTGCCTTTTGGGCAGTGTTTGATTCCTTCGTGTCGTTTTTCTCGGGTGACGTCATATCTTTGTCTGGCTGGTGTTAGTATTTTATTCTCGACCGCCTCTTGATATTTTCCGTGGTTCTCCGAAGTTGTAGGTAGGCCTGGAGGGCCGGTTGGTTGTGATGTACTGCCGGTTTCTGTGCGGCTTCCTTTTACCACTGCATCAATTATCTGTGTTCCATTACCCATGACCAACCTCGGCTGTGCGTCTCTTTTGTTTGTTTCGCCTATGGCCGTTAATACTGTGCATTTGCCAGCGTTGCATATCGTCTCTGTGCGAAGGGCCTCCCATTCTTTTTTTGTTAAGAGCTGTTGTCCTGATGAGTTGTGTGTTTGATCAAATGAAACATCGGATTGTATTGTCGTGTTTGGTGTTTCCTCCTTGTTTATAGCTGAGGTAAATATGGGGAATATTCTAGTACCGTCCTCCGCGTGCCCTGTTGGTTGTTTGTTCCTTGCTTTCCTTTCCCGTTTTTTTTGTCGCCTTGTTAAGGAAGTTTCTTTATTTTAAGTTGTTATGTTTACTGCTGGACTTATTTCTGCCCTGTTCTTTCCTTTGGCTGTATCCGGTTCTGGCATCTTAACGGTATTATGGTCAGTAATTTTTTGATTGCGTTCAGTGTTTCTGGACTCTTAACGGGATTGTGATCAATAATATTCCTGGGTGAATTTTCATTAGAAAAATGTGAATCTGATTTTATTACAGCCAGTATTTGTTCTATTAGATTGGGAAGGAGGTTTAGTTTGTCTATTATAGGACCGCAGGTCCAGGGACTCTGTTCCAGTGTATACTTTGATTGGGCTGTTATTATCAGATTGTTTAGTTTATCCAGTTTGTTGTCGATCCCCGCAATGTAGTGGGCTATGGTGTTCATTAAGTCGACTTGAATATCCATTTTGTCGGATTGCCAGTTTAAAGAATTTACTGTTGATTGAAGTGTTTCTATTGTGGAGAGAAACAACCCTGAAGTGCTTACACTAGCGCTCTGTTCGTAATTCTGATTGAGTGGCAAATCAGCATGTTCTTGGGGAAGCGAGGAGTTGCCCGGTTTTGGAGTAACAGTTCTTCCATCTCTGGAGTTTTCCGCTGATTTTCCTTTGCTTTGCAGTTGAGTAGACTGCCCTTCCTAGTTTGTGTTGCCTGGTTTTTTGTCTGAGATTTCTTCCCTTTGGTGGTAGGTTATGCTTGTGTTTTGCCGCTTTTCCTTGTTCATTAATGGGCTTGATGTAAGGCTTGCTGTGAGGCTTGATAGTTTTATTTCCCCCTTGTTATTTTCCCCTTTATTTTTACTTGTATCTTGCATTAATTCATTGTTTGATATTGGGCTTAATGTGGAATTTAATAGCTTCAGCCGTGACGTTTCTTGAGTGTTCTGACTAATCAGTTCCATTTGGGTTGTGTTTTGTTCCCTGTGTATCTGGGCTTTGAGTATCTGGGGCTCTTTGTTAAGTAATTTCTGTATTTGCGGTGCTGTTGGGGGGCTTTGTGATTTAGTTTCTGAATTTTTTTTAAAAAAGGTTAGTGCTGCTGTTGGTATTTTGAGTTCTGCGTTGGATGCTGATTTTTCTGTGCTCGTCAATACTTCCTTCATCCTCTTGTTATCTAGGGTGGCCTCTGTTGTGGTTCCAGTCACCTGTGTTTTACTCAAATCTAGGACGGAAATGTCTCCTATACTGCGTTTTTGTGGCGGGGAGGTTTCCTGGTCGAGACTCTCTCCAAGTTCGTCCTGCGTGTGGGCCATTGCTATAAATTCATCCTGGTACCTATTTTGGCGAGGTGAGCTAGTTGAATTTGCCCAAGGTACCTGGGGGGTTAGTTTCATGAATATTGATGTTAGGCCTTTGTTGTGATGGAGCAAGGATTTGCACGTAACGTGACTTGCTCTCTTTCATGAACCTCGCCTTAAATCATAACTGTACTAACTCCGATTGTTTGTCATTTATTTGTATTTCCCCAACACACGGGTGTCCCTAGGAGGCTTGCCTATGTGTTTTTCATCGTAATCAAGCTTGCACATTAATAAAATGGCCGCTTTGCAGAAATCCAGTCTGCGCATGCGTCAGTCATACCCATGTGATGTGACGCACTCGCAATCTGGACGGAAAAGTTCGCTCATGCGCAGTGGTGTTAAAATGGCCGCTTGTCACTAATCATGCTTCATGCTATCTTAAGCCGCTTTTGTCTATGCATCTTTTCTGCACTAACTCTTAATGCTATAAGTATTATAAAATAAGGGATTAAGAGTAGTTGGTCATGGTGTACAGTGTATTCATTTTATTCTGTGTTATTAATTTGTTTTCGCTTACTTTTCATGTACCGCGTAAATGAGGGCCTGGAAGTAGGGATGGGAACCATTTTGAAGCTGACGTGTCCCTCATCACGTGATCAAAGATCTGGGACGTGCAGCAATGGAGCCTGGCCAGTTGGCCATTGAAAAGGGGACTGTCCTTTCCAAGCGCACCTTCGCCCTTGAAGACTTGCTATTTTTACTCTGAATGTGCAACAATGTTGCAAACCTTTACTTTACTATTGTACTTTCCCACACGTATGCCTGGGAACCCAGATGCTAGGGGGAGGGTAATGTCACGTGAAATACGTAATAGAAATATAGGTGGTGACAAATGACTTATACCACCTCCCTTGACCAATCAGAAGATGGGACTTTGTCATTTTGCAACATTTATGGGTGGTCTTGGGGACTCAAAACAGTATATATAGCCTAGCTTAGCTTAGAGAAATTGTCCGACTTGTCCGAGTAGCAGACCTGTCACTGACCCTACGAACTCTATAGGTGCCTGATACAGAGTGCTGCGGAGCATTCTGCCTGAAACTTTCCACAAACTCCAAGTGGTGGAAATTAGTCCTAAGTGCTAAGCGAAGCACTTTGCTGGGAGATTCGAAAACCCAATCGGGATTATTGACGGATTCCGTGCAGAAGAGGGGGTAACGCTGGCGTTGCATCCGATGCTATGAGGGGTTGGTCGTGCCTTGGTGAACCCAGTCCTCACCCAGACCTGAGGGGTATCCTGTCCTGACGGTCCATGAGCTGTACCTGCTCACCTTCTGGTATTCCCTGAATCCTTGAGGGTCCTTGTCCCGTTCTTTCCCAACTGACCCGTGGCCAGGGTTAGTCCTCATTCTCACCTAGGTAAATATTGGCATAGGTGTCTGTCTATACTATACCCTAAATGTTCCTCCTCTGATTAAAGCAATCTTGCCTGTGATATTCTCCATACCTCCTTTGAATGTAATTTCATGCAATTGATTATTAGTAAATGTTCCACTTTTACCCTTCCTATAGGACATTGATAAACCCGACTGTTTTTCTAGATTGTTCCACTTATTCCCTTCCCCTTAGTATGGTTGCCGTGAAGTTAGAAAGATAGCATAAGGTTTAGGAAGTAGTATAAAATTATTAGGTCACACATTAGGTCTTCCTCACGTCCTTGCCCTAGATTAAACTGTATTAGATAAATGTTCATTATGATTCATGCCCTATAGTGTTCCCTTTTACTCTATGATACTCACTTTAATCCATAGTTATATCCTGGTTCTGATACTAATCATTGATGTATTACTTTGCATTCGCCTACTTGTAATGGCATTTTCGTTCTAAACTTATACTATATAAAACCCTTAAAACCATCAAGGTGTCTGTGGTCATTATACATTAAAGAAATACTGAAGGTATTAAATGTGTAATGTAGAATTTCTCCCTTTTAGGAAACCCTTATCACCTGTCCACTGCTAGCTCCTGATCCGTCAGGAGTAATGTGCCTGTGGTAAGTCAGGTACATGAATAGTAAGTGGTGTAAGAGTCACCCACTCGATTACTCATAAGAGCGTGACAGAGGTTTCACCCGGTTCATGCAAAAACACTGTCATCATATGCACGCCAGGGCCCAGTGCGTGGAAAATTTGGAAATCTAGTGACCCGGGTGACCCGCGCGCTCTATCAGTAATTTCTGGTAGCAGAGGAATGGTTAGGACTAGTAAGATAGGTAGATAAGATAGTTAGAAAAGAAACCGTGAAAAATAAATGTGCTGCTAAAATTGTTTTTAATATTGATTGTGTTACTTAATATTTTATTGCAAAAGAAATCGATTTCAAAAATTGTTTTAAATGATTTTATATATGTATTGCTGCTAAATATTATATGTTTTGTTAACCAATTGTGTGTGATTGTTGAGTGTTGTCTGAAATCCCCGGGGAATTGTATAACGGATGGTGAGTAGAATCCATCGCGTTTTGAGGTCATTTGTAGGGAGGAAAGGTTAGTGCATGGTTCAAGTGGAACTGGAAGCGCTAATTAGGTCTTTTTTCGGAAAACTGTATGAATGAAAGTAACGGGACTGCTGATAGAAACCTTGGTCTGATATCACCTAGTAAGGGTCACACTAAGGGAGTAATAGAGTCATCGGAGCTTGTATGATAGCAAAGGGAAACGCTGACGAACCCCAGGCTTAGTATATATCCCGGGAAGAAGTGGATGAGACTGGGTAATAGCAGGTTTTCTAATGCTTGCGTGAGGGTAGGCAAGAGAAGTCTATCCGAAGTGTATGAAAAGTAGACAGAAGTGGTTTACTTGCAGTAAAAGAAGAACTTTCTATCTCTTTAGAACACTCCTACACAATGGCGAATGTTACACGTTGTTGACTAAAATTAACAATAGCACCTTAGAGAAAATACAAAGTTTCCGTTACCTTGTAAAGGAGGGAGACAGTCGAAGGGCTGCTCTGACGTCACTCCGTGCCGCGCTGGTATTGGTTAAACCAGCGGGTGTGTAGTGAAGCCGAAATTGTAAGGGAGGGGTGAGTGCCGGAGTGTGAGAACGCGTCTCGCGAAAGGCCGCACACCCATTGTTCAAGAACTTTTTGCAACCTCTGCACTGATTGGTTGTTGAGAAATTGGAGTCGCGCTAGCATTGGAAGCACAAACGAAGTAAAAATTTTCCGCACCGAGCTTATAGATTGTTACGAGCGGTGTATGTGGTACCCTGATTTTCTGCCTGATCCGCGAAATCTAGGGTGTCATAAAGAGTTGATGAGCAAAGGCAGACCTCACAACATGTACGGAGGAAAGAGAAAAATGTCATTTGCCAGCAAAATAAAGAATTTCTTCAAAACTGACAAACCCGTACGAACTAGGGAGGGCGTGATCATTCCTCCGCCAGATACTCCAGCCTCTTTCATGATGTTAGAAAAAGGGTATCATACCTGTGTATGGTTAGAGAACTGGGTAAAGTACACTGCGGAGGATGGAGTTTTAGCCTTTCCCATTGATGGTACTTTTAACGGGAGAGTCCTATTTAACCTGAGGACCCGAATGAATGAATTACATCCCAGACCTAGATTAACTCAGTATGAAGCTTTAGAGGAATGGGAAATTGAGGCTCTAGAGCGAGACAGACCCCGAATGGACAAGGGAGTGACCCGATGGTATCCAAAAATGGTAAAGGAAACCAAGGAGCAGAAATTGAAACAGTGGAGACAAAATATGATGGTAGAAGGGTTATTCCCCATGTTCGGAGCTAATGAAATGATGGGAGGGAAGAAATGTACTGAGAAAACCCGACACATGATGCCCCTGGGTGAATCGGAAGATGAATTTTTAGAGGACTTATTTATGAAAGGTCCCCCGCCTTATAATGAAGACACCAGATCTCAAAGCTTAACTACTCCATTGAGACCTTCAGGAAGAAGAAGTACTAGTGAAGCCGATTCCACAGGGATAGAACAGAGAAGAGCGGGAGGAGAGGGATTTGGTAGACCCGACCCCGTGGTCCCGAATTATAACCCCTTTGGCGAGGAAAGACCAGTTTTATCCACTCCATCTGCTCCGAATATATATCCTTCTCTAGTACCCCAAATGATACAGGATCCCCCCATGAATCGAGTATTACACGAGCAGGAAAGGGATGCCCTGAGAGGACAGCGGAATGATCTCATACATGCCATAGCTCCGATTAATCCAAATCCTGAAGCCCTGACGATTCCAGTAACCATTGGTCCAGTTTTTCCCCTATATGGGGACAGAATGAATACTCCAAAAACTCCAGTCATAACCCCGATGATGCCCCCGCCCAGAAGGGAACCACTCATTATTGATGACCAAGCAAGTGAATGTGAGTCCATGGCTTCCTTGATGGATCTGCCTAATAGGGAACAGGGACCTAGTATGTCTCGAATGGGAACTCAGACTGGGAACAAAGACGTACTAATAGAGTCTTCATCAGGAACTCAAAGTGCGACAGTGGTAACTCCCGAGGAAATAGAAAGATGGACCCGAGAATTAGAAAAGGGAACCCCTCATCCGAAACCACTAGATATTTATAAGCTAAGAATAGAGCTAGAGGAACTGAGCGCAGGGAATGTGGGTTTAGAACGATTGAATGTCCGGGAGGAAGATGAGTTGTTGTTCATGTGCAAACACCTTTCTCGGAACGCAAAAATATACTATGACAAATTAATGGACACGGCAGTTTGTATGGGAATAGATATCAGCAGATCCAAGGTACTACAGAAATCCTATAGGGTAGAATTTTCAGACAAAGATCTAGAAAACCTGAATACCGCAGGGAAGAAGACGCAGATTAAAGAACTGATAAACTTAGCACAGAAATGGGGAGATCTAGACAAGTGGAAAGCCAGGTGGGCAAAGAAAAAGGAGGATAGCAAGGAGAGACCACGGACTGCTGAGTACGTCCTAAAAGAAGCTGACAAACCAGAAAAATTATGTCCCATGAGAGAAGTCCCAGGGGAAAAATATGTCCATGTCCCTTGGTCCAGACAAGATATAGTATCATTTACCAATGACTTTCCAAAATTACGGGAGAAACCAGTCGATTGGTACCGGCAGGTCGAACGCTTCATAAAAGTTCAGAAATGTCTTCTGAAAGACCTGGATGGTTTTTTCGACATTGTGGTGCCTGTAGATTTGTGGACCGAATGCAAAATTGAAATCGATTGGCCCAATGAAGAGTACGAGAGAGACTCTGTAACTGGAGCTCCCTCACCTGAAGTAATGAGAAAGTATGATCAAGTCATACAATACCTAAAGAAAAAGGTACCTGCAAAGGAAACTGATTGGACCCGTATAGATAGAACTACCCAAGAGCGTGATGAATCAGTCCACTCCTTTTATGAAAGGTTACTACAGGTGTTCAAAACTTACAGTGGAATCGATAATGTGGACATGAAGGATATGACCCATTTCAGTTATCGATTCGTGTTAGGATTGAGACCTGAAATATCCCAGTGGATTAGAGATAACAAAATCAGTTGGCAAGGGAAACCCATTGATGATGTTCTCAAATATGCCAAATACTGCGAAGATGAGATCGAGAACAAAAAGAAAGCCCTAAAGGAGAAGGTAATGTGGGCTCAGGTGAAATTAGCTGAACAACAAGAAAAACAGTTAAGTAAAATGACTAATACTAATAATGCACCAAATCCGAATACTGGGGGTGGAGGCAGGCCCCGGGTAAAAATGAGTAGAGAAGAGGCTATGGGAAAATTTCCCTGTCACGGATGTGGTCAGATGGGGCATTGGAGAGATAAATGTCCGCATTCGCAGGCTGATAATGCCCCCGTAAATGGTTTAAATCCACAGGTGCAGAAAGAGGGGATCCGAAAGACCCAACAGCAGGTAAATCAACCCCCGGTGCCTCGCGCTCCTAGACAGAATTATAGGAATCAGGGTCAACAGAATGAAAGGGTCGAAGTGTGGGAAGGAGAGAATGAAAGAAATGCACCCATTCCACAGTACCTGTTAAATGATACTTTTCTCTGTGATGATCAATACTGACGGGGCCTGAGAGGGGAGGACAAGGAGTGCGTGCTTGGCGCCTCCTTACCGGTAGACCAGACTGGACCATACATTGAAGGAAAGGTTGAAGGGACAGATGTCACCTTTCTGTTGGACACTGGTGCTACCCGTTCCACTGTGAGAACAGCGGATGTTCCTAACCTACCCCTCTCGGGAGAAGCTATCCAAGTAGTGGGAGTTTCAAATCAGATAATCAGTACTCCGGTAACAGAACCTATGGAAATTTCAATAGGAAATTTCAAGGAAATGCACAGATTTGTGGTCTGTGATTCCAGTCCTGTAAACCTATTAGGACGAGATTTGCTGTGCAAAATGCATTGCACCATCTTTTGCTCACCAAATGGTGTTGAAATCCAGACCCCAGATGAAGATGGCCTATATAAATTGATGTTACTAAGGCCTGACACAGAAATTAAGCCCATGTCCATTGAGAGTCTACCTGAAGAACTGCAATCGAGCGTAATACCTGAAGTTTGGGATTTTACTGGAAAAGATGTAGGCTTAATGGCAAATGTAGACCCAGTTAAAATAACTATAAAAGCAAATGCTGTATACCCAAATACCAAACAGTATAAAATGAGTGCGGAAGTGAAAGGAGTCGCAAGGGAATTAAACAGATTGCTCAAAGCAAACATCATTCAGGAAGTGATGAGTAGTCCCTGTAATTCACCCATACTTGGAATTAAGAAGCCTAGCGGAAAATATAGGGTAGTGCAGGACCTGCGCAAGGTAAACCAAATTGTAGTACCTTGCTGTCCCATAGTGCCTAACCCCGCAGTAATACTGTATCAAATTCCTTGGAATGCGGAATGGTTCACTGTCATAGACTTGTGCCATGCGTTCTTTTCCATCCCATTGCATCCAGAAAGCAAATTCCTTTTCAGTTGTGAATTCAACAGCCAGGTCTATGTCTGGAATCGTGTCCCCCAGGGGTACACCGAAAGTCCATCGATTTTCAACCAGATTCTAAAGAAATGTCTTGAATCCTTAGTACTGCCTAAAGAGTCTGTCCTGGTACAGTACATAGATGACCTGCTGGTAGCATCTAGAAGTCAAGACGACTGTGTCACTGATACCATTGCCTTGCTGAATCACCTAGGAAAAGGAGGACATAAGGTCTCACCAGACAAATTACAGTTCTGCAAGAACTCAGTAAAATATCTGGGGCACCAGATAGAGAAAGGGATCCGGAAAGTCACTACAGAAAGAATTAAAATAATTCGGGAAATGACACTACCAGTGACTCAGAAAGAAGTGAGAATGTTCCTAGGAGTTGTTGGGTACTGCAGACAATGGATCGTGGGTTTCGCGGCTATAGCTAAACCCTTGATTAACATGACAAAGAAAGGAGCAGAAGACCCAGTTTGTTGGAATGATGAATGCATGACTGCTTGGGTAAAATTGCGAAATTGTCTGTGCACAGCTCCTGCATTAGGAATGCCCGACTATTCCAAGAACTTTGAACTGTTTTGTGACACGAGAGACAATTGTGCGCTCTCGGTCTGAACCCAGGAACATGGTCTGATTAGACGTCCCGTGGCCTACTTCTCGGCCGCCCTAGATCCAGTGGCTGCTGGATTACCTGGGTGCCTGAAAGCAGTAGCTGCTACCTGTACAAGCCTAGAGCAGAGTGAGAACATTGTGATGGGACATCCTGTCACTGTATTTGTTCCACATTCAGTTGTGATCTTGCTCACCCGAACCAAGACACAGTATCTCACCCCTAGTCGGCTGACTAAGTATGAGAGGATTCTCATTGGTGCAGAAAATGTAATAATCTCCCGATGTAATATTCTAAACCCTGCCACTCTATTGCCCCTTCCCATTGATGTAGAGGCAGGAGATGAAATTGAGCATAGCTGCATAGACTTAACTGAATTTAGCACAAAACCCCGTCCTGATATCAGAGAAGTGGCCTTGGTTGATGAAGACCTCAAAATGTTTGTGGATGGTTCATGTTTGAGACATGAGAATGGAGGTTTGAGTGCTGCCTATGCTGTAGTCACATTGGAAAGAACCCTGGAAGCTTCCTATCTTTGCGAAGTTAAATCTGCTCAAGTAGCGGAGCTCATTGCTCTAACAAGAGCTTGTAAAATAGGGAAAAACAAAAGAGTAACTGTTTATACTGACAGTCAGTACTGTTATGGGGTTGTTCATGACTTCGGCCAGCTCTGGTTGCAAAGAGAATTCATGACTTCCTCAGGTTCTCCTATCCGAAATGGAAAACCAGTACAAAACTTACTAGAAGCCATCCAATTGCCCAAAGAATTGGCTGTGGTCAAGTGTGCGGCTCACCGATCTGGAAATGACGAGGTGACAGCCGGAAACAGATATGCTGACCAAATTGCCCAGTACTGCGCCCGACACAAAATGTCCCTCCTAATTAAATTATGGGGAGGTGAAAGCAGCTGCCAACTGATGTTGTTTGAAAGATTGGGAACATGGGATGAATTGAGAGAACTACAACAGACAACTGACAGGGAAGAAAGGAACAGGTGGGGGCAGGATGAATGTCGACCAAGGAAAGAGGATGGCGTTGTGGTCCACGTGACTGGTATGCCTGTACTACCTGAAAGACTGGTTACCGCAATGGCACGGATAATACATGAACCAACACATATTGGGAGGGATGCTATGTGCCGAATGTTTGAAAAGGTGTTCTACAGTCCAAAATTCAGGAGCACAGCAGACAAACTTTGTCAGAGGTGTTTAGTGTGTCAACAGTTCAATGCAGGAAAGAAGACAGTAGTGGAACAAAGTACCATTGGGAGAGCAGAAGGTCCCTTCATTAGGATGCAGGCAGACTTCATAACAATGCCCCTGTGCAAAGGATATAGATATGTCCTGGTCATAGTTTGCTTGTTTTCCCGGTGGGTGGAGGCTTACCCAGCAAAGAAGAATGATGCCCTGACTGTAGCTAAATTATTACTTAGGGAACTGATACCACGCTTTGGAATTCCAGAGACAATTGAAACAGACCAAGGTGGACATTTTTCAAACGAGGTCCTAAAGGAACTCTGCAGAGCATTTAAAATGGAACAAAGGCTGCACTGCGCCTATCATCCAGAGGCTTCTGGGATAGTCGAGCAGATAAACGGCACTCTCAAGTCCAGGCTGGCAAAACTGTGTGACTCCACAAAAATGAATTGGATAGAAGCTTTGCCCATGGTGCTGATGAGCTTGAGAAGTATTCCAAACAGAAAGACAGGCCTGAGCCCCCATGAAGTGCTGATGAGAAGAATGATGCGACAGGCATGGGTACCTGGACACAAACTGCTAAGTATTTCTGATGATATGGTGCTAGAGTACTGCAGGCAGTTGGGTGACCAAGTGCGTTCTATCTCTCACCAGATTGGAGAGACTGCTGTCGAATGGCCTACAACTCCAGCACACAATCTGAGACCAGGTGATTGGGTGGTGTTAAAGAAACACACCCGGACGAGTTGCCTTGGACCGAAGTGGGGCAGGCCTCGACAAGTGATCCTTGTCACCACAACTGCTGTGAAGTGTGCTGGTGTACCAAAGTGGATCCATGCAAGTCACACGAAGAAGGTGACTGGAGAAAACGCGACTGAAGCCGGAGGTAGTCAGCTGAGGAGACTCCAGAAGAGGGTCCGGATCCCGCTGACATCGAACTACCAGGCACAAGTCAAGAGGTTGAATGGTTTCCTGCTGATGACCAAGTTCTTGATCCAATAAGAACCAGAAAATACTCTTACCTAGTTAGTGAGTGGGACAGTGCAGGTGAGTCAGAACAAGAAGGAGAAGGTCAGATCATCAAAGCAATCATAAAATCTGATCAGGAAATAGGCCAAGTAGGGACAGTTCAAGTCATCGACACTCCTTCTGAGACAGAGGAGACTGGAAAGGGACAGATAGTAGTCAAAGCAGAAGTTCATGCGGAAGAAAATCAAGAGATCGAAGAGCATGAACAGGATCAGTTAGTAATAGATGAACGTGTTCAGGAAGAAGAGTCCAGTGAATCACTAACAAACGAAGATCAAATACAGACTAAACCTGAACTAGGTCAGCTTAAGGACCAGGCAGAAGAAATAGATGAAAGACCTGGAACTAGTCAGACAGGAAGGGAAAAAGACACTGCTGAAGCAATAGTGCGACAAAGAAGAAAAAGCAAAAGAGTTCACGAGGAAGAGCAAGTTTCCTCGACTACAAATAGGATCGAAAAGAAGGATGAACCCCGATATGTAAAAAGACTAAGAATAAGAATAAAAACAGTCGAAGAAAAACTAAAGGACCGAAAAAGAGCTGAAAGTGAAGGAAAAGAAGCCCGAGGAAAGTTCATCCGAAAGGGCAGATCGGAGCCCTGAATGGACTTATTTGGTGTTGGAAGAAATTGATGAGCCCGAAGCCTGTGGCAAAAGTGACGAAGAGCCAATTGCTAATCGGAGTTCTGACGAAGACCCTCCTTGAGGTGAAGCGAAGTAAAACCTCTGCTGAGAAGAAACGAAGAGGGGTTGGAAAACGCCACCTGTAAGATAAAATGTCTGATTCAAATGTCACTGGAAGGTCCAGATTTAGCTTTTGCAAGACATGCTGTAAAATATGCATCTGTAGTGTAGTACTGATAGTAATGATATGGATAGGATTAACAGTGTTTATACCTTTTATGATAAGCAAAGACCCTAACATATATCCTACAGACTTGACGACACAAGACGCAGAAGTTGTACATACTGAAGAAACACCACGAAGAGTAGAAAGACGTGACAATGCAATGAGTCTGAGACATACACGACCTGACTTAGAAGCATCAGATGAGGGTGAACTACATTATCACCAAATGAAGAACAGGACACACTTAAATGTTTTCGCTAATCTTTTAGTGCACTATGTAGAAGCTATGGAAATAGAAGATTGCTATGTCTGCATGATGCTACCTACTTCAGTGGCTGAAGGCGTGACATACCACCATTTACCCCTGACCTATGGAATTTCCTGTAGTATTTTAGCTAGTTTGTTCTATAGAAGCACTTTACAGTACTATTACTCAAACACTGACGTTATCTTTTCAGAACTTCCTATTAGAGGGAATCTGAACCTTGTACATACCCTTGGTGGAGTGACTCGCTACATGGGAGAATATTTCCTGACTATAGGTGACATAGACTTAGATGCAGCTAGAAAAGCTAACCTGACTTGTTCTTTACATGCACAAGAGAAAATGTTCTTGAAAATGGCAGAGAAGAGAAGGGAAAAGTTTCAGAAAAAGGCAACTGACGAAAAGAACAGAACCCCTAGATGGGCAGAAAACATGGATAACACCTCACAAAGCGAAGTTACTCCTGCTCTGTTGCTGGATTTTGAACGGAAAGGGAAGCTCTGTCTTCATAGAGAAAAGACTAGTTATTATAACAATGTATTCATTGGTTCCAGCGAGTGTGAACATAATTACAAGGTAATTGGAGGTTGGGGTTTCAAAAATGGGTCAGAACCTGTGTTTCCAGGAATTTATTATATATGTGGAAACAAGGCGTATTTCAAATTGCCGGATCACTGGTATGGAAGCTGCTACTTTGGCATTGTCTTTCCGAAAATATACCATGTGAACAATGCAGCTGGAAGCAATGAGATTACTAATGGCTTAGTGCGTAGAAAACGTGAAAGTGTAGGAGAAATTATAGGTGATATTTTTAGTGCACTGATACCTGGAATGGGGGTAGTTCTGAATACTCATAGAATCTGCAAATTATCTACAGTAGTGGATCGGTTATCAACTGACACTGCTGCTGGATTTCTGATGATCAATACCGAAATGGTTGCGATCAGATCAATGGTTTTACAGAATCGCCTTGCTCTTGATACCTTATTGGCAAAAGAGGGCGGAGTCTGCAGGATGCTGAGGGCACAACATTGTTGCACTTACATTCCTGATAAAAGTGTCGAAATTAAGAAGTATATAAGAAACATTACTAATTTGGAAAAAGAACTCAAACCATTAGAGGTTGACAGTGCCTGGAAGAGACTGACTGATGGTCTCTCCTCTGTAGGTAGTTGGTTCTCTAACTTAGGTAAAAGTCTTATATGGAAAATACTGATGCCAATAGCTGGAATAGGTTTGATTGTTCTGATCATATTCATCTGTTGCAAATGCCAGAAATGCAGAAAATATATAGTGAATAAAAGAGGAAAGCGAAAGGCTGAAGAATTAGAATTAGAAGAATTAAGAAACCAGATATATAAGAAAATAAAGAACAATCATACACACAGAGAGGCGGAGAGAAAGCTCAACAATAAGTTAATTGAGATTGAGATGGATGAATTGGATGAATGAAGTTGGCATCTGTTTTCATGTGTAGTGATGATAGTAAATATCATCAAAGAGGGGATTGATGGAGCAAGGATTCGCACGTAACGCGACTTGCTCTCTTTCATGAACCTCGCCTTAAATCATAACTGTACTAACTCCGATTGTTTGTCATTTATTTGTATTTCCCCAACACACGGGTGTCCCTAGGAGGCTTGCCTATGTGTTTTTCATCGTAATCAAGCTTGCACATTAATAAAATGGCCGCTTTGCAGAAATCCAGTCTGCGCATGCGTCGGTCATACCCATGTGATGTGACGCACTCGCAATCTGGAGGGAAAAGTTCGCTCATGCGCAGTGGTGTTAAAATGGCCGCTTGTCACTAATCATGCTTCATGCTATCTTAAGCCGCTTTTGTCTATGCATCTTTTCTGCACTAACTCTTAATGCTATAAGTATTATAAAATAAGGGATTAAGAGTAGTTGGTCATGGTGTACAGTGTATTCATTTTATTCTGTGTTATTAATTTGTTTTCGCTTACTTTTCATGTACCGCGTAAATGAGGGCCTGGAAGTAGGGATGGGAACCATTTTGAAGCTGACGTGTCCCTCATCACGTGATCAAAGATCTGGGACGTGCAGCAATGGAGCCTGGCCAGTTGGCCATTGAAAAGGGGACTGTCCTTTCCAAGCGCACCTTCGCCCTTGAAGACTTGCTATTTTTACTCTGAATGTGCAACAATGTTGCAAACCTTTACTTTACTATTGTACTTTCCCACACGTATGCCTGGGAACCCAGATGCTAGGGGGAGGGTAATGTCACGTGAAATACGTAATAGAAATATAGGTGGTGACAAATGACTTATACCACCTCCCTTGACCAATCAGAAGATGGGACTTTGTCATTTTGCAACATTTATGGGTGGTCTTGGGGACTCAAAACAGTATATATAGCCTAGCTTAGCTTAGAGAAATTGTCCGACTTGTCCGAGTAGCAGACCTGTCACTGACCCTACGAACTCTATAGGTGCCTGATACAGAGTGCTGCGGAGCATTCTGCCTGAAACTTTCCACAAACTCCAAGGGGTGGAAATTAGTCCTAAGTGCTAAGCGAAGCACTTTGCTGGGAGATTCGAAAACCCAATCGGGGTTATTGACGGATTCCGTGCAGAAGAGGGGGTAACGCTGGCGTTGCATCCGATGCTATGAGGGGTTGGTCGTTCCTTGGTGAACCCAGTCCTGACCCAGACCTGAGGGGTATCCTGTCCTGACGGTCCATGAGCTGTACCTGCTCACCTTCTGGTATTCCCTGAATCCTTGAGGGTCCTTGTCCCGTTCTTTCTCAACTGACCCGTGGACAGGGTTAGTCCTCATTCTCACCTAGGTAAATATTGGCATAGGTGTCTGTCTATACTATACCCTAAATTTTCCTCCTCTGATTAAAGCAATCTTGCCTGTGATATTCTCCATACCTCCTTTGAATGTAATTTCATGCAATTGATTATTAGTAAATGTTCCACTTTTACCCTTCCTATAGGACATTGATAAACCCGACTGTTTTTCTAGATTGTTCCACTTGTTCCCTTCCCCTTAGTATGGTTGCCGTGAAGTTAGAAAGATAGCATAAGGTTTAGGAAGTAGTATAAAATTATTAGGTCACACATTAGGTCTTCCTCACGTCCTTGCCCTAGATTAAACTGTATTAGATAAATGTTCATTATGATTCATGCCCTATAGTGTTCCCTTTTACTCTATGATACTCACTTTAATCCATAGTTATATCCTGGTTCTGATACTAATCATTGATGTATTACTTTGCATTCGCCTACTTGTAATGGCATTTTCGTTCTAAACTTATACTATATAAAACCCTTAAAACCATCAAGGTGTCTGTGGTCATTATACATTATAGAAATACTGAAGGTATTAAATGTGTAATGTAGAATTTCTCCCTTTTAGGAAACCCTTATCACCTGTCCACTGCTAGCTCCTGATCCGTCAGGAGTAATGTGCCTGTGGTAAGTCAGGTACATGAATAGTAAGTGGTGTAAGAGTCACCCACTCGATTACTCATAAGAGCGTGACAGAGGTTTCACCCGGTTCATGCAAAAACACTGTCATCATATGCACGCCAGGGCCCAGTGCGTGGAAAATTTGGAAATCTAGTGACCCGGGTGACCCGCGCGCTCTATCAGTTGCAGGAGACCTTCTCGGGAGTTAAAGGTATAGGTAGGCCCGGAAGAGATTGTTGGGTTGTAAGGAGAGTGGCTCCTGGATTTTTCAGAAAGAAAAAAGATTTTTTGTCTCTAGTTTCTCTCTCTCGCCCTGCTTTTTCCTGAACATTGATGCGATTGGAGAGATAAGTTGGGTGGGTAGTACTCTTGTTAGCCCTTTTTTTATATCCGTTTCGTTTGGTGATATTTTTTCCTGGTTTACTTTACACTGGTCAACTGGTGGGGATTTATTTGCCTTTGGAGTCCGTTTCTTTTGCTTTGGTGACCTCCTTACCCTACCTGATCTCATCCTTTAAGGGCTGTGTGGCTGGTTTTCTATTGTCCTTGCGGCCCGGTATCTGTGCCACCTGTACCGCCTGCCCCACACCGACCTTAGCCTCCCACTCCACTCCTCTCCACTCCCCCTCCCAAGCCTGTCTACCCCCACTGAGTAGGAGTAGCTGCCATCAGGGAGGATGATGAGGTGCAATTAAAGTGCGAAGCGTATAAGGTGGGGCGGCTACTAGCGGCTACTGGCGTTGCAAGAGTACTTTGGAAGTCAAATTTGTATAATTTGCCGGAGGTATGCTAGAGCCTGGTGGAACACCGTTCCTATACGATGGTGATGGCGTGGAAGCTCCGGCGTCCTGCTCCATGCCGCCTTCGCGGCCTCTGTTGCTTCAGCTCTCTCTCTCACTGCTAGCTCTCTACTCTAGCTCTCTACTGCTAACTACTGGTGTCGAGTAGGGAAAAAAAAAACTCCTCCAGTAGAGAACAGATTTTGATGAGGCAGGGGCAGTGGAAAAGAAACCGTGTAAGATACAGCAGTTAGTAGTTAGAAGTTAGTGGGAGTCGCAGCGTCGCTTTAAATAATTTATCACTGTAGGTGCGAACGATGTTAATTACCACCTTTGAGTTCGCTGTGCTGCGTTATGCCTCCCTCCTGGCAAGCGGTATCCAACAATATACAATGAGCAGCAGTACAGGCTGACCTGACGATGTGAGAAGTGGGGGCTTGGCTGGCTGGGTCCTCAGCACTTGCCTCCAGCCTCTGCCCTCATTGCCTCTGTTCTCCTTCTGCTGGCAGCCGCTCTTTGCTGCCAGCGCCTGCAGCCAGCAGCCCCCCAATGCCCCAGAGCTGCTTACGCAGTCCGGGGGTCACTGTGAGCACTGCTTCAAACACGGCACCTACCCGGTCAGGTAGCTGTCAGTCGTGCAAATCCTAGAAGAGCAGGCTTAGGTTGTGGCTCTGATGCAGATCTGATGCAGGCTCTTAGACAGGCTCTCTCCGCTCCGCTCCTCTACCCGTAGCCGCCGTACGTAGCTCTGATCACGGGCTCAGCCTCTCAGCTCCTCCCTGAAGGACTCCGCCCGGCCCGCAATGGCCCTCCGAGAATCAATCCCTCGCCCTCCCGGGAACGGGAACGGGGTGGGAGCGGGGAGCCAACCGGCCGGCCGGCGGAGCAGTGTCACGGAAGGAAGCGAAGCCTTTCACTGCACCAGTCAGCTTCTCTGCAGTCCTGTCTTGCCGTCTTACACCGGGAATCTTTTTACCGGATAACGGGTAACGGACTATGAAAGTATGCTCAGGCGGGACCTTGAAGAAACTCTGAGCGGGGATTCCCCGCTCGCCGCACCGCACCACTGAGTATGGCAACTGGCGTTCGGCGTTCTGTGTTCTGCTCGCCTCTGCAGTTATGACTGCTCTCTGAGTGAGTTTCCTTGGTGATTGATTTTGCCCATGTTGCATGCTGCACGGAGAATGGTATCCCGGTCTCTTAAGTTTAGGTATTTTGCAATAATGGGGTGAGGAGGCAATCCGGGACCAGGGCGTGGGTCAAGGGAGCGATGTGCGCGTTCAACAATAAAAACTGAGGAGAGAACGTCACTGAAGAGTTCCTTGACCAGTTGCTCCACAAAGTCCTCCATGCGAGAAATATTGGTGGACTCTGGTACACCTGTAATGCGGAGATTGCTCTGACGGGAACGTGCCTCCATGACCTCATTTTTATTCCGAATAATATCTAGGATTTTGTCCATCTGCAGCAATTTCTGGTTGTCTAAAGTAGCTGCATCCTCGATGTCTGAGACCCTGGATTCGACGTGGAGGAAACGATTATTGTGGGAGTTGTCAACCTGGTTCTTCACTGAGTCCAGACGAGCGGAGAGTTGGTCCAGTTGGGCCACTATTCCAATGACCGTTGATTTTACCTCAAGCATGATTGCCTACAGGTCATCGTCAAGGGCCGGATGTGCATCCATGGAGGTCGCAGTATCACCACCATCCGAGCCAGTGCTGTCCTGGCGAGTCGATCTTCGTTGGTCAAAGGTGATTTTGGGCTGCTTGGGGTCAGTCCTCCCATGGTGGCCAATCCCAGACAACCAACGCCACAAAGGCTGCGGCAAAGGGTGCGGTGGGCGGACCCACCCCCCTAGCAAGTGGAGACACACTAGGAAAGATAGTCAAAACACCGGTACTGGGGGGCAGTCGCAGCCGGCCTCCAAAAACAATGGGCGCTGGGATGGCGTTGGAGAGATGTGGCCGACAGCAAAGGCAGCAGGATGTCCGCACAGCCAGGAGATGGAGGAGCGGCGCCCAACAGGATCCAAAGGTGAAAAAGGAAGCAGGGGAGCGCACCGCACTCCTCACGAAGGTCAGGCAAGCACCAAGCGCGAGGCCCGCCCCATAGGGCCTATTATGGCAGGGACCTCGTAGCTCGCAATGCGGGGTCCAAGTAGTGCGAGGAAGCCTCCTCTGTTGATGCAAACAAGGAGTGGAGGAGAGACGGGTGCCTGGAGTAGAAGCTTCAAATGCTAAACACACGTTGTGCAGGATGGCCGTCCAGGGGCCACATTGTGGCGAAGTCCCACTAGCACCGCATGGGCCCCCAGGCTAAAGCAGGTCCGGCCAGTGAAGGAGCGCAGGCCCCAGGGCAGATCACCACCAGCAGATGAGGACCATAGCTGGCGCGACCCAGTCACCGAAGCTGCACCCGCTGCAGAGACAGAGAGGAGGAGGCGGAGTGGTCAGCGGGGAGAATCAGCTGGAGGTGAGTGCAGTCATCAAGCCATAAAGGAGGTGCAGCCCCCAGTCAGGATCAGGCCCACGGGGCTGAGTCAGCACCGATCCGCAGACAAGGGTCACCAATCCGTAATGGGGGCAGTGATTAATGCGGGCCCAAGGCCCAGAACCTCCCAGTCGCAGGCAGAGCACAGGCGCCAGGGGCGGCGGGGTCCAGGTACGTCAGGCTGTAGAGGGCAGAGGCCAGGGCGCAGATGAAGTCAGGGCACCCCATACAATGCAGCGGGGGAGAGGCCGGGAGAGCGTGCCAGTCTGGGGTCTCACCAGCAGAGGGACGCAGAGGTACGCTGCTCCGGGCTGGGCGGTGCAGCTCGCGGACCCCCAACCCTGCAGAGCAAGCTGCAGCGGCAGTGCCACTCACTGGTCCATGCAGTGTGGAGCCCTCAGACGTCCCGCAGGTGATGTGAAGCCCCCAGATCCCAGCCCAGCAGCAGAGGGAGGAGGGCCGATCTGGGGCGGCCTCGAGTCATGGGCCCAGCACAGTACTCGGGTGGCGTAACTCGACCCCAAGTTGTCACGGAGAGGCAGGAGCGGGATCTATCAACGCCTCAGGAGATGCCAGGTAAGAAAATGCTGTTCAAAAACAGGTATAGTGTAGTTGTCTGTAGGATGATGATGGATTTGTTAGCTTGGCTGGCAGAGCCCACTCAGATTGCGGCCATCTTGCAGCTGGCCTTAGTGCTAAATTTTTAAAAATTCATATCTCCTGTTTGCTACATTGGATTATTTTTGATTTTGTATTCATTTTAAAGATACAAATATTTCCATTTTTTATAAATTGGTGTTGGATTTTTATTGCGTGTTGTGTCTTAATTATTTACTCAATTGGTTTATATAAATGCTTTACATACCTGTCTTTGAAATTAAGCCTCTTGCTTGCAGACAAGCTGCCAAGGGTTGAGCATGGGAATAATTTTCTGAGACCTAGTCTGAGTCCTAGACTGTGTTAGTGATCTTTTTGCCTGTGGTATATGCATACCACTACTAATAATCCACTTTCCAACATTTTGTAACAGCTGTTGCTCCGTTATCCCTCCGGAAATATCTAGCTCTCCCATAAGCAGACAACAGTTCACTGAGCCCTTAGTGTTACTATTAGTTTTTCCAGATTTCCCCACCATTTAGTGAATGGGGCCACCACCAACAGATTAATTCTCTAAAGGCGCAGTCTGCCCTGCAGTGGAGATCGAAGATAGGGATTTCCTTGTAGCCCCCAGTCTTTCTTCCACAGATTCTATTTTAAAATTGATTGCAGTCATAGCAGTAATTGGTAATTGTGCCAGCCCCGTTTGTCTTTATGACCCATTACAGCAATATTAGCCTTGCACTTACCCATAGTTTTCATATGGCAGGTCAGTTTGCCAATTGTCAAATCTTCAATCCAAGAGGGGTGGCCCAGCCCAGCCTCTTCGGACACTGATGGGCAAGAACAGGCACATCCATCGCTGTGGGACAGCACAACAAGCTTTAAAGTGCTTCCCCAGGTGCGATGTTTTGGCAAGGGGCTGCCTCCTCGGGCTCACAGAATCTTGGGACCTGTACACCCGCCGAAACAATCCTTGCAGCGCCCACCCTGTGGGACAGCACATCCTTCACTTTATTTTATTGGTTAATACCACTTGTGGTGGACCAATATAATTATGGTCCCCACAGCCTCCCAAAAGCCTGAGCCCTAGGCGGCCAAGGATACTCCCTGCTCATCTGGGCAAATCAGCTGGGGGGCCTAGCCACTCCCGTACCTGCAAGGCCGTACGTCAACACCTCATTTCAGCTCCTGCAATGTCATGCACCCGCTTCTCTCCTGCGTGGGCAGCGCTCCTCACACCGTCAGTAACAGAGCCCACTCACAGCCAGGGGCTGCAATGTGCATGATGCCCACCCATCACCACCTGCAATTAGGGTGCAAATTCAGGGCGGTGAGTGTAAAAATTCAGGGCAAAGGGTCACAATTCAGGACATGAGGTCAAAATTCAGGACAAAAGGTAAGTTTTACAGACACATCAGAAGAGGGTGTGCAATAGTATATAAGTAAGTAAATAGACAACCACTTAAGTCCAAGTGAAAAGAAGTTTATATTAGTTCAAGACAATTGTGCACTTCATGGTTTTTCAATATACGCGCAGCTTTGAGCAAATGTGCAGGTCTTTTTGTGGTAACAAAACCGCCCTCACCTTTGAGGCCTCCCAGGGAAACACCCTATACCCGGTCTGGCCAGTCCGGCCTTGCTACCACCCTCCACTGGTGACCCTCCTCTTCACATAGACCCTCTCTCATGTGTATTTAATTTATTTGGTAGTGCTACTCATCCCAAGTAAGTAGGACAGGTTGTCGGAGTGCATTACATCACACATATATTATATAGAGACAATGAATCATATAAATGTGAAAGTCAATCTATAGGAAATGTACTTAAGATAATGGGGGCTACAAGGTGTAATCCTTCTTTCATCCATCATTCAGTCTTTCACCATTCATTCTGTCCTCTCATCTGTGTGCCCATCCATATCAATATTCAACCATTTTCAAACCTATTCATCATCTATTCTTCCATCCATCCATCATTCCACTCATCCATCCCTCCATCCACCCATCCCTCCATTCATTCTTTCACCGTATCCATCTGTATACTAATCCATCCATTCACTCATCCATCCAGCCATCTACCCTTTCACTCATCCAGCCATCCTTTAACTTACTCATTCATCCACACATTCACTCATCCTTCCTCCCATTCTCCCTTTCAGTCATCCATCCTCCCTTTCTCTTTCCATCTCTCTTTAATGTACTCATCCATTTATGAATCCATCCATTGACCCTATCACTCATCCATCCTTTCACTCATCCATCCACCCTTTCTCTCATCCATCCACCCTTTCCCTCCTTCACTCATCCATCCATCCTTTCTCTCATCCATCCACCCTTTCACTCCTTCACTCATCCATCTATCATTTTACCCATCCATCTATCCTTCCACCCACACATGCATCTATTTACCTTTTCTCTCATCCATCCTTCTACTCACTCATCCATCCTTTCTCTCATTATCCATCCATTCACCCTTTCATTCATCCATTAACCCTTTCTCTAATCCATCCATCCAGTCATACACCCATCCCTTCACTTACACACCTTTTCACATGAATTATGAGCTGAGCCTATGTCTGCTGAGTTGCAGACGGAAGAGGCCCATCAATGACTTCACCCCTGCTGTAGTTCCTAAAGCAAGGGGTGGGGCGGGGGAAGGCTCACTATGCCCCTGTACATAGGCAATCCGAAAAAGTAAAAGTCACGAGTCATTCATGATGCACAGTGCCACTGTGACTTGGTGTTGTTTCCTGGGCTTTAAGTGGGGTGAAAAAACTGTGTGTGTGTGTGTGGGGGGGGGCTCTCCAAAGGAGGTGTTCGATGTAATTGAGGGCATGGCTTAAAACACCTATGTTAAACAACTACCGCTAATTTGCTGCTTCTGTCATTGCATCCAGATATATAAGCCAATAAGTAGTGTTACATCTATAAGCCAGAACTATTGGCTTTGTCAGTCGTTGCTAGTTGCATAAAATAAAAAAAAGCTGCAACCATGGCTTTGTTGAATATAACAGACACATAAAATATGTCCGTTTTAAAAAGATTAGACAGTGAAAGACGCGTAACGCTTTTTTTTAAAACGTGTTTCACCACCTTTTCATGAACTGGGTTGTCATCTACCGGCATGGGCGTTTTTGTTAATTTCTTCCACCTGACTGAATGTCCTGCCCTAGACCGAGGCATGAGGAGGCCCACCACATGCAGGAAGAGCACAGACTGGCCCATTGTCATTCTGTATGTGGCAATCAGCCTAAGACTCCATTTGACCTCTTTTCTTATTTAAAACACTGGAACTTATTTTTAAAAAAGTTGACACATTTTTGGGGTGGATGTTTCAGTGTTCAGCTGCCAGACTTAAGGTATGTCACCACCTTCGTATACCATTTATGTGCTCGAGGAACGAATTGTGCCACGGAAGACATGTAGATAATTGTATGGGACACCTTGTCACATCTGCTGGAAAAAGACGTTCTGATGGGTGGGAGCAGCGGATACTTTTACATTGCAGAGGGACTTAGCATACACATTCTTAGTAATCACTTCCTGTCTGGCTTACGACCCAATTCCAGCAGAGAAACAGAAACCTTGGTATTACTGACAATAAGTGGCTAGCGTAAGGGACTATAAGTTAAGGTTTTAAAGCAGTCATGGAGGGCAGTTTGGGTTTAAGGTCAACATAGTCTTGGAGTAACATCACAAGTTCAGGGGGTCACTGTAAGCATAGATAACAGTGTCACAAGTTTAAGGAGGTTTTTGATGACATTTTAATTTACTGTGTGCATGATGAATACCTGGGAGGGAATCTCCCTGGTCTGAACCAAATGCCAGCCATTTACAACCCAGGCACCAAAGTACAAGAACATCACCCCTATCTCTACTAAAAGCCCAGACACTCCCTTCACCAAAACAGTCATCTCAGAGCTGCGCTGTTTGCCTCACAAGTGCAATCTGCAAAAAAAAAACACAGGCTAGAAATCTCTACAATCCTGATCTACTTTTCCTCACTGAGACCTGCTCCCCCCTCCTCCCCCCCCCCCCCCCCCCCCCCGCTATTCCATTCTCAGTAATGATAGGGTGGGTAAAGCCGGGGAGGCGTTGCAGCCATCTTGAGAACTTCTCTTCAATCCAAGGAACTTCCCAGGAGCTCTTTCTTCATATTTTAATGCATTTGTTTGGAACTGCATGTGGAGAAGTGTGGCTCACGGTGTAGTGGAGAAGTGTGGCTCACGGTGTAGAGCAGGCAGACCCGGAAGCTGAGGTCAGACCCGGGACCAGGGTTCAATTCCCGACGCGGCAGGGTCTTGAGCTCAAATGTCCACGGACTCGATAATTCTCGCTTCGGTGCCTGCTCTAATCATGGGTTCTCACTCTGCAACTCTGGGCATTAAGCTTGCTTAATCTCCACAACGGCCCCCCTGCGGCGGGATGCCTGGCTTTCACCTTGGGGATGCCCTGTAGGGACTATCTCACAGGGAAAAGCCAGGACGGGTTCCCAAGGCAAGCGCCGGAACCGGGTAGCTGTGCGCTCAATAAAATGCAATAATAATAATAGAGCACAGCTCCCCTCTCAGGATTCATGCCATTTATCACCCACCTGAGGAACTTACTGACTTTGCAAATGACCAGTACACACAAAGTGATAAACTGATATTTCTAGGAGACTCTTTTTTTAATAAACTTTATCTAAAGCTTTCAAGAACATAACCATGTGTGTGCACTCAGCAGCGAGCAAAGGCAATACAGAAATACAGTTGCAATGATTCAAAAAATCAGACCCTGCGCTCTTTCTAGGAGACTTTAATCTGCACTCAGGCATTTTGGCACATTCAGCTTCCAACCAGCTTGCCACATTTCTCTCAGGAAATGATCTTTTACAACACAGCTCAAAACCAACGCATTCCAAGGGCTCCATGCTAGACCATATTATTTCCTAAGAACGCCTGTTTAACCGTCGACAATCCTATTCCAGTAACGGTTCTGACCACTTCCTCGTCGCCTTCGCAATGCACCTATCTCATTCTGTAATCCTTGACCAATCTAAAAGGGCAACTGCCTGGTTTTGCAACACCACATATAGCGACCTTGACACTCTCTGCAACACAGCTATGAAGGCACTACCTGTTTTCAGCCCCAACTCTGATGTTATTGATTTGACCACCCAGTGTCTCACCAGTCTTTCCGTCTTGAAAGACAATGTTGCTCCGCTATAAAGCAAAAAGAAAAGGCCCACGCGTTCTCTCTAATCTCCGTTATGCAGGATCGTGCTATCACCAACACATCTGTAGAAAAAAAACAAATCACTTCAGAACCCTCCCCACCTATGCCAAGAACAAAACAAAAAACTATTTGACCTAATCAAAACTACCAGCAGATCTTCCTTAACCATCAAATTTTATAACACTCCAGCTCAGCAGCAGAATTTGCACAATTTTTTGATGAAAAAGTGAAATCGCTTGTTGACCATGTCGCTCATCCTACCACCCTTGAGTACTGCAAATCCAAAGACTCCTGGCACAGCTTTGGTGTTATCACAGAAGCTTCCCTTCTCAAGACCATTCTGAAAACAAAAACTTTAAACCATTCTATTGACCCATCCATAGCTAAATTGCAATAAACCTCTACACCTACACTCTCCCCTAGTGGACTAATCTGGTTAACCTCTTCCTCAGCCAAGACTGCCTTTCTGATGCCCTCAAAACAGGTCAGGTTACACCATTTCTAAAGAAATCCTCGGCTGATGTGAATGACCTAAACAATTTCCCCCCTATCATCAACCTCCCTTTCCTTGCTAACATCACTGAAAGATATGAAGAGGAGCAACTCCCCCCAACATATTAAGGACACCAACCTTCTTGATGAATTTCAATCAAGCTTCAATCAAGGCTGCAGCACTGAAACAGCACTGCTACAAGTTATCGATGATGCCCTGCAGATCTTGACTCCGGCAACTCCTGTCTCCTGATCCTTCTCGACCTGTCTGCAAAGAATTGGATTTGAAGACACAGTGCTCAGAGGGTTTGAATCATACCTCTCCGGCAGATCTCAGATGATTAAAATGGCAAACTGTTTCTCTACATCAAAGGCTGTGGCTCAATGCCTCCCTCAAGGCTCGATCCTCACACTCACCCTTTTCAATTTTTACATGGAACCACTGGGAAAACACCCAACAAAAGTCTCGGATCCATTATCACCTCTATACTGATGACACCTAACTCTACCTAAAGGGGTCTTTTGCACATGACATTTCAATTCGCTGTTCTTGGCCCCAGTTTCTGGAACTCCCTTCCCCCACTATCAGATCTATACCCTCGCATTCTGAGTTCCGCAAGGCGCTCAAAACTTTTCTTTTCCTGCAAGCTTTCCCGCCTTAATCCCCACACCTCTGCCTCTCAGGTTTTGCATCCTTCAGCGCCAAGAAACCGCCTGGTGTATGTGCGCTTAACAAATACTTTTAAATTCAAATTCAAATCCTCAACAACACCCTCAACTCCTTCCAAGATTGGATGACATCTCATCATCTAATACTGAACGCCTCTAAAACTGAATTATTTCTTCTCTCAACCTCAAACTCTCCACCTCTTGTTCAATCTTGGATGGATAATCTGCAGATTCTTAACAACAATGCTAAATTCATAGGTGTCTTATATTCCCAAATCAACACCATGGCCAAGAACGCATGCTACCAACTGCGCCTTCTCTGGGGGATTCGGCGTTTCATTCTAGAGCAAGACCTGACAATGCTGGTTCAATATTTGGTACCAAACAGACTGGACTATTGTAATTCTCTCCTTGCTGACCTCCCCAAAACTCACATATCCTCTCTAAAACCCATCCTCCATTCAGAAGCATGTTTCGTCTATACAAGATTGCCTGAATCATCCATAAAGCCATACACCCCTCAATACCTGACCAACAAACTCCGAATATCAGGCAGTTCCAGACCTTCATGCAATGCTGAAAATGTACTGCTCTAACCTCCAACTTTCAAAATGAAAAGACATATGGCGCATTCTTTCCAGGTATTGCAACTCGAATTTGAAAGTCACTACCCCCAAACCTTCGGACCACTGCCTCTTTCTGGATTTTCAAAACAGATCTTAAAACCCTACTCTTCCAAAGACACTTCTATCAATAATACTTCTCGCCCAGTTTCCCACCAGGCCCACGCCCCCTCATCCCAGGTCATGACCCTGATTGACACATGTCACTTTCAACAACTGCTACGACCCTCCATCTCAATTTTGTAAATATAATTTCTGTACTTGCATAACCCTGATCATTCCACCTTTTCTTATTATGTAATCTTAAGTAAATCTGTAACGTGTTAATCTATAACTCTCACCATGAGTACCTGTTGTACCTATTTGCAGTTTTACCTGCTTCCATGCTACTCTCATTCCGTGTGTAATTTACTTTGCTCTACTGTAAAACGCTCAGACACCTCTGGGTAAAGTTTGCACTATATAAAAATGCATGAATAAATAAATAAAGAAATCCAACAATAACTTGCAAGAAAAGCTGCGACAAGACAAAACTTTAGCTCTTGATCGAAGCAGGTTTCCTATTTATCATGGAGTTGGCCATGTGGTACACCAGTGTGGCTGCTGTTTAGTATGGCTAAAAGTTAGTGGAATGGAGTGTTTTAGACTGAAGTGGTGGAAGTAGAGTGCTGTAGACTAGATTTGTTGGAGTAGAGTTTCGTAGAGTGGAACGTAGGGAGTTGAGTTTGGTAGAGTTAGGGGAGTGGAGTTCAGTGGATCAGTGGCAAAGAGTGTATAAGAGTGGAGTGTCATAGAGTGGAGTGGCGTAGAGTGGGGTGGCCTAGAGTGCACTGGGGTGGAGTGGGCTGGAGAGGATTGAAGGAGTGGGGGAGTGGATTAGAGTAGATTGGAATGGAGTGATCTGGAATAAGTGGAGTGGGATGATTGGAGTGGAGTGGGTGGCTAGGATGGAGTGGATTGGAGCAGGGTAGATTGAAATGGGTTGAGATGCATTGGATTGGGGTGGATTGAGTGGGTTGGATTAGATTGGTTTGAGGAGATTTAAAGTGGGGTGGAAAGGATGTATTAGACTGGACTGGAGGAGGTGGATTGGAGTGTGATGGATTGGATTGGAGTGGGGTGGGTGGATGGATTGTATTGAGTGGGGTGGGCTGAACTTCAGGGGTGGATTGGGTAGGGTGGGGGATTGCAATAGAGTGGAGTAGTTTGGATTGGAGTGGAGTGGAGTGGATCGGGTGGACTAGATTGAAGTGGGGTGGATTGAAATGTGGTAGGGTGGGATGGATTGGACTGGAGTAGGGTCGACTGAAGTGAGGTGGATTGGGGTTGGGAAGAATGGAGTGAGGTAGAATGGAGTGGGGTGGAATGGAATGGAATGGAGTGAGGTAGTGAGTGAGGTAGAATGGAGTAGAGTTAATTGGATTGACATGGGGTGGGGTGAATTGTAGCGGAGTAGATTGGATTGCAGTGGGGTGGATTTGAAAGGAGTGAGGTGGATTGGATTGTGTGGGGTGGATTGGATTGGGGTGGATTGGATTGAGATGTGGTGGATAAAATTCAAGTGGATTGGATTGGGGCAGGGTGGATTGGAGTGGGGATATTGGATTTGGCTGCATTAAGGTGGATTGCATTGGGGTGCGGTGGGTTGGATTGGGGTGGATTGGAGTGGATTGGAGCGGGGCAGACTGGAGTGGATTGGAATGGGGCATATTGGAATTAGTTTTGGATTGGAGTAGGCAGATTGTTTTGGATTGGAGTGAGGCAGATTGTTTTGGATTTGAATGGGTCAGATTTGTGTGGGGCAGATTGGAGTGGGACAGATTGTTTTGAATTTGAGTAGGGTAGATTAATTTGAATTGGAGTGTGGCTGATTATTCTGGACTGGAGTGGGGAAGATTGTTTTGAATTGTGTGTGGCAGATTACTTTGGATTGGAATGGGGTGGTTTGGGGAGATAGTGGGGTATATTGGATTGAGGTGAGGTGGATTTGATTGGAGTGGGGTAGGTTGGATTGGTATGGATTGGGGTGGGTTGGATTTATGTTATGTGGATTGGATTGGAGTGGGTGGATTGTGGTGGATTGGGGTGGGGTAACTTGGGATGGAGTGGGTGGATTGGGTTGAGGTGGATTGGACTGGAGTGGGGTGATTTGCAGCGGGGCAGATTGGAGTGGGGTGATTGTTTTGAATTGGAGTAGGGCAGATTGTTTTAGAATGGAGTGGGATGAATTGGAGTGGAGTGAAGAAGATTGTTTTGGATTGAGTGGGATGGATTAGAGTGGGGCAGATTGTTTTGGATTCGAGTTTGGCAAATTGGAGTGCATGGATTGTATTAGATTGGAGTGGGGATAATTGTTTTGGATTGGAGTGGAGCAGATTGCAGTGGGGAAGCTTGTTTTGGATTGGAGTGGGGTAAATAGTTTTGGATTGCGTGGGATAGATTGTGTTGGGTTGGAGTGGGATATACTGGAGTGGGGCTTATTGAAGTGAGTTGGATGTAGTACACTGGAGTGAGGCAGAGTGTTTTGGATTGCAGTGGGGCAGATTGGAGTGAGGAGGATTGTTGTGGGTTGGCGTGGGGCAGATTGGCATTGGTGGATTGTTTTGGATAGGAGGGGGAAGATTGTTTTGGATTGGAGTGGGGCAGATTGCTTTGGGTTGGAGTAGGTCAAATTAATTTGGATTGGAGTGTGGCAGATTGTTTTGGAGTGGAGCAGATTGTTTTGGATTGAATTGGGGCAGATTGGAGTATGCAAGATTGAAATGGGGCAGATTGTTTTGGATTGGAGTGGTGTCGATTGGAGTGTAGTGGATTGGATCGGGTGAGGGGTTTGGATTGGATTGAGTGGGGCAGAATGGTGTGGCCTGGGATGAGGCTAATTAGTGTGGATTGCAGTGGGGCAGATTGGAGTGGGGTGGATTGGGGTGTACTGCATGATTATGTGTTAAAGCATCATTTTAGCAACTACACATAAGAAAGAAACAATGTTGCTTTGCAATAAGATAATCCTTATCTTTTGAGGACAGTGCCCATGAGCAAAAACAACAGAGAACATGAGTGCAAAGTGAGAATAGAAGACTTGGCAAAATAAAAGAAAGTTAACTAAAGAAAATAAATATTTGCAATTTTGTTTGTTCTATTGGGCAAATTGTTGCCAGTCACACGCCTGCTGTTTGCTGGGCACTAAAAGTTAAACTGTGCAAAATAGTACTTAAATCACGTCGGGAGCAGGGGACGGGCCCTGATTAAGTGATTGGTCCCTGCTCCACAGAGAGGAAGAGAAATTATGTTAGACCTGCCTTGACGAATTACGAGTCTGTAAAGAGGAGTGTCATGCAAGCCAACAAATAGTAAGCAACGGATGGGCTCCAAGCCCTTTTTTCACAACAGTATCTCGCAAGCGATATGCATGCACTAGTGCATGCTATCGCAGGCTCTACCCTAAAAACCAGGATGTATATAACCTGCCTTCTTTATAACAATGTGAACTACCATGCCGTTGGTTTATCAGCATGGCTTTACCACTAACCTGAACTTGAACCATCAAATGTTGTTCAATATAATTGTGAGTGCCCAAACCTAGATCTCAAAGAGACTGTACCATTCCACAAGTTTCCTATTCATGTTCCAAGCACTGCAGTGACACAATCTTGTTCTGGTACTGTTAGCTGAATAAAGTTGCTTCAGTGGACACGCAAGATATTCAGATGCATGGAACAAAACAGGAATGTCCCTTTTCGCCCATTGTGTTTGCATTAGATGTAAATTCATTGGCATGAAAACTAGGGGATGAATTCCCGGAAAAGGGTATTAAATCAGTTAGTGCAACAGTAGGAAAAGTGTGGGATGGCGGAGGGATAAAAATAACTATTCCCACTTTATGGAGTGCAACAGTAGGGTAAGTGTGAATAGCGGAGTAATTAAAATTACTATTCCAACTCCAGTGAGTGCAACAGTAGGGAAAGTAGGGAAAGTGTTGGCTAGCGGAGGGGTAACAATTACTATTCCCACTCCAATGAGTGCAACGGTAGGATAAGTGGTGGATAGCAGAGGGTTAAAGTTTACTATTTCAACTCCTGTGAGTGCAACAGTATGGAAAGTGTTGGATAGCGGAAGGGTGAACATTATTATTCCCACTCCAGTGAGTGCAACAGTAGAGAAAGTGTTGGATAGCAGAGAGGCAAAAATTACTATTCACACTCCATCAGTCAAAAATATATATATATATATAAATAAATAATATTAAAACAATAACATATAAGAATAATTACATATAACAAGTACCTACAAATATATATTGAAAATATTTACAAACAAAAAAATGAATTCATGTATACATCTATTAATTTAATTTCATACCCTACAACTCTACACCAATAACACACTTCAACATTTTAAATTAAATTTACTTCTATAATTAACATCATCAATAATCAATCAACAAATATTTTTAAATAAAAAAACTAATAACATTATTTAACTACACACACTTTAACACTATAATGTCCACAACACACACCTAAATTAAGCTATAAAATAATAAAATACTATTAAACTTATTTTTAAATTAAAAACTATTACTATTAACAATTAATTACAAAGTAATACAATGTATTTAATACCCACCCTTTACAACTTTAAAAATAAAAACAACACACAAAAAAATAAACAATTACCCAAAATAAATATCAAATAATTAACATTAATTAGCAAATAAATATTAGTTAAATACACAAATTACTTCCCATCCATTGCCGCTATAAACACCACAACACACACCTGAAATTAATTGTACAATTGCCATAATAAATTCTTTATTTTAATTCATATCAATTGACAAATAATTATTAATAAAAAATAAATAAACTACTTAACACCCTTTAGCCCTATAAACCCCTAAACACACACCTGAAATTTATTACACAATTACCATAATTATTTACCAATTAATTAATTATATTTATTTAAGAACAAACTATCAATTAATTAACAATAAATTACTTCTCACTCTTTACGCCTATAAACACCAAAACACACACCTAAAATAATTAAACAATTACCATAATTATTCACCAATTAATTAATTAAAATGAATTAACAACTAATTATTAATTTGTCAATTAAAAATAAATTACTTCCCACCCTTTACACCTATAAACACCAAAAACACACACCTACAATCACTTACACAATTACCATAATGAATTACCAATTAATTAATTAATTAAAATTAATTAACAACCAATTACCAATTCATCAGAATTACTTCCCACCCTTTACACCTATAAACACAAAAAAATAATGAATTACACAATTATCATGATTAATTACAAAATACATAATTATTATTAATTAACAACAAATTATCAATTAATTAATCAAAAATAACTTTACACATTTAACACTAAAACAGCTCAATCAAACAAATAATAATAAATAAAAACGAATCAATTAATTTAATATAATTAAATTACTTTCCACCCTATTCCCCTATAATATACAAAATAAATATTTATTATTAATTAACAACAAATTATTAATTAATTAATAAAAAATAACTTTACACATTTAACACTAAAACAGCTCAATCAAACAAATAATAATAAATAAAAACTAATCAATTAATTTAATATAATTAAATTACTTTCCACCCTATTCCCCTATAAACCCACAACCCGCCACAGAACTAAAAACGCAAAATTCAAATAAGAAGAATAACTACTAAAAATGTAACACATATATTAAAAATACAAACAATTCTTATACAAAAAATACATCACATACATTTAAAACATATACTAAAATACATAACACTAATTAAAAAACAATATTTTTAACAACAATTTTTTTGCAAATGATTTTAAACACTTTGATATTTCTAAAATTGATATTATCTACCTTAAGTCGATATTCTTGATCACGACATTCTTGCTATCGATATTTCTGACCTACGATATTTCTGACTCTATATTTGTGCAACTAGATTTTAAACTCGATATTCATTTCTGCACACCCTCGAATTTGGGTTACTGATGAACTAAAAAAAAGCTGAGTTCTTTGGCGAAACCCAGTTGCTGCCAGTCTCATTAAACAGTTTAGCCTACACGTCTCGAGAATAAGCACATATTAAAAGTAAATGGATTACTAAGGCCCAAATAATCCGGATGTTGGTATCTTTATAAGTGGCATTTCCTTTGTTAATGGTAGACGGAATTACAGTAGTTACATTCTCACTCCACACTAACTTTTCTATAGCTTTTGGTGCCCTCCATTGTTAGGTATTTAAGAAGTGAAACACTGCAGGGATTCTTGAATTAGGTGCATAAACACATCAAAGTTGCAATGGAAATTAATAAATCATCATTTTACAGAGAGGGTTAACTGCTACAGGTTGGCCGCTCCAAATTGTGTATTTATCCCTAACCCTACTCCCATTGGACCATAAAATATTACATTTCTGGAAAAGTTCCGTTCAAGAGTAGGCTAAATGGCTTATGCTCCAGAGGGTTTGGTGTATTAATCCGTAAATCAAAGCCTGAACACCCAAGGTTTACTTGTAAGTTACAAGGCTGAGATTGTATTGATATGATGCAGGCTTGCTTTGAGGTTCGGAAAAGATGGGCTTTAATCACTCAGTGTTGGTCAGGCATGGTGAGTACAGTTCATTTCACTCTCTCAAGGCCTGTAATGCGGATAGTACTCTACATAAAATAGAACATGAAAATACTGTCAAGTCTGTATCACTGGCTTTAGGGGTTTCCGATAAATCTATCCCAATTCTGAAAACCTTTTATGATTATCAGAGATATTTGCAAATGCAACAAGTAATGACAAAAGTGCCAGGTTTAGGAGACTAAAATGGGGAGGCAGTTGTTTTACCACCAAAGCCCCTGCCCTGTGGAACAGTCTACCTATATCATCAAGGCAGCTCCAATGCTGTTGGGCTTCAGTAAGCTAATAAAAACCTGGCTTTTTTAGGTCGAGCGACCTATCTCAATGCGCATGCGCATTGAGCGGGAGCGAGATATATAGGAGCTTAAATAAGCTTTACCTACACTGGCGATTGACTGGCGAGTTGATGCTGTGCCCGTGCGCTTTTAGGTCAATGCGCAAGAGCATTGACCTAAAATGCGCGTGCACATCATCAAATCGCCAGTCAATCGCCAGCAGCACTCCTCCCCTGCTGCTTCACACCCTCATGCCGCTCTCCCCGCTCCGCCCCCTCCCCTGCCCGCCGTGTCGCATTTCTCCTCCCCCCTCCCCACAGCAATGCCCTCCGCCGGCCGTACTTTCACTTTGACGGCCACAGGCCGTCTCTCGTGTTTCTCCTTGTTATATCTCCTCCCTTTTCATTCCTTTGCGAGATTTCGTCACCATGGGTTAGAAACGTGCTTTGAGACATTGCCACACCTCATTAAGTTAAATGTTCATTCTTTAGGTATTTTAATAGAATGGACTTTGTCCCTGGGGGAAGACAGCAGTTTACTAAGGAAGAGGAAAAACAACCCTCCATTCTTTTCAGCAAGCTGAGAGGACAACTACAGCAGCAGTTGGCGAGGGATGAAATGAATGCCCAATGGCTCTTATCAACTTTAATCTTTTGAGAACATTAGTCCACTAACCCCAAATGCTTGATTCTAGAGGGCGCATAGAACCCTTCTGGCTTTAAAGGTATTGTACCTCAAAAGCACATCCTTAAGGAAGTGCACAATGTCGCAGCACAAATCCTTAGCTCGGTAACTGGAGCCCCGCCCCAATCTACTCCGCTTCCCTCCGTGGCCCCCGGCCATCATCGTGGCTTCGTCACCTTGCTCACACAACATTTAAAATTATATGAAAGTCTGATGGATGCAACAAAATTGGCCTGCTTCTTCCAAATTCATGCTTGGCAGTCATTTGGAATAATTGCTTGTTTTTCTTTTCACACACTAAGCGCTGTTTGTAGCCCTCGGAGACTCGCAGCTTTCACTTCAGTAAGTGGTTGTGTGCATGCGAGAGACAGTGATGCTGACTCAGAGTTGGGCTGCCTAGTGCCCTGTCAGGGAAAATATTGAATCTAAAAAATAAACTTGCACTGGAAGGTTGTGTTGAAATATATTTTTCTTTTAAAATAATGGCAGACAGTATCAGGCATGCAATGCCCATTTGGCTAAAAGGGGGTTGGTACTCTCGAGCTGTCTTCAAAGTGCAGATGACTCGAATCGGACGTCTCTTTTGTATGCAATTATGCGGGAAGGAGCAGGTTCCAATCACGAATTACAGGACCTGCCATTAGGAGCTTCTTGATTATTTTTTTTTTAATTGATGGTTGAGCCGACCACCTCAGTGCCACTGCGCCAAAATCAGAAGAGTGGTTTAATTCTGATGGAGGTGTAACACACACATATATTGGTACACCTAGAATAAAAGTCTGTGGGGAAAACAATATTTTTAGCTTCGTTTTTTGGGGCGAGTTTGAGAGCGCGCTTGCAATACTATTGTGTTCAATAAAGGACTTGCAGCCCGCCCACTGCTTATCATTTGTTGAGTCTAGGAAATGTGAGCACTCTGTATTTTGCATCCAATTCATGGAGTACTCGGATGCAATTTTACACAGCTTAGGTTGTTTAGTTTCAAGTGCAAGTAAGTAGTCCATTTATATTTCCTTGCCTGCTAGGTCTTGTAATCCTGGACTTGTAATATGGAATTTGAAGTTACACTACCAAAAAAAGGTAACGTCACTCAGCACCAGGTGATTATTTTCAGTTTCTCCGACATCAGTATGTAATCAGCTAACTCTGCCTTTCCTATGTAAACACTGGCCCCATGTGTTGTATGGTAAAACGTCCTATTACAAACCTGAAAAGAGGTATCCTACTTTCAATTTCACCCACCGCATCCACCACCACCACATCCACCGCATCCACCACCACATCCACCACCACATCCACCACCACCTCCACCATCACCTCCACATCCACCATGACATCCACCGCCACATCCACCACCACATCCACCGCATCCACATCCACCGCATCCACCACCACATCCACCACCACTTTCACCACATCCACCACATCCACCACCACATCCAACACATCCACCACTACTTCCACCACCACCGCATCCACCACTACCGCATCCACCAACACCACATCCACCACCACCACCACCACCACACCCACCACCACCACACCCACCACCACCACATCCACCACCACCACATGAGAGTTATCAGGAAGATCCTGCCTTTTCTCCCCTTTGAAGCAAGAAAAACCGTGGTTCTGGGCCTGATTCAGTCGCGACTGGACTACGGAAATGCTTTGTATCTCGGAGCCCCTGACTTCACCCTGCGCAAACTGCAATTAATACAGAATTGCGCAGCCAGAACACTCTTACAACTCCCCCGCAGATCATCAGCAAAACCCGGACGGAGGACACTGCACTGGCTCCCTATAAAGGAAAGAGTAAACTTTAAAGCACTCTGTATTGCCCACCAGACCTTCTGGTCTACAGGCCCAGCAATCAATCTCCCTCTCATTACACCCTACCTCCCCACAAGACAGTTGCGCTCCACCTCTGCAAATCTAGCCATTGTGCCGCCAATAAAGAAATCAAGGTCAGGAGGCCGCTCCTTCTCCTACAATGTAGCTAAGAGGTGGAACGCTCTGCCCCAGCATCTCAGATCTAATTCTAATATTCTCTCCTTTCGCAAACAGCTGAAAACGCTCCTATTCACTACTTAATGATGGAGCTGAACCTGCCTCCTCTAACCCAAACCTCAGATGGTATGCTTAGCGCTTGGACGCCTCAGGGCAGCTATGTGCGCTCTACAAATCGGAATTCATTCATTCATTCATTCATTCATTCATTCATTCACCACCACATCCACCACCACATCCAACACATCCACCATCACTTCCAACACCACCGATTCCACCACCACCGCATCCACCAGCACCACATCCACCACCGCATCCACCACCACCACATCCACATCCACCACCACCACCGCATCCACCAACACCGCATCCACCATCACCACCACATCCACCACCGCATCCACCACCACGTCCACCACCGCATCCACCACCACGTCCACCACCACATCCACCATATCCCCCAGATCCACCACATCTATATGTGTGTGTGTGTGTGTGTGTGTGTGTGTGGCTCTGTGTGTGTGTAGGTGCAAATGCAATGTTCTTGGATTTTCGTCACAATAAAATACACTGAACATAATCTTCACAAATGTTATTTACAAACGTTTAAGCTATTGCCATTATAAATTACAATAACTTTTATTTAAGTATTAATTATTTACAAAATTAAAAACCTTTGTTATTTGTAATATCAATACATCTAAGTCACGTAAATACAACACACATTGCATTACAAATGCTATAGGTGTCACATTGGCGAAAGTTAAAACTATTGACATTGTAACTGACAAAGCAATTAATTTTGCTATTTTCAAAACCAACACATAAATAAAAAAAGTGTCATTTACAATACCAATCGCTCAAACTTTCCTAATGCGAGACCTATTGCATTTCCAATGCTTGTTTATTCTTAGCTGCCTAGTTATTCTCAGCACCTAATACCCTCACCTGACTGCCACTCAAACAGCGCTAAGACACCTATGGATATTGGAGCGCTTTAGAACATAACATAACAATGCAGAGGGAGTGCCAAGCTTTGTATACCAATAGTTATACCCTAAGAAAAACGACAAAATAAAGTTAAGAAAAACGTCTAATTGCCCATTACTCAGCACTTGCCTTCACTAAGTTAATTTTTTTCACATCAAAAGCATTCTTGCCAACAAGGAATTTCAGGTTCTTGGCATTCCCTTGATGGTACAGAGCATGCCCTTATTTTATGGTGTGGATTTGAACTTTGGTCTGCATGGTAGCTGTGCGCCCTTGATGCCCAAAGCTTTTGGAATAGTTTGCATCTTAATGACAATGATGTGAAAACAGTAAATTACCGAGTATTTTGTGTGCTTTTTTAATTGACGTACTTGCCAATGTTAATTATTTTCATGCAAGCCTGGAGCCTTAACAGGAAGCTGCCCATGTGATTTTCTGGGCTATGTCAGACAGAGCATGCATTCATGCTTGGGTGGAGCTTTTCATGTGAATCCGTCTATTATAAAGTGACCCGTTAAAAATAATGGCAAACTAAAAACTCAGTATGTATCCGTTTATGCAGTGCAGAAGAGCATGACCTAGGAATCCTGTCTGTCGATTCGCGAGTAAATGTAAGTGGGTGGGCTTGGTTAAATGTTTTTCATTCAGACTTAGAAGATTTTGTGAGGCTAAATCTCTTACGCGGGACATGGAAGGTAAATGTAGGTGAGAAGAGCTCCATGATGCTGTTGGACCTGATACTCATCAGGTGGTGTTTCTGCAAACATTTAGCTTTTTCTGCCTGGGTTTTGATGATTCTCTTGTGTGGCAGCCGGGCTCTGGGCACTTTCCCACTATAAATGTAAATGTTTTTGTACTTGTATAGCGCACAGCTACCCACAGTGGGTTTCCCGGCGCTTGTACGAATACCACAAGGGAACCCTTCCTGGCTTTCCCTGTGAAGTGTCCACTCCTGGGCACCCCCATGGTGCAGACCAGGCATCCCTTGCGTTGTGGAGACTAAGCAAGCTATTGCCCAGAGTTGCAGCGTGGGACCCATGGTCAGAATAGGCACTGAGGGGAGAATATCCGGTCAGGGGAATTAATGAGCCCGAGACCAGCCGGGGAAGGAATCGAACCCTGGTCCCTGGCCAGAGCTCTGCATCAAGGTCTGCCTGCTCTAACCATTGAGCCACACTTCTCCACATACAGTGTGAAAGTTTGGGCGCCCTTCATACGCGTGTTGGGAAGTGGTGCTGACTCGATGTTTTGAAACATGGGCCAGTCTGCCATTGCAGACCGGTGTGTGCGTGCTAGCATCTATCGTGATTAAACTCATGAGCAGTCTGCCACTGCAGGCTGCTGAATGTGAGCACCTGCACCTATGGTGCCCGTGATTGCGTGTGTAGCCTGTCATCGCAGTAGTATCGTATGTCTTTCTTCGCCTTAGTCACTTTTGTTTAATTTTTATGGAATTCATTCAAGGTATTTTGAACCTGAACCTGATCAAGTAGTTTCTTGCAGTCCGTAATGGAACTTGTTTCTTTTATTTGCTTTTCCAGGTCACTAATTTCTTCTGTTAGTTTCTGAGCCTGTTCAACCGCTGTATCTATCCCAAGCACCATCCCATGCCTGGAGCAGGAAGTGCCTATGTAAGTAAAGTTACTCAGGTATTTTATGCTGTCGGTGTCTGCCGGCCGACCGGGATGATATCTGCCTTGAGATATTCTGTGAGCATACAAATCATTCATTGTAGTCCGACCCGTTTCTTTCTGCACCTTTCTAGTTGTTCGACTAGTGATATGCTGACTGGCTGCGCTGATTCTGTTGTATCTGAGAACAGAGACGGTCCCTCTAAAATCTTTCTGAGATAGTCATCTGAATACAAAGGGGCATGATTAGACATGTATTGTATGGCAGGGAGCCCTAGAAATCTTTCCCACATCTAAGGTGTGTGGTTCCTGTACCACAGGGACCCTGACACTCATAAACGTCTAGTTGGTGGTGAGTGGATTCACCAGTTGTAGGACCCCACGTGGCCCGTTTCATCTATTGTGTCGCATATCCCTTGTGTGTCACGCCGACTGCATGCTCATTGCATTGTGGTGTCCGATTTACAGGGTGTGACCCTCAGAGGTGGGAGTATACCCTTAGTAGTGCCTCATTCTACCTCATGTGGCTCTGCTGAACTTGTGACTGGATTGGTGCAACCTATATCATCATGCACCAGATGTTGTGCCTCATTTCCAGGGATGTACGGAATTTGCAACTCTTCCCTGTGTCCGACCGGAATTGTCTGGTCATTGTGCTTCATTTCCAGAGAACAACGGAATTGTCTTTCTTCGTGTTTGAAACCTGAAGTGTCTGGTCAGACCCTTATCAACGTGCACCAGACGCTGTGCCCAGATTGCCTGAGCACGACCCTTATCAACGTGTACTGGTCGGGATGCCTTCTCCCATTGAGAGCCTCCCCTGTGTTACTCCCCATTCATTGGCTGTTCCCATTTGGCCCTCATTGTGATGGACCAACTGCCCTCTCCGCACATAGCCCCTTCCCGAAGACATATTGGAGCCAGGTAATAGCGAGAGAGATTGACTGGACTGAAGGAACACTTCTGAGACAGTCGGAAGCGGGTCAATAGGCTCTGTGACTCCATTTTGTTTTGAGACCAGTGGATGAACTTCCCAAGTGACTGCTAAACTCCCCGTGTTTATGTCTGCCTCCTAAATAAACTGTACTACATATCCCCACCTGCTTCCTGAGGACTAGCGTGACTTTGGCAGCTTGTGGTCTAGTATCCAGGAGGAGGTGCTCGTTATCTTCCATCTGTGGGTATAGGACAACCCGGGTGAACTAGCGGGTGGAGGGAGGCTGAGACAACGGAGTCTGCAGGGTGTTATCCATTGACCTGGTGGGTACCAGTTGCTCCACTTTATGGTGCTTAGTGTGTATGCGTGCACAAGTGTTATGTGCAGACTGGGCGCATAACTGTCGCACCGTGCAGTAGCGAGGAGTAAGTATGTAAGTGGGAATGATAGTTGCTGGACAACCTGTGATTAATGACTCTTGCCTGCAGTGCCGCTTTATATGTTGATTTCATGCCAAAAGCACTATACATTTGACATTGGGTTTACTTGTGTGGGTCTGGCCCGAGGTGTTGCAAAAAGGTTTTGTGAATGTACATATCTTTGATATCGTTGTGACCCGTGGTGTACCCTTTAAACGTGTTGGATTGTATTATCAGGATTGCTGGGGTGGGCCTGGGGAGGACAGCATGTTGCACTGCATAAGGGTGCTCTCTCTGGGAGGTGGTGTTAGATTTGGAATTGTCCACAGTGTGCATACTGTTGATATCATAACAATACGAATGGGCCTAGTACTGCTAGTAATATTTACAAATTTGTTTTATGCCCAACAGTACCTTTGCATACATCCTGTGTGAAGTCTTCTTTATGACGCTCAGTGTATTTATTATGAGTGACTGCAGTGCCTTTGTTTTACACATTTCCTCTGATTGCTCAATGCCAAGCTACTCAAGGGGGATCATGTTATACCAGGTGCAGCCCGTGCAGGTAAGAGCGTGGGGAGGGTGGGAGGAGGGGAGTCAACAGACGACGATGAGGGAAAATACAATTTAAAAAAAAGAAAACCACTTACCTTGCACTCGCTGCACTGCCGACGATGCGGCGAGCGCAAGGCCAGTGGTTTTCTTTTTTTTTATTTCCCCCATCATCATTTATTGACTCCTCCCCACCATGCCCTACTGCTCTTACCTGCACTGACCGCTCCTGTATTATACAGCAAGTGTAATCATCCACCCTTGACGGGAGCAGTAGGTTCCAACAGATGCTGACTATGTCTGCTGAGTCCTTCGACTTGAATCTTGAATCAAGTCATTCTGATGAAGCTCCAAAGGTTCTGCCTGTTTCTGGTGGACTCTGAGCCTTGTCCCAGTCCTACAGAGATCCGTTTTTTTAAGTCCCAACTTTTAGGAAAAGTTCTGTAACTTGGTTTTTGGATATCAAAACCTCTTCAAAACAGTAGGAAAGGTTCACTAGACAACAATGTATGGGTTCATACTGTAGGAAATCTTCGCACAGATCATATTCAAGTTCACAGCAAACAGCTCCATTCTTGGGATTTCTCTGCCACAGTACGCGCTCCATTTACTTCCACGGCCTTTGACGCACCCTAGGAAGGTTTTGCAGGGCAGGCAAGAGTAATTCCTATTTAGAGCTGGTTCACTGACTTTCTTCCAGGCAGCTTCAACCTTCTTCCTTTCCAGGAACCTTTGCACTATCCTGATAAAGAAGAGATGCTCTACAGGGGTAAGCAGGCTTCACTGGGAGGACCTGGGCCCTATTTTCTTCAGGTCTGCAAAAATGAGTGTCACTAGCTCGGGAAACCCCTAGTTTCACTAGTTCTGAGAGCAGTATTTCTATCGTAGAGATAAAAGACAGCGCTGGAGATGAGTATGTCTACAGGCCTTTGCCAGGTACCGAGTTATCCTCTGATGCAGAAAAGGTGTCTTTTGCTTGAGGTTGGCTGTTTGCTGGGAGTGGCTTAGTCGGGCATTTTAAAGGATACAACCAATCGGTGACACTAACATTTCTGGGGAGATTTACAAGCTCCTTGCGCCGCCATTGCGACATCTTTGTTTGATGCAACGGCTGTGCAAGCAATGCAGCCTATTTACAACAGGATGCATCTAAGGAGATGCGTCACGGTGTAAAGCCCTGCTTCACATTATACCTGGGCCAGGAATAATGTATGCAGCCTAGGCGTTCCCACGCAAAAAGCTGTGTAGAACTGATGCAGTGAAATTTGCAACATTTCGCGGTGTCACTCTACGCCTTCACTGTATCAAAATCCCTATGCCTGCTCAGACCAGGTATAAACAAAAGAGATTACATGGGGGAAAACTAGAAAGCCTGCAGAAACGTGAACGGCCTCGTGTAAACCCTGCAGAAGAGCTTTAGACAGGCTATATTTAATAATTAAAAATGGATAAACCCTTATGGGCAATCAAAACCTGATAATTCAACGGTTTTCTTACACTCTATTACCTAACACTTTGCTCATAATTAAACATGACTTTCTGTGTCTCTTATGGCAACTTTACACTGGAAACAAATGTCAAAGGCAGTGGGCATACAAACCGGGGAAACCTCAGGGAAATTTATTCTCTTGGTCAGTGAAGTGGAACAGGGATTAGAAAGTCAGATTCAACCTCACATCCTATATAACACTTGAAAATCCTCAATATCCGGTTGGTGCCAGCTCTTTAAAGAAGAACCTGACGCTTAGATACAGGTAGGTAAAAGTGGCTGAGACTAGGAAGGGGTATTAATAGCACACTGAGTGCCTTATATATGAAGCCCTCATGCTGCCTCACTTTTTGTGACTCAGCAGTGGTGTAAAAAGTGCACCATACTGCGCCACATTTACAAAATGACGCACCTAGCAGATGCATCACTTTGTAAACCCTGGGCTACATTATACCTGCAACATGTATTATGTTTACAGGGTGGGCATTCTGTCATAGAAAAGGCACGTCGTAGTGATGCAGTGCAATCTATGAGATTTCACTGCAACACTTCTACGAGGTAAGTGTGCCAAATCCTTATGTCTTCTTTAAGCAGGCGTAAGGCGTGAAGCCGGGCTTTTCAAGCCCCATGCGAAAATGGAACATTGTTGAAGTTGCGTCTGTTTTTAGACACACTTCAGCAAAGCGCAACTTTTGCCCCTACCGATACTTCAGGAAAACTGACGTTTCTGTAAATCCTTGCGACATGGAGCACTGAACAGCAAACACGGCGTATCGCATTCATGTTGTCGCAAGGAGGGCACACGGAAAAGTGTTGCTCTGCTGTTTTCACGCAGCGATGCAACACTTTTGATAAATGAGGCCCTAACAGTGCAGGGATGGAGAAGGGTCACCAGCAATGAAGCAGGAAAGTGCCTGCAGCCCAAAAAGTACGAATGCATTGACTGTGATCTTTGTTTTCCAAACTGAGCTGTGGGAATCCTTTGACCTTGGACAGTCAAGGGTGTGGTCCTCTCTTCACAGAGTAATCCTGCTCCTTGTCTTCTGCACTGGGTCCTAGATTTGGTCCCAGCCCAGTAGAAGGACAGCTGCCAGGAAAGCAGAGCTCTTGTCAGGAGGGCCACTGCAGCTTGCACCACCCATTGCCTCTGCCTGCGCTGCCACTAACAGTATCAATATAACTAACCATCACAAACCTGCAAGTGTGACAATTCAGCATATTCCAAGCCCCCAAAGCTATAAGAATGGCTTAGACGACAAGTGTTAATCATTTCTAAGGTTTATGGAATTAATAAACAACTGTTGTTCTGCTCATCTCTAAATTCAACAGGTGGCAGTATGTCATAAGTGCAGGTGTTGACAATTAAGTTCAGGTGCTGGGCACCGGAAACCACCGGCTCAAATTAACCACTGCAGGAAAGGTTTGGTCCCTGCCAAGGTGTCTGTCAGGAAATAATGTGAATGTTTTCCTCATTGCTCAAATGATGTACAGCTTACATGTGTAATAGGGGAAGTATTTATCCATCTTTGGAAGCAAAGGCAGAAAACCAGAGGCTCCCAAAATTCTGCTAGTTTCACAAGTTAAAGCATTGCTTCAATCAGGGAGGGGAGCATCATGCCCATTTGTCCTTTGTCTTCATGAGCTGAGGTGCAGGGGTCAAAAGCCAGATCAGTTTCAGTTGGTAATGGTGTGCATGTATAGTATCTCTAGCCAAGCATAATACTACCATTGCTATGTGGGCAGCCAGGAATACAGGAAAAGGGAGGGGTACATTCACCGGGACTGGGAACCCTGCTCTGGAGAATGGAAGGGGTGACAAAACCCTCCCACAGTCGACGGTTTTGGGGAGAAGGTCCTGAATACATAGACATGCAGATAATGTCCACAGTGCAAAAATACAGCCTGCAGGGAGCCCGGAACTTGTGCCGCCATGCACATTAAGGGGGTCACTAGGATGGCGATCCGTGCGCCAACCCAACCTGATTTACCCCGCCATATTATCATGGCCGCGGTATTGTGGGGGACGCAAAGTGCATCCGCCACTTGGCAATCATTACGATTGCCAGACGGGCGATCTTGGCCACGAACATGGTGCCATCTATATTGAGTAGGGTGACCACATTCTCAAAACAAAAAACGGGGACAGGTCATAGACATAGAAGTAGGACTACGGTATGCAGTAACCATCGACATAAAAGTAGGACGATTTGACAGCTGTCATAATTTGAATTTAAAAACACTTATAAAGCGCGCATTTACCTAGTGGTTTCTTGGCGCTGGCGGACTTTAGAACCTGGGTGGTAGCTGTGAGAAAGCTAGGCTGTGAATGCTTGCAGAAAAAGATGGGTTTTTAAGGCCTTGCGAAAGTCAGGGTAAAGTGGGATGGATCGTATATTGAGGGGGAGGGAGTTCCAGAAAGTAGGACCTAGGACCGCAAATTCCCCCCCCCCCCCCCCATCCTCTTCTTCCTGAAACGAGAAACGGAAAGAAGGGACTGGGAGGAGGAGCGGAGCTCTCTGACTGGTGTATAGCTGGAAATTGACGAGTTTATGAATGCTGGGGCAGTTCCAGCTCGGGCCTGAAACGCAGTACAGCCAAGTTTGAAGAGGGCCCGCTCCCTAATGGGCAACCAATGCAAATTCTTTAATACAGAGGTAGCATGATGGAGTTTAGGGAGACCATGAATGAGACGTAGAAAAGGGACTATAATGACAGCTCCCTCCACAGACCGAGTGGGCACTAGCTATGCAGAACCTGTAGGTTGTGAAGGAAGCTCACACTGTCACAGGCTGCTTGAGCAGGACCCTGGGTGTACATACATCTGTGAAGGAAGCTTGCAGTGCCACTGTCTGTGCTGAGCCTGTGCTGTATAAGAGAAAAGCGCACTGCGACAGCACATGCTGCCAGGCAAGTGTGCATGTGTGTGATGCTTTCATTGGTGCTGCGTGCATTATACCTGCTCTCTACCAGACAGGATTTTGCCCTATCACTGCCTGTGCTCTTTCGCTGGTGTGTGTATGTGGTGTGTTGCAGCCTGAGGGGCGTATCAGCGTAGTTCTCACGAATGCACCTCAGGTGATGGGGTTTAGTGGATATGTCACCTGTAGGATTAAGAAGACCTGTGTTGTGATCCTGGCTGTCCTCACTTGACTGGATTGTGGAATCCTACACACAGACATGCCAACCGTCCCGATTCAGGCGTGAGACTACCGATTTCAAGGCTAGTCTCCCGCCTCCCGATTCCTGCAAGAAAAAAACCAGATTCCTCGGGGTTTCAGCTGACAGGGCTTGGCATTGTGTAAAGTGCCAATTCTTCCAGCAATAGTCAGAGTGGCGACGCAGGGGCTCTAGAAGGGGTGAAAAACAACAAAGCGTCATTAACGAGGGAATGGTCTTTTAAAGACGTGTGAAGTATGGGGGGGGGAGGGGGGAGGGCTGTGTGTGTGCAAGGGAAGCTGTTTTAGCCACGGGGGTGGGGTGGGGAAGCATGCACTGCCAGCAACCTGCCAGGCCAATGCACAACACTTGCATCACACTCTCTCTGCCTGGCATTGCGCTCCTTGGTTCTGAAAGGTATGAGAAAACGTGTATTTGTGTTTCAAATGTCAAATCCTGAAGCAGCACACTTCAAAAGCCAGTAACCCGATTCAAGGCCCCATTCTCCCGATTTTTTTTTTATCTCCCTCTTTGCTCTTCTGAAATGTTGGCATGTATGTACACATGACTTGCTCTTACGTACTTTTCAAGAAAAGGGCAGGATGTGAGCAGGCACAGCGTTTGAAAATAAGCGTGATGGAAATTATACAAGATGCAATCTAATTCCTCGCTGCATACTTTGGAAGCAGAAGACTGGCGCTGACAAATGTAACTTAATTTCCTTTTCTGTGCCTCAGTTCACAATGTGGGCTACTCGAGAACATTAATTAATTAATTCAAGAGGTTTACACTGCATGTCACATAGGGAATTCGTGGGTGTTCCGTATACAGGATATGTAAGAAAGAAAGCCAGTTTGTCTCGGTGTCACAGAATGTGCACTCATCAACTTGCAGGATGTTCTCCATACAGGTGTATGCCTCGGCTCAAGAGTGTCCTCACTGGTGAATCCCTCATGCATTATATTAATGTGCAGATAAATTCCTCAGGTGGTAACCATGATTAGGTTGAATTCGTAAAATACGATTTTGGTAAATGTCCAAAGGAAGATACTCAAAAGTTTATAAGGAGCATCAGTTTGCAACACTTTTTTTTTAAGTGCTTCAAATCATCACTTTATTCAGTTCGACCAGATGAAAGTCATTTGTGGGGCTGCAGAATAACTCACCGAACATCCCTAACATAATGGTCAATTAAGCTGAGCAAGTATACGTTTTAAAAGAGAATATTAGTGTACTCATTAACGGCCTGCTGTTTGAAAGACTATTTTACAAAAAATGCAACACCTACTCGTTCCAGTAAATTAAATCTTACTTTTTTCTCCTAAAAACGGACAATTGCTGAGCAGTGTATTTACAGGTTTGACTAGACATTTGTCGATTTCCCCTTCCTCTAATGCGCGCATGAGGCCTGATCAGGCATGCAACACCCATTGGACTTCACCACCCGCGCCCTCCCCCCATCGTGTGTGGCAGCCTCTGATGAGACCGATTCCGGGCACCCACAGAGCCACACCCGATCGTTTCACAGGTCTTTAAAAGACCATTTGAATTTTAATTAGTCCTTGCTGTTGTTTCACACCTTGTTGGAGGCCCTGCAGCTCCACTCTGCCCTGATTAACATCCTTGCAACACGCCTGTGCGGGCACCTCTTGGAAGTCAGCAAAAGTGTAGGTGGCGCTGCGTGGAAAAAGAAGAGAAATCCCGAGAGAAAACTTCTCTCTTCTAAGGATTTCCCTTCCTGCTACAGCGCTCATCACACGCAATGAAAAACCGGGACATTTTTGTGTTTAACTCGGACACCTTTCGAAAACGGGGACATTTGACTCATTTGGAGCAAAGTGTCGGGACACGGGGACACTTCTCCAAAAACGGGGACCGTCCGGGGAAAACCGGGACGTCTGGTCACCCTAATATTGAGGTGCGTGCAGAAACTGGCCTTTCAATGGCGGCGATGCAAGCATGGAAAGGTTGGCGGTATTTGCAATGGGGGCCAGTTGCCCGCCCCCAGGGCTGTGGGGGGTGCTCTTGGGAGGTACCCATGGTACCCCCCTCCATTCCCATGCACAAGGTGGCAGGCATCGCGTGGTGCCGGCCCCGTTGTGCATGGGAATGCATGACATAGCACTTTGGCATTGCGGCAGGTGTTGCTTACAGCAGCATCTGCCGCAATGTCAACAATGCGGAATGCGACCACCAGGGTGGCTGTCGCATCCTAATTAGCTGTGCGGGACCACCACACTTCTGGCAGCTGGTCCCAGCACCACAAGGATAGTTGGCGGACTAAAGTCCGCCCGCCATCCTAATCAGCCCCTTAATCTGGGAAGAAAACCCTCAATTCTGCTCACGGGAAACGTCTCATGTGTACGACAGACTCTTTATTCACATAAATGTTATTTATAGAGCACACAGATGCCCGAAGGCGTCCAGGCTCTAGAACTAAAACTAGAGGTCAAAGTTGAAGAACAACAAAGCTGGAACAGTCATGTTTTCTGATACTTCTGACATTTCACATAGCATGTTGTGGGGCAAAGCTCAAGGGGAAGTGACCTCCAGAGAGATGCGGTTTTGAACGAGAAGGCTCGACTGCCCTGGCCGACCTAATGAATTTTATATAGACATAACTAGGGTCCTGTGCTAGCCAAAGGGACGTACCTGAACACATTCAAGAAAATGTTGCTTTAAGAACATGAAGCTGGTAAGATTCAGAGCTTTTAAGCAGAGCTAGAGACTTTTAAACATAACATGCTTATGGATGAGAAGCCAGTGAAGCTTCTTATAGACACAGAAACAGAGGCAAAGTGAGGACACTTATCAACAATCTTTTCCAGTGGTTGTGGGGGCTCCTCCATTGGAGAGGAGGAGCTTCGCCCCAATTAAGTGCCTCCTGAAGCCCCAGAGATGAAAAGAAAACCTGGTTATTGGTTTCTATTTTATTTTTCATCCTCCTGTCCTGAACCGAGCATCAGGACAGGGCGGGCCTGCTGAGCGACAGCAGGGAGGAGTGGTGGGCATAGGACTGTTTAAAGTGTGCATGTCCCTTTGGCTATCCGTCTTGTGACAGCCAGCCACACTTGCACACTTTAAACCTCTCAACCCATCTGTCTTAAGACACCAAGGTTGAGAGAAAGTGCAGGCATCCAGTTCCCTCTGGAGCCAGACAGAAGCCGCTCCCACCAATCAGGGCACTGCTCACAGGCTGGTGAACAGCCTAAGAGCAGGTCAGGATTGGTCAAGGGAGTTTGTTGGGGCCTGCACTGCTGTCCTTGCAGAAGAGGTCGGAGTGAGAGGAGGATGCCCGTCATGATCCTTAAGTGTTTAAAAAAAATTTTTATTTGCCTACCCCCCTTCCCTTAGTTGATGCCAGCCATGTGATCTTGAGCAAGTTGAAGTGGGCAAGCAGCAGGGAGGCCAGGATATAAGGAGTTTGCATAATCTTGATGAGAAGCAACAATCACTTTAATGATGTCAAGTGGAGATATTCTAGTACATTTGGCAAACTCTTCATTAAAACAATAAAGTTAAAGAAACATTCAAAGGGAACTTTGACAATTTGAGGTTTAAAAGATAGTTTGCCATCAACGTAAAGCCCCAATTTCTATTTGTGTTCGTGGGTGAGGGCAGCTTCCTAAAGATTCTGCCCACCAAGTGGAGTACCAGACGGAGGGGCGTCACCTATCACTACTACCTCCATCTTATCTGTATTTAGCTTTATGCAGTAGTCGGTCATCCAGTCTGCGACTTCAGTAAGGCAGCATCAGAAGTGAAGCCCCTAACTTGCAGAGTTCCAATCCAAACGAATAATCATTTGAGTATCATCCGCATAACTCACAGTTGACAAATTATAGCAGTGGATGAGTTTTGCTAGGTTCTCAACATAGATGTTGAAAAGCATTGGACTGAGGGATGAGCCTTAAGGGACTCCTCGTGCCAGCCACAGTGATAGGGAACAAAAGGGGGGACAAGAGCACTTCCTGACTCTGAGCAGAGTAGAAGGAGGATATCCAGTCCAGTCCATGCCCTTAATGTCTGCCTATGAAGCCTAGTTATCAACCTCTCATGTCACACAGTGTTACAAATGGCAGAGAAATCAAGCTAGGTGAAGGCCGATGTGCCACCTTGATCCAGGTTAATGCGGAGGACTTCTTATACACCGCTATAAGAGCTCTCCCGGTGCTGTGGCAGGATGGAAGCCTGGTTGAGTAGATTCAAGAAGGGAATTTAGAGAGGTAAAAGAGGACAATTGAGCATTTATCTCCTTCTCAGTGATCTTTACAATGAATGGCAACAGTGAGTTCAGACCATAATTGCTCATGACACCCTCATCTTAGGGTGTTTTTTTTTTTAGCAGAGGGATTACATGGGCTCTTTTCCACAACTCAAGTTCAAGTTCAAGTTCGAGCATTTATATAGCGGGCTACTCACCCAGAGGGTCTCAAGGCGCTTGGGGAAGGGGTTCATTATTTGTCGAATAGCCAGGTTTTAAGTTCTTTTCTGAAGGAGATGTGGTTTTGAGTAAGGCGGAGGTGAGTGGGGAGTGAGTTCCAGGTCTTGGCAGCAAGGAAGGAGAAGGATCTGCCACCCATGGTGGATTTTCGGATGCGCGGGACTGCGGCGAGGGCTTGAATGGACGATCTTAGTTGGCGGGTGGGTTTGTAGAAGGAGTGTTGAGGCATTCAGGTCCTAGATTGTAGAGGGCCTTGTGTGCGTGGGTGAGAAGGCGGAATGTAATTCTTTTGTTGACGGGAAGCCAGTGGAGGTCTTTTAGGTGTCCGGTGATGTGATCTTGGTGAGGGATGTCTAATATGATTCTCGCTGATGCGTTGGAGTTTTTTCTGTAATTTTGCGGTGATTCCGGCGTATAGTGTGTTGCCATAATCCAGTTGACTCGTGACCAGTGCGTGGGTGACAGTCTTTCTTGTCTCAAGGGGGATCCAGCGGAAGATCTTTTTGAGGATGCGAAGTACGTTGAAGCAGGAGGAAGAGACTGCGTTGACTTGTCTGGACATCGAGAGAGAGGAGTCTAGGATGAATCCAAGGTTACGTGCATGGTCTGTGGGTGTGGGTGCTGTGCCCAGAGCTGAAGGCCACCAATAGTCGTCCCAAGCAGAGGGGGAAGGTCCTAGGAAGAGCACCTCCGTTTTGTCTGAGTTGAGTTTTAGGCGGCTATGTTTCATCCATTCGGCTACTTCTTTCATTCCTTCGTGAAGATTGGTTTTGGCGGTGTTAGAGTCTTTGGTGAGGGAAAGGATTAACTGGGTGTCGTAGGCGTAATAGATGATGTTAAGGTTGTGTTGGCGCGCGATGGATGCGAGTGGGCTCATGTAAACGTTGAAGAGGGTGGGACTGAGTGATGATCCTTGTGGTACACCACAGATGACTTCAGTGGCCTCTGAGTTGAATGGGGGAAGTCGGACTCTTTGAGTTCTCCCAGCGAGGAATGAGATGATCCAGTCCAAGGCTTTACCTTTTATGCCGGTGTTGCTGAGGCTATGTATAAGGGTGCTGTGGCAGAATGTGTCGAAAGCGGCGGATAGGTCGAGTAGAATGAGGGCCACTTTTTCTCCGTTGTCCAGTAGTGTTCGGATGTCGTCAGTCGCTGCAATGAGGGCGGTTTCGGTGCTGTGTTTGGCTCGAAACCCGGATTGGGATGGATCGAGGGAGTTGTTGGATTCAAGCAAGGCGGCAAGCTGGCTGTTGACAGCTTTCTCAATGACTTTGGCCGGGAATGGGAGGAGGGATATGGGTCGGTAGTTTTTAAGTTCAGAGGGGTCTGCTGTGGCTTTCTTCAGAAGGGCGCTGAGTTCGGCGTGTTTCTAGCTTTCTGGAAAGGTGGCAGAGTTGAACGAGCAGTTGATGACATCACGGAGATGAGGTGCGATGATGGAGTCAGCTTTGTTGAAGATGTGGTGGGGGTAGGGGTCGGTTGCGAGCCAGAGTGGATTGAGTTCATTAGGCAGATGGTATCTTCAGTGGTGATTGGGTACCAGGCCTTAAGGTTGTTAGTTGGCGGAGTAGGATCTGAGGGGGGTGGGGCGGGTTGATCGCTGGGATTAATCTCGAAGCTGTTGTGGATGTCGGCAATTTTGTTGTAGAAGAAGGAGGATAATGCATCGCAGAGGTCTTGGGAGGGAGTGATGTCGTTAGATGCTGCGGTGGGGTTGGTGAATTCTTTGACGATGTTGAAAAGTTCCTTGCTGTTGTGAGTGTTGTTGTCGAGACGATCCTTGAATGCTGATTTCTTGGCGTATCTAATCAGTTGGTGGTGTTTGCGGGTGGCTGCCTTGAGGGTGGCTATGTTGTCGGTGGTTGGGTTTTTTCTCCATGTTTTCTCCAGGGACCGGCATAGCTTCTTGGATTTTTTAAGGTCATTATTGAACCAGGGAGCCTTTTTGCTGGCTGATTTGATCTGGTGCTTTTTCAGGGGTGCTAATTCGTCAGCGCTGTGGGTGATCCATTGTTTGAGATTGGTGGCCGCTTGGTTTGGGTCCAATGAGGGGGTGGGAGGGTTTTGGTTGAGTGATGTGAGGAGTTGGTTGGAGGTGATTTTGTTCCAGTTTCTCAGAGGAATAGGTTGAGGGCGGTTGTGGGTCAGGGTGGTTTTGTAGCTGAAGTGAACACAGCTGTGGTCCGTCCAGTGGAGCAGAAAAGGAAGAATTAACCAGTTCCTGACTCTGAGGGGCCACAGTAGGGGCAACTAGATGAAAAATCCTATCAGGACAAGGTTCGTTCAGAGATCCATCCTTAACTGTCTTAATAAGACGTTCAGTGATAGACAGGAGAAAGTTGTCAGTACTTAAGCAGTCTGTGCAAGGGGGGCATTGCAAATGATGTAATCATTTCATGAAAGAAGGAAGAAAGAGCTTCACATATCTCGGGGTACCGAACTGAAGATTTCCGGGTGCATTAAGGATTGGCAACTTCGCATATTATTCTAAACAAGTTGTGGGATGTCATTACAAATACAACTGGTAACCAGTATGACAGGGCGCTCAGCGACAAATTAAAGGGAAAGTTGCCAAAGTACTTAACTCTCACGGTGCTACTAAGGGAGAAGAGTATGGTTACCAATCATACCCACCAGGAACCACATATGTGAAACCTAAACAAAGTAAAAATAGTTCCCCCTGAGCACTCTAACCACATTATTAAACAGTTAAATATCCACAGACTTCAGATTTTTCAAATGCAGGAAAACAATTATATTCCAGTCCTTATTATGATACAATCAATATAGTCCTCGTATTCCAGTTAGATTTTATTCATCCACTGTAGTTCAAGCGTAGCAAAAAACACAGCCAACACGTGTTTCGTCAGGCTTTGTAAAGCACATTGACTTCCTCAGTGATGCAACCCAAACAAATAATGTATGAATACTATACACATTACATGAGGGTAACATAAAATAAATTAATGCAACTAGGTTATCACAGAAACAATCTATTAATGGGGGAATCCAGTGCAAGAATAGAACAGACAAAGGATAGGACCAAATCCAAAATCACCCACGTGTATAAAAAGAACTGTTAACCAGAAGGCGAGAACCACTCTCATCATAAGAGTACTTACAGGGGCTAAAGTAATAATAGTGTAAAGCTGTTTAGGAGAAAGCAGAGGTTGCTTATAAAAATTCAATAATCACCTGTCCTACACAATCACAACTCAGATTTCTGCTACTCCCCAAATTGTTCTCAAGATCAATATCCTGTTATATTAATACATCAATATTACTAAGAGAAAATCATCTACCCCTCAAAACTACTTGGGGGCCGATTCCGATTCGGGAGAAAAAAACGCCGTACGACTGGTATTCGTAGCTGTGTCCGTACGAATGGAAAAAGACCGACCGAACTGCGTAGTACGATCCGAATCCTGAAAATACGTCCGAATATCAGCAAACCGTACAAACCATAATGGAAGACCCGTACGAAATGGCGTTGTAACCCAAACCGTACGATTTGGAAACATGCCGTACGAACTAACAAGTACGATCCAGACCAGGGACCAAGTACGCGATTTGTACGGGCAAAAGTAGTCACGCATGAATCATGATTTGTACGGAAAACATCGCGTATAAGCAAGCCACACCAACATATATGACACGCACACCCCTCAATCAAGCATAAACAAACCCCCCTGAAAACAGACCGTAACAGCCAGCCGCACGAGCAAATACGACTCGCACACCCCTCAATCAAGTGGACACGAACCCCCCCAAAAACGGACCATAACAGCCAGCCGCACCAACAAATACGACCCGCACACCCCTCAATGAAGCGTACACGAACCTCCACCCGGAAAACGGACCGTTACAGCCAGCCGCACCATCAAATACGACCCGCACACCCCTCAATGAAGCATACACGAACCCCCCCCCCAAAATGGACCGTAACAGCCAGCCGCACCAGTAAATACGACCCGCACACCCCTCAATGAAGCGTACACGAATGTCCACCCGGAAAACGGACCGTAACAGCCAGCCGCACCAGCAAATACGACCCACACACCCCTCAATGAAGCGTAGATGAACCCCCCCCAAATACGGACCGTAACAGCCAGCCACACCAGTAAATACGACCCGCACACCCCTCAATGAAGCATACACAAACCCCCCCAAAATGGACCGTAACAGCCAGCCGCACCAGTAAATACAACCCACACACCCCTCTATGAAGCGTACACGAACCCCCACCCGGAAAACGGACCGTAACAGCCAGCTGCATCAACAAATACGCCCCGCACACCCCTCAATGAAGCATACACGAACCTCCACCCGGAAAACGGACCGTAACAGCCAGTCGCACCAGCAAATACGACCCGCACACCCCTCAATGAAGCGTACATGATCCCCCACAAAACGGACGGTAACAGCCAGCCGCACCAGTAAATACGACCCGCACACCCCTCAATGAAGCGTACATGAACCCCCACCCGGAAAACGGACCGTAACAGCCAGCCGCACCAACAAATACGACCCGCACACCCCTCAATGAAGCGTACACGAACCCCTCCAAAACGGACCGTAACAGCCAGCCGCACCAGCAAATACGTCTCGCATACCCCACAATCAAGCATACACGACCCCCCCTAAACGGACCGTAACAGCCAGCCGCACCATCAAATACTGTCAGACTCCACGCTGCAGGATCCGGCTGTAGTACATAGAACTCCACCTCCCAACCTCACCAACACACTGTTGCATAAAACACAGTGTGTTCGAGGGATAGGGCGAGGGAAAATAAAGAGAACAAGGAAGGGACGGAAGGGGACTGCAGGGAAGGGATAGCTGAAAGACAAGAAAATAAACACACCAGGTTAAAGCTATTCACAATGTAAACCTACACTCATTTCATTCTCGCTAAACAGATCAGTAAGATTCACCTTTGTGAATGAAGTGTTCTCCACCTCTTCCCTGTTATAACATATCTCGGATATCAGAACCTCTGGTCCCTGAAGGATACAAAAAGCAGGTTATACTCTTGTAACGTATAGAACCCCTATAGGTTATTCTTTAGTTCCGTCTGCAACGTACCCCTCCTTGTATTAGTTAAGATCCATATGTTGCATCCGTAGCACACCACAATCCCAAGTGAATCCAAAAAAAATTAATAAGTGAATAGCATGAAGTCTCTCTGAAAATAAACAAAAGACGTTCCAGTTTAGACACGGCAAGACGTAGCATCCTACTACTGTCCTCCGCTCTAATAAATAATAATCCACAGGACCCCAATTGAATTCAAACTCCAAACACGGCAAGGTGTAGATCCCCACTACCTTCCGCTTTGGCACTTAACATAAAAGACACTAGTGACTTTCTTCGGAACGGTAGCGTGTAGATAATGTCTCCCCACTACGCTCCGCTCTATATCCGGCCAATTACAAGAAAACCTACACCGCCGTGCAAGTCAATACATAAGGGATCTGTCTCTTTAACTCCTCGAAGAGCATTAACTAAAGAACATAGGTAGCGCGTTTAGTCACGAGCTCCCTGTAACTTACAGGGAATGGAAATCTGTCCAAAGGTCCGCTCACGCTCAGAAGCTGTTCCTCCAGCCGGTACCCACTGATACAGCCCAGAACGCTGGATATGGTCTCCGCCACAGAGACGCCCTGGAACCCGACCGCTACCCGGGAAACATCCGAGTCAGCAGTCTGTAGTCTGATAGGCGGGCTGCAATATCAAAACAAAGGCGCGGCTCCTCACACGCCGATAGCACACGGAATGAGCGACTAGCGCTCCCCAAGGAAACTATCAGGGAAACGCTTCGCATGAAACAAGAGGCTAAGATTCAAATCTACTGTCAGCACAAAATCACGAACAGTGATAGACGGTCCCGCCCATCTTTAAGTAGTGCCACTCCCACCTCCAGGACTTCTGGGAGATGTAGTCATTTATCCATTTAGGTAGGCGCCTTGGCAATTCCTGACAAATACGACCAGCACACCCCTCAATGAAGCGTACATGAACCCCCCCCAAAACGGACCGTAACAGCCAGCCGCTTCTGTAAATACGACCCGCACACTCCTTAATGAAACGTACACGAACCCCCACCCGGAAAACGGACCGTAACAGCCAGCCGCACCAACAAATAAGACCCACACACCCCTCAATGAAGCGTACACGAACCCCCCCCACAAAACGGACCGTAACAGCCAGCCGCACCAGTAAATACGACCCGCACACCCCTCAATGAAGCGTACTCGAAGTCCCACCCGGAAAACGGACGGTAACAGCCAGCCCCATCAACATATACGACCCGCACAACCCTCAATCAAGCGTACACGAACCCCCTCCGAAAACGGACCGTAACAGCCAGCCGCACGAGCAAATACGACTCCCACACCCTTCAATGAAGCGTACACGATCCTCCGCCTGGAAAACGGACCGTAACAGCCAGCCGCACCATAAAATACGACCAGCACACCCCTCAATGAAGCGTACACGAACCCCCCTCCAAAACGGACCGTAACAGCCAGCCGCACCAGTAAATCTGACCCGCACACCCCTCAATGAAGCGTACACGAACCCCCACCCGGAAAACGGACCGTAACAGCCAGCCGCACCAACAAATACGACCCGCACACCCCTCAATGAAGCGTACACTAATCTCCACCCGGAAAACGGACCGTAAAAAAACAGCCGCACCAGCAAATACGACCTGCACACCCCTCAATGAAGCGTACACGAACTCCCCCAAAACGGACTGTAACAGCCAGCCGCACCAGTAAATACGACCTGCATACCCCTCAATGAAGCGTACTCGAACCCCCACCCGGAAAACGGACCGTAACAGCCAGCCGCACCAGCCAATACGACCCGCACACCCCTCAATGAAGCGTACACGAACCCCCCCAAAACGGACCGTAACAGCCAGCCGCACCAGTAAATACGACCCGCACACCCCTCAATGAAGCATACACGAACCCCCACCCGGAAAACGGACCGTAACAGCCAGCTGCACCAGTAAATACGACCCGCACAACCCTCAATAAAGCGTACACAACCCCCCTAAACAGACCGTAACAGCCAGCCGCACGAGCAAATACGACCCGCACACCCCTCAATCAAGCGTACACGATCCCCCCCCCCCAAAAAGGACCGTAACAGCCAGCCGCACCAACCAATACGACTCGCACACCCCTCAATGAAGCGTACACGATCCTCTACCCGGAAAACGGACCGTAACAGCCAGCCGCACCATCAAATACGACCCGCACACCCCTCAATGAAGCGTACACGAATCTCCACCCGGAAAACGGACCGTAACAAACAGCCGCACCAGCAAATACGACCTGGACACCCCTCAATAAAGCGTACACGAACCCCCCCAAAACGGACCGTAACAGCCAGCCGCACCAGTAAATATGACCCGCATACCCCTCAATGAAGCGTACTCGAACCCCCACCCGGAAAACGGACGGTAACAGCCAGCTGCACCAGCCAATACGACCCGCACACCCCTCAATGAAGCGTAGACGAACCCCAACCAAGAAAACGGACCGTAACAGCCAGCCGTACCAACAAATACTACCGCACACCCCGCAATGAAGCGTACACGAATCTCCAAACGGAAAACGGACCGTAACAGCCAGCCGCATCAGCAAATACGACCTGCGCACCCCTCAATGAAGCGTACACAAACCCCCCCAAAACGGACCGTAACAGCCAGCCGCACCAGTAAATACGACTCGCACACCCCTCAATGAAGCGTACTCAAACCCCCACCCGTAAAACGGACGTTAACAGCCAGCCGCACCAGCCAACACGACCCGCACACCCTTCAATGAAGCGTACACGAACCCCCCCAAAACGGACCGTAACAACCAACCGCACCAGTAAATACGACCCGCACACCCCTCAATGAAGCGTACACGAACCCCCACCAGGAAAACGGACCGTAACAGCCAGCCGCACCACAAATACGACCCGCACACCCCTCAATGAAGCGTACACGAACCTCCACCTGGAAAATGGACCATAACAGCCAGCCGCACCAGCAAATACGACCCGCACACCCCTCAATGAAGCGTACACGAACCCCCCCAAAACGGACGGTAACAGCCAGCCACACCAGTAAATACGATCCGCACACCCCTCAATGAAGCGTACATGAACCCCTACCCGGATAACTGACTATAACAGCCAGCTGCACCAACATATACGACCCGCACACCCCTCAATGAAACGTACACAACCCCCCCTAAACAGACCGTAACAGCCAGCCGCACGAGCAAATACGACCCGCACACCCCTCAATCAAGTGTACATGATCCCCCCCAAAAAAGGACTGTAACAGCCAGCCGCACCAACCAATACGACTCGCACACCCCTCAATGAAGCGTACACGATCCTCTACCCGGAAAACGGACCGTAACAGCCAGCCGCACCATCAAATACGACCCGCACACCCCTCAATGAAGCGTACACGAACGCCCCTCCAAAACGGACCGTAACAGCCAGCCGCACCATCAAATACGACCCGCACACCCCTCAATGAAGCGTACACGAACCCCCCTCCAAAACGGAACGTAACAGCCAGCCGCACCAGTAAATATGACCCGCACACCCCTCAATGAAGCGTACACGAACCCCCACCCGGAAAACGGACCGTAACAGCCAGCCACACCAACAAATACGACCCGCACACCCCTCAATGAAGCGTACACTAATCTCCACCCGGAAAACGGACCGTAACAAACAGCCGCACCAGCAAATACAACCTGAACACCCCTCAATGAAGCGTACACGAACTCCCCCAAAACGGACTGTAACAGCCAGCCGCACCAGTAAATACGACCTGCATACCCCTCAATGAAGCGTACTCGAACCCCCACCCGGAAAACGGACGGTAACAGCCAGCCGCACCAGCCAATACAACCCGCACACCCCTCAATGAAGCGTACACGAACCCCCCCAAAACGGACCGTAACAGCCAGCCGCACCAGTAAATACGACCCGCACACCCCTCAATGAAGCATACACGACCCCCCACCCGGAAAACGGACCGTAACAGCCAGCCGCACCAGTAAATACGACCCGCACACCCCTCAATAAAGCGTACTTGAAGTCCCACCTGGAAAACGGACGGTAACAGCCAGCCGCACCAACATATACGACCCGCATGCCCCTCAATGAAACGTACACAACCCCCCTAAACAGACCGTAACAGCCAGCCGCACGAGCAAATACGACCCGCACACCCCTCAATCAAGCGTACACGATCCCCCCCAAAAAAGGACCGTAACAGCCAGCCGCACCAACCAATACGACTCGCACACCCCTCAATGAAGCGTACATGTTCCTCTACCCGGAAAATGGACCGTAACAGCCAGCCGCACCATTAAATACGACCCACACACCCCTCAATGAAGCGTACACGAACCTCCCTCCAAAACGGACCGTAACAGCCAGCCGCACCAGTAAATACGACCCGCACACCCCTCAATGAAGCGTACACGAACCCCCACCCGGAAAACGGACCGTAACAGCCAGCCGCTCCAACAAATATGACTCGCACACCCCTCAATGAAGCGTACTCGAACCCCCGCCCGGAAAACAGACGTTAACAGCCAGCCGCACCAGCCAACACGACCCGCACACCCTTCAATGAAGCGTACACGAACCCCCCCAAAACAGACCGTAACAACAAACCGCACCAGTAAATACGACCCGCACACCACTCAATGAAGCGTACACGAACCCCCACCAGGAAAACGGACCGTAACAGCCAGCCGCACCACAAATACGACCCGCACACCCCTCAATGAAGCGTACACGAACCTCCACCTGGAAAATGGACCATAACAGCCAGCCGCACCAGCAAATACGACCCGCACACCCCTGAATGAAGCGTACACGAACCCCCCCAAAACGGACGGTAACAGCCAGCCGCACCAGTAAATACGACCCGCACACCCCTCAATGAAGCGTACATTAACCCCTACCCGGAAAACTGACCATAACAGCCAGCCGCACCAACAAATACAGCCCGCACACCCCTCAATGAAGCGTATATGAATCCCCCCAAAATGGACCGTAACAGCCAGCCGCACCAGCAAATACGACCCGCACACCCCACAATCAAGCGTACACGACCCCCCCACGAAAATGGACCATAACAGCCAGCCGCACCAACAAATACGACCCGCACTCCCCTCAATGAAGCGTACACGAACACCCCTAAACGGACAGTAACAGCCAGCCGCACCAGCAAATACGACCTGCACTCCCCTCAATGAAGCGTACACGAACCCCCCGAAAACCGACCGTAACAGCCAGCCGCACCAACAAATACGACCCATACATCACTCAATAAAGCATACGCGAACGCCCCAAAAACGTCCCTTATGAGCCAGCAACAACAACAAAAGCGAACTGCACACCCCCCACTAATAAAGAGCACACAAACCCCGAAACCAGCACAAGGAGGGTGCAAAGTAGTCGCACAACCCCACAAAACATGTCTCCTGTGTACACAACATAGGAAAGCAATTTCCTGGCCACATGCAAACAGAGGGCCCAAGTCACACCCACCCCTTATAACACACCCACTGAACATTCTAAAAAAGCCACACCCACAAATGGACCAATAAAAGGGCCCACACATACAACCCATCATCCTTTGCAACATACCTATTTGGGCAAAGACACTGATAGCACAGCAACAACTGCAGCCATACACCTTCACACATACACCCAATCTCATTCACACACACACCACCCCCTTCACAATCAGACCCACACACCCTCATCTATACACACCCTCACCCCCAATCACTCACACCCCACACCATGACCACACAAAAGAATCCAAAGTTCACTAACCCGGAGATGGAGATCCTTACAGATGAAATCATCAGAGTTGAGCCACAGCTGTTTGGTGCATTGGTCAGACAGAACAGCATAGCTGACAAAACACGCCTGTGGGTGAGGATAGTTGATAAGGTCAATGCTGTTGCACCCATCAAGCGCACCAGGCAGGAATGCCAGGTCAGGTGGTACAATCTGCGGAGGATTGTCAAGAAGAAGATGGACCAAGACTACGCCAATGCACACTTCAACTACACTGGAGGTGGTGGTCCCCGCAGACCTCCACAATACCATCCCTGGGAAGAGAAAGTCATGGCCCTGCTTCCACCGGTGAGTTCACAGAATCAAAGGAGCCGTGGAGCCTGGTGAGTATTAAACAACTCATGTAACATGTGGGGACTCCCAGCAGTGCCTAACAGTATGGGGGTGGTGTTGGGTGTGTGGCCATGACTCCCAGCAGTGCCTAACAGTATGGGGAGTGTGGCCATGACTCCCAGCAGTGCCTAACAGTATGGGGAGTGTGGCCATGACTCCCAGCAGTGCCTAACAGTATGGGGGTGGTGTGGGGGTGGTGTGGCCATGACTCCCAGCAGTGCCTAACAGTATGGGGGTGGTGTGGGGGTGTGTGGCCATGACTCCCAGCAATGCCTAACAGTATGGGGGTGTGGCCATGACTCCCAGCAGTGCCTAACCGTATAGGAATGGTGTGGGGGTTTGTGGCCATGACTCCCAGCAGTGCCTAACAGTATGTGGGTGGTGTGGGGGGTGTGGCCATGACTCCCAGCAGTGCCTAACAGTATGGAGGTGGTGTTGGGTGTGTGGCCATGACTGCCAGCTGTGCCTAACAGTATGGGGAGTGTGGCCATGACTCCCAGCAGTGCCTAACACTATGGGGGTGGTGTGGCCATGACTCCCAGCAGTGCCTAACAGTATGGGGATGGTGTGGGGGTGTGTGGCCATGACTCCCAGCAATGCCTAACAGTATGGGGGGTGTGGCCATGACTCCCAGCAGTGCCTAACCGTATGGGAGTGGTGTGGGGGTTTGTGGCCATGACTCCCAGCAGTGCCTAACAGTATGGGCCAGTTATATTTTATATATAACTGGGTTTACACTCACTGGAATAGGGCGGATGTTATGGCTCTTAAAACCGCTTTGCCTGACCCGCGTAAAAATCCGGCGGCTTTCTATGAGGAAGTTGATGGGGCTATTAGCTTGTGTGTTATGACTTTAGTTGATATTGACCTTTTCTTTGGTTTAATATTACCTCCCGATATGTGGAAGGCAATTTAGTAAGGTAGATGATCGAGCGATTTTAGGGGCAGATTGGAAGCGCATAGAACAAGCGGATTTAGAAAGAGAGCCTGTGTGTAAACCATGCCAATTGATTTTAGATCTCCCTGTGGCTATTTTGTATAAATTAAAATTGCTCATTCACCCTAAAAAGATTGATTGGACGGTGTTAGCTTCTTCTAAACAGAAGTCAGAGGAGTCGGTTTCCGATTTCTTCAGACGCTTCGAGGAAGCTTTTCACGATTATAGTGGGCAATCATTAACAGAAGACACGGGTAGGCATTTGTTTGTTGATAAGTATGTGGCTAATCTCCTACCGGAGAATGCAAAACGTTTGAAGGCTAGTGAAAGTTCATGGGCTACTGCAACTCCTGCTTCCCTCCTCACAATGGCTCAGTACTATGAACTCAAGATCAAAGTTGGGGGAGGGGGGAATTCGTGATCCGTTCAGTTTCCTGCAATCATAGATAATCTAATCAAAAGGGAAGGATCACTTGTCCTGCATAACATCGGGTATGCATGAATGGTTCTTACTAGTCCCAATAAAAAACCCTCATGCACGTGTTGGTTAATGGGGATGTTAAGCGGTATATCTTGGTTCTCCGCTGTCCCTTACACGTGTCTTCATAATCATGGGGTTTAGTGGTTTATGCAACCACCAACCGGGAGGTAATACCCTGAGTTAAAAACAGTAGTGATCAGTGAAGTGAAAATTTGTAAAAAGTCTCTCTCTCCCAGACAAATATTTTAATAGTTTCCGGGACCAGCGTTGGCAGAGTCAGCACAAGCAGCATGACGGAGTGACCGTGTGTGCCTCCCTGACCCACCTGGATCCTGATGAGGTTTAACATAACCATTAACGAAGGTACTGTGAGAAGTTGGCCCGATATGCAACGTTCGCTATTCTAGCGACCGCTATGTATCGTTCCAACGACCCTTATGGTGTTTGGTTGTAAGTCAACCTATAGACCAGCTATCCTAGTAGCGTGGATACGAGCAGTCTAAGGCTAAAGACTCGAGAGGGCGCGTTAAGCCAGCTGTTTACCACACATGTACCCCTTGAACACCCAGTGAAAGGACACCACACAAGTGTTATGAAAATAAACAGTATATTTATTAAGAATCACAACAGCCCTGTACTCTTTATGAGGACAGGGTACTAAGCACAAACCAAATCTCTTTAGCAAATACTTCAAGTGCACAATTAAAACAAGTGTCCGAGGACACGGAAAGTTTAAGGTCTCGGGCGGACCCGATAAGGCAAGTCGGAAGCGAGGGACTCGGGACCCTAGAGTAAAGAGGCTATGCAGGCACCGAAATGCCGAGTTACCTAGCCACGAGGGCTGCGGCTGCACAAGTCTTACAGGCGTCGGGGTCTTCGCTGACGAGCCAGGAGCCGGAAGAAAAGGAGTTGCTGGCCGGCGACCAGTGCTGAATAGTTCGTAGAGATCCAAGCCTGGATCAGAGAGTGTTGATACCTGAAAGCAGAGGGGACCAAGTTCGTACTACTAGCCAGTAGTCAGAGGGTACCAGGAGGGCACCGGTTGGCCGTCACCTCGACCAGGTGAGTGGGCGACGCTAGGCTCTGCGGTCTCACGGACCAGGAGGCGTTGTCGGCGACCACGGTGGAGGTGCGAGCTGTCCCACGAAGGATGATGCTGTCGGCGTCGCTGGGCCCAGGATGGGGCAACAAGCCTTGGCAAATCTCAGGGCCACGTGGTGGGCCTAAGATGGCGTCTTGAGTGGACCAGGAGGGCCCGGGGTGCTTCTCGCAAAGATGGAAGCAAGGGCCAGTCTGGAGCAACCAGACCAGCAGAGTTGATTGTCGGATGTCGTCACAGAAGGGCACAAGCCGGCGGCTAGTGACCAGACAACGTGCTGAGCAGCGAGCAGAAGGGCCCCACGCAGATCGTGGAGATGCTGGGAGACTGCACTTCGGTGCTGGAGCGGCTCAGGGTCGGGGTTTCTCGGACCCCAGAGCACTCACCAGAGAGTTACCTCGATGGTCGTGCTGGTTTTAAGAGCGTGCAGGTTCTGATGATGGCCGGTCCCTCGAGGTCTCGTCGCACCCACCGATCACAGCTGAGCTGATGACGTGGGTAGAGGTCAGAGGTGCCAGGGAAGCCGGTTCTCGTCGAGCTGGGCCGTCGGATTCCTTGAGGAAGGACTTACAGCAAACCGCATAGTTCTTAGATGGTGCCCGCTGATGCAGGGTGACTACTCCTTAGTCACAAGGGAGAAATCTTGAGAAGAGTCTTGAATGTCCTTTCGTAGAAAGTAGTTCTTGAATCAAAGATGATCTAATTTGGAAGGGTCCCCGCTCCGGTCTTTATCCTAAAGAAAGGGGTGGGTACATGACTAGGTCCTGCCCTAAGGGTGGGACCAGGAAGGGGGGTAGTTACACCCCTCTCCCCTGCCGGACTTTCCCCAGGCCAGGGCTGTCGCCCCTGGAACTGGTTCTAACCGGCAGATGCGTAGTGAGCACCGGGGTGCCACTCCGCAGTCACCTTCTCGCAAAAGCCCTACCTACCCAGAATACACAAACCCTGTCTGGGACGGTGCGAACACCGCCCTCGACAGGAAACCCTTTGTCCGAGCGCTCCTCCCTGGAAGGACTCCCAGCAGCAGGAGGTCAGACTCGTGTCTGTGGTGGCAGCATCCATTTTGTGGAGCTGAGGCTTCAGTTAACTTTAACCGGGGTTCACAGTTACGTACATGTCGTGTCCCTCTAGAAGGGTGGAATGCTAACCTCATCGCCAGAATTGGTGAGAGGGCAGCACCCCGATTCGTATGACACCTTACTCGACATGCCTTGATAACGCGACACCGGAGTTACCGATATGGTACGCGTTATCATGGAACAGCCATTGGGTCTTGATTCCGCAAGCTGCAACCGGGCTCGGCTCGGGCCTGAACCTAGCTCACACGGGCCCACGCACTCTGCCTTCAGGATTGTTAAGGCCTGCCATAGGAGTGACTGATAGGAACTCGGGTGTCCATTGTATGGTTAGATATAGAGCTACTATACCTAAAGCGAAAGGTGATTACACGTCTTCGCCCCAGCTGTCGTGCAGCCAGTTGTGTCAAATTTAGGAGGCCAGCCAGGGGTGGCATAATACATGCTTCAGCCCCTGGCGGCCCTGGGTACACCTATGCCCTGCGTTACGGGGTCTGATAAGGTGGCCCAGTACCAATTGGTAAATGCACCTAGGGTACATATCGTAATTTAGAAAGAGAACAGCCAGGCTGTGGGTCTGATTAGCAGGCCCACAGCCAGAGAAAGTCGTAAACCAGTGAAACAAAAGCAAAAAATCTGGGTGATCATAGGATTGCAGACCCTACTCTCCTACATGACCCCCCCCCAAACGTCGGAACAATAAGCTAACCTTGACCAGGTGAGTCTTCTTGTTCTAAGTGGAAATATCTGGAGAGCCCATCGGCATTGCCATGATCACTACCAGGTCTATGTTCCACTGTAAAGTCCATCCCCTGTAGGGAAATGGACCACCTAAGCAGTTTGGGGATTTCACCCTTCATCTGATTTAGCCACAAGAGGGGCTTATGGTCGGTCTGAATCTTGAAGTGAGTGCCAAACAAGTATGGCCTCAGCTTCTTCAGGGCCCAAACCACAGCAAAGGCCTCCCTCTCAATAGCTGACCAATTCTTCTCTCTGGGGGTCAGCCTTCTGCTTATAAAAGCAATGGGCTGGTCTTGACCATCAAAATTCAGTTGAGAAAGAACAGCTCCCACACCCAACTCAGAAGCATCTGTTTGGACAATGAATGGTTTGGAGTAGTCCGGACTCTTGAGGATAGGCGCCGTGCACATGGCCTGCTTTAGGTCATCGAATGCTTTTTGACAGCTCGCTGTCCACTGAACCTTTTTTGGCATTTTCTTACTTGTCAGTTCGTTTAATGGTGTCACAATTGAACCATAGTTCCTGACAAACTTCCTATAGTAACCAGTCAGGCCCAAGAAAGCTCGAACCTGAGTCTGGGTGGTTGGAGGAGCCCAGTCCCTGATCGACTGTATCTTGCTCTCCAGTGGCTGAACCTGACCTCCACCTACAAGGTGGCCCAGGTATACAACCTGTATCTGCCCTATCTGGCACTTGGTGGCCTTGATAGTGAGACCTGCTGCTTGCAGCGCCTCTAACGTCTTCCGCAGGTGGACCAGGTGATCCTCCCAGGTGGAGCTAAAGACAGCAATATCGTCAAGATACGCCGCACAGAAGTCATCCAGCCCAGTAAGGACTTGATTCACCAACCTTTGGAAGGTGGCAGGTGCATTTTTCAGACCAAAGGGCATTACCACGAACTGATAATGCCCACCAGGGGTTGAAAATGCGGTTTTAGGCTTGGCGTCCTCAGCTAACCTGATTTGCCAATACCCAGCTGTCAGGTCAAACGTACTTAAGTAGTTGGCCGAAGCCAATCTATCGATAAGCTCGTCTGCCCTTGGTATTGGGTGGGCGTCAGTCTTAGTGACTGCATTGAGACCCCTGTAGTCTACGCAAAACCTCATCTCTTTCTTACCGCCCTGGGTGTGAGGTTTCGGCACTAGAACTACGGGACTAGCCCAAGGGCTATCCGAGGGTTCAATGACTCCCAGCTCCAACATTTTCTGCACTTCACTCTTGATGCATTCTCTAACGTGATCAGGCTGCCTGTAGATTTTACTCTTGACGGGCAAGCTGTCACCAGTGTCAACCTCATGGGTGCACCAATCGGTCTGACTGGGTGTTAGAGAAAACATATGCCTGAACGACTGAAGAACCTGTTTACAGTCGCTCTGTTGATGTTCGGAGAGGCTGCCACAAAAGACAACACCATCTACCGATCCATCGTCAGGATTCTGAGTGAGCAGGTCGGGGAGAGGGTCACTCTCCTCTTCCTGTCCCTCATCTAGGGCCATGAGCAAACTCATGTCCTTCCTGTCGACATATGCTTTTAGCCTGTTGACATGAAGCACCCTGTGGGGGCTCCGGGGAGTTCCCAGGTCGACCAGGTAGGTGACCTCTCCCTTTTTCTCCAGGATGGTGTAGGGCCCGGACCATTTGTCCTTGAGTGCTGCTGGGGCCACTGGCTCCAACACCCACACCTTCTGTCCGGGCTGGTAAACAGTCAAGACAGCCTTTTGGTCATGCCAAGCTTTTTGGAGTTCTTGGCTGGCCTTAAGTTTTTCGGATGCCTTCTCCATGTATTCAGCCATCCGCGAGCGGAGGCCAAGCACATAGTCCACTATGTTGGCTGCAGGCTTTTTGAGAGGTCTCTCCCATCCTTCCTTCACCAAACACAGGGGTCCTCTTACAGGATGCCCGTACAGAAGTTCAAAAGGGCTGTAGCCAACCCCCTTCTGTGGGACTTCTCTGTAGGCGAACAAGAGGCAGGGGATCAGGACGTCCCATCTACGCCGAAGCTTTTCCGGTAGTCCATGAATCATCCCTTTTAGGGTCCTGTTGAATCTCTCAACAAGCCCATTGCATTGTGGGTGATAGGGTGTAGTGAACTTGTAGTTGACACCACATTCCTTCCACATAGCAGTTAAGTAGCTCGACATAAAGTTTGCACCTCTGTCGGAGACGACCTCCTTAGGGAAGCCCACTCTGGAGAATACTCCAACTAGGGCTCTTGCCACAACAGGTGCTGTAGTGGTCCTAAGGGGAATAGCTTCAGGATACCTGGTGGCATGATCCACTACCACCAGTATAAACTTGTGCCCTGATGCTGTAGGTGGTTCCATGGGACCGACGATGTCGATCCCCACCCGTTCAAAGGGCACCCCCACCACAGGCATTGGTATAAGGGGGGCCTTTGTCGTGCCACCTGACTTACCACTGGCTTGGCAAGTGACACAGGAGCGGCAAAACTCCTTGGTATCTTCGTTCATGTGAGGCCAGTGAAAGTGTGAGACAAGCCTGTCCCACGTTTTCGCCTGGCCTAAGTGACCTGCTAAGGGAATCTCGTGGGCCAAGGTAAGTAGGAAACCACGCTGAGACAAGGGTACAACCAGCCTCCTGGTCATGCCAGGCTTGGGGTCTCTTGACTCAGTGTACAGGAGTCCATCTTCCCAGTATACCTTGTGGGTACCTGTGGCGTTCCCAGCAGCCTCAGCAGCAGCCTGCTGTCTGAGGGGTTCAAGAGAAGGGCAGTCTAACTGGTCCTTCCCCAGGTCTTCCCTTGAGGGTCCCCCTGAACCCAAGAATTCAACTTGATCAAGTTCGAATTCCCTAGGCTCAGTTTCCCTCAATTCCTGTAGGTCAGCCTCCTCTGAGACTTGATCCTCGACCTGGGGCAAGGGGGAAGGCGCAGCCTTAACCCTACTGCTCTTTTTCTTGGGAGGTGTCTGGTCCGTTGTTCCAGGATCCAGCACCTGTTCAGTGGGGCATTTCCTGACCTGTGACCTAGTCACAGCGAACACATGTGCTGGCAAACCTAACATTTCCATGTGAGTCCGGTGCTCCACTTCTGACCATTGTGATGACTCCAAATCATTGCCCAACAAACAATCCACTGGGAGGTCTGGACTAACTACAACCTTCTTTTGGCCAGTTACCCCTCCCCAGGAGAAAGCTACAATTGCCATACTATGATTGGTAGTGACATTGCTTGCATTGGTCACCAGGAATTCTGTACCTGGCATGATCTGTCCAGGGTCCACAAAGTTAGGCGTCACCATGGTGACGCTGGCACAAGTGTCCCTATAGGCCTGAGCCATCTTTCCATTTATGAAAGGCGTCTGTCGGTATTTGCCCAAGGTATTGGGACTTATGTCAGGGGACACGTCCGCGTCCCCTGTACTGACAAGGACAGCCTGAGTGAGTGTGCCAACTAAGTTGTCACGCCCCTCAGAACCCAGGGTTAACCCTACTAAACCCTTGGGAGGCGCACTACCACTGCTGACTGTACTAGGGGGCACAGGTGCCTTAGGGGCTGCAGTGGCAGGAGTCTGCCCTCCTCCTTTCTTGGTGCACTCACTAAACCAGTGAGATTTACTTTTACAGTACTGGCACCATCTTTTGGATTGGCCTTCTTTCTTCTTTTGGGGAGCCTGACCCCCACCCTCTTTGGGTTGTTGGGGACCTGTCGAAGACTTCTGGTCATTTTGTTCCCCTTTAGAATCTTTACCCTTCTGGTCTGCTTTCTTCTGACCACCTTGATTCTGGCCCTGGTTCTGTTTAACTCTTGTACGAACCCATCTGTCTGCCTTCTTTCCCAATTCTTGGGGAGAGGTCAGATCCGAGTCGACAAGATGCTGATGCAACAACTGGTTCTGACAATTGTTTAAAATTTGTTCTCTCATCATCAAATTATACAATCCTTTGTAATCAGTAACCTTACTGCCCAGCAACCAGCCCTCAAAAGCCTTAGTGGCACAATCGACAAAATCAGACCAATCTTGAGACTGCGTTTTCTGGGTATCCCTGAACAGCACCCTGTACTGCTCAGTGGTTAGGCCGAACCCTTCAACGAGTGTATTCTTCAAGACTTGGTAATTGTTAGCGTCCTCCACCCTTGTGGTGAGGAGCTTGTCTCTTCCTTTTCCTTCAAAGGAGAGCCACAAGATAGCTGCCCACTGACTCTGGGGAACGCCTTGTACCGTGCAGGCCCTCTCCAAAGCAGTAATCCATTTATGGATGTCGTCCCCTTGTTTGAAGGGGGGCACTATCTTACCAAGGTGTTTCGTATCGAAACTCTTTTCCCTATTGCTAGGTACATTGCTGCCACCAGTGGGGACTGCCCCACTTAACTGTTGCTCTCTCGCAAAGGCAAGCCTCTCTTTGGCCAGGGCAAGTTCTTCCCTTTCGATCCTCAGATTAGCTGCCCTTTCCTTAGCTTCGTACACTCTCCTCTGAGGGGACGTCATCCCTCTCTGAGAAGAGTTGTGAGAGCCATTGGTTCGAAGGGATCCGCCAGAGTCTCTCGACAGAGATCGGGCTCGTCCATTCCCAATGTTAAGCGGACCTGACAGTAGCGCCGGGGGTCCCCCAGTACCACTATCATGTTTGCTTAAGTTGGACCTGCTCAGTCTAACGACTTCTACCTGTCCCTTACCTGCCTCATCCCCAGAGGGATCCTCATCCTCATCATCCTCCACATCTTCGTTCTCAGTTGCGAGGTGGATGAGGTCAGGATCGTCTCTGGTTCCCTCGAGGGGAGGCATGTCTCCTTCTGGATTAGAAGAGCTAAGAAGTTTCTCGGCCCTTCTGGCATCATAAGTCTCCAAGAGACCAATCAGAAAGGACGTTGTGGGGTTAGACCCCTGCTTGATCTTCCTGGAGTGACATAGCTGTCTTAACTCCTTAAAGCTCAGCACAGTATATCCTGAAGGGATGACCTGTGGAGGGTCAACTGACACAAGGGGAGACCCAGAGTTTCCTCCTTTGTCCGACATACTGTTTCTAGTGTGGTGTAAGTGATGCACCTACCTACACTACGTGTTTACCTACTGTTCCCTTGCTAAGAGTTGTAGCCAAGGTGTGCTAAGCCTTGAGGAGCTACAACAGCTGGTTCAGTAGAACTCAGAGTATTCTAAGCTTTAGTTATATGTACTAACAGTACTTGTGCGATCTTTCAACAAGATATTCTTAGGATACGTGTGGTAAAACAACAGCAAGCTCAAATCCCAACCGCTGCTCACCAATGTGAGAAGTTGGCCCGATATGCAACGTTCGCTATTCTAGCGACCGCTATGTATCGTTCCAACGACCCTTATGGTGTTTGGTTGTAAGTCAACCTATAGACCAGCTATCCTAGTAGCGTGGATACGAGCAGTCTAAGGCTAAAGACTCGAGAGGGCGCGTTAAGCCAGCTGTTTACCACACATGTACCCCTTGAACACCCAGTGAAAGGACACCACACAAGTGTTATGAAAATAAACAGTATATTTATTAAGAATCACAACAGCCCTGTACTCTTTATGAGGACAGGGTACTAAGCACAAACCAAATCTCTTTAGCAACTACTTCAAGTGCACAATTAAAACAAGTGTCCGAGGACACGGAAAGTTTAAGGTCTCGGGCGGACCCGATAAGGCAAGTCGGAAGCAAGGGACTCGGGACCCTAGAGTAAAGAGGCTATGCAGGCACCGAAATGCCGAGTTACCTAGCCACGAGGGCTGCGGCTGCACAAGTCTTACAGGCGTCGGGGTCTTCGCTGACGAGCCAGGAGCCGGAAGAAAAGGAGTTGCTGGCCGGCGACCAGTGCTGAATAGTTCGTAGAGATCCAAGCCTGGATCAGAGAGTGTTGATACCTGAAAGCAGAGGGGACCAAGTTCGTACTACTAGCCAGTAGTCAGAGGGTACCAGGAGGGCACCGGTTGGCCGTCACCTCGACCAGGTGAGTGGGCGACGCTAGGCTCTGCAGTCTCACGGACCAGGAGGCGTTGTCGGCGACCACGGTGGAGGTGCGAGCTGTCCCACGAAGGATGATGCTGTCGGCGTCGCTGGGCCCAGGATGGGGCAACAAGCCTTGGCAAATCTCAGGGCCACGTGGTGGGCCTAAGATGGCGTCTTGAGTGGACCAGGAGGGCCCGGGGTGCTTCTCGCAAAGATGGAAGCAAGGGCCAGTCTGGAGCAACCAGACCAGCAGAGTTGATTGTCGGATGTCGTCACAGAAGGGCACAAGCCAGCGGCTAGTGACCAGACAACGTGCTGAGCAGCGAGCAGAAGGGCCCCACGCAGATCGTGGAGATGCTGGGAGACTGCACTTCGGTGCTGGAGCGGCTCAGGGTCGGGGTTTCTCGGACCCCAGAGCACTCACCAGAGAGTTACCTCGATGGTCGTGCTGGTTTTAAGAGCGTGCAGGTTCTGATGATGGCCGGTCCCTCGAGGTCTCGTCGCACCCACCGATCACAGCTGAGCTGATGATGTGGGTAGAGGTCAGAGGTGCCAGGGAAGCCGGTTCTCGTCGAGCTGGGCCGTCGGATTCCTTGAGGAAGGACTTACAGCAAACCGCAGAGTTCTTAGATGGTGCCCGCTGATGCAGGGTGACTACTCCTTAGTCACAAGGGAGAAATCTTGAGAAGAGTCTTGAATGTCCTTTCGTAGAAAGTAGTTCTTGAATCAAAGATGATCTAATTTGGAAGGGTCCCCGCTCCGGTCTTTATCCTAAAGAAAGGGGTGGGTACATGACTAGGTCCTGCCCTAAGGGTGGGACCAGGAAGGGGGGTAGTTACACCCCTCTCCCCTGCCGGACTTTCCCCAGGCCAGGGCTGTCGCCCCTGGAACTGGTTCTAACCGGCAGATGCGTAGTGAGCACCGGGGTGCCACTCCGCAGTCACCTTCTCGCAAAAGCCCTACCTACCCAGAATACACAAACCCTGTCTGGGACGGTGCGAACACCGCCCTCGACAGGAAACCCTTTGTCCGAGCGCTCCTCGCTGGAAGGACTCCCAGCAGCAGGAGGTCAGACTCGTGTCTGTGGTGGCAGCATCCATTTTGTGGAGCTGAGGCTTCAGTTAACTTTAACCGGGGTTCACAGTTACGTACATGTCGTGTCCCTCTAGAAGGGTGGAATGCTAACCTCATCGCCAGAATTGGTGAGAGGGCAGCACCCCGATTCGTATGACACCTTACTCGACATGCCTTGATAACGCGACACCGGAGTTACCGATATGGTACGCGTTATCATGGAACAGCCATTGGGTCTTGATTCCGCAAGCTGCAACCGGGCTCGGCTCGGGCCTGAACCTAGCTCACACGGGCCCACGCACTCTGCCTTCAGGATTGTTAAGGCCTGCCATAGGAGTGACTGATAGGAACTCGGGTGTCCATTGTATGGTTAGATATAGAGCTACTATACCTAAAGCGAAAGGTGATTACACGTCTTCGCCCCAGCTGTCGTGCAGCCAGTTGTGTCAAATTTAGGAGGCCAGCCAGGGGTGGCATAATACATGCTTCAGCCCCTGGCGGCCCTGGGTACACCTATGCCCTGCGTTACGGGGTCTGATAAGGTGGCCCAGTACCAATTGGTAAATGCACCTAGGGTACATATCGTAATTTAGAAAGAGAACAGCCAGGCTGTGGGTCTGATTAGCAGGCCCACAGCCAGAGAAAGTCGTAAACCAGTGAAACAAAAGCAAAAAATCTGGGTGATCATAGGATTGCAGACCCTACTCTCCTACAGGTACTATTTGACCTTTTTAGGAACAGCATAACGACATGTTCCTTTAAATCTAATTTTACTTGGAGATTTCACATATAGAGACGTGAGAGGTCTCTATACACTTTGCACCGTGGTCCTGATGAAAGCCCCACCGACCTTCTGGCGACCCAAGGGCTGAAACATGTCGACCTGTACCACAATTCTAGTGTGAAAGAGTCATAACCACTCTTGTTCACTTACATCAATTTTTTTAAATTTGCCTCCAGAAACCAGAACTATTAAAATATTTGTCTGGAAGAGAGAGACTTTTTACTAATTTTGACTTCATCACGTCACAGTCACTATCACTGATCACTACTGTTTTTAACTGAGGGTATTACCTCCCGGTTGGAGGTTGCATAAACCACTAAACCCCATGATTATGCAGACACGTGTAAGGGACAGCGGAGAACCAAGATATACCGCTTAACATCGCCATTAACCAACACGTGCATGAGGGTTTTTTATTGGGACTAGTAAGAACCATTCCTGCATACCCGATGTTATGCAGGACAAGTGATCCTTCCCTTTTGATTAGATTATCAGTACTATGAACGACAGGAGATAGAAGCTAAAGAGAGTGAGGATAAGAAGACGAAAGACTTAAAAACAAAGGTGATGCTAGCGCAGGTTTATGGCTCGCAGCAGAGAGGGAATGATAGAGGAAGACGGGGGGATCGCATGCTTCGCCTTCTGCCCGCGCTGATATTTCTGCAGACCAGTGTGCTTATTGTAAGCAGTTTGGGCATTAGCTCGCAGATTGTCCCGTGCTTCGAGAACAGCGCAATCAGCCTGGTCAAGGAAAAAACAGGTTTCTGAATGGTTATTCTGGTCCTAGGGGAGGAGCGAATGATCGCGGTAGGTTTGAAGCTAGGGGTCGTTTTCAGACTGACTATAATACTTTTGATCGACGGAATCAATAGCAGATAGTCGAGGGTAAGACTCCTGAGTTGCAGGATGCTACTTATGCATAGGATTGCGTAGGATGGGGTATGGAATCGGTTGAAATACCAGTAGATCAAAGGGGTCCATATATTTCAGCACATGTTTTGGGCTCTACTGATCAGTTTCTGGTCGATACAGGAGCTACACGTAGTGCTCTGTCCAAACAATTGGTTCCAAGGGCTCCCCTGTCTGGCGAAATGATTACATCGATAGGGTTCGATGGAACACCTTCCCTTAGCCCATTGTCTCAGCCTCTCCCATTCCACATTGATAAATTTACTGCCGCATGTCCATTTTTATTGTCCCCAAATACACCAGATAATATTGTGCGCCTTGATATGCTCAAACTTTTTCGCACGACAATACGCTGCGCCCCCGAAGGGGTGCGGGTTATTTTGAATGAGAATTACCCAGAGTCTGAGAGATCGTGCCTCCTTCAGGAAGCCGATGCGCTAGCCTCCCTTCCAAGTGCTTTGTGGGCCACTTCTGATACTGATGTCGGACAAATGATTATCCCCCCTGTACATATCACGGTTAAGGAGGGAGTGCTTTTGCCACGTGTACCGCAATACAAAATATCTAGAGAAGGTGAAGTTGCTTTGACCCATATTATAAATGACTTGATTACTGTAGGAGTAGTGGAAGAAGTTCCCTATAATGTTTGCAACAGCCCTATTCTTCCGATCCTGAAGAAAGATACAGATACTAGGGTTTACCGTTTTATCATTGACCTGAGATAAGTCAACAAAATTGTAGTGCCCCAATATCCTGTGGTGTCCGATATCACTACTTTAATTACTTTGGTTCCACCCACGGCCACCACCCTCTAAGTTGTCGATTTGAAGAACGCTTTCTTTTCGATTCCCATTCACCCTGATAGCCGATACCTTTTCGGCTTTACTCTGAATAATAGATCATATAGATTTTGTAGAGTTCCTCAAGGCTATACAGAGAGTCCCAGCATTTACAGTCAGGCCTTGAAAATACAGCTTGATTCCTTTAAGTTACTGTCTGGAGTCACTCTTATTCAATATGTTGACAATATTTTGTTAGCGGCAGATACACCAGAGCAATGCGAGGAGAGCACTCTCTCCCTGCTTTCTTCATTTGCCAAGCATAATCACAAAGTGTCACGAAAGAAATTACAATATTGTAGACCAAAGGTGACCTACCTCGGTCATCTTCTGTCTAAGGAGGGGCGTGCGCAGGCATCAGATCGCATTCAAACAATTCTAAATACACCAGTTCCCTCCACTCAGAAAGATGTTCGTGCTTTTATAGGGTTGACGTCCTTTTGCAAAGAGTGGATATTGGGATTTTCACACATTATAAAACCTTTATTAGCTTTGTTATCCAAAAATACACCGACTCCCCTTGAATGGACAGATGAATGCCAGAGTGCTTTTGAACATTTGAGACAGGCGCTCTGCTCTGCACGAGTGTTAGGTACGCCAGATTACACAAAGATTTTTACATTGTATGTACACAAGAAGGATGGATGTGCATTGTCAGTTTTAGTGCAGACACATGGAGATAAACAACGACCTTGTGCGTACTTCTCAGCAGTACTTGATCCCGTAGCACGAGGATTACCTGGGTGTTTTCGAGCAGTTGCAGCAACAGCAGTGTCTATACGACAGAGTGAGGGAATAGTTTTGTCGCACAAATTGTTGGTGTTAGTGCCCCATGCGGTAGACGCCTTATTGAACCAAACGAAAACACAGCATCTAACTAGCACTCGTTTAACAGGATACGAGTTAACGCTGTTGGCGCCACATATTACACTGAAAAGGTGCGTCACTTTAAACCCTGCTACTTTACTGCCATATCCAGTTTATGAGTCTCAGGAGGAAGAACAATATGATTGTGTTTTTCTAACTGAAGAACAGACAAAGGGCAGTATTGATTTACAAGATACGCCACTTTCAGATGTAGATGGGGAACTATGGGTTGATGGGTCGTGTTTGAAGTTGCCAGATGGTACAACTTCTGCAGCGTATGCAATCACGACACTTAGGACGGTGGTAGAAACAGCTCGTATCCCACAAAAGTCGGCCCAAGCAGCCAAATTGATAGCTCTAACGAAAGCATGTGAGCTAAGTGCTGGATTACGTGTGAACATTTACACTGACAGTCGCTATGCTTTTGGAGTAGTGCACGATTTTGGCCTACTCTGGAAGGAGCGAGGATTTTTGACTTCACATGGGTCGCAAATCATGCATGGAGATTTAGTGCACGATCTCCTGAATGCGTTGATATATCTAAAGAAAGTAGCAATAGTTAAATGCAGCGCACATAAAAAGGTGACAGACAAAATAGGCAAGGGAAATGCTTTCGCCGATTACACAGCCAGAGAGACTGCAATGTTTAAGAATGTCTCTCCCATGTATGTGGTAAAATTGCAGGTTGAGAGATGGCATGAGGTCAGAGAAGAAATAGTAGACATACAGAAATCAGCCTCTGAAGCGGAACTTAAAAGCTGGGCTACAGAGGGAGTGCTGGATGATGAGGGCTGTTGGCGTAGCAAGAATATGGAGAAATGGAATTTGCCTGCTGCTTATTTGCAAGCAATGGTTCAAATGACACATGGGCTGGCACATGTTGGAGCTTTTGCAATTACCAAATTGCTTACACGAGTTTGGGAGCATCCTGACATTGCCAGCACGGCCAAAAGAGTGGTGCAAACCTGCTTGATAGGCTTACAGCATAATCCTGCCAAAGGAACTCATACTCCTAGAGGAGGGTTCGCTCCACCGACTGCACCATTCAAAGTACTACAGATGGATTACATCCAGCTTGAGCACTGTAATAACCTGAAGTATGTCCTGGTGGTGGTGTGTGCCTTCAGTAAATGGATAGAGGCCTACCCCACGAAGGACAATACAGCGTTGACAACAGCTAAGGAGTTGCTTAAAGAGTACTTCCCAAGATATGGTGTTTGTAAATTTTTGTGGAGCGACAATGGGCCCCATTTTGTGGGGAAGATCGTGGAATATGTCCTGAAGGGTTTGGGGATAAAACAAAAATGCCATGCTGTGTTTCACCCGCAGTCAGCAGGTTTGGTGGAAAGATACAATGCCACTTTGAAACTGAAGCTAGCAAAGATCGTAGCCTCTACGTCCTTGAAATGGCCGGACGCCTTGCCCTTAGCACTGCTATCTATTAGATCAGTGCCACACTCCCGATCTGGCCTCACACCATATGAGGTAGTGTTCGGAAGGCCAATGAATATTTGGGGAGTCCCTAAGCCCAGCCCAGTGCATGATGTGCCATGTATAATGATGAACGATTATTTGGCACGATTAACAAATGATTTGTTTTCCATTCACCAGCAGGTTCGAGAGGCTCTTCCGGACAAATCCACGGGCGAGGCTCACAATCTCCGACCTGGGGACCATGTAATGGTCCGATCATTTGAGAGATCCAGCAGTCTAGAGCCGAGGTGGCGTGGACCAGAGTAGGTGTTGCTAGCAACCCGAACAGCAGTATGAGTCACGAACAAGCAGTGGTGGGTGAATTCCTCGCACTGCCGCTGCGTTTCTCCGGACCTGGTGAAACCTGCCGCGTTGTCTGATTATCGAGAAATCTTGGATGCGGAGAAGAGTCCAGCCACCACGCCCAGCGAATCTGAGGAAGCCCTCCCGGATCACACAGTTTTTGGTGCAGCGAAGTACAATCTGCGATCAAGAAAAGCAGCTGTTTTGTGCGAGACTGGTTGAGTTACCGCCTTGAGGTTTGTGAAAACGGATGCCGAGAATATCAAGGGAGGGGGATCAGTTCTGTCTAGTGTAGAGACACCCCTCTTGAATCTCGGAGAAGATACCAACGGCTACCTCGGGGCTCAGCACTCATTTTCGTTTTCAGCTTTGTTTAAATTATTTTGTTCTGAGACTATGGCACCTAATATGGCAAGAAATAAGAAGATTCTTGGTGCTCTGATCTTTGTTTCAACGATTGTGGTAATAACAATAATAGCTTGGGTTGTAGAGCGAATGGCCCCGGTGAGAGAGTATTTGCTTCCTATCACTCCAGCTCCATCTGAACATTTCCATTTTACTTTGCCCTATCATGAAGAGAGACATAGACAGACTTATCTGAACAACAGTTTAATTCAAATTCTCCATCACACCCACAACATGACCAACACTTCGAACTGTTGGGTGTGTGGTATGTTGCCTGGACATCAAAAGAAAGGAGGAACTCCTCTTATTCCTCTTCTGTTTTCTCATAATGGTTCCTGCAATGCCTGGTCTACCCTTTTGTTCACTCTGCGATGGCCAACAAAAGGAGGACTACTCTTTCGACTTAATAAAGTTTGCCACGTTGATAAGGATGGTCACCCACAAGCAGAAGGGACTAAACTCGAGTGGGAAGAATACCGACCGGACAATGTATCTTCACCTCGTATTTTTACTAATTTGAGAACTGTGAATATGTCCAGCCTATTCGTAATTACAGTCATTAAAGCAAGAGCCAAGCTCTGTGTTAAAAATAAAGATACTATCCCAGTTGGCAATAGTGAATGCGTTACCACACCAGCATTCGATACACCAAATAATGTTGCCTTTGTAACGTCACGTAACACCTACTTCATTTGTGGGGATAAGGGCTACCACCGTCTTCCCGTTGGGTGGTCAGGAACATGTTATATATCTTTAGTATTGCCCCCTGTTTTTATTGCCCCACCCATGTACCACAATGATTTTGTATTATACCATGATTTTATATTGAATAGGGAGAAAAGGGCATTAGATCTTGATGATATTGATCAGACAGATACCGTGTTACAGCAATATGTTGATTTCAATGTAGGCCTATTTTCATTTGTAGGAGCAGCCCTTAACAGTAGAAAAATAAGGCTGCTGACACGTGTTGTGGAAGCTGTCGCCAACGAAACTACCTCGGCTCTAGGGAACTTGACTGAGGAGCTTCAAATTACTAGAATTGTGACACTTCAGAATAGAATGGTTCTTGACGTCATGCTGGCCGATCGCGGGGGTGCATGTCGCATTATCGGGAGTAGTTGCTGTGTATATGTTCCCGACAACTCACCTTCTGTATATGATGCTATTTCCAAATTACATAAAATTGCGTCAGAAATTCATCCCGAAAATGGTACATGGACATTCTCAAATTGGTTCTGGACTCTGCTTAGTACCTGGGGTTGGAAATTATTGACTATCCTTTGTATCATTGTTGGAATATTCTTCATGTTCTGCCTATGTATCCAATGTGGCCCTACGCTATGTTCCTTATGTATCACAGCTTGTATTCCGTCTAGACGAGCTATTGCTATAAATGAACAATTGACTAGCAGAGAAATAACGAAAATAATGCTAATAGATATCAATGACGAGTATCCAGAATATTTCAGATATGAGGTAGCTTCAGCAAAATGCTAAAAGGGCCGTCTGTCGTATTTTGACAGCGATTGGGTTAGTATTTGCTTCAGCTACACAAGTTTTCCCCTGTTAACTTGACCATATTCTGGAGGCCATTTTGTATTCCTGACCTCCATTTTAGGTGAATGAGCTGCCTCGTGGTCAGCATGCCCTTTCCTCCTTCTTCTCTGCCAATGACTATCTGGTCTGCCCGGTAACAGGCTACTTTTTTTTATTGTTGGTCAAGTCTGCACATGCGCTCTTAGGCCCCTGGGGTCAACGATCGGTCACTGCCCAGGAATGTTCCTAAAACTGACCAGTAGTACTAAGCTCCTCCTACAAGTTGGCTGTGCTCCAAAAATGCCCTTATATGTACCTGAAATTGTTCAAATGTGTGCACCGCCCATTTCAAACTTCTGTATCTGTATAAAAAGGCCACATGCTCGATGTTCGGTGTGCTAATTCTTGCATTGCCGAAGGGTAGTGTTTGAATGTACCACCACCCCATGGGGTATTAACAAACTTGTCTTTTTTATTCCAGTGTCCGTGCCAACTTCTATTTTAAGGTATCGCGAGCTCGCAGAGTATGTAGGTCTGCTAGAACCTAATACCACACCAGCAGTGCTTAACAGTATAGGGGTGGTGTGGGGGTGTGTGGCTATGACTCCCAGCAGTGCCTAACAGTATGGGGGCGTGGCCATGACACCCAGCAGTGCCTAACAGTATGTGGGTGGTGTGGGGGTGTGTGGCCATGACTCCCATCAGTGACTAACAGTATGAGGGTTGTGGCCATGACTCCCAGCAGTGCCTAACAGTATGGGGGTGGTGTGGGGGTGTGTGGCCATGACTACCAGCAGTGTCTAACAGTATGGGGGTGGTATGGGGGTGTGGCCATGACTCCCAGCAGGGCCTAACAGTATGAGGGTGGTGTGGGGGGGTGTGGCAATGACTCCCAGCAGTGCCTAACAGTATGTGGGTGGTGTGGGGGTATGTGGCCATGACTCCCAGCAGTGCCTAACAGTATGTGGGTGGTGTGGGGGTAAGTGGCCATGACTCCCAGCAGTGCCTAACAGTATGGGGTGGTGTGGGGGTGTGTGGCCATGACTCCCAGCAGTGCCTAACAGTATGGGGGGTGTGGCCATGACTCCCAGCAGTGCCTAACAATATGGGAGTAGTGTGGGGGGGTGTGGCCATGACTCCCAGTAGTGCCTTACAGTATGGGGGTGGTATGGGGGGTGTAGCCATGACTCCCAGCAGTGCCTAACAGTATGAGGGGTGTGGCCATGACTCCCATCAGTGCCTAACAGTATGGGGGTGGTGTAGGGGTGTGTGGCCATGACTCCAAGCAGTGCCTAACAGTATGGGGGTGGGTGCAAGGGGAGCGCCAGAAGCCTGCAAGGGGGAGGGTGAGAGGGTGCAAGATGTAGGGTAGGAGGCTGCACTCAACCCATATGGTCCAGGTACACACCCATGCACCATGCTCAATGCACAGGGAGTGTGAAAATACTGACAAGATATCGGACTATGGGGCCTGGTGTAGGCAGCACAAGGACCTCCTGTGACCAGTGCAAACACTAAAACCAGGACAAGGTCAGATATCCTGCACAGGAACTCACAACCACTATCATGGCAGCATGCTTCATGGGGGGACAAACACACCACGAAGGAAGCCCACTTGCAGATCATACTCATACTACTAGCATGGGGTGTGACACACACCCCTTACAGGAACTGAGCCCCTGGGGACAGGCAATGGAGTACACCACTCTCACAATCGTCATGTAACACAACATAAAAAATACTGATCTGATGACGCATCAAAGCAAAACAAGCACAGTGCTGAATCACAAGTCCATTATGCCACTCACACAATGCTGTTGCCACAGTTTTGTGACGCTGTGGAGGCACTCAAGTAGCACCATGGACCTGGGTATTGACAAGGTAATGCATCTTGGAGAAGTGCCACATTCTAAAGCCCTCTGCCAGAAGTAGGTGTACTGGTCCTGGGGGGTTGGCAGTGGGTGGCCGTCACGGCACAGCAACACCTCTCAAAAGTTGCTGAATGAAATCAGCTAAATTCCACTCAGTCTACATCATAAACATGCAGCATTACAACCCTGTGCATGCTTGAACCAGGCATTAGGATTGACGCTGCATTGTGCAGATTGGCCCACACAGAGCACAGCTTGATCTGTGTGGTGGTGGCGATACAAGCCACAGCAATGGCTCTGCCAGTCACCGTAAACAGTATCCAACATGTCAAGCACCCCATAGCATATGTCAATCTCATCCCACAACATACCCATATACAAGTGAACAATTACAACAATCCAAAGCAGGAGGAACAGTGCTAACGGCAATGGATTTCAAAATTGGATGTTGCATGATAGTACATTAACAGTGTTTGTCTCTCACACCCACCGGGTAACGTGTGGAATCTACCCCCAACCAGGGGGGAGATGGATCCCAGTCCCAGGCTCAGTCGGACCCTGACCCCACTGACAGAGACGCCTCTCAACACACCGTGGTTGACCCCAACCAACCCGGCCCCTCTGGACCCCAAACCCATGCAGCAGCTGGATCAGATACATCTGTGCCAAACACCACACCCATTCCCGCCACATCCCAGCAGACATCTGGGAGCCCTGACCATAATCCACAACAGAGCCAGTCTGACAATGAAGGACAAGGTTCGCCGGGCACCCACGAGGTGGCAGATGACACGTTTGGCCAGGGTTGATGGGAGTGGCGCAAGGCGGAGGCGAGAACCTGACTAGCCAGCCGCAGGGCCCGGTATGTCAGAACTCAGAGACATCATGGATGTATACCGGCGGGACACCAGGGAGTTCAGCCTGTTTGTGGAGGCCCTCAACAAAATGACCGATCAGCAGGCCCAGCTACATGCCAGTCAAGAACAACACCAGGGACAGATGGAGGCAAGACTGGATGAGCTTATGACGGTGCATAGGGAAATTAACCAATCACTCCGCCTGATCGCTGTCAACATGCAAAACCCTCCCTGTGTCACAAGGCCAGAAACATCTAGGCAAAGACCAACAACAGGCACAGGGAGGGAGGAGGAGGAGGAGGAGGAGGATTTGTCAGACGGAGCATCCCACGCATCATCAAGGCCTGCACGTGAGGGTCCCCCAAGGAAGGTGGGTCGTCCACGGACAAGACGTTGAGAGGCATAGGGCCATGCACAACTCCCAGGTCACCTGGTCTGGCATCTAGCCTTCGTGTGCAACAGCATCCCCTTATTGATTTTCTGACTCACCCACATGGACTTGCTGGTTGCAGTGTGCCCAATGATGCCAAGCACTGTGGCCTGGACTCTGTTGACTCAACCTGTAAGGCATCAAATCTCCAGCTGTGAACTTTGGATTCTCCCCCTTTTTGTACAGCACCTATTCACTTTTCACGCACAAGATCTGAAAATAAATGTAAATGACATAATACGCAGTGGTGGAGACGTTTTGTACCCAGATGCAAAAACATATGTGTGGGGACATGGAAATAATACAAGAGTTTTCAACAAACTGCAGCCATCCACATACTGGGATCTGAGTCCGGTTGAGGACACACATAGGTCACAATATTCCAACAACTACATACATGGATAGCAATACACACCTGTGATGGTTAAAAAATGCAGAAGGGGGTTAGCTTGCAATACTGCAATTACAGACCGGTACAGAAGAGTCACTTGGAGGTGTACAGATATGTAGGTGTCCACGGAGGGAGTACCAGTATCTGTGTTCAGAGGTATGAGAACTATCAGCCGCATGCAGTTGTACTGTGGATGTCATGAATGGTGCCCAGGCCAAGGGTGGCAGGACGGACTGCGGGTAACAGGGTGTTGGATGGTAGATATCCATATTAGTGTATTGGCCTGGGCCTGAGGAGTGCCTACTGAGTGTGGCTGAGGATTATGAAGGACAACCTGCAGTTGACTGTGGGACTATTGTAGGTATCTCAGGTGGACGGTCATGTGGCAGTAGCAGGGGATGTTGAGGTTGAGGTGTGTGCATGCACCCTGGAGTTGCACAAGTACTCCTGGAGTCTGGTACTTGTACCTGTGTAGAGGTTCTTGCTGTAGTTGGGCTGGCTGGTGTCGTTGACAGCGACCAGGCTGAACACCACCTCGTCAACAGACATCGCCATAGCTATCCCAGAAGACCATAAGATCTCCCGCAGACAACGCACCAACAGAGTGGGAGGGGGAATCGCCATCATCCACATGAACACTCCCAGAGTCATTACCAACACCAACGAGACACTCCACATCGCCTAGCACATGCACTTACAGATCCACACTGACGCCAACAACACCCTCAGAGAAACACTCATTGACAGACCACCTGGACCACAACCACGATCCATCAACTCCATCATCAGCACGCACGGCCTTGGCTACATGGATTCCATACTCCTTGGGGACATGAACTTCGAGCTTGAGTACAACAACAACGCAAGCTCCACTGCCATGATCGACAACCTCGTCAACCTCAGATTAAAACTACTCCTGACAACACCCACCCACACCGCTGGACACACACAGGACCCCATCTTTTTGGCAACTCAACATGTCTCCTTCAACCACACCACCGTACACCACTGGAGAGACCACAGATGCCTCCACTTCATCTTCGGTAAACCCACCACACCATCCCGCACACAGTACATGCCACGCCGCTGTTGGTGCAAGGCCACCGTGGACTAACTGACTGCCACCCTCGCCCTGGGACCACCCGCCGACCACACCTACTCCGACTCTGCTGCCATCAACCTCAAACAGTGGATCAACAACTACGCCGACATCCTCGCCACAATCAAGGCCTCCGCCACCTATCACAACAACAAGATAGCCGCATGGTTCACCAAAGACCTCAGGACCTCCAAGTGCACCTGTTGGAAACTGTAGAGGAGCTGGCTCCGAAACCAAACACCATACAGCTGCACTACACACAAGAGCGCCACATGCAGACACCACCAACTCATCAGGACCGCCAACAGGACAGCCTACACAGCAACGCACATAATAGCAAACAGCACTTGAACATCGTGATTGAACTCACAACTCCCACCTACAACACCAATGACATAGCACCATCACAAGACCTGTGTGACTCACTGTTCACCTTCTGACCCTGTAAGATCATCAACATCCACAACAGCTTCCACTCCGCTACCCCCCCACAAATGAGTACACGCCCCCTTAGACCAACATCCACAAAAATAACCTGACCGCCCGGTACTACGTCAGCGATAAAGACACCATCAGGACCATGGACTCCATCCAGCTTAGCCAGCGCACCTCTTCTCCCAAAAACAATCCGCATCACCTTCCAGACAGCTTACTTCAGTGGGAGCTGGGAAAATGCTGCGCTCAACGTCTTAGTGAATATACAAAATGCGGACCACAAATACCTCAAGAACTTGTGGGCCCTCTCCCCTTCACAGAAAAGGTCACATAGAAGATTGTCAACAGAATGCTGACCCGCTACCTCGAAGACAACAACATCATGGGACCATCCCAGTCTGGATTCCGCTGCTGCCACAGCACGGACACCGCCCTCATCACCGCCAACAACGACATCTGCATCCTCATGGACAAAGGAGAAACAGCCGCCCTCATCCTTCTGGACATATCACCAGCCTTCCTCACGGTCTGCCAAGACACCCTAATAGCACACATCCATGACGCCGGAATCCTAGAGATTGCCCTGGCCTGGGCCACATCCTTCCTCTCCCGCAGGGCCCAGAGCATCTGCCTCCCACACTTCCATTCCATGACCACTGAGACCATCCGCAGCGTCCCACAGGGATCACCCTTCTGCCCGACGTTGATCAATATCCACATGGCAACACTCACACATGTTGCACTAAAACATATCTTCACCATCATCTCCTACGCCAATTACACACAGCTGATCATATCCCTCACCAAAGAACCGCACACTGCCAAAGGAAACCTCCACAGAGGAATGAAGGCCGTTGTCAAATGGATGAAGGACAGCAGGCTGAAGCACAATTATGACTAAACGGCGGACCTCATCCACGGCCCCAACACCTCAGCCTGTGACGACTCGTGTTGGCCAACATCGCTAGGAACTGTCCCAGAACTCACCAATCACGCACGCAACCTGTGGGTCATCCTCAAATCCTCCCTCACCATGACCAAGCAGGACAACGCCATCTCATCTTCCTGCTTCAACACCCTCTGTATGCCCCGTACGATCTTGAAATGGATCACCTCAAACTTGTGAGAAACAGTCATCTGGGCCCTCTCCACAAGCTCACTGGATTACGGGAATGCCCCCTATGCAGCTACACCAACCAAACACATGAGACGGCTGCAACGCATCCAGAACGCCTCGTCACGTATGATTGCCAATTTCCCCAACACGGCCACATCACACCACACCCGAGAGGCCTACACTGGCTCCCTGTCAACAACAGGATCACCTCCAGACTCATCATCCACGCACACAAAGCTCCTAACCACGCCGGACCAGCATACCATAACAACCGACTCAGCTTCTACACACCCACCCGCAGCCTCTGCTCTACATACCTCACACTTGCCACAGTCCCTCAATTCCAGAAAACCACCGTCAGTGACAGATCCTCATCCTACCTTGCCTCAAAGACCTGGAACACACTCCCTACAAGGCTACAACTGACCCAGGACGTGCTGGCCTTCAGAAGACTTCACCAGACCTGGATTTTCGATCTGTAGCAGCCCCTCCCCAGCGCATTGAGACCCTCACGGGTAGGTAGGGCGCTTACAAATTGAATAGATTGATTGTTTGATAGGTGGCTTAGCCAAATTGTGTGTGTAGGATTGGAGAGCTGTAGATGATAGTTACAATGAGGGTAGACAGGCAGTTGGTGTGATCCCGGATGTGCAGATGTTTGACAATGCAGAGTGTGTCGTTGGTGTTGTATGTGACTCTGAGGGTGTACCTCCTTAAGTTGGACCAATCATAATCCTGGTTTTGGTGTGTGGTCCATGTGGGTTTTGGACTATCCGTCTGTGATGGCTATGTAGAAGTGGTGTTCTGATGTTGCGTACTACCACGTTACAGCAATGAAGGCGATGTGTGGTGCTATTGTGTTGACGAGGTAACACAGTACAATGTGGTGCTGCTGGAAGTTGTGTGTGTGCTGTACGAGGCCCATATCCTGGTTGCACGTAGACGCACTGTTAGGTGGGGCTGCATCGTGTTGCCAGTATGAGTTGCATACACATGCTGAGAAGCTGTCATGGGTGTGTTTGTGATAGCTTGATGCCAGGTGGATGATTGTCTGGTGTTCACTGTGTGGAGGGTGCCTGGAGCAAGAGTCTGTTGTGTCACATGAGTCATGAAAAGAGGTGAGCGTCTTGCAGTGTGCTTGTTGTCGGTGCTGACGGACCTGCCTTTCTCATGTTGTGCAACAGTGGCACAGTCAAGCTGCGGCATGCTTTAAGAATAGATGGATGGAGGAGTATCTTGTAGGTGTGTTTGGTGCAGGATCCGGTCACTCGGTGCTGCGTTGTGGCTGGGGATGCAGCAGCATGAATGAGTGAACGCATGACGGCAGAAGGGGTATGACAACATGCTAAACAAGCACACAAATCCAAGGATTCTAGCAGGGCACAAAGTGACATGTGTATGTGAAGGCTGGAGTGTCTGGTCACCCATGGCTCACCGCAAGCTAAATGTGTGAACAGTCACCAAAGATCATGGGCACAGGATTAGGCAGCCTAAGGCCAATCGGGGCACAGGACACACAACGTCAGCAGGTGTAGCCTGCACGTCGTGTGTAGCAAGCTAAACAACACATACACAACCATGTACGTCAGGCACTATATGGTACATTTGCCATTTCCAACAGCATGCATGTTGTCACTGTACACGTAATCACATATGAACAACCATCGTAAACAATGCCATATTTAACGCATGCAGACTGGCAAGAGATGTGCGTTGACAGCAATGAGGCACAATGTACTTTGTTAAACACACTTACTACACAATAGGATAACGTTGTTTGTGATGCCATGCTGCATTAGCCATTGTACATGCCCAGTGGCATTGCTCTGAAGACAATAACAGTCATGCAATGATGTCACCTGTAATGCGGCTGAAAGATTCTCCACACGACTGCCAGGGACTGGCCGTATCTTTGATCATCAGAGTGGTGCGATGCTGAAAGGGTTCCATCTCCAAATAGCCCCTTGGTCTGAGTACAAATGACAGACACAAAAGGGAGATCAGGCGAGGGAAGGAGAGAATGGGTACTGCATGGAGGGAGATCTGAAACAAAGTTAAACATGCATAAGGATTCAATACGTTTGTCACAGAATCACAGAATACCTTTGGACCTATACTGTACCAGTCACACCTGTGAAGTGTAACCACTGGCACTGTACCCTATGTGTGATCACAGATTTAGCAATGAGACTAGATCAGATGCTTGAACACTAACAGATAAATAGGTAGTACAGTTTCTCACCTGAACAAAGCAAGTGTAACTCTCACAAGGCTGCTACTATGCAATTAGATCCATGCGGCCATCAAATATTTCACAGTGTATGATTGAGGGTCCTAATCTCAGAAAATGTAATATATAGCAGTGCTACTGACACAAAGCCAACAATCCGTATTTAGCCCTGTGAATCTGTAAGGGCCATGACAGGAAAGCAGACATCACCCGCAAGAGCTGTTAGCAGCTCCAGAAATGAGGAAAGGAATTACCTAAACACAAGGAAGCCCCGCAGGAGCCAGTCATTGGCTCTTGCAACTGTGCCCCACTATGCTAAACATGACACGCAAGTGGGACCAAACTCAACAGCGAGTAATGAGGAAGAAAGCCACAAAATTAAGCCTACCGTGACCATGAGATGCTGCACGGCACAAGATAATCCTGTGAATTACCTCACTCAACTGGTGCCACAGTGATTTAACATTTGCTACAGCCCAACATAGTGATGACATCAGCGCAACATACCTGGCATCATGGGAATGGAAATGGAACATAAACTCACCGAGAAGGTTAGCGAAGCAGTGTTCTCCACCGGCACTGAGGTAACGACATGACAGTGACATGACATACTGCCACTAGGGGCAATGCATCCATGCAAACAGACTCACAGGACACTTGACAGAACATGTGGGACATACACTGGCCCACACCAACACAAATTGTTTTCTGGAAATCAAACTGTACTGGCCCACAAGGTTGAGTGGATGATTCGGACACATCCTGCTGCACACAGTAAGGCTGCAATTCTCCACGGAGCCTGTGTTTGTGATGTCACACACAATGGCAACCTGTGGTATCCGCAATGTGTCAGGGTCAATGTTACCACACATTGATGCATTCACCAAAGTCAATACTCAACTACAGATGACTGTCAAGAAAGGGTAGTGTATTGTCATGGGGGTGGCGCAACATGAAATTGATACATGGTAACGTGACATGTATGTATGGGCCTACAACATGCGCATGAACAGTTTCCACACATTTATAAACCATACCAACAATAAACTGCCTGTTTGTAATCCTTACCCAAACTGACATTTTCACATGTCCGTGCAGGGAACGCAGATTCATCCGACGTTGCTATCATCAAGAGGAATTGCAGGAGGACCAAGATGACACAAACAGACAACAGGCAGGGCGACCTTGAAAGGACAGGCACACAAGGAGTCATGTACTGGATATAATAATTCTGACATGGTCATGTACAGAACACTAACAATGTAGTAAACTTGTACATTCAAAGTTCACTCATTGCGCTCATGTGTGTGGCATGATATCGGCACTTGTGTGACACTGCACCACAAACATCACAGTGACATTGTAGACAGTCTGCTGGACACACAGTATGCTACACATGTCACTCCATGGTAGTAGCATGAACACTATTTTACAGGTACTCACCGTTATGAGAAGACGTTGCGTATGAGCTGACCCCGGATATCATCATCCTCCTCCTCATCGCTAGCATCCTGGCCAAGGCCTTCATCCTCAATGGGTGGATGTTCCTCATCATCAGGATCCAGGATGAGTGGCACGTCCATCTCCACTGCCATGTTGTGAAGCATGCAGCACACAATGAAGATGTTACACACCTTGAGCGGGGCGTATAGTAGGGATCCGCCTGTCTTGTCGAGACACCTGAACCGGCTCTTCAGGAGTCCAAACGTATGCTATATCACACGCCTGGTCTGCCCTTGTGCCTTATTGTACCGCTGATCTGCAGCAGTTCTGGGGTTGCGTAGTGGAGTCATGAGCCACGGCATGTTTGGATATCCGGCGTCTCCTACAACAATACATCATGGCAATGAGTGTTTAATGAGAAGCCGTGAGAGAGATAAATTACATTGAGACATACATGAGAAACAGTGTTTACCGACCAACAAGACATGCACGATGGTTGCGCAGCTGCAGCATCATCTGTGGTACCCTGCTCCGCCTCATGATTAATGCATCGTGGCACGATCCTGGAAAACGTGCACAAACATGGGAAATCATCATGTTAGCAAGACACACCACCAGGGCATTTATGGAGTGGTAATGTTTCTTGTTGCGGAAGGCCTGCTCCTGAGCCTGTGCTGGTACCAGTCCAACATGTGTCCCATCAATGGACCCAATTACATGTGGCATGTGTCCCAGGGCATAGAATTCACCCTTGACATTGGTCAACTCTTCTGGAGTAGGGTACTTTATGAATTCCTCAATGTGCTCCAACATAGCAGCTAAGACATCACGTAGTACATGGCTGAACGTGGTCTGGGACATCCCCCCACATCAGCTATGGTGAATTGGAACGTACCTGTGGCAAAGAAATGTAGGGCTGCCATCACCTTTACCTTGGGTGTCAGCGCAGTTGGATACCTGTATCGCGGTTGGAGATGTGGTTCCAGCCTGTCCGTCAACTTCTGAATCAACTCTCAAGTGAATCTGTAGCAGCGTATGCATTCACGTTCCCTCATCGCATCCAAGTCAGGCAATGGCCTTGGCAGAGAGGGTGCCCTGCACGACATGTTTGGGGAGAAAGGTGTACAACTATCGGCAAACAACAATTACAATGTACATAGCACAATCAACACTGCTTCAACACATAAAATCACAAATGATTCTGCCGTGGGCTATACATCATGGACACTTATGCCAGCTAGTTGCCACTCCTACAACAAAACTGATTCACCTGTTGTCAGTGAAATGGACATTACAGGCACTCAAATGTTCAGCTGGGATGGTCTGAGTTAGTAGAACAATGTATCACGTCAGTGACACACGTCACGTGACCTGCATGAGAAGGTTGTCAACACATCCAGACAGCTGACTGCAAGGAACACACCCACGTCACATGTGCTATATTTTTAACATTTCTGTGATATTGTGCCTGAATTTTGCATTTGACAAAAATACACCACACCCATCCTCAGAATGCAGATCTGTATGTCTGTGGACAAATGCTCTATGGTGCCATCACACACATGAGCTGTAGAAATGCCCCTGTGGCATGGTGTGCGTACATGTGAGACACTTGCAATCACGACACAGACCCATCACAGATGCCCCTAAAGAGGATTACGTTTACCAGATACAAACAGCATGTCCAATCTGTTACATGGCACACACATTACATTGTCACACAGGGTAATGCTGAGCGTCAATTGGTCAAGTGAGACAGTCCCCCTATCCCTGGCATCATGTAACAGATGCCCGTACTGAAGAGTGTGACATCCCAGTGTTCATGTGAATAACAACATATTCATGATGTTACTCATGTGACAAGTGTGAAGGTAATGGGAACGACATAGTGGCCCATCACACATGTCATGTCTCCACAGCCAATCACACATTAACTGTGCCACTAGATCACATGCCCTCTGCTATATAACTGTGTGCCACACCTAGGGTCTGCTCATGTAAGTATGCCATGCCAAGACATACATGGACATTCTCATGATGACCCCACACCCACATCCCTGCCATGTGTTTTCCTGTTCTCACTATAGTAATGGTGCCATGCGTGAGCTTGTCGAATGCACTGTACACATGCATTCACTAGAGCGTGTGAAACGCCCAGTACCCCAATAGTACGTACATGTGTACGGGTCGTTTTACTATTGCATCGTAGACATACGCAAGCAGAGCGTACCCCAATAGTACGTGCGTGTGTACGGGTCGTTTCACTATTGTATTGTAGACATATGCGAGCAGAGCGTACCCTAATAGTACGTGCGTGTGTACGGGTCGTTTCACTATTGCATTGTAGACATAAGCGAGCAAAGCTTACCCCAATAGTACGTGCATGTGTACTGGTCGTTTCACTATTGCATTGTAGACATACGCGAGCAGAGCGTACCCCAATAGTACGTGTGTCTGTACGGGTCATTTAACAATGAAGGAACCCAATCATCACGAGAAGCTGAAGGGGCAATGGTGCGGTACTTAGAACCTAAGACACCTATAGACTCTTGCAAGATGATAAGCTGGAACATAGCAGGGCTAAATGCCAAACGACAGGATAAGGCATGGTCAAGCTTTGTTTTAGGCCACCATATTATCGCCCTCCAGGAAACCTGGGACACTTCCGCCAATCTTTGGTGGGATGGGTTTATCAGTTTCACTAAAGCAGCCGTTCCCAGTCGTATGGGGAGGGCAAAGGGAGGCCTTTTAATCCTGTTTTCCTTAGACCTGAAGGGAAGTTGTAGGCAGATTAGCACTGACTCCCCTAATATTTTGATGGTAGAAAGAGTGACTAATAACACGAGCAGGACCATATATATAAACTTTTACAACTCAGGGAATAGTGACTATAGAGGTTGTAACATTACTAATCTAGATAGTATTTTAAAATTGGACAGCCAGAATACCAAGTATGACTTAGAGTATATTTTATTAGGCGATTTTAACATCCACCCATGTAACTTAGTTTGTAGGAGAAGAAGCGATGATGGGGATGAAGGACTAGAGGGACTCCATTTTGAACATACCACAAAGGGTGAGGAGTTGGAAGATTTTCTTGCCAACTTCGATTTGCATGAACCGGATGGTGGCCCCAGATTGTCAACTTTCACTGGCGTCCCTCAAGGTACAATAATAGATTATATCTTTGTATCCCTAGGTATTTTAAACCGGGTTATTGCTTACCGTACGGTACAAACACACTTTAGCGACCATAACCCGGTAGTACTTGAAGTGGCTTGGGGAGTTCATATGGGGTTATCTCCAACGATAGAAAGGCCTGCTCACCCCCTGAGGACGTCTGACCAAGGCAGGCGTGTGAAATGGGCAAAAGTGGTACCGGGAAAATTCTATGCAGAAAAGTTCCTAAAGATTAAGGACCAGGTCGAGATTTGTAAAAATCCCTGTACCCAGGGTCAAGAAATTGTAGAGGCATTTGAGGCAATATGTGGGCAGGTGTCACAGGATCTTCTAGCAAAACCAAAAAAAGGAACTCCAGTAAACAAGCGCTGGTTTGACTCAGCATGTTCTAAAGCCCATAGACTATTGTTGGCAGCCCTAAAAAAGACCCCCAGGGTAAAAGATGAGAACACCAGACTTAGGAAAACTTATAAGTTAGCCGTTAAAAGACGAAAGGATATCATTAAACATGAAGCGTGGGATAGTCTCCTTTCGGAGGCAGTCCTGAAGGATAGTAGAAAATTTTGGGAGATTATCAAACAGCCCTTCTTCTCAGATGACAACAATGAATCCCTGGACTGCGTTATCCCTGACGAAAAATGGCTGTCTCATTTTAAAAACGTATACGGAGATACTGACGAGGCAACTAAAGGTGTTTCGTTGGTAACCTTAGCCGCCCGCCCCATCCTTTTTAACCATCAAGAAGTGGAAAAAGCTATTTTGGCTACTACAAAGCATAAGGCACCCGGTCCCGATGGAGTTCCTGCCGACTTTTTTATGTATTCACCAAAATTGTGGGCTGAAGTTTTGGCAAACGTGTTCAATGCAGTCAATGGTAACTCAGCACCTGCCTCATGGGACACCTCTACCATCGTCCCTATTTTTAAAAAAACGCCAGCGGGATGATCCCGGTTGTTATAGGCCTATATCCCTCCTGGATTCATCTGTAAAAATTTTAGGTAGAGTTCTTTTATCCAGGTTGAGGGAAAATGTTGAGAGCTGTGGTGGGTTGTCTGAGATCCAATATGGTTTTAGGGAAAGAAAGGGGACCATCGAACAGTGTGCAAACTTACATTTGCTCATCTCCAAATACACCGTGGCCAAGGAGGGGTCCGTGTATCTTGTATTCATGGATCTCTCCTTGGCTTTCGACCTGGTTAATAGGACAAAATTGTGGGCCATCCTGTTGGAGATGGGTATTGACGAGGCATTGGTTGCCTTTATAGCCACCCTGCACCAAGAACTCTTTTCAGCTGTACGCGTAACGAACGAGGGTAGGTGTACCCCCCTCTTTAAATCATTAAGGGGGGTGCGGCAAGGCTGCATTTTAGCCCCCTTGCTCTTCACCATTTATATCAATGGCCTGGGCGCACACCTAGGTGGGCAGGAAGCCGACGTCCCGCATGTAGGAGCAGCTAAGATCCCGGCGCTCCTATATGCGGATGACGCCGTACTAATCGCTCGCACTGGCGTTGGCCTCCAGCACCTTCTGAATGCCTTTGGTTCGTTTATGGAGCGATTGGATCTTAAGGTAAACGTAACCAAGTCACATACAATGGTGGTGGGCCATGAGTGTTGTAAGAAGAGAAGTAAAACATTCACATGTAGGGGGGACACGGTTTCCAGGGTATCTACATTTCCCTATTTAGGCGTACTGTTCGATCAGAAAGGGACCTGGGGCCCGCAGGTAAGAGCCAAGAGGCTGGCCGTCATTAGATCATCATCAGCACTCTTGGGCTTCGCTGGTAGGCTAGGGGCTAGGCCTATGGAAGCTCTGTTAAAAATCTATAAGAGTAAATCCGTGGCTATCGCACTATATGGTTCCGCATTGTGGGGTTATGTAAATTTGGAACGAATCCAGAGAGCAGAGAATAGATTCATCAGAACCCTGCTTTCTGTACCCCAGTCGACCCCAACCTATTCCATTCATAAAGAAGTGGGCCTACATTTTTTGTCTGACATGCTGAGTATGGCCCCCCTGATTTTTTGGCTAAAAATGTGGATGAACGAAGAACTCCCATTAAATCACAAGATCATGTCTGACGTTCTGTCCCTGGATAAATCCAAAAAGATTCCTTGGCTGGCCTATTTGGCTAAGGCATTTTCAGACCTGGGACGCCTGGAGCTTTTTACCTCCCCCGAGAACATTAGGGTACAAGACATTGATTTCGTGAAAAAGTCCTTTATGGGAAGGAAGGAAGCATGCCGCGAAGAATGTGAACTGGCAAAACCGTCAGTGAGGGAACATTGCCTACTTCTCAACTCATTTTCACTTGCACCTTATCTTGGTTTTGTCACAATTCCCTTCCATAGGTTTCTTTTAACTAAATTCAGATTTAATTTGTTACATTTTTACTTAGGCTCTTTTAAAAATTGGCAGAAGCCGGAGCTAGCCTTGCCCTGTAGCTGCGACCAGTTCTCTGTACAAGATACAATGCATTTTGTCATGTTTTGTGGGTTGTATTCAGAGCCAAGAAAAAAATATTTGTTGCCTATTCTTAAAGAGGCTGGCTTCACTCAAGTGAGACCGGCTCTGCTCTTTTTACAATTACTGCCCAATCCCCACATTACCTTTTGCATAGCTAATTTTCTGGTAGCCGCTTCAAGGGTGAAAGCAGCCTGCCTAGATTCGCCTTAGAGCAAACGTTTTATCACATATACTCATGTTTGAATGTAATACTTTTTAATTGTCTGTAACACTTTTTAAATTTGTCGTCTACATTTATCGTTGTTTATGAAAAAGGGAAAAAAACCTTGTATGAAATGTTTTTATCTTTTCCTCCTCTTTGTATGGCTTTTAATTAAGCCGAATAAAGATATTCTGACTGGGTCATTTAACTATTGAATAAGTTGCATTCGCGACGGAAAATGCACCGTACTTGTGTGGGGATTCCAGATAATACATAGGGAACATCTAGGGGACGAGTAGAATGCCCAGAATGCAGGCTAGTTGTCAAGGAAAGAGAGATTTGAGTGTGTTCTACAGGTGTTCTGGAAAAATCAGTTGGGCAAAACTAGACAATGTTGCAACATTTGTTGTGGTGCTCAAGCTCAGTTTTTAAACCATGCAAATGGTGCCATGGCCTTATGTGTAATGGGATTGGATGGACCATAGGATGCAAAGTTATCTGGCCTACCACACTGTACTCATTGGGCTGACAGCCCCTCAGCAGCACTGATTTAAGGCTGCATGTGGCTGTGAGAGGGCACTTGCCTGCACAACATTGGAGTGGACAACACTGCTGCTGTCTCTGCATTCCTGGACCCTGATTTTGCTGAGCATGGAGAGGGCACCTGCATTCAGTGAGGAGGAGAACAAGGCCCTGCTGGATGCCCTCCTGCCAAACTACAGCATGCTGAATGGGAGACCGGGGAAGCAGGTGAGTGATGGCTGCACTACCTTGGACTGTGCACCTGTTGTGTGTGTAACACTACAGCCATTGTGTATTAATGGAACTGAGATGCAATGTTGTTTTGAGTGAGTGCCGGGTGTGTACATTGTGGTATCTCCCATGCAGTGAATGATGTGGTGAAATAGTGTTTACTGCTCACCTGCATTGTGCTAACTGTGACTTTCAATGCAATGTGAATCACACTTTCTGCTGTGCCACACCTTGCATGTTTTTGTGGCATGATTTACTGAGGTGTGACAGTGTTCCCCCAGAGTGACAGATGAATGTACTCACTGTTGATGATTGTTATCCATCACCTGTGTGGATGTTAAACATATGCATGCTTTGAAGTCATGGACATTGAAGAGTGTGAATGTTCTTTGTCACCTGGCTAATTGTGTATGTGCTGTTTAGCAACACTGATGCATGACGTATGCCACAGCTGTACCCATCTGATGTGACAAGTATGCAGTGCTGTGTGCATGACTTGGACAGTTAGCATGAGGCCTGTGTCACATCTTCCTAGGGTGTGACATGTGCAAAGTGAGGTTGTATACGCTGTTGACAATGACAAGCAAATGATCTGTGCCAGGGTGTGCATGTGTGGTCTGCTGAGGGTTCTTAGGTGTAGTCGGATATGTAACAGCATGTCATGTGCTGTCCAACACCCTGAAGTAGCATATCTTGTTCAGTGTGTGCCATGCTCAGTGAGTGGTTTGCAGCCCTTATGGCATCTGTAACCTTTCAAAGACATGTAGTGCATTGGGTTTTGCTCACAGGCCACATTCACATGGACAATGATGCAAGTCCGGTCAGCATCATATGCCCTGTTGTCATCGTCAATGTGGTGCCAGTGTGTGTCTTTGGGACATGGATCAGGTGCACTGATGTTGTTTCACTTTATCTTCCTGACAGGTATCTGCCTATGAGAAGGGGGGAATCTGGCTGGACATAGCCAGGGCTGTCAGGAGTGAGGGGTGCCCTCGCCGGAGTATCCGTAACATCAGGAAGAGGTGGCAGGACATCCGGTGCTGGACCCGCCGTATCGCCCGGGTCCAGCTGAAGCTTGAAGCTCCACGCCGGCATGGCGGTACCCGTCACCTCACCCCACCCCACATGCTCCGGGTCCTGGAAGTGGTTTTCCCAGACTCCATAGGCAGTTGCAGGAGGGACAGCAGCAATGAGGGGGTAGGTACATGTCTGTTTGTTGTCAAGTGTGTCACATGCTACCTGCAGTGCTCCAAAGCCTGGTAACACTCCCACAGTTGGGGTGGTGTGGTCAGACAGGCACTTTATGCATTGTCATTTAAAGGCCCCATATTCAGCAGATGCTCTTTTATATACCTTCCCCTCCTCCACATTTGTCCCCAGCTTTGGGTCTTACATTTTTGCGCATGTCCTCCTAGGGTGCAATGTATTAGTATGCATATTGCTTATCACATCATCATGTTGGAGGGAGGTCTGTGACACGTGTTGGTACCTTAACTGTTGCACGACATGTGCACTGTGTTTGCCCTTCATGATATTTTGGCACTGATCATGAGTCTGTACATGGAGTTCAGCAGGGGTCTGCCTCAGTGGCCTTTGTCCCTGGTATACTTTGTACTTCTCATGTGTTAGCTACAGGTGCACACTGTCCATGTATACAAAATTTGGCTGGTGCATACTCCCACTGGGCAGTGCATGTGTGCATATTCACAAGAAATGTTGCAGGTTGTTTATAAGTAATATTGATGGGCAGCCACACAATGTGACCTTGGCTTATTTGATATAGCTTCCCAGTTATTGATACCCAGATTATGAGTACTCACTACTTGAGCTGTATCACTCACATTGATGGAGTGATTGGGGTGTTGTGCATGGGAGGTGTGATGGGCCTGCCTGTTTGGCCTTGTCAGTGGTGTGCTGTGTATGTTATTTCTGATGTGAAATTGTCACTGCGCACCTAGCCTGTGCTGCTGGACAATGCAGTCATTGTTGGATTTACAGGCGATGTTATTAGCTTCCAGAGATGATTGTTCCACTTCGTTTATTGCTACATGTATGGATTGGTGATGCAACACAGTATTTTCTTTGTGTGCACGCTACAGTATTCACATTTCCCATGTGGTTGCGGATGTGTCAAGAATGCATCAATGTTTTTCACATTCACAATTGTAGGCACATTAGCTTTGTCATTTTCAGAATTTTGGACATGTGTGCCACTTCACTTGACAGCCAGTGTGTGTCTGTGCTAGCAACTGTATGGTGTGGTGATAGTTGCCCCTGTGAGGAGTGTCACTACAGTGTGTGGGGATGGAGGGAGCCTCCGTACCAATCATATACTCACACACAGTCAACAGGTCAGGGTTTTATCCATCACCTCTCTGTTGCCCACTCTGCCCCCCAAGTTCAAACATGGTCATCTGCAAATCTGTCTGTCCATGTGCCTCATGGGAACAGTCCAGCCATAATTGTCAAGCCATGCCTTCCCTGGACTGGGAACAAGGTTCCTGGATCCACTTTCTGGCATTACAGCCGTCTTCAGCCATGCTTGTTTGTATACACATCTGTGTTTCACACAGGCTTGGCTGTAGACAGCTGTGATGCAATTGAGAGGTGAGTGAAAACTTGTTTCAGGTCCAGGGATGGCATCACATGGCAGTTCGGGCAGGACTGTTCCCATGTGGCGCAGGGTCAGACAGATTTGAACATGACCATGTATGGACTTGGGTGGCAGAGTGGGCAACTGAACGGTGATTGATCCACACCTATCCTGTTGACAGGCAGTGGCTCATCATTGTGACTCTCATACAAGTTGTGGCCTTGTCTGTTACTTGCATCTTTGTATACAATGAGCTTTGAGTCTATTACAATTACGCATTACTAGACTTATATATGTGCTGAGTTATGTGGCATGTGACTCATGATGCATGCCATGAATCTAAATGTCCTCAAATGATTTGTTGCTGATATGTCTGATGTGTACAGGTGACTGATATATTTTTCATTTTCTCCTTGCCAACAGCATCATCACCACAATCTGGAGGAGACACAGGCACGGACCAGACAGAGGGACCCAGCAGCACTGCCATCAGCTTTGAGGAAATGGAGGGAGGAAGTGGCACAGAGGGTGAGGGGAGTCAGGCAGCCGGACCTCATGAGCACGACGCCTCATACCATGCAGACGGCTCGGATTCTGACTCCCAGGAGGAGGGGGAATATGCAGCTATGCCATCTACAACAACTATGCCTGTCCCCTCCTGCTGCGGAACCATCTCCACCCTCCCAGTTGTTAGGGTCCCTAGGGTCTGTGCTACCCCCGTGTCTCCTTTGTCCCCGGCACCGCAGCCCCTTTCCCTGTCTCCCCTGCTGCCCTCAGTGCTGAGTCTGTGGACCTGCTCCGGCAGATCCAAGTTGGTCAGGCATCAATGCTGACTGTCCTCGATGGCCAAAGACACATCATGACACAGTTGTTGGCATACATGGAGGGCATGTCATCAGCCATGTATGGCCAAAGTCGGAGTTTGGCAGCCATAGAGTCTTCACTGACGGCAGCACTGTCCATCCTGCAGCATCAGCCCCCCCCACTCCTTCAGACCCATCCACATCACCCTGTCCCATACTTGTCCAACTTACACACAGACGCCACAAGTCAGACACCACAACAGACACACCCAGCACACCCACACAGCAGTCGAAACGCAAATCTCCATGCACCCAATCTCAAGGGGATGTAGGCACACCTACAGGGAGAGGGGACAGACGTCGCACACGCATCCACAGACACACGACCCCTGACTCACAGCCCTCTACCTCCACCCCCATTGTGTCTCCGGGTTCAGGTGGTAGTTTGTCTGAACTGGCAGCAGTGTGCAGCGATGAATATTTGTCATCAATTGGCGCTGCACCGGACACTGTGGAGGAATCCAACCCACCTGCACCCACTACACCTGCCCTTCCCTCTCCTGTCCCTGCGGTGCCGGACAATTACCCCGATGATGCCCCCCATGTGTCCACAGACATCTGATCTCCATGTGTAGGCAAGTTTGGGTGTGACAACATCCACAACGCCACCACTGTTGGGGACATTCATTTGGGCTGGCCATTGGCTTTCTGTGAGCCTGGACTCATTATTTTCGTATTTTTGATTTTGGCGCTGAATAAAGCTTTTCTTTTTTCATTCTGAACCTTTGCATTTCAGGAAATTGCTTTGACTGCTGTGTGCCTACAAGTTGGCGTAATGTTCATATTTGGGTATTGTAACATATGTCTAATTCCTGATGGTAATGAGGTGGACCATGGTATGTTTGTGCTATCGCAATGTTGCAGCAAACCATCTAGATTGGTGTGTCTGCAGTTTGCATGCAGACATTGTCCCAAAGAGTGTCCCTTCCTCAGTGACACATGTGATGTTCACTACGGACAGTTACACAATTGTTGTGATGGCGTTTCTGTTGATTCCCTATAGATTTGTACCTTCCATTCGGCAATGGCCTTGCCTGCTCACAAATGAATTCAAATAATTGGTCAGTGCCATCCATGCTACTCACTGTGCTTGAGTTTGTAGTATGTAGTAATGCCTTCAGGGAGACCATCATACTTTATCAGACTATGCATGACAATGTTATCAGCCTTGACGTTATGAATCAGATTGTACATGTTTTATATTTGGACACACACAATACATTTTGATTCTTTGTATCTAGGGGATTTCTACCCTGTCACATCCATGAGGGAGTACATGTTGCACCACCTGGACAATCACATCATGTCTGGGATGTACATGACACTTTATTAGTCCTTTGGTGATTCATTTCTTTGGTGGTCTGTTACATGACTACACACTATTGAGTCATGATGGAGGGGTGTGTGCCAGCGAACTAGACGGGTGGATGTACATGTGGGATCTGACAATACACCACATGTGGTGTGTCACCCAGTGTGTGACAGGATACCATTCTCCGTGGAGTAGGTCACTGCTGTGTGATGTGTTGATATGCAACTATCATGAGTGTTCCCAGTTAGGAATGTACACATACTGGCATGTACTTGATGTATGATGTTGGACATGCACACCCCTATAGACTGAGCAGTGCTGGCAGTCGTGTGCACCCACCCCCTATACCGTTGGGCACTGCTCGGCACTACTGGGAGTCCTGTGCACCCACCCCCTATACTGTTGGGCACTGCTGGGAGTCCTGTGCAACCACCCCCTATACTGTTGGGCACTGCTGGACACTGCTGGGAGTCCTCTGCACCCACCCCCTATACTGTTGGGTACTGCTGGACACTGCTGGGAGTTCTCTGCACCCACCCCCTATACTGTTGGGCACTGCTGGACACTGCTGGGCACTGCTGGGAGTCCTCTGCACCCACCCCTATACTGTTGGGCACTGCTGGGAGCCCTCTGCACCCACCCCCTATACTGTTGGGCACTGCTGGACACTGCTGGGCACTACTGGGAGTCCTGTGCACCCACCCCCTATACTGTTGGGCACTGCTGGGAGTCCTGTGCACCCACCCCCTATACTGTTGGGCACTGCTGGACACTACTGGGAGTCCTGTGCACCCACCCGCTATACTGTTGGGCACTGCTGGGAGTCCTGTGCACCTACCCCCTATACTGTTGGGCACTGCTGGAAGTCCTGTGCACCCACCCACTATACTGTTGGGTACTGCTGGACACTACTGGGAGTCCTCTGCACCCACCTCCTATACTGTTGGGCACTGCTGGGAGTCCTATGCACCCACCCCCTATACTGTTGGGCACTGCTGGGGGTCTTTACTCCCCACCACTCAGATGTGACGCACCGTACCAGACATTTCTGACGTGTGTGCGGCACTTATCACTATTGCAATGGTGATATGCGTTGGCGTGTGGCGTACCGTACCCGACAATTCTGACGTGTGTGCGGCACGTATCACTATTGAGATTGTGATATGCGCTAGCGTGTGGCGTACCGTACCCCGACATTTCTGACGTGTGTGCGGCACGTATCACTATTGCAATTGTGATATGCGCTAGCGTGTGGTGTATCGTAACCCGACATTTCTGACGTGTGTGCGGCATGTATCACTATTGTAATTGTGATATGCGCTAGTGTGTGGCGTACCGTACCCAGACATTTCAGACGTGTGTGCGGCACGTATCACTATTGCAATTGTGATATGCTCTAGCGTGTGGCGTACCGTGCCCCGACATTTCTGACGTGTGTGCGGCACGTATCACTATTGCAATAGTGATATGTGCTAGCGTGTGGCGCACCGTACCCCGACGTTTATGGCGTATGTGCGGCACGTATCACTGTAGCAATGGTGAGATGCGCTAGCGTGTGGCGGACCGTACAGGTATACTTTCGTTGTTGGGGTACGTTGTACTCACCGTCTGCGCCGTCGCCAGTTTCTATATACGAGGTCGTAGGCGTACAGGGCTGGGATGACACGCTCGAGGGGGTACATGTCGTGTATGTCGCGTACCGGGGTGCAGTTCGGGCCGGACTCTGGTTTTACGGCTGTTTACAGCTCTCGTAGCAAAAGGGTCATACGGAGTGTCGACAACACGGATCGTACTTCCTGGTCCGGAAATTGCTGCCTATTTACGTACGGACATAGCGTACAGGGTCACCCGGAGACAATCTGTATGTACTTTGAAGTTGTACGGTGTTTGGTACGAGTCGTACGGGGTGGCGCTTTGGGTTAGAATCGTACTTGCTCGTACGTACGGGGACGTTGTAGGTGTACGATTCGTACGGGAAATACGCTCCGTACAGCTAATCGGAGCGCTTTTTCCCGAATCGGAATCGGCCCCTTAGTGTACCTTCTCTATTAATTTAAAGAGATTGCAATTTCATAATCCATATACCGTTTATGTGTAATCCCACGAAGTTCAATCGTAATCTTCTGCTATAGTTAAGTCCTATCTTCATCAATTATGATCAAATCATCTGTTCTTCAATAGTACCTACAATATCAGTGTACCCAAAATCATATATATAATATACGCACTAATTGTACATTACAAGAAAAAAGAATACTCTCAATTTATAGAATCACATAGCATAACTACTCACCCCATGGGTTCAAATCAATTTAAATAGTCTTCAAATCGCTGCGTCGGTTCAATCTCTCCGATCGCTAAAAGCTAGGAAATAAAGAAAGACCCATTCTAATATTCCTTCAACACTACTATTGTAAATAACACAAAAACACACCCACACCGCTCCCATTAGGTAAGGCCGACTAATAAAAGCGATAACTGTAAGCGGCAGCAAAATACCACTTTCTCCAAGTGCCAACACATCCCTCGACATCATCACTGTGCTTCCAGACTATTAGGAGACAGTGGTAGTCACAAACAATATATATGCTTCTGCATGTATACTAATGAAAATAAACTTCATCGAACACTATCTATGCTTGCAGTTAAACGCACAATTACGTTCTCACTACGAGTAATCTATGCCCAGCAAGTTACACAAACTTACCCATATCCCAATCCTGTGCACTGATACAATATCCTACATCGGTAACCGGCGTCCTACATCAGCGCCATCTTTGTATTCCTTATATATACCCACTCTGTGGGCGCCATCTTTGAGTATGTTAAATTCGAAATACTCAAGTAGTAGGCAGTTCCCTAAGTTTACGTTCTAAATTAATAATTAATCAAACTCTAATAATCGGAAAAAATGATAATTAGGAAGTTGACGCAAAACTCCTCAAACAGTAAAATATCCTACATTGGTAACCGGCGTCCTACATCAGTGCCATCTTTGTATTCCTCATACATTTCCACCATATGGGCACCATCTTTGAGTGTGTTAAACTCGATATACTCGAGTAATAACCAGTTTCCTAAGCTTCCGTCCTAAATTAATATTTAATCAAATCCAAGTACTTGACAAAACTAATAATCACGCTAACTGGAGCAAAACTCATCCAACAAAGTTCCAGAAAGAAAAGTTAAGAAACTCTGCGTGATCTAGGCATCCTCATCAACACCGTAAAAATCAGCACGCCATCTTAGAGTATGTTTGAATCACGTACTGAGATGAGAACAATATCCTTAAACACTTAATCTGTGTTCTCCTCCTATAACAAACCTACATTCAAAATATATCAATATACCATTTCGCATTTATCGTGCAGTACCCATTTTATTAATAAAGGGTAACTCAAAGGAATATTAGCTCAATATAAATATCAGTACAGATCGAAAGATTAAACAATAACCTAAAACCACAACAATCAGTTTGTTAATACTACATCAGAGTATACCCAAAGTAACAAAAACAATATGGAGTGTACCCATCTATTATTAAGGTGCTCCAGTTTACCAACAATTTTACTAACATGGGGTTGGCATCAGTCATCATCACATTATATCCATATTCATAAGTCACAATAGGATCAACAAGTAGTGAGGTGAGAAAATATAGAAGAAAAGTATAAAATAGAGGTCAGTAGGCAAATATCACTAATACACAACATACTAATCATATTGCAGTTTTAACAATAATATACTCAATATCCAATCTACTCAATTGTCCTCGGAAAATGGAGGCTTCACATATTAATATTAAACCCAACATACACAGGGGTAATCACAAATAGTAACATATTCCACATAATAACATAAGTTATACCACATTATCATTCACAGTTATATTAACATATTCAAATCCCTAAGTTCATTCCTGCACTCCATCATAATGCACTCAATAAGACTAAACAAGTATACTCATTATATTGTTATTCTTGTCCTAAAAAGTTTTGAAATTCCTTGTCAATGTTCATTCCACATTCTACCGCTTTCAATTTCATTAACCAAATAACTTCTCTCCGTCTGAGTTTCAATTGTCTATTGCCCCTCTTGGGTCCTGGCTAATGTAGTCAATACCATGAAATCGAAATGTGTGCTTATGTTGGTCATCATGTTTCTGTACAGCGTGTGCCGCAATAGTGTATCTATTATCCCCATTCTTCCATGCTCTAAAATGCTCCAACATTCTATCACGCAGTCTCCTGATCGTACTGCCAACATCTATCTGGCCACAGGAGCATGCAATCACATATACCACATAAGTGGTGTCACAGTTGATAAAAACATCAATCTCATATTCACCTGTATTGTTGTAAGCAAATTTTTGAACTCTGTTATCTGCCCACCTACATGAGCTGCACCGGCCACATTTATAAAAGCCTTTCAATCTATTGGTCAGCCAAGACCTTCCCCCTTATATGGATAACTAGGGCTGACATTGTTAGCCAATGTAATTCCTTTTCTAAATGTCAAACCAGGACGTTCACCAATAAAGGGCAATATATCCTTATCTGCTGTCAGCAGGTGCCAATGCTTATTCAAAATAGAGTATACCTTATGGCTCTCATTATTATATTGTGTAATAAGTCTGATCTTATTCCCTTCTTTACTCTTAGACTCAGTCTCCTTGGGTGCCAATGTCTGTGCCCGGTTCAAACCAAGCACTCTCTTCCTAGCTTTATTTATGACCATGCGGTCATAACCCCTGGCTTGAAATCTCCTTGATATATCCTCCACATTCCAAACAAAATCATTATCATTAGAGCAATTTCGTCTTGCTCTTACCTTTTCACCAAAGGGTATCGCATTTATCTGATATCCATCTATAACCGCGACGACCCCATATCCACTCCACCTCAAACCACCCCATAAAGAGGTTGGCAAAAGACTGAGCGAATCTGGAACCCATCGCTGTACCGAGGCACTGTCTATACCACTTGTTTTTAAACAAGAACAGAATGTTTGAGTACCAATTCAGTCATCTGTAAAATAGAACCAGTATGACAGGGCGCTCAGCGACAAATTAAAGGGAAAGTTACCAAATTACTTAACTCTCACAGTGCTACTAAGAGAGAAGAGTATGGTTACCAATCTTACCCACCAGGAACCACTCACGTGGAACTGCATTTGTCACCCCGAGTGGGACGGGTATGCTCAAACGTGAGTCCCGTGCTCTCCACGCCACTGGAGTCAATCTATCCTGGCTGAAGGCGGCTGATAGCCAGAAACCGGTCCTAGAATGCCTGATTCCGGTCCAGGGAAGACATGGCTTGGCAGTTCGGGCTGGACTGTTCCCATGAGGCACAGGGTCAAGGCTGATTTACATATGGCCATGTCTGAACTGGGGTGGGGTGGTGAGCAAAAAAACGATGGATTTAGGCCCAGATCTCTGTACTGGGGTGAATGTATGACATTGTTCTGAATTCTGTCCATCAAGTGTTGTTTTTGCATTTTCTAAAGAAATTGAGGCAGATTAATATCAAAATGACAAGCAATACAGTGATGGATTTAGGCCCAGATCTCTGTACTCTGGTGAATGTATGACATTGTTCTGCATTCTGTCCATCAACTGTTGTTTTTGCATTTGTCACCCAGAGTGGGACGGGTATGCTCAGACATAAGTCCTGTGCTCTCAACACTACTGGAGTCAAGCTATCCTGGCTGAAGATGGCTGATAGCCAGAAACTGGTCCTAGGATGCTTGATTCCGGTCTAGGGAAGACATGGCTTGGCAGTTCAGGCTGGACTGTTCCCATGAGGAACAGGGTCAAGGCTGATTTGCATATGGCCATGTCTGAACTGGGGTGGTGTGGTGAGCAACAAAACGATGGATTTAGGCCCAGATCTCTGTACTGGGGTGAATGTATGACATTGTTCTGAATTCTGTCCATCAAGTGTTGTTTTTGCATTTGCTAAAGAAATTGAGGCAGATTAATATCAAAATGACAAGCAATACAGTGATGGTGATACAGAAAAGGAGCAACAACATCTGATGTTCAGAAAATAGTCTACGGCTCTCTCGTCTATTGTTGGACAGGCCTCGTGCACGGGCCGCTCCCTCCCCGCATAGGAAGACCCGAACACCGGCTCTCCCAGTATCACCAGAAGAACCACCCCGACAACCCGCAGAAGCAACCTGCCCCCAACGGGATGCCTGCTCCCGAACACCACGACATCGGCCGGCCCGGGCCACCTTCAGCAGCAATGCCCCGGCTCTGGACACCGCACCACGAGGCCGCGTGGCCTTAGCTCGACCCCAACCCAGGGCCTGGCCAGGCCCCGACATCGAGGCACCACCATCCACCCAGGAGGTGAAGAGACCACTTGGCAGGTCAATGGGAGAAAGGAGTGTCGATGGCTCTCCCCCGCCAGGTGCCGATCGCCCCCAGCCTCCCCGGGCGCTGGCTCCACCCCCCTGCTGGGTGTCTGGACTCCCTCATCCCGGACCTCCCGACCTCCAAGCGCGAGGGTCCGGACATCAAAGGAGGCCAGACCTATAACTGGGGCAGCTCCAGAGCAGGAAGGCAGTTGTATCCTGGAGTCGAGAGACACCTTGAAGAACTCATCCTTGACGGACTGCTGGCGCTGCCGCAGCCCTGCCTTGTGAATCATCGATCCTGCCTGCTGGCGCTGCCGCGGCCCTCTGCAACCTACACCTTCGTCGGGACCTGCTGGCGCTGCCGCGGCCCATCCTTGTGAACCATCGTTCCTGCCTGCTGGCGCTGCCGCGGCCCTCTGCAATCTACACCTTCGTCGGGACCTGCTGGCGCTGCCGCGGCCCATCCTTGTGAACCATCGTCGGGACCTGCTGGCGCTGCCGCGGCCCATCCTTGTGAACCATCGTCGGGACCTGCTGGCGCTGCCGCGGCCCATCCTTGTGAACCATCGTTCCTGCCTGCTGGCGCTGCCGCGGCCCTTCTCAAGTGAGACTTGTCATCCTAGCCGGCTGGCGCTGCCGCGGCCCGACCTTCCAGAACTCCGAGCTCGAGGATTGTGAGCTACCCATCTTGCCACCCCGTACCAGACCGGTACCAAGACTGTCCCGCTACCCTTTTCCCCCTCAGAGACTATAATTGAGAGGACCCTCGTGTCCCGACCTCACTGTACCGTTGATACCTCTGCTTTAAGAATCGTATATAAAGAGTGTTGACCTCATTCTTGTGTGGTGTCCATCTGTGGGGGGGAAGTTACTTGTCTGTACGATCGCTGGAGACGGCCCTCACCGGAGGCCTCTCCCCCTGTCCTCGGCCGACCCTCCAGGTCCCCGTCTAACATTGGTGGCCAGCGGCGCGATTCGAACCAACGCGTAATCGTACAGAGAGTAACTCACCCCACGACTCAACCACAATGACAACCAAAGAGAGCGAATCCACAGGAAAATTCCAGATGGAGAAATTAGAAGAATACAACCACAGAGAACTGAAACAATTTTGCATGGAACTAGGCATTGCTACCACAGGACTGAGCACGAAATAGGACTTCAAACACGCCCTGGAATCTTGGGCGGAGACGGGCACGACCGTACCCCAGAACCAAAACACAGAGACGCCAGAAACAAGCACCACTCCGGCAGAAGGAAGGAGATCGGGTCTCTCCCCGGAGGAGATCCGAGAACGAGAGAAAAGCAGACTCCATGAATTAGAGTTGGCACGATTTCGGTTGGACGGAGAACTGAAATTGGCCGAACAGAAGATAACATTGGAACACTTGCGGCTCCGAGAGGAGCGGGAAGAGAAGCAAAAACAGAGAGAGTTAGAAGAGAAAAAACTGGCCTACGAACATGAGCGCAACCTAGCCGAAATAGAGCTTCGGAAACAAAATAAAGACCTCGGGGTGCCCGAGCGCCCGAACACTCCGGGCCCTGCAGACCCTAAAGTCCACATCCCCAAGGATGTCGTCCGAGAATATTATAAGAATGACGATATCCAGCAGTGGTTCAAGGCCTGCGAAATAGCCATGACCTCCCACCGGATTTCTCGAAGTGACTGGGGAGCTGGGTTATGGGGGAGGTTCGTCAACGAAGGGCGCGACGCCCTGCTGCAACTGCCGGACCATCAGATGACGTCCTACGACCACATGAAGGCAGCCCTCCTCACTCGATACGGACTCACGCCCGAGATGTACCGCCAGCGGTTCCGTGACTGCAAACGGATCCCGGGTACAACTTGGGTAGAGTACGAGAACTTTTTCAGCAGAGCATTCGAGGGGTGGATCAAGGGCAGCCAGGTAACCACCTACGAGCAACTCTTTAACCTCATTGTGTGGGAGCACCTCTCCAACAATTGCTTCGTCGAGCTCAGGCAGCACCTCCTCGACAGCAAACTGACTGAACCTCGGCAGCTCGCCGCCGAAGCTGACCGGTGGGAAAGCACTCGAGTTTCCCGAAGTGGGCCCAGCGATCCGAACAGAACCAACCAAGGTCCCCATCGCCCCCGAGGAGGAGGAGGCCAGGGACGGGGCCGAGACGCCGCCCCGGCGGCTCCCGCCAGCAACACCCCGCCCCCGGCCGGCAGGGGAAATCCCCCGATGCGTCCGGGGTTCCGAGCCAATGTTACTTGCCACCGGTGCCAGCGGACCGGCCACTATGCCAACGACCCTAATTGCCCGAAGAACCAGAATCCTATACCTCACCAGGTCGCTGCCGCCACCCTGGGAGAAGAGCAAGCCCCAGAGGATTATGAAGAATACGAACAGGAACAGCCAGAGTGGGAACCAGCCGCCATGTCCCTGGTCTGCCTAGGGGAAAGAGACATGATTCCGCGGGCTCCCCTACCCGCCAATACGAAAAAATACAGCCAGTGGGTAAACATAAATGGGCGCAAGGCCGAAGCCCTACGCGACACCGGGGCCAGTGTGACGGCGGTCCGCTGTCATCTGGTAACCCCGGAGCAGATCCTGCCAAACGTCCTTTGCCCCGTCCGATCAGCCGACAACTCAGAAAGCCTGTGTCGGATGGCCTGCGTCCCCTTCGAGTGGGGAGGAGTGTCCGGAATGCTGAAGGTGACTGTCCGCGATGATGCCCCAGTGGACTGCCTCCTGGGGAACGACCTCGAAAGTTCCCCCTGGGCAGCCGTCGAAAGAAGAGAGCACCTGGGGATGTTGGGCCTCCCTGAATGGGCCTGCATAACGACCCGGTCCATGGCCGCCCGCGCCATCTCCAGTCCCGAAGAACCCGAATGGCCAGAGCCTCCTCCCCCGATCGTCCTGGAGGGAGACGCCCTAGGTGCCAATCTCCCAGAACAAAACAGAGAAGAGCCCGTGCAACTCCAGGACCTTCCAGAACTGGCTCAGTGGCGACAGGAAGGTGGTCCCACCCAAGAACAATTCCGACAAGAACAGAAGACCTGTCCCTCCCTCGAGGGACTCAGGCAGCAAGCCCTCGCCCAGAGCGCAGGAGACACCGCGGGGGCACACTGGATTTATTGGGACAATGACCTGCTCTACAGCGAGCAAAGAATTGCGGACCTGGGGGCCAGTCGGGTGCTGGTGGTGCCCCTCCGCTTCCGAAACTTCCTTTTGAACTTAGCGCACAATGTCCCTCTTGCTGGGCACTTGGGACAAGACAAAACTTACAACCGCCTGGTAACACACTTTTACTGGCCCAAAATGCGAAATGATGTCTCCATCCACTGCCGGGCCTGCCCCACCTGCCAGGCCAGCGGGAAGAGCGGCCGAAAGATTAAAGCACCCTTGCAACCCTTTCCCGTCGTCACCACCCCGTTCGAACGGGTGGGAATAGACATTGTGGGGCCCCTAGACCCCCGAACGGCCCAGGGGCACCAGTTCATCCTAGTCCTGGTGGACCACGCCACCCGGTACCCCGAGGCCATTCCTCTTCGAACTGTGACAGCACCCGTGGTAGGCCGAGCCCTGATGGGGATCTTCTCTCGAGTGGGCTTCCCCCGGGAGGTCGTCAGCGACAGGGGCACGAACTTTATCTCAAAATACATGAGGTCTCTCTGGCAACAGTGTGGAGTCACCTACCGCTTCACGACCCCTTATCACCCACAAGGAAACGGACTGGTCGAGCGGTTTAACCGTACCCTCAAGGGAATGATCATGGGCCTGGAAGAACCCCTACGTCGCCAATGGGACGTGCTGCTCCCGTGCCTCCTCTTCGCCTATCGAGAAGTCCCCCAGAAATCCCTCGGCTTCAGCCCATTCGAGCTCCTGTACGGACACCCCGTCCGGGGCCCCCTCAGCCTGGTCAAGGAAGGATGGGAGATGGCCCCTCAGAAGACCCCTCCGGACGTGTACAAGTATCTCCTGACCCTCCGCAACCAGACCCGGCGATTCAGGGAACTCGCCAAAGCCAACCTTGAGGCCAGTCAGGAGGACATGAAGAAATGGTACGATCAACATGCCTCCTCCATCGAGTTCGAACCAGGCCAGCAAGTATGGGTGATGTCTCCAGTCGAACCTTGTGCCCTGCAAGACAAGTGGACAGGACCCTTCAAAGTGATAGAGCGCAAGGGTCCTGTCACCTACCTAATAGACATGGAGTCCCCCCGGAACCCGCTCCGAGTCCTCCACGCAAACAGACTCAAACCCCACTTCGTACGCTCGGAGCTCAGCCTACTAATGGCAACAGACAGTGGGACAGAAGAAGACTCCGAGCCCCTCCCGGACCTACTGAGGACCCGTGAAAAAGATGGCTCCGTGGACGGGGTCAGACTCTCCGAGGCCTTGTCCCCAGAACAACACCAAGACTCCCGGGCTCTCCTGCTGCAATTTTCGGATCTGTTCTCCCTCACCCCAGGGGTCACCCCCTGGTGCCTTCATGACGTGGACACTGGGGACAGTCCGCCCATTCGACACACGGCGTACCGAGTGCCAGATCGGGTACGCACCTGCATCCAGGACGAAGTCTCCAAAATGCTGGCGCTAGGAGTGATCAAGCCCTCCGACAGCCCCTGGGCCAGCCCAGTCGTACTGGTCCCCAAGGCTGCCGCCCCGGGCGTCGCCCCCGAGCTCCGGTTCTGTGTAGACTATCGGGGCCTGAACGCTGTTACCAGAACCGACGCTCACCCTATCCCCCGGGCGGATGAGCTGATTGACCGCATAGGGGCCGCCCGCTACCTGAGCATCTTCGACCTAACAGCGGGCTACTGGCAGATCGGCCTCACCCCCAGAGCCCAAGAGCGATCCGCCTTCTCCACCCCGGATGGTCACTACCACTTCAACGTGATGCCATTCGGCATGAAAAACGCCCCAGCTACTTTCCAACGACTCGTGAACCAGGTATTGGCGGGCCTCGAAGAATTCAGCGCCGCCTACCTGGACGATATCGCTGTGTACAGTCGTCACTGGGCCGACCACCTTCACCACCTCAGAGAAGTCCTGCACGCCCTCCAGCGGGCCGGCCTCACCATCAAAGCCAGCAAATGTCAGATCGGCCAGGGGTCTGTGACCTATCTCGGACACCAAGTGGGGAGCGGTCTGGTGGCCCCCCTTCAGCTCAAGATCGCTGCCATCCAGTCCTGGCAACCTCCTGTCACCCAAACCGAGGTCCGAGCCTTCCTAGGGCTCACCGGATACTAGCGGCGGTTTGTAAAGGACTATGGCAGCATTTTGGGGCCCCTCACAGAACTCACATCCAAGAAAAACCCCCAAACCGTCAACTGGACTCCAGACTGTCAAGCGGCCTTCGAGAAGTTGAAGGCCGCCATGTGCACCGCCCCCGTGCTCCAGGCCCCCGACTACAGCCGGGAATTCATCGTCCAGATGGACGCCTCCGATCATGGCGTTGGGGCAGTACTCTCGCAACTCAACGCTGAGGGAGTCGACCAGCCAGTGGCCTTCATCAGCCGACGCCTGCTGGCCCGAGAGCAGCGCTGGAGCACCATCGAGCGGGAGGCCTTCGCAGTAGTATGGGCCCTCAAGAAGCTCCGGCCCTACCTCCTCGGTACCCATTTCAGGGTGCAAACAGACCATAGACCCCTGCAATGGCTGATGCAGATGCGGGGGAGAACCCAAAACTGTTGCGATGGTCCATCTCCCTGCAGGGGATGGACTTCACTGTGGAGCATCGCCCTGGCCAAGACCACGCCAACGCAGACGGCCTGTCACGCTTTTTCCGCCTCGGCGAGGAGAGTACCCAAGAAGATGGGTGACTCTCCCTGCCTTCAGCTGGGGGGGACGCATGTTGGACAGGCCTCGTGCACGGGCCGCTCCCTCCCCGCATAGGAAGACCCGAACACCGGCTCTCCCAGTATCACCAGAAGAACCACCCCGACAACCCGCAGAAGCAACCTACAACCCGTCCCCAACGGGACGCCTGCTCCCGAACACCACCACATCGGCCGGCCCGGGCCACCTTCAGCAGCAATGCCCCGGCTCCGCCGCCATCTTGGACACTGCACCACGAGGCCGCGTGGCCTCAGCTCGACCCCAACCCAGGGCCTGGCCAGGCCCCGACATCGAGGCACCACCATCCACCCAGGAGGTGAAGAGACCACTTGGCAGGTCAATGGGAGAAAGGAGTGTCGATGGCTCTCCCCCGCCAGGTGCCGATCGCCCCCAGCCTTCCCGGGCGCTGGCTCCACCCCCCTGCTGGGTGTCTGGACTCCCTCATCCCGGACCTCCCGACCTCCAAGCGCGAGGGTCCGGACATCAAAGGAGGCCAGACCTATAACTGGGGCAGCTCCAGAGCAGGAAGGCAGTTGTATCCTGGAGTCGAGCGACACCTTGAAGAACTCATCCTTGACGGACTGCTGGCGCTGCCGCAGCCCTGCCTTGTGAATCATCGATCCTGCCTGCTGGCGCTGCCGCGACCCTCTGCAACCTACACCTTCGTCGGGACCTGCTGGCGCTGCCGCGGCCCATCCTTGTGAACCATCGTCGGGACCTGCTGGCGCTGCCGCGGCCCATCCTTGTGAACCATCGTCGGGACCTGCTGGCGCTGCCGCGGCCCATCCTTGTGAACCATCGTTCCTGCCTGCTGGCGCTGCCGCAGCCCTTCTCAAGTGAGACTTGTCATCCTAGCCGGCTGGCGCTGCCGCGGCCCGACCTTCCAGAACTCCGAGCTCGAGGATTGTGAGCTACCCATCTTGCCACCCCGTATCAGACCGGTACCAAGACTGTCCCGCTACCCTTTTCCCCCTCAGAGACTAGAATTGAGAGGACCCTCGTGTCCCGACCTCACTGTACCGTTGATACCTCTGCTTTAAGAATTGTATATAAAGAGTGTTGACCTCATCCTTGTGTGGTGTCCATCTGTGGGGGGGAAGTTACTTGTCTGTACGATCGCTGGAGACGGCCCTCACCGGAGGCCTCTCCCCCTGTCCTCGGCCGACCCTCCAGGTCCCCGTCTAACATCTATACATTAGTAATGTGAATCACCCAAACCCATTATAAGTCAAGAGGGTGGTCTGATAACCTAGAGGATCCAAATCAGGCAATTTTCATGAAGAAAACCAGGACAAAGCAAGGAAACATTAGGTAGTAAAGTATTAGCATCTCAGAAGCTCAGTCAAGAGTCTTCTGTGGGTTGGAGAACAAGTGTTAGCCTAAGCCACACTTCGGAAGAAATCAAAGAAAAGCATAAGGGACTAAACCTCTCAAAGTCCATTCACGTAGGGAGTATCTGGGAAGGTGTCTGCGAGTAATCCGGAAGAGAGATGTGCATAGAATCCGCAGAAGGGTTCAGCAAAGCAAATGCTAAAGTCAGAAAGGTGCAGTAGGGAATCTAAAGGAAAAACTGATATGGTGAACACAAAATTATATCTCAGAAAGTTCTGGTGCGCCTCATCATTAGGGGTCTGTTTTTCTCAACAGTTCTCAGATTGCAGTCTGAAAAACCATCGAGTTATCCCACACTGGACATGGAGACGACATTTCTTTCATGCACACACATGGATTGCAACATTTGCTCAATTGGATCTTTCAGTTGGGGCTCTGGTTCCATCAAGGTCTTCTTCTCAGGCTCTTTCCGTCTGTCTCTGGTACAATAATGTATATATTCTAAACTAAAAATGCATGTGGATACCTGCAAGAAATGTCACATCAGTAGAAAATGGAAAACAGTATTTTATGAAATGAAGGATGGTGAAATATAAGCCTAAATAGTCAGGACAAGTTTAAGTATTAATTCAATGGTGCACTTTTAATATGTGTGTACACATTAAAACACAAATGAATGAATGTTTCTAGTAAACTGTATTACCTTCATATAATATGTGGCATACAGTAAACGTTAATGCAATCAAAAGTAAGTATGACTAAGAACTACATTTTAAATGCATATATGTGTAACATTACTGCACACATTACATAAACCTTATTGTTTTAGGTAAAATCACATTCTGCATATGTAAGGATAGTTCAGATCCAGTTTTCAAGTCATTAAAGGGGCAATTACAATGTTGGGCGGATGGGACCGACCTCTGGTTGGTAGTCCCGCCCGCCTCATTTGGATGCGACCGAACACTGTTTGGTCACTTTCCGACATTTTCCTATTGGAGCATGCATTAGGGTCATAAACCGGTCATAATACATGCTCCCATAGGGAAATGGGAGGTGTTGTTCATCCCTGCACCTCAAGGTGCCTGCCACTGGGTGCAGGGATTAACAGGGGGGCACCATAGGCGCCTCCTTGCCTCCCAACCGGAGTCCACACACACAAGGGGCCCTGCTGTGGGGCCCCAAACATGCTTTCCAACATGGTTTCCACGTCGGACAGGCCAGTATAGAAACCATGCTGCAAACCGTGCATCATAATCCCAACGGCAGAAAGGCCTGCCCTGTGGGATTACGAGCCGGTTCCAAATTGCTGATGAGCTCCTTGAGCCCGTCGGAAGCCAGCTGGAATGACCGGCTAGTTTCAATTCTGACCGGCTGATACATAATCAGCCGGTCGGAATTGAAACCAACGAAGGGGGTGGTCAAGGCCTTTCCGACCTCCATCGTTTATAAGCCCCTTAATGTTGCCCGTATATTATAGCACACGTTTACAAAAGTTTAATTGTATTTCCACAGTATGTACATCATCTAGTATATGATATTGGTTCTAAATTCATTAAGACTCTAATCAGGTAGTGTAAAACACACATGAGATGAGTAAATTCTCTAATTCTACAATAAAGGCACTCTAATATTAATGTCAAATGCAACATTTTGGTCAAAAGAATACGATGAAAGGAGATAGAAATTGCAAAGCAAATGGGTAACGCTATAAAAAATAAAGGAAAAGTAAAAACAAATAAGATTGAAAGAAGAAAAAAATCTACAGAAAAAAGGCAAAACAAGACGAGAATGTGTAAAGGAAATAATTTAGTCCCAAAACATCAATGAAGGGGGAAAAAGAAGCTGTGATCCATTCTGCTTCCTTATGCGAGAGCAAAAAAATCAAGTTGGGGGAGAATGGACCACTTGTCCTGTGTTACCAGGATCTAGAATAACGTGGGACGGCCATTGTTGTAAAAAACCCTCATATCCGGACACAGGCGTTGGGCGGTATATTTTGATTCTCCGCCTTTCAGTGCCGTAACAGCATTATCATTGGGTCGTTTCCTTTGTACGTTATGCTGACCTCCACATAGAGGAAAACCAACTTGAATGGCAGTAGTGGCACTGAAAGGCGGAGAATCAACATATACCGCCCGACGCCTGTGTCCGTATATGAAAATGAAAAATGAAATACCGGTATTTGTAAAGCGCACAGCTACCTCCGAAGTGGTGTCCCGGCGCTGGGGGCCCTCGGGAAAATTAAGCAAGCTATTGCCCAGAGTCACATGGTGCTGAGATAACCTGCCCCCAGCACCGGGGATCAAACTGTGAACCCCGTAGCCCAGAGTCAGGCACCCTGGCCGCTGCGCCACACCTCTTCCACCCAATTCAGGGTTTTATACAATGATGGCCCTCCCATATTATTCTAGACCCTGGTAACACAAGTGGTTTATTCTCCCCCAACTTAATTTTGGGAAATAATTTAGGCCATAAGAAAAAGAGTGAATGCAATGAATTAAAAGACTGATTAAAAAAAACACAATATACTAAACAGGTTCCTCAGGTTAAGTTTAAGAGTGAGTTATCTTATTGAGTTAATGAACATAGAACATAACTTTGTTTAATCTGCAGATAGTTCGGTTCCGGTTTCAGAGACCTGAATCCTATAGGCCAGGTGGCCTGACTGTTAATGGTTTTGGCACTAGTGAGATGGATCATTGGGTTAACTAGGCCTACAGCACAGCGCTGTCAGGTTGCTTATAATCCCAGTCAGAAAGCTAAATGTCAATAACCCGCTTGTAATATGTTGTAATCTTAAGGAGAAATCTCAGTTAATGAATACACCTATTGCAAAGATTAGTACTCAACCAGCAGATGCCAGGTTTCAGAGTTAGTGTCATAGATCAGCGGGTTAATACACATACTGCAGGGATCTCTTTGCAAACGGGTAGATTTGTAAAGTGTCTCTCTAGCAAAAGAACGCTTTGCAAACGAAGGTAACAGGGCCCTCAGTTGAAAAGCGAACCTTAAGAACAACTGAACAATTAACCCGTGACATTCTCCCTTGCCACAAACCAAAAAACACCCCAAACTCTGCACACCCCAGATTCCGCCCCCATCCAGACCCACTGATTATTTTGTTCATGTTGCATATATTCTTAGGCCTGCATCTGCAGATGATGGAACACATTTTTAGTGTGTTAAAGGAGCCATCTGTAATGAGAACAACTGTTGTCTTTGCCAGCTCTGCATCCCTAACAATCATTACCAATAAGCAGTCTAGAATGTCTGGAGGTGCTTAAATTATTCTGGACAAAGGGAAAATGCTCATGGTCGCTCCATATTATTTTCAGCTTGCCGGCGCCATTACATTTGTTTTTCTAAATTGGATATTTTAAATGCGATTGTTACTCCCTCATCTAGATCCCTTGCTTCTTGTGCTGAGGGACTCGCGCTGCACTTCACTCTGGAGGACAAGCAATGTTAACTTGTTCAACGCCTCGACAAGTCCACACAGGCCAGAATCTGTTTTCTGGTTCAGAAAGATCATCAGCTCTGTGGGAGTGGCAAAAGCTTGGGGGCAGATTTCTTAACATTTTGTGCTGTGGATAATCGACTTCTTTGGCACAGCCATTACACAGAATGTTATTTGTGATTTACAAAGCCACACAAATCAGATTTGTATGGCTTTGTGTTATGGAGGCGTTTCAGGGGTTTGGCATTGGAGTTCCCATGCATTTAAACATGAATTTTTGCACATTTCCAGATTTACTTAAGCTGGTAAACTATGGAATGTGTTCTAATGCTTTGCTTCCCTGAAGCAGGCCTCAGGAGTAAAAATATATTTCTCCTTATTACTTCCTCTTGCTATGCGCGCTGCATTGTGCAGCATGCATAGAAGAAGTGAAATAGATATATAAAGATTGCTGTTGTGCAAAAATAATCCTGCCTGTAACGCAGTCAGCCTTGTACTGTAGCTCCCTTGCTGCCCTGCATGAACTATTAGTAAATGTGACCCTATGCGTATATGTTGAGATGTTGTTCTTCATACCGCACTTGTTACTTTTCTAAGCACCTGATACAACAGCTGCTACCATTACTCAATGCAATGGTACTCATTTTACCGATCTTTGAATGATGAGAAGCTGAATTAGGTTTGCAGTAAATGGGTCTCATGACCTGCACAGCACGGAATGCCAGCTGTGAATGATTAAGTCACTGAGCCATCATGCTAGCTGGACTAAGACTGAAACATGGCTGTGGAGGCTCATGTATCACACAGTGAGTTTAATAACAATGGACTGGAATGTACCTCAGAAAAATGAACAATGGCTGAGGTCACCCCATGTTTTCCATCCATCACTTTTTTGTCTTTCTCGATTTTCATCTCCTAACTTTAGGACTCCTAAACTGAGAAAAATCCTAATTTTAAGACTTTCGGTATTCACAGAAGGTATTTAGGAGTCCTAAAGTTAGGAGTCCTAACTTTACTACAACTTAACTGAGAAAAAGCCTAATTTTAAGACTTTAGGTATTCACAGAAGACATTTAGGAGTCCTAAAGTTAGAAGTCCTAACTTTACTACTCCTAAACTGAGAAAAATCCTAACTTTAAAATTTTCGGTATTCACAGAAAGCATTTAGGAGTCCTAAAGTTAGAAGTCCTAACTTTACTACTCCTAAACTGAGAAAAATCCTAACTTTAAAACTTTCGGTATTCACAGAAAGCATTTAGGAGTCCTAAAGTTAGGACTCCTAACTTCTGTGAATACCAAAATGAGTAAGTGCCTTCTGTGAACACGAAAACGGTAGTAAGTTTAGGATTTTGTCTTAAGTTAGTTCTGTATATCGGGCCCACAGACCTTATCGCTTGGTTTTGTATCACATCATAGTAATGATTATACCACAGTGTATATTTTTACTGGGTTTCAAACTCAAATGATGGTTTTCCTTAGTGTCCTAGATCTTCAGTTAGTTATTGTGATTGTGGTTAATTTTTTTAACATGAGCGCAGGAGTCCAAAGTTTTTCTTAGAAGTCCACTGCTGACAATGCAGAATTCTGAGGTCCCTTGAAACTAAGACTGTTATGGTATGCTTTGTTATGGGTAGTTTTATAGCATGCATCTTACCCGAGACAGTACCCCATTGCTGTGTATAGTCACATTTTTAGCTTCTTCATGAATGCGGACATTAAGCTGGTGGTCGTAATGTGGAGGTGAGTTTGTTCCAGACTTTAGGAGCCAGGTATGAAAAGGTGCAGCCAATGCAATTAGCTCTACAGACGCGTGGGACAGTCATACATGCGAATAGACCAGATTCAGGTGCGAGACTCCTGACTTTGAAGCCAAAAATGGCTTTAAATTGGCTGTTGAATTTTGCACTGTTTCCCTGGTCGAACATTATGAAAATAATAATGTGAAGAATCAATCACATCAAATAAAAGAATGAAACTAACTCTATAAAAGAACTTTGACTACCTTTTTTGAATAAATCTACGAATTCATCACCGAGTGCCCCGGGGGGACAATGATCTCAAGGGAAACAGTGCAAAATTCAGCTTTATTTACACCCCGAGTACAGGGGGGTTACTCCGCGGGCACCACCCATCCATATATACTTTGTCGACATTTGCAAACAGGTGTGCGTCTCCTACAAGCCGTTTTGGTATACATTTAAATATGCTGTCTCACGACTGCAATTGCCTCTGCTTCAATAGAAGTCAATGAGGAAAATATATTCCCCAATTATTACTTTTTTTAATCTCCCACTTTCCTCTTCTACATTGTTGGCATGTATATGGACAGTGACGAACAGGAGGTTGGCTGAGCGGTGTCTGAAGGGTGTGTGGAAGCTGTTGTGGCAGTTCAGGTAGGTGGGGCCTAAACAGTGTAGTTATTTGGATGTATGTGCGAGTAGGTTGCACTTGTGTGTGGGGAGCCAGTGTAGGTCTCTGAGGTGGGTGGAGATGTGGGTGAGTAGAGAGAGGTTGAGTGATAGCATGGCTGCCCTCCTCTGGATCCACTTTGTACGTTGGGCAGAGATTTGAGTGCATACTGTGTTCCCACAGTCCAGCTTGCTGGTGATGAGTGCTTGTGTGATTGTTTGGTTGGTGCCCAGAAGAATCCTTCTGAAAATTTTCCTTAGAGTCTTGAGAGTGTAGAAGAGGGAAGAGGTGAGCGTGTTAACTTGTTTGGCTATCGATAGTTTGCTATCGGCTAGGATTCCCTGGGTTTGGCTTGGCTGGAAAGGGTGAGTGAGGGTCCGAGTTCAGTTGGCCACCAGGCTGAAGACAGAGATTTCAGTCTTCCTGAAGAGAGCTACCGCCGTCTTGTCCGAGTTGAGTTAGAGGCAGCTTGATTTCATCCAAGGGCGACTTTTGACATGCACTCAACAAACTTTGCTTGGGATTTGCTGTCTTCCTTAGAGAGGGTGAGGGTGAGTTGTGTGCCGTCGGCATATGAGATTATGTGGTTTCTGAGAGTTCGAAAGGTATTGGCGAGGAGGGCCATGTAGCTATTGAAGAGTGTGTGACTGAGTGAAGATTCCTAGGGGACCCCACTAAAACATAGGTAGGATCAGAAGTATGGGTGGTAGGCCAACTTTCTGTGTGCGTCCAGTGAAGAATGAACTGATCCATTGAAGGGCTGTTGAGTGAATTCTTAACTTGTGGAAGCACTGGATGTGGATTGGGTGGAAGACGGTGTTAAAAGCAGCGGAGACATCAAGAAGTATGCAGGCTGTGGTACCACCTGCATCTCAGATCGTCCAGATGTTGTCAGCAGCAGTGATGAGGGTGCTTTTGATGTAGTGATTAGGTCTGATGCCCAATTAGGATAGGTCTACGAGGGGATCATCATCAGGGCTGGACTGACCATAGTGGGCACCAAGCATTTTCCCAGTGGGCTGCCAGGGTTAGCGGCATGTTTTGGGCCCCTGGGGGCCAATTTCTTACAGGGCTGTTTTTGCAGCATAGCTGCAATATCGGCAGCTGTAACAAAGTCGGCCGAAACCGGACGTAGCAAACAGCTCGGCCGCACCCCCAAGGCCCCCGGGGTCCGGCTGAGAACTTTGCCAGGGACGGTTTTGGTTCCCAGTCCGGCCCTGATTATCATATGCCTAGACTGCCTAGTTTTGATTCCTCATCATGCCTCTTTCTTCAACCACCCTACACTTCTAATATGTTTATTTTACTCTTGCAGGTACTTTCCTATCCCGTTATCTCCCTTTTCAATTTTTCTATCTTTCTCTTCCTCTTCCTTTCTCTGTTTTCTGCCTTTTTCTTTGTTGCCCCTTATCCCAAATCTGATGATGAAAAATAAATCCAGGTACCCAAAAAATGATATCCGGTGGCCAGCGATTTCACACTTTAATCGCAGAAGAAAAAACGTTTTTCCAAAATGATGAAGAGGTTTCCTTCACAGACCAAAGCATGATTCGGTTTGTGGAGATGTGCAGTGAGAAAAGTGCATGGGACAGTAGTTCTCCTAGGTATACGTAATCCAGACCAGTACATTTCTGATGGGTAAAATCAGGGGGCTGCAATGGATTGCTTATACTCTTCTTCTTGCTTCTTGATCAGTACCTATGCCCATTGATCATCAGACGTGGGTTGTATTGTATTGTATTGCAATTGCATTTATATAGCGCTTACTACCCCTGACGAGGCGTCAAAGCGCTTTTTCGGCGAGTAGTACGCTACTCCGGGACCCATAGAGGATTAGTGTTGAATTAGTATAGTGAAACATGCTTGTACATTTTAAGTGGTGGATAGGTTAGTTAGTTATTTGGATGGATTTGGAATGATAGCAGAAGGATAGAGGAGGAAAAAAGGTTTGTATTTACATAGCGCTTGTTACCCCTGATGGGGTGTTGAAGCACGTTACACCGGAAGCCCATAGGGATTAGTGGTGAATTAGTATTGTGAAATATGAAAGTAATTTCAGTGGTGGATATTAGTCAGTTATTAGTCAGTTATTTGAAGTGATAAGATCAGATACAGACACCCGTGATCTGATCGACCTACTGCAGGGGCTCGATTTGACACAATGGGTGTGTGATCCGACACACAAGGCAGGACACACCCTGGACGGGATCTTTTCTAATCATCCCAGCCTAAAGGTTTCATCGGTACTGCCGGTCCCCTGGTCTGATCACTCAGCAGTCCATTTTAAGGTCTCTTTAATCACCCCCATGAAACCACCTAGTACTAGAAACGCCCCCAGACAGGTCAGAAAATGGAACATCATTAATGGTGAAACGCTAGATGACGTATTAAAAAACTCCCTGAGACCCCTCGCTGACAATGTGGAGGAAGCTGCCGCGGCCTATACAATCTGGCTAGAAAGTGCCTGCCTACTTCTGGCTCCCCCCCAAAGTACTTACTCCACACAGGCAAATCCTGTCGCCCCTTGGTTTTCGGAACAAATCAGGGACCATAAAACTCGGTGTCAAAAACTTGAGAGAATTTGGCGGACAAACTACATTGAGACAGATAAAAAAATTCTCAATACTGAGCAAAGAGCCTACAAAGAAAGAATTTTACAGGCAAAAAGGGCCTTCCTCACGAAACGGATTAAAGAAGCCAGCAACACCACAAAGGAATTATTCCAAACTGTTTCATCGCTGGCAACCCCAAAAACCATAGAAATTCCCCCCAGTCTCCCACTCTGTGAGAATCACGCCACCTTCTTTCTGGAAAAAGTAGAAAATATCTTTTTTTCCCTAGACTGTCTGGTCAGAACCTCTCCACTTAGGGATGGTCCGGAACCAGACAGTAACCAGGAAAAACTCCTACATTTCCAGCCCATCAGTGAAAAGGAAGTAGTGGGCCGTCTATTGAAGATAAAATCTGGCTCCCCACACGATCCATGCCCTACTGCAATAGCCAAATTAGCTCCCGCCAGCATTGCAGCCGGACTTACTCCCCTTCTCAACCAGATGTTGGATAAAGAGGAATACCCCGCAAGATGGAAACGAGCCTCCATCCTGCCCCTTCTTAAAAAACCCAACCTGGACATCACCGAGATGAACAATTACCGGCCGATTGCACAATTACCCCTCCCCGCCAAAATTATGGAAGGCAACTTAAATGTACAATTAACTGCCTTTTTAAAGACAGGAGAACATCTTGACGGTTTTCGTGCGGAACACAGCACGGAATCTGCCCTGATCAAATCCGTGGAAGACATTAGAAAGGTGATGGACGCAGGAGGCAGAGCCGCCCTGATCCTGTTGGACCTTTCCGCGGCCTTCGACACTGTCCATCACAAATTGTTGGTGGACCGGTTGAGGGCCAGTGGAGTTCAAGGAAAGGCATTAAAAATCCTACAGTCCTGGAGGCAAGATGGCCGCCGTAGCTCTGTAGAGGAAAGTCGCTTTTTCTCCTCTCTCCTATCCTAGGATGATAATGGGCTTTTGAGTACGGGGATGTGGGACCCTGCTGGTCTATTCCATCGTATCTCGGCGGAAGCATTCAGGACAGGATATTTGAGGAAAATATCAGCTACTGCGAAGAAAATCTTGTGTAGCTGCTGGAGGAAAATAGCTAACAGCGTTAAACCATCTCCAAAATGTCACAAAGAAGTAAGCAAGATAAAGACAAAGACAAAGACAAAACATCAGCAACTGGGTCGATCAAAGGCTCAGTAACGCGAGAAGAAAATCGCACAGGAGCGATCCCAAAAGTATCAGTGGCTGCTAAAAAACAGATGGAGTATCTCAACCGCTCCTCAAAGGGAGCCCTTCAGAGGAAAACCGACAGGCAAAAAAAGAAACCCGAGGCAAAACCAGAGACCGGATTAGCAGCGAGCAAAGCTGTAAAGGAGTTGACACAGGAGCCTGAAGGGAAAATGCACCGATCACAAACGGTGATTACAAAGGAGCAGATGCGGCAATCCACGTTACCTGAATCCTTCTCGCCTAAAGCGCCTCCAATGGCTCAGAAGCGAGCGGACGACCTTCTGCATCCAGGAGCACTGAGCGGACCCACAACGGCAGCACAGATCGAGGTAGGAGCTCCGCGGCTCTCAGCCGCATTGAACGCGGGCGCCGAGGAAACGGAGGAAACCGACCGCGAGGACGCAAGCGCTGAAGCCCCAGTTGCCGGGCAACCACCGGACGCGGTAGGAAGTAGCACGCAACAAGCGGTTCAGAGCGCCGGAGCCGAGAAGGTGAGCGAGGGGGCAATGGAGAATGCTGCTACAGGTCGGAAAGCTCTAGAGCAGCTTGAAAGACATAATAATGTGCAAATGTTGGATGCATTATTAAATGTGGAAGCAGGGTTAAATAAAAGAACTTGGCAGCATTCTGAGCCAAGCTGGGGGAGCACCCAGAGTATTGAAGTGCGACAAGAACTCGAGTATGATCAGGACAGTGCTAAGGGTGGCAAGGAAGACAGAGGCATTAGGGGAGGTTCCCCTGAATTTTTCTCAGTTAATGAGGGGTCTGATACAACGGACATTAGTGAGCCTGAAAATGAGGAGGAGGGGAGCTGCACTCACCACACTTCTGGCTCAGACACAAGTAAGGATTCCAGGGATTTAGCGACTCAAAAAAGAAGGAGAGTCGGAATGAGAAGAGACGGGCGAGGGTCTAGAAGCAGCATGAACAAGAAAATTGTCGTGGGACTATTCTGCTACCTCAGAGACTTACCAGGAAAACGGTCAGGGAGAGGGAGATAATACCGGGAGGCCAAAATCTCAAAATGTAACTCTGGAATTGTTGTTCGGTACTGTTAGAAACGGGACCCTGGCCGGACAAGACTCGCGTCGAGGTCAGTCAGGGATCACCATTCCTAAAGTCAGGGCAGGGGAGTCACACACCAAGGCAACCCCCACTCGCCCTCTAGGTAGCGTGGCGCGAGCAGTCTAGGCTAAACTTGGAGGCGGTATGAGGTAAGTATTTGCGCACGCACCCCAGCAACAACACCCAAGGCCCACCACAAAGAAAAGACTCCACACAAGGTTATATAAAAAATAGCCTTTGTATTATAATAAACAAAACACATTAGATAACACACGCAAACTGTACAATGTGCCAGAGGCACGGGCAGAATTTACAAGGGGAATTATGTACAGGACAGGGCCACATGGACCACTGTCAGGGGTAGGCACTTGTTAGAAAATAATACTGGTAGGTATACACTTATGTCGTAAACATAGAATGAGTAGCACCAAAATCATAAATACAACACACATCCAGTAATCACTGGAACAGTAAGGACCTCCTACGCAACCCTAACACACTGTAGGTAAATCACGCAGGTAACTAGGACCTAAGGAAGGAATACCAACACCTAAGCAGTTCACTCTTAGCAAAGGGAAGGAAACCTAAACATAACATGAACCATCAACAATCTACTATGCAGGTCACACCTAGCATAATGGAATAAACATAAGAATACCTAATCAGGTTACTTTTAGAGAAGGTAAGCAGAATCAACATTTCACTGTGCAGGTCGCATTTAGTACAGTGGATAAACCTAAACAATCCTCTCTGCAGGTCACATTTAGCAAAAAGGGGATAACCAAAAGAATACCTAATCAGGTCACTTTGAGAAAAGGCACAGGTTAGAACACATGCGCAAGAATTACATCATCAAGTACATTACAATGCGCAGGGTGCACAAAGCACAACACTCATAAATGTCCCTCAGGCCAACTGGCCTCGAAAGGGGCGGAATGCCCTGAGTCTCAGTGTCAGGGGGTCTGTGCAGGCAGCACAGAACACAAACCTAAACGTGGCAACTGTCCACTAAGTGCTGGACAGTTGTTAAATAGAACTGGGCAAACGTTGGAGCCAGGAGGGCTCAAGAACAAGGTGGGGAGACACAGTGTGGGAGCCTCGGGGCTACAACCAACTGACTGCCTGTGTCCCCCTAGAGCCTCTCAGGGCTCGCTGAAGAAATGTGCAATGTAGAGCTCCGCGCTCTAAATCAATAACAATGCCCCCTCGAGCCTCGGGGCTCGTAAATACAGGTAGGGCAAGGAGCCTCGCCGGGCTCTCAATAAACAAATTGCCCCCAGGAGCCTCGCGCTCCTAAAAAGGAATGCCACACACGTTGGAGTCCCTCACGGGGGACTCAAAAACACGTAATGCCCCCAGGAGCCTCGGGGCTCCACAAAGAAGTGCAGCAGCGTTGGAGCGGCCCTCTGCCAATCGGGGCCGCTCGACGAACAAAGGACCCTGTCCCCGCACTCACCGGTATCACGCTGGTGCTGCGGGGGCAGGAACACTGCCGGCTCTCCTTGACTGCAGCGCGGGGCTCCTCTTCCTTGGAGCCTCGCTGGCGGCGCCTCTCTCCTCGCTGCCGGGTTGCGGAGGCGGGACTTCCGGTCGGCCTCTCAGGGGCCGCGCTGCTATTGGCCGGTCGGCCAGAACACTTCCGGGTCGTCGCGGGCAGCGCGGCGGCCCGTTTCAGGTAGGCAGGCGGCTTCTCAATACCCGAGGAGTGGGCTACCTCGAGGTATTTACAAAATCAAAGTACGGGGCAATGCCGGGTGGGCACCGGCCTCCAAAATAACGATAAAGCGAGGTGGGCACTCGCTAATACCGCAAATCGGCAAATCGGCTCTGACGCCGGGTGGGCAGTCTCACACTCATATGAGTGTGAGACTCTCGGTCTCACACTCACTTCCGCTCCACTGAGACAGACAGCAAGCCCCTACACCCTCCTCACTATACTGAGACCTAGCTGGGCTACTCTCACCCTCCTCCACCACGCTGGGTTGGAGAAAACCTGACCCACTATTATTGGAATCACTCACTAGCGGTGCTAAGGAACCTCTTGCACTCTCCCATCGGTCGGCTTCCGCTGCAAGCTCACATGCACTAAACGATCCAAACTTCAACAGGTGCTGGCGCAACTCTGGCACACAATAACTGAGCAGGTGCTCTGTGACAACCATGCAAAACAATCCGCCAGACTTGTCGTTCACGTGAGCCTTTTCCCAATCAAACAGTGCTCCACAACACTCATCTTCAATATCTTCCCAAGACTGATGAGGCAGTTTCCTAAGTCTCCTGAACTTCAACCCAAACTCTTCTGCGGGGGAAACAGGCAACATACTCGGGGAACTGGGAGTGGGACTGTCTACACCAACATTTAAAAAGCTGCCACCACTGGACTCCACCCTCCCTGGGGAATCCAGACAATTACACATGCACTCAGGGGGTAACCTACTCTCTTGGGCTACCTTCTCCCTGAACAAGGCCCTCTCTTCCTTCCTATCCAACCACTCCCCTGGGGACAGGGAAAGGGATGGGGCGCTTGCACTGACACTGGACCCAGCAAGGGACTCCCTATCTATGGGGTCCTCACTCTCTGCTGACATCCATCCACTGTCATCACCATCCAACTCACATTCATCATCAGAATCTTCAGGGCTTCCCACAGACTCACCACCCTCATGGCGTGCGGCCCGGGCCCTATCTCTCTCTCTGTGCTCGAGATCCCACTGATCCTTTTGCCACTGGAACAGGCTGTCCCTAAGCTGGGACTGAGTAACCAACTCACTCACCTCTATGCCTCCCTTTTCGCAGAATCTGACCAGCTCTAATCTACTGTACCTAAACAGACTACAGAGATCAAAAACTGGCTCCATTTTGACGGACGTTCTCGGGAAAAGTTTGACACAGGGAACCTGGGGGTCTGAGCTAAACAGGAGAATACAATCACAATTCAGCAAGATTCCTATCTCAGAACTTGCACTCCACTGTCCAGTTAAACACACACTCATTCACACACAACCCTCCCCTCGGACTGGTAAGGCAGTTTCTACCACCCCTGATTCTCTCAACCTGACCACAAGCGACACAGGTACCAAACTCTGGGAGCAGGGCGGGGAACAAGGTACTGGACAAAATACAAATGACACCTTTCAGGAGAAGCAAAACTGAACTTCCCTAAAAAACAATAATCCCCAAAACGCGGTTATCTAAAAATGCAGAGCTTTGAAGTGTGGCCTGTTGCCACTGTGGTACAGCGCAAACACAAATTCTTATCCTCACCGCTTGCCGCCAATGTTAGAAACGGGACCCTGGCCGGCCAAGACTCGCGTCGAGGTCAGTCAGGGATCACCATTCCTAAAGTCAGGGCAGGGGAGTCACACACCAAGGCAACCCCCACTCGCCCTCTAGGTAGCGTGGCGCGAGCAGTCTAGGCTAAACTTGGAGGCGGTATGAGTTAAGTATTTGCGCACGCACCCCAGCAACAACACCCAAGGCCCACCACAAAGAAAAGACTCCACACAAGGTTATATAAAAAATAGCCTTTGTATTATAATAAACAAAACACATTAGATAACACACGCAAACTGTACAATGTGCCAGAGGCACGGGCAGAATTTACAAGGGGAATTATGTACAGGACAGGGCCACATGGACCACTGTCAGGGGTAGGCACTTGTTAGAAAATAATACTGGTAGGTATACACTTATGTCGTAAACATAGAATGAGTAGCACCAAAATCATAAATACAACACACATCCAGTAATCACTGGAACAGTAAGGACCTCCTACGCAACCCTAACACACTGTAGGTAAATCACGCAGGTAACTAGGACCTAAGGAAGGAATACCAACACCTAAGCAGTTCACTCTTAGCAAAGGGAAGGAAACCTAAACATAACATGAACCATCAACAATCTACTATGCAGGTCACACCTAGCATAATGGAATAAACATAAGAATACCTAATCAGGTTACTTTTAGAGAAGGTAAGCAGAATCAACATTTCACTGTGCAGGTCGCATTTAGTACAGTGGATAAACCTAAACAATCCTCTCTGCAGGTCACATTTAGCAAAAAGGGGATAACCAAAAGAATACCTAATCAGGTCACTTTGAGAAAAGGCACAGGTTAGAACACATGCGCAAGAATTACATCATCAAGTACATTACAATGCGCAGGGTGCACAAAGCACAACACTCATAAATGTCCCTCAGGCCAACTGGCCTCGAAAGGGGCGGAATGCCCTGAGTCTCAGTGTCAGGGGGTCTGTGCAGGCAGCACAGAACACAAACCTAAACGTGGCAACTGTCCACTAAGTGCTGGACAGTTGTTAAATAGAACTGGGCAAACGTTGGAGCCAGGAGGGCTCAAGAACAAGGTGGGGAGACACAGTGTGGGAGCCTCGGGGCTACAACCAACTGACTGCCTGTGTCCCCCTAGAGCCTCTCAGGGCTCGCTGAAGAAATGTGCAATGTAGAGCTCCGCGCTCTAAATCAATACAATGCCCCCTCGAGCCTCGGGGCTCGTAAATACAGGTAGGGCAAGGAGCCTCGCCGGGCTCTCAATAAACAAATTGCCCCCAGGAGCCTCGCGCTCCTAAAAAGGAATGCCACACACGTTGGAGTCCCTCACGGGGGACTCAAAAACACGTAATGCCCCCAGGAGCCTCGGGGCTCCACAAAGAAGTGCAGCAGCGTTGGAGCGGCCCTCTGCCAATCGGGGCCGCTCGACGAACAAAGGACCCTGTCCCCGCACTCACCGGTATCACGCTGGTGCTGCGGGGGCAGGAACACTGCCGGCTCTCCTTGACTGCAGCGCGGGGCTCCTCTTCCTTGGAGCCTCGCTGGCGGCGCCTCTCTCCTCGCTGCCGGGTTGCGGAGGCGGGACTTCCGGTCGGCCTCTCAGGGGCCGCGCTGCTATTGGCCGGTCGGCCAGAACACTTCCGGGTCGTCGCGGGCAGCGCGGCGGCCCGTTTCAGGTAGGCAGGCGGCTTCTCAATACCCGAGGAGTGGGCTCCCTCGAGGTATTTACAAAATCAAAGTACGGGGCAAAGCCGGGTGGGCACCGGCCTCCAAAATAACGATAAAGCGAGGTGGGCACTCGCTAATGCCGAAAATCGGCAAATCGGCTCTGACGCCGGGTGGGCACCGGTAATGCAATAAAAGCGCTCTCAAGCGCCAAGAGAAGGGCGCCCAGCGCTATCAGGAAAATAAAGCGCGCCCAGCGCTATAAATCAGAATCAGAGCGCTCCCATGCACTCTAAGTAAAGCAAAAGCTCCAGCAGGGACTGGAGGCAGGCAGAGGGGCAAGGCAGGGCCAGAGCCAGCACACTGGGTCTCCAGGCAGGGAGACAGCCCAAGTGGCGGTCCTCTTGGCCCCAGCAGCAGCAGAGCCCCCTCTGGCAGGATCCTAGGCAGAACCAAGAACAGGACAAATTGCATGGGGACACAGCCCCTTCTTATACAGCAAAACCCCTTTGTCTCAAGGGTGCAGGGTGGGGGAAAACCAGTCGCAGCTGGTTCTGAAGTACTCTGTTTACCCCAACCACCCTCTCTATTCACTGGCAGGGCTAGGGCCATCAGTCGCACTACAGGGGGTGGAGCCAGCATTGTCCGGGGAAAGTCCAGGCCCATCAGGGACCAAGTGCACTCCTCCCAAGCCATCAAGCATGCTGATCTCACACTCACCACCGGGCAGACCCATCCAGCCTTCCTGGAGCCAGGCTCACCAGCCAGCTCCAGCCAATCACACTGCAGACATATTTTCCAGCAATATGCCAAGTCCTAGAAATGGCATTTCTACACATGCCACATTCACGCAACATACATCATTGCGAAGCATTCATTCCCACGAACACGCACATACCAAATTCGAGCATGCACTCCCCACACATCAGGAATTACTAGGGACACAGACATTCCCCATGCATCCCTATGGGAGAGCAGGCCAGCCTCACTACATGCACGCACTTTACTCTGGGACACAGAGAAAAAGTGCGCACAGACCAGAAAATCATCCACGCATATCACAGATAAAAAGCAAAAAGATTAGGGGTGAACCTGCCATAAGGGCCAAGTCCAACAGGTACACTGAAGCAGATGCAATCCGAAGCCAGGGCGGAAAGTCGGAGAGCAAAACGAGACACAAAAAAGTTACAAGCTTCACTGAGAAAAGTAAATAGAAAGTACGAAGAGGTTGAGGAAAGAGTAACCCAGGTTGAAGAAAGAACCAGCAGAGTGGAAGATGAGGTAACAGAATGGCAGACCTTCAAAATAGTGTAAAGAAAAGTAGTGGAAGACTTGCAGTGGAAGCTCGAAGACTTTGAAAACCGCCAAAGGCGGAACAATGTAAGACTTTTGGGACTTGAGGAAGGGCGGGAGGGACAGGATCCGAGAGGATATGTGGTTAAAGTATTAAAAGAAGCCTTTCCAGAATCAAAATGGCAGTGGGATCTAGAAGTGCAAAGAGCCCACAGATATCCTCTATTTGTAAGGAAAAACCGTGGGGGTCAAGAGAATGCACTTCCAAGGGCAATGCTGGTCTTCCTAGGGAACTTTCTTGCGAGGCAAGAAATAATGGATAAGGCTAGACCAGATTCCAGAAAGACAGCTGACGGAAACACATTTTTTGCCAGACCGGATTTCTGCCACGTTACGGTGGAAAGAAGGTGGAAGTTAAGGCAGATGATAGTACCCTTCCAGAAGCAAGGTGCAGAAGCTTATTTGTTGTTCCCGGCAAGACTGAAAGTCATCAGTAAGGGGCACACTAGGATGTTCCTGTCTGAGATAAAAGCGGGGGAATATTTGACAGAAATCTCAGAGAAACATAAAGGAAAGGAGAGTAGAGGAAGAACTCCACCAAAAAGTCCACCAAAAACCCCGTAAGTGGAAATATATAAAAAAAAAAAGAACACAGTTATATCTAACTGATGAGAGAGTAGGATAGGAGAGAGTAGCGACACTACAGACTACAGGGGCTACACATAGGTCAAGATTGACCTATTTGCCTGTAGCTTGGGGGGGAGGGATCCAAAAGGGAGGGGGGCAGGGGGGGGGGAAGGGGGGGGGTGAAAGGAGTCACACTTAGGATGTGGTAGCGAGCACAGCACATGTGAGGGCACAAAGAAAGATATGCGAAGCAATATGCAAAGTAATATGTTAAAAAATACAGAAGGAAAGGAAATAATGAAGCTTATAGAATCTAACTGGCACAGGTACATACAGAGGGTGGGAAAAAGCATGAACTATAATGACTTGTAGGATAGCCTCAATAAATATCTGCGGGCTAAATGAGCTAAACAAAAGGCTTAAAGCGGCTGCCCTGCTAAAATCGTTACATCTTGATTTAGTGTGCCTTCAGGAAACGCACATTGAAGGCACTAAGGCGTATTTGTTGGAGCAGCTTGGCTTTAATGTGCTAGCAAAAACTAATCAAAGCACAAAGACAAGAGGTGTGGCGATTCTAGGTAGGAGACAGGATACGTTGGTTAGGAGGAAGAAGGAGGATCAGTGGGGCAGATGGGTTATAGCAGAACTAAGATTCAAGAGGGAAACTATCATGGTTGTCTCTGTTTATGGCTCCACAGGAGATGATCCGGATATATTCCAATTTTTAGACACAGAATTGGCGCAGTGGCCGGAGCCGATTATGCTCTGCGGTGATCTGAACCTCCACGACATAGACAGTAGTTTTTTAGACCCTGGTAGAAAATACTCAGGGAGAAAGAAGAGGACTTATAGGGCCTTGGCAGACATGGTAACTCATAACTCTCTGGAAGATCCCTGGGTAAAATGTCATCCAAATTTAGATGGAAGCACCTTTTTCTCAGCCCCCCATCAGATATTGGTTAGGCTGGATTACTTCTTAATTACAAGAGGACTGATGGATAGAGCAAGAATAGACAGGGAACCCAGAATCATCTCAGATCATAGTCCGCTAGTCTTAACAGTAATAATTGGGCAAAGGAGAAACAAAGAGCTAAGACAATGGACATTTGATAGAACACTGCTCCAGGATCAGAGCTATAGGGAAATTATGAGTAACTGGATTAAGGAATACTGGGAGATAAATAGGGGCACAGCAACACCAGGGGTAGTGTGGGATGCTTTTAAAGCTGGAGTAAGAGGGGAAACCCTGAGTTATGTAATTAAGGACCAAAAGATGGAGAAGGTAAAAGCCGAACAGGCTAAGAGACTAATCACGGAAGCAGAGGAAGCACTTACTTCAGCCATACAAACACGTTCTCCAACTGACCAGATCTTATTGAAAATAGTTGCTCTTAAAGCCGAAGCTATGGACGGGATGGCCAAAAAGACAGTAGAGAGGTATCTAGTAAATAAAGAAAAAGTATATGAACTTAGTGAAAGAGTTGGCCATATACTGGCTGTGCGTGCTAGGCAAAGGGAAGGGATGGCTGATATTAAGGAGATCAAAAATTCTCAGGGTGTTATGGTAAAGGAAGCTGAACAGATTAGAGAGGTATTTAAACAATTCTACACAGAGTTGTATACAGAGGATGGCCCAGAGAGAGAGGAGGATATAAGGAGATACCTAAGAGAGATAGAGCCCCCAGAGTTAGCAGAGGAGGACAGGAATGGGTTGGAAGAGGTATTTCAGTTGGATGAACTGGTCGAGGCTTTGAGGGACTTACCATCTGGGAAGGCAGCTGGTCCGGACCAGATCCCTGTAGAATTTTACAAAGCTTTTCAACCTTCTCTTTTAAAAGAAATGTTTAATGTTATGCTGTTAGCACAAAAGGGCGAGTGCGCCCCAGAATCATGGGGCGGAGCAGATATCATTGTAATACCCAAGAAGGGAAAACCTCCAGATGTCCCGGAGTCCTATCGCCCCATCACTCTAATGAACGCGGATGTCAAGGTGTTCTCTAAAATCCTGGCTAAAAGGTTATCTAGGGTAGTGGAATCATTGGTAACCCCCTCCCAGCACGGGTTTATTCCGGGTAAAGGAACAACTCAACACACTAGACAGGTAATCACGGCATTTGATGCAGCAAGTACTCTAGGAGACCCTATGGCAGCTTTGTTTCTGGACGCCGAGAAAGCATTCGACAGGGTCTGCTGGAGGTACTTATGGGCAGTTTTGAGGTGGAACGGCATAGGGGCAGGATTTATTAAGGCCCTGCAGACCTTATATATAAATCCGGTGGCCAAGATAAGGGTTAATAGAGGGCAATCAACCGCAGTTAATATCCACAGAGGAACAAGGCAGGGGTGTCCATCTTCTCCCCTGCTCTTTGATTTATACCTTGATCCTTATATACATAAGTTGGAAAGTAATGATCAGATTCCACCGCTAGTATTAAATGGATGCAGGTTTAAAACGTTAGCGTATGCAGACGATGTGGCCATCTTGACTTCAAAACCTACAGACGCTATTAGGGCAATTGAAGAAGAAGCTATGCGATTTGGGCAATTCTCAGGATATAGCCTGAACAATACTAAAACACAGATAGTTAAAAATCATTGGGTAGTATGTAACGATGATAGAGTTGTGGGAGCAGCAACCTATTTAGGGGTGCAAATTACAGCAGAGGTAGATAAGATTGTTAAAAACAACATGGCACCTTTAATAGCCCAAGCCAAAACGGACTTAGAGAAGATGAATAACCTTCACCTATCACTGGTAGGCTGTACAAACATCATCAAGATGATGGTTTTACCTAAATTTTTGTACTTCTTTAGGGCTATACCCCTTTTGTTTGAAGCCAGCTGGTTCAATGGCCTTGAGGCCATATGTAACAGGTTCATCTGGGCGCACGGTAAGACCCGGAGGGCCTACAGGTTTATGACACTTCCTAGGGAAAAGGGGGGATGGGGTGCACCAGATTTTCGTTTATATTATATGGCAACTGTTTTGCAATATATACAGGGATTATTTGGGGGGAATAATGATGATGAAAGAGTGTATAACATGTCTACTGAGGTTTACGCTGTCGTGCTAGGGGCAAATGCCTATAATTGTTTCTTAAAATGTACAGATTGTAGTTATTTCAAGAGAACCCGGTTCAAGACGGTTATGGCGGCTGTAACTGTGTGGAATGCATTTCTAAAGAAAGTTAAGATGGGGAGGTATAATAGATATGTGTCTTTAATTAACAATAGATGATTTCCCATGGAAATTTTTGCTGATCAGACGATGGCAGAGTGGGCAGCAAGTGGGATTACGCAAATAGGGGACTTGTTTTCCCAGGATGGTTTCAAACAATTTTCAGATCTGCGAGTTACATGTGGCCTAGACAATAGGTTTTTTTTTAAGTATTTACAGATTAGGAGTTTCCTTAAAAACAAAGTGGGAGGTCCCGCAGGCTTTGATAAAATTTAAATAATGGAAAAATTAAGTTGATGGGGGATTGCACAATTAGGTCTTTCTATGCAATTTTGTTAAAAGGAAAGTTGGACAACCTAGAGAAATTTAGCACGAAATGGGCAGACAAATTGGGAGATGAAAGTAATCTGTTTCTTGAATCACTTAATTTAGGACGTACAATATTAAGCGCAGCCCCTCTGCAGTCTCAGCATTATAAAACACTATATTTTCTTTATTTTACTCCTGCAAGGATAGCAAAATGGGTTGGGAGTACAGGAATCAACTGCCCTCGATGCGATGTGCTGGAGGCAGATAGTATACATATCTTTGCAACATGTCCCCATTTACATTCATTGATTAAAGAGATAGAGGGGTTTTTAGCAAGATCCTTGGGTATATTGATCTCTCTTACATCATCTTGGATCATGCTAGGAGTGGCTAATGGGGATCAGGATCAGTATGCAGAATTTTTGTTTGTTGCAATGGCTGTTTACAGATTGACAATAGCCAGGGCTTGGCTAGATAAAAATCCCCCAAAATTTCAAACTTGGTTGGCAAATATGTTATATGCATACAATATAGAGAAAAACATCTATGCTCGGAAAGGGAGGAGAGGAAGATGTTTGGGTAGAAGGATCTGGGAGCCCTTAAGTAACTGGAAGGAGAAGCAAAGTAATGATGAATAGAGGGAAAAAGTGTACCGTCCGTTTTTATCCCTTGTTTATTTAATATCCCTTTATTGTTTGAACAAAGTGATAAAACAACTTTGATTAATTTATTATTTGAATGGTGTATTATATACGTACCAATGATTGAATATATATAATAGAAATTAAGGAAAATATTGTAATTGTAATTGTTAAAGTGTATTGTATGCAAGATAAACTGTGCTTATTACGATGAATAATAAAAAGAAATAATAAAAAACAAAAATCCTACAGTCCTTCCTCTCCAACAGAACTCAGTCAGTGGCCCTGGGAGACTTGAATCACATCCGTTTGTGCTCCCTTGTGGAGTTCCCAAGGGGTCCTCACTCAGTCCCACCCTTTTTAATGTTTATGTTGCCACCCTAGCACCGGTGATTCGATCGTTTGGTTTTCACCTCACAGCATACGCAGATGACACACAAATAGTGGTGTCACTGCTACCCGGCAACACTTAGTACAGCAGATAGGTTTAGGATATGCATGCAAGAGGTGGGCTGCTGGATGGCTCAAAATTGTCTTAAACTTAACTCCACAAAGACAGAAGTGTTGCTCTAGGGACAACTTTTGGTCCTCTAGATGGTGGCCGGATGAAATGGGACCCCTCCCCTCCCCAGTGGCAAAAGTTAAAAATCTTGGTATACTGATGGACGACTCTTTGTCCTTTAAACCTCAGATCAATGCACTGTCCTCCTCTATGCACTACATCCTCAAAACAATCAGGAAAGTTCTTCCTTATTTAGAGAGGGAGCATAGGAAAACTGTCGTTACTGGTCTAGTCCTTTCACGTTTGGACTATTGTAACAGCTTGATGTTAAACGCCCAGCAGGGCGTACTTAACAAACTCCAGCTACTGAAAAACACAGCCACCCGCCTGATCACCGACACTCCTAAATTTGCCTCTGTAGCTCAGGACTTGGTGAACCTTCACTGGTTGCCAGTCCGCAGGAGAATTGTTTTCAAAGCACTCTGCATGGTCTTCAAGGCCCTGCATGATATGGGTCTGAGGTGCATGAAACTGCTCTTCCACTGGCATAAACCAGCAAGAATCCTGAGATCAGGGGAACTCGCGCTGGTAACAATCTCCAGAGTCAAGAAAGCACGTTGGGGAGGTAGGAGCTTTTCCCTCGGTGCGGTAGAGGCGTGGAATAGACTTCCACTTAATCTCAGACAGTCTTCCGACCTGATGGGTTTCAGGAAAGAGCTCAAGACCTGGCTCTTTACTCATTAAGCTTCCAGACATCCACACACACAGGCTCAATCACACTAGCGCCAGGACACCTCCGGGTAACAGAGCGCTCTACAAAAGTGATAAATAAATAAATAAATAAGGATAGCAAAGGGATAAAAGGGGAAGAAAGGTTAGCTGCAAGAAGCAGGAGATGCCGTGTGCCCTGATAACCTGCCCGTTATGTGTTTTGGTTGTGTTCAGAGTTCTCTCAAAAAGGTAATTTTACAGAAAACCAGTGCCAGGAGTTGAAAAAGTACTGGAACTAGACGCACAGTGTTCCCTTTTTTCCCGTTTTGATATCTAGTGGCGCAATCACTGGACATTACACGGGTTGCAGTGGTCCTCAGCCACGCGCTGCCACCAGTGGTGGGAAAGTAACTAGTCACATTATTATAATCTTCCTCACCACTTACAGCCCCCCGCAGTACATAAATCTCCACCCATCAGAGTATCTATGCATTGTTTTGCACCATGTAGCTTTTTTCCTGCAAAGTTGCTCTTCTCAATAGTACAGTGAGCGCAGCACGAGAACATCTGTTCCATGCACGACTACAGACCAAACCCAGAACCTCTACCATCAAGTATTTGAGATGCGGTAGGTCTTGCATTCGCGAGAGTTTAATCTATTGGCATTGTAAATGACCATGCCTTTACATTTATCTGTGTTGATAATTAACATAGAAATAAAAGGCATTGTCATTTACAATGCTAATAGCTCCAACTTTTGTAAATGAGAGACCTATTGCATTTAAAGAAGCAGCCGACATTGTCCTGGGCTGCTTGGAAAGTGAAAGCGCGCATGGCGCGCTGAAAGTTGCAGGAAGGCATGTCGTGTCTGCAGTAGGAAAAACTCATTGAAGAAAATAGTGCTTACAGACTAAGTAAGAAATACCGTGTAACAAACGAAGTAAAAGGGCCCGTCCTCATGGGAGGTTACAAATAAAGACAAGGCGGTGCTAAGGAAGAAGTAACAAGCCTATTAACGAATCAGAAGCCAGCATTTACAAAGGACAATGACACAATTAAATAAAAAAAAATATTGGCGGAGAGTGGGTGGTGCATTAAGTCCATACTCAAATACAGCATGCCTCGTAGAGCAGTACATGCGCTGTTCAGGTTTGACCTAAAAAAGTGCCCTCGCAGACATGCAATGTGTTTTTGTTTTTTAGTGATGCTCAAATACCGTTCTCTATGTGCCGGGCATGCTTTATCAAAATGGCATAGCCAGTATGTCATGGCCCTAGTGCAAGGTAGGAAATGAGCCCCTGAGCTGCTGCTTGAATAGTAAAAGAGAGCAATATTGAGGGTTAAACAGGCCCCTCATGCCTAAGGGTCCTGTTGCCACTCCACCTGTTGTATCAATGGAAGAAACGACCCAGGCTTTATATACATCTGAAGAAGGCATGCTGAGTTGTTTAAACCCCTGCTTAAAATGTTTAAGTACATACAACTACGAGTCCTAGAGTGCAAAGTGCATTTGGCTGCAATGGCCGGAGGGACTGCATGGGTCACATATGACATGGAGCCAGCCCCTGGGCTTTAGTCACTACACTCTGAAGCTGAAAGTCTGTAACACAATGCCTGAAAGTGCACAGGAGCTGTATTCCACAGACAATCTTTTTTTTTGCAGATTTATATAGCACCAACTCGATCCAGAGGTATTGGAGCACTTTACATGAGCACCAGTTACATTACACAAGGACACATTATTTTTAATGTTTTTTGGTAGTCACAGGGAGATTAACGAGGCTTGCAGCTTGGTTTCCCAGATCCAAGGTTCGGCAGTCTAGCAGTGAGCTGTTAATTATATATCTAGATTTTATCTGTTTTACTGTTTCTTCCTTCTTAATCTTGAAAAGCGCTCTGATATTCTCTTTGAGTCATTATAGAAAATTCTATTCTCCATAACTATGGAAGTGCCTTCCCAGTGTGTTCTTGTGGTCGGAGTTTCTGCCATTTATTGCAGTATTATCCTTCTACCTGTGTTTGGTACTCTTTTGGAACATGCACACGTCACTTTTCTCTTGTAACACACTGTTTACTACCTCTTACATTTTGTTTGCTTTAGATACTTGCACAAGTACCACCATTGCCTATGTAACGTTTGTTCTTGTGTTTGAGTGTCTGCCGTTTATTGCAGTGTTATACCTCTACTGGTACTTTGTACGCTTTTGTAACTTGCACACATGTCACATTGTCCTCCTGTAATGTACCGTTTGCTACCTCTTGTATTTTGATTGCTCACAATTGCAATTTTTGCCTCATGTAACTTAACGTTTGCTTTTGGAATTTGTTCACTTGTAATTTTCTCCTCATGTAATGTTAGTGTTCCTATTGTGAAGCGCTCTGACACCATCGGGTAAAGTCCGCCCTATATAATAACGCATAATTAAATAAATAAAACTTTATAAATTAATAAATATGCAGATCTGTGTGTGAAGTGATAGGTGTGCCCATGAGGATGGGTTAGTGAAAACAGAGGCCGCGCCCTGCCACTCTCGCCTGATTCCCACCTGCCTCTTGGTGGAAGTGCCCCCTGAGGCGCGTAGGTGTCGCGCCAGGGAGGGGCGGAGTCTCCTGACAGTGGGCACCTTGTTCAGCGGCGCTGTGCCTCATTCTGCTCAAAGCCCGTTATTTCTGCACATCCCCTTCTTAGGGGGTGGAGACGCCTTGGACCTCCCTCCCTCCCTCGTTCCTCGCCGCAGTTCTTCCGAATCACTGATCCGACAAGGCGCCTCTTGTGTCTGCAGCCGGACGGAGGGCACCTCTGGGGCGACGGAGGTACCGGGGGATGAGGGCGGAAGACGGGCAGGGCCCTGGCTGCCGCGCCAGGGGTGACCCCCCAGGGCCAGCTGCTGCCCCGCGCCCCGGCTGCTACTGGGCATGCTCGGCTTGACGTCAAAAGGTAAGCCGCTTGGGCATCCGTATTTATTTGCTCCCGTTCCAGTGATGAGGTCTCACAGGGCTGCGCGACCTTCATTCCTGGCAGTGGCGGGAGGGAGGTGGAAGCTGTGTAAACATGGTGGACGACGGTCTGCCCGGCAACACACCACCACCAGCCTAGGGTGACCAGGCGTCTCAGATTTGCCCGGACGGTCCCTGTTATTCACCTGCTATCCGGGCAATTTTCAGAAAATTTTGCTCCTGTCCCGGTTTTTACAGAGGGGTGACTGAACACTGTGGGAGGTGCTTTTTTATGTTTTACAAACAGGGATAGTTAGCAGTTGTTTCAAAGCAATCCAATTAACAGGCAAGCTACTGGTTTTAAAAATTGAATTTTTAATGTATGTTCTCTACATAGCCACCCTCGTCCACTGCTGAAATACGGGCGCAGGATGGGCTGGAAGGAAAGGGGTTCACGTGTAGTGAGTGTTAGGCGCTACCGGGACACGGAAATAGGGAAAAAAACAGAGGTATTTCTTATTTACCGTCTGCCTCTGTGTGACTTTTCCAAATCCCACGTGCCTATCCTTTCTGGAGCAGATCCAGGCTCCTTAGGCGGGTCCCTCCGGTGACGATGATTGGGTGGTGACTTCGTGGAAGATTTAAGCAGTTATTACAAGGACAGTGACCGCTCAAGGCTAATGCATACGCAGTAAAGTTGCAGATAGTAAAAGGTGGTGTAGGTGGCCCCCACACACAGAACAGGGACTGCGTGGGCAGCTTCAGGGCTAGGTGAACGAACTCTACCATCTGTTGTTTCGGTCCATGAACTTTAATACACCAAAATGCCTGGGGTAGCGGAAGTGATATCAAATGCCCTTTTACCATGTACACACACAATCACACTAACACACACACTCACATAAACACACTCACCAGGGATATCTTAAGGATTTTGGGGGCCCTGGGCCAATTGTATTTTTCGGGTCCCTATCAGGGAACGTCTTTGAATTTATGATTTAATTTCAGCACTTTCATGACCTCTTTGGCCAGGTCGCTGACAGCACGCAGGTGCACTAGTTCAAATTCTAAATGTGTTTAATCTAATATTCAGGGATAGTGACGTGTGTTTTTACTATTGTAACACAGCAGCAGCTCACTAACATTGCTGTAAATAATCTCTGTGACACCCTCCCATTGACACCTAAAAGAAACTTTTTGTATGGATGCTGCGTGAAACAAACACATTTCTCTGCAATATGTTTGTATTAGATGCACTCGTCACCCACATTAAAAATGCATTAAAAGAAAACTGTATTTAAAACAATCTGTTTAAGAATTATTCAAGGTCAGCATGGCAGAACAGAGCTTGATCCATCAGGGTGCCAGCTGAAAGACTTGGACCCTGGCCAAAGCCCACTTTGCCCATGCCTTTATACGTCTCTGATCCTCACCCTCAAGCACGCATACGACATACATTTAAAAGCCTTTTTTAGGTTATGCATGCACATCACTTGACACTGTGCTTGTAAAATCTCTTGTAGTTAATATGTCGTAAAAGGGGACTTTTATCAGCTCCTGTCACTAAATTACTGTGTTCATTCCTTTTTGGGTGGAACTTTTATTTTGTTAACTTCCTCTGGCTGCACACAGTTACAATACTTTTACTTAAACTGTTCATACTGTTTAAGCACCATTCACTGTCAAGATACGAACTCTTCCCATGGAAAAGGCAGACAGCTTCCAACAGTATGCTGGGACGCTTGCTTTTTACTACTTAGTTGTGTAAAGCAGATGCTTCAACCTTAGAAGATTTGTAGCATTTGTGAACCACGGCACTCAGATAGGGAATGGAGGCCTGGGAATGTTCTCCATGCAGGCTGTAATGCAGCCTTCATAGAGAACATGCAAAGTGCTCATGACTGGCCAGCTCGAGAGGGCCGGTCAAACAGTCATGCGCACTTTACGGAGTGCCACCACTCCTTTTATTTTTCCTTCATTTCCACTGCTAAAAGCAGTGGGGCGATGCTACTCTGCCTGAACGCAGGAGCCACCACTGCGTAGCGCTAAACATACACAAGTCACTATTCTCCACTGCACCAGCCAGAATTCAGTTCTGTAGCTCTTTGGTGCAGTGCATTAACTAGTAAAGGTTTCATACTGTACCATAGTGCATTTCCCACAGATTAACGTAACTTTAATTTAAACTGCAGTATTTTATATGTAGTTACTGAAAGGTGAAAGGCCGAAAAAAGTTACAGAATATTTTTTTTTTAGTCACGCCTTTGACCACGCCTACACGCTCACTTACCATATCCTGATTGCGCAGAGCATCACAGTTCCAATACTTTTTGAAATACACTTCGACCACTGGGAATATCCATATTGATTCGAGAATACAGACCTTTTATGCGTGGCTATTTGATTCCGAGAGCTTTTCTGCTCCGACCCTGCTCTGTTAGGGGTGAGAAATGCAGGGTATTGGTCATGACTTGAAGGTGCTGGGTCGACTCTAGGCGAGTTGAGAGAACGTCCAGGGTGCTGATGCGGGTCAGGGAGTGGCTGGTCTCTGCCTAGGCCTGGAACCCCCGCCTGAATCCATGTGGGAGTTTACCAGCTGCAAGAACAGACCTGGAAACATCTGACTGTTCCAGAACTCAGTACTCCCCAGTGCGGCATCAGGTGGTCACTTGGAAATGGCGTACAACACTTGCAGACTCATAATAAGTCCCCCTGGGCTCAAACGTCTAAACAATGCAGATGATGTTTGCTAAAAAGCCAGGATTGCTAGAAAGTGACAGGTGACTTCGAGCCGCTTGACACCTAAGTTTTATAATTGAACAAAGTTGAAAAATTGTTTGATTCATATGTAAAACCCAAACTGGACGCTGTTCACTTATTTTGCTATGGTGCATTCTTGCGTTTACATTGTGCTTTGCAAGAAGCGTTCACTGTGCAATTTGTCTGGCTTTTGTAGAGTGAAAGCTTCATAAAGCTTCACTAACACACAACGCAATTGCGGCTTGGGCAGACCAGTGCAAGCTTCCACTGCACTAAGAACAGTTACAGGTATGGTCATCCTTTAGGGGGTTGCCAGGGGTCGCAGCCTTTTGCGACCCCTGCCACTGTCCGTGCAACCCCTAGCATTAGATGGACAAGGAATCAGAGTAAGAAAGCTTGCCTGGCCTATTCCTTATTTGTCTCAATTATGTTAGAAGATTACAGAGTGTAAAGCGAAACAAAAAAGGGTTTAATTTTAAAAGTGAGCTCAGAGGCGCTTCCACATATCCTTGTTCAAAGGTTTACATCTGTGTGCTCTAAAACCGCAAATAAATAATTAAGTTGCACTGTAACATAAACAACCAGTAAAAATTCAAAGGACAGCAGTGAAATATTTTCATACGAAGGAACTAAATTAAAACTCACACCTAAAAAATAAAGAATATCAGACTTGCAAAACTTGTATGAATTTATGGTTGGGTACAACTGTATGCAGAACTGCTTTTACAATCGGCACAGGCTTCACAAAACAGGTGCACAATAGAGTATTTTCATGTTACATTTTATTTAGAAATGTGGCCATGAAATTTAATAGCTGTACCATTGGTTATCATAACCGTTCACCAGATAGTAATGTTTTTTTTTACTTGCTTCAATTGTATTGTTCTAATTTGATGAACCTTACACTATGATGCAATTGGGCCTGAGGGTAATGTGACAACTTTTCCTTTGTAACTACCAGAGTCAACAGTCATCTGATGTCACATCTTGTGATGTCATCAGGGTCAAAGGGTATGTAATGTCACTTCCACTTGTCCAGACATTTATGGTGAATTGACACCCGTGTTTACCGAATTGAGACCGTGATTTGTAAAAAAAAAAGAGAAAAAAATCTAAGGGCCATATGTATGAAGCTATTTTCGATTCGCAAAGGCCGAAATTCGCCGAATTTCGGCCTTTGCGAATCGGAAACGGCCATTTTTGCACATTTGCAATGTATGAAAAAGTAGCAAAATAAGGAATTGCAAAAATTTGCAATTCCTTATTTTGCCATAGCATTTAAGGAATCGCAATTTTGCGATTCCTTAATTGCTATGTAAGAAGCTTTTTACTCTTGCGAATTTGGTTTAAGGAATCGCAATTTACCACCAACTGAAAGTTGGTGGTAAATTGCGATTCCTTTTCAATAAGCACAAATTGGCATTTTTCATTGTGGCATGTGACGCACATGCATGCCCTTAGGGCATGTATGTGCGCCATATGCGCACACATGTCATTTTCAGGGGTGCAGCAGGGTGTTCTTGAGACACCCCCTGCACCCTTGAAAATTCGCACAATTTGCGATTAGCAAATAGCGATTAGCAAATTTCCCCTTCATTCCTATGGGCCTCCTGGCCCATAGAAATGAATGGGAAGTATTCCTTATTTGCGAATTCACAATTTGCGAATTCGCAAACAAGTAATAGTAAGGAATCACTAAAATTCCTAGATTACCTACATACATACCGTTTTGCGAATTCTGAATAGCGATTCCTTAGGATTCGCTAATTAAAATTCGCAAAACGGAAGTATGATACATATGGCCCTAAGTGCGGTGGTGCAAAGTGTTTATTTGGAGTCTGCTGCGAACATTGCCAAATGCCAGTGTTGCCAAATACAGAGACATTAACATAATCTGGACTCCACCTCATAGTTATTTCTTTCATCGCCCTGTACTTGCGGTTTCTTTATGTCACTTGTGAGGTTTATTTATCATTCTTCTTTAACACTGTTATCCTATGTTATTTCCCTTTTCTGCCTTTCTTTTTTACGTTTTGAGGCAACGTTTGATGATTATAAAATGTCCTGGGCCTAAAAAGTAGGGTTGGTGCAAACCACCATCACCACCAGTGTAAATTAAGCAGCAGGCACATAAAAGCACGTGGAGTAGTGTGGCTCGATGGTTAGAGCGGCAGACCCTGATGCAGAGGTCTAGCCCAGGACCAGGGTTCAAATCCCGCCCGCCTCGGCGGGTCTTGGGCTCAATTTCCTGGGGCCTGATAATTCTCGCCTCGGTGCCTATTCTAAGCATGGGTCCAACTCTGGGCAATAGCTTGCTTAATCTCCACAACGGCCCCAACAACGCTAGGATGCCTGGCTTCCTAGGAGCGCTATAAAGCATGCTAAATCAATCTAGTTTCCAAAATCTAGCTATGACAAAATACAACTACATCCTAGGAGCGCAATAAAGCACGTTAAAGAAACCTAGTTTACAAAATCTATATTTAGCAGAGAGCCTACATACTTTTAATCTTCAGCCTTTTGGAATATTGGATGTAAGTAAAGCCTCAATTAGGCACCTCTTAAACAGATCAACAAATCTATTGTCTTTTATGCAGGATAAAGAGGCCTTAGCAGCAGAAAGCACACCTGGCCTATTGTTAACACGTTTGAGAAAGTTGTGCTCCAACCCTATCTGTGCAAAAAACACAGTTGATGGACAGAATGTAGAACAATGTCATACATTCCCCCCAGTACAAGGATCTGGGCCTAAATCCATCATTTTTTTGCACTCCACACCACCCTGGGTTAGACACTGGCTATATGCAAATCAGCTCTGACCCTGTGCCCCATGGGAACAGTCCAGTCCGAACTACCAAGCCATGTCTTTCCCAGACCGGAATCAAGCATCCAAGGACCGGTTTCTGGCCATCAGCCTTCATTCAGCCTGGATAGCTTGACTCCAGTGGTGTGGAGAGCCTGGGACTCACGTCTGAGTATACCCAGCACACTCGGGGTGAAAATTGCAAGAAACACAGTTTATGGACAGAATGTAGAACAATGTCATACATTCACCCCAGTACAAGGATCTGGGCCTAAATCCATCATTTTTTTTGCACTCCACACCACCCTGGGTTAGACACTGGCTATATGCAAATCAGCTCTGACCCTGTGCCCCATGGGAACAGTCCAGTCCGAACTACCAAGCCATGTCTTTCCCAGACCAGAATCAAGCATCCAAGGACCGGTTTCTGGCTATCAGCCTTCATTCAGCCTGGATAGCTTGACTCCAGTGGTGTGGAGAGCCTGGGACTCACGTCTGAGTATACCCAGCACACTCGGGTGAAAATTGCAAAAAACACAGTTGATGGACAGAATGTAGAACAATGTCATACATTCACCCCAGTACAAGGATCTGGGCCTAAATCCATCATTTTTTTGCACTCCACACCACCCTGGGTTAGACACTGGCTATATGCAAATCAGCTCTGACCCTGTGCCCCATGGGAACAGTCCAGTCCGAACTACAAAAAAGTGCAAAAAAACGATGGATTTAGGCCCAGATCCTTGTACTGGGGTGAATGTATGACATTGTTCTACATTCTGTCCATCAACTGTGTTTTTTGCAATTTTCACCCCGAGTGTGCTGGGTATACTCAGACGTGAGTCCCAGGCTCTCCACACCACTGGAGTCAAGCTATCCAGGCTGAATGAAGGCTGATAGCCAGAAACCGGTCCTTGGATGCTTGATTCTGGTCTGGGAAAGACATGGCTTGGTAGTTCGGACTGGACTGTTCCCATGGGGCACAGGGTCAGAGCTGATTTGCATATAGCCAGTATCTAACCCAGGGTGGTGTGGAGTGCAAAAAAACGATGGATTTAGGCCCAGATCCTTGTAGTGGGGTGAATGTATGACATTGTTCTACATTCTGTCCATCAACTGTGTTTTTTGCAATTTTCACCCCGAGTGTGCTGGGTATACTCAGACGTGAGTCCCAGGCTCTCCACACCACTGGAATCAAGCTATCCAGGCTGAATGAAGGCTGATAGCCAGAAACCGGTCCTTGGATGCTTGATTCCGGTCTGGGAAAGACATGGCTTGGTAGTTCGGACTGGACTGTTCCCATGGGGCACAGGGTCAGAGCTGATTTGCATATAGCCAGTGTCTAACCCAGGGTGGTGTGGAGTGCAAAAAAACGATGGATTTAGGCCCAGATCCTTGTACTGGGGTGAATGTATGACATTGTTCTACATTCTGTCCATCAACTGTGTTTTTTGCAATTTCCAACCCTATCTGTGGGCTCATCTACAACCTTATAAAATGTGACTTTGGGGCCGATTAGGATGGCCGACGGATTGCCCCAGCCGGGCTGGCGGTAGCCACTGCCGGCCCAGCGGGGGCGATCCATCCGCCATCCTCACTGAAATGACCCCCTGCCACATTAGGATGGCTGGGGGGTCCGCGGCGTAAGGGAAGACCGTCCGCCGGTAGCCTTTGCGACCGGCGGAAAAAGTGCCTACATATGGTGGCGGTGTCTGCGAGATACCGCCAACCATATTACGATGCCTGCGGTCCTATGCCTTTCCACGGCGGCATTGCCGCCGTGGAAAGACATATGGTCTTTGCTTTGGGGGACCGTTGCGGGCCCCCAGGGGGAAGGGGGGTGCACATGGGGGGTACACATGGTACCCCCCCTGCATTTCAAAGTAGAACATGGCAGGCACCGCGCGGTGCCTGTCATGTTGTGCTTTGAAAGGCACAACATGCATTTTTAGCATTGCGGCGGGCGGTGCTTTCAGCACCGCCCGCCGCAAAGTAAAAAATGCGGGATGCACCCGCCACAGTGGCGGATGCATCCTAATTTGACGTACGAGACCTCCGCCCTTATGGCGGACGGTCCCATACCACGACAGGATGTCCGTCATCCTAATCGGCCCCCTATTTCTTAAGTTAAGACTCAGCAGATATCCAACTAAGGACGGCACTCATAGAGGGATACAACAATGGTCAGCAAATTATTGCAGACTTTGTGGTTTCTCTAAAGCAGTGATCCTCCAAGTACGGCTCAGGGGCTGGCTGCGGCCCTCCTGACCTTCACTTGCGGCCCACAGGTTAACAGCAACACTGGGTTGCTATTTACTTCAGAGAGCACTAAGTTTCAGAAATATGTTAAATAAATGGGAAGCTTTCATTTACAAGCTAACTGAAGTAAAGGAAAATAATATAATATGTATCCTGCAACATTTTACCATCCACAAGGCCCCTCTATGCGGCCCTCGGGCTCACCACAGATCACACTTTGCTGCACCTCGAAAAATGTTTGTGAGTACATCTTCTCTAAATAATCTTTATCGCAAATAGCACGTGCCTGCCCTCGCCTACTCCAGCGCACATCTGAAACCATTGTTTATAGAACATGGAGTGAGAACATTCAACCAAGCCACAATTCTTTGTCTATCTGGAAGATCAACCTATTTGATTGGTCAATTTACCAAGTTTATTGTTCTAGCTGATAACATGCTGAATTCAGATTTAAAATGTGTATAAATTGATTTGGAGTTTTAGGGCCCGATTTACAGAACAAACTTAAGACAAAATCCTAAACAGAAGGCACTTACTCATTTTGGTATTCACAGAAGGCACTTACTGATGAGTAAGTGCCTTCAGTGAGTACCAAAATGAGTAACTTACTCATTTTGAGTAACTTACTCATTTTGAGTAACTTACTCAATTTGGTATTCACAGAAGGCACTTACTCGTTGATGAATACGTTCCTTCTGTGAATACCAAAATGAGTAAGTGTCCTCTGTGAATACCAAAAGGAGTAAGCGCCTTCTGTGAATACCAAAATGAATAACTTACTCATTTTGAGTAACTTACTAATTTTGGTATTCACAGAAGGCACTTACTCATTGATGAATACGTTCCTTCTGTGAATACCGAAATGAGTAAGTGTCCTCTGTGAATACCAAAATGAGTAAGTGCCTTCTGTGAATGCCAAAATGGTAGTAAGTTTAGGATTTTGTCTTAAGTTAGTTCTGTGAATCGGTCCCTTAGAGAGTATGTGTAAGCACAGAGGCACTTCATTTTTCATTTTATCAATGGTATATAATGGTATAAAGTGGTATATAATGTTTATAGTTTTATTGAATTTTTTTATGGTGAAATATATATTATACAGGTCACTTGTTCGGTTACTGGGGGATTAGGCATTACAGTTAATGAGTAAGCACTAAAGCACGATATTGTTAATGTGCACAATGATACACAATGTTTACAGTTTTTGAATTGTCTTTGGTGCTTTTTAATTATTATATGTTACTTTCATTAAGCTTAGTGAACCGCTGTGATAAAGATGTGCATTTGTGGTATTAATGTACCAGTATGGTATGTAAATAATGAAGCTTTTTTTGCGTTCAGTTGCATAATATTTAGCGGCTATGGAATTTCTAATTGCCCTGGCTAATTGACATATTCTAATTTTAAATGAATAATTAATTGTGTGCTACACATGGCATCGCTCTTCTGATTGTAATGATTTGTATTAAACAATAAAGAATGTATATAATTAAAAAAAGCTTGTGATTGCGAGTAAAATGAAAACTGTTTGCTAAAATCACAAGTAAAAAACGATTTGCGACTATAAACTAAGAATCTACAAAGTGCACGCTTGCACATCAATTTTACAGTGACTGCTGCAGAAGAACACCTCCCCTTACATGTACATCTGTTCAGAAATCATCAAATGCGAGCATTGGTTCTGCAGCACGACATCCTTTCTGAATAAAAACTAAGAATAATGTGTAGGCTTAGATTTCCAAACATTGCTCTCCTGCACAATCTACTCCAAAATTGTGCATACACACAACAGAGTGCTGCTTTCACCCAACCCTGCTGTGTGGGTGTACACACAGGTAGTCATGTTTCAAAACGACCAGAAATCAAGTAAATGATCTCTAAATAGTAGACATAAAGATCCGGGCAATTTGAGAATGGCCGATTCCCAGAAGGCCAAAGGTGTACAGTTTCCTGGTTCCACCGATTTCTAAAGGCATTATCAAGGAGTGTTCTCACACTTGATTCACAGTAATCCCTTTACTTTATAAGAGCCTTGCTTTCCGATGGTTTAAAGATGCAGACAGGGCTTGCCAGACATTGAAGAATTGTTTTTACACCTGCACTTAGTTTGGCTCACCCAATGAATAAAATCCATTCATAGCCGAAGCAGACCCTTACTGGTCTCTTGTATCGGCACAAAAAGTCAGATGTATCTAGAGCCATTCTTTACTCAGAAGTAAAATCCTTCAAAACAGCATTACACCATAGCTCAAAGTGAGCTAATGAGGGTCTCATTTATGGGATTTTGGCATAGGGCAGCGCAGCAAGTCTTGTTATGCTGACCTTCGCCAAAGTGAAAGGGCAGGACTGCACCACTATTAATGCAATACAGTGCATTCTTGTCCTTTATTCCCGCGCTGGCGCTGTTTCGGCAGCCTAGCACTAACGCTGGCACTGTAGGAAAGACTGGAGGACTCAGGGAGTTGAATGTAGCAGGAGTTTATTAGAAACACGTCTTAGTAAGTCCAGTGCATCAGTTCATAATCCATAGTTCTAAACCACAGATCTCAGCAAGCACATTCAAAAGATGCAGACAAGGGCATGTGCACAACAGCCAGAGACTGCCACGAGATGTCACAGGAAAAGCCACGTGCCATCTCGTGGTCACTGCCATCTCGTGGTCACAGATAACAACAGTATGTGCAGTATACAGTATACAACACACCTCCCTCCTTGTAAATAAAAAACAAAAAAAAAAAACAAAACCTATACAGTGCTAAAATCTTAATACATGACAAAGTCCTAGTAGAGAAGAAAGAAAGAAAAACAATAACCTATACAATCCTAACATTTTAATTCATGACAAAATCCTTGTATCTTTCAGGGAGACGGTGAGGCCTAGGACAGTTTTTTGAGGCCACAGTAGAAGGAATGGTCCTTACAGCCTTAGGATTCCCATTCTCACTCAAAAGACATCCTGAAGAAGTTCCCACATTTCCAGATTCAAAATCAAGAAAAACATTGCTATCATCGCTTGACACAACAGCATCACTCGGCATACCTTGACCTTTAAATACAGAAACTCTGTTCAAGTTCCAAACACTCCCATCCTCAATTCTGACGGCATGCTTGAAAACCTCAATAACTTCCATGGGACGGGACCAAATTTGACCCCCTTTCAGAACACCTTCCTTTCTTTTAATACGAACAAAATCACCAACTGAGATGATATGTTTGCTAACAGATCCCTGCTTTGCTCCCATCCTTTCCTTCATCTTATCTTTATATGCGCTAACTCTATCTCGAACCAACTCATAATCTACTCTTGAAGAAACCCCATTGTCACTCAAACTTCTTTTTAACCACCATGGAGTTAAACGAGTACTGGGTTTCCGACCCCTTAAAAGTTCAAACGGACTAACCAAAGTGACAGAGTTAGGAGATGTCCTATAAGACAATAACATAGACTGAAGGGCATTACGCCAATTTAATTGACCTTTAACAGAAAGTTGGATCGCCTCCTTCACAACTCTGTTGAATCTTTCAACTTGGCCATTGGCTTCAGGATGGAACACAGCAATTTTATTGTGCAAAATCCCACATTTGGTGATAAAACCTTGAAAATCCTTACTAGTAAACTGTGGTCCATTGTCCGTCACTATTTCTTCTGGAATTCCTTCCCTACAAAAAACATCATCTAAGAACTCTACTACGTTCCTAGTTGTTATCTCTTTAACCATTTTTACCTCTGGCCATTTTGAGAAGTAGTCTATCAAAACCATCCCAAATCTCTCACGCTCAGGTAGGACAGAAAATGGACCAATGAAATCAAGACCTAATTTCTGCCAAGGACCAAGAGGATATTCCACAGGGCAGGGTTCAGGACGTAAAGGAACAGCAGACTTATCACTGTTGGCACATTCTGAACATTTTTGGACATAGTGTTCAACACAACCGTCCACTCCTGGCCACCAAAAAAAATCTTTTATGCGTCTCCTGGTAAAAGAAATTCCTAAATGCCCCTCATGGGCAATACTAATAATAGTATTTCTCAAGGCAAAAGGAGGGATGAATTTATCACCTCGCATCAGAACCCCATTTTCAACAGCTAACTCATCTTGAACTTTGGCATAACTCATCATATCACCTGAAAACTTCCTTTGTTCAGGCCATCCTTGTAGAATGTAATTCTTAACCTGAGTCAATTCAACACTCTTCTCCATTTCTCTTGCCCAGGACTCTTTACTCAAATCAAACTTCTCCCCAAACACTAGCATGATGTCTTGCGAAGTGAACGCAACTTCACATTCATCATCGTCACATGGAACATCGCAGGGAGTGTGCAACCTAGACATGCAATCAGCATGAATGTTAGTTTTCTCCTTTACATACACCATCTCAAAATGAAAAGACTGTAGCCTAGATGCCAACCTGGCTAGGCGAGCTGATAAAGTTCGACCTCCACCTGGTGCCATCATGTAAATGAGAGGCTTATGGTCCGTCTTGATGACGAATTTTGTCCCCCACAAAAATGTTTTAAAATGTTCGGCTGCCCAAACTGACGCCAATAACTCTCTTTCAATAACTGAATAGTGTTTTTCAGCGTCCCTCAGAGCCCTTGAAGCATAAGCGATTATCCATTCTTTTCCACAGTCATTCTGCATGAGCACAGCTCCTAACCCTGTGCTACTTGCATCTACCATGATGGTACATTTTTTCCCAATAACAAAAGGTCTTAAACAGGGTGCATTCACAACAAACGCTTTAAGGTTCTGAAATGCCTCCGTCATAACATCAGACCATAAAAACCTTGCGTTCTTCTTTAGAAGTGGTCTAAAGGAATCAACTTTGGAAGAAAAATTTGGGATAAATTTGGCATAGAATTCTATTAATCCTAAGAAGGCTACCAATTGTTCTTTTGAAACAGGCACCAGGGCTTTAATGATGCTCTCTATGTGTTTTTGCTTAGGTCTGATCCCAGAAGCACTTATGGAATGTCCCAAATATTCAACTTCTTTTTCTCTTATTTTACACTTATCAAGGCGAAGAGTAAGACCTTTAGAGGACAAGGCGGAAATAACATTCCTTAAATTAATATCATGCTCCTCTACATTTTTCCCAAATACAAGAATATCATCTTGAAAGGCGATTGCCCCTGTCAACCCTTCAAGTGTCTCTTTCATCAGTCTTTGGAAGACGGAAGCGGCACTAGCCAATCCAAAAGGCATGCGTTTGTATCTAAAGAGGCCTTCTGGCGTAATAAAAGCCGTCAAATTTTTGGAATCATCATCTAGAACGACTTGATGATAGGCGCTTGCCAAATCTATACATGAGAAAATCACAGCACCTCCCAATGTTGAAACCATCTCATGCAAATTTGGCAAGGGATGAGCATCTACCCAAATAGAGTTATTTAAACTGCGAAGATCAACACAGAGTCTCAGTTCGCCGTTGGATTTGACCGAAATAACGATCGGGGAAACCCACGGGGAGGACTCAATGGGCTCAATGATATCCTTGTCACACAAATCTTTGAGAAGAACCTTAAGTTTATCCCTGTAGGTAAGAGGGACGTTCCTGACTCTGTGCCGAACAGGAACAACACCATCGTTGAGTTTAATAGTGTGTTTAAAACCCAAAAACTGACCGAGTTTCCCACTGAAAACATGAGGAAACTCAGACTTCAGATTATCAACCATGAGATTACGATCAGGATCATTGGTGTTAGCAACAGAGTAAACAGGGGGATTAGCTCTAGGGTCTATCTTAATGCCCAATTGATCCTGGTGTGGCCATCCTAACAGAGGCTGCCCAGACTTAGCAACATATATTTTACCATATGTGGATTCACCTGAAAAGGTGATTTTCCCCCAAAAATAACCTACTAATTCAATCCTGTGTCCGGTGTAGCCCCCTGGAGAGATGTCGGACTCAAGTAAAATCTTGTTGGGCCAATTCTTTTTTACAACATCTAAACCCAATAATGTATACCATGCACAGGTGTCCACAAAAATGTTAATTGTCTTCCCCTCTATAATCACATCACAAGATGGGAATTTACTTACACCTTCACTACCACAAATATTAATGACCGTATTGATATCGTTTTCATTGGAATCATAGTCATCAAAATCTTGAACTATGTTAACTTTTTTTGTAGTAGATTTACAAAACTTTGTTAAATGCCCTTTCTTATTGCATTTCATACACATTTTATCAAGGGCAGGACAAACTTTAGAATTTGCTAAATGATTTGAACTTCCACATCTGAAACAAATCCACTGAGTGTTGCTCTTCTTATCACTTTTAGTGTACTTAAATTTTGAGTCACTCTTATTACTAGCAAAATCACTTCTAGAAGTAAATGGTTTCCTGAATTTCTCTCCTTCTTTGGAAACGCTAAAAACATCTCCCTTTTCACTCCCTCTTATCTCCTTTACAAATTTCTCGGAATGTTCAATCGATCTGGCAATGTCAATGGCTGCATTTAGAGACATATCCGAGGTTGTCCAAAGTCTTTCCTGGACCTTTTTATTATTCGTTCTCATCAGTATTTGGTCTCTTAATACCTGTTCATAGGTTATGTGTTCAAAATCACACGTTACGGCAAGAGATCTGAGAGACGATACAAAGTCATCAATCGGTTCATCTGCAGATTGTTTGCGAGAATAGAAAATAAATCTCTCCATAACAATGTTCTTTTTCTTTCCAAATCTGATTTTTAATTGTTCAGCTGCACATTCATACACATCTTTTTCTCCAGGATTAGTTAAGGCTGGAAGAGTGACGAATTCTTTTAATCCAATTCCCCCTAGGCAATGTTTTAAAAGAGATAGTTTCCTCTCAGGTTCACATTCAGTGCCATCCATGACCTCAACATAGGCTAGGAAAACAGGTTCCCATATTTCCCACTCCATGGGGGGGTCACCTTTATTAGCCAAAAACGAAGGGGGAGGAACAATTCCACTCATGTCAAAATTGTTGATGTAAAACAATTATTAAGATGTGTAAAAAAAATGAAAGTCTAAACAAGAGTACTTTTAATATAAGGCTGGTTGAAATAATACCTTTAAATGAGGTCGAGTTGATAGACTATCGTGTAGAATGAATTCCAGGAAGCAAAACGGCTTGAAAGTAAAAAAAACGGTGAAGAAAGAAACAATCCGATGAAAGTTACCAACTCAAGATGGCCGCCGTGGAAATTGCTTTCTCTTTAGAGGAGATTGCCCTTGTTTTGACAGCGTGTGACGTGAAGACGCTTTTCACGTAGTTCGCGCATGCGCGCGTGGAGTCAGAAGCTCGAAAGGCAGACAGAGACTCGCGCTGAGAACTCGCGCTATGAGGAAGTTTTCAAAGCTTGAAAAGACGATGAAAATGGATTTAAATACCTCCGAAACAGAAGAGCGAGTCGTCGGAGTAGCTGCGAGAGTCCGCTTGCGTCGCTGTGGAGATCTCCAGATTGAGTAAGCCAGGAATAGATTTGCTGAAAATATTCTCTTTTTTTTTTTTTTTTTAAATGTTGACGAAATCTTCAGTAAAATGATGAGAACGTCCTTTTTCCCTCGTCGCCAGTCTAGGAAAGACTGGAGGACTCAGGGAGTTGAATGTAGCAGGAGTTTATTAGAAACACGTCTTAGTAAGTCCAGTGCATCAGTTCATAATCCATAGTTCTAAACCACAGATCTCAGCAAGCACATTCAAAAGATGCAGACAAGGGCATGTGCACAACAGCCAGAGACTGCCACGAGATGTCACAGGAAAAGCCACGTGCCATCTCGTGGTCACTGCCATCTCGTGGTCACAGATAACAACAGTATGTGCAGTATACAGTATACAACAGGCACCATGGCAAAAAAGTGGCAGTTCTGTAGTGTTATAGGGAAAAATAGGATACACACACAGAGGTAAGACCTGCAACTTCTATGCAGAAGTTTCAAGTTAAAATAGGCCCAGTCCTCTCCATGATAAATAGGTCAGAAAATAGCATGTTACAAGGGACAATGAGTTTAACTGAACTTATCAGGTCATCCAGTTTGTGGAAAGGTCAGGAAATGGCCAGCAGTCACAAAGATAAGCTACTGCATGAAGCATAGATCATATCTTCTTCTTCCAGACTCGGGAAACCAGTAGTGTTTTAAAAGTTGGAACTATAAAAACCACAAACCACAAGCCCATCTGCTGGAGAGACTGAGCTGGAAGGTGTCAATCATGTCTTTTGTAATCTGTTACTAATAGATGCACACATAGATTAAGCACGCACACGTGTATGTTGCTTCAGTTAAAAATCACGTCACCCTTACTTTTTTTTTTAAACTCTTTTTATTAGCACTTTATCATTATGCAGGATTCGTACAACTTAACAGTTTAGTGAGAAACTTTCAATACAGATTCAGCATACTGTGCTTATCAGATTTTATAACAGTAAGAATGGACAAAATTTAGACCACTTTAAAGGCTCTGTTTCTGGAATTGGTATGCTGTTGAGCACCAATCGACTGTAAGTCACAAACTGTATGCTGCTTTGTCCCTTTTGTGTGGACCTGTTGAGTTGGTGATATAGACCACCACGAGTTGTGCCTAAAGACTGTATGGTTCAGAAAAGGGGGTGGTGATGAACAGAGTGTCTGAATTGAGCAGACCACTCTTACCCAGTCCAAAGATCAGGGCTTGATCCATCACCGTTTTTTAGCTCACTGCACCATCCCAGCTCAGAACTTGGCTATATGCAAATTAGTCTGACCCTGGCCCAGTGCATCATGGGAACAGGGCAGACCAAACTACCAAGCCAATTCTTATACTGGGAAGGAAACAAGCTACCGGGGACCGGTTTCTGGCATTTCAGCCGTCTTCGGCCCGGCTTGCTTGAATCCTGATGGTGCAATGAGCTAGGGACTCACATCTGAGTATACCCTTCCACGCTTATGGTGGACAAAAAGGATTCAGAAAAGGGGGTGGTGATGAACAGAGTGTCTGAATTAAGCAGACCACTCTTACCCAGTCCAAAGATCAGGGCTTGATCCATCATCGTTTTTTAGCTCACTGCACCATCCCAGCTCAGAACTTGGCTATATGCAAATTAGTCTGACCCTGGCCCAGTGCATCATGGGAACAGGGCAGACCAAACTACCAAGCCAATTCTTATACTGGGAAGGAAACAAGCTACCGGGGACTGGTTTCTGGCATTTCAGCCGTCTTCGGCCCGGCTTGCTTGAATCCTGATGGTGCAATGAGCTAGGGACTCACATCTGAGTATACCCTTCCACGCTTATGGTGGACAAAAATGATTCAGAAAAGGGGGTGGTGATGAACAGAGTGTCTGAATTAAGCAGACCACTCTTACCCAGTCCAAAGATCAGGGCTTGATCCATCACCGTTTTTTAGCTCACTGCACCATCCCAGCTCAGAACTTGGCTATATGCAAATTAGTCTGACCCTGGCCCAGTGCATCATGGGAACAGGGCAGACCACTACCAAGCCAATTCTTATACTGGGAAGGAAACAAGCTACCGGGGACCGGTTTCTGGCATTTCAGCCGTCTTCGGTCCGGCTTGCTTGAATCCTGATGGTGCAATGAGCTATGGACTCACATCTGAGTATACCCTTTCACGCTTATGGTGGACAAAAATGATTCAGAAAAGGGGGTGGTGATGAACAGAGTGTCTGAATTAAGCAGACCACTCTTACCCAGTCCAAAAATCAGGGCTTGATCCATCACCGTTTTTTAGCTCACTGCACCATCCCAGCTCAGAACTTGGCTATATGCAAATTAGTCTGACCCTGGCCCAGTGCATCATGGGAACAGGGCAGACCAAACTACCAAGCCAATTCTTATACTGGGAAGGAAACAAGCTACCGGGGACCGGTTTCTGGCATTTCAGCCGTCTTCGGCCCGGCTTGCTTGAATCCTGATGGTTCAATGAGCTAGGGACTCACATCTGAGTATACCCTTCCACGCTTATGGTGGACAAAAATGATTCAGAAAAGGGGGTGGTGATGAACAGAGTGTCTCCTTTCTGGTGAAGACTTGGCTTGGTAGTTTAGTCTGCCCTGTTCCCATGATGCACTGGGCCAGGGACAGACTGATTTGCATATAGCCAGGTTCTGAGCTGGGATGGTGCAGTGAGATAAATAACGGTGATGGATCAAGCCCTGATCTTTGGACTGGGTAAGAGTGGTCTGCTTAATTCAGACACTCTGTTCATCACCACCCCCTTTTCTGAATCGTTTTTGGCCACTATTGGTGTGGCAGGGTATACTCAGACATGAGACCCTTTCTCACTGCACCATCAGGATTCAAGGAAGCCGGGCCGAAGAAGGCTGAAATGCCAGAAACCGGTCCCCGGTAGCTTGTCTCCTTTCTGGTGAAGAATTGGCTTGGTAGTTTAGTCTGCCCTGTTCCCATGATGCACTGGGCCAGGGACAGACTGATTTGCATATAGCCAGGTTCTGAGCTGGGATGGTGCAGTGAGATAAATAACGGTGATGGATCAAGCCCTGATCTTTGGACTGGGTAAGAGTGGTCTGCTTAATTCAGACACTCTGTTCATCACCACCCCCTTTTCTGAATCCTTTTTGGCCACTATAGGTGTGGCAGGGTATACTCAGACATGAGTCCCTTTCTCACTGCACCATCAGGATTCATGCAAGCAGGCCGAAGAAGGCTGAAATTGCAGAAACCGGTCCCCGGTAGTTTGTCTCCTTTCTGGTGAAGAATTAGATTGGTAGTTTAGTCTGCCCTGTTCCCATGATGCACTGGGCCAGGGACAGACTGATTTGCATATAGCCAGGTTCTGAGCTGGGATGGTGCAGTGAGATAAATAACGGTGATGGATCAAGCCCTGATCTTTGGAATGGGTAAGAGTGGTTTGCTTAATTCAGACACTCTGTTCATCACCACCCCCTTTTCTGAATCGTTTTTGGCCACTATAGGTGTGACAGGGTATACTCAGACATGAGTCCCTTTCTCACTGCACCATCAGGATTAAAGCAAGCCGGGCAGAAGAAGGCTGAAATGCCAGAAATCGGTCCCCAGTAGCTTGTCTCCTTTCTGGTGAAGAATTGGCTTGGTAGTTTAGTCTGCCCTGTTCCCATGATGCACTGGGCCAGGGACAGACTGATTTGCATATAGCCAGGTTCTGAGCTGGGATGGTGCAGTGAGATAAATAACGGTGATGGATCAAGCCCTGATCTTTGGAATGGGTAAGAGTGGTTTGCTTAATTCAGACACTCTGTTCATCACCACCCCCTTTTCTGAATCGTTTTTGGCCACTATAGGTGTGGCAGGGTATACTCAGACATGAGTCCCTTTCTCACTGCACCATCAGGATTCAAGCAAGCCGGGCCGAAGAAGGCTGAAATGCCAGAAACCGGTCCCCAGTAGCTTGTCTCCTTTCTGGTGAAGAATTGGCTTGGTAGTTTAGTCTGCCCTGTTCCCATGATGCACTGGGCCAGGGACAGACTGATTTGCATATAGCCAGGTTCTGAGCTGGGATGGTGCAGTGAGATAAATAACGGTGATGGATCAAGCCCTGATCTTTGGACTGGGTAAGAGTGGTCTGCTTAATTCAGACACTCTGTTCATCACCACCCCCTTTTCTGAATCGTTTTTGGCCACTATAGGTGTGGCAGGGTATACTCAGACATGAGTCCCTTTCTCACTGCACCTTCAGGATTCAAGCAAGCCGGGCCGAAGAAGGCTGAAATGCCAGAAACCGGTCCCCGGTAGCTTGTCTCCTTTCTGGTGAAGAATTGGCTTGGTAGTTTAGTCTGCCCTGTTCCCATGATGCACTGGGCCAGGGACAGACTGATTTGCATATAGCCAGGTTCTGAGCTGGGATGGTGCAGTGAGATAAATAACGGTGATGGATCAAGCCCTGATCTTTGGACTGGGTAAGAGTGGTCTGCTTAATTCAGACACTCTGTTCATCACCACCCCCTTTTCTGAATCGTTTTTGGCCACTATAGGTGTGGCAGGGTATACTCAGACATGAGTCCCTTTCTCACTGCACCATCAGGATTCAAGCAAGCCGGGCCGAAGAAGGCTGAAATGCCAGAAACCGGTCCCCGGTAGCTTGTCTCCTTTCTGGTGAAGAATTGGCTTGGTAGTTTAGTCTGCCCCGTTCCCATGATGCACTGGGCCAGGGACAGACTGATTTGCATATAGCCAGGTTCTGAGCTGGGATGGTGCAGTGAGATAAATAACGGTGATGGATCAAGCCCTGATCTTTGGACTGGGTAAGAGTGGTCTGCTTAATTCAGACACTCTGTTCATCACCACCCCCTTTTCTGAATCGTTTTTGGCCACTATAAGTGTGGCAGGGTATACTCAGACATGAGTCCCTTTCTCACTGCACCATCAGGATTCAAGCAAGCCGGGCCGAAGAAGGCTGAAATGCCAGAAACCGGTCCCCGGTAGCTTGTCTCCTTTCTGGTGAAGAATTGGCTTGGTAGTTTAGTCTGCCCTGTTCCCATGATGCACTGGGCCAGGGACAGACTGATTTGCATATAGCCAGGTTCTGAGCTGGGATGGTGCAGTGAGATAAATAACGGTGATGGATCAAGCCCTGATCTTTGGACTGGGTAAGAGTGGTCTGCTCAATTCAGACACTCTGTTCATCACCACCCCCTTTTCTGAATCGTTTTTGGCCACTATAAGTGTGGCAGGGTATACTCAGACATGAGTCCCTTTCTCACTGCACCATCAGGATTCAAGCAAGCCGGGCCGAAGAAGGCTGAAATGCCAGAAACCGGTCCCCGGTAGCTTGTCTCCTTTCTGGTGAAGAATTGGCTTGGTAGTTTAGTCTGCCCTGTTCCCATGATGCACTGGGCCAGGGACAGACTGATTTGCATATAGCCAGGTTCTGAGCTGGGATGGTGCAGTGAGATAAATAACGGTGATGGATCAAGCCCTGATCTTTGGACTGGGTAAGAGTGGTCTGCTTAAATCAGACACTCTGTTCATCACCACCCCCTTTTCTGAATCGTTTTTGGCCACTATTGGTGTGGCAGGGTATACTCAGACATGAGTCCCTTTCTCACTGCACCATCAGGATTCAAGCAAGCCGGGCCGAAGAAGGCTGAAATGCCAGAAACCGGTCCCCGGTAGCTTGTCTCCTTTCTGGTGAAGAATTGGCTTGGTAGTTTAGTCTGCCCTGTTCCCAAGATGCACTGGGCCAGGGGCAGACTGATTTGCATATAGCCAGGTTCTGAGCTGGGATGGTGCAGTGAGATAAATAACGGTGATGGATCAAGCCCTGATCTTTGGACTGGGTAAGAGTGGTCTGCTTAATTCAGACACTCTGTTCATCACCACCCCCTTTTCTGAATCGTAAAGACTGTATGGACCATAACTCAACAATAATGTTAACTAGAACTGGGATTCACTGCATGAGAAATGGCTGGAAGGCCAAGAATCTGGTGTAAGTTTTAACTCTTGTAGTGCAGGACCTGGGGCTCGGGCGTGTTGTGTAAGATACTGGTCACTTTCAGGTTATGAGCTATCCTCGGTCAGGGGTCGCTGCGAAGGGGCGGCGTGTGGTGTGCTCTCGCGGGATGCCCCTCTGGTTGGTGGCGGGGTGACCTGTTCATGCGGGTCTTCCGCTGCATGGTGCTTGGATTCATGGAGCAATGTCGCCCATTGCATGGAGATGGAATGGTTATGCATACCCTGCAGCGCTTCAGAGAGATGCAACTCCTCCTCTGCGGCACCCCACTTACTTAAAGCAGCTCGCCAGGCCACAATTGGTGGCCCTTCCGGGGCTCCCCAGTGCATGGCTATGCATCTTTTGGCAAGCAGGATCGCCAGGGCAGCAAAGCACGTCTCTACTTTCTGTTGCTTGCGGCACCTAGCGCTCAGGCCTCCCACGTATTAAGATCTGTAAGCCCAGTGACCGCTAGTAAGGTGGCATGAATCGTAGCCCAGTATGAGTGGAGCGCTGGTCAACCCCAAAACATGTGGATAAAGGACGCGCCCGGTTCCGGACATCTAGGGCATGTAAAGCGCGTGTCCGGGTAATAGCATTGGAGGCGTTCAGGGGTGAGGTATGCGCGGTGCAAAATATGATATTGTATGTTTTTGAACCAGTAATTTTGGGACACCTTTTTCGGGAATTCCAAGGCTCGTTCCCATTCTGTCATGATGGAGCCTCTGAAATTCCTCCTCCCATTTGTCACTAAGTGACGTCCAAGGACCCATCTGCAAGATTGTATGTAGTACTGGATGTTTGGGCGGCTTTGAGTCAATAGCATGCCACATACCACGGCAATCGACCAGTAGTTGTCTAGGTGTAAGAAATCGTCCATTGGGAAGGCCAGTTTCAGCGACTAGTTCCGGTTTGCAATTGCCCATTCACAAATAGTGCGCCCGCTTCAGTGACTGCGTGGTCCGTTCATATGTGCATCACACGCTCTGTGTAGTGTGAACGTCCTCTAGGGAAGCCTACCAGTGGTTGTATGGGGGAATACATGGGAACGGTGCAACTCATTATGTGTATGCGTTTCAGGCATGTACTCGCCACTGTCATCTGGAGAGGGCAGTATTGAAAGGGCTCAGCGCCGGGCATCAAAATATGGTGTATGCTGGGGGCTGAGATCTGTCTCGTCATGGTATGCGTTTCCGTCATCGCGCGTCCGGCTGTCCAGCCTGATACCCATTGTAACTGGGCTGCCAGGAACTACGCCTTGAAGGAGGGTGTACCCAAGCCCCCTTGATCCATGGGCAGCTGTAATTTGGCTAGGGCTATTCATCTCCGACCGGATCCCCAGATCAAGGACACTAGGAGGGCATCCAGCTCTCTGAAGAAGGAGCGAGGATGGACCACCGGTAAATTGGCAAAGAGGTATAGTAACCGTGGCACCAGGATCATCTTGGCCACTGCAATTTTCCCTATGGGAGCCAGTGGGAGTTCCTTCCAGAAGTTCACCGAAGACCTTGCCCCAGCCAGCGCCCTTCGAAAATTCCTTTCGTATACGTCCTGAGGAGAGTGATAGAGCCTAACGCCCAGGTAGCGGACTGCATCCATTCTCCATAGGCCACCTATTAGAAGGTGCTGAGGATGGAGGTCCCTCGAGAGTGGGTATATTGTGGACTTAGTCCAATTGACCTTAAGCCCTTCCACCTTCTCAAAGTCTTGCAGGATGTCCATAATAGGAGTGAGGTCTGATGTGATGTTGCGAACATAAACAAGCACATCGTCGGCATACAGTGACACTGCATGGTCTGTACCCGCGACAGGTATGCCCCATGTCTCTCCCTCGCTGCGAAGGTGGATCGGGAGTGGCTCCATCGCTATCGCGAAGAACAGGGGGGAAAGCAGGCAGCCCTGCCTAGTGCCCCGGAGGATTGGGAACGAAGACGACATGTATGGCCCCATCTGTACCCTGGAGGATGGATCAGTGCCTATGAGCTTGGTATATGCCAGTAAGAGTGGGCCTACTCCCATCCGCTGCAGTACCCCAAAGAGGTATGGCCAACTCAGGGTATCAAAAGCCTTTTCTCCAGGACTAGGCACACCGCCCGCGGGAAATGTCCACTCACCTGGTCCTGGACATGAAACGGGCGTCTAATGTTATAGAACAGAGGTCTTCAAACTTTTTTACTCTGAGCCCCCCCACCCCCCTAAGCAAAATGTTTTGAGGTCTGGCCCCCCTCCAAAACTTTATGGTAAGGATTGGGGGAGCGGGAGGGACATGGCTGCGTGCAGGAAGCAGGGCTTATGAGATTTTTTCAGGAATACTTTTTCTATAGCTTATGAACTGCACCAAGTATGAGACTTATAAAACAGCAAATGCATCAAACAAAAACAGATATCCCAAACAAACTGCTCCCCATAATTGGGGTGTTCTGAACCCCTCACACTCTTTGACCCCCTTGCAACTACACCTGCTGCAATAAGGATAACTGCAGTCCTGAGTAGTAGGTTATCTCCGCTGCCTCTTTTACCTCTTCCCCTCCATGATGGATCATCACCTCTGTCCTAATGCTAGAATGGACAATAAGCTCTGATGACCCCCTTTTTTAAAGGTAGACAATCATAATTGTGATGCAGTGGGCTCCCCAAATCCCTGGGCCCCAGTCCTGCTGCATCTGCTCCTTTATGATAACCAGCAGTGGCCACTTACCCACTTGGCAGCAGTACCAGCTTCACTAATGAATGTGCCTTTTAAAAAACACAAAAACACCTATATTGTCCCCTTCTTTGGGGTAACTCTCTGAAGAAGCAGTCTCTTGCCATTTGTAAACATAAAAATGAGTCCCATAAGTGCTCCCTATTCTGGGCCTTCTCTTTGACAATATCATGAATCTTGCTCATTTACTCTGTCTCCTAGACCATTACTGTGAGGCCCCAAGGACCGAGAGGATTAAGGCTCTGCATCTGAATGCAACCCTGTTGACCTACCTGCCACACCATGAACTCAGCTTTCACAACAAGCATTTGCAATGCAATAGTTCTTGCATTACTGAAAGTTTGACCTATTGGCGTGGCAAAAAATAAGGCATGTTAGATAATGTTTTTGTTAAAAAAATATCCCGGCAGTAGCGTAAGTAAGGGTTTAGTACCTTATAGGGCTAATAGAGGTCCACAGGGACACCTAGTAACAGCCTGTTGTACTGCACCTTGTTCTTGCTTCGTGCATTTTATTTGATTACTTCTTAGGCTATTGCGAGGACATTTTTTAACAACAACAAAAAATAACAAACATCATTTGCAACGCCAATAGCTCAAACTTTCAGAAATGCGAGACCTATTGCATTGTAAATGCTTTTTAAAATCTATTTTTTTACTTTTGTAGCAATGGCGGCACGCCCGCTTTAGCTTAAGATGTTTAAAGCTAAAGCGTGGTGTGCCGCAATAGTAACAAAAGTAAATTTGCAATGCAATTGGTCTCACATTAGTGAAAGTTGGAGCTATGGGCATTGCAAATGACAATTTGTATTAGTTATGTTTTTTGCGGAAGTCTGGCTTCGCTTTTGTGTTTATTGATAAAACATACATTAGCATATACCCATACACCATCATCCAAGGCCCATGAAGTGGAAAAATGCAGGAAACAGACAACTGGCCATATGGATAAATCAAAACAGTCAGCATAAAGTAAAAATTGAGAGTGTTTTTCAAGCTAGTGTCAAATCAAGACAGGGTGGAACTCCTGTGCTTACAAAAGCCAAAAGACAGAGGCGGCTAAATATGTTCAAAGGGGAATTAGTCTCAGACATCACACAGGAAGGAAACTTATTCTGTCACTTACCGGTTGCTAGTGAAGATGCAACAATTGGCAAATCTCTATGGGTAATACTAAATAAAGAATGCGCGCTAAACAAAAGATGTAAAAGCTGTTTAGATCCAATTAACAATTTAGCAGAAGCCCAAGTGCGTAACAATGGCAAAACGGAAGCTTACATACATGCTGCAGGGAGGGTACGTCATCCCTGGTTTGGTGATGGCCCCGCAGAAAAATAGCAAATGTGACCGGGTGGCAGACAGACAGTATAAACTGACCTGAATGTGGCAGCCTGGGGGTAAAGAAACCATAACAGTATCACAGTAACCATAAGGCAGGCCAAAACTGCAAATCATCAAATTACTGCTCAAACTTACTTTGTCTGATCAGCTGGGAAAGAAGATACTGCATGACCAAGGGTTTGGGTCGCAAAACAATCCTCAAAACCAGCGTGAAGCGGGACAATTACCGGCAATTTGTTAGATATGTTTTGAATAAACGGCCGCAAACAAGAAGTGGACTGGGCTATGTCTGGAAGGCTAGTCTGGTGTAGAATAGCCTAGAGCGTAAATGTTAGTCGAAGGAATCGGTAAAAACTGAAAGCCATTAAATAACCGGCTTCAGTTAACTCAAATGGCAATAATGGGTTGAAATAAATATTTTACAAAACGCTTGTCAATTTGAGTATAATAGGGCGAGCCTAGTGAAAAAAAATTAAAAGTAACACGCTTGTCACAGTGACTGCAATATGGCAAGCACTACGACTGGGCAGGGTTTTTTGTCCTATATGTTGCAAGCAGATTCTTAAGACTGTTACAAAAACACAAGAAATCCCCTTCTATGGAGACAAAGAGAAACTGGGTGAGGAATTCTTTTCTGTGGTGCCGAACCATAAGAGTTTCCAACAACGTACCCGCTTTCACCAGTCCTATCGAGGAGTGTCACATAGTTATTTGATCGGAGGAGCATCTCCCTGACTGTTTAACGAGAAGGAAGAACCAAACGGCAGAGAAAGCGATCGCTTTCACTTTCGCGATCGCTTAAAAAACTAAGAAGCCCACGAGTGGTGCGCCCTCGACTTCGACACACGTGGCCTATTGGTATCTATTACGCGCACCAAGCGCGTAATAGACACCAATAGGCCATGGGCGGAGCAATGCGCCCGCCTGTGGCCTATTGCGTGCAGTCTTTCATTAAAAGACGCACACAAAGGCCAATAGCTGCCCACAAAAGGAAAAGCTTACAAACTTGTTTTCTCACCTACTAAAGGGCTCGCGCTGCGGGCATTGCTGCGCAGTGCAACGCAGGGCACGAGCCCTAAAAAAATGCCCCTGAATGGTTAATACTGACTTTGAGATGCCTCTGCCTGAAATCGGAGTGTGTGGTGGTAGTGTAGAAAGTTAAAAATGAAACCATGGAATCATGAGTTTCTGCAGCAGCAGCGTTTTCCACACAATTATCAGTCTACAGCATTTGCTACATACGTATTTTCCGGCGTATAAGACGACCCGGCGTATAAGACGACCCCCTACTTTTCATTAAAAAAATTAGGTTTTGTGATATATTCGCCGTATAAGACGACCCGTGATTTTAGCCCTCCTCCGTGACATAAAGTGTAAAGACTGTCCATCCGATCCTAAAAAGAACGCAGTGTCTTGGTGATTTAACAGGAATGTACTGTTAGTAACTGCAGCAAAACATGACGTTGCTGTATTGCCGGCGGGAAAATATCACAGTCCCCTTTCTATGGCCATTAACTGACGCTCCTCTGCTTCCGATGACCGCGAGATTTCTGGTCACATCGGAAGGAGAGAGACGCCAGATCAGGACATGCTGCTGCATCCCCCCACCCTCCCACGAGCAGGGCGCCCGAATTCCTCCCCACTGGAGCTGCTGCGCTGCCATCACACCGACGCGGAGGCTCGAGGCATGCTCACAGGCTCGGTGCCCTTCTGTATACCGACCTGGGTCACGCCAGATCAGGACATGCTGCTGCATCCCCCCACCCTCCCACGAGCAGGGCGCCCGAATTCCTCCCCACTGGAGCTGCTGCGCTGCCATCACACCGACGCGGAGGCTCGAGGCATGCTCACAGGCTCGGTATACCGACCTGGGTCGTGAAGGCGGAGCGGCACGACTACAATAGCCGGTAAGGACTACAGCAGGCGGGCATAGGCAAGGTTGGTGGAGCAGTAAAATTTAGTTACCGGCGTATAAGACGACCCCCGACTTTCGAGCACATTTTAAAGGGTTAAAAAGTCGTCTTATACGCCGGAAAATACGGTAATCTGCAGATTTCAACAACAAAAACTTGATTCTAGCTCAAACGGAACAAATATTACTTAAAGTGTGACAAAGTGTTCCGGAGCAGTGGAAGGCCCTTTGCAAAGATTGGATAGTAATCTTGTAGTTGCTTACTGCAGTATTTGGGTGCTACACTGGTACTAATGAGGTGAAATATTTCCCCTGACAGAGTTACCGTGAGTTAAAATGACAAAATGATGAAGTAATACTAAGCAAAATTGTGGCGCATTGTGCCCCATAATTTACCTTTTCTTGCTGCATAATTTAGTTAAACCTGCCGCATAATTATGTCCTCTTCTGCTGAATAATTCCAGTGGATCTGCTTTATGGTGGCAAAGATCTATTCTTTTAAAGAAGTAATGTAAAGGAGTTATCAGCTAGGATCTGGAATAGTGGAGACACTTACAAAAATGTCGGCATTAGATTCTGTTTGATTACTTATTACTAAAAAGTATGTTTTATAGGAACTTGTTTTATCTCAATCACTGCATCATTTTGCAGCAATGCATCATTTTGTTTTAAAATAATGACTTACATATTCACAGAGCTTTATGCCACAGGCTGGGACCTCATAGCACTATAAACAGGGCCATTGGAATTATACGGCAGAAGAAGGCCAAATTATTCAGCATGGTTGACTAAATTCTGCAGCAAGCAAAGACGAATGCTGCATATTTTGGGATAGCATTACTGCACTATTTTTACACTTGTTAACATTGTCCTGGCCTTTATTGCCCCTCATAAGTTCCACATTAACACCCACATATAGCAATAACCAACAGAAAGGTGACCAGTTAACCTTTAGAAAGGGTCTTCCACTGTGAGGTAACAAGTGTTGCTGCATTTTTTAATCTTCAAATTATGCAGCAGACGATGGATTATGTGGCAAATGCGGGAGAACCATAACTATGCACTGTGAGTGCAGGGTGAGCGTGAAAGTGAAGGTTGAGAATGGGGAGTGAGTTGTCTGAATGCAGGGCGAATTCCCAGACACTTGAAGTTAATCAGCATGTTATTGACGGGGCGTAGGGTCTCAGATATAAGTTAAACTGTTGCTATTATGAAATTAATCTGGAAATCAATGGTGTAGGAAATAAATAAATAATATGCTGATCCTGCAACAAACTTCCAGTCTGATGATTTGGGTTGCCAGCTCATTATTTTGATGTTGCAGACGGCACAAAAATAAACAGTCACCTAAAGCCCTATTTTCAACACTTATCTGTGCGAAAAGCAAATATAAAGCACTTTTAAATGTGTTCTAGGGCTGCCTGAATGTTTCATGACTGAAACTAAAAGGAACAGGCAGAAAGTCAAATTACAAATGAATACATACTTTTTAGGTCGAGGACCGAAGGCTGGCTTGCCAGCTTCCGGGAGGAGATTTAATGTTTTTTAGACGGGGCTTGAACCCATTGAACTCCATTGGCTGGCTTCCTAAACGGAGGCCAGCCATTGGAGGAGAGAGGCGTCACTCCAAACAAGCCCCGTCTCTTTCGGATTCGGGGGCGTGTTTTTTGCGTTGTTTCCACCTGTGACGTCATCCGTCACTCAACGCCAAAACATGCCCCCGAACCCGAAATTTTCGGATGTTTGCGGCCGCCATTGTTGCCCGGAGCAGCCTCGCTGCCACAAGTAAGTTTTCTTCTTCCCCCTGATTGCACTCGTGTTTTTCTTGCCTTCTTCCCCCTGATTGCACTCGTGTTTTTCTTGCCTTCTGCCCCGCTGTCCGCCCCCCCTTCCCTCTGCCCGCAGCACTCCGTCGTCTCTCCTCGCCCCCTTCCCTGTGCCCCCAGCTCTCCTTTGTCTCTCCTCGCCCCCCTTCCCTGTGCCCGCAGCTTTCTTTCGTCTCGCCTCGACCCCCCTTCCCTGTGCCCGCAGCTCTCCTTCGTCTCTCCTCCAGCTCTGTCTTCAGAAGCCTCAGGGTAATGATTAGCCAGGTAGAGTATATTTATTGGCTTGTATTGCAAAACTAGTTTTTGATTATTGAACTGTTCCTTCAGCCTGATAAATAAAACTGCCTCGCCTTCTAAGTTGTGCTATAACAACGGTCTATTGGGCCTTCCCAGAGTTATTTACGAATCATAAGTGATCCTTTGTTTCTTTTCAGTGCCTCATGTTGCGGTGCTTAACAACTGTATAGCACACCAGAACAGGACCAATCTCACAACGATTCCCTTGGCTCTAGCAAGATTAAGGCAATCTGCCTTTGATATGTTGAGTTTTTGCTATAGCGCAGCTCGAGTGATTCTTTGGTATTTCGCAGGTTCTGTAGACCGTTACCATTGATGTGAAATCCATTTAATACAAAAAAATGCACGCAACTGACGGTGTAAAAACAGACAGTAACAGTAGTCTTATGTTCTGTTTCGTGCCAAAGAGCCATCACGCTTGAGAGATTTAAAAACATATGAGAGAGCCTTCATGTGACGAGAAGAGCTGTGTTGCTACAGCAGCCACCATCTCTTGTGTGCCTTCTCTCACATCACTTTGCACATTGGCCCTTTTTCGTCATCAGTATCGATCACAGTCTTGGATGTGTTCCTCACTGTCGACAGCAAAGAAAGTGGTGGGTTCCACGCAGGGCCAGGCTAGGTACCCAAAGCAGCCCGGGCAGATTTGAAGGACCAGACTCCGCCCCCTCCCTGGGGAGGGGGCGGGTGGGGGTGCAAGTGTGAAGCACTGCTGCTTTTGTTACTGGGGAGTGACAATGCAGCAATAGTATCGAAAATCCCCCCCCCCCTTCTGCAAAACCAACCGCCACCATTCCAGCCTCCCGGTAAAAACGCCTGATGCCTGCTACGGCCAGTCCGACCCTGGTTTCATCTCATTCCTGCAGCAAAATTCCGATTTAAAGGTTAGTCGTAAGTTAAGCCTGGCAAGAAACAGCAGGAGTGTCTCTTACAGGACAGTAGGAAATATCAAAAACAGTGTGGTCTCTTTTACATAAACTGCAGGGACTGTCAGTCACAGTTTATGAGCAGGACAGCAGCAGTCAATAATGATTACCTGGGTCCTTCTGTACAAGAATGCAGGAAAAGGTAATGTCAGTGTGGGTCTCACTGTACACTGCCAGAGGAACAGTTAAATATGCCAAGGACCCTTCTCTGAAGGACAATAAGGAGAGTTAAAAAAGGAATGAGTCCCTAGGATTCTAGGAAGCTCTCCTATAGGACTGTGGGGACGTTTAGTGACAGCTGATGAACAGGACAGCAGTTTTTGTTAATGGCTGCCTGTTCCTTCTGTACATGAATTCCGGAATTCTTAGGAGCAGACTGGGCCCCTCTGTACAGTACCACCAGGACTGTTTCTGAAAGCTTCGACCCTTCTCTGCTAGAGTGCGAGAACTACTGGGGATAACATGGTTCTCTCTCAGCAGGTATGGTCCCTCTTGACATGACCTCAGTGCGTATATCAGCCCACGTGGCTCCCTTTGACTAGAGTAACTCCATTCGTTGTAGTTGAGATTTGTGGTGAATTTGTAACTGCAGCACTCCATAAAACTGCAGGTTTAGGTGTGGTGAGTCAGGCATTGATCCAACGGCGGTGCACAAAGGCTGACAGCTTGCCAGACCTTCCACCCTCACTGTTCACCTCCTCTGCCCCCATCCGTTCACCTCCAACACTGTATAATCACCTGAAATGAAGGTTTCACAAGCATGTCGCAGGAGGTGACTTATGAGAGAGTGATCCATCTTGTAGGTGATTTTTTGAAAATATAAAACAAAAACGTTAATTGCCATAGCTGGCGCTGTCAATCCTTAAAGAAAAACGTTGTTGTTCCTCCAGATATTCCATCAGGCAAAGAACAAGTAGCTGAAATGCGGCTTGTTGTGCCTGTATATATACATTAACACCGTCGTGAAAGATTGTATTGATTCAAAATAAGCGGTCTGTTGTCCAAATGCCTAATCCCATTGGTGCAAGTTTCCTAAAAAACCATAAAGTAGAGGAAGTGATATCACAAGATCTTATTTATTATATGTAGGGTTTTTGTATAGTATTAGAAGCCACTGGGGTTAGCATCGGAGAGCTATGTATCAGATAACATTGTGACGTGTGAACGTGTGATAACATACACACAAGCATAGGTGGCAAAGACAGCAAATGTACTGAATATTCTGAGATGAAGACGTAAAAGCCTCGGGTAGGCTCCGAGTGTGGGCCTCGGACGGAGCAGCTGATTTTAGGCATCTACCTACTATGCCCAAGTCTTATGAGTGAGGCGGACAGCTGCTTATTGGGTCAGGCAGCCACATGAAGGAAGTGACGTCACATGGCCTTTGGCCCAGCTAATATCATATGTGGTGACAGACACTACGGTAAGTGTAAAATTAATAAACAGATCAGAATTCTCACTGAAACTTGAAGGTTGATTCTGCCACCAGTTACTATGAATAAGGAAGACCAGACCCTCAGTTTTTTGTTATTTTCGACAGGAGGTCGGTGTGCACCAAAGTGTTTATTTCACCTACTATAAGTTCTAGGGTCTCTGGAGTCAGCCACCTGACTAAGGGTGAGCCCAAATAAGACATTTGCTTATTACAGTCCAGGAAGAAAATGCAGAAAACCATTGAATGTACCAAAATTAAACATAATACTGCTAAGTCACAGCTCAATGGAAGCATCAGGCGCCACATTCACCCAACAAAAACACAAACTTTGCTCCCGAATGCAAAAATATATAATGAGTTGATTGGTCGGTACTCATATAAAAGTGCTGAAGTACTCATAAAGTGCCAAAAAAGTTGTGAGTGGCAACCACCGACTGCCAAAGTATCCATCTCCTCCGAGGGATTCCTCATGAAAAAGAACACTCCTTAGAATAAGTGCTGAACCCACTATTTCTGCAGCAGAGGGGGACAAGTGACTTCCTTTGAGTGTTTATTTTAAAATCCACCCTTTCTCAGTGTCCAGGTACTCTGCTCAATCAGCACCCATCTTCCAAGAAGCGAGTGGGTCCCAAGGTTCTGTCAAGGGCCCCTTACATTTCTCACTCTATGTACTACCTTCCTTGGTACCATCATCTTCTTGCGTCATCCCTGCAGAAAATATACAGAGCTCCTCTTTCTTTTCATTGCTCATTAACGCCCTCTGCACTCCATTCACCAAGTGCTTGAGTACCATTGGCCCTTGGATGGTCCTACAATCTCATGCTCAACTCATCCCAGATTGAGCTAAAATACGTTCCTGCTTCTTTGAACAAGTGTCCCAAACCTTTTTTTATTTCTTTCACTTCTGATGCCAATAACTCTCCCCCTACTCCTAGAAAACTGGGAGTAATATTACAATCAACATTTACTATAACAGCCTGCTCCTGGCTCTCCCTAATTACTGCCTCTCCACAATTAGCAAACTGATAAACCTTTGAGAGCTCGTTTTGCTTCCAATTAATTATGTCTGTTTCTATTGTCTTTAATGAAAATGCCATGTTGAGTAATCACAGCCATTTTTGTGTACCCCTGTCATACTAAGGTCTGCTCTGTGCTTGCACTTCTTACGTAGTCAGCCTCAAGGAACCTAAGCTCAATGACTGCAGACCTGATCAAGTAACAAAATTAATGCAGCTAAAACATGGTTGCAAATCCCTGACATTAGTAGCTGTTACGTTGTGGCGTGACCTAAACCTGAGCCACTAGCCGTTTAAGACAGGAGCGCCCGTGCAGCTAAGAGTGTAAGGGTGGTTGCGCTGGTTTGGGGGAATTTGACAGACGACCAGGAGGGAAAATAATAATACCTGGTCTCACCGCTCTTACCTGATGCTTGTTTAAGAAACACTGGTCAACTGGGATATTTAAACTTGCTGTTGGGTGATCTCGGAGCAGAACAGGTATTGCAAGTGAAAAATATTGGACAAGGTTCTCACCCGTCTCACCAGATTTGGCTCTACCTTTAGCCCATCCCCGCATTGAACTGTCAAGTTCTGAATTAATCGAAAGGCAATGCACTTTATGAAATCTCTTATAAATAAATAAATGAACATTTAAGGAGTTTATGTTGGAAATGCTCATGCGTAAGATCAAAGTAAGAATAACAGAACACAAGAGCAACATCAGACAAAAGAATCAAAAATCATCAATAGCCACGCACTGGTTGGAAGAAAGGCACAACATCTCTCAACTTCGGTTCACCATTCTAGAAGTGATCAGACCCCAACAAGATACGGACATTCACAAAAAAAGACTGAGATCAGAATATTACTGGATTCGGAAGATGGGCAGTTTACAGCCTCAAGGATTAAATGATAGGATCGAATTATCATGTTTTTTGTAACTACAATTTGAGAATGTTCCTTTGATTCTGCACACCATTTACTCATATTATCCCATACTAAGATGGCCGACACCATGACATTATCGATGTACATGTTTCATATTACATTTGTATAGAATTTCGATGCTAAAATGCGAGTAGTATTTTAATTTGATTTTGTTCAATATCCTTAGTGATTATACACATCCTTTTACCATAGTTGTTTTGTTTTTATTGTTTTCATTTTTTCATTCGTTATGGCTTTGAAATATTCCCTTGTTTTTTCATGTGGCTACACAGTATTATTGGGATCACTGTATTTATAATTATTGATATTTTCAGTCGTTTTTCGACGGTTAAGATCGGTCACTATCATGTGACTTCCCTGTGATCCAATTAACGCACTGTTTTAAGGCTAACACCCGGAGTAAACTGTTAGCGCATTTACGATTGGTCGAACTAAGCTGTTCGTGTTGAATGTCACTTCCGTAAGTACAAATAATCTCGGTTAAACGTTGCAGGTTACGAGATACTTTGTTTTGTAATGATTAGAAACAGAATTGAAATGTGCATATGATATAAACTTGAAAAGCACGTTATAGAACAGTTTAGGACATTTAGTTTATTCATTTTTGTGGATTCACTCGTATTGCAGTTTTAGCTTTGTGATTACATTTACAATTTGGTTTAACGATCACAATATGGTTGACAATAATACAGTTTCAATGTATATATTGACATTTTATGTTCTTTGTTTATATCGATTGATTGAGTTTATAAGGTTGGCTCAAAAATTCCTTGTTTTCTCCAGGTACAGACCCCCGAGGAAGGGTCCCAGACCCGAAATGCATTGGGTTTATAGGAAGTGATGAAATATGATTTATTTACTAAATCATGGAGTTTGTTACGATGAATAATAAATAACGAAAACTGATGAACATTGGATACATTTTCTCGTGAATGATTTAAGAATGAGGATTTCGTGGATGACCTAACGGTCTAAGTCAAAGAGTGCACACGACCACCAAAGGTGGGATTCTCCGCCTTTTCTAACAAATCATTTGAATAATAGTGTTCCTAGACAAAACACTTTGGGAGTAGTTGCACACAAATCAAACTTGGAATAAATTAATTAATTAAACAGTTAAAAACGAGTGCACCAACGGATCTTGTATCATTTATCATAGCCCTCCAGAGTCTCCCATTTCTCACAGATATGCATTGGTCTTGGGCTGAATGGGGCCCTTTTGAAGGATTGGGGGTGCCGCTGGAGGGCTGCCTGACCCCATCCGCCCCGCGCCGCATAGGCGGTAGGGTTCTGCGTTATTGCCCTGCAGTCAGCCAGCAACACACTAGGCCCAATTCACAGAACTAACTTAAGACAACATCCTAAACTTACTACCATTTTGGTATTCACAGAAGGCACTAACTCATTGCGGTATTCACAGAAGGCACTTACTCATTTCGGTATTCACAGAAGTTAGGAGTCCTAACTTTAGGACTCCTAAATGCCTTCTGTGAATACCAAAAGTCTTAAACTTAGGATTTTTCTCAGTGTATGAGTAGTAAAGTTAGGACTCCTAACTTTAGCACTCCTAAACTGAGAAATATCCTAACTTTAAGACTTTTAGTATTCACAGAAGGCATTTAGGAGTCCTAAAGTTGGGAGTCCTAACATTACTACTCCTAAACTGAGAACAATCCTACCTTTAAGACTTTCGGTATTCACAGAAGGCATTTAGGAGTCCTAAAGTTAGGACTCCTAACTTCTGTGAATACCGAAATGAGTAAGTGCCTTCTGCGAATACCAAAATGGTAGTAAGTTTAGGATTTTGTTTTAAGTTAGTTCTGTGAATCGGGCCCACTGCCATTTAGAAAGTTTTCTGTTTGGGGTGAAGGAGAGCGGCCGGCATACCCTTATACTTGTGGGTATTTTAGGATATTCTCCATTGTATGTTACCCAGTAAGCAGCTGCAGATCTGATTTCTTTCATAGTGAGTCAGAGTACTGTCTGATGCTAGGAACAGAAGGACCTTGGAGTACAGGCCCAGCTCAGACTCTGGACACCACTTCCTAACTCATGTGGAGAAGTGTGGCTCAGGGGTTAGAGGCGGCAGACCTGGAGCTTGAGTTCGGCCCAGGACCAGGGTTCAATTCCCCGCCTTGGCGGGTCTTGGGCTCAAAAATTCCACGGACTCGATAATTCTCGCTCCGGTGCCTTCTCGACTCACGGGTTCACACTCTGCAACTCTAGGCAATAGCTTGCTTAATCTCCACAATGGCCCCTTGCGGTGGGATGCCTGGCTTTCACCTTGTGGATACCCTGCCAGGGTTATCTCACAGGGGAATACCAGGATGGGTTCCCTAAGCAAGCGCGGAGATGCCCCAGGGTAAGTCGTGCGCTATATAAGTTTCATTCATTTCATATTGTGTAGGATTGAAATATTTTCACCTAAAGTTCTTACTCTAATGTTAATTTATTCATAACTGCTGCATGATCCTTGACTATGGGATGGAATAGCTTGATGAACGACAGTAAATGCCTGTACAGAACACGAAAATGAGTTTGAATAGAAAAGAGAGCTAGACAAATGCATAGAACCTGTATGTATCTCCGATAAAATGTTGTCTTACTTCGAGGCACGGAGAATGATCAGTAATGACAGAAAAAATGTAAATTAAAAAACAAGAGTGATATTAAGGTTGTGAGGACACTTGAGAGTGAAAATAAAAATGTTTATTGTTGGCCATCCAGTCTTTTTTGGTGCTTAAAAAAGCTGAAAGAAGAAATGCAAAGCAGCTTTTTTTCTATAAGCAGTGCTTCCGGTAAGGAATATAAATGGGAGTTAATGTACATATCTATGTTGATAATGAGTGAAAATGAATTTTCATTTATGACAGGGGTGTCAGAGGTGAGTTAAATATATTTTCGTTTTAAAACATAGCCATTTCAAGCGATAAATACTTTCTTTGTCAAATAAATCAGGTGTGTGTCAAGCTCTGCTGCCAACAGGCAAAACAGTAAAACAGCTCCCCCTAGTGGTGTGGTGAACATCAATTTAAATTAAGGGTAGACCCTGTAGGAGCATTACAAACAGAGCCCGCAGCTCTCCTTCCTCTCTCCTCGCCCCCCCTTCCATGTGCCCGCAGCTTTCCTTCGTCTCTCATCACCTCCCCCCTTCCCTGTGCCCGCAGCCCTCCTCCGTTCATTTAGGAGCATTACAACCAGAGCCCGCATCTCTTCTTTGTCTCTCCTCGCCCCCCCTTCCTTGTGCCCGCGGCTTTCCTTCCTTCGTCTCTCCTCGCCCCCCTTCCCTGTGCCCGCAGCCCTCCTCCGTTCGTGTAAAATGGAACTTAGCGAAAGACCTTGATAACATGTTTTTATGGCCAGCCTTAAGTTCTGAGCCTTGTGTAGATCCATGCCATGCTCCATCCCATGTACACATCGGTTTACCTTGCATGTGTCCCAGAGTATATCCTGAATTTCGTGTTCATGGTTCCTCGTTTGCGTATGTGCATACTGCGTTTCGTGTGCAGGACTGTGCTTGCATTCTATGGGGCCACATGCAACCATTCCGGTACTTGGCTCTGCACAAGCTGCGTTTAATTTACATGACTTGTACCAGTCCATGATTTGCTGAATCTCATGACCAGGACTGTGAACGGGTCCACGGCGCTGTACATTTTACGTTCATGACTGGCCGTGTATAGCCCAGAACATGGTGCGACATCCCCATGTGTTAAATGTCGATTGTACTGGCCCAAGGAAGGATGCTTTTATTATGTACAAGGTATTGAACGAATGAAGTGCCTCTTCAAATAGTCCCTCCCTGGGGAAAAATTACATTCCTATTTTTTAGGTCGAGGCTACCGTCGCGCTGCGAAGCAGTGGGAGGAGCCGAAGATTTTATGTTTTCTACAGTGGGGCTTGAACCCACCCCTCTTCTCCATTGGCTGGCCTCGTAAATGCTGGTCAGCCATTGGAGGACAGGGGCGTCACTCTGTGCTAGCCCCGGCTTGAGCAGATTCGGGGCGTGTTTTTTTGCATTTTTTAATCAGTGACATCATCCGTCACTCAAATGCAAAAACACGCCCCCGAATCCCAAAATGGCCATGTGTTTCTCCGAGGCATTTCCGCCTCGCCTCGGAGAAACGTGGTGGTGTTTCCGGAGCTGCTCGCCCCTTCCTTTCTGCTTTCAGGAGCTGCTCGGCTCCACTCGCCTCCCCCCTTCCCTCTGCCCTCCTCCGTTGCGCTCTCGCCTCCCCCCCCGCCGTAGCTCTCTCCTCCCCCCCTTCCTCTCCCCCCCTCTCCGCCGCAGCTCTCTCCCCGTGGCTTGTATTACAAAAGGGGGTTGCGGTGCAACCCGAAATCTGTCTAAAATGTCAAAAATCAGCCCGTAAGCGCAGCTATGTGTGCGTACCTGCTTTCATTGGAGCCTTTATTGTGAGGCTCATGGCGAAAAGTACTCTGCCTATCAGCCCCATTTAGAAGTGGCACAACCGGAATGTTTAAGAAGTGAAGGCAGAGTTGGTCTCTACTTCGCTGTTAGAAAACCAGCTCCTGACGTGTAAGTCAGAAAGTGGATGTGGTTCGGGTGCCGGGTGACACAGTTCACATTTTGCAGTGGATGTTCTGTTACTTCTCTCCTCTAAATAACCCGGGCAAACTAATTCCGAGTCGTCCATCTTTTTGTGTGCAAATAATGAAAATAATAAATACTGGGGACATTTGAAGGTGGTGAGGTGGAAAAGGTCAGGACGAGTGCCCGCCGGCGAGCGACTGCAAAGTGAGCCCAAGCAGCCTAAGAAGGGTATTCGCGTCTGATCGGAACTGTCCGGTGGCCAGCGCCTGGAAGTAGCCTGCTCTGGCATGAAAAGCTATTCGAAGACGAAACCCGATCAATGTAAATGACGTGCAGTGCATAAATCAGACAACGGCCTCTCTCCTTCATTATGAATTTTCTACAAAGAAGGCTTAATTAGAAGGAGGTGAAAGCGTACTTGTGTCACAGCATCGCATTTCCTGTTTGACACACGTCTTTTCTGAGGACAGTCGTTCTTACCTTGTTCAGCAAAAAGAACGCGTGAGTGTGTAGGACTCCCACGAGATGACGCGAACCTATTAAGCCTGGGAATAGTTTGTGTTAACTTCAGAGCTCAGCGCAGCGCTTTCTCTATAGTCTAGTAACAACTATACGAAGGATACATTGCTTTCGAAAAGTAGATTGTTACTGTAGTTGTCAGCACCTGGGAATGGAAAAATGTATTTGGCAGATTCTAAACAGCGGGCAGTTAAGTTGAAAGCGTTGCTCCATTTCTGTTTTTAAAACTGGTCCGTTGGCGAGCATGATACTCCGAAGAACATACTCGCATCCTTGTAAATTCAGCAACATTAATTACTGTGCGTCCCGTGAGAGCAGCTGTTCACTGCGCTGCCAGTTTTTTGCATATAATGCGAGGGTTCGCTTTGCCTATTTTACATCTAAAGTGCGAAATAAGTGTGAGAAGTTGGCCTGATATGTAGTGCTCACTATTCTAGTGATCACTGTGTATCATTCCAAACGACCCTTATTGATGATTGGTTGTAAGTCAACCGTTAGACCAGCTATCCTAGTAGCATGGACAAGAGCAGTCTTTAGGCTAAACTCAAGAGGGCGTGTTAAGCCAGCTGTTATACCATCACATATACCCCTTGAACACCAAGTGAAAGGACACCACACAAGTTGTTATGAAAATAAAGTATATTTATTTAGAACACAACAGCCCTGGACTCTTTAAGAGGACAGGGCGCTAAGCACAATACAAAGCTCTTAGGAAAATACTCAAATCGCACAATTTCCACAAATGCCCGAGGGGCACGAAAAGCCTTATACTACAAAAGTGGAATGCGAAATTACTAGCTGGTAAGTACTACTCTAATAGACTTTAGGATCGCAAGGACTTGAATACTGAACCTTCAGATTACTAGCGGGAGGCCTAGGGGGATCGGGTGCAGAGTGTGCACTCTCACGCGGGATGCGGGACAAAGTCTATGGTTGCTAGAAATTACAAAGTTAGTGTTATCGGACGAATCCGACTAGGTAGAGCTGAAACGAAAAAGGATCTGGACCCTTGCCAGTGAGGCTATGCTGGAGCACCGAAATGCTGAGGTTACCTAGCCCAGGGGCTGCAGCTGCATAGGTCTGGAAAGACGTCGGGAATCCTCGTTGCAGTCTATGGAGCCTGAAAGAAGAAGTTGCTGGCAGGCGACCAGTGAAGAGATTCGGAGGGATCCAAGCCTGGATCGAAGATGGAAGACACCTGTAAGCAGAGGGGACCAAGTTCTGAATCACTAGCCAGTGATTAGATGGGCACCAGGATGGCACCGGATGGAGTCACCTCGACCAGGTGAGTGGTCGACGCTGGGCTCTGCAGTCTCACGGACCAGGAGGCGTTGTCGGCGACCAGGATGGAGGTGCGAGCTGTCCCACGAAGGTATCTGCTGTCAACGTCGCTGGCTGCAATGCCAGAAACCGGTCCCCGGTAGCTTGTCTCCTTTCTGGTGAAGAATTGGCTTGGTAGTTTGGTCTGCCCTGTTCCCATCATGCACTGGGACAGGAACAGACTAATTTGCATGTAGCCAGGTTCTGAGCTGGGATGGTGCAGTGAGCTAAAAAACGGTGATGGATCAAGCCCTGATCTCTTGACTGGGTAGGAGTATTCTGCATCATTCAGAAACTCTGTCCATCACCTTTTCCAAAATTGATTTTATCCACACTAAGTGTGGGAGGGTATACTCAGACGTGAGTCCCTAGCTCATTGCACCATCAGGATTCAAGCAAGCCGGGCCGATGACGGCTGAAATGCCAGAAACCGGTCCCCGGTAGCTTGTCTCCTTTCTGGTGAAGAATTGGCTTGGTAGTTTGGTCTGCCCTGTTCCCATCATGCACTGGGACAGGAACAGACTAATTTGCATGTAGCCAGGTTCTGAGCTGGGATGGTGCAGTGAGCTAAAAAACGGTGATGGATCAAGCACTGATCTCTTGACTGGGTAGGAGTATTCTGCATCATTCAGAAACTCTGTCCATCACCTTTTCCAAAATTGATTTTATCCACACTAAGTGTGGGAGGGTATACTCAGACGTGAGTCCCTAGCTCATTGCACCATCAGGATTCAAGCAAGCCGGGCCGATGACGGCTGAAATGCCAGAAACCGGTCCCCGGTAGCTTGTCTCCTTTCTGGTGAAGAATTGGCTTGGTAGTTTGATCTGCCCTGTTCCCATCATGCACTGGGACAGGAACAGACTAATTTGCATGTAGCCAGGTTCTGAGCTGGGATGGTGCAGTGAGCTAAAAAACGGTGATGGATCAAACCCTGATCTCTTGACTGGGTAGGAGTATTCTGCATCATTCAGAAACTCTGTCCATCACCTTTTCCAAAATTGATTTTATCCACACTAAGTGTGGGAGGGTATACTCAGACGTGAGTCCCTAGCTCATTGCACCATCAGGATTCAAGCAAGCCGGGCCGATGACGGCTGAAATGCCAGAAACCGGTCCCCGGTAGCTTGTCTCCTTTCTGGTGAAGAATTGGCTTGGTAGTTTGGTCTGCCCTGTTCCCATCATGCACTGGGACAGGAACAGACTAATTTGCATGTAGCCAGGTTCTGAGCTGGGATGGTGCAGTGAGCTAAAAAACGGTGATGGATCAAGCCCTGATCTCTTGACTGGGTAGGAGTATTCTGCATCATTCAGAAACTCTGTCCATCACCTTTTCCAAAATTGTCAACGTTGCTGGACCCAGGATTGGGGCAACAAGTCTTGGTAAATGCAAGCCCACGCGGTGGACTTAAAATGGCGTCTGGAGTGGACCAGGAGGGTCCGGGGTGCTCCTCTTTTGGAGGGGAGCAAGGGCCAGTCTGGAGCAACCAGACCAGCGGGGTTGTCGTCGTGGAGCGTCGTCAAGAGGGCCACAAGCCAGCAGGCAAGTAGCCGGACAACGCGGTGAGCAGCAAAGAGCAGAAGGGCCCCACGCAGATCGGGTGGATGCTGGGGGGCTGGACTTCGGTGCTGGAGCTGCTCAGGGTCAGGGCTTCTCGAACCCCAAAGCACTCACTCGAGGATCCCTCGGCGGTCGTGCTGGATAAGCGTCGTGCAGTTCTGAAGATGGCCGGTCCCTCGAGGTCTCGTCACACCCACGGATCTCAGCTGAGCTGACGATGTAGGTAGAGGTCAGAGGTGCCAGGGAAGCCGGGTCTCGTCGTGCCGGTCGGTCGGATTCCGGAGGAAGGACGTAAAGCAAACCGCAGTGTTCTTAGATGGTGCCTGCGGGTGCAGGGTGACTACTCCTTAGTCACAAGGGAGAAATCTTAGGAAGAAGTCTTGAGTTCCTTTCGTAGAAAGTAGTTTCAGAATTCAAAGATGATCTAATTTGGAAGGGTCCCCGCTCCCACCTTTATACTAAAGAAAGGGGCTGGTACGGGACTAGGTCCTGCCCATGGGTGGGACCAGGAAGGGGGGTGGTTACACCCCCTCCCATGCCGGACTTTCCCCAGCTCAGGGGCTGGTGTGCCCCTGGAACTGGTTCAAGCCGGCCTATGCATAGTGAGCACCGGGGTGCCACTTGCAGTCACCTTCCTATTCAGCCCTGCCTACCCAGGATACACAAAACCCTGTCTGAGATGGTGCTAGCACCGCCCCTGACAGGAAACCCTTTGTCCAAGCTCTCCTCGCTGGAAGGACTCCCAGCAGCAGGAGGTCAGACTTGTGTCTGTGGTGGCAGCATCCATTTTGTGATGCTGAGGCTCGAGTTAACTTTAACCTGGGTTCACAGTTACACACATGTCGTGTCCCTCTAGAAGGGTGGAATGCTAACCCCGTCGCCAGAATTGGCGAGGGGTTAGTATTCCAATTCGTATGACACCTTACTCGACATGTTTTGATAAAGCGATACCAGAGTTGGCATACAACCGCGAGGATTATAATGCACTTAAGAGTATATGGTATGCGTTATCATGGAACAGCTATTAGGACTTGGTTCCGCAAGCTGCAAACGGGCTCAGCTCATGCCAGAGCACCATCTCACATGATTCCAAGCACTCTGCCTTCAGGATTGTCAAGGCCTGCCATAGGAGTGACTGATAGGAATACATGTGTCCATTTTAGGGTTAGATATAGGTATACTATATCTAAAGCAAAGGGTGATTACACCACCATGCCCCAGCTGTCGTGCAGCCAGTTGTGTCAGATTTGGATGGCCAGCCAGGGGTGGCATAATACATGCTGCAGCCCCTGGTAGGCCCTGGGTACACCTATGCCCTGGGTACCTAAGGTACACTGTACAGGGACTGATAAGGTGACTCAGTATCCAATTAGATATGTACCTAAGGTACATGGAATCCATTTTACAGAGAGAGCAGTAGGCCTGGGGCCCTGAATAGCAGGGTCCCAGGTCAACTAAGTCGGAAAACCAGCAAAACACCAGGCAAAAAGTTGGGGGCAACCATAGTCAGGTATCCACCCTCCTACAATAAGAACATGGTTAGACAACATTTGCCATTTCCAGGATAAATAAATAAAATATGCTATCGCTGTTACATCACAATAGTGTTTATTTTAGCCACCATTGCTTCATGCAGGTAACTGACATCGCTGATGACATCACATATACAAAATGACCAATCCGATTGTGCCCATGTCCTCAGCTTCTCCCTGGAGTCCAGAGCCAAGGCGAGGGTGCGTTTCAAAGGTTGAAATCATAAGTAACCTGGAACGGACATGAATAATGTCCGAAAACCTTTCCAAGGGCAGCAGGGTGTGAAGACACGCTTTTATCTCGAATGTTAAAATTAAGCTGACGTGTTCCTACCCACAAAAGGACACAATGCCAATCGACACCCCTGAAAGCATTTCAAAATAGTACAGTCAAAATGTACTGCGCAAGTCCTGAGGGAAGCGCTTTTACTGGGTAAAAATATATATGTATATATATATATATTACAAAGATGTTCATAACATTCGAGATGAAAGCGCATTTCTCAGTGACACATTCAATCAAACAAGTATTTGCAATGCATTAGGTCTCGCAGTTACATGAGTTAAAGCTATTGACATTGTAAATGACAATGCCTTTTATTTATGTTTTAAAAACAAAAATAAATATAAAAGGCATTGTTATTTGCAATGTCAATAGCTCAAACTTGTTTTTTTTTGGGCAGTGCAGTTTGCAAATATTATTACTTATTTTTGGGAGCTAGGTTCAATCCTCTGTCACCTAAACTTGGATGTTAACTGCAGCTGTACTCTTTTGTAACACTGTCTGAATACTATGCATAATGTGTATATTTTCTTTACTGTTGGTCAGTTCAAGAGTAAAATATTCTGTAAAACGGTTGGCTTGTCCTGTAACCAGTTGCGGTTGGAACGGTTGGCTACACCGCAAAATCCCTGGTGCCCGGTAAATGGGAGAAATAACAAGGATTTTACCCAAGCATCACGCCCAAGTAGAATAATGTTACCGACGGGTCCACGTGCACGGAAAGTGAACAGAACCCTTTCGGCACATAAATTGAACTTAAACGTGGCAGTGTCTCTGTGACTTATGTCCCTTGAGCAGGGCTTTATGTGGGATGAAGAAACTGGAGGGGCTCTCAAAGGGGCGTGGCCAATGTAATTAAGGGTGTGGCTTAAAAACACAAAAGCTAAAAATCTGTGCTTAGCATAGTGTGCCACCCAACTTGTATTCTGCTGTTTCTCTCATTGCATCCATATATATGATACACCAAGTAACTTAATACCTACACCAAGTCAGGACTATTGGCTTTGTCAATGGTTGTTAGTTGCACAAGATACATAAGCAGCAACTATGGCTTGTATATTATTGAAAAAGCTTCCACTTAGAGCCCTGGTGTGTGGGTGGCTCTATGTGAATGACTGTGTGGGTGGCTCTGTATGTGTGTGTGGGTGGCTTAGTGTGTGTAGCTCTGTGTGGGTGTAAATGCAATAGGTCATGCATTTGCGAGCGATTAAGCTATTGGCATTGTAAATGACAATGCCATTTATTTAACGATTTCGCTATTGGCAATGTAAATGACAATGCCATTTATTTATGATTTAAAAAAAAAACACCAACAAAAAAAAATGTCATGAGCAATGCTAATAGCTCTACCTTTAATAATGCCGAGACCATTGCATTGTAAATGCTTGTTATTTAAGACCCTATTTAGTGTCAAAGCAAGGTCTTTGCAGGCTCTTTAAAAATACATGGCTGGCATTTTTTCTATTGGCAACCCTTTTTTTAATATTCCTTTTCATGAAATGCATTTTCACACTACAGCAGTAACTTTAAAATACAAATATAAGGAATAGGCAGAGTCCGGGCCCAGGGGGTACTGGAAAAAGAAAAAAACGAAGCCTCGGTAACCAGTTTCCAAAGGTATGCAAATGGTCTTTAAAGTCCTGTGAAAAACTCTGGCGTGCTGGAGTCTTAATAAGACTCCACACACTGCACAGCCGAGCCCCCAGCAGCACACCCACTGACCTCTGGCCCTACGGCACACTGCACTTCCAAGCGTCTTCATTTACATGTACATGCAGAGGCCATTGCACCCCTCCTGGGAACCCATCCACATCCCCCAGGGAGGCGCGCCCCACTGTTTGAAGACCTGTGTTATAGGAGGTGTTTCTATTTGGTACAAACCCACATTGATCTGGGTGTATCAGGGTGGGGAAGAGCGCAATATATCTTTCTGCCAGTATTTTCCCAAAGATTTTATAGTCTGAGGGCTATCGGCCTATATGAATCCACAAGATGGGGGTCCCTGTCCGGCTCAGGAAAGGAGACTATTACTTATTTGTTCATGGACTGTGGGGGAGCTCCCTCCTCTAAAGCGGACTGGTATACGTTTACTAATTGCGGCACAAGGTTTGTGGAGAATGTACGATAAAACTCTAGAGGGAAGCCGTCCAGGCCGGGTGCCTTGCTGGTAGCCAGAGCCTGCAACGCCTGTTTAATGTCCAATGCCGCAATCTTCTTGTCATGCTCGCACCGAACAGGCAGTGCTATTCTGGATATTGGGAGCACTTGGAGAAAGTGGTGCAGGGCCTCTGGGTCCGCTGCATCAGGGGACGCATATAGATGTGTGTAGTGCTGCTGGAAAACGTCCAAGATGGATGCTTGCGAGAATACCAAGGTGCCGGCCGCATTGTGAATCACTGTAATCACAGGCAGGGTGGTGTTTTGTTTTACCAGCCGGGCTAACAGCGCACCAGCTCTGTTGCCCTCCTTGTGCTGCCTTGTGGTGTGCGCCGTAAAATTATATCTGTGGAGGTCCGCCAACGTCTCTGCGTATGCAGTTTTGGCGTCAGTTATTTGAGCCATCGTGGCCTCCCCTCTATCCGCGCTTGCGTTAACTGGGCTAGCTCACGCTCCTTCGTAACTATGCTGCGTTCAAGGATTTTGCGGACCCCAGAGAAATGTTATATGCATGTGCCCCTAAGTACCACTTTAAAAGCGTTTCATTCCGCTGCTTGTGTGGACGCAGCGTGCTCATTTTCGGTAAAGTAGTTTCGTATGTGTGTCGTCTATCTTTGTCTAAAAACTGGATGTTATAGGCCACTGACTCCCCGGACTTTCTCTTTCTGACCGAAACTTGGTTCACTGCGGACTCCCTTCCCGACCTCTTTGCCATTCTTAATAAACACCTATTATGCCCTCCGGGCTGATCGTCCGGACGGTAAGGTGGGGGGAGGGGTAGCGATGATCATTCGGTCGACTCTCAAATTTCAACTTCTTAATCACCCCCCCATTTCTAATGTAGACTACCTTGTGGCCCGCTCTGTTAATCTTTCTGCCCCCCTCACTGTCGTCCTTGTGTACCGTCCTCCTCAATCTATGCCTTCCTTTGTAGCCTCCCTTCAGGACCTCATGGCCACTCTTGTGGTCAACAATTCCTCCTTCCTCCTGCTCGGCGACTTTAACTACTGGCCGGGCGACCCTAGGGAAGACCTCCCCTCGAAAGATTTTTCAGGTACTCTTCAATGTTTAAACTTTACACCTCATGTCTTAGTCCCTACTCACGTCCAGGGTCACATCTTGGATCAAATCTGGTCCTCTCGTCCCATTGTCTCATCCCTTCTCATATCCCCATGCGTTTGGTCGGATCATCTTTCCATTTCTTTTGCCATCCATCTGGGAGCGGTTGACAAGCCCCCCCTCCCGAAAAACATCCTAGCCCGCAGTTGGAATCGGACCGACCTCGACTCCCTCTCGCTCACTTTGGCCTCCTCTGCTCCTACCCTTACTAATCTTCCTCTTGATTCCCAGGTTAACGCCATTGGCACATGGCTTTCCTCTTCGTGCGACCTTGCCGCTCTGCTTAGAAAGATCAAGGCGGTTCGTCCATATGACGCGCACAAATGGTTCTCTCCAGAACTTAAAACACTTAAACTCTACCTCAGGCGGTCAGAACGCCACTGGAGACGGAACTATTGTCCCTCTTTGCGCGCCAAATACAAATCACTCCTTACTGAATATAAAAAAGCGATCCTAGCGGCTAAAACCGCTTACTTCTCTGAGAGAGTAGCTCTCGCGTCCAATAAACCCCGTGAAATTTTCTCTCTGGTCCACAATCTTGCCACCTCTGATCGCTGCACCACCAGTTTGGTTCCCTCACAGTCCCTCTGTTCCTCACTTAATGATTTTTTTATCGACAAGATCGTGAAGATTAAAGCCATCATTCCTACAGTGCCTCAACCCCGTCCCATTTGTCCCTCCATCTGCCCCCCTTTTTCTTTCGCTTCCTTCCCTCCCATTTCCACTGATCTATTTTTAAAACTTCTGGTCAAAATCAAGTCTGGCTCCCCCGTGGATTGCGCGCCAGCACGCATTCTTAAAACTCTCTTCACTAACTGTCCTGCTCCCCCTCTTGCCCTCCTCAACTCCTCCTTGGCCCTCGGATCTGTCCCCTCTTCTTTTAAATCCGCCATAGTCCTCCCTATTCTAAAAAAAAAACGGTCTAGATCCCTCTCTTCCTTCCAATTTCCGTCCCATTTCTCTTCTTCCCTACCTCGGCAAGATCCTCGAAGCTCATATTGAGAAAAATGGCCTCCTTGCATCCCATCAGGCAGGATTCCGCCCGGGCCACTCCCTGGAGATGGTGGTCCTCGTAGTCTTGGACGAGCTCAAGGGGAAGGCCGATTCTAACCTTCCCCAACCCCTGGTCCTTCTCGACTTGTCCGCTGCGTTTGACACGGTTGACCACTCCATCCTTCTCGACCGTGTCAGCGCAGCGGGCATCCGGGGCGCGGCCTTTTCTTGGCTGGCGTCCTTCCTTCAGGATAGGTCCCAGGCAGTTCATCTCCCCGGTTTCTCTGCACCTCCCCGTCCAGTCACTTGTGGTGTTCCCCAAGGCTCCTCTCTTTCCCCTCTCCTTTTCAATCTCCACATTCACCCCCTCATCACTTCTCTCCTTGAGCTGGGGGTCTCTGTGTATAACTGCGCAGATGACCTTCAGCTCGTCTTTGATCTTTCTTCTACCCCTGATTCTCTTCCCAAGTTCTGCTCTACTTTAGTCTTCATTTCTGACTGGATGAGCGCTAACCAACTGAAGCTCAATCCAGACAAGACAGAACTTGTTCTCACTGGGGGCCCCTCCAACCCTTGGTCCCCTGCACATTGGCCCCTTTCTTTTGGTCCCCCCCTGTCCCCTCTTCCTCTGTACGCACTCTCGGTATTAAAGTCAGTCATAACCTATTTATGCACAGTCAGATCAGCTCTGTTGTGTCCTCCTGTTTTCTCTCTCTTCGTTTAATTCAGAAAATCTCACGTTTTTTTACTATCGATGCACTTAAATCCATAGTCATGGCCCTTGTCACCTCCCGTCTTGACTATGGGAATGGCCTGTACGTGGGCATACCTGCTTACGAATCCCGCCGTCTACAGGCCATTCAAAATCAAGCTGCTCGCCTCATCCTCTCCTTCTCTAAATCTTCTCATATCACCCCGGTTCTCAAATCACTTCATTGGCTCCCTGTTCGTTTCAGATCCTTTTTCAAACTGGCCTGTCTAGCTTTTCTGGCTCACTCCCGATCTGCGCCCTTGTTCATTAGCTCTCTTGTCTCTTCTCATGCCCCTGCCCGCACTCTTCGCTCCTCCTCTCTTTCTCTTCTTCACATCCCTCGCTTCCGTAAATCCAGAACGGGGGGCACCCGATTCTCAGTCCTAGCCCCCCAGTTCTGGAACAGTCTTCCTCTTTCCATTCGCTCCATCCCCATCTACACTCAGTTCCGCAAAGCCCTGAAAACTTTCCTCTTTTCTCAGGCATTCCCTTCCTAATCTCCTTGGGTCCCCTCTGTTGAGCTCTGATCAGGTCCCCAGTGCCAGGAAGCCGCTTGGCCACTGTGCGCTCTATTAAATACTTTATTCATTCATTCATTCATCTGTCGGCAGATGGCAAGTGGGTACTGGGGGCTTAGGCATGTGCCACGCTAGTGTGATCGTATGGACATCATGATCGGACAGGACTCTGCCCAGGTATTCAGTCTCCTGTAGTTTGGGGAGGATAGACGAAGAGCATTGGAAACAGTGCAGGTGCACATTTAAATTATGGGGAATTGAGTGAAATGAATAGTCGTAGGCTCAGAAGTTTGGATCGCCAAGCATCAGTCAAGCCCCAGTGTGCCGTCCAGCTCGAGAAGCGCGCTGCCTGCACTATTCTCGGAGAGGCGGGATGCGGAGGGTAGGACCTGTCTAAGGTGATATACTGTACACAGTTAAAATCGCCGCCCAGAATCCATGGGGCCTGGGTGTATGCGCTCAAAGGGCGTGAAAGTGTGCCCCAAAATGTCCCCTGATCTGTATTCGGCGCATAGATGCTTCTCAATACCACGGCCTAGCTATCTAATAGCCTGTGGAGGAGCGCGTACCTGCCTTCCACATCTACTTAAATTGGACCCCTGGGTGCAACCAAATGAAAGACCCCCTTGCGTAGGCGGAATAAGTAGTGGGTCAGAAAACCCCACACCAGCGCTTGCGCAGCTTCTCCAATTTTGTTGGTACTAGGTGCGTTTCTTGCAGCAGCGCGAACTGCACATTCTGCCGCTTTATATAGGCATAAACTGCATACCGTTTGTGGGCTGTGTGTATCCCTCAAACATTCAAGGTGAGGATGGTGTTGTTTCCCTTATGTGCCTTTTTGCAGTGTATGGGATCGGAGGGGGGTGGGGTCTCTGTGTGCCACGTCATGCCACAGCCAATTGTCCTGCCTCAATCGGAATTCCTGACTCACATGTGCCTGGAGCACCTCCGCATTGTGCTGTTGCATACTTAGTGCGGTTATGAGTAACTTTAGGGGAGAAAATCAGGGATGGGGGACTATCTCAATTCTGGGGATGTATCGCAAACGGCGATACGTCCAAACTCATATTAGCACTCTAAAAGAACTGTGAGCATTTTAAGAATGTTCTATCATAATGCTAAAATACTGCACAGGTCCTCAATTTCGCTCTGTACCACACAAATAACAATTAGGCATATTTTTCCACACTGAAAAGCAGTTAAGAGTTAACTGTGGTTTAGCTTTGTTTGAGTGCGCAATTTTTATTTTATTTCATGACATAAATATTTGTTATTGTAACAGGTCGGATCAGGATATTTATATTTCTTAAGTTAAAAATACAAGCATGTAAATGTTATCAAACTTGTACGTAAACAACAAAGGGGACATCAGGAAGGAGTGCACCCCACGTATCGTATTATTCATTTTTCCAATAGAATTAAATCAATAAGGAAAAAATCCTACTTATCGGTTTTATGGGCAACAGCTTTTGTCGCTATGCTTGCCAGTTTGAGTATAAGATTTAAATGTCTACGGCTAGATTACATCTAGTTTCAAGTTTATTTCATTTATGATTATGGACCTCCAAAGAGGTCCACATTAAAAACAAATCACATACATGTGAATAAGAAGGAATTCTAATTTACCATTAAATACACAAAATAAAATATTCCACCCCATCATGAGATCGGAGAATCTTAAACAATATCCAATGTTCATAAAACTTTCATTCTAATAAACAGTAGTATATTATACAGAGCAAAATATCAAGTGACATTCGAGCTGTAAGTTTAAAAGTGTAAGGATTAAAAAAATATATATAGAAAAAAATTATTTATATACCATAAAAATCCAATCAAACAATTCATAAAAGATCAAAATCGCCCACCCAGAAAAAAACAACCTCTACACCCTGCAGAACTGATGCACCTTAATATAATTTTAAAAAGTTTTTTTTTAAAAGTAAAAAATTCTGTGACAAAATATTTATTGTAAAGTGATTGTAATACTGCTGAGGCAGAGAAGATAGATAGCTGTAAACATATTGGTCTCAGCCATTTCTGGCGACATAACAAAGCAAGACAGATAAATAATACATGATTAGTATCTTGAGTACGATTGTTGCACACGTTACGGATCGCTGATTAACCATACCATTTAGCCAAAAGGCAATTTAGAGGGAGCATGCCCTGCCTCAACAGTAACCAAAAAACGGTGCACTCCATGTGGCAGATTCCATGAAATATAAACCTTGACGTTATTTATCAAACAGGAATCAATAGCTCTATGGTTAGCCTTCATTAAAATGCAAGCTTCCCTAACATTTTCGGACTCCTAAATGCCTTCTGTGAATACCAAAAGTCTTAAAATTAGGATTTTTCTCAATTTAGTAGTAGTAAAGTTAGGACTCCTAACTTTAGGACTCCTAAATGCCTTCTGTGAATACCGAAAGTCCTAAAATTACGATTTTTCTCAATTTAGTAGTAGTAAAGTTAGGAATACTAACTTTAGGACGCCTAAATGCCTTCTGTGAATACCGAAAGTCTTAAAATTAGGATTTTACTCAATTTAGTAGTAGTAAAGTTAGGAGTCCTAACTTTACTACTACTAAATTGTGAAAAATCGTAATTTTAGGACTTTCGGTATTCACAGAAGGCAATTTGGAGTCCTAACTTTACTACTACTTAATTGAGAAAAATACTAATTTTAAGACTTTCGGTATTCACACAAGGCATTTAGGAGTCCTAAAGTTAGGAGTCCTAACTTCTGTGAATACCGAAATGAATAAGTTCCTTCTGTGAATACCAAAAGTAGTAAGTGCATTCTGTGAATGCCAAAAGTAGTAAGTGCAATCTGTGAATACCAAAACAGTAGTAAGTTTAGGATTGAGTCTTAAGTTCATTCTGTGAATCGGGCCCAATATTTAATCTGAAACGTGTCAAGAGGAATCTATCATAATTGGACATAGACAGAGTTAAATACGGCTGTAATTCATCACCAGTTAATAACAGCTGATGCAAGATAACCGTCTTTTTCTTTACTTCCTCTAACATTCTTTTCTCCTCGAGGTGTTCCATACACAATTTTTTCAACAACTTTCTGGATATATTAACCATTGTGCGAGGATCATCATAGTATTTTTGGCAATCGATTTCTATTCGAAAACATTTAACATAGTATAGCCATTTGAATCTACTCACATTTTCTAGTTTTAAGACGTCCCACAAAATAGCCTGGTTCACGGTACACTCATTTGTTGTCCATACCCTATGCCACAGAAGAATGGGCTAAGTTCTGATTATATCTGTAATGTACGGTTGCCCAAGTTCGATGTAGCAGATATAGGTCGCAACACTTTCTGGTATTGTCAGAATATGCCTCATGAACATATTTTCGGCTATTTGAATTGATTTTATGTTAGTATACCCCCAAAGTCTAGTTCCATACAGAGCCACTGATAGACACGTAGCATTATAAATAGTTAAGACTTCTCTTTTTGGTTTCTTACCCAACTTCTTTATGAAATTCTTTAAGGCCATTATTGTTTTTGAAAACAGGAGGGTTCTAGCCTTTACAGCACTTGTCTAAGAGCCAGTCCCATGAAACAGGATACCCAGGTAAGGGAAGGTGGAGGTATTTTCCAGGGGAATATTATTTATGGACATTGTTTTTATTTGTTTCCTAGTTCGTGTACCACAGTTCGTGGAGAAGGTTTTACTACAGTTCATTTTTAGGTCCATACTCAACATGAACTTATCAAAGGATGTTATCAGGTTCTGTAGGGCCATGGGGGTCCGGGCCATTAGGACTGCATCATCCGCATGCAAGAGTGCAGGGATAGATCTATTGCCAACCCTGGGCATATCCCTGCACTCTTGCAACAGATGATGCTCAAGTCCGTTTATATAGACCAAAAATAAAAATGGAGCCAGGACGCATCCCTGGCATACCCCACGTCCTATCCTGAATGATCTGGTACATTCACCCCTCTTTCCATAACGAACCGATGCTGTGGCCCCTGAATACAATTCCCTTAAAAAACAAATAATAGGGTCTTCCACGCCCAACCTTTCTAATAGTGCCCATAGTTTACTATGGGACACACAGTCAAATGCCGAGGTAAGATCGACAAACGTCAGGTATAGGCGTTCACCCTTTACCCTGGTATATTTTTGATGAACAATAAATAAATTTAAACCCTGTTCAATTGTTCCTATGCCCTTCTGGAATCCAAATTGCAAGTCACTTATTATCCCATTATCCTCGGCCCAATTTTGGAGTCTAACTAGGATAACTCTGCCAAGGATCTTTATAGATGAATCTAGAAGGGAGATTGGCCTATAGCAAGCACAATTTTGTCTATCTCCCTTCTTGTGTATTGGGACAATGACCGAGGTGAACCATGAAGGATTTAATCCCCTCGCATTAAAAAGCTATACCAGCATGGGGCCCCAGATCTCACTATTTGCTTTGAACAAATCTGTTGGGATCCCATCTGGGCCTGCAGCCTTTCCCCCCTTTGTTGCTTTCAAGCTCATCATAACTTCATCCAGAATAATCATCAGCTTCTGGGCCCGTACCCTTTTGTCACACAGTGTGTCCAAGCCTATTTTGGATGTTTGATCTAGGCAGCTATAAAGATTTGAAAAATGTTCGACCCAATCGTCCTCCGCGATCGCAATTTCCATACGCGCTTTGGTATTATCGTACAGAATGTGGGCGTTTACGGCCCTCCAAAACGCAGATGGATCTTTAGACTGTGATGCTGCACATAGGACTTCCCAGGCCTCCCTTTTTATAGCCTTTTTCCTATTTTTTAATGCCTCGTTATATGCCTTCCTTGATCCTCTTATTAGTAAAGGGTCTCGAGGTATCCTATTAATGGCGTATTTCAGGTCAGAAAGTGCCTTTGTACATGCGCTGTCAAACCATCTCCTGTTGCTTTTGGCCCGTTTCTTTGACTCCACCCACAAACTATTTCTAATAGAAGATGGGCCAGTAAGCTGCACCAGAGAGGACAGAAACTGTTTTGACCAAGCACAGGGCTTCTCTGCCACCAGAGAACAAAGGGTATTGTAGTATAAATATTGGGACCCAGACCCCAGAACTTTAGATCATTTCTGGAAATCAAGAGGAACCTTTGCCAAGGAGAAGAGCCAGAGAAGCTGAGGAGGAATACTGCCCTGCGCTGTTTGCTGTCTGCGGTTTGCTTGCAGTGGCTACTTGCTGCCACGGAAAGAAGAAAAGGACTTTTGCTGTTTTCTGTGTCCCCTGCTTGAAGAATATCTCAAAGGGCTGGAAACTGAGCTTGCATGCTGTTCTGAAGTCTCCGGGACACAAAGACTTCACAACCACCTCCCCTGAACTGCCTTGCTGGGAGTTCTGACCTGCAAGGAGGTGCCTGCTGTTGTTTTGGACCTCTAGAGACTGTTTTCTAGGGGAGCTGGAAAATCAACGCTGAAAAGCGTGACGCACCCGTACTTGTTTCTGACGCATCGCCGAAGAAACCGTCGCAGTGCCTGCTGCGGCTCGAGAAATCCATGCACGCTGCATTGAGTGCAACAATCTCCGATGTCTAAGATCACCCCACCAAAAAGGAAGGGTCTCTCCAGAGAATGAAAGGCCTTTTCTGCATCGAGTAAATCCACAGTTACAGGGACCTCTGAAGATATTCTGTTCAAAACTGAAAAAACGCAAGTAAATTTAATGAGGTAGATTGGTGCGGAATAAAGCCTGACTGGATAGGGGAGATGATGGTCTTGAGAAGGAGAGACAATCTAGTAGCAAGAACCTTAGAAAGAATTTTGTTATCAAAATTCAGCAAAGACAGCGAGAGGTCTATAGGATTGGCAGTGCGATGGGTCCCTCCAAGGCTTTAACATTAGAATTGGGATCCCTTCGCAAAGCGTGGGAGGTAGTATACTCGTCTCATGTGATTTGGCGTAAAGTATTAAGAGGCGGGGAGCAAGGGGAGCAAGATGTTTGTAAATTTTGTGAAATAGTTCCTGGAGGCCTTTGACCCATCCATTGCATCTATTGCGGAGATGATTTCCTCAACCGCTATTGTTTCACTCAGAATTTGTTGCTGTGGAGCAGACAGCCAGACCATAGCTGAGAGGTAGGTCACCAGGGCGCTACCCTCCTCCGTGTACCTAGAGGTGTATAGCTGGGTGTAAAACCGTAGCGAATTTGCCAGTACTCTGCCATTATCTGAGGTCCGGCCTCATCCTCACGTATGAGCTCCGGTATGTAATCGGTCCCCCTCTGTGGGTAGAGCACTCTCGCCAGTGTTGGGCCCGGGCTCTCGCCCTCACAGTAGCGGTGGGCCCTCGCATATTTACCAAGAAAGTGCACCTTACGATCAGCCACTTCGCAAAATTCCTCCATCACGTTAGCACGGAGGTTGATTTGGTTGTAATTGAAACCCCCAGGGGCAGCAGCATCTACGCCCTGAAGAGTGACTTCCAACCATTCCAAGGAACGACATATATTGCATAGTATACCGCACTGTTTAGCTATAACTTCCCTACGGATATAGGCCTTAAAGGCCTCCCAGAGGGTGGTCTGTGTGGCTACCGAGCCTTTGTTAAGTTCAAAATAGTCAGTGACGGCAGTCCGAAGTTCTCTGCGAAAGACCGAGTTAAGTAAAGCATGGCCAGGAAAACACCACGTTTTGGCCCTGCTGCCGGGGAGTGGAACATTTAAAATCATTCACTCCGGGCATGGTTCAACAACATACCCCACGAAAATACAAGCTATAGTTGGAGAAATATCTATATGGACCACAAGCTGAGGCATAAGTAATAGAGGAGCCCAGAGAGAAGTCGGACCAACTGAGTGCAGCATCACAATCATCCTCACAAAATGGAGTTTAATTAAAACAAAAACAAAAATCAGTTCCCAAACACTTCCCCCCCACCCTTCCCAGGCAAAACTGTTCCCAGCGATGTCCCATATGAGAACAAAAACTAAAAAATACCCAATACAAACAGAAATATAATAGTGTACACCACAGAGGGTGAGCAACGCCTCAACAGCAAGTTCCTGTTGTAAGCTCATGTTAACAGTTAGTGATCAGGATAAAGGATACTTGTGAGGGAAAAAGGGGGGCAGCTTCTGTTCAGTCGGAAATATCTGACATGTTTAGAGAACAACCCAAGGGCATCGCCCGTCTGTAAGCACATTGACCCCCTCTGAAGAATTCTCCGCACAGTTCATAAGGACCCATAGGTACTGCTGATCATCCTCAAGAGCTGTGGGTAAGGAGCATGTTGCTCAAAGTGACTACAGCAATTCTTCACATACCTTGTCAGTCCACTGGAAACAGATTTGAGCTGTTCATGGCCTGCAGAACGCTTGGGCGTCCGCAGGGGTGTCAAAACTACTTGGCTTACCCTGTACATTCACACAAAGACGAGCAGGGTAAAGCTTGTCTTTGTAAATTATTTTGGGGGTTCCACTTATTTTGAAGTAAGTACATACTTCTCCCCTCCCTCTTCTACTTGAAAGCCCATCTGTCACAGCAGGAGAGACTCTGAAGCTGTTAGTCCCAAAACAAAGGCCATGGGAGTGACTAGAGTCCACACCTGGAAGTCATCCACAGTGATATGTGCATTAACTGAGCCATACTTTTAATGATTCTATTATCACCCCCATCTCCTGCCTGAGATGTTTCCAGACCCCTTCTTTGTGATCTCTCAATAAATTAAAGAACACCCTTTGAAGTTTACAGCGGGAGTCTATCTATTCCTTCTCCAGTGTGTCCGACCTAGTTCCCAGGAATGCAGCAATACACAAATCTGTAGGAGGGAAATCCCCCACCTCCTCATGTCTAAGCCAGACAGGCCTGGGCTTCCCAAATGGAATCCAGGGTCCTCCATCTTATGTACCATTACCAGTACATTTGCACTTAGTGAATGTCCATGCCACACACACTGTCCGGCACTGTTACCTCCATTTATTGTGCTACCCCAGGCTTTGAGCACACACATTCACTCTGCACGCACTGCTCAGTACCAGCATTTCTGCATTGTGCCATTTCCAGGCACTTTCATGTATTGTTCTCCTTGCTACTCATACACCCAATTTGTGCATTCACCATTCACACACTGCAAAGCATTACATCTCTCATGTACTGCACTCCTCGAAGGTACACATTCACCCAATACATGCTCTCACCAAGCAAGTAATGGCACAGTACTTCTCTATCCCTGTACTGTACCCATCCCAGGCACACATACAGCCAGGGCAGAGACACCACTCCTGCACTGCGCAACACTTCCCATCTAGCCAATGTGGGGCAAGGGGTGCCTCAGCACATAGCAGTGAAACTTTAAAGTGAGAGAGCCAGTAGGCCCCACTTCAGTGACACAGGTTAAAATGGTCATTTTCACTCCCACTTAGCACTACCTGGTATGCTGTCACCACCAACATGCTTATCCTGCTTAACTCTAGGTGAACGACTAAAGCATGCAAATTGTGATGGATGGAATGCTTGAATTAATCAAAATTTATGTAATCTCTTGAGGCTGCATCCCAATTCATTGTTATTTTTAACACTATACCACCTCAGTTTAACTCCAGCCATATGCAAATCAGTCTTGCCCTTGCTCCAGTGGGAATAGTCCAGCCCAAGTGGTCAGGCCAGGTGCTTCCTGCACCAGAACACAAGCAATCCAGGACCGGTTTCACCCTAGTTAGGGCTTATCTGGTTGGTTCCAGGGACACAGTGTGCATGTGACCCACATCTGTTGTACTTAGAGCAACACACTAAAGTATACAAAAAAGCGATGGATGCAATGCATGAATTAATCTCAGCCACTGGTAAGTATTCAAAGCTACGTCACAATCCCACGTTATTTTGCACACCCTGCCACCTCAGTTTGGACCCAGCCATATGCAAATCAGTCATGACGCTGCTCCAGTGGTAACTGTCCAGCCTGAACCGCCAGGCCAGGTCGTCCCTGTACCATGACACAAGCAACCCAGGACCGGTTTCAACCTATTTAGGACTCATCACCTGGATATAGCTTGGGTACTTTGACCCAGTGTGCATGGGAACCCCATCTCAGCACATCCATCCCACTTAGGGTGATACACCAAATTATACAAAACAGTGATGGATGGAATGCTTGAATTAAGCTCAGCCACTGGTAATTACTTGCACTGAATCACAGTCTATTGTTATTTTGTACACAATGCCACCTCAGTTTGGTCTGAGACGTCCAATGCACACTCCGTCACTAGAACCATTGTGTACCCGACTGAAGAGCCAAAATCTCGGGGCAAAAGTGGTTCTGGGTTGCTTGTGTTCTGGTTCAGTATGGCCTGGACTGTTCCCACTGAAGCAAGGTCAAGATTGATTTGGATGTGACTGGGGTCAAACTGAGGTGGCATGATGTGCAAAATAACGATGGCCTGGGATGCCGCCTAAGTAATTACCAGTGGCTGAGATTTAATTCAAGCATTCCATCTATCACTGTTTTGTAGCTTCTGGTGAATTCATTAACCTTCCACCACTATGAGGGTAGTGCTTTGGGCACTCTCCCCGGTCCAACAAGACTGCAATCTGTGAGACAGGCCTATGTCATGGCTCACATGCATGATCCGTGACAACAAAAATCAGCATTATGATTAATTGCGGATGTCCCATTGCAGAATGCATCCAAATAAATGCAGAGCTTGCACAAAAGCTTCATTCACAACTTAAAAATATCCTCAGCATATAACAGTACAACAATGCAGTTGGGTAATCAAGGCATCCCAACACATCAAATGACTTTCTGTGGCTCCTATTTCAGTTATTGTAGATAAATTAAATTCCCCTCATTCAGAAAGAATGAATTTGGAGCGACAGGGTCAACTTTTACATACGATCAAGAGAGTCATATTCTCATGCGATCTGCTCTTTAGAACGAAACGTATTTAGATATGGTTTAACAGTGCAGAATGTAGGTTTCTGTCTATTCATTCCCAGGTCCACAATTTGCTGTATCTTTAGCTGCAAACCACCAACTCATTGCAAGCCTATGCATTTCCGCTAGAAATATCCTCTATTTCCTGTTATGCTATTGTGAAACTGTCATTTCAGTAATTATTTCCCCAACTTTCTAAAAATGTTATCTTTATTTTTAGTTCAAATTGTATTCTTGATTTCTTCATCCAAAGTTAAACAAACATAGTCCTGTAAAATTATTTATTTGTAAAATCATTTATTTACGTTGCTGAATATAACATGTTTTTCTGTGACTATGTAAAGATCAAACATAATTAAGGTATCATTTTCTGAAGGTAACAATATAAATTTAGAATCACTTTAAAATGTACATCTTTTGTATCAAATTTACCTTGTGATTTCATTGGAAAAGTACTCTCTAATGCTTTTTAGGTCCATCCTAACATCACAGCTGTTGCCATAAGTAATGTAGTCAAACCTAAAAGTGAGCATTCAAGAGTACTACAGAGAGGAGCTTTGACTTTACCATATGATGATAGCAAGAGGTATATGTTTTGTTTGGCCAGAGGTTGTGTGCTTTCACATAACAAAAGTGCTTCCTCTCCACCCAGCTGGAATTACTTTATTTTTCCAGCTGCCTGAAATATCAGCAGACAATATGGCTGCCTGAGCTTGAACTTTCAGGGCCACACCCATGACACTGTGAAGTTGTTACGGTGTCTTAGATAACAATATACTTTACTATGTTCGTTTTTTCCTGGCGTCAGCAAAGATCCCCTACCCTTCCGTCATTAACTATAGAAGATTTGCACTACAATAATCCCTGTTAGGCTCTCTTTGGAGAGAAAGTAATTATTTATACTATATGATCTTATGTTTATATGCATGATGGTTGCTTTATGGGAAAGCTTAAGCTCAGCACAGGTGGCATTGATTAGTTATGGTGATAAGCCAATCAATTGTGAGAGACCTGATTGGTACACTAGGAAAACATATTTCTGATGCCATAGGGCTGATGTGTTTACTATGAAAAGTTATGATAAACTCAGTAGGCCTGATTATATTGATTGTGAAAAAAATATTTTAAAGTCAATAGTCATTTAAGAGTAGATTTTTATTTCTCTTTATTAAAGCCTACAGATTGGTATTTTGTTACATTAAATGTCACAGATTATCTTTGTAAGGAAAGCTTGTGGTGTTACCATCTCTTACACAATCAAGGGGAAGAACATATGTGCTGTAATAATTCCTGTCTGTATCTCTTCTTAGTAGTCTGGTAGGATTTTGTAATTAAAAAAGAGTCATTCAATAACACCCACATATATAAATGCACTTTGAACCGCCTAGGGGCTTTGAGTCAACTCTTCAGTGCCATTGATCTGTTTGAGTGTCATGTATTCTTTGCTTCCATCGATGCCACAATGCTGCTTGGGGTAATGGTTCAGTACACATTAATTATGGACTCTCTTGTCATGTGAATGATGCATATTCTGATTACATGTACTTCTGTCTGAAAATGAGTGTGGTTCAGTGTCAGGGCTGGTTGGCCAGGTTCAGTGTCAGGGCTGGTTATCAGTCCTTTAGATTGTAATTTTCTTCTTTTATAGGTCCTCCTTTATTCTTTGCTTTTCTTCTGTTTATTTGAATGTTTCTTAAGAGTAAAATATAACTCTCCATGCAGTGCTAATGGGTCACTTGATTGCCACTAATTTCATCTGCAGTGCTCGGCATCACACCAGGACACCATTATGGATTGTTGTTGTCCCTGGTGTTTCATTGGGTCACCATTTCAAGATGATCAGCATGTTGGTTCTAAATGTGGTGGCCAAGCTAGAACTTGAAAACAACAATATACTATTTACAATATCTCTGCAAGACGGGCACTTGCTGCTATGCTATGCAAATGCCTGCTGTGTTTAAATGGGAGCATATTTGCCTTTTCCACTTGTATTCTTTTACTTCTCTTGCATATGTTGTTTGGTTTGTATGTGTTTTATTGTGGTTGTGTCAGAGGGTGTATGCAAGAATAAGTCAGCAGATGATGAATGGATGCATGAGTGAAAAGATGAGTGATACAGTGCATGTATGATGACCTGTTGAGCGGCTTAACCCATCAGTGATACAACAGGCACTTTAATTCATACGCCAGACCTATTGGAATTGCCAGTGCGTGTTGCTTTATTTTTCTACTTTGCATACGGTGAATGTTCACTAAGACCCTAATGTTGAGATCAGTGTTTAATCAAATATTAATATTAGAATAGCATTGTCTTCATGAATAAAATTCTCTGTCTCTTACTTCAAAACCTCAATTTGTTAAAAATAATATGTCTCTTATCTATTTTCTTTTGTTTTCAGATGGCTAAAAGGAGGGTGATCTTCATCGTGGTATTGCTGCTTTGCTGTTTGGGCTTCTTTATGTTTGCAGTTCAACTGAACTTCGTAAAATTTTGCTTCTCCTGTAACAATGGGGGAGCTATGTTCATATTTAATTTTGGAGCTGATAATGGAACTTTTCTACTGTTACCAGATGCAAGGTGTCAACAGAAGCCTCCATTCTTAGTGATCCTTGTGGCAGCAAGACCCAAAGATGTAAAAGCTCGAACAGCAATCCGTCGCACTTGGGGAAAAGACCAAACTATTGGAAACAAAAGGATTGCAGTATTTTTCCTTGTTGGAACAATGGCGGAAGGGGAAAGAAAAGCAGAGGCAGATATTGCTGCTGAAAGCCTGGTCTACAGAGATATAATCCAGAAGAATTTCACTGACACCTACTTCAATCTTACTGTAAAGACTGTGATGGGTCTTGAGTGGGTACACCACTTTTGTCCGCAAACCACGTTTGTGATGAAGACTGACACAGACATGTTTGTCAATGTCTTTTACCTGACTGAATTGCTAGTGAAAAAGAACAGAACTACAAAATTTTTCACTGGTTACCTGAAACTTCATGAATTACCAATACGGAGTAGGATTAGCAAGTGGTATATCAGTGAGGAAGAATATCCAGACAAACTATATCCACCATTTTGCTCTGGCACAGGGTACATTCTTTCCACTGATGTTGCCCACGATGTTTTGACTATTTCGGAAAGCGTTCCTTTTTTTAAACTGGAAGATGTCTTTGTAGGGATGTGCCTTCAACAGCTCAACATAAAGCCTGAGCCTCTTCACAGTGAAGAAACATTTTTCCCTGATAAGATTGAATTCTCGATTTGCAGATTTAGAAAAATTGTAACTTGTCACCACATCAACCCTAGTGAGTTGATGATATACTGGAATGCGTTGAACAGAACCACAGAAGAAAAGTGCTGACATTCAAATTTGACCATCTGTTAGCCAAAAATAAGACTATATTACACATTTCAGATATGTGGTAAATCCAGTTTCTTTACAGTACTGTATTTCTAATGCTCATTTTTAAAATCCTTGAAGGAAATCTTGCCATTCCTATTACAGCGCATGAAATAATCTCTTTTGCTCAAGACAAATGCGGAGTCCATGTTAAAGTTATGGTAAGCTTCATTACTGTTATTTAGGCTTAATGCCTGCTGTTGAGGACCATAATGGTTGTTAAGGGCCCTGCACCCGAGTTATAGGACCGAGCAGCAGGGTAGAGCCTATAACGTGGGAGAAGGTCTTTAATGACCGTTATAGCCTGTGGCAGAAGGGCTATAATGCTATTAGAAGATTCCACCCACTGAGGATAGAATGTTCTAAATTAAAAATGGAGAAACAAACACACACTGGAATGTTGAAGCAGAAGGCTTATACCAGCTATTACAAGTCCAGAGCTACTTTTTCTGCAATGGAACCCTTCAAAATTCTAATATTCTAATTCAGGTTAGAGTTATGCATAACATGGGTTCCATTTTAACATCTATTGTGTGACAGTAATTTGCAAATGTGCATTTTAAAAGTAAACAAAAAAGAAGTCAAGGAAGGCATAAACTCGAGAAATGGTGCATGTCATTCTCGAACTTTAAACAATTCTGAATGATTTCTTCACTAACTTTAAACAATTCTGAATGATTAATGATGCTGGAAGTTGAAGTATCTAGCATTAAATCGAAGAAAATCCTACCGCCAGAATAAACACTTAGGTATCTTGCTAATGATGTTTATATGCTGAGGATATTTATTTGTTTTGTTGTAAATGTATCTTATGTGCCAGATGTGCATTTATTTGGATACATTCTGCAATGCGAAAACCACAATTAATCCTTTAAGATCAAACTTAAATCTAAGAAATTCATTGTGTTCTGAGATGCTAAGCATACTGCTTCAAAATAATTATGATTCATGGGTTTAACACTCAGCAACACTTTCAAGTTCTCAAGTAGTGCACATATATGACTTACACAAAAATAATGCTCCAAATTGTGGCAAATTAACGAGAAATAGCATAAGGTCATGTAAAATATTTCCTTGACTAAGTTCTATAACAACTGAGTACTTCATGACTACCAATGTCCTCCTGTAGTAATGCAAAGTTTTAATTTAAGGGTAATGCATAGAGTGCTTTATTCCCAGTTACAGCATGCTTTCACAGAACCATTCCGGTAGAGCTAACAGAGCCCGTAAGTACATTGTGGTATAATCTGAAATGCAGTTATTTTTCTCGTTCTGCCTTCCAACACTTAACTAACTCTCAAACACATACACTGCTTTCCACACCATAACCTCAAATGCAGTTTTTTTGCTCCCTCTGCCTTACATCACTTGATTACCTCTCAAAAACATTTACTTCTCTCCACACCACAATCTTCATCCCCCCTCTTTCCTTTGCAGTATTTGCTCTGACCTACCTTACACATACCTCTGTACAACACTGGGACTTATTTTACCAGGCTTTGACTACTTGAGGGGCAGAGCAGTATTCCCAGTTGGGATACCTCTCCACCTGATTACAAATGATCCTGTGTTCCAGCTCCTGAAACTCCCTGGCACAGGAAAACTGGCTCAGATCTTAAAATCTGGAAAATCCTTGTCCCTTTCCCTGACTGACCACTTCCTACAGCATTGGTGTTATGGAATGGTCCCTCAGCCGGGTTAGACAACCCTACTCCCACACGCTGTCCCAATGCAATGGTCAAGATATCTCTAAAATGTAAGCATTCGAAGTCTGCCTCTCACCATTCACCAAATTATAAAAAAAAGTACGCATAAACGGGCCAGTAAGTCTCCACCGCTGCCCAATCTCTTTGAAATATTTCTTCCTCCAAGTTACTGCTAGAGGAAGAGATAAAGAAGCTGCCAGACGAAGTCCAAGCCTCAAACGTTCTTGTTGAGCTTTGCTAAGCTTTGTATACTAAGGAATAATCCCAAACTTTTTTCCTCTGATATTGCAGACATCATTAATGCCTTCTTCACCAATAGGTCAATAACCGAATGCTTGAAGACAGCTGCAGTCACTCCAGTCCTGAAGAAACCAATGGCTCATCTGAATTTCTAATTAGTTATAGGCGAATTTCTAACCTCCCGAGCCCTAGTTATATCTTTGAGAGGTAACTTACAAAAAAAACTGGAGGTTCAGACCCATGAGAACGTATATGAAAGAGGATCTTGTCCTCTTAGAAAAAAACCTTCAAGCAGTGTACTGTTGTTAATTTCAGCATTATATGATAAACCCCATGTAACTTACTTAAAATGCTAAGGCCCTCACTACAAGAGCTGCACAACTCCAGAGGTGACAACACCTCATCCAGTGCTTAGTTTATAAAAAAGTCATAAGTGCAGGTGTCCAAAAGGTTTCTTGGCAGGCATTCGGCCAATTATCCCATTGGCACTGCCCACTTACTTTACTGGTGCTGCCCAATGCTTGAATTTTCAGTTCCCAAAATCTTATTTCAGTGAGTAAGCACAGCCAGTGTACCTTCCTTTTTCCAGTTGTTTTTTTGGGATGGAAGGTGAGGTGTTCAAGACAGCTTTGAAAAAATGGGTTTCATATAGTGCATTTTATATCTCAATTTCCACGTACATGTTTTTAAAAGCCATAGTGCTGAAAGGGCACTATAAAAGGAATCTCATAAAATAGTCTATGTATTTCGTGGTGCAGATTGGGAGAAGAGCAAGTTTTGGGGGACATGAATCAATCTAATCTGCTTTATTATTCATTAAATTGTTCCTGGTAGCAACTTCCATCCACGACACAATTACCATTAAATCTTAAAATGGGGCTGTTTTACTATTTTTTTTAAAATGTAATTTATCTATTCTAGAAATGGTTACATGTGAAATGTAACATTTAACTTATTTTTACTTTGAACTTTGTACATTTTACTTTTATATGATTTATATATATTGTTGAACCTTGTAGGTCCTACTCACGTCTGCACTGCTCTCACTTTCCTTCTACACTGAATTTCCCCCCCTTCTTGCAGGAGAACCACAGAAAGACTCTCTGTTAGGGAGGAATTGTAATGAGGTGGCATGATTGCCATGGGGTAGCAAATAGGTAATTAAGAGGTCATTAGGATGGCGGACGGACCTGCGTCCGTCCGCCACCCCCGAGGTAGAGGGACCGTCCGCATGGGCAGCGGCGGTCCCCCCATGCAAATTAGGATGTGACCGCCAGCCAGGCGTTCACATCCTGTATCTTTAACCTTGCGGCGGGTGCTGCTTGAAGCAGCACCCGCTGCAAGGTCAAAAATGCATGTATTGCATTTACATGCAAAAAGCGGCAGGCACCGCTCGGTGCCTGCCGCTTTGTTCATGTTAATGCAGGGGTACCATAGGTACCCCCCATGTGCACCCCCCACCCCCTGACACCCTGGGTGCCCGCAACAGGCCCCCAAACTGAAAACACCACATGCTTTTCCACTGCGGAAAAGCCACTGTGGAAAAGCATGTTTCCGCATGCATCCTAATATGGCTGGCGGTGTCTGATAGACACCGCCACCATATTAGAGCTAAAGCTGCGAACTGTCTTCCCGACCCCCCTGCCATCCTAATCTGGCGGGGGGGTCTTTTCAATCACCGCAGCGGTGAATCCGCATCCTCCGGGCCGGCGGTGGCTTCTGCCGGCCCGGAGGATGCGGATTCACCGCAATCCTAATCGGCCCCTAAGTTGCTACTGTTCGTTGGCAGAAGTGTCCCTAGTTATTTTGATGACACCAACTCCAAATAAATAATTTCCCTTGAATGTGGGTCAATCTTTGTCAAATCCGTACTAACTTTCCTAATACAATATTTTAATGACCTGCATCACAGTTATCCTCAAAGTTAGCTTAGAAAATAGAACAATACTCCATATTTTCATGGTAACAAGGGAGTACCTAGTCTGCACTGGAGTTGGCGTTACGGGTTGCCTGAAAGACCTACTAGGAGTTGCAAATTATACTCATTTTTGCTAAACACCCTGCCAGTTTTCTGCCTTTTTGTATCAACTTAAAACTACATTTTTTCATTTGAGAGCCAGGAAAAAGGAGTCAAGGAAAACAAAGCCTCAGTGCAGTGTAGGAGACAGCATCTCTGGAAAGTGAGAAGCTGTGAGCTGCTACAACTAGGACTAGGTCTGTTATATGGGAAGAGATGTAGTGGTGACATTAGTCATCCTTAGGTAGAAACTCAGGGTCGGGGTGAAACAGACATAGGTGGCATGAGAAGGCATCACCCAAGATTATATTTGGTCCACCAAGCAAGACTCAAGCTGAAGATCTGGTTCTGACTTGGCACTTGACAAAGGGGACTAGCTCGTCAAAAAAGAGCCAGCCCGGCTGGCATGCTAGACATAATCCCTTTCCCTCTCTAATGCAGTTTTTTAAAAATGTTAACCTTCATTAGTAATAAATCTGCAATTATCTTTTTGCTGGGAACCAAGTATCCCATTGTAGCGCTTGACTCTTGGTGTACGAAGCAGAGTATCCCAAGGCCTACTCATGAGAGGCAGTGTGAGCTAATAATCCTAATTTGCTGGCAGCAACAACAGCACTCTATAAATTATTGTCCAGGCAGTGCCTTTTCTTTTAAAAATGAAAATCACTTTTATTACACACACACATCTAAATACTGCACATTAAATTGCAAATGTATACACTCGGGTAGGTGAAAGTACCTTTGATGACACCCTCATTTCACACATTGCTCCTAGTGGGTCCTGAACCCTAATCCTAGTGGGTCCTGAACCCTAAAACTACAATACCCCGACCCATACCAGATGCAACAGCACAATATATGGGGTGTCAGTATATATAACGCAGGTCAACTTGATTTTTCAGGGTGTCATCACATTAATACTAATGACCATGTTATGGATTGTCAGTGTAACATCTTTGCAATTAATGGGAACAATATCATTACTTAAAAGCATTTTCTCTAAGCGTAAACAATGCAAGCTCAACAGTATTGTCAATAAAGCTTTTTTAAACTGAAGACAAGTGTCGATGTCTTTCTTTACATTTTACAGGCTGCACAATGCACTGTAGAACCAACTACAAAGGGTCCCTGCACCCCAGAGCCCAAAAACAAAAGCTCCAGTTCTGTAAGTGTTCGAAATAATGGTAAACCTTTCCTGGGGTCAGGGTTTAAATCCAAATATTCCTTTCTGCAGCCCCCAACACGCTTTGATAAATGACGTTGGTGCCACTTCTCAGTTTGAGGCACCGCAATATATGCAAATTAGCCTCTTCCAGGGCTTATTTTCATGAATAACTGATGAACGAGTGTGTAATCTGCTGTTGGCCTTTGCAGCACTTTTTTGTACTCTGTTTTCTCTTTTTTTTATGGGTACCATGGTCAAACCCACAGAACCCAAAAGCATTGTTTTCCGTTTTGTTTTTAAGGGTGATGCGAGGAACATACTCCCAAGCTGCTTGGTCCGCTCCTCGGTACCACTCTGGACGGGCGCTCCTACTACAGTGGGTGTGGAGCACGGGGGGGACATTGCTTGCTCGTGGACCTCTGCTAGCCCAGACATGGGTATGGAATGTGGGAAAGGCATTGCTTCCAGGGCTCCTACCTCTATGAGAGCAAAAGGAAGAGCAATGTGCTGTCCAGTGATCTTCCCTTCTTTGTCTTGGGGGATGGGATCCCTAGGGTACTGCTAATTGCCTGGGTCTCAGGCGAGAAAAGAGTCTCAATGGAGGGGACCTCACTCATGTCTCCTTCGCACTTAAAACAAATCAGTGGATTTGCATTGATACCCTGGAGCTTGTCCTTCCCCAAGAGACTTCCTGGAAGCTTGGGCACAGAGCTATGCACTTGTTTTCTTTAAACGGGGCAAAACTTGAACCTATATATCTCTGTCCCTATAAGGCTAATTGTCCTCATCTTTGGCCTGCTTTCTCTTGGTGTCCAGTGCTAGCTTTTTCGAATTTTCTGGTCTCTGCAGGGTGCTTTTCCTTGGGAGCTGCATTTTCCTGTTTCCTACGCTAGACCTGTTGTCTGTCTGGTGCTTTTTAGGTCTCGTGTGGGCGTGGCAGCGAAGCTGCCCCGCCTCTGCGAGAGATCTTGTAAATACAAGATTTCTAAAAGGGACTCTAAGCCCCACCCCTCCTTACCATTTTGGAGCATCAGCGTTTATGGTTAACACTGGCTTCCCAATGGAAAGGAGTGTTTTTGGGTGCCACCCTGTCCGTTTTTCGGACAGCCCCTCCGGACACCGTGTCCTGGTTTGCAGCAGGCTGTTGTGAAGACTTTTCTAATCTGCTTGTTTATTTTAACAAGCAGATAAGAAAAGTCTTCATAAGGGCTCTCCGTCAGACCCGCACATTCCAGCGCGAGCTGACATTCTGGCGGGCAGAGCTCTTGTCCTGCAGCTGAGGAATGAGGCCGTTGGGGCCGAAGCCAAGGGGTCTCTGCAGGTGCACAGAGCTGGGCTCCGGTGCGTCACTGCTGCCTGCTGTCTCCCTCGTGCGCCGTCCCGTGGGCTCTGACTGCGTCAGGCCTCTCAGCTCTGCACCGGCAGTGGGGGGCCGGAGTCAGCCTGCCTGCGTCCCGCGGAGCTTTCATTGCAGAGCCTGTTAAGTTTTAACGGGGTGCACCCTTAAAACTACCCGACCTGGGTCATGTTAATAGTACGTTAAGGCAGTGGTTGATGTAGTCACTATATATATACATTAGTATTGACAGTAGGCCACAAGACAATTCAAATTGAGTTAATCGGGAACACAAATTTAATTCTTCAATCAAGTATTCAATAAATGCTCTTACAATTCAGAGTATTCATATCAGTCTGTGTGGTATCAATATACTTTCATTATGTACAGTATAATACAGTGCTCTCAGTGCAGAAAGAGAGAAAGGTTTTTAAGGAAAGCGGGGTGGTTGGGTAAGTGAGGGACAGGGTAAAGGTGGTCTGACATAGACACAATTCAATTATGTACAGTGGAACCTTTACAGCCAAGTATGGGTCTATAGTTCCCTTTATTTTTTTGTTTGAATATATTTTATTGAGAATATAACAGTGAAATCTGAATTGTCTTGTGGCCTACTGTCAATACTAATGTAAATATATAGTGACTACATCGACCACTTCATTGCAGTGCCAGCGCCTCTGTGAGTACAGATGCGGCACCTTCCACTGCCAAGGCTCTTTAAGGAATTACGCTTTCCCTTCATATGCCCAGATGATTGTCCCCGTCAAGAGGTTGTTCCCCCAGCACCTTCAAACGCACAGATTGATCTTAGGCAGGGTCGGGATTCTTCTGCGAGTTAATGTCAGCGGCTGTGCGGTGGGACGCGCGGCCTGAGGGGCGTCTCCTCATTCTTGGGATGTTTTGAGTGCTGATAATGTTGTTGCCACTGGCGCTATAGAACATTAGCCAAAGAGGAAGTGTACCTCAACTGAAGTTTATTCTCTTTTCCACATTAGGGTCATCCGTACCCAATAAATGTGCATTTGTAGGAACAGGTTGTAAGATAGACTCGCTCCGCACCCTGTTGTAGATGAAGACAGCAAGGTTCTTTTAAAGGGAGCCAGCGGGTCAGGTTACACAGGCAGCGCCGCCCTACCAGAGGCGATGCAGACAGGTTACAGGCAACAGTGCGCCCCCTTTCCATACCCTGAGTCAGAACGGGCATTTTCTCACCCTAGGCAATGGCGGGCGTCGAGGTGCCGCTCTTCCTAGAGGTCAGGGTTTCTTAGATTTGGGGGGTCATGCCTTTCTATCCCCAAGTAGAGAAGAGATCAGCTCGGGTTCCAGTGACTGGTTCGGTTGCCTCCTCTGACTTAGCTCGCCCTCCTTTTCATTTTCATTTTCTTCCTCTTTTCTCTCTTCCTCTGTTTTATCCTCTACCCCCTTATCTTCTACTCACCCCCCTACAACAAATACCATCTTTCTCTCCCCAGCTTCCTTCCTGCGCCTGATCCACTCTTTCGCCTCCACAAGTCCCTCCCTTGGTCTGCCCCGGTCTTCCTTCCTTGCGTCGCGCACCCTTTTTCTTCTTTCTTTTCTGTCTCTCCCCTTCTGCTCCGTAATATCTCTCCCCCTCTTAACCTTTCTGTTTCTTCCCCCGCCTATCTCGCCCAGTCCCCCTTCCCTCTGTAATCTGTGTGTAATATATGTCTTCTTCCATCCTTTGTTTCACTGCCTGTTTATCTGCACTTTTCCTCCCCTTTCTTCCCTTCGTGCTGACATATCCCTCCCTGTCTTCTCTTCCCCTCTTCTATCGCCTTTCTACATTCTTCTAGGCAAAGTAACCCTTTTCTCACGCCCCCTGTAATGCTTCTGTCTCTTACCCCTCACCCACTGTCTTCCTACTTCTCCCTCCTATCTTTCAGTCATGTCCCTCCCTCTGCCTCAACCCGCTTCTCTCCACCTATCTCTCACACTCTCACACTCTGCAGCCCTCCCCCTGTGACGTCCTCTCCTCAGTGTCTACAAGCCTCTCGTTTTCAGTCTCTCCCTCTCCCCCACTGTCTTTATTTTTATTTATTTTATACATTTTTATAAAGCGCAGACTTTACCGAAGGTGTCAGAGCACTGTACAATAGAACCAGTTACGTTACATGAGTTAAATGTTACAAAAATGGAACGTACAAAAATAGCAGGACACAGAATCAAAACACAGCAGGCAAAAGGAACACAATATCAAACACACCAAGCAAGGAATGTAAAAAAACAAACAAACAAAAGAAAAAATATATATATAACAAATTTACAATGGCTAACGAACATCCTGGCGGGGTCTGAGAATGAATTGAGAAATTGAGAAAAATCCTAATTTTAAGACTTTGGGTATTCACAGAAGGCATTTAGGAGTCTGAAAGTTAGGACTCCTAACTTCTGTGAATACCAAAATGAGTAAGTGCCTTCTGTGAATACCAAAATGAGTAAGTGAATACTAAAATGGTAGTAAGTTTAGGATTTTGTCTTGAGTTAGTTCTGTGAATCGGGCCCCTTGTGAGGAAGACACCTTGAGGTAGATTTGGGTGTTATCCGCATAGAAATGGTAGATGATTCCAGATTTGCTTAGGATCTTCCCTAATGGTTCCAGATGTAGATTAAACAGAGTGGGGGCAAGGATAGAACCCTCCCTCTGCCCGTCTATCTTCCCCTGTTCCATCTGTATGTCACCGTCTCCACCTTCTCTTTGTAATATTTCTCTCTCTACCCCTCCTCCAGCCACCCTATCTTCCCTGCCCCCCCTCTCTGTAGCAGGAAGGAAGAAGGGAATGAGGCAGCGCTGACATGAAACGATGCAAAACAGCCCCCCTCCCTGCAGCCCACGAAAGAGAGAGGAACACACAGAGGACAATCGCCTTCCCCGAGCAGGCTTTTATCTTTCTTTTCCCGCTTCCCCCCATCCTCCACCAGCCAAAGCTCAAGTTTTCTTTTCTCTTTCTTTCAAAGGACCAGGGCTTTTTTCTCTTTCCTTTTAAACTCGGGCTAGAACAACACGACGGGGTGAGGGGCATATTTATTCTTTATTTTCTTCTCCTTTTCCCTTCCCCTTTTTCACCTCACTTCCTTTATCAGGGTTTTGTTTTTTAAAGGTTTTCTAGGAGCTCTTTCACTTGAAAACCAAGTCACGACTTTTTTCCTTCTGTTAATTTAATCGGTTAAAAAGGGCGAGGCTGTTGCAGTGTTTGTGTTTCAGGGACTGTTCTGGGGAAACACTTTTGAGAAAGCTGTTATCATGCAGTTCTGGGCTTTTAAAGCTCCTGCTAAGAGGCCAAGTTGCAACTTTTAGTGACTAATTGGAGTCCCCATCCCTCCTCCAGCTTTAGGAATCAAAACAATAGAGAGTTTGGTGTTTGGAAGAAGGCTGTATGTCAGGTTTAAAAAAAAAAATATTGGTAAGTGAGAGCAAGAACACAGCTCAGTGCCTACAAGGCTGTATGTCATGTTACTTTAAATTAGTTGCTTGTCATGTTATAGAATCTTTTCATTTAACTCCATTCTATTGTAGTTTGCATTCCTGTATAGAACCAGCAGGACAGTTGCTGGGAATTAAGTCCTGTGTAGGCTGCATCCTACCTTGCTCCTGTGCTCTTTTTAATAAACCCTTACTTCTTTAATATTCTAAAGTTTCATACTTTACAATTGGCGACGCGGTTAAAAAAGAAGCACTAGGAATCCCTGAACCCATTAATTCTTTGGAATTTTCATCAATTTCACTTCGCATTGGATTTCCTTCTTCATATTTCTTCAGGCGGATTCAAGACTTCAGCATTTCTGAATAATAGAAATTTTCGTGAGTACTCTGCTGGGAATTTTTATGGAAAGACTAAGAGTGCGAGCTGAAATAAGACTAAGCGTGTGAGACTATTTATTTTCAAACGTTTCAACGTGGTTTAACTTTCCTGCACTGATTAATGAGCTGCCGTCTATTAAGGAAAGACTGTCGTATGAATGCCTCCTGAATTAATTGAATGCCTGTCAGGATTTATCGAGCTGCATAGCAGTAACTTCCTCAAACTTCGCCGCGCATCTTTTGAAATCTCACGTTACCTATTTGGAAAGCTTGCGCGAGGCATTTTGTGCTGACAAGGCTGTGGGGACATTCTTCTTGTGACGTCTCAACGTTGAATTCTGCTTCTTTCTTCCGAACGCTGTCCTCTGTTGTCTTCTTTCGACGTGTCAATCCTCTGCGTGTTTTGCGAAGTTAATGCTTTCACGCTGATCACATGATGCTACGTGATGATGCAAGACGTCGGCGGCCAATTTGAGTTTCCCGGACAACGGAAGACAACACTAAGAGGCTGAATCTCCGATATTTACTCGTTGACAGCTTAACAGCTGTACAGTTCATTTTACAATTTTACATTTTATTCAACAACAGATAAATAGTGTACTGTTTAAAATAGGAGTAAAGGAAGGTTACTATTTTTAAATTATTTTCTTCAACATCTTATCTATGGAAAAGAAGACTCTGGTATAAGTACTTTTAGTAAGATTTTCTCCTATCTATATTATTTATTATTTGAATAATCGACTATGGCTTCACAAAATTTCACTATTCAATCACCTCAAGCTTTTTGGCCTACAAGTCCTGAACCATGCATGAAGTGTTACAATGGAAAGCTTATTTCCTTAACTTCATTGAAACTATTGACGAAGATGGAAAAATGAAACCTGAAAGGAAAAATAAGTTATTTCTTCATTCTGTAGGTGCTTGTGGCCTTAAGATTTATGATGAAATGAGTAAGAGTGTTGGGGGTGGTGATGCAAATGTATTTACTGATATTTTGAAAGATTTTGATAATCATTTTCCCCCCAAGGTTTGCATAGGTATTACCAGATATAAGTTTTTTTTGCAGAAAACAGCTCTGGTGAAACTATTGATGTTTATGTTTCTGAACTTAAGAAAATGGCCGAAGATTGTAAATTTGATCACCTTCAAGAACAGTTTATTAGGGATCAAGTTGTTATGCATCGAGAATAAAGGTTTGACCATAGAATATCCCAAATGTAAATTTGGTGTCAAATCTGTTACGTACTTAGGCCATGTATTGTGCTCTGATGGTGCTTCTACCAAACCTAAATTAGTGGATGCCATAAAACAAGCTCCACCTCCTGCAAATAAAGATGATGTTCGTTCATTTTTAGGTATGGTAGAATTTTATGCGAAGTTCATTAAAGGATTCTCAAGTAAGGTTTTTAACATTAGACAATTACACAAAAGCAATGTCAAATTTGTATGGTCTGCAATCTGTTAGAATTAATTCAACAACATCAAAATGCAGATCATCCATGCACCGGTTTTGAGTCCTTTTGATCCAGATTTGAAGTCTGTAATTACCGTAGATGCTAGTAACAAAGGTTTGGGGGGAGTTCTTTCTCAAATTGGTACAAATGGAAAAGAATGTATTGTTGCATTCGCTTCTAGAGCTCTATCTACTCCTGAGAGTAAATTTTCTGTGATTGAGAAGGAAACATTGGCCGTGGTTTGGGTTTTAGAACATTTCCGCAGTTTTGTTTGGGGTAAAGAATGTGTTGTAAGATCAGATCACCAACCTCTTACCAAACTTCTTTCTACAGATGGACTTTACAATGCTACTGCCAGGATAGCAAGAATGTCTGTGCGTCTTCAAGACTTTTTTGTTAAAATTGAATATGTGCCTTGTAAAAGCACTGTTCTTGCGGATTTTTTATCCCGCATGCCTTCTGATTTGCAACAGTGTGATGTGAATGAATGGGATTCATTACAGGTGGCGTTGGTTCATGATGAGAATTCTTTTTGCATAGATAAAGGAAAATGGAGTGAAGAATATTTAAAAGAGAATGTGTTGGTTTCTGTCATTTCCTATTTTTGTAATGGTTGGCCTAATAAAAACAATTTAACTTCTGAGGTTAAACTGTATTGGGAAGTTAGGAATGAGTTAACGGTTGTGGAGGGTATGATTTTTCGTGGTGAAAGGGCAGTTCCTCCCATTTCTTTGAGGAGTTCTATTCTTCAATTATGTCATAATGATCATTGTGGAATAGTGAAGACCAAACAAAATGTTAAGAGATGGTACTGGTGGCCTGGTGCTGATTTACTTGCTGAAAGAATTGTTCATGATTGCATTACCTGTGCTAATTCGGTCAAGGTACTCAATACTTTGAGACCTGATATGTGTGAACCTATCATTCCAGATGGTCTGTGGCATACTGTTGCCATTGACATCATGGGGCCTTTGGGAGATTTCCATAAATATATAATTTCTATTATTTATGTTTTTTCAAGGTGGCCTAACATTACCATTGTGGATAAGGTAGATTCTGTTAAAGTTTTGGAATTTTTGGACAAAGTTTTCATTAAGGAAGGCCTTCCAGTTCAAATCATAAGTGACAATGGGGTACAATTTATGTCTAAACTGGCGAAATCCTATTTTGAAAGAACTGGCATAATTCATAGAACTACATCCTTGTACAATCCAAGTTGAAATGGTCTTTGTGAAAGATTTAATAAAGTACTCAAAAATGCTATCCAAATTGCTGGTGTCCAAGGTGAGGATTAGGAAGCGCATGTGTTTAAGGCAGTTTGGTCTTATAGGACTAATATTCATGATGCGTTGCAAATGTCCCCTTTTGAGATTATTAGAGGCTGTATTGCTAGAACTAAGTGCAATCCTGATTGCTTACATAAGCAATCTTGTGTTGACATCAATATGAATGATGTTAAGAATAAGCTTCTTGAGAAGCATCTTCATTACAAATGTAATTTTGATAAAAAATTTGGTGATGGTTTAGTTGATGTTAAAGCAGGTATGTAGGTTTTAAGTAAGAAAAACCTGGAAAGTAAGAAAGGGTGAATCACAATTTCCTAAACCTTTGTTAGTGAAGAAATTCGTTGTCTTCTGGAATTGGAGAGTTCCATACTCCTCAAAAGGAGGATCATGGTGGCATCATTGTGTCAGAATGTGCTACTGTTTCATCTAGTGGAGTTTCTGAGGTGGTTCAATCTTCTGAGTGTGCAGATTCAGTCCAACTTTCTAGAGATGCTACTTATTGGCCTGGTTTTTCTGGCAATGAAGTTTTGCATGATCCTGTTTGTGATGCTTCTACTGCTGGTAATGATAATTTGTCTAATTCTGATTTTGTAAATAGGAACGATGTGAATAGCAATGTAGAAAATCTCAAGAAACGTATTCCTGTTAAACCTAAATGGTTAAACGATTGTGTGTTAATTGTTATTTTGTTTTATTTTTGTTTTTGTTACAGAGGAAGATGTGTCATGTTGCTTTAAATGAGTTTCTTGTCATGTTATAGAATGTTTTCATTTAACTCTATTCTATTGTAGTTTGCATTCCTGTATAGAACCAGCAGGACAGTTGCTGGGAATTAAGTCATGTGTAGGCTGCGTCCTACCTTGCTCCTGTGCTCTTTTTAATAAATCCTTACTTCTTTAATATTCTTAAGTTTCATACTTTACACTGTATCAGTCCCCCTGCCTGGCACTCCTATCTTTCGAAGGGAAATAAAGTCACCCTTTTACAGGAATACAGTTTATGGTTCTCTCGCAGAATTTGAAAAACAGGCAATGGGCTTCCTTTTTGTGTCGCAGAATTTGAAAAACAGGCAATGGGCTTCCTTTTTGTGTCACCAATGTACCAAATATACCTTAACCAATTTCCTAAACATAAATGGTATTTTATCCGATTAGAAAATAACAAGGAAAAACTGTAATTTCTCTATTAAACCTAACTCAGCTACTTGTATTTAATCATCGTAGTTGCTATACTATAGCCTCATAGCCCGCCTTAGAGGGCTATACCAGCTATTAAAGGCCCTCTCCAGCGTTAAAGGCCCGAGCCGAAGGCGAGGGACTTTAACAAGGGAGGGGGACTTTAATAGCTGGTATAGCCCAGCTACGAAGGGCTATAAGGCTATTAGAACATTCTGCCACTAGAGGGCAGAATTTTCTAACTAAAAAGAACTAAGCCTTATGGGAGTGTGAGGGGATTGGAATCCCCTCAGGCTCCCTGAAGCCTTTGTTCACAGCCAGAGCTGTGAACAAAGAATCATTGGAATGTTGGAGCTCCAGGCTTATACCAGCCATTATAAGCCCGGAGCACTCCATTGTTTTCAATGGAGCTCCCAACATTCCAAATCTAATTTATTTTGTATGGCTTATTAGCTGAAACAAAAATACAATGAGAAAAACATCAGACTACCTGGTACAGTCGTGGGCAGTAAATTGAAACTTTGGTTACGAATTGCAGACTGTCTTTGTAGTTGATGGGATCCGATTTGCACTTTTTCTTCTTCTTAATTTTAACCACTCAGTAGAAACAACAAAGCATTTTAAGCAAGACATCGATTTCCAAGTGTTCTTAATAGATGCCATGACATAATTTCGAAATGTTATTTGAAGGAGAAATTATCCTGACATCCAGTAGCTTGTCTCGTTTCTAATTCCGCCTCCGTTCCATGAAGCATCTTTCTTTTTGGCTAAACACATTTACGATTTGCCCACCCCCTTACTATCTAGCTACCAGCCCACTCCTTATCACCAGGAACAGCTTTATGGTTCTTTACATCCGTATAACTACATACTGCATTCTGGGAGTTGTAGTCTTGATTCATTTTAGTTGACCCCATTGTACTAATACACCTGAAAACACTGATTTATTAAAAGGAAAGCCCAGGTCTGGAATACGGTGTCTTCAATGCCTTGGAATCACCTGGTAAAGCTGTCTTTCAGTTCAGTTAGAGAGAGCATTCGTTGCCAAGTTGTAGTTGTCCTCACATGGTGTTGCTATTGTAGACACAATAAAGGGTGATGCTTTATCATCTTCAGACACGCTTGTTTACATAGATAGGCATCAATGAATATTAGAATACTGAGTAGCAAGATGACTGCATAGCACACCTGGTCAATTATCACTTCATTTTAGCCCCCTTTACTTCATTGCCATTTTCACAACATGAATTGAAAAAAATGATACTGTGATACCTGCTATGTACTCTTGCCAGACATATTTCTCCACACAACTAGAATTTGTTTCAAGCTGGTGGTGTGAGAATATTTTTAAATAATTTCCTCTCCAGCGCTTAACCCCACTCTGTTTTTATTTCCCTCCCTTAAAAGCTCATCCACGGCAATCAGAGCCACACCAGCACCACCAATCGATTCTTCTAGGAACCATGAGTCCATGCAAGAGGTTACTTCATCATACACGCCACCCTGGAGTCCTCAGAAATTTTAACACAAGCATTTACAATGCAATAGGTCTCGCACTGACATTATTTTCAGCTATTGACATCGTAAATGACATTGTTTTTTTTTCTTTTGTAAAACATAAAAAAAAGGAATTATAATTTAAAATGTCAATAGCTAAAAGTTTTGTTTAAGCTATTGGCATTGTTAATACCAATGTTTTTTTTTATGTTTTAAAAATAAAAACAAAAATAAAAGGCATTGTCATTTGCAATGTCAATAGTCATTAGCAAATACCTTTTATTTATGTTTTACAACAGAAAAACAAAAAAATAATGTCCTTTCCAATGTCAATAGGTCAAAATAATGTCAGTGCAAGACCTATTGCATTGTAAATGCTTGTTTCTACCCGATGGGGCATTGTGTGCAGCCCCTCCTCATACAGCCGGTAGAGCACCCTCCCTGCTGCACTCCCCCAGTCCCAGACTCCTAGCTTCTAGAAGGGTATCAATGTGTCATTGGTGTCCAGGGCCAGTCCTGAGAGGATCTAGGGGAACCAGGTTCCCCAGTATGTCCATTTCCCCAACTGTTTCTCAGAGAGCATAAGGGGGCCAGGGCTATTGGCCCAGGCGAGACTTATCCTAGTGCTGGGGGTCAGGTGGAGTCAAAGCATGTAATCAGTCCTTGCACAGCATCAGGTTACTCCTTCCAGCTGGGCATTGTTTCACATTTGTTGCTCCCAGATAAATGCTCTTCCCAACTCTCTCTTCCTTATGTAAGGGTTTTTAAATGAATGAATGATCATCTTGTAGAGCACAAACTTTGCCCAAAGGCGTCAAGGCGCTAAGGATAGAATTGGCGTTCATGAGAGGAAGGAAAGAGGCTTTCAGATGTTAAAGTGCGAAGAGCCAAGTTTTTAAAGACTTACGAAAGGGTAGATGCGACTCTTGACAAGAGATCGTTAGAGGGAGAGTATTCCAGAGTGTAGAAACGGCGACAGCAAAGGCTCTCTCCCACCTCCCCCACCTAGCCCTCCTAGACCTAGGGACTAACAGCCAGTTTTTATTGGCGGACCACAGCTGTTTGGTGGGGACATACCATTGGAAGAGTCTTTTGATTCCTTCAGGACCATAATTATTAAGAGCCCAATGGACAATACATACAGCCTTACACAGACTTCTCTTTTCTAGAGGAAGTCAATGTCATTTGCGAATTGCTGTATAGACCGAGTGGAATTTAGGAAAATCCAACACGAGTCTTGCTTCTGCATTCTGTACAAGTTGCAGTCTAAGGATGGATCTCTGTTCATGGCCGGCTAGAAATCGTTACAAAAGTCCAACCTGGACAGAATTAGGCAACAGCTGCCAGCTTTCGTGAAGAGAGAGAAAGGCAGAGAAAAATCTTCCTCAGGATCCTGATAACGCCGAAACAGGTAGATGCAGTTCTGTTGATCTGAGGATCGAAAGAGAGGGAATTGTCGACTAGAAAAACAAGATTCATTGCTGATACAGCAGAGCAAAGGCATGGACAGAGCATTTCAGGCTGTCAGGAGTAAGACCATATGGATTGTTGACTACCAAAGACCAGGACCACTGTTTTGTCCCCATTGAGTCGAAGGTAGCTGTCTACGATCCAGGCGGCCACGGCCCACATGCAGCTTTTAAAGTTTGCTGCGGATGCCTCAATGCTGTTAATGATGGACACAATTATTTGTGTGTCATCAGCATAGGATAGAGCCTCCAACCCAAAAGATCGAATTACCTTGGCCAATGAAGAGACATAAATGTTGAATAAAGTTGGACTCAATGAGGAACCCTGTGAAACACCACACAAGGTGACAGTGGAATCAGAATAACATTGGTTCAGCTTTACTTTTTGTGACCTATCTGTGAGAAATGAGGATAAAAGCTCCAGAGCGGAGCCTGATACCTCGATTTCTTGAAGATGGATAATCAGCCTTGTTGGCGAGATGGTATCAAAGGCTGCAAACAGGTCCAAAAGTATTAACAGAGAGGTATCCCCTACATCTACCTGAGTACGTATGTTAGTTACTGCAGATGTTAAAGCGGTTTCAGAGCTATGGCCACTCCTGAAACCATATTGAGATCTATCAAGCAGGTGATGTCGCTCCAGGTAGGTACTCAGTTGGATATTTAAATGCATCTCCAGAATCTTGGCAGGGACTTTTAGTAGCAAGATGGGCCAATAGTTGTTAGGTTCTGAAGGGTCCAGGTTGATTTTCTTTAGTAAAGGCTTAACCACCGTTGTTTTCCAGTTGAGTGGAAAATGCCCCGATGAAATGGCCAGATTAAGCATGAATGTTAGGTGAGGGACAATCATCTCCCTTCCTAATTTCATAATCTTCGGGGGCAGGGTTCCAAAGGGGACCGGGATGCAATTCCCCCTAAAAGATAATCTGTTTGCTCATGGGACAGGGGAAGAAAGGCAAACATTGTGGCTTCCCCCCACCTAATTTGGGAGGGTTATAAAATTAAATTCAGGGATAGGTATTTGAGCTGTGTTAGAAATCTCTGTTTTAAAATTGTCCAGGGAGGAATAGATTTCTAGGATTTTTGAGTGAAAGTATTGGCCATCTTGTCACAGAAGTCCTGCGAACTGTCATTGTATAGTGAGACAGGAGGAGAAGAGAGAAAATGAATCACATTAAATAGTTACCTAGGGTATTTGAGTGATTCTGTCTTTCGAGAGTAAAATAATGATTTTTCCTCTTTGATGACTGTTTTGAATTCCGCTAGCTTTTTTTGTGATTATCTCTTTCGATCGGGTCAAGATGTCGCCGCCAGATCCTCTCTTGATGGCGACAGGTTTGTCTAAGTTTCCTCAACTTCTCTGAAAACCAGGGGGCAGTGGGGTTTTTTCTGCCTACATAATGTTCTTTAAGGGGGGCGAGAAAGTCGATTGCTGTCGTCAGCCAATTAGAATACTCTGTTGATACCAAATTGGCATAAATTTGATTTGTCCAATAAAGGTTGCTAAAGGCCCTGAGATATTCCTTATTGATACAATTGTAGTTCCTTGTAAGTACTTTTTTATTCCCCTTATTCAAAGTTTTTTGTGATAGTGGAAGCACAATGGGAAAAGGAACCGAACAATGGTCAGACCAGGAAAGTTCTCCTTTACCGTAAGATGGGGATCATTAAAAAATATGCTGTCCAGTATATGTTCTGCCTCATGGTTGGAGATTTTACCAATTGTGGTAGACCACAGCATGCCCGGGTTTCTATAAAAGTCTGTCAAGCTTTACATAAGGAATTTTCCAAATTAAAATTAAAATCTCCAAGAAGCGTCAAATTTTGTTTATCCAGGTATGGTTCTATGTGATTTGTAAAATCCTGGGTGAAGGAAGATCTAGGCCCAGGAGAAAAATATGTCAGGACTCCAGCGAGGCTTTCTGGCAAGAGTATTTTTAGGGAGAAAAATATTGCTTGATGGAGTCAGTAGGGTTTGTTAACGGCTTGATATAACAGGTGCAGGAATCCTTGACCAGAATGCCTACCCCTCCACCCCAACTTTGCCTATTCTATCAAATCATGATAAGGTGTATCCATGTGCGATTGCATCTACCAGATCAGGGCAGCAACAGTTCTTAGCCCAGGTCTCTGTAATGAAAACCCAGTCTGGTCTTTGGGAGGAGACAAAGTCAGAGAACTCAACTTAATTTTTGATCAAGGATCTGGAATTGATTAGATATTCAGAGAAGGAGTGCTCGCGAGGGTTTGGGTGGGGGGCCTCGTGGGCAAGCGTATGGCTAATTTTAGCAAGGGATAGCTGAAAATTACAGGTGGGGCAGGCAAACAGCTGATCAAGTGAGTCAACTTCCATTGTACAGTATGGCATTGGAACTTTTTATGACCCCGCAGTTCAAGAACGCGATTTTTAGAGTAGGCAAAGTAATTAATAGTATCCCTTGCAAAACAACCAGGGTTTCTGGTGTAAGGCGCAGCCCTGGCGCGGACGGACGCAGACGGGTTTGTAAGTGGCGGGCCCGCTGTGCGTGTCCACTGCGCGTCTGGCCCAGCATGCTCCTAAATAGGCTATGCCGGAAAACACTGGACCGCTGACCCCACCGGAAGAAAAGCACTGTCACAGACAGTAAGGCATGTGACAGGAAGAACATGCTTCCCTCCGCAACATACGGCACACTGCTACCGCAGACCAGGGAAGTGATTTAAGGATGAGCAGAAGACCGTAATAACAACAGTTTAATTTTTTTTTTTAAATCAGATAAAAATTATTTAAAATGGTGAAACCAACATGAGCAAAGTAAAATGCAAAGTAGACACAGTAAAAAGAGAGGTAAAGTGGAAGGGAAACATCCTTAACAACGAAGTTTAAATTACCACTTACCGGAATAACGAAGTCTGAAGACCGACAAATCTTAACAACGACTTTCTTAAACCACGACTTTACTTAACAACGAAGCTAAATAGATGCTTCTGCCTTCTGTGATCAAGATACATGAAAAAAATGACCACTAGATGGCAAGCGTGCATTCTGCATGAAATACTGCGCGCTCCAAACTGTTGAAACTGGACAGAAACATTGCCGAGGCATTCAGTCTTTGCAAGGGAACTAAGGGGCATATTATCAAGGGGGTTTATCTCCGCTTTTTTGGCTTTAAAAGCCAAGAAAGCGGAGATAAAATTATCTCCCTATTACCAAGCTGTCGCTAACACCAGTTAGAGACAGCTAGTAGGAGATAGCGACCATCTTGGGCCCCACTTTGCATGTCAGTGATATTTATCACTAATGAGATGCAAAGTGGGCGTGCCAAGATGTTAGAGACTGAAAACAGTCGCTAACATCGCTATCTCCTATTACCAACTTTTGGAGATATTCGCGCTAAGCGGGAATATCTCCAAAAGCTAACACCTGCCCTGAGCAGTTCTTAGCCATGTTATCCAATGGGAGGTGGATAACATGGCTAAGAGCATTTGCTCGATAATGCATGAATATCGCTGACTTTTCAGCGATATTCATGCATTTCGGCCGTTTTTTATCGCATTTGCGATAAACCTTGTTAATAGCAAGGTTTATCTGCGATAAAAATCGCCGATGTGCGGCGATAATTTTTGTCTCTAAACAAGTTAGAGACAAAAATTATCGCTAGTTGTTGGTAATATGCCCCTAATATCTCAGGACAACGAGGAGTCTCTGAATGAAATGTTAACCTCTTTATTCAAACTCTAGTGCTTGTTTGTGCTGGCCTGGCGGTACCATCGTTTTGGAACTTGTGGTGATGCAGCAAATAATATCGCCATTGAGGACATATAGTTAGGTTATATGATGGCATGATGACTATGCAATACTAGCCTGGAGTGTGGGTTCGTCTGAAGGGTATTAAAGCGGCTGTGGACCACTCATGGCCACACCCACTGTGAGCATATCTGTGTGCGGTGTGTCTTTGTAAAGTATGGCCCGCAGCCCGTGCTGCATAACTATAAGTTGTAGTCCAGTTTCAATTAAAGACCTCTGAAAATGTTGATTTGTGTCTATTTTGTGTACACTCAATATAGAATTCAGTTGCTTCTAGGAGCATCGGGCTTCGGTATTTAATAAGGCATATGTTTTAGTCTGCACAGGCAGTATCCCTGATCGGGGTACTAGTTGGAAAGCTTTTTTTTTAAACACGCATTGCTTTCCAAAGATAATTTGTGGTAAAGGAATGTGTGGGAAGAAAAGTCGTGGTTTAGACGGGGTCGTGGTTACTGTAGTGTCCTGCCAGGACACAGTCTAGTTGTTTTCATGTAGCCTTACACTGAACACCCACCCACCACAGACGTCACTGGGTCAGGTGACGCTGGTAATAAAAGAGGCCGAGCGCACGTGTTCGGGGGCCATAGTTGTAATCCCTAACTGGTGTCCTGTCTCATGATTTATCTTAGCATGCGGGCCTAGGGCCCCATCACCACATTGGCGACGAGGCAGAGCCGGTGCCCATGCGTGCACCAGCCTAAACGTTGGAGGGGGGTGGGGGGGGGGGGGGGGGGGAGAAGGAAGGAGAATGCTGCTCGTGCAATGAGCAATCCCCCCCCCAACAGCAAGTGACCTTCAGCGAAGGCCCGCTGGGCGTGAGCTAAGCCCCGGGCCGACACGAACGGAGGAGGCGATCGGGAGCCCACCCCGCACCTCCGTGCCCGGCGTGAGCCTCCCTGCACGAGGGGAAAGTGCAGCGGACCGACCAGAGCCCACCTGAGCCGGCCGCAACTGAGCGCCACGCGGAGCCTCGGCCCGAAGTGCCCGGGAGTAAGCGTATCGACCGGAGCCCACCCGTTTCGGCCGCAAGGGAGGCCCCACCATGTGGTGACCGAAGCGGAGCCCAGCCGCGAGGTGAAAAGGCCCATCGGCCGAAGGTGAGCCTGTGACCAGCACCGAAAGCGGAGCCCACCCGCAACAGTCAGGATTGTTTAATGGCGGCCGCCTGGTAGCGCCGCCCGGGACATGCAAAGCGGAGCCCACCCGCTATAAACATAAACTGTGCCCCCAAACAGTGCGAGGGGTGCCCGACATTGGCCCTGTACCAAAGCAAGACTCGCGGAGCCCACCCGCGGCCTGCCTGCAGCGAACCCCACCCGCCGCGCAGCGTGTAACTGTAGCGGCGGTGGGGGAGAGGCAAGGAGAGAAGGAAGTCCACAGTGTCTGGGAACGGCTACCTCCCCCCCATTGCCCCCCCCCCCCCCCCCCCCACTGTGCAGCGTGGGTGAAGGTGCTGCGGTGGGGGTGAATCACTCAAAAACCCAGCTCCGCTAAAAAAGACTGTAGGCAGCTATCGCCGCCTAAGATAAGGGGTAGAGAAAGCGTGTGGCCAGCGGCCCTGCCGAACGCCGGACCGGTCCCCACCCCACGCGGCTGTGATGAACCTGCTGCAAGGGACAGGAAGCTCGCAAACTGTGACCCCAAGGACAAGAGCAAACAAAATAGGCCATGCCAGCCCCAGCAGCCCTCACAGAACTGAGGAGGGGGGCTGCCGGTGAGCAGTAAAGTACAGGGAGGCGAGAATGACGGCCTGAATACAGAGCAGGACTGATGGCCTACGAGTGTCTCCCTACCCGCTTGCAGCCAGAATTGAGTTTACGGCCAGCAGACAATGAGGCAAGCCCCCCAGCGAAGCAAACAAACTGCTGGTAGCAACGCGTGTCCCCACACAGCCAGGGAGGCGTAAAGTACACCAGGGGACAGTGAGCACACAGCGCTGCCAAGACATACGCGTCAGTGCCCCCACCCCATCAGCATTGAAAGCACGGCTGCAGAACCTGTGAACATTGGCAGCAGGGAGAAGCAAGTCACACGCAGAAAGAACAATAAAGCACCTACCTGTGTATGTGTGCCTGTGCCTCTGGGGGAAAGTAAGGAGGACGTGCAGAGGGCTGGAGAAACCTGCACTGGCATTCCTCCAAAGGAAGTGAGAAGGCATTGGGACACTCGGAGAGGAACGAGCCGAGGACGCCTCTGGAAACAAAGCAACACTGGCATCTAGTGACTAATCGCGGAACTGCACTGACAAGCCTCAACTAACTCTGCAACAAGCATTTGACAATCCTAGTGCCACAGCCACAGATCCAAAGCAGCCAGGGAAATACCAGGTTCAAAGCTAAGAACAGAGACTGCACATTGCAACACCCTACCTGCAATCACGTCCAGGGTAGATTGCACCTACACACACCAAAGAAGCAAGCAGTGCTCAAACCAAGTGTCCTAGAAACAAGCGGATAAGCCACATCCACGTCTGCCAGTGGTGCTGCCGCCACCACCAGAAATCAGAAGGGCTCCACACAAAGGAACAAGCCGTGGGGCAACCAACTACAGAACCTAACCCAAGACAAGCCCCCAGCAACGCAAGCAGAGGACGGCAACCACCACGGTCACTTCGAAATGACTGACTGCAGCGCAAGGCCACCACAGGAACACGCCAGGAGACAGGGCAGGAACGCGCCAGAACCTTAAAGAACACACCAGGAGACAGTGCAGAAACGCGCCAGAAACGCAGAAACACGCCACGAGGCGCCAGGAGTACAAGAACTCCACACCCAGGAGTACAAGAACTCCACACCCGCACGCCAGGACAGCGCAGCACAACGCCGGAAAGTGCCAGGAGCGCCAGAAATCAGGAGCGCCAGAGTGACACTGCATAGCGACACGCCAACGCCACAGGACAGCCCACAAAGGTCCCAGAGTGCGGCAGCAACGTCTCACAGCCACCAAAGCACCATCATCAGTAAGCATGACGGCATGCCCAAGTGAAGGTACAAGGAGTGGTGACAGAACCCTCTACAGTGCCGACAAAGCGCGCCAACGCTAGATGCATGAAGCCTCATGTCGAAGATGGAGCCGATCACCAGCCTGGTTGTGAAGAAAGGAGGAAACACCGACCACCCAGGCTGGTCGCCAACGGAAAAGAAAAAAAGAAGCAACCGAGAAGAGTGCGATGACCGGTCCAGTCACAAGAAGAGAAGATCACAGTGTTGGAGAGCCATGCCCAGACCAGAGAGAAACAGGTGGAGTGTACGCTGCCTGGAGAAGACTGGTTGGGAAGACCAAGACAGTACAGTGACCAGACCGCGTCGCGAGGTGGAACAGGGTGAAGAAGGGCGCGACGCCACAAAGAAAGCAAAGAAGACAAGAAGCCAATTCGCCAGAGAATTGCAGAAGTGCCACTGAAGATGGAACCGTAGAGCCAAAGAAACCCGATGACCAAGGAAGGGTGTCCCGATGAAAGTAAAGGAAGTGATCAAGTAAAAGGGACGATACAACAGCAGGTCTAGTCACCAAGCCAAGCGAAGACAGTGTCCCACCGCATGGACAAGACCAAGGGGACGACATGTAGAGGGCCCGCTACATGGAGAAGCCTGGTTAGCAGGAGCAAGCAAATAAGAAGACTGGACTGCGTCGGGAAAGAGAACAAAGAGGAAGACTGGAGTAACACACCATCACTCCACAGAGGAAGAGAGAGAACCACATTCAGCACACAGGAACATCAGTGCTGTCCAAGGAGCATGAGAACCACAGTCAGCACACAGGAACATCGGTGCTGTCCAAGGAGCATCGCAACATCCGTGTGGATCTCAGTAATCCCGACAACCTGCACCTGAGGAGACCAACCACCGAAGAACCGCACGGGTGCCCCGTGAACCTGAAGCTTGCCGAAGCAGAGCATACCCGAGCACTAGACAATCCACCCTTGTGGACTACACAAGACTCGACTGTGGCCCTGTCCGAAGTTCCACAGCGACCCACACAGCCCACATGGTCACGTGGCAGTCCAGGGGACAAGGGCCTCGGAGGAACTCCTGTGAGAGAGGAATCCGTATAGGAGAGGTGCAGCAGCGGCAGCTCCACGACAGGCAACAGGAAGCACCAAGGCCCCAGGTAAACACTCGGCACCGAGAAACGGTCTGATGAAGACACTGACCCCATGTCCCAACAGCAAGACCATACTGGCGAATGACATCAACATCCCCGAGGGCAACATGAGCGACTTGGCGGTGAGTCCGTTGGCAGTTCCTCAGCGACGCCTTTGCGCGGCTCATGCGAAGCCCCGCACGGTCCACCCAGTCCCATTGTGTCCAGCAAGACTGTCCTCCCAGCGACTCTAGTGAGAGAAGAGTCCAAGCGCGAGAGGCCAGTCTTCGAGGCTCCAGTGAGAGAGGAGTCAGGCGAGAAAGGCACGTCGGAAGGTACTTGGCTGGCAGGAGGTGTGAAAGCATCCAGACCAGCGAATCCAAGGAAAGACCTCTTGTGCCGTAGTCGTCTCCAGCAACCAACAGGGGTTGTCATCCACCGGCCTCGGAACACCTGCGAGACCCATCAAGGGTCACACCCATTCTGATTCCGATGGTCCAAATGATGAACACTGTACAGAAGCGCAAACGCAGGAAGACAAGGATGATCTGAAGTACACCGCTGAGGTGAAGCTCATCTGATTGACTTTGCAGTCCAGAACGCTTAACATCTCCCAGCCGATCGCCAGAAGAGAATCCATTGGGGCTGTACATTTTCTTTTCTGCTTTTCTTGCAAGTTGGACATTCATTTTTCTTTCCTTAAACTTTGGGAGGGATGTAATGTTCTGCCAGGACACAGGCTAGTTGTTTTCATGTAGCCTTACACTAAACACCCACCCACCAAAGACGTCACTGGGTCAGGTGACGCTGTTAATAAAAGAGGCCGAGCGCACGTGCTCGGGGCCATAGTTGTAATCCCTAACTGGTGTCCTGTGTCATGATTTATCTTAGCATGCGGGCCTAGGGCCCCATCACCACAGTTACGAACTTGTTGTTAGTGAAGTTGTGGTCGGAAAACTCGTTGTTACAACATACAACCAAAGAGGAGAGTAAGCTTTCAGTAAGAAGAGTTCTTTAGCAGCGGAAATCACTGACAGCTTACCGCCGTCTATCCGCTGGGCATCCGGCCCAGCATGCTCCTAAATAGGCTGGGCTGGAAAACACTGGACCGCTGACCCTACCAAAAGAGAAGCACCAGCACAGGAAGTGAGGTAGGTGACAGGAAGAACCCGCTTCCCTCCGCAACAAATGGCACACTGCCACGGTGGACCAGGGAAGTAAGGTAGGAGTGTGGGGAAGGATCTTAAGGTCAGCAGAAGACCAAAATAACAACTGTGTAAAAGTTTTAACGTTTTTTAAAATCGGATAAAAATGATTTAAAATGCTGAAACAAACAGGTGCAAAGTAAAGTGCAAAGTAAACACAGTAACAACGTAAGAGAGGTAAAGTGCAAAGTAGGCTCCCAGTAAGAGAGTTCTTCCGCAACGGAAATCACTGACAGCCTACCCCCGTCTAAGTGAAGGCGGAAAGTTGAATGAGGCAGTCACCTATGGCCAATTCTAAGATGCCACACCATGCCTCCACCTGTGACCTAGTCCTCCTACATAGCATATTGGGACAAACCAAGATGACAAATTCAAATTGGCTGTAGAAAGAGTTCCAAAGGTTTGGCCTTCATCCTTTGTTCTAGAGGATCTGGGCTGTCCCATTCCAGGTGCAATGTGACAAGCTAATTAGCATATGCAGATTTATTTTCTCCCCACCACTTCCTTTGCAGCAACTGGGCCAAGCACTGTTAATTGGCCTATTGTGTGAAAAGGCCTTAAATACCTTGCTGGACCTTGCAGGCCTAAATGGACCAAAACTGTACTTTAGTGCAGATTTTCCCTATAATGTGTACACAGTGCAAGTATTACAGCCCTACATTATGAATGGTCACTCATAGGGCCTACCCCAGGTTAGTACCAATCCCTGAAGAGTGCCTTCTGCACCAAGCTACATTTACGAAGATACCTTGCTGGGCATGACAGTAGTCTGACACATATAGTCTACACATTCGGCCACCTATGTGTGCTCACGGGTTCACGCACAATCAGCCTGCTAGTCTTACCCTAGCTGTGCAGCAACAGCCTTATCTTAAAAGGTGGACACTGGTTATTAGCACGCTGTGAATGTATTGTAAGTGAGATTCAGGTAGTGAGACTCACTCACAGTAAAAGTAAAAAAAACAGGCAGTAAATTGTGTAATATTCTGGTGGCCTAAAGGGGGGGAACCATTTGCTACAGATTGTTTGTGTCATTGATTTATTTTGTAATCAATGTATTTATTTAACACAGTGTGTAATTTAGGTCCTGAAATGTAGCTACTACTAGAATGGAACAAAACAAAACTTGCAGAATGTTTAACCAAGAAATCTGGGTTCAAATCTGTTGATTCCCTGCTTGACCTAATTGTATCATACTCGTCAAAATAATTAATTTACTGTGTCTCGTTACACTTGGTTGTCACATCTGAGAGCACTGCACTGTGTTTTAGTTCTGAATCTGCTCTGTACAAAACCTCCCTTGTATATGGAGTGATAGACTATATTGTTTGTCCTTCTCTGACCCTATTGGCTATATATTAGCAGCACGTGACAAGTGACTTGTCTATTGGTTCACTTATAGCATCTTCATGCCATGAGTGGAGGGGGACTTCATGAATGTGTCGTAAGTTCATAGTTGGAAACATTCACTCAATCCAGTGTCAAGCACTTAAGTTTCAGGTGGTCAGATCAAAACATAGGCAGGGTGGGGCTACTGCTTAAGCAGGGCAGTGTGCAAGTGTTTGATGAGCAGTAAACATCCTGGCACTCAATCCCAGAGACAGCACATCCTTTAATTTCTCTATTTTTGTTTCTTTCTCATCCTACTTGGGAGGCATGAAGATTCTCTCTCTCTACATTACTTGGGAGTTGTACCTGCAATATTTTCTCTCCCTATACATTTCTTTGTCAGCCTCGCTCTGATGGCACCTGAGTTGTAGCACTTCCATTATTTCTTTACTATACCTCGGAGTTGTGATTTTGCCAGTGATAGATGTATTTTCTCCCTCTCTAATCTTTGTGGGCTATTTACTAAGGACTTGTGTGTGGCGCAAAGCGACACAAAGCATACCAATTTCAAAGTCTACGGTCCTTGCTTGATACTCAGAAGTGACATGCCATCGCTCGTGCAGCCAATAGCAAATTCCCACCATGGGGGAGAGGGGGGGTGACGGAGCTCTTTGACATGGCCGCTAATGTCCGATTTTGTTACAGGGCCGATTTTGCAGGTATGCTGCAAAAATGGCCCGTAACAAAAACGGCCCCCAGCCTTATGGCCCACCGGGGGATTTCCCGGTGCCCGCAACGGCCAGTCCGGGCCTGGTAACAGCCTGCGGAGCACACATACACTAGACACAAGTGCAGTTACGTGCCTGGTTGCGCCTTTATTTATCCCCTCGGGACCGAGCCTGGCCCCTTGAGTGGGTGTCAATCCTAATTGCCGTTGCGGGACCACCGCACCACTGGTGGCCGGTCCCAGCACCGCAAGGGCATCCGCCCGCCATCCTAATAGGCCCCTTAGTTTCATTGGGAAAACCTTGAAGGATCTCTACAAAAGACCCTTTGCTAAATTAAAAATGTTATCTAGTTTTCAGAAATGTATAGCTGTCTGGGATCCACTATGGGTTTCGCACCAGTGTCCATCACAAACTGGAAGGGGGTTGAAAGCACAGAAAATAGGAACAATTTGCTATCTCCCAGTAAAATGCCAAAACTGTGGTAAGAAATGTGTTTTTCTGAATTAAGTCTGCCTGCTCCTGAAAGCAGGGAAGATGTTGATTTTAGCTGCATAAATCTTTCAATGATGCCATTGTCAGGAGAATAAAATAGACACTTTTTCCTGCAGCACTTTTTCTCCTTTTGTTCCCAAAATTTAAAATGTAGCCATTCCAGAAGAATCCACACACAGTGGGTAGCTTTAGAATCCCAAGGAAAGGCTTAGCACTGGGAAAAGAGGGCGAAAAGTCCTAGCAGCAAAAAGGTTAAGGTAAATCTTTTATTGAGAGCAAAAACACTGCATAAAAAGGTTATTTTTTTTTAACTTAACACTTGATAATGATTATCCAGCATGTTCACACTTTTTCATACTTGACCATGTTACAAGTAAGACATATATACTTTTTTGGAACACTTTATTTTCATTTTGCTCAGGTTAACACTATACACATTCAACAGACATATGTTGTTTTCATACAGTGTTACACATCTTATTATATATTTAGCGCTTTGCAAATATTATACAATTTGTCGTCCTTTTACACAATATTTATGACCAGATCTAACAAATGCTTATTGTTATGTGCTGTCCCGATGGAATTCCGTAACTGGGCTCTAGACCCTTCGAGGGCTACAGTTGTGTATCAGGTTCTGCGTGCAAGTCCAATGCCATTTATGACTCGAGTAGGTAAGTGTGAAGCATTTGCCATATGTTCCGTGGCCTACTTGATCATTGTTGAAGTAAGACACAATTTGCACAGACCTCAAAGAGGCAGTATTTATTGGCTGAGAACATAGGTAAGGACACTCCCAGGCTATTTTTTTCGATAAATCCTGTGCTGCTAGCATTCCCACCTGGGATAAGGGCTACACATAGGATGACCATGTGTCCCGGGTTTGGCAGGACAGTCCAGGTTTTCACCAGCTGTCCTTGCAGATTTAGGGAAATTTAGCCTATTTCCAGGTTTTCAGGTCGAGCCTTCGAGACCTCTTGTATATACTTTAGTATATATACTTTAGTATATACTTAAGTACATACTTATATATGTATGTACTTTGTGGGCTCTGGGGATCAGCCTTAGGACTTGTCTGCTTCTGCTTAGGGACTTTTTTTCTGTTCAACTGCCTCTATCTAACTGTCTTTATAGAACACGACCAGCATAGGTCAATAAGATACCAGAATTGGTTTCTGCTGAGGGACTTTCTTTTTTTAATTTTTCTGGCAACTGCCTCTATTTAACTTTCTTGATAGAAAACGACCAGCAGAGGTCAGTAAAATACCAGAATCACTTTAGCATTCTCTAGATTCCAGTCCATAGAAATTGTCTTCCACAAGCATCCATAGACAATAATATATTTTTCAAATCTTGTATTTTCAGTGATATAACCACCAAAAGGCCCTGCATTTATATTAAAATCTGAGCTTTGGACTATACCATTTCCAGCTGAAAAACAATATTTCTTTCCATGTGTTCCCATAGCGTGTCACGTAATTTGGTGCTTACTTCCCCTCCATGTTAGCCCTTTCGCTGCGGCGGCTATTCCGCCGCAGTGCTAAGGGTCGGGGGGCCGCGCGGCGCTCCGACGCTGGTGATGGAACTGCCCCGTCACGCCCCTCGGGTGAGCTGTACTTGTGACGGAACGGTTCCGTCACGGCCCCACCCGCTCAATAGAACGCGCCGCGCAGGCCCGGCGAGCGGGCAATGACGGAACCGTTCCGTCACCAGCACAGCCAACCCGAGGGGCATGACGGAACGGTTCCATCACCAGCGTGGGAGGGGTTAAAGAACAAAATCTGTTTCAGCACCCAAGCTAATGTGTTGCATAGCTAAATACATATAAGGTCCCAAAGGCGAGACCGATTGCATTGCAAATACTTGTTAGAGAGAGTCGACTGAAAATTGTGGAAGGTACCTTTTTATGTTTTCCAAAGCAATTCTATAATTCCCTGCTGAGGAACGCTATCATTCTGTTCGCTGGGTTGAAGTAAAATTGTAGTTCTTTCTATTTTTGTTAAATGTCCCGTTTTTTGGCCTTCAAATTCTGGTCACCCTAGCTACACAATAATTTTTGCCTTTGGTATACATACCACCTGCAGAGGCAGAAGCAAAGTTCTGAAGAAGAGACAACATTTGTGGACACTTCACATTTGGATAATACTTGAAGCTTATTGTAAAAGAACAATAATTTGATTTAATCTAGAACCACTGTGAATCTCGGGTGGAGAAGTGTGGCTCAGGGGTTAGAGGCGGCAGACCCGGAGCCTGAGTTCGGCCCGGGACCAGGGTTCAATTCCCCGCCTCGGCGGGTCTTGGGCTCAAAAATTCCACGGACTCGATAATTCGCTCCGGTGCCTCCTCGACTCACGGGTTCACACTCTGCGACTCTCGGTAATAGCTTGCTTAATCTCCACAACGGCCCCTCGCGGTGGGATGCCTGGCTTTCACCTTGTGGATACCCTGCCAGGGTTATCTCACAGGGGAATACCAGGACGGGTTCCCTAAGCAAACGCTGAGATGCCCCAGGGTAAGTCGTGCGCTATATAAGTTTCATTCATTTCATTTCATCTCGGCAAACGGCTGCGGAAGAAATGTACTGAAAGGCAAATCAACATTTTTGCGCTGTGTAAAAAAGCCAACAATTTTGATTCTCCGTTATACGGCATATAAGCACTTCGGTGAGCTTTCTCCTATTGTCGTTGCTAGACATATGCAGGCAAAGATACATGGGCTGACTGTTGAGTCTTGTAGAGTCTGTGCAGGGAAATACATAAATAGATGTTCTTTTGTGCATTTTTACATACATTGGTTCAAGAGAGTCTAAGCCGCTGTCCTGTTCTGTGCCTTGTTTTTATTTTTTTCTTGTCATACTAATAATCGCAATAGTAATAATCATTCCTTTTTTCATGTAACACTAGAGGGCGCAGTTCTGCCGTTTGTACCTACTCTAGGGTACATCGATGCAGCCATTGTAGTTTGTACACATCAGAATAGTGAGTGTGCAGCAACCTTCTTAAAGGTAAACATTCAAATAGCTTCTTTTAAACAATTATTAACATCTTAGAGTTGAGTTGAAGCGCTGTTGCCTGGGTTGTGCCATTAATGTCGCCCCTTTTCCCGATATTAATAATAATAAACACTTGTAGCACGCCATTGTTATGTTATGTTATGTTTCCATGTGTATGTTGTGTGTATTTGCAGAGCTCACTATCGCATGCAAGGGTATCCCGGTGCTGGCCACACTGGTGCCATTTGTAAGCACTGTAAATAATTATTGTTAGTAAGAAGATGGTACGCTGAATTTACAGATGAGTTTCCAATAATGCATTGTCGAGTAGTAGCGATGACTTCGCTGAGCTATCCTGATGGTGAAGGTCAGTAGGTTGCCGCACTGAAGATGCCACATATATTACTGGAGGTGAAGTTCGTTGCCTATGCAGGCCTTTTTAGTTCACATTTTGCCGGTTACTGCTACAGTGATGTAGGTTTGTGTTGGCTTAACATTTTCAAACAAATACAGATAAACTTTGGTAAAAGCAATAGGTCAGGTTTTAATGAGAGCCAACATATTGAAACAACGTGTGAATGTATTATCAAATTAAAGCCAAGCCTATTAACTTTGCCAGTACTTGTTATGTTTGGGTTGATGGTGGGTTTACACATTTTTGGAAAGTGTGTGTTTGCAGTTCGGAGATTGTTTGTAATAAGCTTAGGCTATTGCATGCTTAGGAGGGAAGGATATTTGGTTTATTCTCTGTGTGTTAGTAGAGGGAAATTGACGATTTAACGGCCGGATTCATCAACGTAAAATCGGTTCGCAAAGAGCCAGCTTCTAAGAATCCGGCCCTTTGCGAGCGCAATTTTTGCATTTGGGATTCATCATCCCAAATGCAAAAATCGCTATTATAGAATTCCGCAATTTTGCAAGGAATTGCATTTAAGCAATCTCTATTTGAGATTCCTTAAATGCAATTCATGAAACATTTAAAAATTGCGAATTCGCAATTTTGGGCCGCTATTTACCGCGAAGTCAAACCTCGTGGTAAATAGCGGAAACGTAGAAAAATGCACTTAGGTGCATTTTTCTAAGTTGTATGTTACACACACACATGTCCTTGGGACATGTGTGTGCGTAACACCGGCGTCCAATATCATTTCAGGGGTGCAACAGGGTGTCCTTTTGACACCCCTGCACCCTTGAAATCGCGAACTCAAAATGCGAATTGCTAATAGCGATTCGCACATTGATATGTCTTCTCATTCATGGCCCATAGGAATGAATGGGGAGTTATTCCTTATTTGCGATTAGCAATTAGCTAATCGCAAATAAGGAAACAGTAGGAATCGCAAAATAAATTGCGATTTGTACATGAATCCCGTTTTGCGAGTCTGTAATAGCGATTCCTTAATAATCGCTATTACTGACTCGCAAAACGGGACTTTGATGAATCTAGGGGTTAGCTCCTTGCATACGAGTGACACAACTGAGGTGAGTGTACCCTTTTTGGAAAAATCGAGTATATGTTTGGTGTAGACACAGTACTGTGCTTCACTTGACACACAGTGTGTTGACAGCTCATCCGCTATGGCAGAGGAGCGTTGAACACCGCCCCCCCACCCCAGCCAGCAGCCAAGCAAATGAAAAATAAAACGACGATCTGTGTGGGGATATGCAAAAGAAACAATTGATGTACAGAATGCTGGACAATGCAAACATTGACCTCCAGTCAGAAGGATCTGGATTAAATCCATCATTCTTTTGCTCACCACACTACCCCAGTTTGGACCCAGCCATATGCAAATCAGTCTTGAACTTGGGGAAGATGTATCAAGGTATTTTTTGTTGCAAACGCTGCAATTCGCAAAAAAACAGCATTTGCGACTAAAAATTCTCAAAATGGTATGTATGATGCAAAAATAAAGGAATCGCAAATTTTGCGATTCCTTAATTTTGCGAAAGCATTTAAGGAATCGCAAATTGCGATTCCTTAAATGCTATGTAAGAAACATTTAATTTTTGCGATTTCACCTTAAGAAATCGCAAATTACCACCAACTTGAAGTTGGTGGTAATTTGCAAATTCTTTTACAAATGCACTTTTGGGCATTTGTAAAGGTGCCATGGGGCGCTCATACATGCCCTTAGGGCATGTATGTGCGCCATATGCGCACACATGTAAATTTCAGGGGTGCAGCAGGGTGTCCTTAAGACACCCTTGCACCCTTGAAATTATTCTCAATTTGCGATTAGCAAATTACGAATCGCAAATTGAGAATAACTTCCCATGGGCCTCCTGGCCCATAGAAATTAATGGGAAATTATTCCGTAATTGCGATTAGCAATTTGCTAATAGCAAATAAGGATTTTTAAGAAATCAGAAATCGCTAAAAAGTAGCGAATTTCTACATACATACCATTTTGCAATACTCAAATAGCGATTCTCCAAATATCGCTATTTGAGAATCGCAAATAGGTATATTGATACATCTGCCCCCTTGTTCCTTGTGGGAACAGTCCATCCCGAACTGCCAAGCCAGGTCCTCCCTAGACCGGAAACAAGCATCCAAGGACCTGTTTCAGGGCATCACCCTTCATAGCCAGGCTAGCTTGAATCCAGTGGTGTAGTGAGCACGGGCCCACATCTGGGCATACCCTTCCCACTTAAGGTGACATATGCGAAAGAAACAATTGATGGACGGAATGCTGGGCAATGCAAACATGCCTTCTCCCTATGAACTCAAGCCCTCTGGCAAGCTCTTTGTACTGCCTTCAGCCCAGATCTTGGTGTGAATGTTGTACAGCTGCATCCTTTGTACTAGCCTGGGGACTGATTCAATGGTTTGATGTGACTGTCTGGATCTTAGCGTTACAGCTGGGGTGAACAGAAATGCTAGTGTAGGAAACTGGGTTACTGGTTGCCGTGGTGAACCCCTACTCAAGCAGCAACCACAATCTCTGTCAGGGTGAAACGCAAGCAAATCCCAAATTGAGAATGTGCTTAACGCTTTGGTAGCTTGGCAGAAAAGCAGTCCGGCTTAACTTAGAGCAAATGTGTTATGTATTTATGCAGCCCTTCAAACATTAATAAAGTGAAAACACAACAGAGAACCGCCTCTCTTTGCACAATCTACCTTTTGGTTGGAAGACAATTCAAGGAGTTTGCTGGCTCAAGGCATCATTACACGTGTAGAGGCAAGAAGGGAGTCGGTCGATAAAGCCATGTTGGCTGTGAGAGTATCTATTTTGTCATGGAAATAGGCCAATAGATCATTGCATAATTGCTAGGATGGAATCACCGGGCAAGATGTTGGTGGAGAGGTTACCATTTTTTTAAAGATAAAGCATGGAATAATTTTATTAGGGTGAATAATTAGTTTGCCTAACACGAGTTTGCATATAAATCATGTTCATTTGCTCCAGGATGTGTGCATTTGTAACTTCTCTGATCAATAACAGGAAGGGACCAGAGGATGAAGCTTGGCTACTTTTGCAGCCAAAACCTCATGTAGCTTTACCGGCCGGAAGTACTGGTCGATAAAATTGAGTCTCGTGTTGCTGCATCAGGGACCCACCAGCCAGTTGTGATGAGGCACAATGGTATTCCACCCAAGGATACCCTGCTGCCTCACTCACAGCCTGGAGCTTAGTAGCATGGCTGAGATCAAGACTTGCAATCAAAAAACTTTAGGGTGACATCAGGATACTGTAAGAATTTGGGTTGCTGGTTGAGGAGGACATGATTCCTTTTCAACCAGCTGCCACAATCCTTGTCAGGGTGAACCATAAAAAGTCACTAAATTAACCTGTGCTTAACCGTCTAGTAACTTGGCACAAAAGCAGTCACACTTAACTTAGAGGAAATGTATAATTTATTTATGCAGCACTTAAACCATAATAAAGCAAAAACACTACAAAAGAAAAAGCCCACAACAATTTTGGAAAATCCAATCAGTAGAAACAGAGGGGCATATTTACAATCCCCTTTTGGCACCGGAGCACCAGTTTTTTTTCTTCCGGTGTCGTAGTGCCATTTTCCATATTCACAAGGTGGCGCTAAGCGACTTATCGTGGCTTAATGCCACTTTGTAAATATGCCCCTTTCCGACGCAGTCCTCTGCACCAAAGGGGCATGCAATGGGTATTGCAGTGGGTGTTCCACCGCAACACCCATTGCTTTTTGATGCTCCCTCAGATTTACAAGGCTCTGCAGCACCATAAACTGACGCCAGGGAATACGTGGTCTTAGTATGGCGATACGAAGAGAAATTATTAATTTCTCCTCGTATTTTGCTCTTTCCATGTGTGCTGCATTCTGTAACACACATGGAAAGAGCAAAAGAGTAAATCGTCATGAATGATTATGTGCAGGAACGTGTCCCTTCCTACACATGAACAATCAACCCTGCAGCACAGGCAACATTGCAATATGGTGGCAGGGTGCCTGTGCTGGCACTAGGCAGCTTTTTTGAGCCGCTGAGAAGTTTCTGGAGTCCTACTGGGGTTTTCGATATAAGAAGAGTTGTGTCAGCAAACAGGAGGGTTGGTATTTTTCTCCTGCCAGGGTTGGGGCGTCAGTTGGGTATTCTCTTAAAAAACTAACCACTCCATTCACATAAAGTGACAAGAAGGTAGGAGCCAACACACAGCCCTGGCGGACCCCCCTGTTAACCGGTATCCTCTCTGTGGTTTGCCCCTGCTCCCCTCATCTGACTCGGGCATAGTTATCCTCATGGAGCGTGTTAAAAGGTTTAAGATATAAAAAGGGATGCCCATTTCTTGGAGCACTACCCATAGCTTTTCGCGAGGGACTAAATCAAACGCGGTCTTAAGATCAATAAAAGCAAGGTAGAGGCTTTCCTTGCCAATTACGACCACTTTCCAATAAAGGAGAAGTAGTCTAAATGCCCGATCCACTGTGCTAGTGGGTTTCCTAAAACCCTCTTGATAATGGGAGCGAATACCCTCCTCCTCCATCCAGTTCTGAGACCTATTAAAAAGGGCTCTGCCGACCACTTTCTGAATAACATCAATTAGGCTAACAGGCCTATAGTTAGCAGGGTCTTGGCAGTCTCCCTTTTTAAATATAGGTACAACCTCTGCCCCCTTCCAAGAATTTGGGACTTCAGCTCCCTCTAGTATAAAATTAATGAGGAGCAAAATATAATGGGCCCACTTCTGCGGCTCTGCAAGGATTAGATCACCTTGAATGCCATTGGGTCCAGCTGCCTTTGCACGAATGATATAATTTATTGCCACTTCAATTTCTTTCAATTGGAAGAGATTGGTGGCTTTAATAGCTAGCGGGACCTTTGTCTGCTTTGATGGAGTTGTGTGGGGAAAGTCATCCACTTCCATGTACAATTGAGCAAAATGATCCTGCCAAGCCAAACTGGTAATGTGATTAGCGATTACAACTGTATCTCTCCTTTCTCCCTTTTTAATTAAAATATGTAATATGCACTGTGTCGCTGTAATCAGTTGAATGGCAAAGGACGCCTTTGGGTGGGATTTGCATGAAAAGGGATTTATTCACATTTTAGTGTAAAGTCTTGACTAAAATATGGGCAATTTCGAATCAAGTTTACAGTAATGTGACTTAGACACATTCCAGAGGTAAAAATGTTTTTCTATTTAAAAATACCAAAAATATTTAATATAAAACATGGAAAAAGTTTTAACAAGCAAAATAAATAACCTGGAAATTCAGCTGGGCAAGCCAGCTGGTGGTGTCTGAGGAGGAGGTGTCGTCAGAGAGCTGCTGGACGAAGTCACAGTGAAGATTTCTATGTTCAGACTTTGCCTCTTTTTTGGAAGTCGGAAATCTTCAGAAGGACGAACCTGTAGGCTGTAGCCGACGAGGGAACCACGAGGCCTGATACCTTTCTGGCACAGGAGCCAACAACATAGAGAGCTACCACGACATCAAGCCTACCTGCAATACACTTTGGGCCGATCGACATGCAGATAAGTCCCTGTATTCTCTCGGTTCTCAAACCAATCTTTGGCTGAATAGTCCCAAATGTTGGATTTGGGCTATCTGGGCACCTTTAGCACCACTTCTTAGGGTCTAGGACTAAAGAGTCAGGGTTCCCTTAGGCTTATCCAGGAGCGTGTTCAAGATGGCTGAAGTCTGTTCTGCCCCTGAGTAACCATGGGCGAATTTTGCGAATCTGGCATTCGCGAATTTTGCGAATTTGCGAACTCGCAATCCGCAAAATCCGCGAATTCTCGCGAATTTGCGGATTTTTTTTTGTGTTCGCAAGGATTTCTGCCAATTCGCAAGGATTTCTGACAGTTCGCGAGGGTTTTGTAACAGTTCGCAATCGCGAACTTACATGTCGGCTCGCAACGGTCACGATTGTGTTGTTTCTACGTCTGGTTCATCATCATAGGTTCCCAGCACCCTCTGTTTCACCCCTGCCACCCTCTGTTTTACCCATGCCACCCTCTGGTACATCAATGCCTTATGCCACCCTCTGGTTCATCATCACTGTAGATTATGGGGGGAAAAAGCAAGCACACCTGCCTGCTTCAACTGACATGAATTAATTTGGGGTTGATTTATTAATGTGTCACTGTTTTAAAATTCCAGTCTGGCACCTGCATCCTTATCTGTAATTTGCTTTCTGTTGCAGTGCAAATTTTTTTTCCAGGACCTTTGTGGCATACTTGTAGCTATTCTATGAGCCTGCTGTGAGGGTCAGAGCAGGGTCATACAATTGTTGCAACTAGCAACTGAACAATTGTTGCAACTAGCAACTGAACTTTGGAGGGGCCCTTGTCAGGAAGCACTACAGGGAACGGTTACTAATGATGAGTTTGAACTTTTGAACCTGCTTTCACTTTTGCAAAACTCGTTTTTCTGCAGAGCAGCATTACAGCAACTTTAATGCCCCACCAAGCTTATATGAGAAAGTTGATTTCTAATCCAAAAGTTATCCAAAGAAAATCAAAAGGCCTCAAATCTAAAAAAGTGCAGGCAAATGTCAACCTGAGGAGTTATTCTGATAAAAATAATCATTTTCAGAAGGTCTATGCTGCTTGCTAGTAGATTTCTTGTGCGGAATTGCAATTTTTGTAATTTCGCGATCGCGAGATTGTTGCTGCCCGCCGCACCTACATGTTCGCAATTGCGAACTTACACCGCAAAGAAAAAAAATCCACTGCGTGCGAATTGGCGGGTTTTTTTGCGGGAAATTCGCGAATCTCGCGGATTGCGAATTTACCAAAAATCCGCAAAATCCGCGAGCGTAACGGATTTTCCGCCCATGCTTACCCCTGAGGCTCTGATCATGAGGCCAGCCGAATAGCCCTTTGAGTCACTCTAGAAGTCCTGGGCTCAAGTAGAAAAGCAGGTTTCAAGCAGCAGGGTAGACCTCTGAGGGCACAAGGCAGACTTGAGGCTACATAACAGTCATCTGAAGTACACTGCAGGTCACAGGCATCAGGGCAGTCCTTGAGGGTCCTCTGCAAGTCCAGAAGTGAACTGAAGAGGGCTTTTTAGGTTTGCTTGTAAATTAGGCCACAAGCCAGTGCCTGAGCTTTTTACCCTATACAAGGCGAAATGCATGTCGGTTGCATTGTATGGGGTGGGGTTACCAAAGAAGCCGGCCTTTCCAAGTGGTTGAGAACAAGTTCATAAAACGCCTGTTGATGATTCCTAGCAGTGCTGCCACCTCATTTTCTCATCAAGAAGTGGGGATGGAATATATAGAAGATCATATCGGCACTGCCTCCTTGCTTTTGTCGGCCAAAATCTGGGCCTCAGAAGAGTTACAGTTTTCCAGGGAGATCATCGAAGACTGTATTAACTTGGACAAGTCTCTGAGGATCCCTTGGCTTTGGTTTGTGAGGGATAGGTTACTCCAGACTGGGCTGGGCAAGTACTTTGACACCCCGTCAATCCTTCCCATTAATGCAAAGGGCAAAATTAAAGAGGAGTATAGTGTCTGGGCAAAAATACGCCATTTACAACTGGAGGTACCCGGCCCTAGCTGCCCTTTTATGAATAAACAGCAATATTAGCTTTCCTTCACCACTAACAGTTAGATGCGTTTTCTTTTAACAAGATTCCATCTTAGCACATTGCACTTTTTGGTAGGGTTTCCTAAACAATCCCGGTGGACAGACAATCTTATACCTTGCCCATGTGACAATAGTACTACCCAGGGCAGTTTGCACTTTATTCTTTTTTGTGCACTTTATGAAGATCTAATGAGCAGATTTTTGGTGCCCTTGCTTAAGAATATTCGCCCATGTACATATTTAGAGGGCTTCAGATATTTGCAATCATTGACTAATCCTGTTATTTACACTGCAGTATTACATTTGATCAAATCCGCAATGGGCATTAGGAAACAATATAAAGTACAGTAACTAAGGGGGAATGAGGAAATGAATTGGATTTCTTTTATGTTAAATAGGAATTAAACTTGATGGTTATTACTTCATCTATGTAGAATCATGATTTTAGCTAGTATAGGAATTTTTATCTTTTTATACTATTTTTAAAGGACACAGGAATGTACTTTAAACTTGAATAGTGTATTTTAAATTTGAATTGTTTGTTTGTTGAAACGTATATGGCTTTGTGCCGAATAAGGTTAATTTGATTGATGATGGAACCGAAGAGGGAATCTGAGGGTCTTAGTTGTATACCTCGTGCCAGCTTTGAAGAGGAAGAAACTTCTGGAGTTTTGCCCCCACAGAGCTGTCTGGAATTTTCTGCCTCCCTGCTCTGGTTCCAGGGTGTAAAGAGTCACAAATGACTAGTGTGACATTCTTTGTGTGTGAGCTGAGGCAGTGTCTTTAAAGTGCAAGTGGGGCTGTGAACAGCTTCCTCCCATATTGCCAGGATGACCAATACTCAGTCCCCCTATTGTGTGGCCAATTGCCAACTACACTTAGGCATGTGACCCAGGAGCAGGCCAGCCGCTGCAGGTAAGAGCAGTGGGGCGGTGGGGCTGGCTGAAGGGGGATTTCGAGAGACGAAAATAAATAATTGTTGTCTTGTCGTCTCTAGAAATCCCTGCCCAGCTGGCTCATCCACTCTTACGGGCAGCGGCCGCGGCTGGAGCAGGCTGCAGACACCAAATAGTGAAGACAAGGAAATGCCAACTTTCTAAATGTGGTATTTTCAGAATTGTGACTAAAAGAATGACTTTACCATTAAGGAGGATTTTAAATTACACTTCCTTAGACATCAACCATGATATTTTAATCTGCACCCAAACAAAGGTCATCACTTATTAAATGTATTGAGGTAACCCAGTCTTAACCTATGATAGAGGTAGGCCTCACAGTAGTGAAAATCAAATGTGTGAGTTTCTCAGTACCAGGACATGTAAAACCTGAAAGTACATGCCCAGCTTTTTTAAATAAAATGCACCCTGCCCAATGGGATGTCGGGGCCTCCACCAGGGGTGACATATGTCTTAAAAAGGGAGTTTTAGGATTGTCAAAAGGTTTATTTTGCCAAGTCAAATTGGCAGTAAGTAAGTAAGTATTTCTTTATTCGATTTTTAAAATGCATAAAAAACCATAAAAGCAATGTCACAAGTAAAATCAACAATTATACATAGTTAAAAACGAAGGCTATTACAATTCTTAGAAATGTGTTATCCGTACGGAACATCGGGGATCCCCAGCCATGTTAACTAGTACATCAGCATTCTAGACTTCATATATTTTCATAGAGGTGAGATTTATCAAAAGTTTACTCTATGTTTAAAAATACATTTCAGAAATGTCACAATGTTTTTACAAATCCTTTCAGTCTCTAGAAACTGCAGTCGCAGCATGGCTGGGCGACATCTTCTAACACCCAATGATTTTAACAGTGGTAAGAACCAAAGCTTACGATGACCATCATAAAATTTACAGAACAGAGCAGTGTGAATAGTCAATTGCTCTGATGTTCCATCACATGGACACAATGAAAGGATTCAATCCCAACTGTTTTGGACCGGAAATGCCACAAGTCGATGAAAGGTATTAAGTCTAAATCTAACCAACAGAAATCGCTCAAATTGTGACAGATCATATGTTAGATATGGTTAAATTGAACGGACAGTCTGGATCGCCATTGAGTGTTGAACAGAAGCTTTTCTTACTTCCGTGGCGAAACGCAGCTCTTCTACAAGGCTCAATGCTTTCGCTTTCAATTCCTTTCTAGATATTTCGGAGATCGTCTCAGGTTCAGAATAATAATTCCCGAGCCCAAGATCAGTCAGAAACGTTTTCACATACATAAGCCAGCTGTTGTTAACTGAATAGTCTAATGACATACAATCTGCCACTATTCGCTTAGTAAGTGAGTTTTCCGTTGATGTCCAGATGCGTCGCCAAAGTAAAAGTTGTTGTATTTTTGCCAAATCCACCAAATACGGGATCCCCAATTCCGTATGACACATGGAAGGTAGAAGCGCATTTGGGTGCCGCTAGTAAAAATCTTAAAAAAGTGTTCTCCGCCACTTGTAGGGAGCTAGTATTAGCATGCCCCCACAATCCTGCCCCATACAGTGCTATAGTCTGGCATTTTGCTCTATAGATGTGTAACAGTTCTACGGGTGGCCTTTTTCCCAACTTCTGCGAAAAACCTATTAGTGCAGCAATGGCTCGCATGAAATGGTGTTTCCTGGCCTCAATTGCGGGTTTCAAGTTTAATCTGTCATCAATTATGATACCTAGATAGGAGTATTGGCCAGTGACTTCGAGTTTTTCTTTATTTAGGAATATATCTTTACCCCCTTTTTTTCCTAAACCCGCTACAAATTCATAGGTCTTTTTTATATTTATTCGAAAATCTAGGTTCCCCATGAAGGTAGCATACCTATCCAGGTCCTTCTGTAGTTCGCGTGGGGTGCGGGCCAGTACCACAGCGTCATCCGCATAGAGCAGAGCGGGGATCCGGCGTTTTCTTACTTGCGGTAGATCCTGGCCCCCCTTCAACATTGTCAGCTCAAGACCATTAGTATAAAGTGAAAAGAGAAAGGGGGCCAGGATACTACCCTGCCGGACACCACGCTCTACTCTGAAAGACTCAGATAGCTCGCCCGTTACGCCAAAACGTACCCTCCCGGAGGCATTCAAATATAATTCCCTCAAGAAATCAACCAGAGGGACATTAACGCCCATTGATAAGAGAACGGACCACAATTTTGTATGGGAGACGCAGTCAAAAGCAGCAGACAAGTCAACATACACCATGTATGACCTGCCCTGCTTTGCACAAACGTATTTACCCAGCAGCATTGATAAGTTTAGGGCTTGCTCTGTCGTCCCGAAACCCTCCCAGAACCCGAACTGAAGGTCAGAGAGGATCCCACCATCGTCAGCCCACTGCTGTAAACGCTCAAGCACTATTCTCCTCAGCACCTTTCCCAGCGAGTCCAGCAGTGAGATCGGGCGATAGCAGGATACCTGATGCCTATCTCCTTTCTTAAAGATAGGGACCATAATGGATTTAGTCCAGGAGGCCAGCAAACCATTCTTCATTGCTGCCCTGAACACCCTGGTCAATACTGGGGCCCACAGATCCGTTTTGTATTTGAAAAAATCTACGGGTACCCCATCTGGGCCCGGGGCTTTCCCATTTCTGCTTGCGTTTAACGCTTGGAGAACCTCGCTTATGGCGGTATAAAACTGCATTCATGCTGCAATGCAGGTCTGAGACATGTTTTAAGGATCTACTTAAGTGGGTGCCACAATAAGTGCTGAACCCCACTAGTAGCATTTCATTTACTGGCCCTTAGTATATGGTATACTACTTTACTTGGGCCTATAAGTAAATTAAATGTGGCAATCTGGTGTAAGCCAATTTACCATGTTTTTTTAGAGAGTGAGCACAAGCAATTTAGCCCTGGTTAGCTGTGGTAAAGTGTGCAGAGTCCCAAGGCCAACATAAACAAACTAAACAGAACTAGAGTGGAGAAGGGAAACAACTGGGGGTGGACGGGGGCGGGGGGGAGACCACTCTAATATTGACAGGTCTGACAGATACTATACATTTAACTGAAAAATAGAGAATGAACCGGTTGTTACCCAAATAGAGCGTAGAAATATAATGTAATATATTGGCTACGAACCATAAAAGATTTACAGAAAAACAGAGAGTGGAAAGAAATGGAATGAACTGTTCAAAATGAAGTCAAGTCAAGTCAAGTCAGAAAATTTATATAGCGCACTACGTACCCAGAGGGTTTCAAGGCGCTTAGGAAGGGGAGGAGGATTACTTGTCAAATATCCACGTTTTAAGTTGCTTTCTGAATGCTAGGTGGTTCTGGGTAAGGCGAAGGTAAGCGGGGAGTGAGTTCCATGTTTTAGCAGCTAGGTATGAGAAGGATCTACCTCCCATGGTGGTCTTGTTGATGCGAGGTACAGTGGCGAGGGCTTGGCTGGAAGAACGTAGTTGGCGGGAGGGGGTGTAGAAGGACAGTCGTGAGTTGAGGCATTCTGGTCCGATGTCGTAGAGTGATTTGTGAGCGTGGGTAAGCAGTCGGAAAGTGATCCTCTTATTGACGGGTAGCCAGTGGAGGTCTTTAAGGTGACCAGAGATGTATTCGTTGCGTGGGATGTCTAATATGATCCTGGCTGAGGCGTTTTGGATTCGTTGGAGTTTTTTCTGAAGTTTAGCGGTGGTGCCTGCGTAGAGGGTGTTTCCGTAGTCCAGTCGGCTCGTGACCAGAGCGTGGGTGACTGTTTTCCTTGTTTCGGAGGGGATCCAGCGAAATGTTTTTCTGAGCATGCGAAGAATGTTGAAGCAGGAAGAGGATACAGCGCTGACTTGTCTGTTCATTGAGAGTGAAGAATCCAGGATGACGCCTAGGTTCCGTGCGTGGTCTGTCGGGATGGGTGCTTTTCCGAGGGCTTCCGGCCACCAGGAGTCATCCCAAGCAGAGGGGGATGTACCTAAGATGAGGACTTCTGTTTTGTCTGAGTTCAGTTTCAGACGGCTTTGTTTCATCCATTCGGCAACTTCTTTCATTCCTTTGTGTAGGTTAGTTTTGGCGGTGCTGGGGTCATTGGTGAGAGAAAGGATTAGTTGAGTGTCATCCGCGTAGGAGATGATGTTGAGGTTGTGTTGGCGGGCGATGGCCGCGAGGGGGCTCATGTATACGTTGAAGAGGGTGGGGCTGAGTGAGGATCCTTGTGGTACGCCACAGATGACTTCGGTGGCCTCGGACTTAAAAGGTGGGAGGCGGACTCTCTGGGTTCTTCCGGTGAGGAACGAGGTGATCCAATCAAGTGCTTTTCCTTGGATTCCGATGTTATTGAGGCGTTGTAAAAGGGTGCTGTGGCAGACTGTGTCGAATGCTGCAGAGAGGTCGAGGAGGATGAGGGCGACTGTGTCCAATTGGAGAAATTGTTAACATTGACTTATATGGAACTCTGTGTAACTCTATAGGAAAAAGTAAAAGATGTGTACACATCAGTTCACTTATTAATGTATTTTCATTAAGAGGTCTTATATAACGGTGCTTGTTCCCTTTCAGTTACTGCAGAGCCCTACCTGTGGGAATTTTCATCAATACCTTGTCCAATGGGATTGTGGTTTGCTAGCACACATGGTCAAATCGACATGTAGGGCTAGTCCCAAATATAAGTTCATTTTAGAGGAGCAAGGATTCTTCAGTTCGGGGCTCCATGAGGTTGGATACATTTTTCAGGTTGTTTCAATTAATTAAACATACAAAGTCAGAAGATGGCAAAAATTATGCCTTGACTGACAATGCTTTATCCAAGGTTGTTTACTGTGCGGGGTTTGGCGTGACAGACTGTTGGCGCTCAAACAGGTAGCTAAGAAGGGTGACTAAATACAGGAAGTAGTTAAAGGGTATGGTGCTGCTAGGAAAGGGGGAAACCCAAAAACCCCTAAAGGGACAGGCGCAGGGGCCTGCACTAAACAATGAGAAACAAAACCTGGGCACACATATAATTATTGACAGTCCATAAAGTAATGCGTGTAGATAAAATTAGACAAACGCCAGCTGGCGTTTGTCTAATTTTATATACATGCATTAAAGCTACAAGATATCCATCCGGTGTTGACCACATTCATTCATTACTTTATGGACTGTCAATAATTATATGTGTGCCCAGGTTTTGTTTCTCTTTATCCAAGGTTGTCAGAATCACAAAGTGGCTTTCCTGTAAGTTCTCTCCTATAGATTTTACATAACTTCTCTCTTTCTATTGACTGTGGCCAGGAGGCTCAGGCCACACAAAGTTCAATGGCTTGACACAGCTTGCAGAATTTATCAGAAAAGAGGTTTGTGAAAGCTACAAATCTCCATCCTCGTAATGGTGTTACAGCAGGCTTAAGAGTTTACTTTGTTGGCATGCCCTGTAATATGTTGGACACAATAAATCTTTTCAGTTTAATATAGAGAGATTAATTTTGGAGTAAATATTATCAGGACCAATATAGTGAATTTTTTTTTAACATCACATTATTATTTTTTGTTTATTCAGATAGCAATTACATTTTTTATGTCCTATTGTTGTTATGTTATGTAGATTTATACAGCGCGGGTGGCATTTACCCCGGGGTATCTTGGCGCTTATAGAAGGCAAAGTAGCAGAAACATGCTGGGACATTTCAGGTTAAAAAGCCAAGTCTTGAGGAGCTTGCTAGCAGCCAGCAAAGAGGGTGCAGATCTGATGTGGAGAGGAAGTGCGTTCCAGAGCTTAGACGCTCCTACTTGGACGCTACTACCTGCCCATCTAGCTTTCTTACACCTGGATGGGGTGACAGAGTATGAACCTAAAGATCTGAGGTTCCTCTTAAGAATACACCATGAGATTGAGTTTCTCAAACATTCTGGCCCAATGCCTTGTAGGGCCATATAAGTGAGACAGAGTGTTTTAACTTTAATGCAGTTTCTGACAGTCAACCAGTGTAATTCTTTTATGATGGAAGTAGCGGACTGATATCTTGGCAATTTTAGCAGGACTGAATTCTGCAGCACCTGTAATTTGTTTTAAAGTTGTTTCTACAAGTTGGAATATAGGCCATTACAATAATCAATTCTAGATCAAACGAGTGATGAGAAGATGGTTTTCCTTGCACTAACTGGAATATAGCGCAGAATCTTTCTGATGATTTTTAGCATAATATAGGAGGTGGATATGACAGTATTGACTTGTTTATTAAGATTAAGTTTGACGTCAAGAATCTTACCTAAGTTTTTGAGCTTAGAGGAAGGAGTGGGAGTGGGCCCTTTTCTGATGGCCAGAAGTCAGAAGTCCAAAAACAGGGGTCAACTCCAAAGAGCATCACTTTTGTATTTCCTGAGTTCAACCTAAGGCAATGTCTGTCCATCCGGAAGCAGATTTATTTCATATAGCTATAAAGCTGGGCACTCGTGTTTCTGGTCCTATTTGATGCTGAGACCACAATTTGTGTATCATCTGCATAAGAGGTGAGTAAAAGACCAAAAGATTGAATAAGTCGAGCAAGTTCTGCCACATAAAGATTGAATAATGAGGGGCTAAGAGAGGATCCCTGTGGAACTCCACACGGAAGAGAGAAGGGTTTGGATTTAAACTTGTCTAGCCTCATGATATTGATGGAAGTGTTACATCATTTGTCACCCTTTTTATGAGGGTGTTCCCTTTGTGCTTCCCTTTTTAACATGACTCTTCCTTTTTTATTCTTCCCTCAATTGCACCCTAACCTCGATCCCTTTAAACTCCAGGCCAACAGCTTCTCACAGACTCTGTAGGTCTGTCTTGATCCAGAAAGCTGACGATCAAGGCTGGGTCAATGAAGAAAGTAAATAATCCAAGGTTGTGCATAGATGGAGGTTGTTTGCCATATAGTGTCACCACTAAGCTCACATGCACTTCTAGCAGTAGTTTTCTTGGACACTTTGCCTGCAGTCTCTAACTGAAAGGGAAAATGTGATTCAAGGTGCAGTGTATTACTCCCTGGTCTGTTTGCAAGCTTCTATAAAATCAAGGTACACAGCAGAATCTGGACATTTCAGCAGGACTTTAGCCTTTATCTTGTTCCTAGCAAGATTTAACGAGGCAGCACTGAGATCCACATGCTGGAAGCATTATTAATAGGATGGTATACAAAAGTCAAAGTCCAAGAGAGCTGTACAATAAGCTGGAAGAAAATGCCATCTTATATGACCAAGATTTTTTTACAAAACCGGAGGCTCATAATATGTTGTCTTCTCTTGCTATTTATTAACAGCAGCCAAGCAAGACAAAAAACGCCATTACGGAAAAAGAACCACAAACAGTGATATCACAATAGAACCTCCAATGGCACGCCGAATAACCCAATAATTATCTTGACTGAGAGCAACAATTCCTCTTTTCTTGCTGCTTGCAGTCTAGGCAAATGTTATATTCATATTTATTCTTTACTATTTACAGTTTGAATTAGCTTATGGTAATTTTAACACATTTTTATTCTTGGTTGCATGAAATCTATTGTCTTTGACTCACGCCCTCGTTGCAGCGTTCCTCTCTACCTTTAGCGTTTCCTTCCATTGGAGACATTCAAATGTTTGATCCCTCCCTTATTGATCACTCAAATTAAAATCAGAATGTCCCCGTCCTTCCCTTCCGAGTCCCATCATTGACTCTAACATGCTGATGTGTTTTACCTAATTTGGAAAGGACCCGAAATAAGGAGTTGACCCCGCCTGGTCCAACTGTCAAGACAAGATTGTAGATTTGGCTGGTACCCTCACCAGGATTTTGGATCTGACTGAGGAAGCTAGGATTGAGGTCATTCTAATTGATCTGAACACCCTCTCTAATTGGGCCTACCAGGCTATTTGCATTCTAGGCAATGCCAATACACACATCTCCCAAGAGAGTCGGAAAAGTTTGTTATTAAAAATTACCTTCAAACTTAGTAGTCTTAGTAGGGACTGTTATTGGATCTTGGGGGCAAGATGGCCGCCGAGGCGCTGTGGGAGTAAGTCGCACTCAGACCCCTCTCCTGCTGATGAGTAAAACTCCAGGCGCTAATGGAGAACTGCAAGCAGTATGCAATCCGCAGTTTTGATTTACCGCGGAGGCTTTACTAACTTTGCAAATCTATTCAAGAAAACAAAATCGTGGTATTTCAGAATCCTTAATGTATTGATGGCAGAGATGGCCACGCGAGGAAAAGAGAAAACACAGCAACAATTACCCATGTCGAGCGCTACAAGCAAGGAATCATCTCAAAAGGAATCGAGCAGATCGGGCGCTATTCCTAAAACAAAAGTACCACCTAACAACAAAAAGATAACCCCCACGGTCTCCACCTTAACAAAGACACAGCTACGAAAACTGGAGAAAGCCGGCGAAAAGGAGAAAATGCTGAACCAAAATAAAGACATGAGAAGCGCTAGCAACGCGCCAGTGACACGGGATGCAGCGGAAAGAAAGAGAAACGATACCGTGTATCGGCAGCCTTCAGTGTCCGAGGCTTTTGGTGCCAGGGTGAGGGCGGAGGCACCGGGAAGCCTTGGATCGCCAGGAACTTTGCAAGACGCGCCAGTCATGCCGCCCGCAGGCTCAGCTCAGAACGTCCTCGAGGACGCAAGCCAAAGCGTTGCCAAGCAACAAGAATCTACGGAGCTCACGCTTCCCGCGGAGCCTCCGGCGGAGCGTCAGACAGCAGCGCAGGCACAGTCAGACGGCGGCGCTTTGGATCAAGAACAGACGCTGGAGCTACAGGACCACGACCCGGCTCAAGAGGTGAGAGAGGCAAGCAGTGGGGGTATGATATCAAATACAGGGCAAATGCTCGAGGCCCTTAAAGAGGTAGAAGATGAAATTCGGGAAGAGCAGCTACAAGCCAAAGACAAAGAGAATGTTGCACAGGGGACATACGATGGCAATATGGCAGGGGCGGTTTGCGCTGAAGGGGCTGAAGGGGCTGATGGCGATGGGTTCTTCTCTATCCCAGAGGAAACAGAGTCAGAATCAGAGTCAACATTAGCAAGTAGCGAGGAGGAAAGAGACTTATCAGGCCCACTCTCAAGCTCTGAGGATAGCGACACTTCTAGAGGGAGAGGCACGCAAAAGAAGCGCAAAACAGCAGCTAGAAGAGCAGGCTCTCCCCAGAACATGCATAGGGGAACAACTAAAAGGCTAGTATGGGACTATTCCGCTACCTCTAGTATATATAAGGAAGATGAAAAAGAGACACAAAACGATGGAGGGAAGCTGGATTTAATGTTTGCCACACTGAAACAGATACAAATGGAGGCAAGGGCTGAAAGCCGAAGGGCCAGGCATGACACAAAAAAAATCCAAGCCTCAATTAGGAAAATAAATAAAAAATTTGAAGAGGTGGAGGAAAGAGTCATCGAAGTGGAAGAAAGAACTGGCTGCTTAGAAGACGAAGTAAATGAGTGGCAAGCATCTAAAGAGGGACAGACTAAGGCCATGGAAGATTTACAGTGGAAGGTGGAGGATTTGGAGAATCGCCAGAGACGCAATAATGCCAGACTCCTGGGAATTGAGGAAGGGATTGAAGGCCAAGATCCCAGAGGCTTTGTGGTCAAGTTGCTAAAGGGAGCATTCCCGGAGGTACCATGGAACTGGGAACAAGAGGTGCAGAGGGCCCATAGGTATCCACTCTTTGTAAGAAAAAATCATAAGGAAGGCTCGGGAACGCTACCCAGGGCTATGCTAGTATTTTTTGGAAACTACCTGGCAAGACAAGAACTTATGGAGAGAGCCAGGCCTGATGCCAAAAAATCGGTGGAAGGGGTAACTTTCTTTGCGAGACCTGACTTTTGTCACATAACAGTGGAGAGGCGTTGGAGGCTAAGACAGCTGATTAATGAGTTTCAGTCCCATGGAGCAGAGGCATATTTAATGTTTCCAGCGAAATTGAAGGTCATAGTAGCAGGTCGTACTAGAATGTTCTTTTCTGAAATAAAAGAGGGAGAATTTTTGACAGAACTAAAAGAACAAAGGGGGGCCAGAAGGAAATAATTAAGGATACCTGACTACGCCTGATAGGATAATGTAGTAGGTGATAAGAGGGCAGGGGAGGGGGGGCGACTCTACAGTGCTAAGCGGACACGCATAGGTCAGGGATGACCTATTTGCCTGTCACAGGGGGGGAGCTTTCGGGGCGGGGGGCTTCAAAGGGGGGGGGAGAGGGAAGGGAAGAAGTCATGGGTGAAAGGTGGTGGTGTAAAATAATACAGATTTGTAAAGTTTGGAGTGTAGCACTTAAAGAATGCATAGAAAAAGACAAAAAAGTAGATGTGGGGCTGGCAAATCCTAAGCTAGAACTATGGCAGTTAGGATAATGTCGATCAATATCTGTGGGCTGAATAATATGGAAAAAAGACAGAAGTTATCTTCATTGCTGCGATACTGGAAAATAGATATAACCTGTATACAGGAAACACACATAGCAGCTGAAGAAAAGTTCCTACTTGGCCAAATGGGATTTGAGATTCTTGCTAGCACAGGTCAAGAGGGAAGAAACAAGGGGGTGGCAGTTCTGGCCAGAAAAGGAGTAGTCCAAATCAAAAAGAAAAAAGAGGATTCTGATGGAAGATGGGTGATACTAGACATAGAAACAGCTATGGGAAGATGCACTTTGGTCTCGCTATATGGTCCAAACGAAGATGACCCGGCATTATTAGATTTTATTGATAGGGAGTTGGCCTTGTGGCCAGAGCCAGTGATCTGTTGTGGGGATTTCAATATCAATGGACTGAATGGAATATTAGATGCAAGTGGAGGTATATATCAGGGAAGGAAAAAAAAGGTGCATAAAGCTGTACAAAACCTCGCTAGACATAATGCGCTGGTGGATATATGGCTGGAATTTAATCCATTAGGCGTTGGTAGTACTTTTTATTCAGCGCCACATCAAACAGTAGCTCGACTGGACTACTTCTTTATCTCTAGCTCTTTAGTCAGCAGGGCTAAAATAGAATGTCTCCCAAGAATAATGTCGGATCATAACCCGTTGGTATTAAGCCTAGCAACGACACAAAAAGCAGGAAAAGCTAACTCAACATGGACATTTGAGAGAGGTTTGTTGAAAGAAGAGGATTATATTGTAAGGATGAAAGAATGGATGACTCAATTTTGGGATATAAATAGATGCTCAGCCCCGGCAGATATGGTCTGGGACAGTTTTAAAGCGGGAATAAGGGTAGAGACACTGAGCTATACATTACGAAGAAATAAAAAAGAAAAGGAAAAGGTGGAAGAGGAAATTAGAACTTTGATCGAGCTGGAAAAAATGCTATTAGATGCAATAGAAAGACAAGAGCCCATCGACCAGATTTTAGTGGCTATAGAGGCGCAGAAGGCGGAAACAGGGACCACCTTGGCACAAAAAACAGCAAGAAAATACCTAGCAAATAAAGAAAAATGCTATGAATATAACGAGAGGGTGGGGCACTTGCTTGCAATAAGAACTAGACAAACGTTAGCTGCAGGCGAGATTAAAGAAATTAAGGACGGCAATGGGGTAATCGTTAATAAAGTTGAAGAGGTACAGGAGGTGTTCAGAAGATTTTATGAGAGGCTTTATGAGCAGGATAAAAATGATGGAGAGATAGAGTTGAAAAGCCTGGAATATCTAAGGGAAGGTTTACAAGAGGGATTGAGTATAGAAGAAAGGGACAAATTGGATATGCAGCTAACGGTGCAGGAGATAAGGGATGCAATATTCAGCTTACCCTCTGGCAAAGCAACAGGCCAGGATCAGATCCCGGTAGAATTTTACAAAACTTTTTGGGAGGCACTAGCTAAAGATATTTGGTCAATCTGCTGCTTGGCACAGGGAGGCAGAATAGTTCCTCAATCTTGGGCGGGCGCTGATATAATTGTCATATTAAAAAAAGATAAACCCCCCACTGAGCCGGGTTCTTACAGACCTATCACTCTGCTCAATGCCGATGCAAAAATATTCTCTAAGGCATTGGCTAATAGATTGAGTAAGGTGATAGAGAGGGTGGTGTCCCCTACACAGCATGGGTTTATACCCGGCAAAGGAACTACCGAACATATTAGACAGCTGATTACTATTCTGGATGCTGAAGCAGCCTTGGGGGACCCTGTCGCGGCTATCTTTTTGGATGCTGAGAAGGCTTTTGACAGGGTCTCTTGGGTCTACCTATGGAAGGCTATGGAGTGGGCTGGTATTGGTCGAGGGTATATAACCGCAATCCAGGCACTATATAAACATCCTAGTGCTAGGATACGCATTATTAGATCATATTCCAACGCAGTACAGATCAGACGGGGAACTAGGCAGGGATGTCCAGCTTCACCTTTATTATTCGCAATTTATTTAGATCCCTATCTGAGAAGGCTTACAAAAAATAGATGGATTAAGCCAGTTTTATTGCATGGAAAGAAGTATAAAATATTTGCCTACGCAGACGACGTGGCTGTTATAACACCTACACCAGAGGAGTCACTGGTCGAAATAGAAGAGGAGGCAAGAAAATTTGGAGAGGTGTCGGGCTATTCAATAAATAGGGGAAAAGCACAAATAGTTCAGAATAGACATACTACATTCGTAGATGCAAGAGTTGTCTCAGACACAAAATATTTGGGTGTTAAGGTGACAGCAGATTTGGAAAAGTTAGTAGAGATAAATATGGAACCATTACTAGACAAAGTCAAAACCAATTTGGAGAGGGTCAATAACTTACACTTGACTCTCATGGGTAGAATTAATTTTGTTAAAATGGTTACTTTTCCGAAATTTTTATATTTGTTTAGGGCAATTCCACTCTTTATTGAAGGGATATGGTTTAATAAAATAGAATCAGTAATTAATAAACTAATTTGGGCACAGGGGAAGACACGTAGGGCATACCGTTTTTTAACTCTATCACGAGAAAGGGGAGGTTGGGGAGCACCTGATTTTAGACTTTATTACTGGGCAACAGCTCTACAATACTCCAAAGGACTATTAGGTGGAAGTGTTCAGGAGGAGGAGGAGGGAAGAAAGGGTCCGGCTAATGTATATGAAGCCCTCTTAGGTAAAGCGGCAGAAAACGCCTTAGTAACAACAGTGGACTTCGCATACTTTAAGCACACAAGATTCAAGACCCTGAGTGCGATCTATAAAGTTTGGAAAGCAATAAGGAAAAAACTGGGACTGGGAAGGTACAACAGGTATTTAAGGCTTTATATGAACAACGATCTTCCAATGGAAATCTTCCGTGACACAGTTATGAGGGAATGGGATGTAAAAGGGATTAAGAAACTGGGGGATCTAATGGACGCAGAGGGGGCAATTTTAACATTCCAAAATATACAGCAAAGATATAACATAGCTGGTAATAATTTCTTCGAATACCTTCAAGTGAGGAGTTACTTTCACACAAAAACAGGGGGTGTAGGAGGGATGAAGAGCTGTAGGATAATGGAATACCTGGGAAGCAGCCTTGCATGCTCAATAAGACAGCTGTATGCAGAGCTCCAAGTTTATAAGATAGACGATAGAGAAAAATACAGTAATAAATGGAGAGAACAGGTAAAGGCACGACCGGAAGACTTACAAACTTCTTTAGATTATGGTCGAACTATTTTATGCTCAGCGACACTTCAAACTCAACATTATAAAACAGTTTATTCATTATATTTCACACCAGCCAGAATAGCCAGCTGGGGCGGCTCCTCTGGAATAACGTGTCCAAGGTGTAATTCTACACAGGCTAATATAACACATATGTTTGCAAACTGCCCACAATTGTATACTCTAAAACTGGCGATAGAAGAGTTTCTGGATAAATCACTGGGAATACAAACAAAACTAACTGAGGAGCTGATAATCTTGGGGGTAAGCCTAGATGTAAATACAACCTATCCAGAATTTTTATTCATGGTCACTGCAGTATTTAGGATAATTGTAGCTAAAGCATGGAAGGAGAAATCAGCACCGTCGTTTCAGACGTGGGTAGCAAGACTACTATCTACATACAACCTGGAGAGGGCCATATACGATAGAAGAGGAAGGAAGGCAAAAGCTCTGGGGGGTAAGATATGGCTACCTATTGAGAAATGGAAATGCAGGAAATCTGTCTCTGATAGTAGTTGAGAAATTTGTTAGCTTTATAAGTTTTATGGAGAGAACGTAGGATGCATTATTCTGAAGTTTAGTGGTTTTTGTTGCCTCTCTTCACGGTTGTCTTAAATATGTATTTTGGTTCTCTTCTCTTTGGTTTGTTTATTTTTTTGTTTTGTTTACTTTTTTATTAATACAAATCTGTATTTGTTGTAAATGACTGTGTAATGTTGTAAACACACCGGATGTAAAAGAAAAATGTGTGGGGGGGGGGGAGGGAAATTTTTGTCTGAATAAAGATATTTAAATAAAAATAAAAAAAACTTAGTAGTCTCCCCACCAACAAAGAAGGTCCTTTGGCTAAATGTATTTTGTTTGGAGATTTCTTTATTAAGGACCTCGGAAAATATCTCTCCACGTTTGCCATTATGGACAAAGCCCAGCTGTCTCTAAAGAAAAAACTTTCTTCTCTGGTTTTTACCAGGGCCGGCAAAGGCAGGAGTTGCTTTGCCGGCTGCCTCCCAACCTAAGGGCAATACCTCAACAAAGGCTCCTTCGACCAAAGCTCCCAAGTTGACGTTTACACTGGCTACAATCCCCAGTTCTATCCCTGTCATTCCAGAGGCTTCTGCTCCAGGGCATATAGATTGAAAGGAGAACAATATTCAGGTAAGAGTTTACAATTCTGGCCTTCCTCCTGTAGGAGGCTTATTAGCTCTTTGTCTGAATGCTTGGTTTCCTCTCACCACAGATCCCTGGATAATTCAAACGGTTCTAAGGTATCTCCTAGAACTTCAGGAGCCCTCAGTACAATTACAACTTTCCTGTGCTCTTCATTTTTCTCAGGATCAGTTCCTTCTGGTGACGGCAACCATTATGGTTGCAGTGTGAAGTGGAGCGGTGCAGCGTGCATTGCTCTCAGGTCATGGTGCAGGTAGAGGCTCTGTGACGGTCAGTCAGTAGCGACGGGGAGACCGGGGCGGCAGTGCGAAGTGTTTGGGGTGAAGTTGGACGGTGCTCGTTGCAGTCCAGATGGGCCACGGTGCTGGTGGCTGTGCAGTCGATGGGAGCGATTCAGAAAAGGGAGTGGTGATGGACAGAGTATCTGAATTAAGCAGAACACTCCTACCCAGTCAACAGATCAGGGCTTGATCCATCACCGTTTTTTTAGCTCACTGGCCCATTCCAGCTCAGAACCTGGCTACATGCAAATTAGTCTGTCCCTGGCCCAGTGCATCATGGGAACAGGGCAGACCAAACTACCAAGCCAATTCTTTTACTGGAAAGGAAACAAGCTTCCGGGGACCGGTTTCTGGCATTACAGCTGTCTTCGGCCCGGCTTTTTTGAATCCTCATGGTGCAGTGAGCAAGGGACTCATGTCTGAGCATACCCTTCCACGCTTATGGTGGACAAAACGATTCAGAAAAGGGGGTGGTGATGGACAGAGTATCTGAATTAAGCAGAACACTCCTACCCAGTCAACAGATCAGGGCTTGATCCATCACCGTTTTTTAGCTCACTGCACCATCCCAGCTCAGAACCTGGCTACATGCAAATTAGTCTGTCCCTGGCCCAGTGCATCATGGGAACAGGGCAGACCAAACTACCAAGCCCATTCTTTTACTGGAAAGGAAACAAGCTTCCGGGGACCGGTTTCTGGCATTACAGCCGTCTTCGGCCCGGCTTGCTTGAATCCTGATGGTGCAGTGAGCAAGGGACTCATGTCTGAGCATACCCTTCCACGCTTATGGTGGACAAAACGATTCAGAAAAGGGGGTGGTGATGGACAGAGTATCTGAATTAAGCAGAATACTCCTACCCAGTCAACAGATCAGGGCTTGATCCATCACCGTTTTTTAGCTCACTGCACCATCCCAGCTCAGAACTTGGCTACATGCAAATTAGTCTGTCTCTGGCCCAGTGCATCATGGGAACAGGGCAGACCAAACTACCAAACCAATTCTTTTACTGGAAAGGAAACAAGCTTCCGGGGACCGGGTTCTGGCATTACAGCCGTCCTCGGCCCGGCTTGCTTGAATCCTGATTGTGCAGTGAGCAAGGGACTCATGTCTGAGCATACCCTTCCACGCTTATGGTGGACAAAACGATTCAGAAAAGGGGGTGGTGATGGACAGAGTATCTGAATTAAGCAGAACACTCCTACCCAGTCAACAGATCAGGGCTTGATCCATCGCAGTTTTTTAGCTCACTGCTCCATCCCAGCTCAGAACCTGGCTACATGCAAATTAGTCTGTCCCTGGCCCAGTGCATCATGGGAACAGGGCAGACCAAACTACCAAGCCAATTATTTCACTGGAAAGGAAACAAGCTTCCGGGGACCGGTTTCTGGCATTACAGCCGTCTTCGGCCCGGCTTGCTTGAATCCTGATGGTGCAGTGAGCAAGGGACTCATGTCTGAGCATACCCTTCCACGCTGGGAGCTGGCATCGGTGGGACCCGACTGCGGTGTGGGATGGAGCAGTGTGTCGTGTGACTTACAAGCGATGCCCCCAAACCATGGTGCAGGCAGTGGCTGCAATGTCGGCTTTCAGCCCTCAGCCATTATGGACAAAGCCCAGCTGTTTCTTAAGAAAAATCTTTCTTCTCTGGTTTTTACCAGGGCCAGCAAAAGCAGGAGTTGCTTTGCCGGCTGCCTCCCAACATGAGGGCAATACCTCAACAAAGGCTACTTCGACCAAGCTCCCAAGTTGACATCTACACTGGCTACAATCCCCAGTTCTATCCCTGTCGTTCCAGAGGCTTCTGCTCCAGGGCATATAGAATGAAAGGAGAACAATATTCAGGTAAGAGTTTACAATTCTGGCCTTCCTCCTGTAGGAGGCATATTAGCTCTTTGCCTAAATTCTTGGTTTCCTCTCACCACAGAACCCTGGATAATTCAAACGGTTCTAAGGTATCTCATAGAACTTCAGGAGCCCTCAGTACAATTACAACTTTCCTGTGCTCTTCATTTTTCTCAGGATCTGTTCCTCTGGTGACGGCAAGCATAATGGTTGCAGTGTGAAGTGGAGCGGTGCAGCGTGCATTGCTCTCAGGTCATGGTGCAGGCAGAGGCTCGGTGACTGTCATTCAGTAGCGACATGGAGACCGGGGCGGCAGTGCAAAGTGTGCGGTGTGAAGTTGGACGGTGCTCGTTGCAGTCCTGATGGGTCACAGTGCAGGTGGCTGCGCCAGTCGATGGGAGCTGGAATCGGTGGGACCCAACTGCGGTGTGGGATGGAGCAGTGCGTCGTGTGACTTTCAAGCGATGCCCCCAAACCATGATGCAGGGAGTGGCGGCAATGTCGGCTTTCAGCGTTGTTGCAAGGAAAACCGTCTTCTCATCACTCATTTGATCTAGAATTGATTATTGTAATGGCCTATATTCCAACTTGTAGAAACAATTTTAAAACAAATTACAGGTGCTGCAAAATTCAGTCCTGCTAAAATTGCCAAGATATCAATCCGCTACTTCCGCCATAAAAGAATTACACTGGTATCGAATCTATCGGACTAGTAGACTTCGAACCCACAGGTTTTATCAGTATCATCTTCTTGGTACAGAAAAAGAACAAAAATGTCCCCTTGTAATAAACTTAAAGGTTTTCAACAACTTTGTAGTATATCTTCACTTTAAGATGGAGACTATCCTCCACCTCAGAGACATATTACTCCAGAACAATTGGTCAGACTGGATCTTCAAGATGCTTATCTTATGATTCCGATTGATTCCTCTCACAGGAAATATCTTCACTTTCAATGGGGTCCTTCCTTCTTCCAATTCAAATGTCATCCTTTTGGGCTATCATCAGCTCCATGGTGTTTCACCAAGATACTCAAACTGGTGGTAGCCTTCCTTAGGGAACAAGGAATCAGATTAATTGTGTACCTCAATGAATGATTTTCTGATTATGACCAGGACAAAACTGTTATTTTTTCGCACTTACATCTTTGTCAAGTCCTTCTTCCTTATCTAGGTTTCCTTATCAATGTCCAGAAATATGCTCTAATTCCTTCTCAACAATTAGAATTTCTTGGTTATCTGATAGATACCTCTCGATCTATCCTCCAGCTTCCTCTACACAAGGTGACTCTCATAAAAAAGGAGATTTGACATTCCTTAACTCTCACTCATTTTTCTCTCAGATCTCTGGTGGGTCTTCTTGCCTCATCAATTTAGGCAATATTTCTTGGTCCACTTCACTATTACGCTCTTCAAAGATTAAAAATCCGACATCTCCAAAGATGCCTGGCCTTTTCAGACCCCGTTTCACTAGATCCAGAATCCAGAGAGGAGCTCCTTTGGTGGTTGACTCACTTAGACACCTGGAACCGGAGAACAATTTTCTATGCCACCATAATCTTCTCTTGGAGTCAGATGCAAGTTGGACAGGTTAAGGTGCAAGATGTGGTCCGTTCTCAGCTGGAGGTACATGGTCTCATCAAAAGTCATTCTTGCATATCAACAGTTTAGAGATGCTTTTAGGTTCCTTTGCCATTTAGACCTTTGCAAAAGACAGGGTTAAATGCACCAGTGTTTTATGAAAGGACAATCTGTCAGTGCCAGATACATCAATCATCTTGAGGGGTACAAGTTCCAAACCACTGGCAGACCTCGCCAAACATCTTTAGGAGTACTGTCTTCAACTGAATCTATCAGTCAGAGCAATTTACCTCCCAGGAAATCAGAATGTTGTAGCATATTGATAGACCAGACATCTTCAAGATTCAAGCGATTGGCAGCTGCATCCTTCGGTATTCAATGGTATTTCTTCCATCTTCAGCAACATTTCAATCAATGTTAGACCTGGCATCCTTGGCATGGTTTTCCCCTTGTCTTTTTGCCTCTGCCTCCTGTATGTTTTTTGCTGTGTGCTGGAGTTCGTTTTTCAGGTCTAGATGCTTTGGGCACTTTGCCACTGCTGATCAGTGCCAATGTGCAAGTGCTCCCTATGTGATTTGTGTTTATGGACTGGTGTTTCCATGATTGGCTTGTTTGACTTAGTACTAAGTCCCTAGTACAGTGCACTGTGTGTGCCCAGGGCCTTTAAGTCAAATGCTGCTAGTGGGCCTTCAGCACTGATTGTGCCACCCACACAAGCAGCCTTCCAAAGGGGTCTCAGACCTGTCACTGCAGTGTCTGCGCGCAGTCTCTACTGTCATGTCGATCTGACAAATGCACATACTTGCCAGGCCCTAACCGTCCCTTTTATTACATGTGGGCCACCCCTAAGGTAGGCCCAAGGTACCCCTGTGGGCAGGGTGCAGTTTATGTGTTAGGTAGGACATGTACTGGTGTGTGTGACATGTACTGATAGTGAAAAACAGTGTGTTTCATTTTTCAGTAAGGAAAGGCTATCTGTCCCAGAGATAGAATGGGAGTTTATTAATAACATCTTATAAGTATAACTTCCCATTGGGACAAGGTAGAAAGATAGAGTTTAGTATGCCTGAACTCAGAATATAAAAAATCATGTTTTTTTAAACATGATTTTTATATTGTGTGTTTGAAAATATCACTTTTAGAAAGTGGGAATTTTCTTGCTTAGCCATCCTGTGTGCCTCTGCTGATTTGTGAACTGTCTTGCTTTGGAGTGACAGGGGCTGGGGGTATGTATTCTCTTCAGGCAGCCACTGCAGGGGGTTGAGGTGTGTCTTGCCTTTCCTGGATCAGTCAGGGCTGGGCTGAATAGACCTGGGCTACATTTAGAGTAGGGAGGAGATTTCCTTCAACCTGAATAGGCCTGGTCTGCTTTGGACAATATAGTCCCCACCTCCTGCTAGGAAGCTGGCCTGGAGAGGACAGACTGGTTTGAACTGAGCACAGAAACGCTCTGCCACAAGAGAACAAAGGGAAATGTGGTATAAATATTGGGGCAAAGACCCTATGACTTTAGAACTCGCTTGGATCAAGGAACCTGTTGAGAAGAGCTGGGGAAGCTGTGAGGTGAGACTACCCTTTTGCTGTGTGCTTTGCTGTGTTGGTCTGCAGTAGCTGATTCTGTCTTGGACAGGGAAAGGACTGGACTGAACTTCCTGTAACTTTTTTTACTGAGTATCTCCAAGGAAGTAGAGCTTGCCTCCTGTTCAAAAAGTCTCAGGAACTGCAAAGACTTCACCGTCCTTTGGGTACCACCTCTGGGACCTTGCGTTCCAGTCGCCACAGAGGGAATTCTGCAGCCCGACACCATCACTAACTCCGCTGCTGGCTCCATGACTGGAAGACACTTCAGAAGGCACTGCCACACTTCACACGGCAACCCTGGCCTCACTGACAACGCTGAAAGCTGACATTGCCTTCACTGCCTGCACCATGTTTGGGGGCATCGCTTATAAGTCAAACGACGCACTGCTCCATCCCACAACGCAGTCGGGTCCCACCGATGCCATCTCCCATCGACTGGCACAGCCACCTGCACCGTGACCCATCAGGACTGCAACGAGCACCGTCCAACTTCACACCGCACACTTCGCACTGCCGCCCCGGTCTCCCTGTCGCTACTGAATGACCATCACCGAGCCGCTACCTGCACCATGACCTGAGAGCAATGCACGCTGCACCGCTCCACTTCACACTGCAACCATTATGGTTGCCGTCGCCGGCCTGCATCAACCCGGTCGGCTGGCACCAAAAGTACTATTTATAAGGCTCTGACACCAATGCTGGTCCGTTTCGCTATGGTTGACCGAAACTGTTTGAATTGGTTGTTTTCAGAACTGCGGTAGCACCGGATGGAGCTATCGAATTTAACTAACTGCATTTTTAAGGTTATGTTGGCAAACTGCATATTTTGATGATTGTATGTTGACATTTTGTCATTTTGGTCTTATTTGGTTTAGATAAGGATTGCTTATTTTTCTAAACTGGTGTGGTGTCCATGTGTAGTGTTTTCACTGTATTACTGTATGTGTGCTCAAATGCTTTACACACTGCCTCTGAGATAAGCCTGCCTGCTTGTGCCAGGCTACCAAAGGGGTGAGCAGGTGTTGTCTGAGGGCATAACTCCCTTACCCTGATTATAAGCAAGGGTCCCTTCTTGGACAAAGGTGCAAACCAATGCCAAATAGAGACCCCTATTTCTAACAATCGACCTCTTGGCCTCTCATCTGAATACCCAACTTCCTTCTTTTTTCAGTTGGAGACCAGATCCTCAGGGCCTGATTCACAGAATGAACTTAAGACTCAATCCTAAACTTACTACTATTTTGGTATTCACAGAATGCACTTACTACTTTTGGCATTCACAGAATGAACTTACTACTTTTGGTATTCACAGAAGTTAGGATGTTGTCTTAAGTTTGTCTTAAGACAAACTTAAGACAGACTTAATCCTAACTTAAGTCTGTCTTAAGTCTGTCTTAAGTTTGTCTTAAGTCTGTGAATACCAAAATAGTAGTAAGTTTAGGATTGAGTCTTAAGTTCATTCTGTGAATCGGGCCCTCAGATCCTAGCCATTGACGCATTTCTTCAGACTTGGCCACAGTCTTTTCTTTATGCCTTTCCCCCTTTTCTTCTGATTGCGCGAGTCCTGGCTCAAGCCGCAGACAACTTTCATCTTTGGTTCTAATCAGCCCCTTTTGGCAAACTCTACTTTTGTATCCAACTCAGTTAGAACTGGCCTCAGACTTCCCAGCCTGGATACCTGATGTTCCCAATCTGTTTCTCAACCCTCAGAGAGTTCAGCACAACATGATTCTGGAGGATTTCGGGTCTTTCTGGAGACCCTAAGGAATTTCAGAGGGGGCAAACTACTTCATTCAACAATTCTCAGCCCTTGGTACTGTAAAACTCTACAAGTCAGCTTGGGTGGCCTGGTATGGCTGGTGTATGGACAGGAATTTAGATTCCATTTCAGCAGATATAACCTTGGTTGTTAATTTTTTGCCATGCTGGCTTCTCAAGGGAAAGCCTATCTCAGAATCAAAACTTGCAGATCAGCCATTTCAGCTGAACATCTCAGAGTGGTTGGAAGACCAGTTGGTGAACACCCCTTGGTCTGCCGTCTTTTAAAGGGAGTAAGATTTGTTATTACCCCTGTTCCTAAATATAATACAATGTGGGATGTCAATGTGGTGTTCAAAATGTTTATTTCATGGCAAGATAATGTGAATCCTTTTCTCAAACAGTTATCAGCAAAATTGACAATGCTTTTGTGTGTAATTTCTTTAAAGTGTGATACAGATGGTAAAATTCTGAATGTGTCTTCTTTTTACTTTTCTCCCCTGTTTCATTTCAGGTTCATAGGAGTACCAAAACTAATGTAACGACAATTCACTATCCTTTTTCCCTACTCAACCTAAATTATGTGTGGGAAATTGTTAAAAAGCGTATGTTTCACAAACTGCAGATCTGAGATCTTCCTCTTCTCAATTACTTATTTCTTTTCAGAAACCCCATAAACCTATCTCTTCTCCTACTCTAGCCTGCTGGATACAATGGGTCATGTCGTTGGCTGGTATTAATACTGATTCCTTTGATGCCAATCAGCCTGTGGGGCTATGGCATCCAGGGCTTTATGAGCAGTTCTAATTTGCACGATATTCTCAAATCTGCAGATTGGTCAAACATCAATAATTTCACAATCTTTTATCGTAATTCAATTGCCCATGTATCTGATTTGGTCATTGCAATACTTTGAACAAGCATAATATAAGCCTCCGGCCTTGTTTTAAAGTTGAGATTTCCTAGCCTTAGTGTCAGAAAGGCTAGATTTCTATTAAAGACACGGAGACGATTATTATCCCCCCACTGTTTCATTAATCCTTCCTGGGCTGTTTTTTCTGCAGCTCAAGCACCGTCCTCGATTGCTTCCACCTCTATCTAATTCTGTTGGATTCTCTTCTGCAGTGGAAACCGCTCGACTACTTCACAGCTGTTCTCTTTCCCTCCGGATGATGATTCCTCACCTACTGTTGGAATGCCTTTACTGATTTCATTTGGTTCAGTGTTGTTGTTTCTTTCTATGCCTCATATTGATTAACTTGCTACAAGAAAAGCGGAATTGTTGCTCTCAGTCAAGATAATTTTCCATCATTCATCTCCACAGGTAGTGACATCACTGGATTTCCCATCATCCTTCTTCACATGAAGTGGCATCACTCTTGTCCTGTATTAGGAACTACTTGATGGCTGCCACAGCGTGGAGGAACAGCAAAAGAACGCAAAGGGTGCGCCGCTGGCGCACCAAAAGGCAAGCCCCTCTGTGCCCGTCCATGCTTGGACACCGCTCAGCTAAAAGGAACCCTAGTCCTCCTGCCGCTACCATGCTGAGATCCTCCGTGCCCTCAACCCTGGTAGCTGCTCCACACACTGTTGCTTCCTGTCGGTTTTCATGCACTTACCCACACATAACACTCACTGCACTGACAGTACCTACAGTGCTGCAACCACCAACACAGTTCTCCAACATCTACTCACTCACCAAACATGTGACAGAGATCTGGGACCTGCTGCATGACAAGGCCCTAACCTACTCATTGAAACCTGGCTGAATCCTGCATCATAACCTGACTGCCACAGCCATTCCCCTTGGCTACAAGATTGCCAGGCAAGACAGACTTCATAAGCACCAAAGTGGAATCGCTATCATCTACAAGAACACCATCAGTTGCACCACATCCATGGGCATGTCATCCTCCAACATGCAACACCTGTCATTCAAGGACCCCCAAAAATTTAAAGGAGCATAAAATTGTGTGATCAATTTCGCTCAATTAGCTGCATTACAACAAATTTCATATGATGTTCTGTCCCCAAACATTAGTGATTAAACATCAAATAAATTTCCTCTGGAATCTTGTGTAGCTGTTACCATCCACTTTATTGAAGTTTTATTCATTATAACAATTGCACATCAGCCCAGCCAATGCGTTTCGCCCTTGGGGACTTCATCTGAGATGGGTTATTGCTCAAATCCTAATACTGCACGGAATGCAGAAATATAAACAAAACAATGTCCAGTGCAAGTTCCAGGTAGTAGGTTGGGTGGTATAGTACCCAGTTCAATCCTAATGATTCCAGTCAAAGTTTCATGTCTGTTCCATGCATGTGACAGGCCATCGTGCTTCCGACATGGAACTTTGACTGGAATTATTAAGATTGAAAAGGGGGCCCAAGTCGATTTACTTGAAATGTATGTTGGCACTGCTTCTTTTTTTTGCATATATATAAATATACACAAACCTGCAATTCCTCAAGTTGTTACTAGCAATCCCTCTCGAGTCAAATGCTATTTCTTCAAAATTCTTTCCCAAATCTGCAGTTCTTCAAAGTGTTACTAGAGCTCACTCTTGAGTCAGATGCAAAAGATTTGAAACCCTTTCATTAAGCTGTAGTTCACTAGTTGTTACTCTCAAGTCAAATGCAAAAAAAGTTGATATTCTTTCACAAAGGTGCAGTTCTGCAAGTCGTTACTAGGTGTCTCTCAGAAGTCAATTGCAAAAACATTGAAATTCTTACATGAAGTTGAAGTTCATTACTTTTTGTCTCTCACAAGTCAAATGCACAAGCATTTATTTGTGAAGGTGCAGTTCCACTAGTCATTACTAGGTGTCCCTCTTGAGGTGCACTTCTACAAGTTGTTACTAGGTATCCCTTATAAGTCAAATACAAAAGCATTGACATTAATTAAGCTTTAGTTCAACTAGTTGTTTCTTGTTGGCCCTCACAAGTCAAATACAAAAGCATTGACATTCTTACATCAAGCTGCAGTTCTACAAGTTGTCTATAGGTGTTGCTCAAAATGTAATACAAAAGCACTGAAATTCATTCATGAAGCTGCAGTTTCACTTGTCATTACTAGGTGTCCCTTTCAAGTCAAATGCAAAAGTCATGAAATTCTTAAAGTAATCTGCAGTTTCACTAGTACTTACTAAATATCCCCATTGAGCTAGTTGCAAAAGCATTGAAATTCTTATATGAAGCTGAAGTTCCACTAATCTAGCCGTTACCTGGTGTCCCTTTACAAGTCATCTGCAAAAGCATTGAAATATTTTCATGAATCTGCAGTTCCTATTGTTATTAGAGAGGGTGCCGCTCACTGACCTGCTATTTGCTCCTGGCTCGAGGAACCGCTCCCTTGTTCACGAACTTCATCGCATTCCCTGTGGCTGAGGTCGGCTGGTGGGAGCGTTACTGCAATCGGCGGTATTCCACCTCGCTCTCAGCGCGACCCGCCCAGGTTGCAGGGCATAGGCTGTGCCCTGGAAAAGCCTACCGGGGGACTGCGAGGCCCAGAAACCACCGCTCTTTGCAGCAGGCGCCTCTTCCCCCGGCGGTCACGCCCATTGATCTGACCGGCTCTCATAAAACCTTTCGCGACACCCGCTGCGCGGGTGCCGCTCACTGACCTGCTATTTGCTCCTGGCTCGAGGAACCGCTCCCTTGTTCACGAACTTCATCGCATTCCCTGTGGCTGAGGTCGGCTGGTGGGAGCGTTACTGCAATCGGCGGTATTCCACCTCGCTCTCAGCGCGACCCGCCCAGGTTGCAGTGCATAGGCTGTGCCCTGGAAAAGCCTACCGGGGGACTGCGAGGCCCAGAAACCACCGCTCTTTGCAGCAGGCGCCTCTTCCCCCGGCGGCCACGCCCATTGATCTGACCGGCTCTCATAAAACCTTTCGCGACACCCGCTGCGCGGGTGCCGCTCACTGACCTGCTATTTGCTCCTGGCTCGAGGAACCGCTCCCTTGTTCACGAACTTCATCGCATTCCCTGTGGCTGAGGTCGGCTGGTGGGAGCGTTACTGCAATCGGCGGTATTCCACCTCACTCTCAGCGCGACCCGCCCAGGTTGCAGTGCATAGGCTGTGCCCTGGAAAAGCCTACCGGGGGACTGCGAGGCCCAGAAACCACCGCTCTTTTCAGCAGGCGCCTCTTCCCCCGGCGGCCACGCCCATTGATCTGACCGGCTCTCATAAAACCTTTCGCGACACCCGCTGCGCGGGTGCCGCTCACTGACCTGCTATTTGCTCCTGGCTCGAGGAACCGCTCCCTTGTTCACGAACTTCATCGCATTCCCTGTGGCTGAGGTCGGCTGGTGGGAGCGTTACTGCAATCGGCGGTATTCCACCTCGCTCTCAGCGCGACCCGCCCAGGTTGCAGTGCATAGGCTGTGCCCTGGAAAAGCCTACCGGGGGACTGCGAGGCCCAGAAACCACCGCTCTTTGCAGCAGGCGCCTCTTCCCCCGGCGGCCACGCCCATTGATCTGACCGGCTCTCATAAAACCTTTCGCGACACCCGCTGCGCGGGTGCCGCTCACTGACCTGCTATTTGCTCCTGGCTCGAGGAACCGCTCCCTTGTTCACGAACTTCATCGCATTCCCTGTGGCTGAGGTCGGCTGGTGGGAGCGTTACTGCAATCGGCGGTATTCCACCTCGCTCTCAGCGCGACCCGCCCAGGTTGCAGTGCATAGACTGTGCCCTGGAAAAGCCTACCGGGGGACTGCGAGGCCCAGAAACCACCGCTCTTTGCAGCAGGCGCCTCTTCCCCCGGCGGCCACGCCCATTGATCTGACCGGCTCTCATAAAACCTTTCGCGACACCCACTGCGCGGGTGCCGCTCACTGACCTGCTATTTGCTCCTGGCTCGAGGAACCGCTCCCTTGTTCACGAACTTCATCGCATTCCCTGTGGCTGAGGTCGGCTGGTGGGAGCGTTACTGCAATCGGCGGTATTCCACCTCGCTCTCAGCGCGACCCGCCCAGGTTGCAGTGCATAGGCTGTGCCCTGGAAAAGCCTACCGGGGGACTGCGAGGCCCAGAAACCACCGCTCTTTGCAGCAGGCGCCTCTTCCCCTGGCGGCCATGCCCATTGATCTGACCGGCTCTCATAAAACCTTTCGCGACACCCGCTGCGCGGGTGCCGCTCACTGACCTGCTATTTGCTCCTGGCTCGAGGAACCGCTCCCTTGTTCACGAACTTCATCGCATTCCCTGTGGCTGAGGTCGGCTGGTGGGAGCGTTACTGCAATCGGCGGTATTCCACCTCGCTCTCAGCGCGACCCGCCCAGGTTGCAGTGCATAGGCTGTGCCCTGGAAAAGCCTACCGGGGGACTGCGAGGGCCAGAAACCACCGCTCTTTGCAGCAGGCGCCTCTTCCCCCGGCGGCCACGCCCTCATTTCCTCCTTTATTATCAGCCAGTCTCTAACGCGCCGCGGGTCGCGCGCGGGTCGCAGCCCGGGGCGAAGACCGGGCAAAGACCGGGCGGTTTTAGGCCGTTAGAGACTGGTAGAGACTGGACAGGGCCACCCCTCTGACATCCCTATCCGGACACCCCCCTTTCCCTCATCCAACGAACCCAATAAGGACAATAATGGTGAATACGAGGGGATCAAAATCCAAAACCAAAGCCCCCACCTCTGTGGGTAAACTACTTGGCCCTATGGACGACTTCCTAGCGAAGGCTAACACCCTCATAGATTAAAGTATATCAATAATGGAAGAAAGGGTTTCTTTAGATCTGGCATTCGCCAAAAGATCCTCATTAGGTATCCTAGCGGAAGCCAGATCTCCAGCACTGGGAGCCCCAAACGCTGAGATAGCGCAAACACGTGAGAGACGTAGTTTGCCAAACACAGTAGATCTGTCAGTATCCCAGCTTGCGGACTCCCAGCTCAGCTCTGACTTAGAAAAAACCCCAGAACAGGCTCCGACAACACCCACACAAATTTCTTCTACAGACAAAAGAATAGAAAGGAGTAGGAGGGAGGGAGCCATTAGCAAGAAAAGGGCGCTTAGAAATTCCATCACGCCAGAAAGTCTGGCACTACCATCTAGCACCCCACAAAACCATGATGATAGATCAGTACAAATAGAGATTCTAGTGTCAGTCCATCAGACAGAGAAGGAAAGAGCCCCCCCGAAAGCCTTGGACCTCCACCCTAACAAACAAGCCCAAGTGGACTTGAAGGTTACGGGGGCTAAGGAACTAACCCTCACCGGTATAGCTAGTATAGTTAAACAGGCATTACAACCCTTAGAACACCGGTTATTAACTATAGAGTCACAAATCTCCAAACTCCTAAAAATTCAACAGCTAACTCACCCATCATGCCCACAAAAAACAGGAGGAAACAACACTAAAAAACCAACCACTACTGCAAATCCATCTCTGCCCAACCTACAACAAAAGACTCTCCGGATAACTACATCAAACGTTTCCGTTAACAAAAACACATCAAATCCAACTAAAATAGCAAATACAGCAAACACTGCAACAGTCTTGTCCTCCACCAATAACTCGCAGCAGATAATTAGTCTAACCTCCCCAGGTGCGGCATCCACAGTTGCCGCCACCCCGGCAGCACCTAGTAGCTCTACTAACAAAACTCCTGCTAAGAACGTAATCAAACCAGTAACAAAAACTTCTGTCCCTCCACCCCCTCCACCAAAAACCCCAGCGGACAGGCCCAAGAGAAATGCTGCAGGGAATCCTGGTCCTCCAAGACTCCCAGCAGACTTCCCTCCTGAGGCCTCACCATACGTGGTGGTGATGGCTGGAGTACCCGAATTAACAGATTCCACCCCAGAACCGATCTGGTCCTTAAAAAACAAAGCCCGGCACTGGCTCCAGACCAACCGCCCGATTCCATCTTCCTGGCGTGGAAGAATTAGATCTGTTGCCAGGGTACCGTGGGTGGGCAGCACTAGAAAAACCATTCCCGGTGATTGCATAACAATCACATTTGAGGACCCGCGAATAGCAGACTATGTCTGTGCATGGGAAGATATCACCCCAAATGGAGGAATTAAGATCAAGCCACTCTCCTTCTTCTATCCATTTAGACAGGCAGGGGGCTTCACACAGGAGCAGGAGCCTCCCTGGTCCGCCCCATTCCCCAGACAGGATGATCTATCAATCCCCAGATACCACGGTCCCCCTAACTTATACGAGCCAGACTACTCCTGGCACATGGTAAGACAACGCCATCAGGGTGGACGATGGGACGACAGAAGGCCTTATACTCAATGGCTCCCTCACAGAGAACAATCTCGGTGGGACCCATGGCATAACATCCCGTTACACAATAGGTACAATGGCCTAGAAATGGTCGACTGACCATCAACAGAAATCCCCTCAAATGAGCTTCACGCATCTCCCTCCCCGCAGTCTTTTATAACTTCTCTAGCCCCCAGAAATAAGGAACCTACAGCTTCAATAGATGAACGTAATGTTGATTCTTCATTAATTACAGTACTCTCCTGGAACACCGCAGGCCTCCGAAATAAAATCGAGGATGGTTCCGCGCAGGAGTTCCTAAATTCATATCAAGTAATTTGTCTGCAAGAGACATGGTCTGTAGAGGAACTACACCTACAAGGCTACAAAACCTATTCTGTCCCAGCACTACCCAGCCCAATGGGCAGACCAAAGGGTGGGTTAATAACTTACATTTCAAATACCCTACCACTTAATAAAGTGGCTATACTCTCCCAGGACGCCAACCACCAAATTCTTTCATTAACCCTTGCAAACAAAGAAATAATCATTCTGACCAATAGTTATAGTAACTTATCGGAAGAAAACTTCATAATTCTTCTCACCACCCTTTGTGATAAATTAAAACAGATTCACCACCGGAGATCCGTAAATAAGGCAATCCATCTAATCTGGGGGGGAGATTTTAATCTCCACCCCTGTACAGCCTCTAACCCACTGTGCTGTGGGATAATGGACGAACTTAACATCCCAATGGCGCACTTTGCCCACAATAAACTAGGAAATTTCATCAACACCGTCCTATCGGACTTGGATCTCCACATCGCAAACCATCTAGATGCAGACCCAAATAAATTTGCTCCGACCTACGTGGGCAGAGGTCATCAAACCACAGTAGATTTCATACTCCTTACACCAAGCCTCATGAACAAACTCAAAGATTTCAGGGTCATTGTCACTCCCCTCAGTGACCACTCCGCCCTAGCAATAAAGTTACTTATGCCATCCAACTCCTCTCATAAACTGGAGATGGCGATTACTCTCACACAGAACAAGATCCAGGTTGGCAAAAACAATGGTTTTACAATCAAGTGGGCAAAAATTCATCCATCTGACATACTGAAAAAACTAATAACTCGGACCTACCCAAACATTGTGAAATGCCTGGACCTTGCATCAAGCCACAAGGAGGTCCTGATAAATTTTAAACAAATCTTAGATTCTATAAAGGACCTACTTACCTCAAAACCCAATCCAAACCGCTCCACAAAATCAAAATGGTTTAACCATAACTGCACAGCGGCTCTAAAAAAATTAAAATCTGCACTTCAAAATAAACCACGAGATGCAGCCCAGATTCAACTCTTAAGGCGCCAATATATAGGGGAAAGAAAACTGAGAACTGCCCAACTCAAGCTAAAATTATGGGACGATCTTCATAAAGGTGCAGTCTCAAAAAATAGCGAGCTTTTCTGGCGTACAGTAAGAACCCCTTACCTTACTGATAATGGCACCCCAAAAATAGAAGTCGCCATTGATGAAAATACATGGGTCTCTCACTTTGAAGAGATTTTTAAAAACACCTCACCAACAGAACCCCTGCCTTCAAAGCCACACTATCCCATTTTGGTCCCTTTCGATATCCCAGACCTTATGGATGCACTCCAGAGCAGTAAATCAGGCAAGGCACCAGGACCGGATGGGGTCCCAGTGGACTTTTTTAAAAACAACTTAGACCTCTGGGCACCCATCCTAACTAGAGTCTGCACAGCGGCAGCGAACGAGGGAATCCTTACCTCCTGGACCAAATCAATAATGGTCCCCATCTTTAAAAAGGGGGACCGTCAAGACGCAAAATGCTACCGGCCCATATCACTGCTGGACTCGCTCGGGAAAGTAGTGGGGAGAGTTATCCTAGAGCGTCTCCAGCAGTGGAGTGAGGACCGGGGCATAATTTCCGACATCCAATTTGGCTTCCGCAAGGGCTTTGGTACATTAGAGCAGGCCCTTAATCTCTCCTTAATAATGGGCAAATACACCCAGGCCACCCCTACTAAGATATATATGGTCTTTGTCGACCTATCCGCAGCTTTTGACTGCGTCTCGCACGCAAAGCTGTGGAAGGTCCTAGCTCAGTTGGGAGTAGATCAACCCCTTTTAGACCTTTTAAGAGAGCTCTATACCGGGGCAACAGCTAGAGTTCGCTTTGGGGTAAACGGAGAGCTGACGTCACCGTTTAGCGTAGGGCGTGGGGTCAGGCAGGGATGCGTCCTGGCCCCCTTCCTCTTCTCACTCTATACCAATGGTTTGGAGGGAGAGATGTTGAGGGGGGCTCAGGACCTCCCTCGCATAAACCGCCGCCTGATCCCAGCCCTGCTCTACACGGATGACGCTGTCATCCTTGCGCGAACGCCCCGAGAACTTCAGAAAGCAGTAATCAAGTACACTTCATTCATGGGCAATCTCGACTTAAAGGTGAACGTGAAAAAAACGTTCGTAATGACAGTTGGTAGAGGCCAAAAAAGAACAAACTCCATACTCCTCAACAACCAAAAGCTCGAAGCTACCCCTCAGTACCCCTATCTAGGGGTTATGATAGATGACCAACTTAGCTGGAAGCCAGCAGTGAACACTAGGGCACATTTACTTAAGAGGGCAATTGCTGCCCTAACAACTTTTTCCCAGAGATTAGGCAAAAGATCACCAGTAGAGCTCCTCAAGATTTATAACGCCAAATGCCAGGCAATCGCAACATATGCCGCGGGAGTCTGGGGTTACACAGATACTAGTCCCATCCAGAAAGCTAACTTTCTGTGTGATACTTGATTTTAAAACCTGTACCTGGGCCTTCACAAACAGCGCTCCTCGCTGCAACCGACCCCCTCATTCCGACGCCATTCTCGAGGGCGAGGCGAGACACGCCCCCTCGGCTGGCCACGCCCCCCCGCCAGGAAACAGACAAATAGAGCGCGCCAAACGCCGAGCGCCACACGTATGATTGGCTCCTGAGGCGGAAAGCCGGGAGCAGGGGACAAATAGATTTTAACTTTCTGTGTGATACTTTGATTTTAAAACCTGTACCTGGGCCTTCACAAACAGCGCTCCTCGCTGCAACCGACCCCCTCATTCCGACGCCATTCTCGAGGGCGAGGCGAGACACGCCCCCTCGGCTGGCCACGCCCCCCCCAACCTCCCGATCAGCGGCATAAAGCATGTGTATTGGTCGGACGCGCAGCGGACGAGCGCAGCGGGCGCGACGTTTGCGCGCCGAAGGCGCGCCTAAGGCAAGCCCGTCTGCGCCCGTCCGCGACCAGACGGGACCAGGGGCCACAAACCCTGCTCCCCATACATCGCTGGTCAGGACCTACTCCTCGGCGGCCCTTCGTAGCATGGGCAGTGGAGCCGGTGCCCCCTGTACTCATATCTACGCCCCTACAGAGCTTCCTACACAATGCCGATTCTGTAAACACTCCTTCCACCACCCCCATCCGTCTTTTTTAGCACAAACATATCGCATGTTTGCCCTAAATTGCCGCTCCCTACCCAAACATAGCACGCAGATTGCTATGTTGCTAGAGGAACAAAAACCAGACGTACTGTTCCTGACGGAGACGTGGCTCACGGCACACTCTGAGCCAGATGTAGTGTTAGCTCTACCCACAGGGTATCATATTGTCCGGCTAGATAGGCTGGAAGGGAGAGGGGGAGGTCTGGCGATCGTATTGAAGACTCAGTACCAATGCCGCACCTCAATAGAAACCATTCCTGAGTGTGAGAGCATGGCATTCTGTATTGAGATGAATGCCAATAGCTCTTTCTCCGGCACCCTGATTTATCGCCCCCCAGAACAACCTAAAATGTTCCACAGATCTCTCCCAGAGATTATAGCAGAAAGAATTATAGCCTCGGCCAACCACACGGTCCTAGGGGACCTGAATTTCCATTTTAACTCTCCCACAGACCAATTCGCTAAAGAATTAACTGAGGACCTGGGAGCTCTTCAAATGTCCCAACTGGTGTTAGCTCCAACTCACGAAAAGGGCAATCTGCTGGACCCCATATTCAGCAACTGCCCGGATCTGAAGGCCGACTTACCTATTCCCATCCCATGGTCAGACCACTTTCTGGTCCCGTTTACTTGGACCACACAAAAAGTTCCCCAGCTACCATCCCAAGCCACGACTAGAAGAAATTGGAAAAAGCTCCCTCTGGATGCCTGGGTACACAATCTGGACGCTACTCGTCCACTACCCTGCCCAGACCCTAATGTGGCAAATGGTAACTTCGTAGACTGGATTACAAAATCACTGGACCCGATCCTCCCTCTTCGCAGATCTTCCTCAAAGAAAATACATAAATCTGCGCCCTGGTTCTCCGACTCCCTGAGGGAACTAAAACGCCGTTGCAGGCAACAAGAGAGAGCCTGGCGACTAGATTTCCTTCCGGATAAAAAGGCCGCCTACAAAGAGGCGATTAAAGCTTATAAAACTGGAATCAGGCTCGCCCAAGCCACCTTCTACTCAGATAAAATACTTGAAGCTAAATCTAAGCCGAAGGAAATCTTCAGTATAATAAAGCGATGCACCAGCCCCAATACGGCAACCCCGCCTAATAAAACCCAGGACCAATGTAACGAGCTGGCAAACTTTTTTCATGACAAAGTTGTAAAAATCTATTCAACATTTCCTTCAGTAGCCACAAACCGGGATGCGACTGCCTCACCCCTTCCGAGATCGCACCTTCCTCCCGAGCAGCCCTCCCTTGAGCACTTCCCTCTTTTGGATCTCGACACCTTAGATAAGGTGGCACGCCAAGTTAAATCAGGCTCCCCATGTGACCCTGCCCCCCCAGATGTCTTGCTGCAGGCCTCTAAAACCACCCTGCCAATAATACTGGAACTTCTCAACTCGTCCATCTCTGCATGCACTGTCCCCACGACATGGAAGCAAGCCATGGTGCGGGCGCTGCTGAAGAAACCTAGCCTAGATCCCGATGATAACGCTAGCTACCGCCCCATCTCACTTCTCCCCTGGGTCAGCAAGGTTTTGGAGAAGTTTATAAACACCCAACTCGTTCAGTTCCTGGAAAACCACTCTCTGCTACACACATCGCAGACAGGTTTCAGACCGAAGCACGGGACGGAAACCGGATTGTTAGCAGTCACGGAAGAATCGCGAAGGGTACTGGATCAGGGGGGATCAGTGGCGGTGATCCTCCTTGATCTAAGTGCCACATTCGATACGGTCAGCCACAACATCTTGCTGAACCGTCTCCATGACATCGGAGTATCTGGCGACGCACTAAGATGGTTTGAGTCCTTCCTGTCTGACAGATCCTTTCGGATCTTTGATGGCGAGACAAGGTCCTCCAGGAAAACCCTCAGCTGTGGAGTACCACAGGGCTCTTCCCTGAGCCCTGTGCTGTTCAACGTTTACATGAGGCCGCTGGCGGATGTCGTCGAACCGTATGGCATCAAAATTGTGTCATACGCCGACGACACTCAACTAGTGGTCTCATTGGCCGCTAGCAACAACAGGCAATGCCCGGCAGATCTGTTAAAATGCTTAGAGGATGTCAAGGGTTGGATGACCTCCTCCTCCCTAAAACTAAATGGGGATAAGACGGAGCTAATGCTCCTAGGCCCAACCCCCCCAGTACCCTTCACCTCTCTATGGCCCTGCACTCTGGGTCCCCCCCCCACCCCCAAGGAAAGTGTTAAGAGCCTAGGAGTGTGGCTGGATAACAAACTCTCGTTTACCACCCAAGCCACGAAGTTGTCCGCCACATGTTTCGGCCTACTAAGAATTCTTAGAAAGATCCTTCCACTTCTACCGCTAGAAGCTAGAAAGGTGGCGGTACAGGGCCTCATTCAGTCTCGCCTAGACTCAAATAATGCCCTGTATGTTGGGGCTCCCGAAATGACCTTTCGGAAACTACAGATCGTGCAAAACTGCGCAGCCCGTACCCTGCTACAGATTCCTCGCTCCCAGTCAGCCAGACCTGCTCTGAAGAGTCTCCACTGGCTGCCACTGAGGCAGAGAGTAGCATTCAAGGCGTTATGCTTGGCACATAATGCCTTCTGGAAAACAGGCCCATCCATCAACAACGACCTCGTAACCCCCTATCACCCAAACAGGAATCTTAGGTCGACGGAAGCCTTCCTTGCCGTTGTACCCAGAGTGAAGAGAGCAAGGTCGGGTGGCAGGCTGTTCTCTCTAAACGCGGCAAAACGCTGGAACGCCCTTCCCCTCTCACTCCGATCGAACTCTAATCTGCTTTCATTCCGGAAAAACTTGAAGACGCTACTGTTTGCTGAATCCTTCGTGTCTTAACTCTCCTGTTCCTGGTTTCTCCGCCTCAGCACAACTCAGCGCTTGGACGCCCCTGGGCAGCAATCGCGCTTAATAAATTTATTTTCATTTCATTTCATTTCATTCAAAGCTGAAAACGCCTTTTTAAGATTTCTGCTAGCCACCCCTAAAGGCACCTCTACCTATGCAATTCATCTAGAATTAGCTATACCCTATATAGAGGACCTAATCAAAATAGAACCGTTGATGCTGTGGCGACGCATTTGGAAGTCAGACAAAAATGCCCTGACACAAGCCATCATTTCAGACACAATGAACTTGGACAATTCCACAAAAATAAAATGGCTTTTTTATGTTAGAAACTTTTTTAACGATTTAGGCGTTGAGAACTACTATTTGGACCCGGTGTCAATAACAGACATCTCGAAAAAAGATCTTAAACAGAAAGCACTAAGACACCTGGAAACTCTAAGACTTGCATCCATTTCCTCAAAAACGGCAGTCATCCATGCAAATATGATCCAAATAGCCTCCGACATCCACCCGTACTTGGCACTCCAAATAACAACCTACGAGAGAATGCTAATCACAAGATTCAGGCTCAATACCTTCTTTAGAATGGTTACCTTTCCATCACAAAACTGTTGGAGTGACATTCTTCCCCCCTGCCCATGTGATGGTTTGTCCACGCAGTCTAACTTGCATGTGATCCTGCTCTGTAAATACCATCAAGCCCACAGAAAGATTTGGCTTTTACCGATATTAAGAACGTGGGGGCTGAGACAGTGCAGACCCGCCCTTTTAAGACTGCAAATGCTGGAAACGGAAAATGTCTGTTATTTTGTTAGTAGTTTTCTAAAATGTATCATGAGACATAGAAAGAACCTCTAAAATCCTCGTTAGTTTTAATTTCGAGCGGCCCTTCGCATCCCCTGATTAATTCTTATACTGTGAAATGAATTTTATATGAAATTTTATGTAACATATGTATTTGCATTGTATGATATTTTCTGCTCTTTTATGGTTTTTTTCCACTGTGAAACAAGCCGAATAAAGAATTTATATATATAGAGAGGCAACTTGAGTCAGAAGCAGTTGCTTTAAGGGTCCTGCACCAAGCTAAGTTATGCATCTTTAATATACTAATTTGCATACACTCTTTTGCTATTTTAAACATTTGTGCTTGTTTTGCATAGAATTAATTATTTGCCAAAGCTGGTTCTTAATAATGAGTCAAAATTACAGTTTTCAATACATTTTCTGATTTTTTTTAAAAAAAACTTCTATTCACCCATATGTACAAGGAGAAGTATTTATATGTTGGTATAATCTTTGTCTTTTAGTTGAGAGTTTCTGCGTACTGACAGTGCTCCTACAATGGTAAGATGCAGGTCTACAAGTAGTTACTAAAGGGTTCTCTCAACTCAGATACAAGTGGTTCACATATCAATCACAAACCTGTGGAGTGTGGCTTCAACCTATAAATAAACATAGACATATACAATATAGCTACTCTAATGAGTTGTGGTCCTTTTTCGTAGGATAAATAAATATATCAAAGCTGGTTTATAGGGGAGGAGCTACGTCACCAACCAAGATGGCCGCATAGTCTCCCGGCTCCGCCGACCTCCGTCTTTCGGTTTGCTATCCTGTTGACTATACTGATTTCCCGCACTGGATCCGTGTGTGTGATCTGACCTGCTTTCCGGTGGTGCAGTCCAGGAGTTTCTCTGCAGTCGTGGAGCGGAGATACGTCGATGGTTGTGTGAGGCCTAACCCAGCGGGGACGCCGGGGTCTCGAGTGCAAGCTCTGCCGGGTCCGAGTTGAACAACAACGGACTGCCGACTGTGGTAGGGTCCGCTCTCCGGAACATTCGGACTTTTGATTGGTATGCTACTGCCAACTGCCTGGTGTTTCAATAGTAGGTGAGGAGACGAGTGGCGCACAGTGATGTGTCGCGGGAGTCCCTGACCGGGGGTTCGGCAATCGCTCGCCAGTCCCCCGGGTCGGTGCCTTGCCCGTATTCTTGATTGCTAAACTTCAGTCCCTCATGGCTTACTCCTGCTCCGTCTAATTTTGCCCCGGAGAAGGCGCCACTCCGTGGGGACTACCATGCTGGAGGAGGAAATGCAGCTAGCGGAGCAGACTGGACCTGGCCCGTCATTGCGAACGGTGCTGGAGGCACTCATGGCACTCAGGGGAACCATTGTAGTCCGGACTTGCAGTTTGTTGTCTGCGACTGATGGCCTCACAGTTCTGAGTACGGACCCTGACTCGATACCCACACCCCGGCAATCAGCCTGCATTTTAATATCTTTCTCGGAGACCTGTCTTGACCTGGCGCTGGAAGCGGTGTTTGCTCCTACTATACTAGATCTGCCTGACCATACTGTGCCTGATCGCCCTATGGAGACGTTGAAACCCCCGATTGTGTATCCCCTGGAACATTTGCAAGATATCCCCATTCTGGAATTGTCTACTTTTTATCCTTTGCTGGTTTGGACCTTGTTTACTCCCCTCCCCTGTCGGTCTCTCAAGATGGCGGATGGGCTACAACTTGGCTTCGGAGACGGGGAGGGGCGCCATTGTCACCAATCATCCGTATTGAGAATTGCCACACTTTTTTCAGCTTCATGGACATGGCTCTCTTTCACCAATGACTTTAGTGCGTTTGATAGACGGGGCCAGGGTTGAGATTGTTATTTGGGTCTCTCACTGTCGCATAGGTTTAACGGGACTGTGTCTTTTTTGATCTAACGGAGTCCGGGGCGGGGTTAGTCTTGACGGGGGAAGGAGACCGGGAGTCCGCAGTAACATGCCCTCCTCCGATTTCCCTCACAAGTAGGGTCTTTTGCCTTTTCTTTCTCTCTCCCTTCTATATTTCGGGTTCTATTAACGGGCGACAGGCACGCTGCGAGGGGGGTGGCCGTAGTCATCAGCAGGGGTGCAGGGTGGGGGGGTGTGGGGATGGGTGTTCGTTTTTGTTTTTGTTCTATGGCCTCTTCTCTTCCTTCTCTTTTCTTGTTCTTTTTCCTTTCTTTTTCGGGTTACTGTAGTGGGTTCGGCTTTCTTGCATCCTGGTCTCTATACCTGCACCTTGATTATTCTGGGTTTTGGTGCTCTGGGGCGGTCAGTACTGATGGAGTCGGCGAACAAAATGTGCTAGTCTATCCTGATAACTCATGTCTCAACTTCGTTGACTCAGTGGATAGCGAGTTTCTTTAGAACACGTTGTTTCTCTGCTCGCCCTCCTCTGTGCTCCGAGACACTGTGCGATACCCGACTCTTCTACTTATTATTTAAAAATGAAAACCTCCTATCCTGTGGTTAAATAGATTTATCTTTGCAACCAGTACGCTTTTGACTTGAGATCCTATGATTAGCGGCCAGCCCTGGGGGTTGTAGGCCCTTGTCTGTATTTGATTGCAAATGTTCAATAAAGGTTTTCAAAAAAAAAAAAAAAAGCTGGTTTATAGTGAGGAAGGAACATTATTATTTACAAGCCTCTTTAAGTGTATGTATTATTTTTATGATATTGTTTGAAAAACATGAGGCTAGCAAGAGTTCGAAAGCGGTCTATAGGCCAGACATAATAAGAAGGGGAATTTTCAGTTACAAAGGTTAACTTGTGGATATGACACAGCAGCACAGGTTGCTGAGGTCTTTTATCTCTAAGCAAGCCGATTGAGTGAGACCTGTTACCAATGTGACATGCAAATGAGGAAAGATAGGCCATTTAAACAAAGTGCCTCATTTATGTGGCCCCTTGATGCCCTTTAGTGCTGTTGGAACTTCACATTTTTGACGTTCCACGTAAAGCCACTTTCTGTGGTTTTTCATGGCCTTGTAAATATGTGCCCCTTTCACACAGAACACCCTCATGCAAGGGGCCTTCCATGGCTGCTGCGGAGGGTGTTCCTATGCAACACCCATGGAATCTGAAGCATTCCCAGATTTACGAGAAATCGTAAACCTGGGAATGTGCCAGAATCTACCCACACCCCAGGGGTGGAAATTGTTTTCATTTCTCCTTGTTTTTTTCCTTTTTCTACGTGTGCTGCAGGAAATCACCTGAATTGATTGATTTTGTGCAGGAATGTGTCCCTTTCTGCACTAAATCAATCAGCCCCGCAACACAGGCACCCTTGCACCATGGTTCAAGGGTTCCTGCTTTGTCGCATGGCAGCCCATTGCGCTCCAGTGCAGGGGAAAGGGCTGGAATGCACTGTATTTTATAGATACGGCCACCAGTGGCATAGCTAGACCTGCGGCTGCCATGGTGGCATCTGAGTTTGCCTCCGTGTGGCGATCATTGAAGAGTGGGGGGTGCTGGCAATTTTTGTTGCGGTCACCACCGCCCCCACAACAGCCGCAGATAACAGCGGGGAGGCGAAAACCGGCGCACTCAACACATGTGCTGCTCCGGGCGGACCGCCCCCGCCAGCCCCGTGCTAACCCACTGGATAAAGCACATTCCTGCCCTTTTCTTTTGACGCAGGGCAGCGCAGCAACATTCCTTGCGGGGCTGCCCTGAGCCAACTGTCATAAATGAAGCCCAAAGTCTCATAAAAAATAAGGGAGATAAATGGACATCAGAGGAGTCAAAGATGTGGGCAGAAAAGGGACATGATTGAGGCTTCCATTACATAAGATGGAATTCAAAAAGGGAAGTAGGAGAATTGGGCATGTTCTATATATTCATTTGTGACAGGGGTTGTCGTCTTTTTTTAAGGTAGAGTTCTGAAACCGTGGCCTAACCTGAGCCCACAGTGGTACTGACCAAGTCAATAGGCTGGTCATAAAGGTAAAGGCTTCATCAAAGTAGGGGGAGGTTTTTTTAATTTAGGATTGTTCAGGATAAAAGCTCCTGCTTGGAAGTGTTGCCAGGAAGGGGCAGCAGAGGAAGCCAAAACAGGCAGCATACAGTGATGGGCAGCAAAGAAACAAGATTTAAAAAAAATCTATGACTCACAAATGGCAGTAAGAGTAGATGACCAGGTACGATAGAGGCAGCAAACCACTATAGCAGATAAAATGGGCAGATGTGCATGGGGGCATTTTCAAGCCTTTGCCCTCTATGTATTTTTGCATAGGTGCAGCTAATGTTCATATGCGTCATACGTCTTCATTAATATAGAACAAATGCAAACAAAAATAACACTTCGCTATTGGAAATGTTTTTTTCATTTTTTAACAAAAGAAACTAAACGTGAACTCAAAGAAAGAACTATGAAATACAAAATACAGAAGTGCAGAACCAGAGACATCCAGGAGGCTGCAGGATGCAAGTTTATTGGAGCTAAGAAGAGCAAGGCCACATGTTCTTGTAGGCGAGCAGCAATCACCCAAACAAAGAACCTTTCATGTGACAAATTCCTACAGTATTCTTAATTCCACATAACACCGAACTCTCCCATTTTCCAAACATGAAGAAATATGTTCCTAAAAAAACTGAGCAAGGGAAAAGAAAAAAAATCAACAATGAATACAAAACAGCAGATGATGAACTACACAACAAAGAGAATGAAGTAAAAGGCTAGGTGATAAATTGTGTATTGTGGTGACAGTAGACAAACATGCCACAGACAACCAAGATCTGTAAGTGAAACATTGATAGCACTGAGGTTTCAAGTTAGAAAAGGAAAGAAGGATAAAAGCCGAAAGGCACGACTGGCTCTGTTAAAATATAACTTACTGTCGAGTACCTGTTGATGTTAAATAGTGGTGGCCATAAAGTGGTTCTCTCTCAGAACTGTATTACTCCATCCCCTTTCTGTTTGCTGAAAACCCCAAGCCACTAATGAAGAAGGCAGCAGAAGTTGTGAGACATTTTCCATGATGACAGTACTAGAACTTTTGGAACCGACAGCGATGAAATGATTGTCCTTTGATTTGCAAATTCCTCAGCATTCGTGATGAAGGAATCTGGGACCCCAGTTCACATCATTAAACCTACGAGGTCTTGGGGAGATGATTTTCTACTGCTCACCTGTACCCTAAGAAAGTGTTTTTGTTCATTCTTATTCATCTGTGGTGGAACGAATCTCACTCAAAATGGGCCCTCTTTTGACCGTGCTGAAAAGGCTCTGTTAAAATCTGTCCAAGAGCTATAATAGTGCAGTCACATCCTTCTGTGAAGAATAGCATTACCACTTCATCCCTCCTTGTCCCGGTCCTTACCAGTGAGGGACACCGGCCCTCCATATAACAACAAGCATTTAAAATGCAATAGGTCTCGCATTTGATTGAGTTAGAGCTATTGGCGTTGTAAATGACAATGTGTTTTACCTATGCATTATGGAGGTTATGTATGTGGTGTGTAGTGGAATTATGGGGGTTGGATTGAAATTGTTAGTTGTTGGTACGCAGTTGAATTATGTGACTAGTAATTATGTGGTATTAATTGTATTGGAATTTCATGGAGTGGGATTGTGTGTTATGTAGTGTAATTATGTGGAATAGTATTGTGTGTTATGGAGTGGCATGCAGCGGAGTTTAATTATGTGGTGTGCTGTTGAATTTTGGGGCATGGTGTGAAATTCACTGGTGTGTATTGGATGTATGTGGTGTGTTGTATAATTATGTTGTTGAGTTGAATTATGTGGTTTAGTGTTGAATTATGCGGTGTGGGTTGGAAATGTATGGAGTTGAATTGTGTGGGGTTGAAATGTGTGAATAATGAACACCAACTTGTCAAAAACAGCCATCACAGTAGCAACCACGTTAAACCATCAAAATATGACCTACTCAAAAGAGCAAGTATTGAAGAACACACTCATAAAACTCATACAACTGCACTACTATAACACTTGCACACTAATCCTCACTTAATTGGTGTATGTATAGCAGAACTATGCAGAAACCCTCAGTACAGGGAGCACAGAGTAGTGCTAGAAAACACATTGCAGACAGCTTGGAGCAATGCAGCACAGAGTTCAAAAACAAAAAACACAGCAGGCACAGTGACATAACATAATAAAAGGCATTTCTTTCTGAGGACAAAATGTCTTGTTGTTCCCAGTACTTGAATTGGAAATATAGAAGTGCAGATACTCCATCCCCTTTTTCCCTTTACACACGCACCGACAGCTGTGGGGTTTGTATTCAATGGCGGAGCAAGAGGGAGGCAAAGTGGCGGAAGAGGGTGACATAGCAGCAGAAGAGGGAGGCACAGAGGTGCAAGAGGGAGACACAGATGGCACATTAGCCGAAGAGGGAAACGCATAGCAGTGAAAGAGGCGGGAACAGCGGCAGAAGAGGGAGGCCCATTCGCAGAAGATGGAGGCACCTACCCAAGATATCTCTTGACTTACCCCTTTATTGTATTCTGTCATAAAATGTTTATTGTTATGCATATCTCCTCGTGTATCCTTATACCATGTTTTTCAACATTCATGTTGTAAACCTGATATCCCAATGTAAAATTTCCTTGATGCTAGAGCAGTAATACAATGTAGTCAAAGTTCAATGCCATTTAAAAATAAAAAGAGAAAAGGGTTTACTTTTGGCTCACATTGTGTAAAGACAGCTGCTTATGCAGATGATGTTCTCATTTTTTCGGATGATATTGTTCTGGCCATTCCCGCTATTACAGATATTATCACTCATTTTCCTAGTGTTTCTGGGTATACCCTCAACAGAGATAAGACAGAAATGTTTCCCTTGAATGCCTATTGTTTCCCAGCACATATGGGCACAGCAGGTTTTAAATGGCAATCTAAACAGCTTAAATATTTGGGGATCTGGTTCTGTGGTACTCTTATGATACGGTGGCCTACAACGAAGCTCAAACTCTACTTAAAGTGCATCATCTTTTGGATACCTGGTCCCCTAAGCATATTTCTTGGTGGGGCCGTCTCCAAACTTTAAAAATGATGATCACACCTATCATTAACTTCGTGTCCTCTATGCTCCCTGTAAAGTTATCTTCGTCCTTTTTTTATGAGATTGATTCCCTCACTTCTAAGTTTTTATGGAATGATAAGAGACTAGAATTGCACATACATTTTTAAGAAAACCTTACGATATGGGTGGCTGTAATTTTCCCGATTGGGAAAAGTATCAGGTGGCTTTCTTAGCTTCACAAGGGGCTCTATGGTTTTCCTCTATCCCGGGCCACACGGCTTCCTGGGGCTTGATTGAACAAGACCTTTCTTTTCCCTTGCCAACCACTTCCTTTCTCACCATATCCACCTTATCTATTCCATTTTCCCGTACAATCATCCTAGATACCATTGCTGCAATTAGGTCAATCGATAAGAAGATTGCTATCCCGATTCATAAATCGAGATGGTTTTCATTGTGGCACAATCCTAGAATTAAAATGACTATTGATCCTACATTGATAACTTATTGGGCTTCTAAGGGGATTAAGCTGGTCCGTCATCCCTATGATTCCAACAATGATCCGTTAGCCTTTTCCTCTTTAGCTCAACCATTTTCTCTCACTAACTTAGATTTTTACACCTTTCTAAAAATAAAAGTTGCTCTTGCTAAATTGCGTCTGGATCCACATTCTCCTACTATTGCGTTGTTCCAGTTGTGGCTTAGAACTGGACATGTAGCTTCGAAAATGTATACATTTCTGTCTTCCACTCCCTCTGCCTTGTTTACTGTTACCTGCGTCTGGATCCACATTCTCCTACTATTGCGTTGTTCCAGTTGTGGCTTAGATCTGGACATGTAGCTTCGAAAATTTATAAATTTCTGTCTTCCACTCCCTCTGCCTTGTTTACCGTTACCCAACAGAAATGGCTACATCATTTTGATCAGAATCTCACTGATCAAATATCTCCAGAATCCTGGCAGCTGATTGGAAAACTTTCTCTTCATAATAAAATTACCCCTTCTTTAATCCAATCTAAATTCTTTTCTATCAATCTTCTTCATTGGACTCCAGTGCGCCTACACTTTCTGGCTCTGAAGGATGATGGTCTTTGTTGGAGTTGTGGTTTGACTGCTGCGAATTTTCCACATATGTTTTTTGAATGTTCACTTTTGCAGCCCTTTTGGGATCTAATACAAAAACATCTCATGTTAATTTTTTCGAACTCAATTTCAGCTTTCCTTTCCCATGATTTCCCATGTTTGGCCCATTGGCTTTCTGAACACCTCTGCCCTTGGATTCCTTAGAGTTACAATTACTGTTTTTTTTTATTGACTATAGCTGTTAAAGTGATTCTTATGGAGTGGAAGTCTTTTTCTTCCATATCATACCATACTTGGTGGGCATGGGTCTCTTTTTTAAGAAGTGCGCATACTTCGGTGGATGAGGCTCATCTTTCCCCTACTATCTCTAGTAGTGTTTGGAGAGCTTTGGATACATATATGGATTTGGCCTCGAAAGGGTTGGTCGATCAGTATCCCTTTGCATCGTCTAGTTGATTGTTGTAATTGTTATATATATGGAGCACTGCAGGAGATCCTTCCCCCCTTCCTTCCTTTTTTCCTCTTCACTCTTCGCTCCCCTTCTCCTTTGTCTTCCTTTCTATTTTCTCTCTTTCTTTCTCTCACTGTCTTGTTTTTCCTGTTTCCTTTTTCTTTCTACATATTTTCTTGTCTTATATTATGGTGATGCTTTTGATGGTTATTAAAATTCCTTTGCGTAATACTTTTTTCTTTCATATTATCCTTATGCAATATTTAAGAAGACTTATTGGGGACTAGACCATATATGCTATTCTTCTTCTTCACTTTCCATCAATTGTATCACTCTTTTATTGTATTCAACTATTTATATGCTTCCTAAAAACTAATACATTTTTTAACAGAAAAAATAAAAAGAACATTTAAAGCGCTACATTTTTGAATTTCTTAAAACAGTTTATATATTTCCCCAAAATATGCTCCAGCAAAGCTGAGTGGTCAAGGGGAGTAGTGTTAGGGGGAGGTAAAAAGGAAGAACAAAAGGGTATGATTTTTAAAGTCCACAGGGAATTTTGTAGGAAGCAAGAGAGCAGAAACTTTAGCCAGCACAACTCACCATGAAATCAGTAGTTTGGTGCATGTCTTTTGTTTGGTTTGGTGTACATTTCCCCAACAGTTTTGGAAGAATTTAAAATACAAGGAAAACATTATATAGAATCTGTTGTCCATTGACTCATTTTTTAAATTTGGTAATGTAATTGCCCGAAGTTTCCTAAAAATGTGTTATTGCTGCACTTGCTTTTAACAAAAGGATAGTTTGGCAAATTAAATTGGAAAAGTTAAACGAAAGGGTCAGTTTAATTATTATTTTTGTCTGTCACATTTCAGCTAAGAACAAAGCTGCATTTGTTTTCCTACTTCCCTTGTCCTGCTACCTAAATGGGTTTATTTTTTAGGGCACTCAAATCCTATGTATATACAGGTGGGAGAAGGACTTTCTTTACCAAAATGGCCTTCGGTAGTGCTATGAAATATATAGATAAATGTAAGTGACCTAGTGTAATGCAATCCGGTACTTATGCAAATTGCTCCAATGACGTGGAGCTGATATTGCACTGTATAAAAAAACTGTGAATGGGATAGAGGGGCCTGAGGGGATGGCTGTGTTGGGCCGATGGTTTACAGGAAAAGAGAGTTTGGCAAATGAAATCAGTGAAACATTACAATAGGGTGACTTCAATAATTAGTTGTGGCTGTCGCATTTCAGCTGAGTTAGAACGAAGCTGTATTTATAACTTATAAATCAATGTAACGGATGTGGTGTATTGTAAGTTGGTACTAATGCCCTTGGGGCGATTTAACACCGCTATATTAAGAAAATGTGCGAGCTAAGTAAGTTAGCCGATGGGATAAAAGGAAACAGTCTGAAAAACAATACATTCTTATGGAGTGCTAGCCTAGAAAATAAGGAATAAGTGATTGCAAATAGCAGCTACGGCCCAGGTGTGGAGCTATGGGCCGTGTGAGATTGAGAGAAACGTACAACCAAGTTGAGCCACACATTCAAGGTAAGAATGGAGTAGTTGGGGCATTACCATGGTGCACTCCATGGATGGTGAGAGACATGATGCAGAGCAGCAGAGGATATCCAGACAGACAGCAAGGAACAACAAAGAACCGGGTTGCCAATCCTCTGTTCCCACTGGAACGAAATCACAACACAAAAACAAGAGCCAAACCCTGCCTCTTGCGGAAGCCTGAAAACCAAGGGGCAGATTTATGTTAACTGGCGCATCCCCAGGGATGCGCCAGTTAACATGCGCCACAGTGCGCCACTGCTCCGCCACCCATGGTGCGCCACATTTATGATGCGGCGGACCATGGTGCAATGCAGTGAAGATGCGTGACGCATCTCTCGGCGCACGGGCGGCGCATTGCAGGAGTCATGTCGCAAGTGCGACATGACTCCTGCAATGCACAGGAGCCACCCCTACAATGCATGGTGCGTCACCCTTACGCCTGCTTCAAGCAGGCGTAAGGAATTGACGTAGAAAGTGACTGAGTCACTCAGCCACTTTTGCGAGGCGCACCTGCCCCGGAACGTCCACCCTGCGCCGGAACGCCCACAAGCGGCGCAGGGCTTTACAACGTGACGCATCTGCCTAGATGCGTCACGTTGTAAATCGATCGTAGGGATGCGCCACGTTTACGCTGCCTTGCGTGACCCAACAGCGGCGTAAACGTGGCGCAAGGGACTCATAAATCTGCCCCCAAATTCAAAGTCAGCCGTACCCATTTACACAATCCACTCGCATGAGTGCTTGGGAAGTGGCAACTGAAAGTAGACATAAACAAAGGACACCCGCTCCTATCACTTTATTCTAATTTGGAACAGGCTTTAGCAACAAAATGTCACATAACAAGTAGCGCGTACAGAATGATTGTGTAATTTGCAACATTTGTTAGTGGTATAATCCCAGAAGCGGCACAAAATATTGGTTTTAAGTGTGTAAAAAGAGCGTTTTAGTTATTCGTTATATTATAAAGTTTTAAAGGAGTGAACTACTTAATTAAGACAAGATTTCGAATATGCCAGCATCCCTGCACGGCTATCGACCGCAAGGGACCTCAGTAAGTAGCAGAGCACAAATGAGGGTTCATATACTCTATGGGGGAAAGGGCAGGAATTTGGTAAAGTGTATTAATAATATATATTGCTATTTAATGCTATGAGGGTAGTGGTCTTGCTCTGTATTATGCCTTGTAAGCCTCACAATGAAACTGAGATTCACAATCATAGGTTGAAAAGACCCAGGTGGCTTGGGGTTCTGCTGGAAAGCTGTATGTGAGAAAGGGGATGGGTGTGTTTTGTTTGCTTTTGTTTTTTGGCTTAAAAAGCCAAAAAAGCGGAGATAAAAATATCGCCCTATTTACAAGAAGGTGCTAACATGCATAATCTCATGTTAGCACCCTTTTGTACTATGCCTACCTTTGCATCTCTAATGAGATGCAAAGTGGGCGTTCCTGACATACTACTTCAGGACATCAATAGCGCGGCTTCGAGCTATCAGCAAGGATGCCCTAGCATTTTAGAAGACGTTAGTTTTTGGAGAAAACTGCTGTTTTCTCCAAAAACTAACGTCTGCTAAATTCTTGACTTTGCCACCCCTAACATAGGGGGTGGATTGTGCTGATACAACCCTGTGGATCGTATAAGCAATGTTATCGCCCTTTTGCAGGGAACATCGCTGGAAAACCAGCGATGTTCCCCGCAAAAGGGAGATAACCTCGCTATCTCTGGAATTTTTATTTCCCTGGAGTAACATGTTGTTAATTACATGCTCCCAGGGTGATAAAAAGCAGAGATAGCCTGCAATAATCTAATTATCGCTAAGCACGGCCAGCGATAATTATCGCTGGCCATTGCTATTATGCCCCGTGGTGTGGAGCTCGTGCCTAACTCGCAGCAGCATGTGTGCTGAGAATTCAAGAACTCTGGAGGCTGCAGCCAGGGAAAGGCTATGGTGCCCATAAACCTAAAACCGGATGCTGTGGTGAACCAAAGCACGGCACCCGTTTGCATAAAATGTATGCATGTGGCAGCCCGTGAGGCAAGCTGCATGGTAATAAAAAAAACATAAAAGCGGGCGGCGTGCTAAATATAAAACGCAACGCCCAAATACATATAAGTTATGTGTTTTGCGGCCCTTACAGCTGGCACCATGTTGAAAAAATAAACAGGGGAACGTACTAGGAAAAGTAACACAGTAATACTACCAGTCAATAAAGTAAACAAGTAGTCCCCAAAGAACACCTAGAAGTGTAAGGAAACTGTAGTTGGCTGGTGATACTCACCTAAAACCTGAAGTGATGTACTCGAGCACCAACCAATAAAGAGCCAGGAAATAAAATTGACGGAGGAGTGAACCAATTGCAAGCAGGTGGAGGGATTACACTCCATATATCGATTACAGCAGGTCGTGCAGACAGAGCATGCATGCTGCCGCTCAAACTAAAAAGGATTTCCTGGCAGAAGTGATCATTGTTTCTGCTTAGATAAATAGAATGTACTGCAGGATGGGGGTGGGGCGGATCTTGTACCTTTCCTCAAGTGGAGGTGCTGAAATATATGTGTATTTATTCAGGGCCTGTATGTACCTGTCTTTGAGGTGGGTCAAGATTTTTCTTGAGTTTTAGGAAAAGCAATAGTAACACTGATAAAGACAATAATGAAGATTCCTGGTATTTAATCGTAGCAATATGTCACATTGTGTTCAGGATGGTTTTAAGCCATTGAAAATTCTGAGTCAGTCTGTATTTAGCTTTAATGATAGGGCCAAGCTATCTTGCAGCACATACTACACCAATAACACTTAAGGAGACGTTTGAGATTGGCTAACCCCAGCCTCTTAGTGATTTCAAAGTTGAAAAGTTTTGTGTCTCAAAATGTCAGCAGAAGCAAAAGAAACAGCTTTTACTCTTTGACCAGCTAGCTCAAACCACAGGATTGAACCCTCGTCCCACACTTCACGGCTCAATAGCTCCCCTAATTGTTGTTGGACCGGGCCACGGTAAACACAAGGTGTGCAAACTATATAAGGTAAACGTGACTTCTGCAACCATACTTATTTTCTGTAGCATGGTCAGTTCCTGGGGTTCCAGGGGGAAATCCTGGGGTACCAGTCACTAACGATAGAAACGTCCATGATTCTTTTCAAGTTCCTAGCGCCAGTGGCGTAACGCAAAATGATGCCCCCACCGCCCGCAGAATGCATGAGGGACCTCTGAGACTATATGGGGAGCTCCCTGAAGGGTTGGGGACCCCAGCGGCACTGCAGGGCACCTGCTCTACACCGCTGTTTAACGCACAAGCACAACCATTCTCATAATTGATTAACAGCAAATTCAGACCACCTTGTCTTCAGAATACCTCAATAACCTGCTCCTTTCTAGGTCTCGCCTACGCAGCGCGCATGCGCCACATAGGAGGACCTTAAGCTGTCTCTCTGCTCATTTTCAAGCACACACTTGTGCTTGTGGCGGCCTCCACCTTACAGGAGCAAGCAGGGGTGCACCACAAGCATGAGTGCAGTGCTCAAAAATGAGCAGACTGCACACTCATGTACGCACCACTCCCAGGCTCACTTCCCCCTCTCTCTCTCACGTGCATTCCTTGTTCAAGTTTTAGCAGCAGTCCGCGACGTTCCGAGGGAGCTGCCTGGTTCTGGATGTGTTGAGAGGGAATGAATAATCTGTGATGTTGGTTGGTTGTGAAACGCACTTCACAAACTCTCCAAAATCTGAAGCTGCATTTCATAGCATTCCAGCAGAATCCGGGTAACCTTGGTAGCAGAGGCACAGACAGATGGGGAACCTCGAGGGATAGAAAACCAGCCTTGGTGCTACATTCTAGCTATTTCAACAGCTGCCGCTGGTATCACCACCAGAGGGGGCCAGAGTAAAACATACGGCCGCTTTGTTGAAAGAATAGCAACAAAAGTGAATCTCCGTAGCTGCTGGGGGGCCTGTACTGGGCGGGGTGCTGGCAGTTTCATCTCGGGGGCGCTGCATCTCCTGGGTTCAGTCTCTGAGTGCAGACACCAGGTGTTGTGCACCTCCTCGCTCTTGGCTTTCATAAACATCTTATAGAGCAAAGATGGGGTGCTGACAAGAAGGGGCCTCTCCCAAGCCAATGTCCATCTCACCTGGGAACAGTCTGCACAGGTCAGCCCTTTGTACCTCACCCTTGAAACTCCTTCTACTAACTGGGGCAGAAATATCCATAGCGCATAGAAGCCTTACTGAGAGCCCAGCTCAATGCAAAGGTATCTTTGGGGAATGGGGTCTAGTGCGTCAGCCCTGTGAAGGGAGGCGAGGACAGCCAATGAATTTAACTAATGGGCTGTTCCAATATGTCCCTGGCTGACAGTTTGTCATAAAAGTGATGCCACACAGGACAGCGGTGCCTCTTGGTACACAACTGAGGTAGAGCCTTATTCTGCCGTACTCCGTGGCTTCTGTCATGCACGCCTTTAACGTTTCGCAGGAGGCAGCATAGTACCCCCACCCTTTGTAAGCCGCTTAGATTCAGCCGAGGCCTGTCTCGTGTTTAGCCCCTTGAAGCGCCTCAAACGTGTTCATTACAATCTCTAGTGACACACAACAGCAGCCCGTTGTCTACCAGCCTGTGAAGCCTGGCTCTGTCATATTGCAAAAAGACTTGCATTGTTTAACTGTTGTGTGCGTGCCGGCCATGCATTAACTACACGTCTCTGGTGACAATGACAGTGGCACCCTCTTTCATGGATACGATGGAGCGAGGTGGAGAAACAAAATTTTGTATACCCCTCATAAAATTACTTCCTCATAACGGTAACATGAATTAATCGGGTGGTTTTGAAAAATTAACCAACATAGAATAAAATATACACACTCAAGTACACGTGGAAAACTAATTTGCTTATGTTGCAAATCATAATCGACTAATTAAGTGATGTTGTTACATTTATAATTAATGCAATTGCTATAACCTAATCAAAAGCGGCATGAATATGTTTTTGTCTGTTTATTTGTGGCATAAAAGATGGAGAATGGGGAGTAGACCATGCATATATGTTGCTTTATCTGCTAGGTAATAACTAACAGGGCTACCTTAGTATGGGGGGAGGTAAACAGAAGGGTTATAATTCAACAATTAACGTTTAATTGTGTTTGTTTCTATAATAGTTCCTGGTCTGGCCCATGCGGGCTAATGGACGTTTCTGTGACTCCGAGATTGAAGTGCTGTACGCATGCGCGACTAAACTCAAGACGAGAGTGAGCTGTCTGTGCCTGTGCTGAATGGGTCAAGGACAATGTGCCCTGAGAGCTCGACTGAGTGCCAACAAAAATGAACATCTGCATCATGAACATGGGAAAAACTGTTAAAATATCAATTTAAGGACACAAGTGAAATGGGCATAGGCTAAATCAAATACCACTTTCATATTTGACAACAGCGCAAATTTGGAACAATAAGATGATGAGGTTATGCTCATCCACCCCTGAACTGTTAAAGACACTAAGATTTTCCTTTTTAGATAGATTACGTAGGGAAAAAGGGTATAAAAGAGTGCGTCCGTAATTAAGAAAAACCCTTCCTTTCCGATTTTCATCTTTGCATCCTGACATGCTGCCGGATCGCTGAATCTTTCCTAAGGCGTAAGGACTTTGACATTTTTCTGAACTTTAACTTTTCCTGAATGGGTGCGGAGTCTTTAGAGGAAATGAACAATTAGAGAGAATAGAGAGATGATTTTAGGGAACTATTCTGTCTTATGCTAATGTCTGTGTCCTAGGATTCTGGTAATTAATTTGCATATTTTCTGAACTATTGAACTAAATAAATATACATGTTTGAATTTAATTATTTTCTTTCCTAGGCTATTTCTGACTAAATGAATAAAATAAAATGAATAGATAAAGGTTATGCTAGAAGATTTTCTGTTTAGAATAAACATTAAATAAATGGAGAATTAAGCTGGTCTTGGTTATCCTTTAGTTAATTTTTACTAGCAGATCCATTGACAAAATAATGGTGTGTCTGAATAATTTCCTCGTAGATAAACGATGGTAAAAAGAGTTTAAACTGCAGATGTACATATTATAAATATTTAGCATTTAATTTAGACACTCCGCTATGATCCAGCAGCTCTCCTTTTCATCTTCACCAATCCTTGAAGTAGGGTGAATGTGTGTACGAGTGACTCGCAGTGTTATGGGCCCCACTGTTGAGTAAATGTGTGATTAAGTTCTTCAGGAAAAAAAGGTGATGGGTTTAAAGACATTTCTGGAGTAGTGCTGCATCAGTTAATTACTTGGTAGCAGAGCATAGGTTGCTATAGGTTAACTAGGATAAGATGTATAGGGCAATGTGTACAGAATTTTGATGTACAGAATTCATGACTGACACCTGTTGAGTCTGTGTTACGTTATATGTAGTCTGGAAAAGGCTTCCGAAAAGTGTTTGAAGCTAGTTACTCTGCAGGCAGAGGAAGTGTGGCAAGTGAAGTCGCACATCACATAGTCTGTTTCAGAGTAGTGGTATTGTCGTCTATCACAAGTCTAGGGTACTTTATGTGAGAAAGGATAAATGTATAGCGAGGGCAGTCTATAAAATCTTAGCCTTAAGTAGAGGGATCATTGTGTGTTCTGATTTAAAACTTACTGCTGGGAGAGTAATAGAGCTTAACCTGAGCTTGAGAGAAGGGTAAGGTAGAGGGATGTGCTACTTTATCGGCAAGTCTAAAAATCTGTGGTAGAGAAGAGGTAAGTGCAGTCTACTGGAAATACAGAATACTTGTGCGATTGAGAAAACTATCACTTTGGTTTTAGCGAAATAGACACATGGAGTTGTTTTAGGTGGTTACTGTATGTATGTATGTATAAACCATTTTATAGCGCGCTCTATTACTTGGGAGTATCCTGGCGCGATGGAGGGAGGCAGAGGAAGACAGAGCAGAGACCAACTTATGTCACACTAGTAAATAGATGAGTTTTCAAATTTTTCTTAAACTGGGCCACGCACTGAATGGAGCGCAGGTGGAGGGGAAGGGCATTCCAAGCCCGGGCAGCAACCACGGCTATGGACTGACCTCCTAGTCTAGTTCGCCTGAAGCGTGGAAGAGTCATCTTAAACAGGGAGGACGATCTAAGAGCTCGTGTGGGGGCATAGAAGATGAACCGTTTCTTCAAATAGGCAGGCCCTTGATCGTGGGTTGCTCTTAACGAGAGCACTAGGGATTTGAACAAGATGCGCTGTGGCACTGGCAGCCAATGAAGGCTGCGTATGTTAGAGCGGACACTCTTCCATCTCGGAACGTTGAACAGGAGGCGGACAGCGGTGTTCTGGATAACCTGCAGGCGTTTAACCAAATAAGCAGGGATACCGCTAAACAGAGCGTTCGCATAGTCTAGTCTTGCTAGGATGAGAGCTCGGGCAACAGTCTCTTTTGCTTCTCTGGGAAGCAATGGGAAAAATCTTCGCAGCATTCTCAGAGTAGCAAAACAGATAGTTTCTTTATGTGGTCCTCGAATCTTAAGTCCTCCCCAAACCAGATACCAAGATTTTTTGCGGGGCCTCCCATCACCTTGGGGCTGGGAATGTTCGGGGGCACAGCGAGTTTTAGCTGTATAAAAGTGTAAATACGAATTGCCGATACATTTTTGTAAAGGCAGGGTCAGCAGAAGCTGCAGAAACCGTAGCAGGCCTGACGTCAAAGGTATTGCGCTGGGATTGGTGCGCGTGACCAAGACAGAATTAGAGCTGATAGGTGCATCAGTCGAAACAGTGAGAATATTGGTTGAGCACTAAGGAAACGTATCTTGTTCTTATTGGTGCGTTAGTGTGAACCGCGCTTTGAAAGGTTGGTGTAACGAAGCAGTTTACAGAAGGGTGCGCGATTGTTTTGAAAGTCCGGAAATCATCAGGAAAATTGAGCTTTAATATGGAGAAGAGAAAGAGACACCTTCATGGTTTAATTTTTAAAAAAATGTATTCAAGAAGGACAAAGCAATAGTGACAAGAGAGGGAAAATTACTCCCTACGCCTAAAACGCCTGCCTCGTATATGATGACAAAATATGGCTATCATACATGCATATGGTTAGAAAACTGGGCTAGATATACCAAGAATGATGGTGCTCTAGCATTTCGAGAAGTAGGATCGTTTAGTCTTGAAGTACTACGAAATTTGAGAGAGAAAATGATGAAGCTTGAACCTAGATCTAGACCGACTCAATTTGAAGCACTAGTTGAGTGGGAAGATGAGATGCATGAATTAGAGCGAGAAAGGCTGGAAGATTACAGAGGACCAAGAGTCAGATTTCGTGGATTTTGGAAAGAAACTCATGAAAGTAGAATGCAAAGGTGGAGAAATGCTGATATGTGTGATGGGATGTATACGGTTAGAATGGCTGATGAGATAGAAGGACGAAAATGCATGGAGAAAAGAAATAATGTGAAGACAGGAAGGAATGGTTATGAGGATTGTGAATCAGATGATACAGTGCTGGAGGAGATATTAAATAGGAGACCACCACCTTATCAACCGGGTTCTATATGGACCACTTCAAATGCTCCACCAATGGAGGATAGGTTTGCTGAAACTCCAAAACGATTTTCAAATTTTAGAGACCTTCCAGAAAGAGTAGAAATGAGATATGATTCAAATATCCCATTGATAGAAACTAGACTTACTGGTACCCCTAAACTAAATGATGAAACCAGAAGAAGTGCGGCTAGAGTAGAGAAACAAATTGAAAAACAACTCAGTACTTCTGAATATATACGTTCTACAAATGAATTAACCGAAAAGATACAGGAACTTACTAAAAATATAGAAGCTGTAACTGTCCCAGTAACAATAGGTCCTGTAATTCCAGTGTCCGAAAATCAGAAAATAAAAGAACTCTCTTTGACAATTCCTTTGAATCAAAGTTTGCAATAAGTAAGAGAAAAATGTATCCAGATTTGTCTGAGGTTAGGCGTACAAGTCATATAACACCGCCTGGCTTGACTTTCAATCAGAGTCTACCATATAAGTTTCCAACTGGTGTGGAATCTGATTCTGTGACTCCTGAAAGGAGTATAGAAAAAATAGATTTATCACAGACCCCAGTAGGACCAACAGAACAGGAAATAGGTGATTGGATCAAAACTTTAAAAGTAAAAGATCATGAACCTAAAGTATTAGATGTGGCTAGACTGAAAATTGACATGGAAGAATTAATGATTGGAACAATTGGAACAGATAGGCTATAAACATACCAAGACGATGTATTAATGTTTATGTGCAAAAGCATTACTTGGAAAGCAAAGTCTATGCATGACCGATTAGAAGGATTTGCTACTGAATTAAATGTAGATTTTGTAAAGAATAAAACATTACAGAAACCTTATAGAGTAGATTTTACATATAAAGACATTGAGAATATGAATTCCGCAGAAAGATTAACCCAAATAAAAGAGCGAATTGTATTACTAAGAAGATGGGGAGATGTGGATAGGTGGAAAGCAAAATGGGCAAAGAAAAAGGAAGAAGTCAGTGATAAATCCACTTTAGCATTCCCAGTGAGAGAAAAAGAAACAGTAGCAAATGAATTCCCTATGAGAGAAATACCGGGATGAGGATATGTACATGTCCCTTGGACTAGACAGGACATATTATCATGTACTAATGATTTCCCCAGATTGAGAGAAAAACCAGTAGAATGGTATCGACAAGTGGATCGATTTGTAAATGTTTCGAAAGTATTATGGGAGGATCTAGATGGATTGTTTGACATAGTAGTACCAGCAGATTTATGGTCTGAGTGCAAAATAACAGTGGATTGAAAACTGAATATCCACGAGACAAAGTGACAGGTGCTCCTGGACCTGAAGTGATGCGAAGGTATGTACAAGTAATAGTGCTTTTGAAAAATACAATTCCACCGAAAGAAACAGATTGGGTAAAGATAGACAGGACATTACAAGAACCAAAAGAATCAGTACATGCATTTTATGAGACACTGTTGTTAGTGTTTTTTTTTTTTAAGACCTTTAATCATAGCAAAAGATTGTTACACAGCCAGGAGCCTACAACCCGGGGGCCGGCTGCGTTAGCTTATAGGCATATTGCACAAGTGATGTTACACAGCCTTGTGGCCAACAACTAACTGTCCGGCGGCGTATTGCATATAAGTTAGGTCTTGTTTTTTATATATTTTGTTGGTGTATTAAAAATACACAAAGAGGAACAGTACATAACCCCAACAGTGAGACCTTCACATTTCAGCAGTCAATACCGGAAAATTCAAAGCAAATATCATATCACATCTATACAGAACACATCACTAGTTACCCTTCCACAGTGTTTTAAACCTCGTCATTCAGAGTTAAAATCCAACATCTTCATTCCGTATCATTCTCCAGTGCGTTCACATATGCTGTGAAGTATACCCAGAAGTCTTTTGGCCTAGAGCGTATCGGTAGATCCTCTTCATATGTTAGGAGTTTGTTCCTACAGCTGGACATGTCCTGCAGCCATCTGGTTGTGGTGGGTACCTGGGTACTTTGCCAGCACTGTGATATTTGTCGTTTGGCTAGTAATAGTGCAACCGCACAAAATTTACGTTTAGTCGATTTAAGCTGCGGCACAATGCCCATTAGGCAAATGCGGATCGTGCAGTCTATTGTAACCCCTACCATGGCAGAAATTTTAGTGGTGACTTCTACCCAGTACTCATGGATCTTGGGGCACCACCAGGACAAATGTACAAAATCAGCTCCCTCTGCACCGCATCTCTTACACCTGTTGTCATCCTGCATGCCGTACCTGCACATGCGTGCCGGAGTGCAGTATGCCTGATGAAGAAATTTATAATGTATGATTCTAAGATTCCCATTAGGGGTAAGCATTTGTGTTAATGCGCATGTCTGTTGCCATTCCTTTTCGGTCAAAGAGTCCTCCAAAAGCGAGTCCCATCTGGATTTAGTCTTCTCTGTGGAGTGTGGTATCTCGGCTTGTGCAGTGGTGTACAACCGTGAGACCAAGTGTGATAGATCTTGGGTAGTAATAATGAATTGTAATGTGTCTAGACTTTCCGGCTCATTAGGGAAAGTAGGGTATAGTTCCATCATGGCCCTCTTCAACCTGTAATGTGTGAAACAAAACATCTGTGATTTGTTCTGAATGTATGTGAGTTCTGCATTGTCTATGAATCTGCCTTCACTAAACAGATCCCCCATTCGTTCAATGCCTACCTGTTGCAATATTGACATACCCACTTTCTCGCACGTGACTGACAATGCAGAGTGATCATGTAGAGGCATATTCTGTGCATAAAGAGGGATTTTATGTGCCAGCCGACCAAGGTTGCGCCATGCCCTTATTGTGGTGTCTATTGTGTTTATGCCATGATCGTGCAGTGGCGGTCGTTTGTATGAGAGGATAGCTGAGAGAGGGACAGGTTTCGCGTCACCTTCTTCAATCGCAGTGTGAGTGTGGTATGGCACTAGGTGATACCAATAGGCAGCGTATTGAGCCTGTGCACACAGGTAGTACAGTTTAAAATCTGGCACCCGAACCCTCCTCTGGCATATGGGAGTGTCTATGCGCGCTTGTTTGCCCGCCCATATGAGCTGTAGTACTAACGATTTTATGCGACGAAACACTTCTCCTGGAGGGGTGATTGGGATGTTGTTAAAGAGGTACAAAGGTTTAGGCAGTACATTCATCTTTACAATCGCGATACGATCTGCTAAGGACAGCGGTAGCTGTATCCAGCGTTTTACTTTATCTTCCAGTTTGGAGATTGTGGAGCCGTAATTCGTGCAGATCACTATCTCGGGATCTCTATGGTATAATACCCCCAAGTATCGTATCGGGTCAGTCTGCCACTCTAATGGGGATAATGTAGGACTTTGACCAATTTATTGTTAACCCGGAGTGACCACCGAATTTAATGTATTCTCTCAGTAGCTGATTTAGATGCTCAGCGGGGTCACGAACGTAGAGCACCATATCATCCGCCTATAGTGATATGTGTAATGGTCTGGAGGGAAATTGCAGGGCAGATGATTTGTAGTTCTGGCAGATTATGCAGGCCAAGGGTTCTAATGCGAGGGCAAAAAGGAGGGGGGAAAGTGGGCAGCCTTGTCTGGTACCGCGTTCTATTACAAAGCTGTCAGATAAGTACCCATTCACTCGGACCCTGGCACACGGATTAGTATAGATTAAGGAAACTCATTTGACAAATCTCTTGGGGAAGCCCATACGGTGTAGGACTGTAATCAGGTAGCTCCACTCAATAGAATTAAACGCCTTGGCGGCATCCAACAGTACCGCGACAGCCCTCGTGTTGGGTTGGAGATAGTGGGACAAGGCGAACAATGTCCGGGTATTGTGGGACGTGGAACGTGTTGGAACAAACCCCGCCTGATCAGGTAGCACCAAGTTGGTCATCAATGGTGTCAGTCTCACCGCCATGATTTTTGCTAGTATTTTGGAATCGACATTTATCAGCGAAAGTGGTCTATAGGAGTCGCATTGGGCTGGATCTTTAGAGGGCTTTAGGAGAGCTATTATTACTGCCTCTCGGAGCGTTGGGGGGAGTTTACCTTGGTCAAACGCGGCTCCGTACATTCCCGCCAAATGAGTGGCCAGTATATCTACGTAGTGTTTGTAAAATTCGTTTGTGTACCCATCCGGGCCTGGCGCCTTGCCATTCTGTAGTGATTTAATCACATCTGTGACTTCTACTACTGTGATGGGTGCCGCCAAATATTCCCTTTGATTATCCGACAGCCATGCTATCGCCACCTCCCTGAAGTAGCTGTTAATATCATCTGTAGACGCTATCGGTTGTGATTTGTATAACGCACCATATGATTCTACAAAGCAACGTAGTATGTCCGTGGCTTGTGTTTGCATTGTGCCATCCCCCGATTTAATACCTAGAATCGCTGTATGACTTCTACCTTTGCAAATTTTGGCAGCTAGCACTCCACGCGGTCTGCCACTTTCCCCATAAGATCTAGCGGAATGTTTTTCGTCCAGATAATGTTCCGTGTGCAATGTACGTAGTTCTCCCAGTATAGTGATATCATGTTTAACCTCATAAGCCCTCTCCATTTCCTTCATACATGTTTCGCAATGTTTAATTTGTTGGCGTATGTCACGAAGTATGCCCACTGTAGTGCCCATGCAAATGCCGCGTATCGTGGCCTTAAAGGCTTCCCACAACAGACATGGGTCATCCACCGTGGGTTCGTTTATTTGAAAGTAGTCTTTGATCGCTGTGTGGATGGTGTCTGCGTAAAGTATATCTGTAAGAGCACGTGAGTTGAACCTCCATTGAAAGGGAGGTAGAGTGAAATTTGGAACGGTGAGTTTGAGCAGCACTGGGTTGTGGTCTGACAGTGTTCTGGGGAGGACGTACACATCCTGTGTCCAAAGTATGATATTATTTGTGCCTAACCAGTAGTCCAAACGCGACCAACTGTTATGACAAGTGGAGATGTGTGTAGCACCTGGTATTGTAGGGTATTTGTGTCTCCATATGTCCGCTAATGACAAGTCCGTCAGCATATGCAGGAGTTTGGTTCTGGCTTGTTTGTGGGGTTCAAGGGACTGGGCGGAACGGTCTTTGTGTCACATTCCAGTCGCCCCCGCACACGATCTGAGTGTCTGTTAATTGCTGTAAGTGACCCCACAGTTCCTGAAATAGGTCGGGGGCATCTACATTTGGGCCATATACATTGAGAAGTGTTAGTCGTTGACCACGCAGGGTGCCTGATACAATAACATATCTGCCATTCGGGTCCTGTATTACCTGCTGAGTCTTGAAATTCAACCCTTTACCCAATGTCATCACCGCCCTGGAATAAGAGGAATACGTGGCGGAATGAACAGATTCAGCCCATTTTTTGCCTATGGATTGATGTGTATTAGGTGCAATGTGCGTCTCTTGCAAGAGCGCGATATCTATATGACATCTGGTTAGGTATGCGAATACCCGCCGAATTTTCCTAGGCTGCGTCAGGCCACGTACATTCCATGTGAGGAGGTTTACGTGTGCATTAGGGGCCAGATGTAGGAGCCTTAATACCGGTCGGAAACGGCCGATTTCGGCCGTTTCCGACCGGTATTTGGCTTTTGAGATGTAGGGGGCATTTTATTTACAGAATCGGTATATTTACCGATTCAGTAAATATACAGAATCGGTAAAATACCGAATCGGTAAATTTACTGATTCTGTAAATCAAGATGTAGGTGGCACTGTAATCAGTGCCACAGGCCCTTACCGAATCGTTATTTACCATGGAATACTATTCCATGGTAAATAACGAATTCCAGTGTACATGCACATCTGTGCATGTACACCTGTGCCATGTGGCACACAGACATGCCCTAAGGGCATGTCTGTGTGTCAAATGGCACACAAGCCAGAAACAGGGGTGCAACAGGGTGTCAAAGTGACACCCTGTCACCCTTGCAAAATCGGTAATTTTACTGATTCTGTAATTACAGAATCGGTATTTGCCATTGATTCCTATGGGCTTCAAGGCCCATAGGAATCAATGGCAAATACCGATTCTGTAATTACAGAATCGGTAATTACCGAATCATACAGATTTTGTATTTTTACCGATTATTTTATCTACATAGCAATTACCGAATAGTGAATACCGAATCTGTAAAATTCGGTATTTACCATTCGGTAAATTGCTATTACCTACATGTAGGCCTATGTGTGTTATCTACCCTCTGAGTCATCTGTAAGGCAGGGGTGTCCGCATTTGACGCGCTGTGCAATCATGTCTGGGATCTGCCTGTATGTGCATATAGTCAACTATGTGTAACCATGTGATCATTTGTTCCTTTACATGCAGTGGATTGACATACTCTGAAAGATCCGGTCTCAGAACAGTAACATATCCCCCAACCGACCCTCCCCCACCCACTCCAGCAACCCAATCATGCCGAAGCCATACACCCCCCGTTTAGCCCTGACAACAGTTCGGGTCTTGGCATCATGAACATATTTACAAAACTGTGGGGAACACCCTCGTGGAGGTCCGCCGTGGGCACAACACACCATCCAACTAAATGGATGTGGACGACATTAATAGCGTTAGTTAAATTAGGCGTGTCATGAGTTCATACCCCAGATCTACCCCAACCCTGTACTTGCTTAAGCTTGACCGTCGAATAGTTATCGTAACTAATCAATACATCACGTTGTGACCTGTGTACAATAGCAAACGTGGGCTTTATGGCCAACCAGCCGTAGTTTATATGAAAGACATTCTCACGTGCAACTCCAAATGCGAGCCATAGCGCCTCACCACACATCTCAACCTGCGCAGGCTGTTGCGCGCCTTTTAGAATAACTGGCAGTTCAATGTTCTAACTAAAATATAAATGTGCACGTGCGTTGAGCGGTGGACACTTATCCTCACGTGATAGCCCTGTAACAGTCTATCTAGTGATACACAACGTTCATCAAATGAGGACAAATAGGGTTCAGTGCACTAGCCCTAGTGCAGGTCGCTACAACAGCACGGATCTCAATAAAAAGAGCAAGAAAATAAAAAGGGGCACTCATCGCACGTGGTTTGCAGCCCATTAAGTAAGTGCTGTAGCTACAACATTTGCGTCCATGAGACATCGCAATTAGTTCAGCATGTGTATCTTGGCGCGTGTTTTGAATCCCCATGAGATATCAGTACATCAAAGGCCAGATGTAGGTAAATCACATTTACCGATTTTGAAATACCGAATATTACCGAATTTTACCGATTCGGTATTTCAAAATCGGTAAATGGGATGTAGGTACCAACATCTGGATTTATTACCGATTCCTTAAAAAAGCGGTATTTGCTATTGAATCCTATGGGTCTTGAAGCCCATAGGATTCAATTCAAATACCGATTCGGTATTTACCGAATCGGTAAATACCGATTTTGTCAAGGGTGCAGGGGGTGTCACTTTGACACCCTCTAGCACCCCCAAAACAGGCATGTGTGCAATGTGGCACACAGACATGCCCTAAGGGCACGTCTGTCTGTCACATGGCACAAGTGTACATGCACAGATGTGCATGTACACAGGAATCAGTATTTTACCATGGATTTGTATTCCATGGTAAAATACCAATTCTGAAAGCCATGTGCCAATGGAAAATTGGCTACCCACATTTCAATCTTGCATTTTCGGTAAAATTACCAAATCGGTAAAATTACCGAATCGGTAGAATTACCGATTTGGTAAAATTACCGAAAATGCAACATTTAAGGGCCCCTACATGTCAATGGCCATTTACCGGTCGGTAACGGCCGAATTCGGCCGTTACCGATCGGTAAATGGCTATTTTAGGCCACCTACATCTGGCCCCAAGTCTTATGGATACTTCTCAGAGTATAACGAACCCACTAATGTGGCGCTTATGTTAGCCCCAACATCTCGGCACTTTTCTCAACAACATATCCTCGGCGGCTCTCATATTGTGGCCCCGATTCAGCCCCTGTATCTCACTGCTCAGGAACCATTGTTTAAAAAGAGTGTCAATGAACTTAGGAATCAATGAGCAACAGCATGTCTGGTGTGCACAGGTGCCGAGTCTAAAAAATGGCTAGTGTGAGTTAGCATCTCTGTTCGGTGTTGTCTCATCCAACATGGGTACAGATAATCGCCTGTAGGGCGATACAGCTTATCATACTCACATATATCCTTGTTTTAGCACTGTTGCTGTGAATTCAGTCCGAATCCTGTTGCTGATCCTCTTGCGCGTTGGACTTGTTCTGTTTGATTACTTTTTTCACAAATTCCTGTGCAGCTTTAGGAGACGCCAGTAGCACAGCCTTGCCTTCCCACATCACTCTTAGCCTGGCCGGGTATAGCATTGAGTAATTTATTTGTAGATCCCGGAGTTTGGATTTCACCACCATGAATTCCCTTCGAGCCTGCTGCACAGCAACTGTGTGGTCCGGGTAGAATTCGAGTTTGTTGCCTTGGTGGGTGATAGGCTCTTTCTCACGTGCAAATCTCAAGATGGTGTCCCTTTCACGATAGTTTAGGATCCTTGCCACTATAAGGCGCGGTGACGCACCTGGCGGCGGACGGGGCGCAAGGGATCTGTGTGCTCTCTCCACTACAAAAATCTGCGATAGTGCGTCATCTCCAAATATGGCCTTGCACAATTTCTCGACGTATTTCTCCATGCGTCCGGTGTTGGTCGACTCCGGCAGGCCTGTAATGCGCACATTGTTGCGTCTGGAGCGTGATTCCAATTCCTCCTCCTTTGCCTTTATCACCTCCAAAACCCGCTCCATGTTCGTGCATTTGGTGGTGGTGGCGTGTGATTCGTCCTCAACTGCTGAGATACGTGTCTCCGCCGTCTCGAGCCTCTCTCCATGCTTTTCCAGCTTGGCCGCCTTGCCATCCATCCTGCATGTTAAGTTGTCTAGTTTACCATTGATGTCTTGTAAGTTAGCCTGGATGGCTAGCAATATTTTCTCCATATTACTCCCGGGAGATGGTTCACCCGGTGATCCGCTCACACTTCCAGGCATCGTTTCAGCGGCCTTGGGTGTCTTTTTAGTTTAAAAGGATATTTTCTGTTGTTGCTTTTCGGGCCTTATCATTGTCGAGGGTGGCGTGTAAACAGGGCTTCGTCCCGAGGCGTGGACCTTATTCGTCTGTTCGCCGCCGCCCTTTTAGCGCCCTGTACAGCACGCGCGCCCGGGAATAGAGGCCGTCACCCGGTGCAGTGTCCTCGTGCCGGTAGATGTCGGCAAGCGGCCAAGACCGTTCCGAGTCTAAGGGTGTGAGTTCGATGGATTTTCGGTGGCAGTCAGCGTGGAGCACGGGAGTACGTGTGCTCGGAATATCCTCCAACAGAGATCCACTCCCGGAGGACGTGGTGTAAGGTTTGAGGCTATGCAGCGTTATTGGGGGAACGCGGCGGGTTAACGTGATCCTCGCAGCAATGTCCGTTAGTCACGTGATATCGCGTGTCTCATCGGCGCATTCGCGGCAGCGCGTCGCTCCACCATTCAAAGGCATCTGAGAGTCGGACTTCTCCGTAAGTTGTGTTAGTGGTGGCGCATAGGTCCCGAGACTCTTGAATCAGCCCAGTCAATGGCCCGGACGCTGGGTGCCGCCATTTTGTCCATCGCGAGTCACGAACAAACAATCGCACGGCAATGCTTCCATAGGGGATACCATCGTTAGTTCAAATCAAACTTTGACTTTAAAGTACCTATGTGTCCCTTGGTCCGCTCACAGCGCTGGCCATAACAACGCAGGTGGTGTGCTCACTCCGCCGTCAGCTCCGGATATGTGAAGAGGAGCGCGGTGGCCGCCATCTTGGACGCCCGAGACCTCGGAGCTGTTTTAGTCGTTTTCTCTCGATGTTGCTGGATCCCGATCCTCGAATTTTAGGTCATCGTGATCCTGGTGGGTTCTTACATCAGGGACGGCGTTTGGGCAGCAGTTTTGTGGGCATTGGGGCGATCTTAGGGCAGCAAGTTGTCGGCCGTCCGGCGGAGCCCCGGTCTTACCCAGCCATTCCGCTGTGCGCCACCTAGCGCCTCCACTGTTGTTAGTGTTTAAACAGTACAGTTGATATGAGGAGTTGAATGAAAAGGGTATGAGTCATTTTGTGTATCGCTTTGTGCTTGGATTAAGACCAGAAATAGGAGACATGATTAAACATAATTTGATGGATTGGCAATCATGTTCCGTAGATGAGGTATAGAGACATGCAAAATACTGTAGTGATGAAATTGAAGTAAAACAAAGAAAGCTTAAAGAAAAAGCCATGTGGGCACAAGTGAAGGTAGCCGAACATCAAGTGGCACAATTGGAAAATAAAATCGCAAACGGGAGTCAAGGAAAAATGAAGGAAAATTTTACTAAACCTAAATTAGTAGGGAATCAGGATGAACTAAAGAAAAAGTTTCCTTGGCATAATTGCAGCAGGATAGGGCATTGGAAGAAAGAGTGTAAGTATCCACCAAAAGTTAATTCCAAAAATACGTCATTGAATCCGCAGGTGCAGAATGAGGTAATTCAGCAGCAATCGCCACAGCAGCAGGTAGTTACTCAACAAAGTCAGGTGCCACAACCTCCACTTCCACACAGTGTAAATCTACAGAGATACAGTGCAGAGACAGGATTCTGTGGAGGCGCCCAGAGTGAATGTGAGTCCGCAGTACTGGTTAAAGGAAGATGAGAGTGAGTCGGATGACAGCTTCTGACAGTGCCTGAGAGAGGGAGAAGAGTGCGTGCTTGGCGCCACTCTTGAGGTAGATCAATCTGGTCCTTTTGTGAATGGAAAGGTGAATGATGTAGATGTGACTTTCCTAGTGGACACAGGTGCTACCCGTTCTACTGTCAGATCAGTAGAAGTTCAAAACCTTTCTCTCTCTGGAAAACATATCCAAGTTGTAGGTGTAGCTAATAGGCAGATCAAAACATCCTTAACAAAGCCAGTTGAAGTAGAAATTGGATTAAAAGAAAAAACAAGAAACCTCAAGCACCCACTGTTTTGATGTGACTAGCTAACCTCATTGTTAATAAATGCATTCCTACGCAGCTCTCATTAGTACAGATCGCAGCTGGCCCATGTGGGTTGTAGGTGGCATGCCGTGTTAGACTTATGTTTCTCTTCAGTAAGTGATTTGCATTGATACCATTGTTGTTGCTGCCGGCCTGATATTTCAGGTTGAAGGCAAGAAGCTGTGTGTACCTTATTTGTCATCAATAAAGGTTTTGAAAAAAAAAAAAGTAGAAATTGGAAATTAGTAGTCCTGTTAACCTGTTAGGCAGAGACATTCTATGTAAAATTAACTGTGCCATAAACTATTCACCAGATGGCATTGAACTTCAAACCCCAGATGAAGACAGCCTGTACAAAATGACTATGTCGCTAATAGAATCAGAAAAGAATGAAATGTTTCAGTGTTTGATCGAGAAAAGATACCTGTTGAATTGAAAGAGGTAGTCAAAGAACAAGTGTGGGATTTTACAAGAGAAGATATTGGACTGATGAAATATGTAGATCCTGTAAAAGTTTCTTTAAAAGAAGGAGTGAGTCACCCAAACATTCCCCAAAACAAAATGACAGCAGAAACAATTGAAGGAATAACCCCAGTAATAAACAAAATGATTAAACAAGGCATTTTGAGAGAGATAGAAAGCAGTCCTTGTAATTCGCCAATAATGGGATTGAAAAAGCCTAACGGAACGTTTAGGATAGTGCAGGATTTGAGAAAAATTAATAAGATTGTTGTCCCATGTTGTCCGATTGTACCAAATCCAGCAGTAATCCTATATCAAAATCCACATGATGCAGAATGGTATACCGTCATTGATCTATGTAATGCGTTCTTTACTGTTCCATTACATCCCGAAAGCCAGCCAATATTTGCGTTCCGGTTCGGAGACCGCATTTTGGCATGGTGCCCAATTCCTCATGGGTATACTGAGAGTCCATCCATCTTTAATCAATTGCTTAATAAATCATTAGAAAGTTTGAACATGCCTGGGGAATCTGTATTGGTTCAATATATTGATGACCTGTTGGTGGCATCAAATACAAAAGTTGCATGTGTTTCAGAAACTGTTGTATTACTGAACCATTTGGCAGAAGAGGGACATAAAGTGTTTCCATCGAAATCGCAATTTTGACAGAAAGAAGTACAATACTTAGGTCATAAAATTGCTAAAGGAATTAGGCAAGTCACTATAGAAAGAATCAAAATGAATGCAACCACAAAAAACTCAAGGACAAGTGAGAATGTATCTAGGAATGGTAGGTTACTGTCGGCAATGGATTAGTGGGTTTTCACTGATAGCAAAACCTTTACAATGATTACCAAGAGCAAATGTAAAAGGCCCTATAGTACTGAATAAGGCTGAAATGGAAGCATTCGAACAGCTAAAAACAAGCCTATGTGAAGCACCAGCTTTAGGAATGCCTGACTATGAAAAAGAGTTTGAGCTGTATTGCAGTGAACGAGAAGGATGTGCAATGTCAGCCTTTATTCAAAGGCATGGAAAACTGAGAAAACCAATTGCATATTTCTCAGCTGTTTTGGATCCAGTTGCAAAAGCCTTGCCATGATTTTTAAAAGCAGTAGCAGCTACAAATGTAAGTTTGGAACAAAGCGAAGGAATAGTGATGGGATTTCCTGTAAGGGTATATGTACCTCATTCTGTGGAGATTCTCCTCACTAGGACAAAAACACAGTTCCTTACTAACAACAGGATGACAAAATATGAGGAAACAATTCTACGTGCAGATAATGTGACAAGTCCACGATGTGTGAATGTAAATCCATCTACTTTGTTACCTGATGTTATGGAAGAAGAAGTAAGAAATGAGGTTGATCACAAATGTTTGGATGTTCTTAAGTACTGTATCAAACCAAGACCTGACATCAAAGATGAACCATTGCCTGAATCTGACTATGTAATGTTTGTTGATGGTTCATGCCTGAGAACAGATGAAGGTGCTCTGTGTGCTGCATATGCTAGATGTACAGTAGCAGATGTCCTGGAAGCATCTTGTCTGAAAGGAATTCGTTCTGCCTAAATAGCGGAATTGATTGCATTGATTCGAGCATGTGAACTGGGAAAAGAGATAAAAGTTACCATAGTGACTGACAGTCAGTATGGATTTGGGGTTGTCCATGATTATGGGCATTTGTGGTGCCAAAGAGGGTATTTAACTTCTGCAGGATCCCCCATTAGGAATGCTGAATTTGTGAAGATGTTGATCGATGCAATTCAGTTGCCTGATAAGATTGCTGTTGTGAAATGTGCAGCCCACAAGAAAGGACATGACTACGGCACCAGAGGCAACCAGTATGTTGATTCCATCGCAAAATACTGTGCTAAAAACTGGGCATCTATAAATCGGGACGGAAAAGAAAAACATGTTTCAAGTCCATTAATGCTAATCACAGTAGTTGAGACTTGGCAGGAAGTGAGACAGATGCAGGAAGAAGCTAGTGAGGAAGAGAAAAACATCTGGCTAAAAGCAGGATGTAGACAGAGGGAAGAAGATGATATTTGGGTTTACAAAGATGAAAGACCAGTAATGCCTGATAACATGATTTCAAATATGCAAAGACGTAGAGGCAGAACCATGTGTCAAGTAATTCGCAGAGGCAAAGTTTTCTGAAAATATATTCTTCTTTTTATTGATCTTTTTTTTTTTTTTAGGGCTGCACAAGACAGCCAACGCGTTTCGCTCCCCACCTTGGGAGCTTTGTCAGGGCTGAAAACAACGTGAAACATATATATACATTAATACATATAAAATGAAAATAAATATACATTGGACAACATAAACTAACAATGACTACATAATCAATAAGCAAGACAATAATACGAAGATTGCACAATGATGGCATTTGGGAAGCAAGAAACACCCACAATGTTTATAAAAAAGTTACACAGACACGGAGATAAAACTACAGTTAAAGAACAATTTAAAATAATTTCATTACTGTATTCTAATAACAGGGGAGGATCCTGCATAGGGGACTACGTAATAGGCATGGTCAGTGGGAGAGAGTATGAGGAATGTATATGTAAAAAAGAATCAGTCACGCTAGGGAACAAATTGACCTAGAATATGGAAAGTTCAGAAAAGTGAAGAAACAGAGAAGAAATCTCACCAAGATCAAAAGAAAATGCACAGACAGTAATATACTGGTCCAGGTCAGGCAGGCAATATGAAGCTCAGTCAGAGTCCAGGTAAACAGAAGATAAGCTTCCAGCTTTGACCGAAAGGAAGAAAAATTTGAGAATACTGAATAAATGAATGTTAATCCAAAGGACATAAATTAAAGCACCACACACAAATGTATAAAGGTGCAGAGTCTCACCAATGTTCTAGAAAACTACACAGTAATTTGTGCACAACTGAGCGCCGTGGGGACCAAATTGGTGTAGGGTAAAATTCCAAGGCACTTGAAATGTGTTGAGGCAATCTGAAAAATGAAGGAAGCAACTGAGACCTAACAATATCTCATAGGTATGAGCATAACTGCGCATGAAACATGTCATCTTATATGTCACAGTCATTTCAATAAAGTTAAGTCAAGCGAGATGGTAAGGCAGATTCCACCTTCATTAACACATTCACAAATCAACATAAAGTAAACTATAGATGTTGAAAGACACATACAGTTGAGCCGAGCTAGATCAAGAAGAAAGCTGAGTAACAGTGCACCCAAGATAGAGTTAACTGGGTGTAGCGGTCACACAGATTAAAAATAATAATATTAATCTGAACATAAACAGGGGAATTTGGACATTATTATTTCAAAAATTCAATCAAAAATAGGTAGCCAAGAAAGTGTATAAACATCTAATACCGATTAAACATAAGTAACCAACGCCTCCCACTCTCCTCCAGAATGGACATTAACAAGGGGACTTCCCGTCCGCGCAGCGGGCGGGTGTAGCGGGCGCGCCTAAGGCAAGCCCGTCTGCGCCCGTCCACGCCCGTCCGCACCTGTCCCGTGCCCAGTGCCGGTCCCCCTGTCACTCGGACTACAAAGATTACTTGGACTGGCGCTCAGCTTCTTCAGCTTAGACAAGGTATGTGCTCTCCAGCTGTTTGTGTTTGCCCTCTTAGCTTATAGGACCTCCCTTTCAATTGTTTATACTGTGAGTTCACTCTTACCTCCTTGTGGAATCGTTGCCCCCTATCCTTGAAGATCGCTAAATCCCAGAGTCCCCCTAGGTTGATAAAGGCGGCTGTAGTCAACTGTCGCTCCCTGCCTCGTCACGCCAGTGAGATATGGTTATCACTTGACACTCAGGCCTGGGACATCCTATTTCTCACGGAAACTTGGATTAAAGATACGTCCCAACCCGATATACACTTGGCCACTCCCTCCGGCTATCGATTGGTGGGTATCAATCGTGACAACGATAAAACGGGAGGGGGCCTTGCCGTTATTTTAAAGTCCCATCTTAATTTGACCGTCAAGAAACTTACCAATTTAGGACTTATTGAAGCCATGTATTATACAATCTTGGATTCGGCTACCATTATCCTGGCTGGCATCCTGGTATACAACCCCCCTACAGCTTCAATTTCTTCACTTACCACCCTGTTGCACACGATAGCCGATCTTTCCCTTAGACACGCTTATTTCACGGTGTTAGGAGATTTTAACCTACATGTTGACAACCCATCCTGCACACAAGCGTCTCTTTTAATTGAAACCTTGCAAGGACTAACTTTGTCCCAATTAGTTAAGGGCCCGACTCACACAGCAGGTCATACTCTTGACCTGATATTCACTAACCATCCGGGTATTACCTCTCTCCCTTCACTGCCCCTTACCTGGTCGGACCATTTCCTTCTCCCTTTTGAACTTACCATCCCTCCACTCCCCCCTCCTTCTACTCTGAATGGAGAGATAGGGAGAAAATGGCATAAAGTCACTTGTGACGCCATTGATCCCTGCTTTTCTTATCAGTTTGATCCTTCTATGGATCTCAACGAGGAAGTGGCTAAATACAACTCCGCTCTTTTAGCTGCAATTGATGTCATCTCCCCATTAAACCCTATTATCTCCACTAGATCTAGGCCCTCTGCTCCTTTTTTTTCCCCCACTTTGCGGGAGGAAAAGAGTCGATGTAAACAGCTGGAACGCAAATGGAGGCAGACATATGATCCCGAGTCAAAAACAATATATAAGTCTGCCCTGAATAAATTCCAAAAATTAAAACGATCCACGATGAGAGGTTACTTTTCACAGCTAATTAAGAATGCTGAGAATTCTACCAAAACCCTTTTTAAGATAGTGAAGGATTTTGTTAACCCTCCTGCCATGATGGCTCAGAGTTCCCCTAGCCAGGCCCTTTGCAACGGGCTTTCTGGCTTTTTTCAGGATAAAATTATTAAGTTATCCTCCTCATTTGAACCAGTTTTGTCCCCCCCATCTGACCCCTGATATTGACTCTCAGAAATGTTTGCTGCATTCCCTTAAAGAGCTTAATCCTGAGACTGCCACTAAATTACTTGTTCAAGTTAAACCAGGGTCACCGCTGGATCCAGTTCCCGCTAAGGTGATGGGCAATCTTGCCCCGGTTTTAATCAGCTCTCTTCTCTCCATCTGGAACTCCTCGGTAAGCTCGGGTCAATTTCCCTTGGCTTGGAAACAGGCTATGCTGGTCCTTATCCTGAAAAAATTGGATGCGGATCCTTCACAATTCTGTAATTACCGCCGGATTTCCCTTCTTCCCAAGCCAGCTAAGATCCTGGAAAAGGTGGCTCAGAGGCAACTGGCTCATTATTTAGAAGCTAACCAGTTGCTACATGATTCCCAGTCGGGATTTAGAACCGGGTGTAGCACTGAGACCGCTCTTTTAGAGGTATCGGAGACGATTCGTGAGTGTGTGGACAGGGGCGAGGAGCCATGTTGGTCCTCCTCGACCTGTCCGTCGCTTTCGACACGGTATCCCATGAGATACTACTGGACCGCTTGCGGCAGTTGGGAATTGGAGGCACTGTACTGACTTGGATCAGATCGTTCCTTACAGGGCGGACGCAGAGGGTATTTCTTCTGCCCTTTGAATCAGAGGATAAACCTCTTTTGTGGGGGGGGGCCTCAGGGCTCGGCCCTAAGCCCTCTTTTGTTTAACGTCTACCTAGGCCCGCTGGCCAGGGTGGTTGAGTCTTGGGGGGTCAGAGTGATCTCTTACGCTGATGATACGCAGCTTGTGTTTTCATTTAGAGATCACTCTGACACCAATTTTACCAATTTTCGCAACTGCCTTGGCAACATTTGCTCCTGGATGGCTTCTAACCATCTGGTATTGAACACTGACAAAACTGAGGTTTTATTTTTTAACCAAAAAACTGCACTTTCCGCTACTCTGTGGTGGCCAACAGTTTTGAATCCCCCTCCGATCCCAGTCCAGACAGCTCGTAACCTGGGCTTCCAATTTGATAATGCCATGTCTTGTAAGGCCCAGATCAATTAGGTCACATCAGCCTGCTTTGGCAAACTACGCATGATCAGGAAGATCTTTCCTTACCTCCCTTTGGACTCCCGTAAGACCATTGTCCATGCCCTGATCACGTCGCATTTAGATTATGCCAACAGTCTTTATGCCGGCGCTCCCCTTTACCTTATTGAACGGTTACAAGTTGTGCAAAACGCAGCTGCGAGACTGATCGGAAATATCCCTTCCCGCCACTCGGTAGCATCCTACCGGAAAAAATTGCACTGGCTTCCCATCTCCCGCCGCATCCAATTCAAAGCTTTGATCCTGGCCTTCCGTGCTCTCAACGGGTTAGGCCCGGTTTACTTGAGTAAGAGACTCAAACTATCTCTATCTGTCAGATCGTTGAGATCAAACTGCCTACGTCTCCTGGTGGTACCCAGATTTCGTCGTGCCAGGAGCGGGGGCAGAACGTTCGGAGTTGTTACTGCCAAACTTTGGAACAGCCTCCCACTGGATCTTAGGTTCATTGAGTCGGAGCTTGTGTTCCGACGCAAACTCAAAACTTGGCTGTTTACTACCTCATAAAGCAGCTTATCTCTTCTCTTTTAGTGTGGAATCTGTAGCGCCGGGACACCCCCTCTGGGGTAGCTGTGCGCTTTATAAGCTTTTTAAATAAATAAATAAAATAATAATAAGTGTTCGAATCTCTGGAAATTTGTAGAGATGAGGTCTTTCTTAGGAGGTTGGCAGACCTTAATAAGCTGCCGAACCGGCTCGTTCTAGAAATAAAATTAAGCAGACTCTCCATTGATACCAGCAGGGAAACAACACATGTAAGCCAGATTGCAAAGGAAATCTTAAAACGACTAGGTTGAAATACCGACAACAAAAGTTCTGAGAATAACTGAACTGAAACGCATATCGTAGGCGGCACACCAAGCATGCTCGTATGTAGCCCCCATTCTCCTAAACCCAACAGTAATGAGCTGAGTAACATTCAAAACACCGGGTATATCTCAAAAACTTAAAAGCGACTAGGTTGGAATACCGACAACAAATGTTCAGAGCATAAATGAACTGAAACGTATATCGTAGGCGGGACACCAAGCATGCTTGTATGCAGCCCCCATTCTCCTAAACCCACCCTTAGTGAACCGAGTAACATTCAAACCTTACAAAACTTCACGCTTACCTCAAGGAAGTATATCGTACACACAGAGTCCCCCTTGCAGAACGCCAGCGCCATCCTGCTATAAGGAGGTGTGTTTTAAGGCAATGGAGCAATCACGTGTGGTGCTCAACAACTTTTTTCTTATTGACGGCCGTTGGTACCAACAGACCAATGGTACCGCGATGGGTTCCAGGTTTGCCCCCTCGTACGCCTGCCTCTTTATGGGGTGGTACGAGAGGGAGCACGCCTGGGCCCAATGTGTTGTTTCCCTGCTGGTATCAACGGAGAGTCTGCTTTATTTTATTTCTAGAACGAGCCGGTTCGGCAGCTTATTAAGGTCTGCCAGCCTCCTAAGAAAGACCTCATCTCTACAAATTTCCAGAGATTCATACACTTATGTGAGTCACGGTTACTTATGTTTATTCAGTATTAGATTTTTATACACTTTCTTGGCTTCCTATTTTTGATTGAATTTTTGAAATAATAATGTCCAAATTCCCCTGTGTATGTTCAGATTAATATTATTATTTTTAATCTGTGTGACCGCTACACCCAGTTAACTCTATCTTGGGTGCAATGTTACTCAGCTTTCTTCTTGATTTAACTCGGCTCAACTGTCTGTGTCTTTCAACATCTAAAGCTTACTTTATGTTGATTTGTGAATGTGTTAATGAAGGTGGAATCTGCTTTACCATCTCGCTTGACTTAACTTTATTGAAATGACTGTGACATATAAGATGACATGTTGTTTCAAGCGCAGTTATGCTCATAACTATGAGATATTGTTAGGTCTCAGTTGCTACCTTCATTTTTCAGATTGCCTCAACACAGCCTTGGAATTTTACCCTACACCAATTTGGTCCCCACGGCGCTCAGTTGTGCACAAATTACTGTGTAGTTTTCTAGAGCATTGGTGAGACTCTGCACCTTTATACATTTGTGTGTGGTGCTTTAATTTATGTCCTTTGGATTAATATTCATTTATTCAGTATACTCAAATTTTTCTTCCTTTCGGTCACAGCTGGAAGCTTATCTTCTGTTTACCTGGACTCTGACTGAGCTTCATAATGCCTGCCTGACATGGACCCGTATATTACTGTCTGTGCACTTTCTTTTGACCTTGGTGAGATTTCTTCTCTGTTTCTTCACTTTTCTGAACTCTCCATATTCTAGGTCAATTTGTTACCTAGCTTGACTGATTCTTTTTTACTTATACATTCCTCATACTCTCTCCCACTGACCATGCCTATTACATAGTCCCCTATGCGGGATCCTCCCCTGTTATTAGAATACAGTAATGAAATTATTTTAAATTGTTCTTTAACTGTAGTTTTATCTCCTTGTCTGTGTAACATTTTTATAAACATTGTGTGTGTTTCTTGCTTCCCAAATACCATCATTGTGCAATCTTCGTATTATTGTCTTGCTTATTGATTATGTAGTCATTGTTAGTTTATGTTGTCCAATGTATATTTATTTTCTTTTTATATGTATTAATGTATATATATGTTTCACGTTGTTTTCAGGCCTGACTAAGCTCCCAAGATGGGAAGCGAAACGCGTTGGCTGTCTTGTGCACCCCTAAAAAAAAAATTTAAAAAAGATCAATAAAAAGAAGAATATATTTTCAGAAAACTTTGCCTCTGCGAATTACTTGACACATGGTGCTGCCTCTACATCGTTGCAAGCTTTTATCTGGGAACCCAGTGAGACCGAACCACAGCAGGTCTTGGAGGTTATCAGCACATGACATTGAACATTTTATGGGACTGTTGAAGTTGAGGTGCTAATCACCTGGTCCGCTGTGAAGATCCTCTTTTATGATTTCAAATATGGCCCGAATGTACCAAGGTCAAGCTCCCATTGGAAGAGACGCTATGAATAGGATGTTTAGACAGACATGGTAGAACCCTAAGTTTAGGATGATAGCTGAAAGCTTGTGTCAGAGATGTCTGGTGTGTCAACAATTTAATGCAAGAAGAAAAACAGTTGTGAGTTTTGGGAACCATAGGACGGGAGGGAGGTTCATTCAAACGAATGCAGTTAGATTTTATCGAGTTACCACCCTGTAATAGACTTAGATATGTACTTGTGATCATTTGCCTGTTTTCTCGGTGGGTCGAAGCTTTTCCTACTAGGAGAAATGATGGAGTAACTGTTGCAAAATTGCTGTTGTGTGAAATTATACCACGCTACGGTTTCCCAGTAACTATTGAAAGAGATCGTGGACACACATTTTCAAAATGAGCTATTGCAAATGATTTGTGAGGCACTGGACATTCATCAGAAATTGCATTGTGCTTACAGACCAGAAGCTTCTGGGGTAGTTGAACAAATGAATGGAATAATAAAAACAGAATTGCAAAAATGTGTTTGGCTACTGGACTGAAATGGCTGGACGCTTTGACACTTGTTTTGATGACCTGAAGGAGCATACCTGATAAAAAGACTGGACTAAGTCCATATGGGATTGTGATAGGAAGAGTGATGAGACAAGCATTTGTGCCAGTTGATAAACTGTTAACTATTAATGATGACATCATACTGGATTACTGCAAAATCCTGTCTGACATGGTAACTTCTGTGTTCCATCAGGTGGGAACTGAGTCAAACTCGAAAGAAAAACATCCAGCTCATGATCTAGTCCCTGGAGATTGCGTTCGGATAAAGGTACACCGAAGAAGAAACTGCTTAGTGCCTCGCTGGCAAAGACCGAGAAAGGTTATTTTGGTCAGCACAACTGCAGTTATATGTGCCGGAGTAGGGGGAGGAGCTACGCAGGCAAACAAGATGGCTGCTTAGGCTCCCCGCTGCGCCGACCTCCGTATCCCGCCACAATATCCTGTACATTATCCTGATTTTACGCCTAGCCTCTGTGTGAATGAACTGTTCCGCACTCCAATGGTGAAATCCGGAAACTTTTATCGGCTGGTTTGACGAAGTTGCATCAAGTTGAAGATTGCGGCCTACTCCAGCGGGGAAGCCGGGGCCTCGAGTACTTTCACAGCCGGGCTGCAGTGCAACAACATCGGCCGGGAGACCCAGGCTGGATCTGGTCAATCGAAGTGGAGGTTTCTTTTAAGCCCGAATTTGGCGGCGATCGTTTCTATTGCTCAGCATCGATGGAGGAGTGACTCTGCTTGCTGGTGACTGTGGGTGGGGGTCCCGGTCCCGCGGTCCCGGTGTTGGGCCCCGCCGGGGTCCGGTAGGTCGGGGTCTCTGGCCTGCGGCATTAACCGGGTTGACCGTGGCTGCGAACAAAGACTGGTCACCCTCCGCATCTGCCCGTTCGTGATCCTCTTTGTCCCCCCCGAGGATGCCAGATTCACCAGGGGAGGTGATTGTGATTGGTGTCGGGCGTGAGACTATGGATCGACCGGTGCTTGAGCCATCGCTGAGTTCAATATTGGCAGAGATTTGGGCGCTTCATTCACATGTGGATGACTTATTGAACAAATTGGATACGCGCCTATCTGAGATGCTCCTTGTGGAACCGGACCCTGCCTCACTGTTGGAACAGCAATCTGCAGCCATTCAAGCCGCGGCCATTTTGACTCCGTGCGAGAACCCCGTAAGGAAGCAAGTATTGAAACCATCGCATGGTGCCCTGGAGGACGGTGTTCCCAAGGTCGTCAGTGTATTGCCGAACCTCCCATCACTATCGACTTTGGAGGTATCGGTAGGCGTTCCCCTCCCGGAGACTTTTGTTCTTAACATCTCTTTCATTTTGTGGTCGTCTTCTCCTTTCTTGGTGACTTTACAACTCCGGGGCAAGATACATTGGGACTGTCCATCTAGGAGAGAGAGTTTGTCTGCGTCTGAAGTTCTTGTGGACTCTCTGTCTACGAGTTGCCATGGATTGATTTTTGATGACTCCCTTCTCCTTTATGACTCCTTTGTGTGCCTTTGGGTCTCGCTGTGGGGGGTTTGTATGCTGGTTCTGAAGGGTCAAGGTTAAGATCATTTAGGTCGGGATGGGTTGGAGTGGTTGTTACGGGTGTTCGACCTGCAACTGTTTGATCTTCGAGGCTGGGCGGTGTATCACAGTGCCCCCTAATTTCTCCTATAAGTGGATTCATACGTTGGTCTTTTTGCAATAGGGGGTGTCTGTTTCTGACGGGGGGACTATCGGGGCTGGGAGCCCAAATGGATAAGTCCTCCTCCATTCTTTTTCCTACTTTTAGGGTTTTAGTTATATTAGGGGCGACAGGCACGCTGCTAGTGGGGTAAGGCTGTAGCCATTTGCAGGGGTGCAGGGTGGGGGGTTGGACTTTTTTTTTATTTTGCCTTTTTTTATTTCTATGGCCTTTTTCTTCCTTCCCTTTTCTTCCTTAAAGGATCGGTATAGCTTGCGAATCATTCAGAATTTTATAGTGTACTCTTATTTAGTGCTTATGCTTTTACGATATCCTGATTCCTGGGTGGGCAGGCCCTGAGAACTGGCGCTCAACATAGAATGTATATTGTATTGTCGTTTACACCGATCCATATGCTTTGGCGCCAATGTTCCATTATAGCGGTTATTACGTGCATATCCTGTCTCTTGCCCTGTCCCCCGTATTCTTCTGCTTGATTTTATGGCACCCGATCCTTTCTTTAAATAATATAAAATGAAACCTCTGTCTCATCCTGTGACTCAGTTGTGCATTCTATTACAAGTTTTATCCTGAATCGCTGCCGGACCTCAGGTTGTCGGCTGATGAGCTGTGTCGTACCGCGATATAGTGGGTCTTAATTTTGTTTAGCGGCCGGCCCCTGCGGTTTAGGCCCATGCTTGTATTTTTATGGAATGCTACAATAAAGGTTTTTAAAAAATATATATATAAAATATTCCAGAGTAAAGAGATGGGTGCACGCCAGCCATACCATCCATGTGCCTGAGCCTGAGAATCCACAGGAGGAAGGTGAAAGCACAACTGATTCTGATTCTGAAGGTGAACCAGAAAGAGATCCAGATACTGAAGCTCGACCTGGTCGTCGACATCTGGAGATATCAGATGCTAGTTCTGCATCTGAAGGAGAAGGTGAAACTGTTGAAATACCAAATTTTGAAGATCGACCTGAAAGTCGAGATTTGGTAAGAACTGATACCAGTAAGGACACTGAGCAATGTGGAGATAAAACTGGTAATCAATAAAATACTGAAGAACAGTCAGAAAGCTCCGGAAGCAGGAACCAAAATCCTGATGCTGGAAAAGAGGAAATAACTCACGATAAGGATGAGCTTCCAAGCACCAGTTATGGAGATCTTCCTAACAGAGTGAAAGCACTGACCAAAGAGAAAGCAGATTCTGAGAAAAGACAAGACATTATAAAGTTCATCGTAAATGAAACTGTCGGAAATTCTGAAACTGAAACTGATGACAGTGAAGATGAAACTCAATTGAGAAGGAGTTCAAGGAAAAGAGCTTTGAGAGTGGAACGTAACACTATTGAACCAAAAACAAAAAGAGCTTGTAAAGGAGATGATTGGCCTAACGGAGCTGATGGATTGAAATTTAACCTGGTTAATAAAGCGAAAGAACCACAAGATCAAGTAAATGAAATAACCAGTCAAAGGGAGTTATTTGGAAAGAAAATAGAGGTTGTTCAAATGCCAAAAAGGGTGAGGAAACCAAATGAAAACTATAAATCACCTTAACGGACTTACATGATCTTGCCTCCTATTGATGAAGTAAACAGCAGCCAAGAGAACCTGAATTGTCCAGGTCAAGTGAAAGAAAGTGAGTAAAACTGTGACTCAGAGAAAGAAAAGAGATGTTTGATCTGAAACTGGGAAAAAGAACAGCAAAAAGAAAGGCAATATTTGAAATCTTGGTGTAAGAAAACACCATAAGTGTAAAGTAAAGATTTAGGGCCAGATGTAGGTAATTCATATTTACCGACTCTTAAATACCGAATTTTACCGATTCGGTATTTAAGAGTCAGTAAATATGAAGGGGGGAGATGTAGGTATTACAGATTCTGGTAAATACCGAATCGTTAAGATTCGGTACTTACCGAATCTGTAAATACCGAATCGGTATTGCCCATTGATTCCTATGGGCCTTAAAGCCCGTAGGAATCAATGGGCAATACCGATTCTATAATTACAGAATCGGTAAATACCGAATTTTGCAAGGGTGCAGGGGGTGTCACTTTGACACCCTCTGGCACCCCAAAAAAAGGGATGTGCGCCATGTGGCACACAGACATGCCCTAAAGGCATGTCTATCTGTCACATGGCTAGGTGTGCATGCACACATGTGCATGCACACATGAATTCGGTATTTTAACACCCAATTGGATTGGGTGGTAAAATACCGAATTTGTAGTGCCTTTGGGACTCAGAAGAGTCCCATCTACATCTGGGAATTACTGAATAGCTAAAAATACCGATTCGGTATTTTACAGATTCTGTAAACTTACCGATTCGGTAAATTTACAGAATCTGTAAAATCTGGCCCCCTACATCTCAAGATGCCAAATACCGGTCGGAAACGGCCGAATTCGGCCGTTTCCGACCGGTATTTGCCACCTACATCGGGCCCTTAATGAGAGACAATATTTAGGTGAGGAAAACTGTGAAAATCGTTGTGTAAAAAAAAATGTCTACTAATGATGTAATTAGATCAAAATGTGCTATTTTTAGAAAACGGTGTAGAATGTGGTTAATATGCACTGGATTATTAATGTTGATATGGTGGATTTTAGCTATTAATATTCCTTTTAGACCAAACTTTTAAAAGATGAAAACAAATGAAAGTATGAATGAGCAAAATAATGAATTTATTAAAGATGATAAATTACATGTGTATAAGCCAGAAGTTCATCAGGATAACTCAATAAGTGATTTCTCAAGAAACACTTTTTCAAAGTTATTATCTGAGTATGTTAAAACTATGGATGCTAATGACTGCTATGTATGTGTAAAATTGCCAGCATCAGTTGCAGAGGGGGTGAATTATCACCATTTTCCACTCACATATGGAGTTACATGTAGTATATTAACAAGTTTATTTTATAGAACAGGTAAATTGGAGTAATATTATTCAAATTCTGATTATGTTTTTGTGAAATAAAAAATTGTAGCTGAACTAAACAAAATTAAGCCGGCAAAAGTTTTTGTTATGTTATGTTATGTTATGTTAGGATTATTTATTCAGCGCACAGCTGCTCCAGCGAAGGAGCGTCCTGGCGCCTGACAAGGTATCCTACACAACACAACAACCAGACAATAGACTAAAAGAAAACAGACTCAGGGAAATAACAAAGTCTTGATGGCCCTGCGAAATAAGAAAAGATTACCTGACGCCCGTATCTCTAAAGGAAGGAGCGGCCTCCCACTCGGCTAAGCTTAAACCGAGGGACTACTGCCAAGTCCTGACCCAAAGATCTCAAGGAGCGAGCAGGGACATAGGGCGTCAAAAGATTCGAAAGAATCGGGGCAGCAAGGCCCTTGAGAATTTTGTAGGAGAGGCAGAGCACTTTAAATTGGATCCTCTGCTTGACTGGGAGCCAGTGGAGGGAACGTAGAGTATTCGCAACGGAACAGAACCTGGGCAAGCCAACCACAGCTCTGGCTGCTGCGTTCTGGATATGTTGCAAACGTGTAATTTCCGCTTGGTTCACCCCTACTAAAAGAGAGCTGGCGTAGTCAAGCCGGGAGATCACCGTTGCCTACAACACCAGCTGCCTAGTAGAGGCGTCAAAAAATTTCAGTGCTGGTCTTAATCCTCGCAGAATACCAAAACAACTGGCGGCCACTCTCTTGGTATGGGAAACAAAACTAAGGGCAGGATCAAACCAAACACCGAGATTTTTTGTCTCCGTTACCGGAGTCGGAGTAGGCCCCAATTCCGGAGGCCACCATTTGTCACCCCAGAGCTCCTGTTTCTTGCCGATGATCATAATCTCAGTTTTTTTTGCGTTCAGCTGGAGATGGTTGGAGTTCATCCAGCTGGCGAGCGCCCTCAGCCCATTCTGGAACCTAGGGGCGTCCAAATCAGAGTCCCCGCTGAGCGTGACCGCCAGCTGAGTGTCGTCAGCGTATGAGACCATAGTCATGCCCCACCTCTTGACGACATCAGCCAGGGGCCTCACGTACAGATTAAATAGCGTGGGGCTCAGCGAGGATCCCTGGGGGACTCCTTGGTCCAGTGGGTGGAGTTTGGACTGATGGGGTGGAATGGCTACGCAAAAAGTCGGCAAGAAAAGAACGGGACCACTGTAGGGCGGTCCCAGAAATGCCAGCTTCTTCCAGGCGCTGGAGAAGGATTTTATGAGAGACGGTGTCAAAGGCGGCGCTAAGATCTAATAAAACAAGCGCCGCCGTTTGACCCGCATCTAACCCCAGGTGCAGATGTTCCGCCATGTAAAGAAGGGCTGTCTCCGTGCTGTGATCAGCACGGAAGCCATTCTGCTTGGGATCTTGGATATTTGCACGCAAAAGGTGATCCGAGAGGACTCTATTCACATGTGCCTCCGCTACTTTCGTCGGCCATGGAAGAAGTGATATCGGCCGGTGGTTCTCAGGTTTAAGAGAATCTAAACCCGGTTTCTTCAAGATCGGCGTAACCACCGCCTGCTTCCAACTAGCAGGAACCGTGCCGGTGGAAAGCGAAAGGTTAATCAAAGTGCACACCGGTAAAACGTCCAGAGACAACCGGTCCCTGAAAAGAGCCGGTCTCAGAGGATCTGCCGGAGAACCGGACTTAATGTGGTGGGCCAATTGATTAAAACCCTCAGGCGATAAGCAAGGGAAAGTATGCAGGACCGTGTTTTCCTCGGGCCTAAGAGACGGTCCGACGTCCTGAGTAAAGCTAGAAAATGACCGACGAATGGCTAGGACCTTCTCCACAAAGAAGTTTGCCAGAGCCTCACAATGTGAGGTCGAACCAATATCATTAGTGGAGGCCTTCTTTGCCATTAGATATTTAAGGGCCTTAAAGATAGTTTTGGAGGGGTTAGAGCTGTTACGAAACTCAAGAGAATAAAAAGCAGCACGCGCTCTGCAGACCGCGCGATGGTACGTTTTAATAGTGGCAAGATACAACACTTTTTTACTAGTGTCATACGCTTTACGCCACTCACGTTCAGCGCCTCTGCACACCCTCTTCAGTGTACGTAGAGAGTCATCGTACCAGGGACTTGGGTCCCTTACGCTACACTTGCTCAGGGTAACTGGTATAATAGAGTCCAAGGCACGAGTAATCCACTCGCAAAGAAGGTTGTAGCCCATATCCACGTTATCAAATGGGCCAAGTGGGTCCTCCGACAGAATGCGATATAGGTCCTCTAATGTAAGTTTGTTCCAGTGTCGTCTCGGGACGACTTTGGCCATAGGTTTAGGGGGAGGCACATACAATGGGCACTGGATCCTGACCAAAAAATGGTCAGTCCAGGCAAGAGGGGTCGGGGTAAGAACCCTAGCCTCTGTAAGAGTAGTGAAAAAAGGGTCCAAAGTATGCCCTCCAACATGGGTAGGATTAGTGACTCGTTGGACCAATTGGAAGGCTTCTAGATCCGCCAGTATACTACTGACAGCAGGGATGGTCAGACTCTCAAAATGGAAATTCAAATCCCCTAAAATGGAGAAATTAGCACATCCCACTGCCAGCATACCTATAGTATCTGGGAGAGCCTCCCTGAACTCCACGTCACTACCTGGAGGACGGTAAATTAACATGCCGGAGAAGGAAAACTGGGGGCTGATAGAAATCTGGAAAGATGCACTTTCACAACCCGCTATTTTTAAATCCCTCCAGTCGCAAGGATAGCAAGATTTGACGGCAAGCGCTATGCCCCCGCCTCTGGTAGGGCGATAGAGCATATACACCGAATATTCCGGCGGGAAAGCCAGGTTGAGGATAGCAGTGTCAGCATCCTGCAACCAAGTCTCGGTAATACAGAAAATGTCCGGAGACTCATCCTTAATCAGGTCATAGATAGCCTGGTAGTGACTCACCAGCGACCTGACATTAAGGTTCCAAATAGTAAGATTGCGAGGAGAATATTTTTGGGAAACACAAGAGTTTACTCATGATTATGCATTTAAACATAATTTGACTTGTAAAATGAGAAATTAAGAAAAGGCTTTTCTAGATATGGTTGACGAGAGAAGAAATCAATATAAAAGGAGGGGAAAAGTTAAACATACTAAATCTAATATGTGGACAATTGATGATGAAAATATTGAAGGGCATAATGTGAATGTGGCCATAAACATAGATACACATATATTAGGGAAATTATGTATTCGAAGAGACAACACTGTGTATGACAATTATTTTGTGGGAGCAAGTCAATGTGAAGATACATATATCATAAAAGGACGTTGGGGATTTAAAGGTGGAAATGACCCTGTCTTTCCAGGGAACTATTTCTTGTGGTGTGGGACTAAAGCTTATTATAGATTACCTGATCACTGGTACGGGTCCTGTTACCTAGGTTTGGTCTTTCCTAAAATTTTCCATGTACATAGAGGTACTAATGGAGTGCATGAGATAGGTAAACTTTTAAGTCGTAGAAAAAGAGAAAGTGTGATAGAAATAATAGGGGATGTTTTTGGAGCACTGATACCAACAGTGGGAATATCCTTTAATGCAAACAGGATTCGAAATTGTCAATGAAAGTAGATTTTATGTCAACAGACACCGCAGGTGGATTTTTAATGGTAAACACTGAAATGGTTGCTATGAGGGCTAGGGTGATGCAAAATCGTCTTGCTCTTCATATAATTTTGGCAAAAGAAGGAGGAGTTTGTGGAATTTTGAAGGTACAACTTTGTTGTACATACATTCCAGACAAAAGTAAAAACATTGAAAGATATATTACAAATCTCACAGAATTGCAGAACCACTGGAGGTTGATGGTGTTCTTGAGAAACTAGGTAGAAGTTTTTCAGCAGTTAGAAATAGGTTTTATGAAATAGGTAAATCTATTATAGGTAAAGTACTAATTCCAGTAACAATGATAACAGTAGTGATTTTAATATTAGGATTAGGTTGTAAACTCAGAAAGAGGAGAAATGTCAAAAGGTCTATAAAGAAAGTGATTGAGGAAAAACAAGAAAAAGAACGTGAAAAGGGTGATATAGAAATGGAAGAATTCAAAGAACGACTTTATCAAGACAGAAAGAAGATAGAAGACACTGGAGTATAAGTCACACTAATTAAAAGTACTTGAAACGCGTTAAGATAAAATTTGCTAAATGTTGTGAGTTGTTTGGTGATGAATCACCAAAGGAGGGAGTTGATGGAGTGAGGTGGAGAAACAACATTTTGTATACCTCTCATAAAATTACTTCCTCATAACAGTAACATGAATTAATCGTGTGGTTTTGAAAAATTAACCAACATAGAATAGAATGCACACACACAAGTACACATAGGAAACTAATTTGCTTATGTTGCAAACCATAATCGACTAATTAAGTGATGTTGGTATGTTTATAATTAATGCAATTGCTATAATGTAATCAAAAGCGGCATGAATATACTTTTGTCTGTTTAGTTGTGACATAAAAGATGGAGAATGGTGAGCAAACCACGCATATATGTTGCTTTATCTGCTAGGTAATAACTAACAGGGCTACATTAGTATGGGGGGAGGTAAACAGAAGGGTTATAATTCAACAATTAACGTTTAATTGTGTTTGTTTCTATAATAGTTCCTGTTCTGGCCCATTCGGCCTCATAAAAAAATGGACATTTCTGTGACTCTGAAATTGAAGTGCTGTACGCATGCACGACTGAACTCAAGACAATGACGTGAGCTGCCTGTGCCTGTGCAGAATGGGTCAAGGACAATGTGCCCTGAGAGCTCGACTGAGTGCCAGCAAAAATGAACATCCGCATCGTGAACATGGGAAAAACTGTTAACATATCAATTTAAGGACACAAGTGAAATGGGCATAGGCTAAGATAAAGACCACTTTCATATTTGACAACAGCGCAAATTTGGAACAATAAAATGATGAGGTTATGCTCATCCACCCCTCGACTTGTCCAAACAGAACTGTTAAAGACACTAAGTTTCCTTTTTAGATAGATTAGGTAGGGAAAAAGGGTATAAAAGGGTGCATCCGGAATTAAGAAAAACCCTTCCTTTCCGATTTTCATCTTTGCATCCTGACATGCTGCCGGATTGCTAAATCTTTCCTAAGGTGTAAGGACTTTGACATTTTTCTGAACTTTAACTTTTCCTGAATGGGTGCGGACTGCGGAGTCTTTAGATGAAATGAACAATTAGAGAGAATAGAGAGATGATCTTTGGGAACTATTCTGTCTTATGCTAATGTCTGTGCCTGGGATTGTGGTAAATAATTCACTTATTTTCTGAACTATTGAACTAAATAATTATAAATGATGGTGGACACAGCAGTGTCCGAGTGAGCAGCACTGAACTCGGGTCTCTAGGTTGGCTCACTTCTTTAGAAAACAACGGCCTTACTTTGTATTTGTTTCATGTATTGATATAAAAAGAAAAAGAACCCAGAGAATCCAAAGAAGATTTACTGTTACCTGTTGAAAACGGACCGGTATGCGGCTAGATCTTTGGAGCAGCTACCAAAGGACGCTCCGTCTGGCGTGGGTGCAATCGAGTCTGTCTCCAGCGAGTCCGTCTCCATCGACAGCGCGCTCACCTGCAGAGAATCAAAGGTCGGTTTCCCGGGAACAGTGAGAACAGCGAGAACAGCCAGTGGGGCGTAATCGAGTGGACTGTCAGGAGACAACGCGACCTGAACGTACAACGAGGGAAAGACACCGGAGGCGGAGGAGAGCTGTCTTGACTACAATGGCACCAAAAAGCCCGAATACCGGAGCGTTTCTAAACAGCAAAAGCCGAAGATGAGAGCCGCAACAGCAGAGGAGGGGGGGCGTCTGATAATGGGAATGTATTGAATACTAATGCAGATGCTCCCGAGATGCCGATTTCAGAACCCTCCCCGGCGTCTGCTGTCCTGTCTGGTGTCCCGAGTACCTTGTTTTCTGGCGATACAACCCAAGTGAATTCTGGGACATGTAGGCTTGGAGCCATTCCCAAGATTCCAGGGATGTTCACAAAAAAGATTCCTGTGTCTGAAAAAATACCTTTAGCACAGACAAAAAATTTAAATAATCAAAACAACATGCAGGATAAACAGCCTCAGAAAGTTAATAGCGTTAATAATGGTTTAACTGCACTGCTATCAACTCCATTAACTGACATAGCTCCAGGTTCTAATAGCACAAATGAAGAACCAATCTCTTCAATCCCCATCAACGACACAGAGTCTATTGATTCCGCTGGAAATTTCTATTCTATGACAGACTTGTCTGAAGCGTTAGACTCTGATAGTGTAGAAAGAGAAAGAGAACTGAGCGATACTGAAAAATCGTTATCTGATTCCGGGCAAGACTTAAGAAACGCTATTGTCAGCGATGATGAATCTGAGAATGAAGACTCATTGAGCAGACCAAAGTGGGGGGCGGATGAGAATTCAATGCTTACTATGCAAGCTAGTAACGGTCACCCCTCTTTGTCAACATCTACGTTTGCATCACCAGGACGATCAAAACAAGCCTTAGAGGAATCAGAGACACCAGAAATGACTTTAGATGTTCTATACCAAGTTATGCTCCAGCATAGGGAAGAAACCAGAACAGAGAATCTTCGGCTACAAGGAGCAGTTAGAAAAGTGCAAAACAATTTAAGGAAAGTAATCAAGGCATCCAATGAAACTATTGCTAGAGTAACGGAAACAGAAAACAGAATATCAGTAATTGACGACTCTGTGGCTGAACGAAAAACTCAGATAACGGCAATGGAAGGATTAAAGGAAGAGATCAATTGGAAACTTGTGGATTTAGAAATCAGGTCACGTCGAAATAATCTCCGAATTCTAAATATACCAGAAGGGAATGAGGGGCAAATGCTCGACAATATATGACGGAGTTATTTACAGAGGCCTTTCCTGAGCTAAGTCAGTGGAAATGGGAAACTGAGCTTCAGAGAGCCCATAGATTCCCATTTCAAAGAAATGATTGACAAGATGCAAATCGTAATCCACGAGCGATTCTAATCTCTCTAAATAATTTGATTATGATTCAGCAAGACCTAACAGGAAGCATAAGGGGAAGGGCGTGGAATTTTTTGTACGTCCTGATTATTGCCATACCACTGTCCAAATGCATTGGCAACTTCGTCAACTTATACCTCTTTGCCAAGCTAAGGGTGCCCAAGCTTTTCTTTTGAATCCTGCTAAACTCAAAATAATATACAAAGAACGTTCTTATTTTCTAACCTCTGAAAAGGCAGCAAAAGAGCTTTTGGCTTCTTTTTGAAAAGATTATTTGAAAAAGTTATTGAAACGATCTATGGGGCTTCGACTGGTTTAAATCTTATCATTTTGTGAGCGAGGATACTTTGTCACTCTGTTATTTTTTTAACTTTGTCTCTTCTTCCTTGCTCTATGACTTTTAGACCAACCAGTGTTTTTTTTCTCTTGTTTGATTAATCACAATCATATCTTTTCTTTTTGTGTATTGGTTGGTATATAATGAATAATAATGATAGAGGTGAGTTGAGAGACTCGAGTTATTCAGCGCAACTCATGTCATCACTTTTAGGGACTAGAGAGTCCCTATGTCCCGGTTGGGTGGGGGTAAGGGTGGGGGATGGTCGGCCAAGCCAGAGCCTGGGGTGGTCTTGGGGGGGAGGGGGTAGGGAGGGTGCAAACAAAGTCAGAAAATCTAATAATTTGCTTGATTTGTTCAACGTTCTTATTTTTTTCTTTCGATTCCTTATTAAACAAAACATCCTGTTGCATAAATTGAAACTGTCTAAGCTTAGAGATTGTAATATGGAGATGGAGGTCGATGGTGATGTGAATGAAGATAATTGGTTAGAGAAATATGTATACTATGAAGATCATCAATTCAACTTTCAATTAAGATGGAGAAATTACGAATATGCTCTTGGAATGTATGTAGTTTAAATAACAAGAAAAAAAGAGGGATTGCTGGGCATATTATTCAAACTATGAAGATCGATATCCTTTGCATTCAAGAATCATACATTATGTGGAGTGACAGACAGTTGTACAATGAATTGGGAATGAATTTATTAACCTGTACACAGCAGGGAACAACTACAAAAGGAGTGGCAATTTTAATAAGGAGAGGTTTAGGATATTCTAAATGCTGTAAGGCTGACCAATATGGCAGATGGGCAATAGTGGAGTTAAGTATTAATAATAGACTATGGACAATTTGGTCAATTTATGCTCCAAATGTAGACAATCCAGATTTACTAAACTTCTTAAATTTAGAGCTTGCCTCCTGGTCACCTGCTTTAATCATATGTGGAGACCTAAATCTCCATATTGAGGCTAATATGAATATATGTGGTTTATTACCTTATCAAGGTGGCAAAAAAAACATATAACGCAATTCGTCTTTGCTACTGGATCATGGTTTACTTGATGTCGCATATGAAAAAAATCCTTCAATCCCACGGTTTACATTTTTTTCATTCCCACACAAAAAATGTGTGCGTTTGGTTTATTTTTTAATTAAATCCGCATTAATTAAAGATACTTTATTCGAGTTATATCTACGCATTATTTCGGATCACAATCCAATAATGATTGAAATTAAAACAGATATGCTATCCACATCTCAACTTAGAACCTGGACATTCGACAGGAAATTATTAGTAGACTCTGAATATTTGGAATTTATGTCAAAATGGATAAAAGAATTTTTCGAAATTAATAGAGGAACTGCGCAAGTCAAGAATGTCTGGGATGCTTTTAAGGCAGGGATATGCGGTGAATCATTATCTCATGTTATTAAGAAACAAAAGACCAATCGGCGAAAAATGTAATTAAATTATAAGAATGTTATGGATTGGGAGAAGAAACTAGTAGCAGCAATAGCTCTGTCACAAGATACAAGGGATATCGAAACTAATCTAGCTATTCATAAGGCACGATTATATGAAATGTTTGCTACCAAATTAGCGGAACAGATGGCAATCTTTCGCTCTCAGATATATGAATTGGGTGAGAACTCAGGTAGGATACTGGTGAGAAAAATTAGACAAAGAGAAGTTTATAATTCCATAAATTCTTTACGCGATGAGACAGGACAGCTACATAATAAATCTGAGTCAATCCTAGAAATTTTTTGTCGATTTTATGCTAAACTTTATCAATATGACTCTGTATCCTATTTGCCAGACCTCTTTATGAATTTTGGGAGAACACTTCACTTTGCTTGTCTTTCTGACGCTCAAAAATTGGCTTTGGAATCTGACATTACATGGGAGGAAATAGAAAAAGCATTACTGTCACTGGCGATAGGGAAAGCTGTGGGTCCTGATGGCATTCCGTTGGAATTTTATAAAATATTCAGGAATGTCATAAAACAAAATATATTCTGATTACTTTTCTTGAGGCACAGAGAGGGAAACCACCATCTTCTTGGAGCGGATCCATAATTATGACATTTCCCAAAAAGGATAAAGATCCTCTGAATCCCGCATCATATAGGCCAATTTCCCTAATAAATGCTGACAGCAAAGTATATTCAAAAATTTTAGCTTACAGAATATCACAAATTATACCTACAATTGTTTCACGCTGGCAGTATGGTTTTATTCCGAATAGAGATACATCAGATCATGTTCGGAGAATCATTGCTCTGATGGATTGGGCAGAAGGAACCAATACACCAATCGGAATCGCCCTATTGGATGCTGAAAAAGCATTCGATAGGGTGGCCTGGCCCTATCTTTGGGACCTACTCTATATGAAGGGATTTGGCCCAGGAATAATTGTAGCTTTGAAGGCTCTTTATCAAATTCCGACATCTCGTGTTAAACTGGATTCTAATGAATCTCCTTTTTTTCCCATCCAGCGTGGAACACGTCAGGTTGCCCATCCTCTCCACTTCTTTTTGCCATCTATATTGACACTTTCCTTAATAAATTAAATCAGGATGACGAGATAAATCCAGTAGAGGTAGCAGGTGTTAATTACAGAGCATTGGCATATGCAGACGATGTGGTAGTTGTTACTAAAGACATTGTTAAGGCTTTTACTAGGATTGAGGAATTGGCAGTAGAATTTGGGTCCTTTTCAGGATATAAATTAAATCTCTCCAAAACACAAATACTCTTCGTTGGTCAAAATCCTCCACCCCAAATTAATATAGTTACGGAAGCGACATACTTAGGTATCAAGTTAACCACTCCAATTATCAATATTCCTAAAATTAACTATAACCCAGTATTAAAAAAAGCCAACGTATTGACCATTTACACTTATCATTATACGGGAGGAACAACATCTTAAAAATGCTAATCTTGCCAAAATTCATATATTTATTTAGAACAGTGCCACTTGAATTTCCGATAGACTTCTTCAAACAAACAGAAAAAATGATAGGGAGAGCCTACAAAAAAATGATCTTACCAAAGACAAGAGGAGGATGGGCTACCCCACATCTTTTGTTTTATTATTTGGCGGCTGTACTACAATACATATCCCCATTAATTATCTGTAATAAAGCCCCGATCTCATTTGCACACACCCCATCGATTTATGAATTTGCATTAGGAATCAAAGCTAGAGAGAAAGAATAATAGAACCTAGCTATTACAAAAAGACAAAATTTAAGATTGTAACTGCAGCATATAAAACATGGAAAATTATCAGAAAACTTGTTGGTATCCCAAAATTATCGAGGTACACTCCATTAAGTTCATCACAATGTTTTTCTCCCATATTTAGAGATTCTACTATGAATAAATGGCGCAATTATGGTATTACGAATCTGAGTGATTTATGGACAGAGAATCGCATATATTCATTTTCTGAACTTCAAACTAAATTTAATCTCACGAGACATGACTATTTCAAATATATGCAGATTTATAGTTTTTTGAAATCAACATTATATCGAGATCGACAAGTTCTACAAAAGATCCCACTGATTGAGAGTCTCTTCTCTAAAAGGAAGATAGGTTATTTTTATGATGTACTTATGACTTTCCTTCCGGATGATTTACCCATGATTCAACAAAAATGGGCAGTGAAATTGGGGGAAAATGCATTGCTAGAAGAATCAATTGAGCTAGCTAATTCTATTCTATTTACTGGTAGATCACGTACACAACATTATATGATATTGCTTGATTTGTACTACACTCCAGCTAAGGTAATGAAATGGGGTGCTACTGCTGGTATTTGTTGTAATCGGTGTTCCATGATTGGAGCAGACACTATTCACATGTTTTCTTCTTGCCCCAAACTCACTATACTGCTTTCAGAAATGCAGAAATTTATTCAGATTATATTAGGTTATACATTAAATCTAACTCCGTAACTGTTATTATTTGGACTCTCATCAGATACTTTAGGAAAGGAACACCAGTTTTTGATTTTTATTATGATATCTGTATTTCGAGCATGTATTACACAAGAATGGATCAGCACAGATCCACCTTCCTTTTCTATGTGGAGATCTCGCTTGCTGGCTAAATTTAATCTCGAATTTGCTATCTATGCAACAAAAGGACGGGAAAAAAACAAATGGGGATTAAAATTTGGGCGCCTATTCAACAATGGACTCAAGGAGAAATGAATGGACAAATATAAGACACTACTTATCTGTTTATAGTAAATCTTATTTTTCTTTAATGTAAAATGGTCTAATTTTTGTTGTTCTTTTTTGATTCTGGGATTACCTTACAAATGGATCTGATCTATAATGTAAATTGGTCATAACGAACATCTCATAGCAAAAAAAGTTAAATCTGATGTTTCTTTAATGTTGTTAATCTGACTTGTTTGCAATAAAAATAAAATTAAAAAAAAAAAAAGATATGCTAGAAGATTTTCTCTTTCGAATAAAAATAAATAAATGGAGAATCAAGCTGGTCTTGTTTATCCTTTAGTTAATTTTTATTAGCAGATCCATTGACAAAATAATGGTGGTGTGTCTGAATAATTTTCTTGTAGATAAACCATGGTAACAAGAGTTTAAACTGCAGATGTACATATTATAAATATTTAGCGTTTCATTTAGACACCCGCTATGATCCACCAGCTCTCCTTTTGATCTTCACCAATCCTTGAAGTAGGGTGAATGTGTGTACGAGTGACTCGCAGTGTTATGGGCCCCACTGATGAGTAAATGTGTGATTAAGTTCTTCAAGGAAAAGGTGATGAGTTTAAAGAAATTCCTGGGGTAGCGCTGCATCAGATTAGGGAAGCATAATAACTCCTTCATGCTGTGCAGACTGATGCTCTTAAAGTGGGTGTGGGTAGGCAGGAGCAGAAGTGCCCTACCTTATGGCTCTATAGAGTATAACCATATGATGCTCTACTGAGAGATGATCATGAGGTGCAGGAGCAGCGGCGCCCGAGCGTATGGCTCTGTAAAGTATAACCTTATGATGCTCAGACATGCTGCATTGCTGACCTCACTATCCCCCCCGTCCTTGCATAAATGTGGTAGCTGTCAGCTTCTGTTTGGTTCGGCATACCAGCGCCTCCCCCTCCCCCACTGAGTAACTAGGTTGCTTGCAGCTCAGTTATTACTGTGCTGGGTAGTGCCGGGTGCCTCTTAAAAGCACCTCTTGGTGCTATACAAGTGTAAACGCTTTATCTCTCAACAGTCCGCGCCGCTCCGAGGGCTCAGACATGCTGCAATGCTGTGGCAATGCAAAGCACTCCCTCACTTAATCTGACCCCCACCCTCGACCCGCTTGAGGGCGTCCCTCACGCCTCCCCTATAATCGTCCCTGCTCTTTCTGTGACTTTTGTGGCCTACCTCTGTCTGTCCTTCCCTCCCCTACCTGCCAGGCTTTCTCTCATTAGCTGTATGCATGACTCCCTCCCTGCCTGCCTTTCTGCCTGTGCATCTTCCATCTTTTTGTGACATTTGTAATAAAGCTTGCAACATTGAGAGAACATATTTGAACCAGTTGTTGTTGAATGGTTGCACAGATTGATGCTGTGATGGAGCTGAGTGATGTTGTGGTGTTGAGTGATGCTGTGGTGGTGCTGAGTGATGCTGTGGTGGTGCTGAGTGATGCTGGAGTTGCGCTGAGTAATGCTGTGGTGGTGCTGAGTGGTGCTGTGGTGGTGCTGAGTGGTGCTGTGGTGGTGCTGAGTGATGCTGTGGTGGTGCGTGCTGAGTGATGCTGTTGTGGTGCTGAGTGGTGCTGTGGTGGTGCTGCGTGGTGCTGAGTGGTGCTCTGGTGGTGCTGAGTGGTGCTGTGGTGGTGCTGAGTGATGCTGGGGTTGCGCTGAGTGATTCTGTGGTGGTGCTGAGTGATGCTGTGGTGGTGCTGAGGGGTGCTGTGGTGGTGCTGAGTGGTGCTGTGGTGGTGCTGAGTGGTGCTGTGGTGGTACTGAGTGGTGCTGTGGTGGTGCTGAGTGGTGCTGTGGTGGTGCTGAGTGGTGCTGTGGTGGTGCTGAGTGATAATGTGGTGGTGCTGAGTGATAATGTGGTGGAGCTGAGTGGTGCTGTGGTGGTGCTGAGTGGTGCTGTGGTGGTGCTGAGTGATGCTGTATTAGTGCTGAGTGATGCTGTGGTGGTGCTGAGTGCATAATTTGCCTTTTCTTGCTGCAAAATTTAGTCAACTCTGCTGCATAATTTGGTTGTTCCGTGTTGCATTTTTCCAATTGACCCTCATCACAAGTTCCCTTCAGAAATTGGCATGTAAACATGCAGCTTTTCGGTTAGACTCTATGAACGTTGTGCTGTAGTTAACGTTATCTCACCCAGGAACGTTACTTATGAAGTAACAATGCAAAAGAAAAACACTGTGAGATGAATCCAACCCTTCCAACACGACAGTGGCGATTCGGGGAAGGTCCATCTCTCGACCAGAGTACCGGGAGGAGGGCAGTGACACGCCAACGCTAATTGTGATGTGCTTATTTATGTTGCACTTAACATTGCATTGGGGTTTGTAATTGTCAACTGCCCATTCGGAGTAGAGAAGAAAATCGAGGCGGATGGTAGAATAATCAAGATACGGTGGAGGAGGTGAATTAAAGATGGAAAGGGGTTTCACAACTTCACACAATTTACTCAAAGAGAAATTAATGAAATCTTAGCTTCCTCTGGGTCTTCACCTTCCCCCACTCCGAACAACAAAGGGGTAATTAACACGTCATTGTCCTCCGGTAAAACGAGTTCTGGCTGAGTGAGACTCCTCACAGGAAAGAGGTAATTAGGAGAAACGGGTGACTCTAGGGAAAAGCGATGTCCGCAAAGAACAGAGGTGTCAATAATACAGAGCCGACTCGAGGTAAGAGTCAATGCAGAGCGAAACCTGCAATAATTGGCAGAAAGTGCGCTCTAGCACCCAGAAATAGGAAATACATACAGGCAGAACCCTAGCCCCTTCCCAGAACGGCGAGTCAGAATCAAGTGAGTGTAATCAAAAGAAACCCAAAGCAAGGAATGAATGGAGTACACCTACACCCTCCGCCCCCACCCCTCCCAGGCCAGGAAGTAAAATCAATGCTGTGCGCCCCTTTCACCGAACAAGGCGGGATCAAATGCACGCCCCCAACCCCACAATGTGCTTGAAAATCTATAGCCTTTAAACAAAATGTTATTAATATTGTCTTTTAAAGTGAATACTCAGCAAGTTTGTTTGTATATATTGTTAGGACTATATACGGATCACTATTGTTGAAATAAGCTAATACTATCTGATCTGCATCAGGACAGGGTGAGCTAAATGTAGCCGTCCCTCACTCTGCCCCATTTACGAGGTCTACGAACGGACTGCACACCCCGTACCATGTGACATCATATAAGTAAACACAGAAGTAGCACATGTGTTTACCGGTGAAGAGGCATACTGCTCAAACCTGTGGGCTGCAGCCTCTATCCTATGCCAGACTGTGGGGGCGGTTCCATGCCACGACCAGCGTAATGTTTTCAGTTTGCTGTTGGCCTGCCTGACATCAGTTGGAGAGGAAACTCTCGGGCTGGGATAACCCTCCCTCCTATGTTTTCAGTTGAAACGTATGCGGCTATGATTTTCTTTCGATAAAATAAGTAATGAAAAAAAAAATTGTAAGACCTATTGCATTGCAATGCCTGCATGGGGCTAGAGAAGGCATTTGGTACGCCATTGCTTCACGCCGCAAAACAAACCATCTGGTCACCAATAGAGCAAATCCTGCTATAGCAAGCGGGGCCTTAAAGCGTGGCGATATGCAAACGCAAACAACGCAGCTATTTGCAGGGTCCTAGCCACAAAACAGTCAAAGGGAGGACGGATGACACGTATGCAGAGGCCGCGTGAAACGGCATGCTCTCCATGTGTGAAAGCATCTTTTAGGTGTCCCGTGTGCGCCGTCTGATCTTTGAAACACTCTGATGAGCTTCTATTGAACACACTGAACCGCGCAACACGTACCGAAGACAAAGGGCGCAGTCCTGAGCCTGCAGAGTCCGGAGTGGGGTGGGGCGAGGCAGATTCAGACGCGCGCCTTGGGATTGGGTCGCGCGCGTGAGCTGTCTCTTTACAAGCTCACGTGCGTGACCCAATCCGAAGGCGCGTGTCATAATCCGACGCTACCATAGACCACGCTGCGCGCGTGGCCAGCTCATGTCTCCCCTCGTTGTCGGCTGAGCCGGCAGCTATAGTCCTCGCAAGTGAGAGCGCGCTATCGCTAAGGCAAGACCTAAAAAGCATTGGAACAGGCAGGAAGAGGTTGCCAGCATTACAAAGTCAAAACTAATAGAAGACATGTTTTATGTTAATTGTTTTTTAATAGGGTTGTTCAGTGGTACATAATGTCTTATTGGGTATACATAAAGCAACAAAAATGCTAATTATACTTTTTTATTATAGCTTTTCAACATGCTGCACAGCAGCCACAAATCTCTACAACATAGCTTAACAACATTGGCTAAGCTAAACACTTATAAAGTCCCAAAGGCGAGACCTATTGACTATTCCAATGCTTGTTTTAGTTTCCCTGTTGTGTGTTCTGGCTCTCTGCTGTTTTGCCCTGCTGGCCATAGCACCAACGCAGCACACACTTTTCAAAACTCATATTTTTTAAATAACATAAATGAAATGATATCTATATACTAACATTAAGGAACCTCCATGTGTTTTGCACATGTACGCTCCGGCTGCCCTTATGACGCATGAATAAAAACATCACCTGGGTGATGGATTAGGCAGGCACCTATGCGCCCCGCCCCTCGTTGATGCATCACTTCCTGGTTTTGAATCACATCTTCAGTGACTTCACGCAGGGGCGGGGCCTGGAGTTCGTAACCACATCTGCTGAAAAGGGCCAGAGGTGTCTGTTCATCAGAGCAGCTTTCTCCGTTATACGGAATAACGAGAAACATGGCGCCTTCAGTACAAAGGAGGTTGAGGGGATTAGGAACAGGCGGCTGAATAAAAACCCTTCAACCCTGGCGTTTGTTTTCATACCTGCGGCTTAAATAGTTTTGTTGGCAGTTTCTTTCTTACTCGGTAGTTAATGATTTGTGTGGTGCTGTAGCTGGTTACCCAGTGCAGTAGGCGTGGGCGTGCCCACCAGGCTAATCTTATCGAAAGCGCCTGAGTTGGCAGAGACTGGAGTTTCGATACGTTATTTCACTTCCTGTGTTACGGAACTGAAGTACATTTAGGTTTTACCGAGGGATCGCGTCCTAATGGGTTTTATGAAGTTTGACAGGTCACGCTACAGTTCTTTGGGAAACTGAGCCCCAGCTGTTTAAGGCAAAGCCCGGACCTAAACAACCCCTGTGCAGCAGCTCACGGCCCTCGACCCCCAGGATGGTGCTAAGGTAACAAGGTAAGCGGTGAGCAGGTCACGAAATGAGGGGATGCCGTCGGGGCAAACAGACTAACAGACACTTGCTTAACATGCAACTATAAAGGCAGACCGCGGCTGGAAGTGACAGGGTGCTGCACACGACAGAAAGGAGAGAGAGATTAAATCTGAGAAATATTATGCATGTGAGTGTTATGTACCAGACCGCCCTTGAGTGATATATATATATCACGGGAGGGATGTTTGTAGGTCAGAATATCAAGAACAGAATTATTGTGAAGTGTATATATATACATATATATGTATATATATATATATATATATATACATATATATATATATATATATATACACATATACACACTTCACAATAATTCTGTTCTTGATATTCTGACCTACAAACATCCCTCCTCTAGTAATGAACAAAAGGTTCTCTACATCTGGGGCATTGTCACTTTTTTCCTGAGGCCTGAGTACCTTTCGATTACAAACTCAATACTCAAGCATCTCCAGAACCAAGAGGTCTGACTTTTAACTACTGCACGGAGACTTGCAGAGTCAACATCTATGGGATGTTGTGTGCGGGCACTGCTTTAATAGAAGCACAGCATATCTTTTTACATATGTAATTGCTATTTGTAGTTCAATTTAGAGGACACGAAGCAGATTTACATATATTAACTGAGTATATAGTATGTGCAAATGTAGGTAAAATATGCAGACATTGCTATTTGGGCATTGCAGATGTCTACTTTAAAAAAATTACTGTGTACTATTTATAGTAAGGCATGCACAAATATTTTATTTTACAGTGAGCAGAGAATTTTGAGGTAGCTAGTTTTAATAAATTAGTGATAAATGTTTACTGACCTGGTAAAAGTGTATGTGGTATTTTAAGAGACTTGGTGGGTCATTAGGATGACGGGCGGACTTAGTCCGCCCGCCATCCTATCGGAATTCGGGACCACCCGCCATAAGGGCGGGGGTCACGTGGGGGGTATTAGGATGCGCCCGCCACAATGTCAAAAATGCATGTATGCATTTGCATACACAAAGCGGCAGGCACCGCGCGGTGCCTAACGCATTGTGTATGCAAATGCTGGGGGGTACCAGAGGTACCCCCATGTGCAAGCCCACCTCGCCTTCACTTCGGGGTCCCGCAGGGGACCCCCAAAGTGAAGACCGCATGCCTTTTCGTGGCAGCATCGCCGCCACGGAAAGGCATCTGTTACTGCCCATTTTAATATGGCTGGCGGTGTCTGATAGACACCGCCACCATATTAAACCTTTTCCACCCAAGCGTCGGACGGTCTTTCCGTCTGCCGCGGTCCTCCCCCACCATACTAATATGGCGGGGGCATTTAGCTGAGGATGGCGGGCAGATTGCCCTGCCAGGCCGGTGGTGGCTACCGCCAGCTTGGCGGGGGCAATCCGCCCGCCATCCTAATGACTAATGACCCCTTTAGTTTGCATTCCTGAAATCTATAAAACATAGGCACATTGTCCCAGGATCACACAATTAGGTGAAATGACAAGGCAGTTATTACAACGCAAATTAAATCTAACCCCTTCTGTGAATCATGTCTCTGTGCCTGGGTCCTTTTTGTTGCCCATCTTTCTCTGCAATCTATGTCTATCTTTCTAGTCAGTTTATCTGTGCTCTGTGTCTGTTCTCTAATCTTTCTTTGTTCTCTTTACATTCTTCATAGAGTATCTCCTGTTTGTGACACTAGATTTGAGATAGGGTCCTATTATGAGTCAGACTCACAGTGGCGGTCTCCCGACCACCCTATTACGACTAGGGCGGTCGGGCCGCCCTTGGACAGCTGCAACTGCCAGGGAATGTTCCCTGGCGTTTGTGCAGTGGTCCTCTTATACAATCACTCATACAAGCAGACACTCATCCATACAGCCACTCTCACAATCACTCACTCTCAAGTATAGTCATTTATATACCCCAAAACTCACCTATACTACCTTTCACATACATAGTTACTCACATATATACCACTAGGACATCCATTGACTCATAACACACCCATAGACACACTCACCCCCCCATACAGCCCTTCACAGATGCACTCTTGTACCCATAAAGCCAGGGAATCACCCACTCACACATCTATGCACAGTGCCATCCACCCCACCCACTCACAAAGACACTCTAGATACCCAGCAACCAATCAATAACCCATATAGACAGTCATGTAGCTACTCACCATCTGATGCAGCCGCTTATACACCAACTGACAGACTGATATAGACATTTACACAGTTTACTCACTAACCCATGCATTCAGTAAGATACGCTTAATCAGTCACTTATACAATGTCACACACCTACTAAATCATCCATTCAAAAACTTATACACCCACTCATTCTTCAATACACCTTTGCATAAATATATATATATATATATATATATATATATATATATATATATATATATATATATATATATATATATATATATATATTTAAACTTTAAAGAATAATATATATATATATATATATATATATATTTCAACTTTAAAGTAACACACATTCACTGGATGATGTCATCAGTGATGTCATTTGAGATGCCAAGAGTGATGTCACTGACCATGTCATGATTGATGTATTATGTGACGTCATCAGCGAGTCATGGTGCTACTCACCATCTGATGCAGCCGCTTATACACCAACTGACAGACTGATATAGACATTTACACAGTTTACTCACTAACCCATGCATTCAGTAAGATACGCTTAATCAGTCACTTATACAATGTCACACACCTACTAAATCATCCATTCAAAAACTTATACATCCACTCATTCTTCAATACACCTTTGCATAAATATATATATATATATATATATATATATATATATATATATATATATATATATATATATATATTTAAACTTTAAAGAATATTCTTTAAAGTTGAAAAAAAATAAATATATATATATATATTTCAACTTTAAAGTAACACACATTCACTGGATGATGTCATCAGTGATGTCATTTGAGATGCCAAGAGTGATGTCACTGACCATGTCATGATTGATGTATTATGTGACGTCATCAGCGAGTTATAGTTAGCTCTACTAACCCTAAAGGCCGAATATCTCTGCTTTTATTCGAGTGAAATGTCCAACTAACTATAACGTCTCTGAATCCTATGTTTTTTTCAGTGAATTTCTAAGTTTTTTTAAATGCTTATTTCTAACTATAATGTGCCTGAAACCTATGGTTTTTCCAGTGAATTTCTAAGGTTTTTTAAATGCTTCTTTCTAACTATAATGTGCCTGAAATCTATGTTTTTTTCAGTGAATTTCAAAGGTTTTTTAAATGCTTATTTCTAAATATAACGTGCCTGAAACCTGTGGTCTTTTCACTGAATATATCTATCTATCTATCTATCTATCTATCTATCTATCTATCTATCTATCTATCTATCTATCTATCTATCTATCTATCTATCTATCTATCTGTCTGTCTGTCTGTCTGTCTGTCTGTCTGTCTGTCTGTCTGTCTGTCTGTCTGTCTGTCTGTCTGTCTATCTATCTATCTATCTATCTATCTATCTATCTATCTATCTATATATATACATATATATATATTCACTGAAAAAACCATAGGTTTCACACCAGTTATAGTTAGGAATTAGCATTTAAAAAACCTATTAAATTCACTAAAAAAACCATAGGTTTCACATCAGTTATAGTTAGCTGGAAATTTTACTGTCATAAAACCATTGAAATTCCACGTTATAGTTAGTTGGACTCACTATAATTTGCGCCTGTAATGCACTGCTGATGACGTCACAAATTACATCACTCATGACATGGTCAGTGACATCACTCATGACATCACTGATGACACCATCCAGTGAATGTGTGTCTTTCTGAAAAAGAAATAAATAAGAATAAATGTTTAAATAAGTGTGTAAATGCTTGTTTTTTTTAAAAAAATGATTGGTTAACTGGCTTATTAAGATTGACATCTCAAATGACATCACTGATGACATCATCCAGTGAATGTGTGTCTTTCTGAAACATACATATTTTTCATATATGTATATCTAAAGGTCGACAGAAAAATAAATGGGTAAAAAAGTGTCTAAATAGATGGGGTTTTTTAAAAATTGATTATATAACTGCCTTATTAATTGTATCTTAGTGAATACATAAATTAGAAAGTATTGTTTAAATATTTAAATATATGTATCAGTGTTCCACTTTGTGTATAAATGGCTGCATGGATTGGTGAGTAGCTACATGTGTGTGTATATGGGTTATTAGATGTTTTTTTTAGTATCAGTATGAGTGTCTGTATGGTTTGGTGGGAGTGTTACTTAGCACATAGATGCATCAATGACTGACTCACTGTTTGTATGTGTTTTGAAGACGGCATATGTGCAGGACTGTTTGGGTGGATGAGTGTGTATATGCGTGTGTTAGTGAGTGAATGACTGTCTCACTAGTGTCTTTATCTGTAACTACATATGTTTTAATCTAGTATATGTGAGTATTGATGTATATGAGTGATTATATGTGAGTGTGAGAGACTGAAAGACTTCTTGTTTAAATAAGTATGTGTTTCTATAAGTGATTGTTTAAGAGAGTAAGTATGTGTAAGTTTCCTTAGAAGTAAGGTGGTAGTGTATGTATAGCTGTATATGCAAATAAATGGATGTTCAATAGTTTATTTGCATGTGTGAGTATGTGTGTGAATAACTTTTGGATGACTGTCGGTGTGTAACAGGATGTATAGATGTATCACTACATATGATGAGTGAGTATATGTATGAGTGACAATATAGAACTCTTGATGAATGAGTAAATGTGTATATAGATGGTGGAATTATTGAATTGGTTGTTGTAACTGGTATGGGTATCTCCATTTTTTAAAATGTTTTAATTTATATTTTTCTTTTTGTGTTTCATGGGTTACATTACAGTGAAAGGAGGTCTGTCACTCTGTCACAAGGATGATGTCATCAGTGATGTCATGAGTGATGTCACTGACCATGTCATGAGTGATGTAATTTGTGACGTCATCAGCAGTGCATTACACGCGCAAGTTATAGTGAGTCCAACTCACTATAACGTGGAATTTCAATGGTTTTATGACAGTAAAATTTCCAGCTAACTATAACTGATGTGAAACCTATGTTTTTTTAGTGAATTTAATAGGTTTTTTAAATGCTAATTCCTAACTATAACTGGTGTGAAACCTATGGTTTTTTCAGTGAATTTCATAGGTTTTTTAAATGCTAATTCCTAAATATAACTGGTGTGAAACCTATGGTTTTTTCAGTGAATTTCATAGGTTTTTTAAATGCTAATTCCTAACTATAAGTCTCACTTTATAAGTAAGACTGTTAGCGCTCTAGTTGTTTAGAACACTCTGGTACATTCTGTCATTGGGCTACAGTTTGGCTACATCTGGCTGATATTTGGGCTATATTTTTTTTTGTCTCTGGTGGCCATCTTTGGGCTACATTGGGCTACATTGAGCTATATTTGGGTACATTTTGGCTCTAACATATATTAAGCCCAATGTAGCACAATACATATTTTTCAAAAGTTAATTTTTTTAAAAACCACTTCAGAATAGGGCTACCTGTCCCTACAATTATCCCATTTTTAAAAATGTATTTTTTTATTTTTGGAGTGCTCCCGGTGCGCGCCCCGGGGAGCGCCCTGGAAAGCGTACTTCTATAAAGCGCCCCGGGGCGCGCTCCGGGGAGCGTCCCGTGAGCATCAATATCGTGAACGAAAACATGATCGTGATGTATCGCGTAGCCGCGTCCGCGTGATACGCACGGCGTAAACGCACCCGGAAGTACTCGAGCGAATACGATCGCGCAACGTAAACATCCGTCGCGCTTACGATACGCGACCCGGAGCGCGCCCACGGGCGCGCCCCGGGGCGCGTAGCGTAAGCGCGTCGGGTCATGTGACCTGAAAATAACACTTTTCATTGGTTTATAACAGTTTTGGTTTCATAATGATGAAGCCCCTGGTCTTGTGACCTGAAAATAACGCTTCCCATTGGTTCAGGACAGTTTTTTTTTCCAAATGATGAAAGACCCCACCTTTTTTCCTTATTCTGACTTTGTCCTTTGACTGAGGAAGACCTGTTTGTACATCTCTGTACCTTTTTGATCTTAATAATGGCTTCAGTAGCAGCAGCAGCTGGTGCATCTGCCCCACCACCACCACCACCACCACCAACAGGACCAGCTCCAGATTATATTGGTGGTCAAGAAGAGGAGGAGGAGGAAGAGGAAGAGGAGGAGGGGAGGAGAAGATGGCTGCCTGAAGAAAATACCCCACACAAGCCCAAGCCACACTTGTATGGGAGTTTTTTTCACTCCCAGAGGGCAAGAAAAAAGTGAATGCGGCCAAGGTAACTTGCCTAATCTGCAATGAAGAACTCTCAAGCGGCAACCCAAACAAAAAATATTCATTTGGTAACTATACCATGATTCGTCATGTGACCAGAAAGCACCCTAACAACTATTCTCGTGCAGAGCTCAGGGAACTGGCCAGTAACCTTCCCCATTCTTCAAGGACCACCTCCCAAAGAAACAAACCCACTTCATCGGGACCAGAAACATCAGAGATGATGCCTTGTATTCAGCCAAGATTTTCTGATTTTAAAATCACTTGTTCTGCATGTGGCAAGCTTATCGCCTATGGTGAACAGAGCATAAAGCTAATCGTCCTTGCAGGTGACAATCACAAGTGCCCCAAAAAGAAGTAATTTTTTGGGTTTTTTGTTTTTTTGCTCCAGTTGAGCCAGTTTCAATTCCCTTTTTTTGTTTCTCCCCCTAAAAAAATACAAAAAAATATAAAACTGTTTTGAAAAGCCAAAAAAAGTACAAAATGTTCAAAAAACACAAAAAAAATATAAAACAACAAAAATAAGAAAAAAAAAGTTCTTTTTAGAACTACCTCCAATTTCTAAAAAAAGGCTTCCTTTTTTAAAAACTCTGTCATTCTTTTTTCCTCATAGTACGCTCCCCGGGAACGCGCACTGGGAAGCGCACCGGGCGCTCCCCCCGAGGAAAACGAAAAAAATATATATTTTAAATGCCCTGCGGGGCCCTTTTAGAGCCCCCACATCAAACCTAGGGGGTCAAAGGGGGTCTATCCCTGACGCCTTATGGTCATTTCCAACTTTGTTTTAGCCACCTCTTGTGTCTCGATTTGACCGAGACACAAGATGGCAGCCGCTCCGGACTGTTTCGAATGTTTACAGACACCCGAGAGCCAATCAGCTTTCCGTGCGCACCTCGCGTGTCGCGCCCGGAGCGCTCCCCGGGGCGCGTACCGGGGCGCGGCTATAGATATATATATTTTTTTGAACCTAAATTACTCAAAATCCACTGGAGCACATATCTTGAGACATAGCAAAGGCACATCGGGCTACCAGTCCCTACAATTTTGCCAAGTTTGGTGTAAATCCATTCAGCCGTTCGGGCTAAAAGTGAAATCGACCGCCCTATGGAAATTAACATGGGGAAAACGCGTTTTGGGACCCCCCTTTTATCTCGGCCCCTGCTTGACATATCCCCCCCAAACTTTCAAGAAAGGACCGGTGCGCCGCGAGGCCATTTTGAGGAAATTTGCAGGCAGATTCGTCAACCGGCGCCAAAGTTATTCCAAATAGAATTTTGAGATTTAACATTGAAAAAAATCCTAACTATAACTACCTACTGGCGACCGCCAGTAGGTAATATACATATATATATATATATATATATATATATATATATATATATATATATATATATATATATATATATATATATATATATTCACTGAAAAAAACATAGGTTATAGACCATATATAGTTAGGAATTCGCATTTACAAAACCTTATTTTACTCACACAAAACCATTGAAATTCCATATATAGTTAGTTGCACTAACTATATATCGCGCACCCGCAATCCACTGCTGATGATGTCACATATTACATCATTCATGACATGGTCAGTGACATCACTGATGACATCACTGATGACATCTCAAATGACATCACTGATGACATCTCAAATGACATCACTGATGACATCTCAAATGACATCACTGATGACATCACTGATGACATCTCATTTGACATTACTGATCACATCACTGATGATATCATTCATGTGATAATACGATGAACCTCTTCAGACTCTAATATAACCTTAGATACAATCAGTGTAAACAGACACTCACAGACTGTCACTCATCCATGGAGTTACTCACACACCTAGTCAGTCATGCAAAGAATCAATCACACCTCCATTTCCTCAACTATACAGTTATACAAACTTTACTTATTCAAACATATACTAACACATATTTACTCTCTTATACAATCCCTGATACAAGTTCACAATGATCCATACAGCCACTCACACATTCACTGGCTCTTATGCACAGTTATTTATATATGTCAACTCTCACATGTACTGTGTTTTACATATGTACTTACTTTGACATGTAGCACTGTGATATCCATTCACTCACCAATACACTCATGCACACAGTCAACCGCCCATACAGCTGTTTCCACATGCACTTTTGAAACCATACATCTAGTGAATCAACTGCTCACACATCTATGCACAGAGTCATACACCTCCCAGCCACCCACACACACACTCAGTCTCCCATACAAATACTTGGGCAACCAATCAATAACCCATATAGTTACTCATATAGCTACTTATCAACACATGCAACAGTTTACAGAACAACAGACATAATGATGCACAAATTAAGACAGTTTAGTCACTAACCCATGCACTCAGTGAGACACATTTAATCACTCACTCATTCAGTCAGTCATGCACCTACTAAATCCTTCATCCAGACACTTATACATCCACTCATTCTTCAATATGTAAGACATATTTTAACTTTACAGAAACATACAGTCACTGGATGTTGTCATCAGTGATGTCATCAGTGATGTCATTTGAGATGTCATCAGTGATGTCATCAGTGATGTCACTGAGCATGTCATGAATGATGTAATATGTGACATCATCAGCAGTGGATTGCGGGTGCGCGATATATAGTTAGTGCAACTAACTATATATGGAATTTCAATGGTTTTGTGTGAGTAAAATAAGGTTTTGTAAATGCGAATTCCTAACTATATATGGTCTATAACCTATGGTTTTTTCAGTGAATTTTCAAGGTTTTGTAAATGCTAATTCCTAACTATATATGGTCTATAACCTATGGTTTTTTCAGTGAATTTTCTAGGTTTTGTAAATGCTAATTCCTAACTATATATGGTCTATAGCCTATGGTTTTTTCAGTGAATATATATATATACATACATATATAAACATATATCATCTGTATATCTATATAAATACAAACATAAATGCATGCATACATATACTTATATGCATACAGATGCATGTTATTTACATGAAAGTTGAAAAAACACTAATAAAAGCAAAGCTAAAAAGCCACCTCATTACAAACAGAATGGCTTTAACTTAAACGAGGGCGAGATCTATTGCATTTTCAATGCTTGTTTACTTTGGTTCCATCAAGAAGGCATTCAGATGTGTCACACATTTGCCATAAATTCTGAATGTTAGCACTCTAGTTGCACATTAGATCACTGTAGTAAAGCTACTGCTCACCAGGGACGTCTGCTGCTGGTATTCAAAGTGCATGTTTCAGTCTGCATGTCAGAATTTTTTTAATGAAATAGAAGAGGATTTGAGAAGTCACTCAAAATGGTCCCTAATTTTTCTTTCTGAAGCACTAATCATACTTTCTATGGCAAAATTAACCCCCTCGTGTTGTTCCTTTTTAAATTGAGTGTTTTCAGACTTACCACTTCATTCCAATCAAGATGGCTTCTGGTGTGCCATACTTTTGTCATAAGTAAGACTGTTAGCGCTCTAGTTGTTCTTTAGAACACTCTGGGACATTCTGTCATTGGGCTATACTTGGGGTACCTCTGGGTGATATTTGGGCTACATTTAGGCTCTTTTGTCTCTGGTGACCATCTTGGGAGACTGTATGTCAGAATTGTTTAATGAAATTGAAGAGGGTTTGAGAAGTCACTCAAAATGTGCCCTAATTTTTCTTTCTGCAGCACTAATAATACCTTCTATTGCATAATATACCCCCTCATTTTGTTCCTTTTTAAATTAAATGTTTTAAGAATTACCACTTTATTCCCATCACGATGGCTCCATGTGTGCTATACCTTTGTAATAAGTAGGACTGTTAGCGCTCTAGTTGTTCTTTAGAACACTCTGGGACATTCTGTCATTGGGCTATACTTGGGCTACATCTGGGTGATATTTGGGCTACATTTGGGCTCTTTTGTCTCTGGTGGCCATTTTGGGAGACTGCATGTCAGAATGTTTTAATGAATAGAAAAGGATTGGAGAAGTCACTCAAAATGTGCCCTAATTTTTCATTCTGCAGCACTAATCATACTTTCTATGGCAAAATATACCCCCTCATGTTGTTTCTTTTTAAATTAAATGTTTTAAGAGTTACCACTTTATTCCAATCAAGATAGCTTCAGGTGTGCCATACCTTTGTAATAAGTAGGACTGTTAGCGCTCTAGTTGTTCTTTAGAACACTCTGGGACATTCTGTCATTGGGCTATACTTGGGCTACATCTGGGTGATATTTGGGCTACATTTGGGCTCTTTTGTCTCTGGTGGCCATTTTGGGAGACTGCATGTCAGAATGTTTTAATGAAATAGAAAAGGATTTGAGAAGTCACTCAAAATGTGCCCTAATTTTTCATTCTGCAGCACTAATCATACTTTCTATGGCAAAATATACCCCCTCATGTTGTTTCTTCAGGTGTGCCATACCTTTGTAATAAGTAGGACTGTTAGCGCTCTAGTTGTTCTTTAGAACACTCTAGGAGGCTGCAGTAGAACACAAAGGAATCAACTGACAGTCTCTGTCCTTGTTGGATGTACATGTTTTACTGAGAATGTCAGACTTCATTTTCACATGACTGAGAAAGATAATGTGAATTTACAGAAAATATGCTTTCAGTTTAGCTTATAGATCCCCTTCCAAACCACTGTGGGAAAATCATGAGATATTAGTTTTCTTTCAAACAATATTCATGATATCACAGCAGAAGGTTTTTTCACATGGTAAAATCACCTTAGAACACACCACAATTCCTAAAACGAGTATGGTACCATCAACAAATGATTTATAATGTAACTAAAGTCCTAAAACCCTCTATTAACTACAATGCTTTTTAATGAGGTGCTATCATGTATATTGGTCCCAAGATGGCTGCCAACACTTCTTGGATGAAGTGCTGACAGCCAATCAGATCAGATGTGTGGTTAGGCTCCGCCCAGATATATATCTTTTTTTGAACCTAAATTACTCAAAATCCACTGGCGCACATATATTGAGACCTAGCAAAGGCACATCGGGCTAACAGTCCCTACAATTTTGCCAAGTTTCGTGCAAATCCATTCAGCCGTTCGAGCTAAAAGTGAGGCCAACCGCCCTATGGAAATTAACATGGGAAAAATGCGTTTTGGGACCCCCCTTTTTTCTCGGCCCCCCCTTGATGAAACCCCCACAAATTGTCAGGGGCTGCTCAGAAACAAAATGTTCCATTTTCCTGAAAATTTCAGCCAATTCCGTCCACAAACGCCAAAGTTATTAGACATAGAATTTTCAAAAATCCCATAGAGAAAAAATCCTAACTATATATACCTACTGGCGACCGCCAGTAGGTAATATATATATATATATATATATATATATATATATATATATATATATATATATATATATATATATATATATATATATATATATATGTATATATATATATATATATGTACATATATATATATATATGTATATATATATATATATATATCCATACTAATATAATAAAGAGAGAGCCCAAACCTTTGAGGCGGGTAATCTCAGGAACCACAGCACCAATCACAACACCCAATACAGCGTTGGAAAGGGCAGTTGCAGCAGAAGGACATAGGCTATGCAGACGCCCACCATATACATTTAAAAGGTAAAAGAACCGTGCCAGCAAAGTAGTCCCTTGTGGGCGTGTCTGCATTGTGCTGTGGGCGTGTGCTGGGGGCGTGACAAACGCTGGGGGCGTGTGGTACGTTCCGCCCTTCATGCCATGTCTCATATCGTGTGCTAATCCCACCCTGCTCCCTTTAACCCCTTCGCTGCGGCAGCTATTCCGCCGCAGCGCTAAGGGGGGGGCGGTCGCGCGGCAGTCCCGTACTTGTGACGGAACCGCTCCGTCACGGCTCGCGGGTGAGCTGTGCTTGTGACGGAACGGTTCCGCCACGAACCCGCCCGCCCATTAATTAGTCAGCGCAGGTGCGGAATTCGCGCCGCGCAGGCTCGGCGAGCGGGCCGTGACGGAACCGTTCCGTCACAAGCACAGCTCACCCGTGGCTTGTGATGGAGCGGTTCCGTCACAAGCATGCAACAGGTTAAATACCCCTGCACACCATAATCATAACCCACCCTTACTCCTTAAAATACCCCAACACCCTTAAACACTAACCCATCTTAACCCTATAAATATACCCTGTACCCCAAAACCCAAACCTATCCCTAAACCCTAAAAATACCCCTGTACCCCAAAACCAAAACCTAGCCCTGAACCCTATAAATACCCCTGTAACTCAAAACCCAAACCTACCCCTGAACCCTAAAACACCCCTGTACTCCAAAACCCAAACCTAGTCCTGAACCCTAAAAATACCAATGTACCCCAAAACCCATACCTACCCCTGAACCCTAAAATACCCCTGTACCCAAAAACCCAAACCTAGCCCTGAACCCTTAAAATACCCCTGTACCCCAAAACCCAAACCTAGCCCTGAACCCTAAAAATAACCCTGTACCCCAAAACCCAAACCTACACCTGAACCCTAAAATACCCTGTATCCCAAAACCCAAACCTAGCCTTGAACCCTAAAAATACCCTTGTACCCCAAAATCCAAACCTAGCCCTGAACCCTTAAAATACCCCTGTACCCCAAAACCCAAACCTATCCCTGAACCCTAAAAATACCCCTGTACGCCAAAAACCAAACCTAGCCCTGAACCCTAAAAACACCCCTGTACCCAAAAACCCAAACCTAGTCCTGAACCCTAAAAATACCAATGTACCCCAAAACCCAAACCTAACCCTGAACGCTAAAATACCCCTGTACCCAAAAACCTAGCCCTGAACCCTTAAAATACCCCTGTACCCCAAAACCCAAACCTAGCCCTGAACCCTAAAAATAAGCCTGTACCCCAAAACCCAAACCTACCCCTGAACCCTAAAATACCCTGTACCCCAAAACCCAAACCTAGCCTTGAACCCTAAAAATACCCTTGTACCCCAAAATCCAAACCTAGCCCTGAACCCTTAAAATACCCCTGTACCCCAAAACCCAAACCTAGCCCTGAACCCTAAAAATACCCCTGTACCCCAAAACCTAAACCTAGCCCTGAACCCTAAAAACACCCCTGTACCCCAAAACCCAAACCTAGTCCTGAACCCTAAAAATACCAATGTACCCCAAAACTCAAACCTACCCCTGAACGCTAAAATACCCCTGTACCCAAAAACCCAAACCTAGCCCTGAACCCTTAAAATACCCCTGTACCCCAAAACCCAAACCTAGCCCTGAACCCTAAAAATAACCCTGCACCCCAAAACCCAAACTTGTTGTGTGTGTCTTATACAGCGCACTTCTACCCGCACCGCAGGCCTCGTAGCGCTATAGACCGCTGGGGAACCCGTCCTGGCTTTCCCTGTGAGATAGTCCCTCCTGGGAGTCTCCAAGGTGAAACCAGGCACCCCCGGCGTTTGTGAGGGGCCGTTGTGGAGATGAGGCAAGCTAATGCCCAGAGTTGCCGAGTGTGATCTCTGGTTGGAGTAGGCACCGATGCGAGAATTATCGAGTCCGCTGATCCTGGTCCGAGACCCTGCCACGTCGGGTATCGAACCCTGGTCCCGGGCCGTTCTCTGCTCTCGGGTCTGCCGCCTCTAACCAGTGAGCCACACCACTCCTACCCCTGAACCCAAAAATACCCTGTACCCCAAAACCCAAACCTAGCCTTGAACCCTAAAAACACCCTTGTACCCCAAAATCCAAACCTAGCCCTGAACCCTTAAAATACCCCTGTACTCCAAAACCCAAACCTACCCCTGAACCCTAAAAATACCCCTATACCCCAAAACCCAAACCTAGCCCTGAACCCTAAAAATACCCCTGTACCCCAAAACCTAAACCTACCCCTAAACCCTAAAACTACCCCTGTACCACATAACCCAAAACTATATCTGAACCCTTAAAATACCCAAACACTCCAAAATAAATACCCCTATACCCATACTTACCTTATCCAAACATTTTTAAAAAACATGCTTTTACCATTCATGCATTTACAACGAATTTTGTTGTAAATGTATGCGTGGTAAAAATATATAAAATGTAATGCCATGCGTTATAATGGCATTGCAGAGTCATGGTACTTTCGTAATGAAAGTATGCGGAGTGATGGTATGCGGAAAGAAAGTTGCGGAATAATGGGTGTTTACCCTCCATCGGTAAGTACATTGGTGGCACGGCGGCCCACATCTCCAGCAACATACTCATATTTTTTCACCACCCATTTGAAAAATGCAAAGGTCTCTCCCATTGATGGCCAGCACCGACATACACTTTTAGACACACCTCCTGCCACAAGTTCTAGAATTGCGAACTTTAGAGCTGGGGAGCTACGTTCGATTCTCGGCACCAGCTCAACATCCTGTGATTCCAGGCAAATCGCTTTGTCTCTCCGTGCCTACCACAAATTAATGTGTTCTTCTGTAATGTAAATTGTGCTCATGCCATGTTGTCAAGTTTGTGCTATATAATATTGCAAGGAAAAATAAAGTAGGGAAACTCGTGTTCACGCACTACTGAACGCGCACTCTTAAGTGCATCAGCAGTGCACTGTGAATCGGAGCGTTTCACAGGCCTGTCACAGATAAGAAATGCTATCAAAACAAAATCCTACAAAACAATATACTACTGGCCGGCAGCAATTCATACCCGGACAACGTCGGGACAGGCTGCTAGTATATATATATATATATGAAACAATCCTCAGCTACCTCTCGCCCGGAGCCCAAATGCCGGAGACCGCTGCGCAGGAAGAAGGAAGGAGACCTCAGGTGCAGTGAGCAATCTTTTCTTTATTGTACCTTCGAGGAAGCGGCACACAGCATGACGTTTCGGCCTACACAGAAGCCTTGATCACATGACGCACGCTGGGAAAAAGGCAATTTTTAAAGTGCTAGTGCTAAGTGGAAATACATTCCAATTGGTAGGTTTGTGGTCACATGATGCACCTGCTAATAGATACAGACAACAGACTGTGAATTTCAAACACCTCTCGGGATAATCCCTGAATTGACGTCATGTTGTAACGGTGGATACTGTATCAATAAAGTGCAAATGCTATTTCATATATATACACAGTGTAAACAAAGATCACTGGATAAATCCAATTGTGCAAATCAAAAACGATGTGCAAAATGCAATGTGCTTCATGAAGATCATACTTAACACATATATACTATATACAATATATACTCTGTACAACAAGTCATGTACAACACCTAATTAATAAGTTAGTATATACAAAACAATATATATAAATTAATGAATCTTATATCATAAATATATAAATATATATGTTAAAACCATGACTGTACAGTGCATTGTAAAAAATATATATACAGATGAGCACAACATCGTTCACTCGGGATGAGATCTATAGTACGCGAGAATAATATTATAGCGTAAATGTTTTCACTCTAATACCCAGATCGCAGCATCCCATTATAAATGCACAGATTCGTTTACACATACACTGAGCTGGAAACATCACGGGCAGAGGAGATGTTGACCCCCCCCGAACAAAGAGAAGGGAAACCATCGCAGCCTCTGCCACGCTACCATCCCCTAGGCTCATGAATTACCTGAACAGACCAATACCTAGAACCGGATGTACCTTAGTGAATAGTGAGTAACAAGAGGATAAACATGTGCACTTTTTTATGTGAAAATTTTTTTTCTGGATTTTTAGTGACTCTGTGACATTGTTTTCTCCTACTCTTTCTCAGTAGAGCATGCTGATTAGTTCTTAAAAAAATGAAAGAAGCTCTTAGTACATCTTAATGCAGCCTAAGCCTAGGCTGCACCCCACTTTAGAACCATCCAACCCTCTGATCTATACAGTGTTGACGACACTAATCTCAATTAGAAGACAGTCAAGAATACCACTATTATCTATTCAGAAGCAACAGACTGCTCAACAGGGGAAGCTAATGACAGAACACGGCAGTATAGAATTATCATAAACACGTGTAAAAATCTTCGGTGGAATTCAATCCCCCCGGAGCTCGACAGTCCATTTCCAGTATATACCTGGTTTCCAGTTTTCTCAGGGCCCCGTCCCTATCTCCTCCTCTCCTAAGGGGACCAACACAGTCGATCGCGTAATAGCGCAACAGGGAGCTATCATTATTATGGTGTTCCTTGAAGTGACGGGCCACCGGGTATGATGGATCACTAGTATTGATGGCCCTAATGTGCTGGAGTATCCTCTTGTGCACCTGCAATTTGGTGCTACCAACATAACGAAGGACACACGGACACTCCAGCACATACACCACATATTCACTCTTACATGTAAGTTGTTGTTTTATCTTACGTGCCTCAGAAGTGAATGGGATAGCATACTCTGTTTTATTCAATCCATGCTGGCAAGCCTTGCAGGATGAACACTTCCTAAAGCCCCTACTTTTCCCTAACCAATTTTTGCTGGTCAGGACTTCTGGGCTGGATTTAACTAGGGCATTCTGCATGGAATACGCTCTCCTGTATGTGATGGATGGGGTACTGGGTATTCTATCCCCTATCACTGGGTCACATTTCACAAGATTCCAATGTTTGGAAATTATTTTCCCCAGCGCGGCCTGTTGCCTGTTAAAGGCCCAAATCAATCTGACTGGTTGATCATTAGTGGTGGTGGACTTTTTGTGGACTTTGGGCTCAAGGGCCTGGCTACGTGGGATAGCATTAGCTTTGGCTATGGCTTTGTCCACTATTGCAGCCTGATATCCCCTAGCCAAGAATCTGGACCTACTGGCTTGCTGAGCCAGTTGGCACTGGGCTTCTGTGCTGCTTAATCTTCTTATACGCAGCATTTCACCATATGGAATGCTGCGTATAAGGTGAGCAGGATGATGGCTACTGGCATGGAGGATCGTGTTTCCTGCCGTCTCCTTGCGGTATAGCCTCGTTTCTAGACTTGTTGCTCCTGGTGTGACTGTCATGTCTAGAAAGTGCACCTGATCCCTGCTGATGTTAGAGGTAAAGTGCAGATTGTAATCATTCTTGTTGATGAGGTCAACAAAGTGTTCAGCCTCCTGGCGAGTGCCCTTCCAGACTAGGAACACATCGTCTATATAACGATACCACCTAACAATAGATTGTCTGGAAATGTCAGCGTGCGTGCCATGGAGAACCTGCCTCTCCCAGTAGCCCATGTGAAGACAGGCATAACTGGGAGAGAAACAGGCCCCCATAGCCACACCCCTGACCTGCTGGTAATATCTATTGTTGAACATGAAAAAATTATGGTGTAAACAAAATGAAATCATTGACAGTAACATGCGGTTGTGGTCAGCCATGATAATAGGTCTCAGTCCTAGGTAGAATTCTATGGCTCTGAGTCCGTCCTGATGATTAATGCTCGTATACAAAGACATGACATCTAGTGTGATGAGCCACAGATCCATACCCCACTCTATATCCTGTATCTTTCTTACAAAATCATTGGAATCTTGCACATACGATGGTAACTCCTGAACAAATTCCTGCAAGAAAGAGTCCACATATATAGTTGTCTTCTCTAACAAGCCCCCACATGCTGCAATTATTGGTCTTCCCGGGGGCTTGTTTGGATTTTTGTGGATCTTAGGGATCAGGTATAGGACTGGCGTGACTGGATGGTTATTCTTAAGATATTTCAGCTCATCCATGCTCAGTAGGCCAAAAGATCTCCACCCCATGAGCAAGGAATGGAAGTCTTCCTGAGCTTTTTTGACCAATGAAATGTCGCTATGTCTATAACAGTTCAGATCATTCAATTGGGAGAGAGCTTCTTCAAGATATAGTTTTCGTGGCCACAAAACTATATTCCCTCCCTTGTCAGCCTGTCTGACAATGACATTTTCATTGGCCTGAATTTTTTGGATAAGCCGCATGTACTGATCATTTTGTGAAAATCTTTTCCGTTTAGAGTTGAGCACTTTGGAATGTAGTAACTTAATGTCTTTGACCACTGCATCGTGAAAAATGTCAAGATTATCATAGATCATAACAGGTGTGTACGTTGAGCGCGGTTTAAAGGACGTGAGTCCCCCCACCCTACTCGGCTCACCTCCAGATGTAGCTTGTGAAGATGACTGCTCCGATCTGAGAGACTCAAGGGCTTCCAAGCCTGGCAAATCACGGGCCTGCAATCCATCTTCTCCGGCTTCAACCCTTGTGACGCTGCTGCGGGTTTTTCCTCCAGCAAAATGTTTCTGTAGCTTTATTTTGCGGACAAATCTATAAAGATCAATTCTTATGTCCGCATAATTCAGATCGCAAGGAGGACAAAATGTAAGACCTTTAGACAGGATATTGATCTCAGAATCGGACAGGACCATGTCAGTCAAGTTGACAATGGAGGGGGCAACGTCCTTTGCTCCAGATAATAAGTTCACTTCCTGTTCCATCTTTTTGCACTTTTTTTCTTCCTCTTCTGCTGATTTGGCTCTTGCTCTGGATCTGGCCTTGCGACGTTGGTAGCGTTTTGCGTTGAGTTTTTTGTTCCTGAGCGCGACTGCGTTCTCGGGCGTAGAGTCCCTCGCCAGTCTTTCCTCACACAGTCCAACTCCTCTGCTGGCGTGAGCTTTGTAAACCCCAATTGCCTTCCTGATTGAGCAGAGTTGGAGTCTGAGTCGCTGTTCACGCTTGAACTCAGGTTGGACTCCGATGAGTCATCTTGCAATGCTGTTCCCTGAGCCTTGTTTGATTGATCCGCAGTAGTTGCAAATTTTTGGCCCCGTGAGGCTTTGATGGCATCATACTTCTTCGCAAAGGTGAAAATGCGGCCTTCAGCATAATCAGCCTTGTCGCGTTGGAATTTCCAGGCTTTCCTTTTGCTGATGGATATATATATATATGTATATATGTATATATGTATATATTTGTTTCCTGCTTTGCTGTACCGCCACATCTCAGTTATAACGGGTGCTGCCACACGCGGAGGAGAATCCATGAATCATTTAAAGCTGCATCCAAAAGGAAAGACGTGGTGCACTTGGGAGGTATATTTTCAATACTTTATTGAACATCCACCATCTCTGTCTGAGTGCACCACGCATATGTACATATATGTGTGTGTGTATATGTATATTCACCAGCGAACGCCAGTAGGTTGTTATAGTTAAGATCAAATTTATAAAAAAAAATTTTGGGGGTTGCTAATAACTGTTTAAAGAATCTTCATGAAACTTTCCCCCAACAAAGTTTATCCACCTCAGCTCCTTTCTGGAAAGTTTCAGGGGTAATCCGTGAAGCAGTGGCTGATAAAAAAGGGGGCCCCAAAACCAAATTTCCCCATGCAATTTCTTTAGGAATTTTGGAAAGCCCTACAGCCAAAATGGTATAACGGAAATACACCAAATTTGGCAGTAAGCTAGATCATGGTCCAGAAAGCGTGCTTTGTGTGAGAGACATGGGAACATTTTTGAAGGTAGTCGAGGCATCGAATTATCTGTGACCCACCATTTACCTACAAAGCACCAGGAAGCTGCTGTGGTACAGCGGATCAAGAACGCTTGATGGGACGCTGTCACTGGATTCTGAGCCCCCAATCCAGGTGCCTGTGAGGTTTATGGTTGAGAGAATGGGGACAAAAGGCTTGTGTCAAAATCGTCACTCTTTCACATGCACTGGACATCCACACGCTGCATTGTGGGACTGGCAGTCCTCGTCATTTGCGCAGCGTGGAGAAGAATCCAGCGCAGGTGTGCCTCATTCCAATGGGAAGGAGGGGCTGTAACTTAAGAAGCTCAAGTGAAAGAACGCATTGTTCGGACTGCTGGCACTGAAGAAAGCTGTTGCTGAAACCGGTCTGCCCTGATCTCCGAATAAACAGCCGTTTGCAATCCCTGCTGTGTCCTTTGTTCTTCCGCCGACGGTGTGAAGTACTGGAGTTTGTTTAATGCGTACTGCCTATGGGGCGCACAAAGGACCCTCTCAGTAAAAAGCGGTCACAGAGACATGGGAACATTTTTGAAGGTAGTCGAGGCATCGAATTATCTGTGACCCACCATTTACCTACAAAGCACCAGGAAGCTGCTGTGGTACAGCGGATCAAGAACGCTTGATGGGACGCTGTCACTGGATTCTGCGCCCCCAATCCAGGTGCCTGTGAGGTTTATGGTTGAGAGAATGGGGACAAAAGGCTTGTGTCAAAATCGTCGCTCTTTCACATGCACTGGACATCCACACGCTGCATTGTGGGACTGGCAGTCCTCGTCATTTGCGCAGCGTGGAGAAGAATCCAGCGCAGGTGTGCCTCATTCCACTGGGAAGGAGGGGCTGTAACTTAAGAAGCTCAAGTGAAAGAACGCATTGTTCGGACTGCTGGCACTGAAGAAAGCTGTTGCTGAAACCGGTCTGCCCTGATCTCCGAATAAACAGCCGTTTGCAATCCCTGCTGTGTCCTTTGTTCTTCCGCCGACGGTGTGAAGTACTGGAGTTTGTTAAATGCGTACTGCCTATGGTGCGCACAAAGGACCCTCTCAGTAAAAAGCGGTCACAGAGACATGGGAACATTTTTGAAGGTAGTCGAGGCATCGAATTATCTGTGACCCATCATTTACCTACAAAGCACCAGGAAGCTGCCGTGGTACAGCGGATCAAGAACGCTTGATGGGACGCTGTCACTGGATTCTGCGCCCCCAATCCAGGTGCCTGTGAGGTTTATGGTTGAGAGAATGGGGACAAAAGGCTTGTGTCAAAATCGTCGCTCTTTCACATGCACTGGACATCCACACGCTGCATTGTGGGACTGGCAGTCCTCGTCATTTGCGCAGCGTGGAGAAGAATCCAGCGCAGGTGTGCCTCATTCCACTGGGAAGGAGGGGGTGTAACTTAAGAAGCTCAAGTGAAAGAATGCATTGTTCGGACTGCTGGCACTGAAGAAAGCTGTTGCTGAAACCGGTCTGCCCTGATCTCCGAATAAACAGCTGTTTGCAATCCCTGCTGTATCCTTTGTTCTTCCGCCGACGGTGTGAAGTACTGGAGTTTGTTTAATGCGTACTGCCTATGGTGCGCACAAAGGACCCTCTCAGTAAAAAGCGGTCACAGAGACATGGGAACATTTTTGAAGGTAGTCGAGGCATCGAATTATCTGTGACCCACCATTTACCTACAAAGCACCAGGAAGCTGCTGTGGTACAGCGGATCAAGAACGCTTGATGGGACGCTGTCACTGGATTCTGCGCCCCCAATCCAGGTGCCTGTGAGGTTTATGGTTGAGAGAATGGGGACAAAAGGCTTGTGTCAAAATCGTCACTCTTTCACATGCACTGGACATCCACACGCTGCATTGTGGGACTGGCAGTCCTCGTCATTTGCGCAGCGTGGAGAAGAATCCAGGGCAGGTGTGCCTCATTCCACTGGGAAGGAGGGGCTGTAACTTAAGAAGCTCAAGTGAAAGAACGCATTGTTCGGACTGCTGGCACTGAAGAAAGCTGTTGCTGAAACCGGTCTGCCCTGATCTCCGAATAAACAGCCGTTTGCAATCCCTGCTGTGTCCTTTGTTCTTCCGCCGACGGTGTGAAGTACTGGAGTTTGTTTAATGCGTACTGCCTATGGTGCGCACAAAGGACCCTCTTAGTAAAAAGCGGTCACAGAGACATGGGAACATTTTTGAAGGTAGTCGAGGCATCGAATTATCTGTGACCCACCATTTACCTACAAAGCACCAGGAAGCTGCTGTGGTACAGCGGATCAAGAACGCTTGATGGGACGCTGTCACTGGATTCTGCGCCCCCAATCCAGGTGCCTGTGAGGTTTATGGTTGAGAGAATGGGGACAAAAGGCTTGTGTCAAAATCGTCGCTCTTTCACATGCACTGGACATCCACACGCTGCATTGTGGGACTGGCAGTCCTCGTCATTTGCGCAGCGTGGAGAAGAATCCAGCGCAGGTGTGCCTCATTCCACTGGGAAGGAGGGGCTGTAACTTAAGAAGCTCTAGTGAAAGAACGCATTGTTCGGACTGCTGGCACTGAAGAAATCTGTTGCTGAAACCGGTCTGCCCTGATCTCCGAATAAACAGCCGTTTGCAATCCCTGCTGTGTCCTTTGTTCTTCCGCCGACGGTGTGAAGTCCTGGAGTTTGTTTAATGCGTACTGCCTATGGTGCGCACAAAGGACCCTCTCAGTAAAAAGCGGTCACAGAGACATGGGAACATTTTTGAAGGTAGTCGAGGCATCGAATTATCTGTGACCCACCATTTACCTACAAAGCACCAGGAAGCTGCTGTGGTACAGCGGATCAAGAACGCTTGATGGGACGCTGTCACTGGATTCTGCGCCCCCAATCCAGGTGCCTGTGTGGTTTATGGTTGAGAGAATGGGGACAAAAGGCTTGTGTCAACATCGTCGCTCTTTCACATGCACTGGACATCCACACGCTGCATTGTGGGACTGGCAGTCCTCGTCATTTGCGCAGCGTGGAGAAGAATCCAGCGCAGGTGTGCCTCATTCCACTGGGAAGGAGGGGCTGTAACTTAAGAAGCTCAAGTGAAAGAACGCATTGTTCGGACTGCTGGCACTGAAGAAAGCTGTTGCTGAAACCGGTCTGCCCTGATCTCCGAATAAACAGCCGTTTGCAATCCCTGCTGTGTCCTTTGTTCTTCCGCCGACGGTGTGAAGTACTGGAGTTTGTTTAATGCGTACTGCCTATGGTGCGCACAAAGGACCCTCTCAGTAAAAAGCGGTCACAGAGACATGGGAACATTTTTGAAGGTAGTCGAGGCATCGAATTATCTGTGACCCACCATTTACCTACAAAGCAGGAGGAAGCTGCTGTGGTACAGTGGATCAAGAACGCTTGATGGGACGCTGCCACTGGATTCTGCGCCCCCAATCCAGGTGCCTGTGAGGTTTATGGTTGAGAGAATGGGGACAAAAGGCTTGTGTCAAAATCGTCGCTCTTTCACATGCACTGAACATCCACACGCTGCATTGTGGGACTGGCAGTCCTCGTCATTTGCGCAGCGTGGAGAAGAATCCAGCGCAGGTGTGCCTCATTCCACTGGGAAGGAGGGGCTGTAACTTAAGAAGCTCAAGTGAAAGAACGCATTGTTCGGACTGCTGGCACTGAAGAAAGCTTTTGCTGAAACCGGTCTGCCCTGATCTCCGAATAAACAGCCGTTTGCAATCCCTGCTGTGTCCTTTGTTCTTCCGCCCACGGTGTGAAGTACTGGAGTTTGTTATATACATATATATATATATATATTTAAACTTTAAAGAATATTCTTTAAAGTTGAAATATATATATATATATATATATATATATATATATATATATATATATATATATATATATATATATATATATATATATATATATATATATATATATATTCAAGCTCCGCAGGTTTACCAACCGGCAACAAATCAGCACTCACAGCAGAGATTAAACCAGGTATGGTTTATTTTGCGCAACAATCCAAACCAGACGCGTTTCAGCACTTGCCTTCGTCAGTGTCCTTTTTACGCGTTTCAGCACTTGCCTTCGTCATTGTCAGCTGGCGACAGCAAGGCGGAAGTAAATAAAGGCATTACTCACTGAAAGTGAAAACGGACCATAATACAAATAAAGGCGCCATCTTGGAGTGATGAAATAACGCTCATTGCAGTGCAAAAGTAAACTCTTTCCGAGCAATGCATACGATGCTGTACATATTGATCACATCTCAATAAGTCACATTAATTGCGATATCCATTTGCAAACATTAAGCCCTGGATGGGCAATTCATTGGTTCAAAACTAAAACCAAAATCATAAATCAGCATCAATTTCATAGCTCGAGTGATCATATTTCTATGCTGGTAAACAATTCAAAAGTTCTGTTCCCCATCAATCTTTGAATTATTGGCAATGCTTAAAGCCTAAATGGCATGGTTAATAAAAACACAATTAAATTAACCAAACTAACATAACCATGTTAAATCAAATCCAATTCCAATTCATCAAAGGGGTTGAACTGTGAACCAATTGATAGCTTAAAGCATTTTGTTGTAAGTGTAAATAAACTCTGACAATGACATAGTTCTGGAAACGATCATCGTGTTTATAGGTGTGATAATAGCTCTTCCCCTGCATTCAGTCCTCCCGGTGACTTAGTTTGGAGGTCGATGATATATCGTGACTCCAATCGTCTAAGTCTCCGTTTCTGGTCTCCACCCCTGATGTCTTGAGGGATGCAGTCTAGTCTGAAAAAGCTAAGCTGAGTCCTATCGCTGTTATGGTGGCTAGCAAAATGACGGGCCATCGGATAGCTTTCATCTTTGTTGGCGATGGCCCGTTGATGCTCTAAGATCCTGAGCTTAACTGCTTTCGTAGTGCTCCCTACGTACATCGGTTCGCAGGGGCACTTCAGGCAGTACACCACAAATGTGGTTGAACAAGTGATAAACTTGTTGATTCTGATCTTAGACTCCTTATGTGGCACCTGATAGCTTAGTACCCTCTGACTGTTACTGCTTTACATTTACTGCATGGGTATGAGCCATGCATGGCCTGCAGTTCTCCCTTGGACTTTCCCTTTGGTAAGTGGCTTGTGACTAATCTGTCTTTTAGTGACCTTATTCTTCTAAAAGTTATCATTGGGTGTTGTTGTAGGTCCTTTCCAATTACAGTGTCTGATTGCAGGATCCCCCAATTTTTCGACATGATGGCTCTGACTTTATTCGCTGCCACCGAATAGTTCGTGATGAGTCTTATAACGCCACTCCCTCCTTTGGGAATATCAATCTTTTTGTCCTGTAAGAGGGTATGTCTCTCAACTTTTTTTGCTTTCTCCTCAGCCTGTTGGAGGGTAAGTGTAGAATAGCCGCGGGATCTAAAGCGTTTCACGCTTTGTTGTGCGGCCTCTGTGTAATCTCTCTCTAGGGAACTGTTGCGCTTGATTCTCAACAATTCCCCGTAGGGGATGCTCTTAACCAGGGAAGTCGGGTGGCTACTGCGTCCGTGGAGGATAGAGTTGCCCGCCGTCTCTTTTCTAAAGAGGGCTGTTTGGATCATGACTGAATCAACGAATACCCTTAGATCTAGGTAGTTGACCTCTTTCTTACTCATTGAGTATGTGGATTGCAGGTTAAGATCGTTTTGATTGAGAATCTTAATGTACTCTTGTGCTGAGAGCTCAGACCCCCTCCAAATTAGGAAGAGGTCGTCGATATACCTCCTCCAGCATATCACCTTATCCACCCAGGGGGTTTTGTCGTCTGCCCAGGCCACCTGCTTCTCCCACCAGCCCACGAAAAGGTTCGCGTAGCTGGGGGCGAAGCAGGTGCCCATCGCAGTCCCCCTCACTTGCCTGTATCTCTGATTCTGGAAAATAAAGATGTTGTTATTCAAGCAAAAGAATATAAAGTCCAAAATCATTTTGCTATGCTCCAGGTATCGGGTGGGTCGTAGATTCAGAAAAGTCTTAACTACTGCAATGCCATCTTGGTGTCTAATACTCGTGTAGAGGCTCGAGATGTCCATAGTAATCATCAGTAAATCATCCTCCCATTCCACATCCTGTATTTGCCTGAGAAAGTCTTTAGAGTCCTTAGTGTAGGAACTCAACTGCGTTACCCATGGCGCCAAAAATGAGTCGATAAATTTTGACATTTTTTCGGTTAGTCCACCGATCGACGACACGATTGGTCTCCCCGGTGGTTGAGTGGCATGTTTGTGGATCTGTGGGAGGTAATAAAAGCTAGGCAGTCTCGGCTGTTTGTTCTGTAAGAATAAGTATTCCTCCCTGCCTAGTACTCCTTTTCCGTACCAATGTTTGACAAGGGAGTGGTAATCCCGAATACTCTCCTGGTACTCGCGTTCTGTTGTAGGCATATAGGTATTAGGGTCCTGTAGTTGGCAAAGGGCTTCCTTACAGTATTGTTCGCGACTCAGAATAACAACGTTACCGCCCTTATCTGAGGGCTTGATCACTATTGAGTCGTCCTGTTCCTAGCTGGTAATGCCTTTCCGTTGTTTAAATGAAAGGTTCCAATTGATCTTGCCCTTCTGTGATTCTTCCTGTCTGGAAAGTCTCTGTAAGTCTTGGTTTACAGCTTCTGAAAAAACATCCAATGCATCCATTGGTGTCTGTGGGAGGAAACGGGAAGTTGGCTTGAAAGTGCTTGATTCACCAATCTGGGTTATGCCCATGGACCTACCCCTATCAATTGTGTCAGTTGGCGGCAAAACTTGACTCCCGCCTTCTTCCAATAGATCCTCAAGTACAGCCAAGCTTTCAAGGTCACCTATGCTCATCTCGGTGGGATCAATGTAGGCTGCACCCGTCTTTGTAGGTGGACCATGTGTCTTATCTTTGAGCGCTTTCTGTTTAAAGTATTTCCAAAGTTTTAATTTACGGATGTATAGAAACAAGTCTATTCGTATATATATATTTCAACTTTAAAGTAACACACATTCACTGGATGATGTCATCAGTGCTGTCATTTGAGATGCCAAGAGTGATGTCACTGACCATGTCATGATTGATGTATTATGTGACGTCATCAGCAGTGCATTGCGGGGGCGCGAGTTATAGTTAGCTCTACTAACCCTAAAGGCCGAATATCTCTGCTTTTATTCGAGTGAAATGTCCAACTAACTATAACGTCTCTGAAAGTTTTTTTAAATGCTTATTTCTAACTATAATGTGCCTGAAACCTATGGTTTTTCCAGTGAATTTCTAAGGCTTTTTAAATGCTTCTTTCTAACTATAATGTGCCTGAAATCTATGTTTTTTTCAGTGAATTTCGAAGGTTTTTTAAATGGTTATTTCTAAATATAACGTGCCTGAAACCTGTGGTCTTTTCACTGAATATATCTATCTATCTATCTATCTATCTATCTATCTATCTATCTATCTATCTATCTATCTATCTATCTATCTATCTATCTATCTATCTATCTATCTGTCTATCTGTCTATCTGTCTATCTGTCTATCTATCTATCTATCTATCTATCTATCTATCTATCTATATATATACATATATATATATATATACAGCGTGATCAAGGGCTTCCCGCCCGAAACGCGTCGCTGGTTCTGTTTTAATCGGTAAATAAAAATACCATCTTTGCTGAATTTGCTGGTCCGGTCCTCTTCCTTGTTGGCGTGGAGGCAGTGCCTGCGAGCGCAGAGCAGGCTGGGGAGGAACCTTTCTTCATATATATATATATATATATGTATATATATATATTTGTTTCCTGCTTTGCTGTACCACCACATCTCAGTTATAACGGGTGCTGCCACACGCGGAGGAGAATCCATGAATCATTTAAAGCTGCATCCAAAAGGAAAGACGTGGCGCACTTGGGAGGTATATTTTCAATACTTTATTGAACATCCACCATCTCTGTCTGAGTGCACCACGCATATGTACATATATGTGTGTGTGTATATGTATATACACCAGCGAACGCCAGTAGGTGGTTATAGTTAAAATCAAATTTATAAAAAAAAATGTTTTGGGTTGCTAATAACTGTTTAAAGAATCTTCATGAAACTTTCCCCCAACAAAGTTTATCCACCTCAGCTCCTTTCTGGAAAGTTTCAGGGGTAATCCGTGAAGCAGTGGCTGATAAAAAAGGGGGCCCAAAACCAAATTTCCCCATGCAATTTCTTTAGGAATTTTGGAAAGCCCTACAGCCAAAATGGTATAACGGAAATACACCAAATTTGTCAGTAAGCTAGATCATGGTCCAGAAAGCGTGCTTTGTGTGATTTGGAGTAAAAAAATGCAGTAGTATTTGAAAAATTTAGGTTAAAAATATTTATATATACCCAAAGTTGGGTTCCCGAGATGCTTGCGAGAGCCTGCAGTTTTGCAAAATAGAAAACAGAGCCATCTGATTGGTTGAGAGGGCTTTTTTCCTGTCGCCTGTCTCACTCTCATGGGAGCGAAAAGTTCTCGTGAACTCCTGCAGAAGCTTGTGCTGTGATTGGGTGGCCGTAATACAAAGAGAAATTGTGCGGCCCCCATTTCAGGACATAGTGACTCGGTCCCTGTGTCCTGAAAATTCAAACAATGAAGTTTGAGGGGGCAGTGTAGAGGTACCGTGACCCACATTTAAAAACAAATTGTTTATACATACATCTGTGTGTTCCAAAACAATGCCAGCACTCCAGTTATTTGTTGAATTGTAGAACCTTTTAATGATTAGTTGCTTTGCTTGTCCAGCATGCTAGTTTTTGTGCAGTTCTTTGAAGAGAAAAAATAAACGTTAAAGCGGCAAGGGTTAAAAAATACACTTTTTCCAATTTAAACTCATATGAGAAATTTTACTCACTTCTCTAGAAGAAAACGCTGAATGGACTTAACCAAAGCTTGTAGTGAAAGTAGACCATTTACACAGAAAGAGGGCTTTTTACGATTTGGGGCAAATCCATTCAGTAGTATTTGAGAAACTCACATTTTAAATAGGTGCTCAGTGGGCTTGGAAAGGTTAACACTTCTGTATATTTAGGCTGTTGAGTTCCCAAACTGTCTTGGACTATAGGTTCAAACTGTTTTGGAATATGGGTTTAGGGGAACTAAGAGGACCCAAATTAAAAAAATAAACAGAAGTGATAGGAGATTGAGCTCTTTTTTTAAATAGTTTTCCAGTTCGGGTCTCCTGCGGACCCATCCCTTAGTTTGCGAGCATGAAGGCTCTGATTTTCTGGTCATAAGGGAAAGGCAATAAGAGGGTCAGCTCCTCAATTTAAGAAGGTTTGGGGGCAGCAATAACACTTGCTGTGCATGGCCAAAGGCATTGTGCAGTTACTGTTGGCCACAAATCATGATCTATCTATCTATCTATCTATCTATCTATCTATCTATCTATCTATCTATCTATCTATCTATCTATCTATCTATCTATCTATCTATCTATCTATCTATCTATCTATCTATCTATCTATCTATCATTCTTTCTGTCTGTCTGTCTGTCTGTCTGTCTGTCTCAAGAGTTTTGCTTAGAAGCATGTGACTGGTGCTGCAGAGTGTTGGGGTGCCAAGTACCAACGGTGCCTAGTCTTAATTCTGCCTCATTCCTGTTTTCATTCACCACCAGATCTTAGCTGCTTCTTTTGTATCACTCTGGCAGGTTTTCATCCCTGCTTTCTCCCTTTGTCACTGTTTTTCATCCTTCTCTTCCTCCTTCTTTCACTTTTTATGTTTTTCTTTCTCTTGCTATGGCTCAAAGTTGGAGAGGAAGAATAAGTGCCTGTGAACCCCACCTGCAACACAGGCTCAATTGAAGCACTCTATCTTAACCCTTTCACTGCAGCGGCTATTCCACCGCAGTGCTAAGGGGCGGGGGGCGCGCGGCGCTCTCGCTCTGGTGACCGAACCTCTCCGTCACGCCCCTCGGGTGAGCTGTGTTTGTGCCGGAACGGTTCCGTCATGGCTCCGCCTGCTCAATAGAACGCGCCATGCAGGCGCAAAATCAGCGCCGCGCAGGCGCTGCGAGCGGGCCGTGACGGAACGGTTCCGTCACCAGCACAGCCCACCTGAGGGGCATGACTTAACGGTTCCGTCACAAGCGTGGGAGGGGTTAATGTATGTGCATTAATGGGAAAACGAAAACTGAGAAATCACGTTGGGAGATTCGAAATCATGGAAAAACAATTTAATGGAAAGGAAATTTTAAGGACATACAAATAAATTAAAAATTAAAGAAAACATTTGAAAGGAAAGTTACTTTTAAGGATCATCCTAATTCACACACTTAGGTGAAGATTAGGGGTAGCAAGGGTTTTTTGGATTCAGGAATGGGTGATGTTTAAAGGCGATGAGGGGTTTTTAGGGTTCTGGGATAGTTGAAGTTTAGAGGTGATGAGGGTTTTATTAGGGACTAGGCATTAGGGGAGTTTAGGATGGTGAGGGTAAAGGAGTTCATGGATGTGGAGTTTGGGAGTGGTATGGGGTTTTTAGGTTTCAGGGATGTGTGTCATATAGGGTGTTGGTGCTTTTTAGGTTTTACGGATGGCTGAGGTTTGGGTTGGTGACTGTTTTTAAGGTTCAGTGATGGTTTGAATTTTCGGGTGGTAAAGGGTAAAAGGGCGAAAGCACTTCACTACCCCAAAACTCAATCCAGTAATATTTGTCAATGGGTGGAGTTTAGGGTGGTGTTGGGTTTTAAGGGTTAAGGAACAGGTGGAGTTTACATGTAGAAAGGGCTATTATTGTTCAGAGATGGGGGAGTTTAAGAGAGTTAAATTGTCTTGGGTATCATGAATGGGTGGTTTTCAGGGATGGTGGGGATTTTTCAGGTTTTAGAGATGAGTGGAGTTTAGGGGTGGTGCAGGATTTTAAAGAGATAAGGGATGGGTGGGGTTTAGGGGTACTGAGGGGTTTTAGGTTAATAGGTAGAGTTTAAGAGTAGAAAGGGCTTTAAGGGTTCACAGATGAGTGTAGTTAGGAGTCAGAGATGGGTGCAGTTTAGATGTGGTGATGGGTTATTTGGGTTCAGGGGGGATGGAGTTTAGGGTTATAAAGAGCTTTTAGGGTTCAAGGATTGGTGGAGTTTAGGGGTGAGGGATGGGTGTAGTTTATGTGTGGGGAGGCATTTTTAAGGGTTGGAGATGAATGGTGTTAGGGGTGAGGAGGGTTCAGCAAATTAAAAGCATCCAAAGTAATTATTTGACAATGTAAAAGATATAAACTCAAAATATAGTCCCCTGATGTAAAGGACTAAAATACATACCTTCCACAAAAATGTTTCTGAAAGTAAGATCTGCAACCATTTAATTTACACCTTAAAAATAAGGATGCATAAGCCAATTATTATAATTTCTTTTTGAAAAGGCATTATATGAGTTGGTTTCTAGAAAATGTTAAATGCCATTTGTTAGACCTAGCATCATTGGTGTGAGTTTCCCCCGTATTTTTGCCTTTGCCTCCTGTTTTTTTGCTGTGTGTTGGCCTTCGTTTTTGCTGATGCTTTGGCCACTTTGCCACTGCTGTTCAGTGCCAAAGTGCAGGTGCTCCCTGTAAACTGTGTTTATGGATTGGTGATTTGATGATTGCATATTTGATTTACTAGTCATTCCATAGTACAGTGCACCTTGTTTGCCCAGGGCCAGTAAATCAAATGTTGCTAGTGTGCCTGCAGCACTGATTGTGCCACGTACCTAAGCAGCCTGTAAATGTAACTCAGCCCTGTCACTGCAGTGTCTGTGTACAGTTTTTACTGTCATGTCAAACTGGCAAGTGCACCTACTTGCCAGGCCCTAGCCTTCCCTTTTCTTACATGTAAGTCACCCCTAAGGTAGGCCCAAGGTGCCCCTGTGAGCAGGGTGCAGTGTATGTGAAAGGTAGGACATGCCCTTATGTGTCTGGGCTGTCCTGATAGTGAAATACTGCCAAATTTGTTTTTACTATTGAAAGGCTATCTGTCCCATAGGATAGAATGAGAGTTAATTTATAACATCTTATAAATATAACTTCCCATTGGGACAAGGTAGGAAGACACAGTGTAGTATGCCTGAACTCTGAATATTAAGATGTATCTTTTAGTGAGGATGATTTTACATTATGTGTTTGAAAATGCCACTTTTAGAAAGTAGGTATTTACTTGCTTAGCCATGCTGTGTGCCTCTGCTAGGTTTGTGTAGGGATTGCCCGGCTTTGGAGTGAAGGGGGCTGAGGATGATCATTCTGTTCAGATAGCCACTTGGGGTGGGTCGAGGTGTGTCCTGCCTTTCCAGGGTGAGTCAGGACTGGGTTGAATAGACCTGGGCTGCATTCAGAGTAGGGGGGGGAGATTTCTTTCACACCTGAGTGGGCCTGGTCTGCTTTAGATAATGATGTCTCCATCTCCTACCAGGAAGCTGCACCAGAGAGGACAGAACTGGTTTTGGCTGGGCAAAGAGCTTTTCTGCCACAGGAGAACAAAGGATTTTGTTCTATAAAAAGTGGGGCACAGACCCCAGACTTTTAGATCATTTCTGGAATTCAAGAGGAACCTTTGCCAAGGAAAAGAGTTGGAGAAGCTGTAGGAGAAATACTGCCTCTTTACTGTGCGCTGTCTGGGGCTGGCCTGCAGTGGCTGTTTCTGCCAGGGAGAGGACAAGGACTTTGCTATGTGCTGTGTCCCCTGCTTGAGGAACATCTCCAAGGGCTTGAAGTGGAGGTTGCCCCTGCTTTTGAAGTCTCAGGGATACAAAGACTTCAATCCCAGCTCCACTGAACTTTCTTGCTGGGAGCTCTTACCTACCAGGAGGCGCCTGCTGCTGTTCTGGGCCTCTGGAGGTTGTTCCTGCTGTTGGGAGCTGGGAAAGTAACGCAACGAATAGAAGGGTGACGCATACGCACCTGATTCCGACGCATCTCCGAAGAAACCGACGCAGAGCCTGGCCGAGGCTCAAGAAATCACTGCACGCTGCATCGAGTACATGGATCTACGGAGTCCGAGATCACTATACCGATTCCGATGCAGACCCGTCTCTGGGGTTGCAAGAACCAACACATCTTGGGACTTCCGATCACAAGAACTGATGCATCTCCGATCCTCACGCATCGCATCAGGGCACCACGCCTGCAAGAATGTGAGGGGCGCTGTAAGAAACTGACACATCACTATCAAGCACAGTAAGAATGTGACGCATCACCTCTACTTCAGTAAGGAGCCGGCAGTTCACCGCCCCTGCGTGGCAGTAAGGCACCAACGCATCACCTCCCCTGAAGTAAGGAACCCATGCATCATCTTCCCAGGGAGTAAGGAACCAACGCATCACCTTCCCTATGACATTTTTTGTTTGTGCGTGTGACGTATCCAAGGTATTTGCTTTGAACAGACCTGTTTCTACTTTTTGAAAGTCTTATTTGTATTACTGTATTGTGAATGTTTGTTGTTTTGGTCTTGTTTGGTTTAGATAAAGATTACTTATTATTCTCTAAACTGGTGTTGTCCATTTGTGGTGTTTTCACTGTATTACTGTATGTGTGCACAAATGCTTTACACACTGCCTCGGAACTAAGCCTGCCTGCTTGTGCCAAACTACCAAGGGGGTGAGCAGGGGTTATTGTAGAAGTGTATTCCCCTTACCCGGACTAGGAAGAAGGGTCCCTACTTCGACAAAGGACAGCCTATTCCAAATCGGTCATACCTGCATGCACGCACTGAATTTACTTGCCGAGCTGCTGTTTTGCTTTTAATTGTTTAAAATTGTGTTCTTTTTAGCAAACAGTTTTTTAACTTTTTAGACTAAACTGCATTTTTCACCGACTGCCTTAAAGTTAATTAATGCCTGCTCTAGATGCTCAGTGACAGGGGCTTTAAAAGCACGGTCGCAATGCAGCCGCTCAGCGGGCGCATCACCGGTGCGCCAAAGGCGCTCCAAAGGCCCGTCTGCGCCCATCCGCGCACCGGCCACTCGTAGCGCCAGCCATGCTGCTGGTTTTGACCCTCAATTTGGGAGGACTTCTCGCCACGTATACACAAGGGAAATACTCCTATGGTTAAGGGAAGGTAAGGGTAATGACAACATCCACACCTCTCCCTTGCAGACGAAATCTCCGCTGGAGAGTAATAAGTTGGATAGTCTCAAGTGTGTTCTGATTAATCTTAGATCACTTGTAAAACACCACCAGGAGATATACATACTGATTGATTCCCTCAAGCTTGACGCACTATTTCTCACCTAAACCTGGACTCGTCCTGACTCTGAGGTTGAACAGGGAATGGCATGGCCAGTAGGGTTGACAGGTAGAGGAGGGGAAGTTACCTTTAAAGATAGATGGAGCTTTGTACAACTTTCTATTGACAACATAGAGGGCATAAGCTCATGGGTTTTTCCTGACGTGCCCCAGTGGACACCTGCTATCGGGCATGGTCTGCTATCGTCCCCCTGGTGCTGTTGACCCTATTTTCAGAATTTAAAAAATATTTTGTTTAACTTTGCTCTCACCCACTCCCGCATGGTTATTGTAGGAGATTTTAATCTCTGGGGCAATGAAAATATGGGGTCGGCACTTATTGACCTCCTGCAATCTTGCGAGAATTTGAACCTACAACAATTGGTACTGGACCCTACTTACCAAGGTGGTCACATTTTGGATCTTGTCTTCGCTGAAGATAACACTTCCAAAATAGAGTCCTCCTCGCCTCTTTGTTGGACGGACCACTTCCTTGTTACTTTTACACTTGCCATTTAAAAAAAAAATCCTGACCATGTTAAACCGCCTAACTTTCACCAGGGCAGAGAATGGAACAAACTCCCTTTTATTGCTAAAGTAGCGGGTATATTCATTGGTACTAATTTGATTGGTGTAAACAAACCTGTGGGAAAAAATTATCTGGAATTTTTTAAACAGATCAACAAGGCCCTTGATTTAACCATCCCAGTAAAAAATGTGAAGACTAAGCGTAAACCATCTGCCCCTTGGTTTAACAAGAACCTAAAAATCCTTTAACACCTTGGCTGCTGCATGAGTTCCCCCCCTGTGCTGGACATTCCAGAACAGGGTGTGGTCGTGACGGAACCATTCCGTCATCAGCACAGCTCAACTGTGACTGATGACGGAATGGTTCCGTCACAATCATCGAAGGGGTTAAAAGAGCTGAAAATTTGCAGAAAGGAGATGGAGGAAGGGCTGCGATACAGCCTAATAAAGAAGCTCTGAAGATTGCAATGAGTAAATATAAAAATGAAATTTTAAAAGCTAAAGCAGAGTTTTTTGCCAACTCAATTCCTGAGGCTCCCAAGAAAACCCGGAGGGTCTTTAAGATAGTAGATGAACTGACCAATCCTGATTGCTCTAAAAATAAAACTATTGTGACCCAAGAGCTACTTTCTTTGAGGAGAAAATCTCAAAAATAATTACTGGGTTACCAGAAAGCAAGGAAAATTCATGTGACCCTGTATCGAAGGCATACACACAGCCATTAGCCTATCAAACAGAGAAAGGGGCACATGAAAATAGACTTGCTATCTTTAACCAGCTTAGTACACCCACAGAAGAAGAGTTTTTCAAGCTTGCCATGCGTACTAAATCTGAGTCCCCGATGGACCCCCTCCCCCACAAAGTCTGGAAGGAGTATGCAGGGAGCTATTACCACAGCTCCATCAGATCTGGAGTCAATCTTTGAGAAGCGGAATAGTTCCTTCTTGCTGGAAACAGAATATGGTGACACCTTTGTCGAAAAAATCCACCCTTGACCCTCAGTGCCTTAATAATTATCAACCTATTTCCCTCCTCCCATACCCGGCAAAAATTCTTAAACGCCTGGTCAGTAAAAGTCTTTCCCAATTTCTGGAAACCAACCGGGGACTGGAAGACGTGCAATTTGGTTTTTGACCTGGCCATGGGACGGAGACAACTCTAGTAGTCGTCTTAGATGAACTTAGAATGCGGGCAGACAATGGCCAGTCAATAGAGCTGATCCTCTTAGATATGTCGGCCACATTCAACACAGTCAACTATAGAATATTACTGAGGCGGCTTGCTGACCTTGGGTGTGAGGGCCTGGCCTTTAACTGGCTTCAGTCTTACCTGGAAAATAGGCAACAAGCGATAGCCCACCCCCTTTTCGTTCTGAATTCCGAACAGTCCAAAATGGGTTCCTCATTTCTCATCTATCAGCCTGATCCTTTTTAATATTTATCTTAGAACATTGATTACCATTATTAAATCATACAACATCAAGCTGGTGAATTATGCAGACGACACACAGCTTATCCTGTCTCTAGAAGGCAGAGAGTCTACATCACTCAGTAACTTCCATGAATGCATGCAGAAGACTGCTAGATGGCTGTGGGACAACTCTCTACAGTTTAATGGTGGGAAAACAGAAATCTTACCTGCACTGTGGAGAAAATCCCATGTCCGCTTCCAGACAATTTCTGGCCCATTCAGGCAGACACGCCTCCCAGCTGTAGCGGTGTGCAATTTGGGGGTCGTTTTTGACAACAAGCTGAGCCTGGAGAAACATGTGAATAAGACAGTTGGAACTTGTTTCTCACTCTTAAAGGCTCTGTGGAAAATTCTCTTTCTTTAGACATTTTGATTACATTAGATTACATTACATCCCCTCTGACAACTAGACACCCCCAGTTCTAACACCATTCATCCTCAAAAGGTCCATTAAAACGTTTGGATAAATTGGTTTCTCAGTAATGGTATTCCATTGTCTGTCTGTTTGTCTCTCGGTCTGTCTCTTTTACTCTTAGCGTGTTACCATATTTTATGGTTAATGAATTAAAACCAAAAACCCCTGAAAGTCCACATTTACTATTAACTGTGCAGTCTGTAACTCCTACCTTATCATACAAACCATAACTCACACATCAAAATCATTGCTGAAGACCTCACAGAATTTAGTCCAATAGGGGAGAACACCCGACAGCAGAACACCATTAAATAAAAACACATACCCAAACAAAGAATTCATACTATAGCCATAGTCACGCTGTATGTGAGGTCATCTACAATATGACCTGTCACATTGTGGATGGGGTCCTGAGCATTGCATTTGGTGTGGGAGTCTCTCTGTCTCAACAAGGGGGATGCTCTCACAACCTCTCGCGCTGCCTCTCGGCAATCTTTTCCTGGATGACAGACTCCAAGCTCAAACTTAACGGAGCCAAAACGGAGATAATGCTCCTAGGTCACCACCTTACATCTCTGCCTTCTGAGCTCTGGCCCCCCTGTATGGGGGATTTGCCCCCAGCAAAGGAGAAAATCAAAAGCCTTGGGGTCTGGTTTGAACCCCAATTAACATTCAAGACCCATGCCCAGAAAGTCGCAGGCAGCTGCTTCGGTCTGCTGCGTTCAGTGCGGAAAGTGCTCCCCCTCCTGTCCTTCCAATCTAAGAAGCTCCTAATCCAAGGTCTAATACTATCAAGACTGGATTATGGTAATGCTCTCCTTCTAGCTGCACCGAAAGTAACAATTAACACCTTGCAGCGGGTACAGAACGCGGCAGCCAGAATGCTCATGGGGGTTCCTAGAAGGGCCTCGGCCAAACCACTACTGAGATCCTTGCATTGGCTCCCCATCCAGGAACGGATCGCATTTAAAACTCTGTGCATTGCTCACAGGACACTTCAAGGCAAAGGCCCTCCCGCCTTAAGAAAACTGATTTGTCCTTATAAATCTCCAAGGACCCTCCGCTCTGACGGAGAGAACCTGGCCTCCGTTCCTAGAGTGAGAAAAGCCCGGACTGGAGGACGCCGGTTTTCCCTGAATGCAGCAAAACACTGGAACGCCCTCCCTAGGGAAATCCGGATGGAAGCCTCCTATCTAAAGTTCAGAAAATCTCTTAAAACTTTTCTCTTCCCTAAAGCTGAATAATCCTTGTTCCTTTCTTCCTTTCTTAGGGCCTTTCTGTTTTTCTGTTAAGGTAGCGCTGGGACGCTCAAGGGCAACCATGCGCTTTATAAATCTAATTTCATTTCATTTCATTCATTTCATTTCATTTTTATAGGTGAGGTTTGAGATATATGGATTTTGGGAATAATCAACATCGGGTAAGTTTAGTTTTTTTTAACTATAACTGTACTATAACTGTACTTTAAAAGTGTTCTAAAAGGATGTATGACGTTACCACGCATACTATTACCACGCATACCATTACAACGCGGTATTTACAACGCATACCGTTACAACGCATAGCGCTTTGAGGTGCTGGATAGTGGTAAGTATAATTTAATATTCCAACTCCAGTCCCCGTGGACACTAGGGAAGGTGTTGGATATAAAATTAAACTTATTCCCTATCCTAGAGCGCCCCCCAGCGCAATGCGTTGTAATGGTATGCGTGGTAATGCCTGCGTTGTAAGTGTAGTGCGTGGTAAAAAATGCGTGGTAAACGTTGTATACCGTTATAAAATCCTATATAACCACAGTTATATAGGAAATGTACTGGTACATTAGAACATGCAAATCCTTAGAGAAACTCTTAATACAGGCAGCCGTACTTCATGATTGGAAGTGTAGTCCAGCATAATATCTGGCGTGCTCCTCCCGCCCGTGGTTTCCTATATAACTGTGGTTATTATATCACGTTATCTACAGAACTCCTTACGACTATTGGAAACTGGAATTCATTATATAATGTTCAGATTCTTACTTTGGGTCTTCTATTTCATATACTGATGAGCTTTATACAGATGTGAGATTGCTACTTTTGTTAGAAAAAATCTATTTACAAGGCAACTACCATATGCACCCTATCTTCCGGTTGACTCAGACTGATGAATGCTCTGAAGAAGTCCTACACAATAGGACGAAACATGTTGGCAGTTGCTATTAAAGAGTGAAATAATAAAGAAGAAATGTTCTCACTCCGCGCCTCATTGAGCAACAACTATCTGTATGGACTTGTTTACTTCATAAGTAGTGCAGCTCTGATCTAGTTTATGAGCTGATTTCATTCCTAATATCCTGATTTGTTCTGGCTTTTTTACCTTCTTGTATCCCTCTGTTTCATTTGGTGTTGGCTATTGGCTCTTTCAAACCTTGGGCCACTGGCTTCAAGGTTGATGTTTCTTAAATCTTTCCTGGATTGATTGAATCTGATTGTTTTCCTTATTTAGAACCACACATTCTCCCTTGTGTGCAGTGGTTCCAGGAGGCAGATGCTTAGAGAAGTATTTGACAAAGTCCTACAGTTGTCTGTAAGGTGTTGCTTGGGCGCTAGTATGGCGCAAAGTGACGTTAAGCATTGCATTGATTTACTTACCGGTATAAAATCATGTGGGTGCAGCACAAAATTCAGCAGTGTCACACAAGCACCCTTTCAGCCCTTAGTAAATAACCCCCCTAGAGCTCTACTGTTTTTTGCAGGCAGGCTTCATTCGGTCTGTATCTTGGACTCTTTTGTTTCAAACCACTGTCTGGTTGGTTACAATCTTATAGACTGTTTGACCTTGTTTTCTGGGTGGTCCTGAGAAAATCAGTAGATTGCTGTATAACTCTCTGGGCTGGTGGAGACTGAGGTGTTAATGTTTGTTTTAGATCAGCTGCTTCTTTAGATATGATAGCAGCCTCGTTCTGCCTGCAAATATTTGAGTATTTGTGCTTTAGAAAATGAAGGTGTGCTAACTCCACTGGAGAAAGTGATGCCCTGATTGCCTTGTGGCCTGCTTTACCGTGTAGACACTAGACTGTAACTCAACTTGCAGCTTAGCATAGGAGAAAGGACATGGTTTCAGAAGGGTTGAGGGGGGTTAGGTGTCCATCACCTTTTTTATAATGGGAATTTTATCGCTGTAAGGCACACATTATAGAAAACTGGGAACAATATGACTATAAGGAGGTGGAAACTACAGTATTACGCTCCAATTGCTATTGATACAGGCACCACCAGTTTGATTGATACAGTGGCGGGTGTAACAGTTCTGGTGCGGTCTTCTGTATTCCGTGAGTCTGCTAAGGGGAGTCTGAGATAGTTAACAGCTAAACAGTCAGGGGGCCCCACATGGACGTGATGGTGCAGGATGTGGCCTAAGGGCTTGAGCAGCCGACTTTGTAGCTGGAGAGCCAGGCTAAAGTCTGGTGGGAGGCTCAAACATCCTTTAGTTCTGGGCAAATCCCTTAATGGTTCTGGGCAAATCCCTTAATCTCCCCGTGCCTACAAAAACATGAATGTGTCCGTCCGTAATGCAACTGGTGCTCATGTAAAGTGCCCCAATACCTTTGGGCCAAGTTCTCGTTATATAAAAAAAAACTGGGAAAAAAACATTCCTCCGTATATGCTTCCAACTGTTTTTTGCAGCAGATTAATTGTTTCTTCGTGGGTGCTTTCTGTTTACTTCATCAGTTTCCCACCTGTCTTTTAGCCACTAACGTTGCCACTGTTGTCAGTTACTTTGGGTGTAGTGCCTTTACTAAAGAAAGGGGTCATGTTTACAACAAAGTGAAGGAGTGCAGTGTTAGCCTTCCTGGTTTAACGCTGCAATCTGCCACTTCATAAACGCAGGACTGCACCATATTTACCCAAATATGGTGAGGCCCATGTGCTGGTGCAAAATTTAGCAGCCTAAGCGCCAATGCAGATACCCTGGGACCATAGTGCAAGGGTGTCTGCGTTGAGGGGAAGATTGTTTATGTGTTGGAAGGTCCCTCTTCCTGCATATAAACAATCTTTAAATGACATTTTCCAGCTGTTATGTGTGCTGCTTAATTTGTTTGATTGTTTATGTGCAGGAAGGGTCACCTTCCTATGTGCAGGAAGGGTCACCTTCCTATGTGTAGGAAGGGTCACCTTCCTGCACATAAACAATCAATGGCAATTTGATGTTTCTATGTGTGCTGCACAAGGCAGCACACATGGAAAGAGCAAAAACAAGGAGAAATAAAGCATTTCTCCTCGTTTCGCCTGTTTAAAACCAGGTTTTCCCTGGTCTTAATTTTGGCGCTGCCTCCTATTTCCAACGCCCTTGTAAATAGGGGGCTGCGTCACAGTCAATGGGTGTTGCGGTGGAACGCCCACCGCAACATCCACTGCCCACCCCTTTCATGCTAAGTACAGCATGAAAGGGTGTCTTATTGACAAGGCAGCCTTAAGCCACCTAAAGTGGCTTAACGCTGCCTTGTAAATCAGGCGAAGTCCCTATTGCCACTTTTCAGTATCATGTCGGACAGAGCGTCAGTTATCTGTGTTCAGCACTAATTGGAGAGTGGTCCTACTTTAAGTGAATGAAGTCTGATTCTAATGCCTGCATCTCTCACAACATGCATCCTACCTCAGCCCAAACCTGAGGGGGCATAGTACATTTGATGCAGGTGTTTAATATGTATTAAAACCAAGTTGCTATTAGAGGTTAGCCTACTTGTTGGGTGCAACAAAATGCCTAGTAATGGGCTGTTCCAATATTATATTCCATATTGTCTTGTCATTCTGCATTGAGATGTATACTTAATAATGAGAACTTTTCGTGTGGTAGTGGATAGTGGTAGTGGACCGCAACACCAGCACCCTGCTCGACAACCTCGCCAATCTTGGACTCAAGCAGCTGGTGTCCACCCCCACCCACCTCGCCGGACACACACTCGACGCAGTCTTCTCATCCAGCACAGACATCACCTTCAGCCACGCCACAGAGCTTCAATGGACGGACCACAGCTGCGTCCACTTCACCTTCAAAAGAACGACGACCCTCCACCACCAGCAGCAGGCTGCCCGCAGAAGCTGGAACAAGATCACAGCCGACCAGCTCGCCACCTCCCTGAGCCAGCACCCTCCTGCCAGCTCAGCGAACCCCAGCCAGGCCCCCGACAACCTCACGAAGTGGATCAGCAACTGCGCGGACGAGCTCGCCCTGCTGAGGACCCCGCCCAGCAGACCCGGCAGCAAGAAAGCCCCATGGTTCACCGACGAACTCAAGAGCTCCAAGAAAAACTGCCGAGCCCTCGAGAAAGTCTGGAGAAGAGAACCAACACCGGACAACATGACCACCTTCAAGCTTGCCACCCGGAAGCACCATCAGCTGATCCGCGCCGCCAAGAAAACAGCATTCAAGAACCGGCTGGACAACAACGCACACAACTGCAAGGAACTCTTCAACATCGTGAAAGAGCTATCCAACCCCAGCGCAGGAAACAACGACATCACCCCATCTCAAGACCTCTGCAACTCCCTCGCCTCATACTTCCACAACAAGATCGCGGACATACACAACAGCTTCAACAACCAACCAACGCACACCATGACCGAACCACCACCCTCCGCGCCTGGACTCCGATCAGCACCGAAGACACCGTCCGCACGATGAACTCCGTCCACTCCGGATCTCCGACCGACCCCTGCCCTCACCACGTCTTCAACAAGGCCGACGCTGTCATCGCACCCCACCTGCGAGACATCATCAACACCTCCTTCGACACCGCCACCTTCCCTGAGAGCTGGAAGCACGCCGAACTCAGCGCTCTACTCAAGAAACCCACAGCGGACCCCACCGAACTCAAGAATTACCGACCCATCTCGCTCCTCCCGTTTCCAGCCAAAGTCATCGAGAAGACCGTCAACAAGCAGCTGGCCGCCTTCCTTGAGACGAATGGATCCCTCAACCCCTCACAGTCTGGCTTCCGAGCCAACCACAGCACCGAGACCGCCCTCATCGCCGCCACCGATGACATCCGAGCCCTGATGGACAACGGAGAAACAGCGGCCCTCATCCTCCTAGACCTCTCCGCGGCATTCGACACTGTCTGCCACCGCACCCTAGTACAGCGCCTCAGCAACGTCGGAGTCCAGGAGAAGGCTCTGGAATGGATCATCTCCTTCCTCGACGGAAGAACACAGAGAGTCCGCCTACCACCGTACAAGTCAGAGGCCACCGAAGTCATCTGCGGCGTCCCTCAAGGATCCTAGCTGAGCCCCACCCTCTTCAACGTCTACATGAGCCCCCTTGCGGCCATCGCACGCCAACACAACCTCAACATAATCTCCTACGCCAACGACACCCAGCTGATCCTCTCCTTGACCAACGACCCCGCCGCCGCCAGAGCCAACCTGCACGAAGGGATGAAAGAGGTAGCCGAGTGGATGACGACCAGCCGCCTAAAACTGAACTCAGACAAGACGGAGGTCCTCATCCTGGGCTCTTCGCCCTCCGCCTGGGACGATTCCTGGTGGCCTCCCGCCCTGGGCACCGCACCCAAACCGACAGACCACGCACGCAACCTGGGCTTCATCCTGGACTCCTCCCTCTCCATGACCAGACAAGTTAACAACGTCTCCTCGGCATGCTTCAACATCCTACGCATGCTACGGAAGATCTTCTGGTGGATCCCCACCGAGACCAGGAAGACCGTCACCCAGGCCCTCGTCACCAGCCGACTGGACTACGGCAACGCCCTCTACGCCGGTACCACCGCCAAGCTCCAGAAGAGACTCCAGCGGATCCAGAACGCCTCAGCCAGACTCATCCTCGACATCCCACGAACCAGCCACATCTCCGGACATTTGAGAGACCTGCATTGGCTCCCCGTCAACAAAAGAATCACCTTCCGCCTCCTCACCCACGCACACAAAGCCCTACACGACCAAGGCCCGAGCTACCTCAACAACCGAATCAACCTCTACGCTCCCAAACGCCACCTCCGATCAGCTAACCACGCCCTCGCCGCCGTCCCCCGCATCCGAAGAGCGACAACAGGAGGAAGGTCCTTCTCCTACCTGGCCGCCAAGACCTGGAACTCCCTCCCGACCGACCTGCGCCTGACCCAAGACCACCTCTCCTTCAGGAAGAAGCTGAAGACCTGGCTGTTCGAGCAGTAACGGCACCCCCCTCCCCCCAGCGCCTTGAGACCCTACGGGTAAGTAGTGCGCTCTATAAGTGTCTTTGATTGATTGATTGATTGATTGATTGATAGTAGTGTATGTAGTGCGTTGAAGGTGTGGTGTACATTCGAGAACTGGGGAAATATTGCCTCCACAGCAGCACAGAGTAGATAATATATGAAAGTCAGCAGAGGGGCGTGGCATTGGGTTCTGCGCCTGTCGTCCCTCTCGACACATGCCTTTTATACTCCTAAGATTTGACTTTTTGAAAATCTCAAGCGCCTTTGGTCATGTGTCACCGATATCGCTGGATAATAAGTTAATGGAGGTTCTTGTATGTAAATCAGTACTTTCCAAGCACATGTACACAGTTGGCACCAAGCTGTCATTGTGCAATAGACTGTGTTGAATTTTGTCCTCTTAATGTTATCTGCTTGGTGTGTTAAGATAGCATTAACTGGGATCAGGCTGGTGATGTCACTTTGTGCCTGCATGCACAGATAGTATAGTTCCAGGCCTAGAGTGCCAAAACCCCCTTGAGCATATGGAAGGGTGAGCACCTCCCATTTTAGCCTGTGTTGTTTCAGGTCGTAGTAATGAAGGCGGTTGGTTTATCAAGCTTTGCTGAGATCTTATCACTACATAGGTTCAACGTGTCTATTTTACAGTCTATTGAAGTCACACTTTGCTGCATGGCCTGGAGCATTGCCACTAAGTCTTTTTCATTTGTAGCCTGGGCTGCAAGCTGTGGGTTCACATTGTCCCCCATTGTGCTATCTATCCCCTGGGGATCTGTTGGTGCGCCTTGCCTCAAACGTGAGGCAGGACTGGTTGCTGACAGTCTTCCCCATACATGGCTCCGCTCTGGGGGGAGATGTAGGCAAGAAGTTGGCAATTGAATCAGTGTTCAGCAGCCACAGTGTCCAGTGGCTTCCTTGTTTCGCCGATTGCTGGAATGGTGCTTTCCTGCCCAGAGGCTCTTGTGTGCTAATGCTGTAAGTTTAATAGGATTGTTGGACCTGGCCCTTTTTGCAGGGTTATTCCCAAACCCTTTCTTCCTCCTATTTTATCTGAACTGTTTTGGTGGTTTTAGCACTCAGGGCACTTTACCATTGTTAACTAGTGCTAATATTCATATGCTCTCTGTGTAAATTGCAATGGTGATTGCTTTATCAACGATTGGCATATTTGATAAACTGGTAAGTCCCTAGTAAAGTGCACTGTGTGTGTTCAGGGCCTGTGAATGACATGCTACTAGTGGACCTGCAGCACTGATTGTGCCACTCTCATGAGTAGCCCTGTAAACATTGGTCAGGCATGCCTCTGCAGTGGCTCTGTGGTCAGTTTTAAATTGCCATGTGGACCTGGCAAGTGCAACCACTGGTCAGGCCCAAACCTTCCATGTTACTATATGTAAGCCACCCCTAATGTAGGCTAAGGTTGCCCCATGGGCAGTATGCAGTGTATTTAAAAGGTAGAACATGTACTGGTGTGTTTTTCATGTCCTGATACTGAAATACTGCTTATTTATTTTTTCACTATTGCAAGGACTATATCTCCAATAGGTTATCATTTGAGTTGCCTTGTAACCTCTTACAAGTGTAACTTCCAATAGGGAAGATATAGAAATTTAGGAGTTTGGGGATCGTGAACTCACAATTTAAAAAGACATCTTGTAGTGTAGTTGGTTTTTAAATTGCATGTTTGAAAATGCCACTTTTAGAATCTTTTTGCTGTTGACCCCATTTTCCTGCATTGCCATTCTGTGCCTCTGCCTGCCTTTGGAATACACGTCTGAGGGAGGGTGACAGTTGGGCTGTTTGTGCATTCACTCTAGACAGTCACACAAAGGGGGCTGAGATGTGCCATGCATATCGTGATGGCCCATCGCACAACTGATGTGTCTTCCTGAGCTAGAGTGGTGGGAGGAGGTATGTATGTATGTAGTGTATTTTGTAAAGCGCACAGCTGCCCCAACGGGGCGTCCCGGCGCTGTATACCGCTGTGGAACCCTTCCTGGCTCTCCCTGTGAGATGCCCCTCCTGGGCACCCCCAAGGTGAAGCCAGGCATCCCAGTGTTGTAGGGGCCGTTGTGGAGATTAAGCAAGTTATTGCCCAGAGTTGCAGCGTGGGACCCATGATTAAAGTAGGCGCCGTGGCGAGAATTATCGAGTTCGCGGACATTGAGCCCAAGACCCTGCCGCGTCGGGACTTGAACCCTGGTCCCGGGCCTGATCTCTGCTTCAGAGTCTGCCGCTCTAACCAGTGAGCCACACTTCCCCAGGTACTAGGTGTGTATGTACAAATGCTTTACACATTGCCTCTGAGATAAGCCTAACTGTTCATGCCAAACTACTAAGGGGTGAGCAGGGGTTATCTTAGCTGTGCGACTCCCTTGCCCTGACTAGAATAAGGGTCCCTAATTGGACAGGGTGCAAGCTACTGCCAACTAGAGACCGCCATTTCTAACAAGGATGTACACAGCTAATGTGTTATTTGGGTGGCACCCTGCAGTCTGACCCAGCCTGGGGAGCAAGGCAGTGTAACTTGCAACCTATGAGCTGTCTATGCATGGCGGCCGTGGATAGTTGCATTGCTCAGTTGACTTCGTGGGCGAAGTTTGGTCCTGCAGCACGGTCAGCCCCTACTGCCCACTCGAATGAGCGGGTTGTAGCAGCACACACCAGTCGCAGGGTCCGATCTTACAGACCGGCCAGGCGGTGCAACCACCAATGCTTTTTTCGCCCGGGGCTGTGGCCTGCAGTCCACCCGGTCCAGGTTACCTCTTTAGTCTGTTCTTGTCACTGTTGGGGTCATGTGGTCCATCGGTCGCGAGGATCAGGCATGACCCAGCACTCACCAAGAGCGCTGCACTCGCAGATCTCGATCAGCGGCCTCTACATCGGAACACCAGGGGCACTCCCTCCAAGTCTGCTTTCAATCCTACAGCTCTGTTTAATAGCACCATGTTTTGATCCCTGCTAGTGTCTGCACATTATTTTCCCCTTTTGTTTGGCAGTATGCAGCCATTTGGCAGGATATTTGTTACATAGTTTTCCCCAACAGGCATCGCAGCACTAAACTCCTGTTATCTTGCCATGTGCTCTTTAGTGCCTTTCTTTTTGGCAGCATGCAGCCGGATGGCAGGATGTTTGTCGGATAGTTTCCCCCAACCGACAGAGCAGCACTAAAATGCACTATCCTGCCATGGACTCTCTAGTGCTCCCATCAACCAAATAGTTAACCATCCCAGGATCACATACTAGTTTCAATTCTTAACTTGTTGAGCTGTTCATAGTTGGAGAAAAAATAGGAAGTTCAGCGGTACACTTAGCACGTTGTTCACATTGGTGCATTCATTCCATCTGTCACATCTCTAGAGTCAGAGCAGTCTTGTCTAAACCTCCACAATCACTAGTAGATGGGTCATCTGAATATGAAGTGGAAGAGATTATGGACTTACAAATCAATTGGGGCAAATTACAATATTGTGTGACCTTAAAGGATGATGTGTTTTTAAGGTCTTAGGTCGAACAAACTTTGATCATGTCACTAGATTCGTCAGGAGGAGTCATCCTGGCAAACCTGGGCCCAGCCCAATTTGCCGGATGGGCTATTTTCTATGTTAACTGTCAGGATTCATGGCAAGCACAGGCAGCTCTGGGCTGGAAATATTGAAAGGCAGGCCAGTGGAAATGTATGAGAATGGAAACCCTAGACCGATGACTGCATGAATTCGCATTCTCACTTCCTGGTGTTGAAATCCCACCGGGTCAACAGTGGCAGATCCCTAGATAAGATATTTAAGGGTTCAGAGACTTCACTTGGCAATGTGTTGCTAGCTGCATTGGATTTCTCTGTTTACCTACGAGTTTGCACTTCTATCCACCCCACATATTATTGCCTTGCCCCCTTTTGTAGGTGTGTTTGCCTCTTGTAGTTCTATACTCACTGGTGTGTTTATGGCAGCTTCCTATGTAAGATCATTCTGGGCTCAGAGTCTGTGTTGCTAGTTGCATTGTCTGTCTCTGTATAGGCACCAGCTCACATTCGTATCTGTCTCACTTATTCTTGTGTTTTTTTTCCCTTTTTGGTTCCCTCTTCCTTTCCCCTTCCTAATTGCCTATTTTCTTTTGCATTGTTACCTTAAGTTGGTGTGCCTGGCTTGCTTCCTTTTGTTGGTGTTTGTCTCTTTTAGTTCTATACTAACAGGCATGCTAGCAGCTTCATCCTTGGGAATAAGGCTGGGTTCCTGGTCAGCCTGATACTTAACCTTGCAACATCCGCTGCTGACACCATTAAGCCTGTACCTCTATGAGTTTTCACATCTTCGTTCCAGCTGGTTCAATATATTCAACTATCCTTCTTTATTTTTTAGCCAGTGTAGAGTAAACTATTGCCGTAATATAGTGATTGCACAGTGCTGTCTCTTGACTGAGATATTTCCAGCTGGGAGCAAGCTCCAGTCCATTGCTTTTCTCTCCCCTTTCCCTGACTTTTCCCAGATTCTAAATATTAGCAGTGCAAACATCTCTGCTCGCGGGTTTAGACATTCAGGGAAGGCAGGGTTTTTCTGTGGGTCCACACCCTCAAAACCTGAGAAGCAATTTGTTTGAACTAATTGTATATAAATATTCATTGAATTTTCTCATTTTAGATGTTTTGGTCCACATAACCAATGATATTTGAGAGTACACGAAGGGTACTACTTCGCATGCTTATACATGCCTTTGTGAATTGGACCCATATAGGGTACCCACCACAGGGTGCACGATGATCCCCAACCACCCTTTTTGTCAATGGGAGCCTGTGCACGCATTCGGTACACAGGCTCCCATTGAAGTCAATGGGAGTCCGACCGAATCCTATCTGGGTGCATTCAAATGCATCGTACTTGTTCAACCGAACTCCCCTGACACGAGTCGTAAGGAAAGCATTCAGGACACGATTCGTTTGGTTTGCTTTCCGAACGAGATCGGAATCGGGGCCTTGGTGTTTACATGTAGTGTTGTTGATACTTTGGAACTGGCTTTGAGCCAAGGTGAAATGAGACTGGGAAAAGGAGATAGGCATTAAGCTCATGTCAATAGGGCATAAAAATATGCAGCAATCAAGGACCAAAATATGAGGCAAAGTTGACTAAAATATGCAACAAAGAAAAAACAAATTATGCAGCTTTATGCAGTACCTTCTGTGACTTTATGTTGTTATTAATTTAGCAGTCCTTTCTAGCTTCCACAGTGATATTGCTTGTGTAGAGCATACAATGTTACACTGTGCAGCTTCCAAGTGTTACAGGGATTATGCTCAGACACAGAACTGTGCATAGAGATTTAGGACCTCAGTAAATTAGGCTTAGTATCCAAAATCCCCTACCAGACTAGCAATCAGTGTCACATTAGCTCATCGTCCTATAGCAAAGAAACCAATGGGTTGTATGATGTTACAACACGATCAAAATGATCGCGGTACATCACAACGCATCTTTTACAACGCAAGTTGTAAGATTTACTATTCCAACTCCAGCCTACGTACAGTAGGGAAGGTGTTGGAATAGTAAATCTACTATTCCTTAGTCTAGAGCGCCTTCCAGCGCAAGTCGTGGTAACGACTTGCCTTGTAAAAGACAAGTCGTAATGGCACCGCAGTGTTTTGACTGCGTTGTGAAGGATGTTTACCAACCAATGATTAGACAACCTAGAACATGCGACTAAGGACCATCTCAGGAATGGTGGGAAGTGAGAACACTCTTTTGTTATACGTTCATACCAGTCCACAACTGGAGTAAAATAGAGACACGGTAAGGTTAAAATGTTTATTTTAACGACATGATCTCAAGTGCAGTATTTTAATCAACATAAGCATACATATGATTAAGAATAATACAATCAGCATGGTCACAATTCATAAAATACAAAAGGAGGAATCATATTATAATGATAGTGCATACAGGTGATAAAAGCGCCTATTAGAAGCACCCTCCCTATCTAGGAACTATGTATTATAAAACTATAGAAGGTCTCTTGAGCTTTCTTAGGGGTACCCCATTTGCCTGTCCGCTCAGTAAGTGTAAATTACATCAGGATCAGTTAGTCTCTCTGCATGCCTGGAATCTTCCAAGTGTGTTCATTTCTGGCAAGTGTGCTGTGATAAAGGCGCCAGAATCCTACTCGACTTGCAGCTGCCAAATTGTTGTGTCTAGAATGTGTTACACGGACACGCCGATAAACAGGCTTGCACATTATGATAACCTTGGAGGCTCAGCACTCACTGTACAAACTGGGGACACGATGTATGTCTAGAGATGTCGAAAAACAAACCTTTTCTCATGTATAGACCTTTGTTTAAGCTAACTCTGCAAAAACAGCTAAGAAGTGTAGTCTGCAAAAAAGCAGCAGAAGGAAAAATGGCGTTTAAACTCCTAATAAGCCATGCTAACTTAACATGCACACAGAAAGAGGCCCATAAACCACACTACACAAGTGCACAATTTTTGTAAGAAAAGGCTTTTTTCCTTTATTAAAAGCTGACTCCCCTCTCCTGGCTCCCGGTGTCACAGAATGACAGGCCCTGAGTGGGAGTCCTAATAGCATTCTTGGTGACTTCTCAAACTGTCTTTCTGTACAGAAGAAGAAACAAAGAAACCGAAAAATGTGTGACGAAGAAGGATCCAAAACATGGTGTCCTTGGCAAGGACTGACAAATACTTCTAAGGGTGTTAGGGACCTTAACAGTGGTTATTATTCTGTTTTAGGCTAGGAGTTAGGGATTATCCTGCTAACCTCGTTCATGTGGTGGGCAATTATCTCATTCCATCAAGGCCTCTAATGCTCTAATGAGAACATTTGAGGTGGCCCTGAACATTAAATAGTGAATATTGAAATTCCTTACTATTATAGCCAAAATATTAAACTCAAAGATATTGACAAGTAAGCATGTATAGATTTTCTATTCCTAACTCCACATATATGTACCTTGACGATATATGTATTTTTAAGGTACGTAGATGCAGATAGTAATTCTGCACTTCCCTGTCTGCACTTAACTTTCAGTATTTTGGCTACGATATTTAAGGTAACACAATATTCCCCACTCGATATTTCAGACTGTAACCAGAGCATCAGAGTAATGCTATTTCTAGTGAAGACTTCACATGGTAGAGGAACTAGCTGGTAAAAGGCCTCTACTCTGACATTTATAAGTTTAATTTACTGTGTACCCTATTTAATTTACAACATTCTGCGAATTTTTATTTGATATTTTAAGAACTATATAGCTGCTCAGCCGAGTTCCATAATGATTTTGAAATCCACTTTCTCTTAGGGCCATAACAAGAGGAGAGGGCATTATACAACCGGGGGAGTAAACTGATTACCAATATAAGACCGGGCCTTAATGGGTCTATTACTGTTAGAGCGATCATTTAACAGCGTCTAACACACTTTTCATAGGGCAATACTATTTAATTACAGGGCCATTCTTGATAAATAATTATTTTCATCATTGCAATAGATGTCAAATGGGCTTTATTACGAGAGATAAAGACATGTTTTATTCGTAATGCGATTGCAAAATAAATGTAGTGACATTTTAGAAGTGCATTTATAATTAGGGATAGGTTGTATGGCAATAGTTTTTTTGACAAGTCTGTCTGTATTTATCCATATTTATTTTTTGCTAATTTTGATCTGTATCCATATTTGGGGGAAGGGGGTTATGAAAAAATGAAGCTGTAAGTAGTATTTTTCCACATTTATTTAACCAATAAATGTGCACTCATACTTGAATCCCTGACGAGTTTCAATTAAAGGAACAGCCACACATGATAAATCAATGCACTTACATGAAAACATGAACATTTTAGAATCAACTATGTGCATATTAACTGCTGGTTAAGCCTCATTACTAAAAATTAAAATCTGTTTTTAGCACACATTCCTGTCAATCCGCACAGTAATTGGTCGGGCTGTCATGACTGACAGCATTTAGATTCACTAAAAACAAAAAACTATTTCCCCTTTTATTTAACATTTGAAAATAAATACTGGCAGGAAAATGAATAGTTTTCTGTTTGTATTTATATGTAAAAAGCAGTAAAAACGGAAAACAGGGAGCCTTATTTACAATCCGCCCACGTGTGGCTGTGTTGCGTCCTTTATTCTGAACCACATTGGATGCCGCTGTGTGTATATTTAGTATGTAATCACTAAGGCAGCAGGATTACATGATAGAAGCCAAAGAATGCACATTGCTATATTTGTTAGAGAAGGGGTGTGATCCTATTTGAATGCTCAAAACCTTTGATCAGCAATGTCAAGACACGCCCACGGTGCACACGCAAACATTTCCTCATTGCCATGATTGCACTCCTCCCTGATACCACTCTTGGCCAAAACAATGGCTTCTCCTTCAAGGATGTATCAGAGAGAAGCCTTAGCTGTGAACCTAGGGATACAGTCACCTTTTTTTAGTAGGCACCTTATACCCCCAATTTTTTCCCACGCACAAATTCAATTTCTGGCAGCTTTTCATTAGTCATGTTTGATTTTAGATCGTCTTCGTCTGTCCGTGCGATAATAATGTCTACAAAATTGGGGGAAAAGGTGTGACCGGTCACTGCATCCACTGTATTTAGGTTCCTCATTTGTCGCATGTAGAACAGGGATATACTAGCCCTTCATGACCACCTCTGAGTCAGGCAGGATTCTGAAGATACACACTAGAACCAATTTTCGTTTTTTAGATAGATTTTTAGCCCCCCTCCCATCCCCTCCAACACTTATATCAGAGCATGCAGGTATCATGACGCCGTCAGAGGCAACTGGTTTGTTTGGCAGCATCAAATACCCAATTTCTTGATTTGCCAGGAAATTCAATAAGTATTTCATTTTGAATATGCAATATAGCCGAAGGGCTCCTTCGCAGTGGTTCCAGAGGACCCTCTCTGTTGCATATTCTAGATTTAGGTACTGTTTTTACTAAGACAACTATCCCATCTGTGTGATCACGAAAGAACAACAAATGTTATGCTTACTTGTACTTATTCTCCAGCTCATTATTTTTTTTAGTTGAAGATTACAGCCCAGTTGGGCATTTAAAAATGCATTGGAGTGGGCCGATCTTTTAGGTACCACTTTTCCCTCCATTTTATTCACCCAAAGATAAATACTGCCCATTGGTGAGGTTATCCAACTAAGGGGCTGTCCAAAAGCCTCCTTCTTGATGTATGTGCATGTTGAGTAGTGTCTCTGATGACAATGAGCTCTTATCAGGTGGCTAAAACTGTCTTTTGGTGAGATCTAAAAAGATGGTAGTGAGGCATTATGCTATGAAAATAGATTTATTTCAAATCAAGATTTCTGTGTTCCTATGATGAACTCCAAGTAGTGAGAATTCATATTGGGAGCTGTACTGCAATAAAGAAAAATGTGAGGGAATGTATTACTATTTGAGTAATGATGGTTGCCTTGAAACAACGCGAGGAAATATATAATCACATAATTTATACTAATGTCCATATTAGATTTAGGGAGGGGTGTAACTCACGTAATTCCGTGTTGCGTAATCACACAGAATTAACTAAAAAGTCAGCGAGAATACGTGGAAAAAAGCAAAAAGAGTAATTGTGCATTAGTGCTATTTTCTTGAACCAAAAATGCCTTGTCACATCAAAAATTGATTAGAACATTGTACACTGGATGTATTTTGACCCAGAAAAGAGCGCTATATGCACATGAATATTGAACACAAGGAGCCGCTCACTAAATCTGCGCTGCGAGTAGGATCTTCCCTCAATTTACTGTCGACATTTATCATTAGTTCCTTAGCGCAAAATCTACCTCAGGTCCAAAATGGATGCATTTTATGGCAAGAAAACAGAGTTAAATGCGACAGAACATAAACAGCAGCATGATCAGCTAATGTGCTCCTGTGGTTGGATTTTTTCCCAAAGTTACTCTTAATTCTGTAAACGGGCATAATTCTGTTTTTATTGGTGATTCCACTTCAAAGAGTAACATGAAATTACTCTGATTACTCTGGATTACTCCAAGGCCTAATTAGATTAAGGCTTGAAAATGTAGATTGTAAAGCCATCGACTGGATATAATTTTGGTATTTTGGAAACATATAACGGCAATGTCCTTATTGCAGTAGGTGATGAAACAGAGACGAAGTGTACTAAAGCCTAGAGACACATCTAAAAATTATTACTGTTGGTGTACATCAATAATGGATGTTTGGCACTTTATATATAAAACGGCTGAACTTCCACTATAACCTCACCCCAGTACCTAAGTAACTAAATCAAACAACTAGTTACAGTGTCTGTGTCTCATTCTTAACTACCTTGGGCTCAGCTCTGTGGGCGGCCACCTAGTTTGCCACCTAGTGGTGACGGCTGGTGCATGTAAAGCGGGGAGTGCAGGGGAGTCGCACTTGCCGCATTGCGGCGAGAAGTGCCGCCACCCCAAAAAAAGTGCTGCCTGTGGCAGCTTTGGCTGAGCCAGTGGTATAGCTGGGGGGCCAACCCTGCCCCCCCAGCTATCCCACTGGCTCAGCCAAAGCTTACTATGAGAGATACTGGGTTCTGGTGTAGCGGGGGGAATCAAGAATCAATAATTTAAAAAGCATTTATATTTAAAGAATGTGAATCCATACGTATGAAAATCTTTGTGGACGTAAACCCTGCAGTTCACTAAATCTGTGAGTTTGCAACTGCTAAGATGTTTTGTACTATGTACTAAACCTATTAGAGTTTTATAGACTACTAAAAGGGAGGTTAAAATGGATTTATAAATCGCAATTTGGAAAGGGCACGTTGTGGACTTCCATTTCATTTTGATTCCTATCTCAATCAATCAATCAGGTTTGTATAGCACAACTACTCACCCGTGAGGGTCTCAAGGTGCGGAGGGGTGGGACTGAGGAGGGGGGCTTCTGACTCGGCTGGGCGCTGAGCTTCAGTCGAAGAGCCAGGACCTGAGGTCCTCCTGAAGTGGGTCAGCAACGGGGATTGCCTGAGGTGGAGAGACAGGGTGTTCTAGGTCTTGGCAGCAAGGTCGGAGAAGGATCTTCACACTGTTCTGCTCTTGCAGATCCGTGGGACTGTGGCCAGGGCCAGTTGGGCGGAGCGGAGTTGTCTGGTGGGTACGTGGAATGAGAGGCGGTGGTTCAGACATGCTGGTCCTGCGTCATGGAGGGCTTTGTAGAAGTGTGTGAGGAGCTTGAAAGTGATTCTTCTGTTGACTGGGAACCAGTGGAGTTATCAAAGGAGTTCGGTGATTTGGCTGCAGCAGGGTTGTTGAGGACCAGTCTGGCTTTGGTATTTTGAACGGTCTGTAGTTTCCTGAGGAGTTTCTGGGGGACGCTGGTGTAGAGTACTATCTATATGTATGAAATGCTTTTGACCTGCTGTTGCAAACCATTGAAAAGTTACAGACCCCCAATTTGGAGTGGTAACTGAGTTGCAAAAAGGAAGGAGTTTGCACCCCTCCTCTTTTGTTAGTTGGGGTAAAGGTTTCAGGGCCCAGTAGACAGTGGTCCAGGGGACCACTGGCAAATCTCATTGAAACTTTTAAAAAAGAAACCTTTTTAAAAAAACAATAAAATTGAGCTGCTTTAAAAAAAAGTTTTCTTTTTTTTTTAAAGCACTCATTGGCATCATTGTGTGCTGACCTTTGCAGGCCACCATCTCTGTAAGTGTGATCGATTGGAGTGAGTCCCAATTTTTGACCTACATGAAGAATAATAATTAGGTAGATCGGATTGCAACCAACTGCGATTTCTCTTTTTGCAAACCAGCCTATCAGTATAAAGGTTGGTTTGCAACATAAATGTCTGAACACAAAAAGTAGAGCTGTAAATTGTGACCACTTGTTGTGACCAAAAAGGCAGTAGATATGTTCTGTAATCAGTAATCCCCAAACCAAGTCTAAGACTGTATTAGTTAATTTGAATAGAATCTTAAAAAATCTACAAGAATCAAACTAGAGGTAAATAGCACAGAAATCAATTGAAATGTATTTTATGCACTGACGAAAACATCAGACAAAGGCTCTGCATCAAGACAAACGTTCAGCAGACTTTAGAGTGTCCATTATTGGACAGGTCTTATGGGTTGCCTGGTTACCTTTGAACTTAGTCAATTTATGGACATCAAATCATTTTTTTACAATTCTTCAGCGAAATAAATATTTTATTGTATGGTAATTCAGTGTCATTTTGATACGTAGGGCCAGATTTACTCATATTTAGCCCAACTCAAAGAGCAAGACAACTTGCTGCACTGCATTAAATTGAGAGGGCCAGAATGCGAAATATTTACTTGCACATGGCTCATTCCTGCTCTCTCTCTGCGCTGCTGCACCTGTGGCTGCCAAGCACCAAGGCAGACACCTGGGAGCCTGCTTTGCAGCAGGATTGAAGGGACACTTTCTAGCGCAAAAATAAATTTTCTGAGGTTTTTATTCTGCAGCACACGTAGAAAGAGAAAAAAAAATTGTTATGCCCCACCTGGGAAGGCCGACCATTTGGACGCATTCCCAGGTTTACGAATGTTAGTAAATCTGGGAATATACTTAAAACCATGGGTGGAGGCCTGTGAACGACCACACTCCACCCATGCTCCACCCATGGAACGCCTTCCCAGGCCAGAGTAATGCAAGGCAGCGACTTGCACTGCCTGCGTTACTCCAGGTTTACTATGCCACGCAGACCCACCAAGGGGATTCTGCGTGGCATAGTAAAGCTCACTTTAGGCCTTGCTTTGTTCTTGCATGATGCAAGGGCAACATAAGCCCTTCAAACATCAGGCCCATAAAGTGCATTGCAATCATACCACAGTAGGCAGAATACAATCCAAACAACCAATAGCCAGAGGTGAGTGACAAGTTCTCCTCTAGTTGGATCCAAATACCACTCTGTGTATACATTGAACATTTAGTAACAATGGGCCCGATTCACAGAATTATCTTAAGACTCACTCACAGAATGAACTTAATATTTTTGGTATTCACAGAAGTTAGGATTTCTTCTTAAGTTTGTCTTAAGACAAACTTAAGACAGACTTAAGACAAAATCCTAACTTCTGTGAATACCAAAAGTAGTAAGTTCATTCTGCGAATGCCAAAAGTAGTAAGTGCATTCTGTGAATACCAAAATAGTAGTAAGTTTAGGATTGAGTCTTAGGTTCATTCTGTGAATCGGGCCCAATAAGTCTTAATTCAGCTGCACTATCAAGGCAGATATAAAAATTCCAGCGAGGGAAGTGTTTCTTGGCAGCCAAAGGTGAGCATGAGATCTTAGTTTTGGATTTTGTTTTGTATTTTTGTAGGGAAATACTTCACTAAAAATGCACAGTCAAACATTTTCCTCTGCCTCCTTTGATTGCCTTGTGCCAATTTCTCACACTACATTTGCCTTTCCTTCCAAGATGAATTTGCTTTGAAGAGCTCAGTTCTCCCCTCCGGCTCCATCAAAGGAAGGTTCATATTTCAGTCAGGAGGAGGGAGTACCACTCACTGGGTTTGAACTAATAACCTAGATTGATCTCTTTGAGAACCATACCCCTCGGTAATTAGCACATCAAAGGCCTTCCTTGTCAAACGTCAGAATCACCGCAGGCAAGGTACTGAAATAAAATTACATTCAACCTTTGACGTAAATATGTTTTAGGGACACTAGCTCACAAAAAGATTTACGAGTTTTATATAAATATTAATATACCTTTCAAAATGGCTTATAAAGGCCCCCTTCAGAGGATCAACTTGTATTCCTTATTAATGAATACCAAACACACTGGCGTGTAAGCAGCTACATACACCATATGCTAACAAACGCCGCATAAATGCAGATTGAATCCAATGGAGGGATTTTTTAAACTATGGCGCTCATTTAAAATGAGGTTGTGCTACCGGAGCGTCATTTTTCGCGACACTCTGGTGGCCCTGGGGTCGGCTCCATTTTTACCAGGCAGCATTAAGTCAAGTTATCTGCATTAAAGGATCGTGCAATAGGTGTCGCTGTGGGCATTCCCAGAAACACCCATGGCTTTTTGACACTCCCCCAGATTTACGAGGAATCGTAACTCTGAGGCAGCACCAAAAACGCACTAAATTAGTCATAAGAAGATTCAGTCTATTAGCAAGGAGCTTTGCTAGAATTTTGATGTCACAATTAATTAAACATAGTAGCCTATAGTATTCACAATGCTCCGGGGCATTTATCAGACTCAAGCAAAATGAAAATGAGTGCCCCCCCTCATCAACACTGGGAAACGTCCCACCTTTCTCGCTTCTCGGGAAACAGCAAGCAGTTGAGGAACTAGGAGATCAATGTAGGTTTTGTAAAACTCAGGTGGGAGCCCATTGGGTCCCGGTGCCTTACCCGACTGCAACTGCTGTTTCACCTCGCGGATTTCCTCTAGCGTAAAACTTGCTGTTGAAACATATAATGAGCATCACTTAGCCACCCTAGAGCTACATCATTCAAATAGGACCCCACATCTATAGGAGCGCTACATTGGGACATATGAAGGGAATAGTAGAAATCAGTGAATGTCTACAGAATATGTGCTTTAGCAGTATGCAGTTGATCATGTGCTCCTCAAATACCGATCACATCATTAGCTGCCCAAAAATGGTGGATCATGGTAGCCAGCGTCTTTCCCGGTTGATCAGCTTCACTGTAGGAAGGTGGAGTATTATGTAGTTGTGCTTGTTAGGCTTCACTATGCAATGCTGTCACAATACTCCAAAGATGGTCCTTGGATTCAAAATAATAAATCCTTAGCTCAGTCGTCGTAGAGTGACCAAGAGCAGTCAGGCTTTACTAGAGGAACGTGTAAGGCATTTTCAAAGTACTATCAAGTAATTGACTCAAGTCGAAAGAAATCTGACCCCAATTTATAAAACGAAAGCAGATTTTTATATGTATTTAGACACCAAAACGAAGTCAATCAGGTAAGTATAACCGGTTATGGATTTTAGAAGCAAAATTAAATCAGTGCCAATCAATGCTCTAACATGTTAGCATTGCATCCAATGGTAAAAAGCAGTAGTGACAATCAGTCGCTTGCGGGTTGAGTTGGCTCAAGAATCTTACACACTGCTGACATGGGTTGAAGGTTGTGAGGAGTTCCCTTGAGGTGCAGTGTCGAGTAAAGGTGGTGGTTGCCGGACTGGTGACCAGCAAGCTTTGGCAGTTGTAAGTTCAGCAGAAAGTTATTTCAACGTCTGGAGGTCCGGTGGAAAACGTTAGCCACCTGAAACTTGTTGGAGTTCAGGACTATGCTTCCCACAGTGCACTGGACCATCTGCTTCTGGGCGATCCCTCAGAGGGCCCAAAGGCCAGTGATTCTTTGTTTCTGGTCTACTGTTTTTACTTGCAGTGTGCAGGGGCCTAGTGCCACTGGTCAAAGTGAGCCTGGCTTTGTCTTTGGTTCCCAAAGAGGCCCCTCTGTGGGGGAACTGGTCTTTGGGCCATGGTGACATGACAATCATGCAGTTCAAAGAAGGTTGCCACAGGTGCAGAGTATCACGCCTTTGCTTTGTGCAGCTACTATTGCAGCAGACACTGGTCTCTTCTTTGTCTTCTTGCAAGTCAGATCAGAACAGAGGTTCTGGTGTCATGGGTCCTTTAAATCCTAGATTTAGGGACATTATAGATGTGGGTGCAAGTGGTTAATGGGCTACTAGCCCCAGCGGCTAATCACATCCTGAGATGACCACATCCGGGGGTGTGTTTCACCTTTTCTACCCAGACCCCTCTATACCGCCACTTTTAAAAATGGCTGAATCCTTCCTTAGCTGTAAGACCATGTAGCCCCTAGAAGTATGGCAAGCCTAATAATAATAATAATAATAATAATAATAATAATAATAATGATAATAATACTGCCATTTGTAGAGCGCAAACAGCTACCTCCAAAGACGTGTCCCGGCGCTATTGCAACAGGTAGCGAACAGTAAAGCGTGCAGAGTTCAGAGTGTTCGGGAGCTTAATCTTGATTAAAAAGCCATGTTTTAGCTGCTTTCCTAAATTGTGATTCCAAGGTAATCTGGCGCAGGGCTTTGGGCAGGGCATTCCAAATCATGGAGGCCCTAATGGGGATGTACACTTCTTGACTTCATAATTTTTACAATTGCCTGGGTTCAAATGTGCCTGGGGGCAGCGGGACATCTATTCCTTCCTTTGGGTGCAGCCAGGATGCATATCAGAGGCAGTGATGCTTTCAAGTTTACCGCCTTGATGTTCCACTCTCTAGCCATCTGATCAGGAAGGGAGCAGTCACCTCCTTCCCATTCAGGCCATTGTTTTTGACTTCTGGGAGATGTTACACCTCCTGGCAGAGGGTAAGATTCCTGTCTTGGCTGCAGCAGCCAGAGCACAAGAAAGGCTGGAGTAACCAGGTGAGCAACCTGTAAGGTTATCACCTGAGTGCATGCCACAGCGACCTCGACACAAGAATCGTGTCAGGCTTGATGAGGCACATTTGTTTGATCCCAAACATGTCATATTTCGGTGGTACTATAATGAACCTGCCAAACTCGAGGTTTACTGGGTGCCAATCCATGTCCTCCTGTTAACCACAGATTAGCCCTTAATGGAAAAGGCTACTATAAGGACACAGATAATATTGCATTAAGATGTCCTCACCTTTAATATAATGTACCCTGCCTCCTGGGCTCAGGAGGCCTTCCTTAGGGGTGACAGGCATATATTAAAAATAGTGCTGTGACCTTGCCACTCATGGTGAGGTCAAAATCTCTTTGAAGCAATTTGCACAGCTCCTGCAGTCTTCTATGGCAGGACTGTTGTCATAAGATTACTTAGGTCACATAGGGTGGCGCAAACAGTGCTTCAGTCCCTAGAGATCCCTTTAACACCCAAGCCCTGGGCATCTACTGATACCATGTACTAGGGACTTATAAAGGCGTGCGGGGTGAAAGTCATTGCAAATTGGGGTTGCCAAGTAACATGTATCAGTTTTAGGGAGAGAGCACTGGTGCTGGGCCTGGTTAGCAGGCTTTAGTGCACTGTGCATTGTCACAGTCGAAAGCCAGAATCTATTAGTTCAAATGGGGGCCAAAAATGTGTGGATGGAGTGGGTGATTTGCAAAAATGCCTATTTATGACACACTCCCCATCAGCTCCGGAAGTCTCAAATCGGCCTTGAAATCGGCACTCCCCATCAACTACGTCCTAATACTCTGTTAAAGTAGTCCTAATCTGATGGGCTATCAGAGGATCCGTGGCACCAGACTGAAGCAACTCTAGCCTTGACAAATCCCACTCTAACCGCGAATGATGGCCCAAAGAGAACAGAAGACACCAACACTTTTAGCCAAACAGAGCTCTGAGTAACCTTAAAGGCATCCCAGATCATACCAATCTGCGGTACAGTGTTCACAGTGCGAGAAAAAAGTCAGAAATCTCCTGCCGCATTACCTCTGCAAATTGGTGATAAAGCAAAGTAAGTGGGGAGAGGGCCCAGCTGGAGCTAAGAGGTTTGTTTATGGGAATGAAGGTAAGCAGCACAACGTGAGCAGAACAGGGGAGTGAGAGCTAGATGACAAAACTCCCATACCCAGGATGCCAGACAATTAGAGAACAGACAGTAGTACAGCCTGGATCAATTTCCAATAACTTCCAAATAGAAGTTGCCCTCACTAGCCAGTGGAGGGAAACATCCTTTACGACGCAACTTTTACCACGCAGTGCCTTTACAACGCAGGTTTTTCAACGCAAGTCATTACAACGAATTGCACTGGGGTCGGTGTAGGATAGGTAATAGTTTAATTTACTATCCAACATCTTCCCTACTATCCACGGGGACTGGAGTTGGAATAGTAAATTAAACAATTCACTATCCAGCACCCCCCAACGCAAGTCGTTGTAACGACTTGCGTTGAAAAACCTGCGTTGTAAAGGCATGCGTGGCAAAAGCTTGCATCGTAAAAACGTACATCTGACAATGGATGATGAAAAATGCCATATATCTAGGAGATCATGGTCGTGCAACATGTCCTGAAGGTGTTGAGATGCAACACTCCGGACATGCGCGGATGATCATCAACCTCACTAATCATGCAGTTGGTATTGCCACCCCATAGTAACAAAGAGAGTCCAGTTGGCACAATGCATAAGTAGTCAAAAAGCTTGGATAATCCGTATTAGATCAATAGCAATTGACCATGGTGATAGTATGTGGCATTAGCTTACCCTGCATAGATACCCTGATCGTCAGTCAAGGAACCATGCAATGTATATGGATTCCCGATCTCACCAGGAGTAACACAACTCTGGAATACGAGTAATAAGAGGAGAAGCATCTGTAGGAATGGCCATTTAGTCGCAAAGGGATGGGAACCATGTGAGGTCAGGTGTGTCTCCTGTAGCAATGCAAGTTGAATCCCATGCTGGTCCAAGTATGACAAATTATGCCTACTTTTACATGGGTCACTAAGTCCATGCATATTCCAGGTGACACATTTGCACATTGTATGAAAGCCTACTGGAGGATTGGCCGCCTCAGAAAACATAGAAGTATTAAGAAAAATACTTGCAGAACATAACATTAAAAATGCGAACGCATAGCAACAATAACTACGGGTTGCGATAACATATAATATCTTGAGCATGTGTCACATGAACAGAAAGTAAAATCCTGTTTACTCGCCTCCCACCCACCCACACTGATATCTCATATTTGTCAGGTAGCCAATCTCTCCCACCCAGCTAAAACATGCTCATCCCATCACAAAAACAAGATAAACACAATAAGCACAAAACAACTGTTCAAATGACTTGTGACAAAAGCACAAGGTGGAATCCGTGGGGCTCATCCAAACAGACATCGGAGACATCCTCAAGAAGAAGAGGGCATCGGGGGGAACAGAGCCCAGACCCCCATCTAGTGTCTAAAATAACCAATAATATAACTGAAGAGCAACCTGTAAATGTAAAACAAAGTCACATTCAGATCAGTCTGGTGCAGCACATGATGAGGCAGGAGAACAAACTTCATTGGAAGGTAGGGCGACAGATTTAGCAAAGTATTCAAAGGTCTGTTGAGTGGTGAAGACATGCAGGTGCCTCTGGACGGTAATACACAGTCGAGCCAGGTACTGCATAGTGAAGGGTATGGCACCCTGTTGAAGTTGTTGTTTAGTCAGGAGAAACTTCCTGCACACCTTCTGGGCCACAGCTGTGAAATCCAGAAATAGGGAAATGGTATTGCCATCAATAGTCATTGTGCGTTTCTCATGTGCTAAGGCTAGGGTGTTGTCGCGGTCCCTAAATTTAAAAGACGAGCAATGATGGAATGCGTCAGAGCCCCTGGAGGGGGTTTGGAAGCCAAAGTGTAATGCACACGTTCCACAATGAGAAGACAGGAGAAGGAGTCAGCACTGAAGAGGGAGACTAAGGGGCATATTATCAAGAAACAGCGTTAAAATTATCGCCACTTTACCAGCAGGAAACTGACGCTAAAGGGGCGATAATGGGCTTGATAATATGCCCATGTGAATTCCCATAGAAGCCCATGTTCTGGGGTGAACATGGGCTTCAAGGGCATATTATCAAGCTGCGATAATTTTAACGCCCTTCTTTATAATATGCCCCTAAGAGTCTCTCCACAAGGTCCTCCAGTTTGCTGGTGTTAGTGGACTCAGGCACACCTAAAATATGTAATTTATTGTGACACTCCTGGACCAATCTGCTATACACTGGCCTGTGGGCCACCGTTATGGTCAACGGTGCCCGCTCCTCTCCCTTCACAATAGCCAGAGGCACTCGCCAGGCGTGCCCTCTTTCGCCCCGCCTCTTCCCCGTGGCTGCCAAAGACCGACAGCACTTCCGGGACCATGCTCTCATCTATCCGGAGAGGCAAATATTAATCTCCTTATATGCAGATGACCTCACCCTTTACCTTCGTAACCCGGATCAAAGCCATAACCCTATTCTCAGGTTGCTCATTCTCGTTGGTCACCTCTCCGGTGTCAATATTAATTGGGGGAAGTCCCAGATTTACTCCCTCGCTGATGCCACTGCGCGCTTCGAGCCTGACTATCCCCTTTCATGGTGAGACGATACACTTACTTACCTTGGCATGGTCATCACTCGAAATAGGAGTGATTTGATGACAGCCAATTATGGGTGGGTACTTGATCAGATAACTGAGAAAATCACCAGATGTATTACGCTACCCCTCTCCGTGGCTCGGCGTATCTCCCTTATAAAAATGATGGTCCTACCCAAACTGCTCTACCTCTTCATTAATTTCCCCTACGACCTAAGCCAATATTTCTTCAAAGTCATTAAATCTCAACTTATTCGCCTTACCTGGGGTGGGAAACAAGTCAGACTACACTGGGACACCCTCAAACAACCCTTTAGTGCCGGGGATTTGAAGTACCAGACCTGGAGGTATACTTCAGTTGAGCTGAGGCTCACTTTTCCTCATATTGCATAAAGCCCCCCTTTACATGCCACACCTGGCGATAGAGGACGGGTACATGGCCCCAACCCCAAGCTCTGCCTACCTGAGGACTCCTGCTGTCCCGAGGCGCTTAGCCTCCACCACTGTACAATGCACCATCAGTCCCTCACACGACCTAGCTAGACTACTACACTGCACCCTACTATACTCTCCCCTACTACCCCTCCACGGTAGGCATGACCTCCCGGTCACACAAGAAGGAGGATGCCTTCGACTCCTTTGCAAACCGTCCCTCCAGACCTGGGGGACACTCTATCTCAGGGGCACATTTCGCACCAGTGAGGAATTCTTTGGCACCTCACCTCCTACCCCACTAGAATGTTTTTTCTATGTCAGGCTACGACAGGATGTGATCACTCTGTGCTTTCCGCAGGAGCCACCCATTATGTCCCCTCTACACGCCCTTCTGCAGCAAACTACCCGTACACACGTTGTGTCCCTACTATATCGCACCATCCAAAGTGATCAGGAATACAATCCCCCCTCAGCCAAAGGTCGGTGGGAGGAGGAACTGGGCTCCCCCCTTACCGAGGACCAATGGTCCTTCTGCTGTCGCCAAACTGGAAACATTTCCGCCAGCAGCAGATTGCGCATCACTCATTACAAGTACATTCACCGCCTTTATTTCATACCTACATGCTTGCATCACCTTCACCTTCACCTTCGAGACAATGACCGGTGCGACCGCTGTAGTAGCGCAGGAGCAGACTTTAGGCACTTGGCTTGGGACTGCCCACCCATACGAAGCTACTGGATGGAGGTGTTAACAGCGCTTGACCAGATGACTGGGCTACATATTCCAGATGACCCCCTAACCGTGCTTCTGGGCAATACTGAGACGCTGGATGCCAAAGTGCGAAAGTATGTGTCCCTAGCACTCCTTCTCGCAAAGAGGCAGATCGCCTGCAAGTGGGGAAGGGGAAGAGCCCACAAATTCAAAGACTGGCTGCAAGATCTTATCTATTGTCAAGAGCAATTACACAATCATGCTGAACTCGTACTACCTTTTTCTCAGTCACAAGACATATTGACCCCCCTCCAAATCTATCTTTTGGAACACACCATTGCCGCAAACGCAGCTGCTGAACCTAGCATTAGCGATGATGGGGTCCACAACAGGGATGTGAACTGATGCATGTGGGATCTCACCTAGGCCAGGGTATAACGCCCAAAGAGGCAAAAAAACACAGGGTAAAATCATATCTTAGACCTACTGTTAGCATACGTCAGCATACATGGGCATCTTCTACTTTTAACTGTGCTCAAGTGGTAATTATATTGTTCTCAATTGTTTTTCTTTTTTTGTTCGATCAAACTGCTTATGACCATTTAATGCTACTAGCTAACCTTGTCCCACCTGACGCGGCAGGCCCGTTGTGGTTGTAGGCGGCTTGCTGTGTATCTTTCCCTCGCCTACATTGCTTTGCAGAACATTACTTTGCGTTGCCGGCCCGCCCAGGGATGTAGGAACCATGCTGTGGTCAACAACTCTTGCCTTCAATAAAGGTTTTTGGAAAAAAACTAATTATTATTGTGACCCGGCCTAGCCTCTAAGACCGCATTCTTGGCCGCAATCACTTTCAATACACATCCATATTAATCAGGTTTTCTAACCCCAAGAGTTAACAGTGTCCTCCACCTGCAAAATGAGCTGCTCAACCTCTAGCAGCCTGCCTCCATGCTTACAAAATTGCGAGTAATCCATTCAAGCCCTGAAAGAATCCATTTTAGACTCAATGAAAGTCAAGCAGGTCTGCAAGGCAAGGAGCAAGTCCCTCATGTCATCAGTGCCAGCAGGCACCAGGCAAGCACACAGTCTCAGGACTAGGGGCTGAGCCGCGGGGAGTACGGTGAGCATCAGAATGAGGTTTCGTCTGTCGACAATCCACTTTCCCCATATTGTGTCAGTGAAGACTTTTCTTTAAACATATTTATTTTTATTTATTTATGCAAATAATTAAAATTGTCATAGAACAATCAACCAAAAGGCGCCATCACTTAACCCACAACAGTCACAGACCGTCCTGCATACAGGGCTGGTACATGACCACATTAGTAGAATACAGTAGGATAGTAGACACTAACTCCCATGCCAAATGGTTTAGGTACAAACAGCTGCCATATTGGCAGGGTACTGTATATCATAATATTTCAACCAACTTCCCCAGACCTTGAACAACTTGCTTAGGCAGCCTCTACCTGTTTACACCACCTTTTTCGCCACAATGTAGAGGTCCATCCCTGACCTTCATTTTCCCCCATTTGAGACCCCAGGGGCTCATCACTGCCTTGCTTTATGCTGCTTGGCTACCACAAGCCCCAAATTTCAATAGAGTAGCTTCACCCTGGGACTGTCCACGTCTACTGGAAATCCCAGCAGTAAATATTTGGGGTCAAGAGGTATGACTCTCCTAACACTCCACTGAGCTCCCCAACCACCTGTGACCAGTATATGTGGATGGCCAGGCAACTCCACAGTGTATAAACAAATTTGCTTTGGGACACCCCACAATGTAGACAATCCAGGGAAACGGCCCTCCCCAGGCAGTGCAGACAGTTCCTGTTGTTAGATACCCAGTGGAGCTCTTTGAGTTGGATCAAGAACAGCCCAGATTTTATTGCAACCTCCCTTGGGCACATCAGGGCCGCCTCCCAATATCAATCTTTAAGCCCCCCCAGAGCCCTCAGCTTAACCAGCGTGCCCAGCATGTTGTTGAGCGTTCTTTATGTAAGGGAGATAGCCTTTGAAAGTATCTCCTCAAGGAGCAGTCAGCCTTCGAGAGGGGCGTACTTGGGCAGTTCCAAGTCTCCCACGCCCCTCTCCCTGCCAAGCGTGGTGCAACAGGTTACATTTTAAGTATTTGGTGGAACTCATACTATATTCTTTTTGAAGGTAGGGGAAGGGTATTATACCACCATCATCCAAGAGGTCCGCCACCCGGGAAGTTCCCAGCAAGTGCCATGAACATAAGCCCCTCAGTTTTCCCAGTTCATACAGCCATATCCCCTCCCAGAGCAGAGTCAAACGCATCAACTTCTTTTACCAATCCATACGTCTAGTAGCCCTCCTCCAGCCTTCCATTGCAATCCGTGTTGTGGAGGCCGTTTCTCGACACTCTTACCATCGTACAAGTAGTGGAGGAATGACCGACTGGTGAACTGTGTGCGCTCAAGTCGGTAGGTAGAGTTTTGTCTTTGAAGATTAGAAACAGGAGGAAGAGAGGACACCAGCGCTGGACAGCATTGTGCACCAGATTATAACAAGGAAATGGGTGCCAAATCACCATCAATGAACATAGGTCCTGCCTCTCTCTGCCTGGACAGTCCAGGACATATGTGTGCCGGCCACACCCCCAATGAAGCCCAGAACATGGGGGCACGAGCAGACCCAATGCCAGGATGATTGGTGTAGGAGAGTAGGGTCTGCTTTCCTATGGTCACCACACTTTTTGCTTTTTGCTTCACTGGTTTTTGACTTAATGTGGCTGTGGGCCTGCTAATCAGACCCACTGCCCAGCTGCTCTCTCCCTAAATTCACTACAATGGGCCCGATTCACAGAATGAACTTAAGACTCAATCCTAAACTTACTACTATTTTGTTATTCACAGAATGAACTTACTACTTTTGGTATTCACAGAAGTTAGGATTTTGTCTTAAGTTTGTCTTAAGACAAACTTAAGACAGACTTAAGACAAAATCCTAACTTAAGTCTGTCTTAAGTTTGTCTTAAGACAAACTTAAGACAAAATCCTAACTTCTGTGAATACCAAAAGTAGTAAGTGCATTCTGTGAATACCAAAATAGTAGTAAGTTTAGGATTGAGTCTTAAGTTCATTCTGTGAATCGGGTCCACTGTACTTTAGGTGCATTACCAATTGGATACTGGATCACCTTATGAGCCCATGTACAATGTATTATGGGTACCCAGGGCATAGGTGCATCCAAGGCCTACCAGGGGCTGCAGCATATATTATGCCACCCCTGGCTGGCCACTCACATTGACACAACTGGCTGATCACTCAGCTGGGGCAAGGTCGTGTAATCACCCCTTGCTTAGATATAGTATTCCTATATCTAACCTTATATGTATGTATGTATGTATGTATGTGTATTCTTATATAGCGCTCGATGACCCGAAGGGTATCTCGGCGCTTGCCTTGGGAACCCGTCCTGGCTTTTCCCTGTGAGATAGCCCCTACAGGGCATCCCCAAGGTGAAAGCCAGGCATCCCGCCGCGGGGGGCCGTTGTGGAGATTAAGCAAGCTTAATGCCCAGAGTTGCAGAGTGAGAACCCATGATTAGAGCAGGCACCGAAGCGAGAATTATCAAGTCCGTGGACATTTGAGCTCAAGACCCTGCCGCGTCGGGAATTGAACCCTGGTCCCGGGTCTGACCTCTGCTTCAGGGTCTGCCTGCTCTACACCGTGAGCCACACTTCTCCACTATCAGATCATATATATATAGGAAGATATATATATAGATATCTAGACACATATACACCTATAAGTCACTCCTATGGCAGGCCTTAACAATCCTGGAGGCAGAGAGCTTGGTTGTATGTTAGATGGTGCTCTAGCATGAGTTGAGCCTGTCTGCAGCTTTCGGAACCATGTCCTTATAGCTGTTCTAGGATATTGCCATACCATATACTCTTAAGTGCATTATGAATCTCGCAGTCAGATGCTATCTCTGGTTTGGCTTTATCAAAACGTGTCATACGATTTGGAATACTACCCCCTCGCCAGTTCTGGTGACGGGGGTAGCATTCCACCCTTCTAGAGGGAGAAGACATGTTGTTCCTACTCTTCCCGGTTAAAGTTAACCAGAGCCTCAGCATCACAAAATGGATGCTGCTGCCACAGACACAAGTCTGACCTCCTGCTGCTGGGAGTCCTTCCAGCGAGGGAGGCTTGGACAATAAGTTTCTTGTCTTGGGAGGTGCTAGCACCACCCCAGACAGGCTCTTGTGTATTAGGGCAGGGAGGGCTGAAAGAAAGCAGACACTGCCTGGGGCACACAAGGTGTCCCATGCATAGTCCAGTTCAAACTGGTGCTGGGGCACTCCAGCCCCAGCTCTGGCGCGTAACTGGACAAAGGGAAAGGGGTGTAACCACCCCCTTCCCTGGTCCCACCCATAGGAGGTACCTAGTAGGTAATCCAGCCCCTAGATTTGGTATATAGGTAGGAGCTGAGTCCCTAGACTTTAGATTATCCTGACTGAAACTCTGAAACGAAACTCTGGACCTTCACTGATCTATTTGAAAAAAGACGACTGAAGAATCTCCCTTGTAGTCAAGGAGTGACCACCCTGCCCAAGCAGGCACCATCCAAGTGATCAACGACTTGCCTTGTCGACACTCCCGCCGGAGCCCGAGCACAGAATCTGACAAGAACCGGACTTCCAGACTTCCTTCAGCCCGATCCACAGCCCCAGCAGAGCTAAGACCCGTGGAGGCGATGCGAGACGTGGACCGGCCATCTTGAAAAGTCAGTGACTTGCTTACAGTGCAGCTTCCAAGGCTCCCTCGAAGCTGTGCACTGGGGATTGAGAAGCCCCAGCCCGAGCATCATCTGCACCGAAGATCAGCCCTGCACACTCCACAAGTTCTGCGTTGGGCCCTTCTGCATTTTCCTGCTCGACGCGTCTGCCCGATCACTTGCCCGTTGGCTAGTGGCCATCTTGGCGATGATCCTTTGAATTTACACCACTGGTCTGGTTGCTCCAGACTGGCCCTTGCTTCCCTCAAAAGAAGCAGCCCCTCAGACCTTGCTGGTCTGAGTAAGAAGCCAACTTAGTTTCCTGCATGGGTTGCCGTTGCCAAGGCTTGTTGACTCCAATCCTGAAGCCGACAGCGAGAGCCTTCGTGCCTGACTCCTGGTTTTCGTTGACGCCTCCTGGTCCACGTGGCTGCAGAGACAAGCTTCCCGTCAGCATCTGATTCCTTCGCGACATCGCCTGGTTCCTTCCTGCTTCCTTCCTGGTCACTGGCTAGTGACCCAGACTCTGTCCCCTCTGCTTTAAGGTCCTCTACATCTTCGATCCACCCTTGGATCCACCCGGACACTTCTCTCCTGGTCGCCTGCAGCATCTTTCTTCCAGGCTCCATAGGATTCGACGGCGAAACCCAACACACTTTGACACCTATGCACCCGCTTCCTGTGGGTGAGGTAACGCGAGTACTCCGGTGCTCCTGTGGGTATTAACTATCCAACTGTCTAGGTTTCAAGTAACTTTCACCGAGTCCAGTCAGAAGTACCCTAAAAGAACTAGTTTCCGTCTTTTACATTCCCATTCATTCTCTATGGTAACACGCGTGTGTGTTTAGACACTGAACACGCATCCTGTGGGCCTCCTGCTTCCTAACTCTTGGTAGCTCTGCGTAGCCCCAGAGACTCCCTAGGCCCTACGCCTATTCACTTTCCGTGTAGTGGTCCTTATACCACTATTTTAGTATATGGTTTAGCGTGCCCCTAGGGCCCTACTGTATTTTGTGCAACTTATTGTATTTTAATTTAATATCTTGTATTGTGCTTATACCTCTGACCTCATAAAGAGTTCAGAGGGTTTGTTTAGTAATAAATAACATATATATTTTATATATATCCTGTGTGGTGTCCTTTCATTTGGTATTAAAGGGGTTACATATGGTTAAACAGCTGGCTTCACATGCCCTCTTGAGTTTAGCCTAAGACTGCTCTGTCCATGCTACCCCTAGGATAGCTGGTCTATACGGTTGACTTTACAACCATCACCATAAGGGTTGTTTGGACTGGTGCAAGGTGCTCACTAGAATAGTGAACATCATATACCAGGCCAACTTCTCACAATTGGGGTGTACAATAACCCCTCCAGCAGGCAGGCCCGGTAATTACAGGCAAAGTATTGTTAGGTATGACGACTCACGAATTTAGTTAAAGTATTTATTAATGCTGGAAACATCAAAGATAATAGGAGACAGACTTGAACGCCCTTCCTGATCCACTGGCTCCTAGGACAATCTGACCTCTCAATCTAGAAGCCCCAGTGTAGCTAGGGAACAGCACGAGAAGGAGCATTCAAGAATAAGCAGTACACAACACATCTTCCCCCGAACAAAAAATAGAAACAAAGTTATACATCATAAATAAATATTAATATGTATGCAAGGCAATACAGCAACAAAGTTATACATTATAAATAAATGTGAAAATGAATGTAAAGCTATGAAGTATCAAGATTACGTTCATAGTCAGATAACCATTTGGGTTTACTCCTTACACGTTTGCCAACATCAGAAGATTTATCATTGTTCACCTTAGGCAAAGTATTGCTGCAACAGCTTTCATCAGAAGACCTATTATTGCTTGCCTCGGGTAGCGTAATGCTGCAACCACTTTCATCAGAAGACGCTTTGAGCAATGTATTGCTGCAACCACTTTCAACATTTTCATTCAATAAACCATCTTCATCATCTTGTCTCAACACACTTGAACCATTACCACCAACAGCATCGTTCATAGTATTATTATTATTATTTTTTTTTATTTTTGAAAACCTTTATTGTGCAGTAGTAAAAGAACAAATACGGGCCCACAACCATCAGGCCGGCCACGAATACTCTTAAAGCACCAGCGCATGCAATACGGCGACACAGTAACACATTATTACAATGAGCGAGCATTTAAAAGTTACACTGGAGAACCTTGTGATACCATGTCCCAGGAGCAATGAAGGTTAATTTTAAATTTTTTGTTGCAGCTATTAAAGTTTGTCTTTTTTTATATAAACAATAGACTAAGAAAGCAGAGTCCGTGCAGGCACAACACAACATTAGCGACAAATTTATCACGTAATCCAACAACCACGAAAGTCAAGTCCCCCAGGCGGCATGGCGGCTCAAAAGTTTGTGCAGCAGGAGTAGCAAACCTAACATCATACCCAGTGTCCACCGCCACCCACCCCCTATCAGTACCAGACACGGACCCAAGATAGAATAAAGAAGAAGAAAACGAAAACGAAAGAAAAAACAAGGCCCATAGAATCTGAAACCAGAAAACTAAAATCCCATCCCCCGACCCCCCACCCTACACGCATGCAGAGGCTACGGCCTACCCCCGCCCCCCAGCAGTGTGTCTGTCGCCCAATAAACCCGAAATATAGAACAAGGAAAGAAAGAAGAGAAAAAGAAAAAGAAATTATTGTAATATCAGAGGAGGGCCATCCCAAAAGTCTCCCGGGCTACCCAGCCATAAATGTGCACATCACCCCACATATCAACAAAAACAATGAGCAGGAACACATAATGAAATGGGGAGAGTCACTGCATCTTGCATCAATATGCGTTAAAGGATGTGTCTCAGTCCGAGTCCCCACCGGCCAATCCAGCACCAGTTGTGGAAAAAGTTCCCTTAGCCCTGGCCCGTCCGCACCCGTTCCCCCGGGGCTGGTTCCCGCAGGGTGACCGCCACAGATGAAACAAAGGAGCAAAATGGCCGCTCTCGACAGGGAGGAGATGCCCCGAAACAAAATGGACATCTGCAGTCTCGAACGAGTCCATAAGCACATAACAGTAGAGTTGCCAGGTGCGCCCGATGTTGCAGAACAGCCTGAAATGGTAGCGGAGCATATTGAACCAAAACAGCCAGGTTGACCAGGCGTTGTGCCGAAATAATAAGTTCAAGCAGGGAGGGAAACAATGAAGCATCAGGGAGGCAGGCAGATAACGAGCCATACACACCAACACTGCAAGACAAGCGATCCTCCGAAAGTTCGCGCGGCAACACTGTATCCCCATCCGGAGTAGGGAAAGACAATGCGGTGCGCTGAGGCAAACAAGCCGGCGAAGCACAAACCATCTTAAGTGTGGCAGCCTCAAGTTTCCGTTCCAGCAATCTGGCACCCTCACACAGTCCGGCTCTCAAGTCGGCTAGGGCAGCGAGAACAGAGCCACAGGTGAAGGCGGTCGGGAATTCCACCGTCTCTGCCGCCGGAGGCACGGCGCCAGGTCCAGCGCACTGCCCATAGCCACATGGCGCGGTCCAGTCCTTATACAAGGCATCGTTCGCCATCTCCCTTACTGAGCCAGCAGCCATTGTAGTCTCGCCAGGAGAGACCCAGGGGTATGCGGGTGTAGTCTATGCAATACAGCAGGGACCCAAGCCACTGGCGCAGCCCAGAGCAACAAAGAACGGGCGATTCACAGGAAAGTTCCACCCCGGTCGACTCAGAGCAGGGGCAAGTTTGGGGTTGAGCAGTGGATGTGCGCCAACATGGAAGGCACAGCACGTCTCATCCACAAAGATCACAGTGGAGGCAGCAGAGAGAATTCCCAGGCGGCCGACCTGTAAAAGCCGATGGAAGGGCTGAGGAGATTCTTAGCAGCGAGGAGCGCGGAGTATAGCGCCAAGACCGCATCAACCAATTCACCCCGCGTAGCTGTGGCTGCCGCCGTTCATACACCGCTGAATGGGTCCCGGTACCAGGGCGAAGAAGAGCCGTCCGAACGGCTCAGCAGGATCTCCGGCTAGCAGGCAGGCAGGGACACCGGAGAAACGCCAATCGATGCAGCGCTCTTTCACCGTCCTCCCGATGAAGCGCAGTGACAGGATGGAGAGCAGGATATCGTCGCGGGAGACAAAGGCTCACAGAGCCGGGAGACTATCCGTCCGTCTTCGCCGCCATCTTGGCTCCTCCCCGTTCATAGTATTATTAATTGCAATACTCTCACAAACGTCGTAATCATCAAACAAATCCAACCTCTTAGTGAACTTATCGTCCCTTGCTAAGTCTTGATTTACTACAGCAATTCTTTTTAGATTCCAAACCTTGCCATCACTTAACAAAACAGCATTGCATAACACCTCAACAACAGTTAACGGCTCAGAAAATTGACTCTCACCCCTCTTGATTTTGCTTGGATTTCTCACTTTATCTAACATCCCTACCTCCATTTTAATATCTTTGGAATTGATTTCAGATCATATTGTTCCTTATGCTTCAAATGGGTGTCCACAATTCATTTGCTGATATCTTCCAAGGAAATTTCATTGTTAACAGGATGCAGAAGCCAATCAGCATTAAATTTCGTTCTCGCTTCTCTCCCTCTCATGACAACAAAAGGGGAAACGCCTAAAGCACCATGCGCAGAAATTCTGCAAGCCCATACCGCTTTAACAACTTGAATTTCCCAGTTCTCATTGTTTTTCATGGTCAATTGAACAGCATTCTCAATCACTCTGTTGAAGCGTTCTACCATGCCATTGCCACTAGGGACAGTAGACTCAATACTGAAGAGTTTGAAGATCCTGAGAGATGAGTAGGCGTAAAATGTTCCTTTGTGGAAAAGGAGTGTTGTTTAATGAAGCCCGGGACGCATGAAAATGTTTCAAAAGGTCAGAATGTTGTCTGAATACGCGTCGAAATGTTCCTCGTAGAGACATAGGGGCCCATTACGATGTCGGGCGGATTGCCCCCGCCAGGCTGGCTGTAGCCACCGCCGGCCTGGCGGGGGCAATCCGCCTGATATCCACTCCCGAATGCCCCCCCGCCATATTAGTATGGCGGGGGGACAGTGGCGGACGGAAAGACCGTCCGCTGCTTTTCTGCCCCGGTCGCCTTGCGGCCGGGGCGGCAAAGGATTAATACGGTGGCGGTGTCTCATAAACACCGCCAGCCAAATTAGTATGGGATACGTGCCGTACACAGTGTAAATCCCACGTAATGTTGCCAGGAAACAAGACTCTCCAACTTAGAACGTAGTACATAGGGCGTCATACAATGATGTGTGAGCACGTTTTCAAGAAGAACGTCAGTGATTAATAATACCCAAGGAGTGCGGCAGGCAGCAAGATTCCGGACAAGGGAAACAGCAAATGAAGTGCGGTAGCAGCAGGATTTGAAGGCGGTTGAGTAGCGGAGTTGAAGGTAAACAAAATCCTTTGCCCAAACCAGTTTGAGTTTGAGTAGAAAAGCCAAACAAAAGCGGAACGTAGTTTCCCAGCAGTAGAAGTAGTCCTCAGGAGAATTACGACCATCAATCAGCTTCAATATTGATGAAAACCATTAGGATCCTCCAAGGCACAAATGCTGTACTCCCACACGCGTAGGTTCTTGGTGCTCCAGCGTGGAAGTAATCGTCGCCAAATTGTTAAGTATGACGATTCACAAATTTAGTTAAAGTATTTATTAATGCTGGAAACACCAAAGATAATAGGAGACAGGCTTGAACACCCTTCCTGCTCCACTGGCTCCTCGGAAAAACTGTCCTCAAAATCTAGAATTCCCAGTGTAGCTAGAGAACAGCACAAGAAGGAGCATTCAAGAATAAGCAGTACACAACAAGGATTAAGTTGAAACCCAAGAGGCTCTATAGCATCCCAGAGCAAGGATTGAAGGGTTCTCCTCTCTGATGGGGGAGGTGATTTCAGCCACCCCTCCTAATAACATCTGTCAGGGTGTCGGTCGTAGGTCCAGTACGCTCCACATGTATACAAAATGCAGGTTTCTAGGCCTACTTGCCGGTGATGTGACCGCAAGATGCACAGTGGAAAATGCGACTCCGCGGAAGGGAGCGGGGCTGCACCAGCCAAGGTGCCACTCCACTAAATACCTACAGCCCACGGGAATGGTGAGAGGGCGCCTGACCTCACCTGCAGTCATAGTCGACCACCCCCCCTCTGGCTCACCTATGGCCACCGGGGCTGGAGCATCGCTGAAACTCCTCAGCCAGAGCATGATAGTAGAGAGACGCCCGGGAGGCAGCAGCACCGCACAGACTGCAGGAGTGGGCAGAGATGAGCATTATGGGTCCCGGTCCCAATCTGACACTATTTGCCACCTAAGATAATAGCAGATTGTCGTCGCCCTACTGTAATAGCCTCACTACAGTGTGACCTTCTTGCACGCCAGCACTCTGGCATCCCCGCTGTACCCGGGATTCTGGTATCCTCGGATGAGGTACTTCTCCGCTGTAGAAATATTGTACAATTAGGAGTTGCACTTTTAGGAATGGGGAATGCTTGGAAATGCTGTAGTTTCCATACCAAAAAATCAATATTTTCCTCCATTCTGGACAATTTGCTCCACAAGATTCATATTGTCCCCCCAATCCTAAACTAAGCCACTGAAGAATAAGTCTGGGATATCTGTGTTCCCTGTACAATTTATAATCCTTATGTAGCTGGTAACTGCAATTACTTCCCTGATTCTTATAATGCGACTCAAGGTATCTCTTTACCCAATCAGGCATACCTGACATTCACCAACAACAAAATTCTAGAAAGTTGCTTTGTTTAATGACGTCTACTTGGCTTTTAAGCTGTATTGTGGCAACATTTACTAGATTTGCCCTTAAACGACTATTGTAACTAATGATATAATAGTTTGAGGGGCATGACAACCTTTGACTTTAGTTAAGGGATGTGTGGTGGATTCAAGTTGTCATGATAATTAATCATATCACTAAATCCTTTTGGGTGAATCATTGCTGGCTATATTTTATAATCTTGGCTTGAGTGAGAAGAGGGGAAGAGAAATCTGATTTCTTCGTATTATGTTTTTTTCTTCACATATACAAACTCCTTGCATTTTTCCACTAGCGCTGGTCCTTTGTCGTTTGCATTTCAGCAGAAATATTCCATCTCTGTATCAGTTTTGAGGAGATTCTATTATTAAAATTGCAGCAAAATATGTTAGTATTTTTAAATATTTTTTGTTTTGGACGGAAATGTTTTCTTTAATTTTAGCATGAAGCTCCTTATGATATCTTGGGATCAATGCTTCACCTTGTGGGCAAAAAGCTAGGAAGGTTAGAGAAACAATATTGGAGCTAGAACTTGTTGAGAGAAAGGTGTAAGTCACTATGAAGGACTGCATTAAAAATATTGTAACACTTCAACAGTAGTTTAGTTGTTAGTGACACTGGTGCAAATCTAGATCGACGAATACAAGACCTGAGGGAATGCCGTCTTGAGACAGCCAGACATGCACACTTTGAAACCTCAAGCCCAGAAATATTATGACAGCTGGGTTAGAGCAAGTGCAGGCCTCAACAGTACTTTGGAGCGCCCAATGAAGACGCTCCCTCCAATCAGGGCACTGCTCTCACAGCATAAGAGCAGCGCCAGGATTGGTCTAGGGAGTTCCCTGGTAGCCAGCTGGAGTTGCGAGAGGTCAGTAGCCAGAGCTCCTTTCCTAAGGTAAGTTTTACTTTTGTTACATTTTAACTTTATTGGCGCACACGCCCGTTTATTTTTAAATTTTTAAATTTTATGTGTGTGCATGTTTATTTTTATATTTTTAAATTGTATTTTTTAGCGCGCGCCTGCCCCCTTTTCCATTGATACCAGACCGCGACTGCCTTAAGGTGTTCACAAATAAACACATGGCAATACCTACATCTAATGCCTTTATTGATCACATAGGCAGGAATTGGTTTAACTATACACATTCCGTTATATTTTCTTTAGTGTTTCAGTCACAAAAATTTAGATGGAAAGGTCACTTATAAGTAAAAAGGATGCACATTGTTTATTTCTCTTTGGTAAACTCATTTGCTCTCAATATTGCCCACAAATATTCACTTTAATTATTGCTATAAGAAAGTGTCAATGATAACGATAGCTCTTTCCACCACGTTATGGTGAGCTGTCTGTCTGGAAAGGTCAATGGTATAGTTTTGCAGAAGATTAAGATGGCTCAGTAAGGTATTTGCTCATTGCTGATATCTGCATGTCTCGAATTTGACTCATAGCATGCAAACTAAGCCCTCCATCCTTCTGAAGTCGATAATTTGAGTAGAATTAAATCAGTAATAGCACCTTCTCTTTGCAGCACTTAGAAACAGCAGAAGTGCTATTAAAAAACAAGTCATTATCTTTGTTTATGCCCCGAACGTTGCTTTATGCCCACATTTTGAGCGCTCTTTTAATTACAAGATGATCAGTAATTCTGTGGATGGGTTGTGTTTCATCTGGACATGCCAGCTGCTGAACTGAATTTAACCAAAATGTCTCTGTATTTCTCTGGGGAGAAATGAGGAATTACCGGGGAGTCGGTCTGATGTTACCAAATCAATGAGCAATTCAACATTTATCAGGGTTCCCTCGGGATACCCCTTGTAATATCCGGTAATGCCCTCCCCGATATATGTAAATTTTGGTGGGAGGAATACTAGACCTAACCCCCAGGGCATGTAGTATGAAGTTCATAGCAGTGGCGGCCTGTAACTTTGACAACGAGGGGGTGGGCTGGCCATACATATACACTCACCCACTCACATGCATTCACACACACACACACCTATTCACAACACTCACTCACAACAAATTCATATATTCATACATATGTGCATGCACACACCAAATATTCAATAACAGACAACTTACCTCTCTTGCAACTCTGGGAGAGGAATGCCTCGGATGTCCCAGGAGGGGACTCCAACTGCTGCCCCGGGCCAGCCAATAAGGGAAGGCAGCAATCTCACACGCGTCACAGAGTGGGATGGGTTCAAGTGAGAGTTGCTGACCCCACTCCACTCTGTGACGAGGTGTCACTGATTGACACTCGGCTCTGGGCGCTTTAGGGCGGTGAAATCCTCAGCCTGGCAAAGTTCAGCTCAGGAAGCCAGGAGCCTGCGCATTTAGCGCATGCCTTGCTCCTTTGCTCAGCCTGACAAACACTCTTCCTCTCTAGTAAAAGGGTTTCTTATGGAGTGGAAGTCTTTTTCTTCCATATCATACCATACTTTGTGGGCATGGGTCTCTTTTTTAAGAAGTGCCATACTTCGGTGGTGAGGCTCATCTTTCCCCTACTATCTCTAGTAGTGTTTGGAGAGCTTTGGAGACATATATGGATTTGGCCTCGAAAGGGTTGGTCGATCAGTGTCCCTTTGCATCGTCTAGTTGATTGTTGTATTTGTTATATATATGGAGCACTGCAGGAGATCCTTCCTTCCTTCCTTCCTTTTTTCCTCTTCACTCTTCGCTCCCCTTCTCCTTTGTCTTCCTTTCTATTTTTCTCTCTTTCTTTCTCTCACTGTCTTGTTTTTCCTGTTTGCTTTTTCTTTCTACATATTTTCTTGTCTTATATTAGGGTGATGCTTTTGATGGTTATTAAAATTCCTTTGCGTAATACTTTTTTCTTTCATATCCTTATGCAGTATTTAACCCCTTCTGTGCTGATGACGAGCCCAGGCTCGTCATGCAGCACAGTGCTCGTGTGCTGGTGACGAGCCTGGGCTCATCATGAGCCAATCAACGCTCACACGCGGGGATAATTCTCCCGCTGTGCTGAGCGTTCCATTGCGCGGGAGGGCTCATGACGAGCCGAGGCTCGTCACCAGCACACGAGCACCGTGCTGCATGACAAGCCTGGGCTCATCATCAGCACCGCAGCGCGTGTGCGGCCCCCCCACCCCCGCACCGCGGGGGAATTAGCCCCGCGGCGAAGGGGTTAAGAAGACTTATTGGGGACTAGACCATATATGCTATTATTCTTCTTCACTTTCCATCAATTGTATCACTCTTTTATTGTATTCAACTATTTATATGCTTCTTAAAAACGAATACATTTATTGAACAGAAAAAAATGACCCCTTTGCCCATATGGATGGGCCATTGCTGGTCCATAGTGCGTAAGGATGTGAAGTATGAAGCGCTATATAACAATCAAGTAATGAATAGTAGAATTAACTGCTTGGAGAAATGTGGGCACTCTTACATTAAGCATCTCAAGCAGAAATGAGTCCATCTCATAACTTCCGCTAAATGTTTCACACCTCCATTTTTGTGGTACTTACGCACAACTCTGTTATGTCTCTTTCCTTTATTTCTTCTAAGGCTTCAGAAAGACATACCTGGATTGGATTTCATGGACAGCATTAGAAGATTTGCTACAATAATTTATATCACCATTTCGGTGCTCTCAGGTATAATATGATATTTTTATTTTTATATGCGTGTGTAAAAGGTTTTCCTTTCGGTCTAGATAGTAGTGGACACGAACTTGACGTTAGTTTGTATTTCACTTTTGTTAAGGCTTTGTATCCTCCATGGTCTCTTTGAAGGATCCTTCACTGGTTATGAGACAACACTGTTAAAAAAAGGGTAAATGACCACACAGTTTATGAGTTTCAGACGTGTGTTAACATGTGAATAGGTATACAGCATAATATGAAAGACTTGCATGTTGTGGCAAAAGTAGAACCTTGGGTATAAAAAATTTACATTTTGGAGTACTTGAGGCTTAGCGTAGACAGTGGGATTCGGGGGCTGTGAATCTCAAATTTCTCGGCTAAAAAAGCCATGGACCGCACGGTGAATGGGTAAGATTGTCAATGTTCGGGATGAACTGTTCATATGAGGAGCAGGGCCAGCACTGATTTGCAGTAGGTGGGCCTCTGGGTCTGATTTAGAGTTTGGCAGACAGGGTACTCCATTGCTAAAGAGTACTCCGGGGCATATTATCAAGGGATTTATCTCTGCTTTTTTGGCTTTAAAAGCCAAGAAAGCGGAGATAAAATTATCTCCCTATCAGCAACAGGGTGCTAACACGCAAATTTGCATGTTAGCACCCTTTTTCTCTATGCTTCCCCTTGCATCTCTAATGAGATGCAAAGGGGACGGTCCAGAGAAAAATAATAGGAGAAATGTTGTTAAGCGACATTTCTCCTATTATCAAGGATATCGCTAACCCTGTTTACACCTGGTATTTTCCTGACTTAGCCATTATATCCTACGGAAGGTGGATATCATGGCTAAGTTTGTGGGCCCCTATCATCAAGCTAACGCCAAACTTCGAGAGATTATCGTTGCTTTTCCAGCGATAATCTCTCATTTGGCAGTTAGCGTGAGGATTTTTATCACTTCTGACATAAACGTTGCTAATAGCAAGTTATCTCAGCGATAATTTCCAGCGATGCTTAGCGATAAAAAATCGTTGCAAAGCCTAGTTAGCGATAAATATAGTTACTCGTTATTAATATGCCCCTCTGTGTTCTAAATTCAAGGTTTGCCTACCTGATATTGAGTCAGGCGAACTACGAATTTAACACTGATGTTTCAAAACTTCCTCTGACTAGGGGGGCATTGGTGTTAAACCATCTGACTGTTCGGCTTATCTAGAGTAGAAGGTCAGATGGCTTTTCACTGTCCCTCAACACCAGGTTTACCCTTGTCGGGAGGGGAAGTAAAAAAGTGAACAATTACCCAATACCAAGAAAGGAAGGTCCCACAGTGTGAGGGTCATTATTTTTTTTATTTTTTCAAACGCAGTGTCCCATTTTGGAAGTTTGTTCCTGAAAGATAATAAAAACTTTGGTACCTTTTAATGGACAGCCGTCAGGTTTGTTCGGCGTCCATCATGTTTGGTGGAGCCATCCATCAAACTTTTCCTACATTGACAGAAACCACCATGAGGGCGGTTCCTGCCATTGTTTAGAGATGTCCACAGGGCTGGTGAACATCTCTATATTTAGCAGGAGGAGTAACAGGATGGCAGACGTAAAGTCCTTCGTCACACTATCTGTCTTTACTCCATCTGCCAAACCCTGAATAAGTTCCTTTGTCTAGTGTGGCACAGTGGGCAAAAAATGATGGGTTGGAATGCTACCCCAAGCTATTGCTAGTAGTTAGACGCTTTTTAAGCATTCGTCCAATCACCTTTTGGGTGTTTGATTGCCAGTAGTATGCCTGGAAGTCGGAGACTTGTGCAAAAATAACAGTTGATGGACAGAATGCAGAACAATGTCATACATTCACCCCAGCTATAAAAAGAGAGAGTTTTCCCAAATAAACCCAGAAAGGACCGGGAAATATCAAAAACAAATAAAGAGAATTCCTTTCTGCGTGTTTCAATTTTAGGTACTAGTGTACGTCATATGCAGTAACATTTATTTAGACCAATTTCATCATCATCTCCCCATACAGTATCTTTAAATCAGAACATGAAATTGTATGTAAACTAAATAATTTTTTTATTTAAAAAAAGTTTTTCATATACTTGGTTAAGCAATTCATTAAAAACAAAATCATACAGTTATACTTAAAAAAACATATTAAACATATTTTCCAAGTTTTACCATATATATTTCTCAGTACATAATATAAACAATCAATTTATACAATTAAAAATCCTTGTGTCGACGCGTTTCGGTGCTTCGTTTTTTACAACACCTTCCTCAGGACAGTTTTAAAAACATCTTCTTTCTAAAATAAATACATACAATTAGTTAACTTATATTGGGTGGGGAGATTAATGTTCTTACTCATGGACTGTAAGAGAAAAAAGGTCTAAAAAGGGTCTTACATTCGTAACAATTTAACTTTGAGGTACCAGAATTATCCCAGAAGTATTAATGAATGTCGAACCTCCGCTTGCACTCTGTTATGTCATCAGAGGATCTGCACATAAATAACATAGTTTTAAGATTTAACAAACAAGTGTTGGATTAATTGTCTGTTGAACAAGGACATTTTACATTGTCGCTTACTTGTAGTTTGCGTAGGGATATTACATTCCGTAGCAAGGGCTGTGTTTCCACTGACTTTAAAGTTTGTTGCTTTTGTTTATTGCTTGCCCAATCGGATTCCTTTACTCCTCATAGATTCCCGCAGTGATCCTACCTCTTTATTATTTGAGGGGATCTGCACCGTCTAAATAAACAATAAGTAGTTTCAGGCGAAATATTGTGTACTTCTAAAGTTGGTACATACAAATCGATCCTTATCATTATTGTGGGTATGTTAAAGTTCACCGATACATACGATCCACATCGTAATTAGAAATAATTACTACTTGGTCACCCGGACACTATTTATATTTAAGTTACTGAGTAAGAAAATGACCAAGTTAAAAAACATAGCAGACCAGACTCAAGGCTGCCAGTCCAATTCCCAAGCAAAGAATGTATTTATTTGTGGGTGCACTTGATGTCATAAACATAAGGTGTGCCCGTTATGGAATAGGGCGGAGCAGGAACATGGGTCAATTCACCTGCCAGCTTGCTCTGGGCACGTTGATTATGAACTCAAAGATAAGCCACACCCTAAAGAAATGTTTCATTATCTAGCAGTGACAAGGTTCACGGCAACCCTAATCAAAGAATAGATAGACTGACATCATATGGACTTGTCACGCTTTACACTCCTTTCTTCACGGGAGCGCGCTGGTGAAGTGCTTAGCTTTTGCTTGCACAGTTCGACATCCTACTTCGTGGCACACTACTCCTGTCTGATGCCATGTGTGATCTTGGCGCATATGTATAAATCTATGAATGAGATGAGTGTCTCGCTGTGCTTCAGTTACATCAACAACAATTTTTTAAGGGCAGTAAAGTATTGTGCTGGTGTCACTCATCACTTAAATCACCTTATGGCCGCCTCCAAATCATTGCCTGAATAGAACAAAGTAATCTGTAGTGAATGATTTTCAATCATAGCCCGTCCTCTAAGTCCAGTTAAACAGTTATTAGTTCAGTAACTTCTTTTTGGAAGAGATAATCTTATAGATCGGTATCGGTATAGGGCTCGGCCCCTCACGCCATCAGCCCTATAAAAGTCATAACAACTTGGCCTCCCAATTGATTGGACGCTCGAGGCTTACTTGAGTGGCTCTATGGGATTTCTGCTACTCGCTCGATTTAATTTGCGCATCCCGCGCATTTTAATGTAATTTTATCACTTGTGTTCCTAATTAAATTCCTAATTAAATTTTTGTTGTGCAGGTACTCCTGTTGATGCGCGCTGGGCATTATTAGCGCTCGGCCCCTCACGCCATCAGCCCTATAAAATGGCACCCCCCTATAGGGAGCGCAGCGGACGGGCGCAGCGGGCACGCCGTCAGCGTGCCGAAGTCGCGCCAAAGTCCAGCCCGCCTGCGCCCGTCCGCGGCCAGACGGGCCCAGGGCCCTGGGGCGCTGCCCCCTCCATCTCTTACTCCCCTGCCACACTTAGAGGCCTACAGCACCCTCCTTGCACCCTTCCGTCTACAATTTGGGACAGCCTTGTATCCCTCGGCATCTCGGCTGACATACCTTCTCCCAGGCTTACCCATAAACCCTCGTTGGCCTCCACCCCGCCCGAGACTCTTATTCGTATACTTTACCTTAACACACGTTCCCTCCCCCAACATCACGCCGATATTTTTCTCCTGCTGACAGCTGAGAACCCCGATGTCCTGCTGCTTACTGAGACCTGAGATCTGATCTGATCTTTCCCTTCCTGACACTCTGGCTGCCCTGCCCCCTAACTACTACATGTTGAATGCCAACCGGCCTACAGCTCGTCGTGGCGGGGGGGGGGGGGGGCAATCATACGGAAAGATCTGACATTCATTGCATCTTCTTCTCTATGTCTCCCTGAGGTTGAGAATCTTGTCATCAGCCTGGCAACGGAAGCTGGTGCCTTGACTCTCATCGTCCTATATCGTCCCCCCACCCCTATGCCCCTGTTCCCTGCTGCCCTCAGTGAACAGCTCGCCGCCCTGATGACCTCTTCTGCCCGCATCGCCATGTCCTGTGATTTCAATTACTGGTTCAACCATACCGATGCCGGCCCCCACGCCACTGAATTGTTTGAGGCACTCCTCAGTCTAAACCTGACCCAGCATGTCACCACCCCTACTCACACCGGGGGCCACATCCTGGATCACATTTGGACGCAAGGGGTATCGCTCACTGGTCCGAATATCTCTCCCTGCGTTTGGTCTGACCACTCGTTGATCGACTCCTCTATTTCTGTAAAGGGCCTGGTCAAGCCACCCCCGCTGGAGGGCGGGATTGCTCGGAAATGGAACGCTCTTGATTCCTCTGCCTTTCTCTCCTTCCTTGCGGAGACTCAGCCCCTACCCAGTAACAATCTAGGCGTCAACACACTGGACGCTAATATTGCTCACTGGCTCACTACCGCTAGTGACAAATTCGCCCCCCTGTCCCGTTTCCCCCGCTCACGCCATAGCAAATCCCACAAATGGTTCAACTCAATACTGAAATTACAACACCTTGAGCTGCGCCAATTGGAGCGCAGGTGGAGGCGTAATTATTCTAGCACAGACAGGGAGGTGTACGTGCTTGCACGCAAAGCATATAAAAAAGCCATTATCACAACTAAGTCTGCTTTCTTCTCTGAGAGAATATCAACAGCCCCCAACAAATCCAAAGAGATATTCAAGGTCCTCGGCGAACTAACATCGGAAACCAGGACACTCCCGAATTTGCCCCCTTCCGCAGAGTCATGCAATGCCTTGAACACCTTTTTCATCGACAAGATCTTGGCAATTAAAAATTCCATCCCTCACTCCCCTCTCTCAGTAATAGCTGCAGTCCCTCCCATTAACACCTCCACTCTGATTTGTTTTCCCACACTCGACCCCGACTCCCTAGCCAAGCTGGCCACTCGTGTGAAATCTGGCTCCCCCAAGGATTGCTGTCCTCCTTCTGTGTTTCGCGACATGTCATACTTTTCGGCACTGCATCCTACCCCTACTCAACACTTCCCTCAATTCCGGCACAGTCCCTAGATCTTTCAAGGAGGCTGTACTGGTGCCCTTGCTAAAAAAAACTGGCGCGGACCCAGCGGTCCTTGCCAACTATCGGCCCATCTCTCTCTTGCCCTACCTGTCTAAAATCCTGGAGGCACACGTGACTACTTGCCTCTTGCAATTCATCGAGGAGTCCAACTTCCTGGAAATGAACTAGGCCGGCTTCAGACCAGCCCATTCCACCGAGGCTGTGATCCTCGCCGTGTTGGACAACCTCAGATGTAATGCCGACAGAGGACGCCCCAAGGCATTGGTCCTACTGGATTTGTCGGCGGCATTCGACACGGTGGACCACAACATCTTACTCCACCGTGTCGAGTCCGCGGGCCTGCCTTGTCCTAGGTTAAGTCTTTCCTGGAGGGTAGATTCCAAGCAGTCAGTTTGGGTCCCTACAGCGCCACCAGTGCTCCTTCATCTTGCGGGGTTCCCCAGGGTTCTTCTCTGTCCCCCCTCCTTTTTAATTTGTACCTTCAGCCTCTCATCCACTCCCTGGGCAGTTGGGACGTCACCGTATTCAATTACGCTGACGATTTACAAATTATTTTTCCCCGAGTAATCTGTGCCTCAGGAGTCTCTGGTGCAGATCACAAACATTCGGAATGAGACAGTGGAGTCTGTAAAGTCTCTTTCTCTACGCGTGCCCCATCAGAATAGGAATACAATCAACCCTGGGCCGTTTTCAGCCTTTTTGGGCCTCATCAGTGAGGTGTCGCCTGAATCTTTTGTCACATAAACCTTGGTTTGCACATTTTGGGCACTTTCTTGATATTGGGTCATTTTATGACTTGTTATTTCATCACCAGATCTGTATTTATAGCTTAGAAAGATGATTTTATCATTAGCATTGGGTTCTTTCTAAAGCCTAGGTAGGACAGTTGGGTCACCCTGGCCCCTTATCAGGGTGACCCAACTGTCCTACCTAACCTGAGGGATATCTCTGCAGTCTGAGGTCTGAGACTGAGATTGTTAGATGTGTATAACTTTTAATTTTTCCACTCTTTTAGTTCATATGCATTTGGTCGTATTCTATGGCAGATAATTCACTTGGAAGTGGCAGGATGGCAAATATAAGAGTCTGGGAGTCAGAGGAAAGGTGCTGTAGACATTTCAAGACACAATAGAAGGCAATGCCAAAGTGCAAGCACAGATCATTTGCACTAATAGCCATTTTTAGGTCGATCGTGGCAGTGCACATGCGCTGTATGCAAGACATGCTGTATTCTATATAGTGCTTTAATCCCTCCTGCAGCTTACCATAGGTTGACTCCAGCTTCACTCTTCTTTGCTGCCTCGTAATTGGTTACGCTCTTTAACCAAGGTGTATACTCAGTGTTCTGTTCCATGCCCCTCCCAGCCTTGGCCCCGTGCTCGTATCTTTCTTATTGCCCAAATGTAACACACCATCTAATTTATATCGTGTAGTGAGCAGGACTGAAAGTCCAGAAGGAATTGCTCAATCTTGTCACCTTAACTGTGACCCCGGGCCCTGAGGCATCTGTCAGGCTGTGCAGCACTCAGAAATGCCTGGCTTGACTCATACAAAAGGTACTTTGTATATATGTGTTTTTAAACATGTTTTTGGCATACGAAAGTACACAAGTTCATTCGCTGAGTGCCCGCGTTGGCGCCTACGTGTTACGTAGGGAAGCAGGTGCCTCCTTGTTTCTGGGCACCTGTACATAAAAGGATGCAGGCGTGCTCACATGGTTGTGTGCAGTCCAACAGTGCTTTAGTTTGATTGTGTGCTTAGACAATTTTGTGTTCAATTGAGTTTACATTAAAGTCCTTTCCACACTCAGCCACAGTTAATGTTAACACATTCTCTTTGAAAATGTCCATATGGTCTTGCTTCATTCCCTATCGTAAATGATACATTTTTAATTGTTAAAGACTTTCTTACACCATAAAACTTCTCTTTTCACTTGTCGACATCGGAATCTAGTGTGCACCGTAAAGTATTCTTTTACGGAATGGTTTACTCAACTTTAAAGGACACAATAACTTTAATTTAAGGAAGTGGCAGTGTTGTCGAAGTGTGAGTTGCCAATGCTTGTTACTGCTTCCTGGCATGGAGTGCGCGAAGTGAGGTACGGATGATGTGACGTTTTATGTATTTTGTATGAGCATTGTGCTGTTTCTCGTGCCTTGTCTTTCAGTGGCTCCGCTCTAGGCTCTGTTGCAGGATATTGCCTTATTACTTACCGGTAATCTTCATTACTCTTGGTCCCGTTGACCTCGTCCCATTCCTTAAAATATGGAGATAACCATCTCCATGGAGCAGGCTGGGATACCCTACCCACTCCCTCCCACTGGGAGTACATAAGCGGTTCTGAAAACCACTATATACAACTACAGTCTCTTACATGTGTATTATAGATAGAGCCCTATTTTCTCTCTCAACTAGCAGAGTGTTTGCAAAGTGTTTTCTAACTAAGGGCAAGCATCCCTTAAGGATAAGTCCCCTCACTCACCCGAAGGTGACATGCTTCATCATATGGGGCCTCCTTACCAGTGGGAAAATCTAGTCACCGCTGGGAGCTACTACTTCAGGATTTAAGGAAGGAGCTCAGAGATGTTTTAAGTTTTCAAGGAAGTAGGATGGTAATCCCATATGAATGTGATGGATTTGTGATGGGGTCTATGCAGCGCTGTATGAAGGGAAGGTGTGAATTAAAACTGTCTAGATAGAATCACCAATTGACTTTATTAACGTGTTCTACCTGACAGGGTTAAAAAGTGTAACAGCACAGTGGTATGGATATAAACCACTGGTAAAGGTGGGTCGACATGTTTCAGCCTATTGATCAATTTATATGTATCATCGGCTTTCTTCAGGACCAGATATAATACATTACTGCTGCAATCAATGTGAAAAAATAAGCAAAATACATTTTTGATACACCACCAGTATTCCTGCTTAATTCCTTTGCTTGTGTCAGGCTATACTCTGGGTATCTGTTGAAAAAACACAAGATACACAAACACTTTTTTAGGAATAGGGAGAGAAAGACAAGTAGGGCACATCTAACCATATATAATTTTTTATTTAAATCACATGTTTAACTGTACATTGCGCTCAGTCACTAAATTCCAGGGACAAAACCCCGATCATCCCCAGGAGCGAGGTGCACAGGGAGGAAGCAAACCAGCGAAAAGGAGGAGAGCAGCCAGGGAACAAGCGACCCCCCACCAAAAGGAGGCGAGAACAACACTGCAGCCCCCCCCCAGCACCAAGCCCATCCAAAGTGCAACAGCAGACCACAAGCAGCACAGACGGACCCACAGCAGGCTGCAAGAGGGGAAACGCGAAACCACCCTCCGCAGACAGCCAACACAGGGTGCGAAACACCATAGAGCGAAACACAGAGAACGCTAAAAAAGAGTACATGACCACAAATACCAGGCCACAGGGACCCAGCAAGGCAAGAAGAAAGCCACCCTGGAAAAACACCAGGCAAGAACAGGCCAAGAGACCAAACCCAACCGGGAAAGGCACACACAGAGACCCACATGCACCAAACAAATGGAGCAGCAAAGAGCAAGGGCAACCCCCAAACAACAATGCCAGAAGGCAAACCCCCAAAGGAGGATAAGGGGCGAGCAAGCCCGACACCACGGCCAGAGCACGGAACCACGTCAACAAGCACATGAACACAGCCCCAGCCAAACACAAAGCAGAAAGCGCAGCCATGACCACCCAACCCCATGGCCCGCACCCAACGCAAGGAAAACCAAGTGAACAACCCACAGGCAAACACAGGCCCACGAGCAAGCAGAAAAGGGGCCCGCTACGCGGTACTCACCCATGAGGCAGGAAAGGCGCACCACCAGCCCAATACCCCCATGAATCCAGCCCTGGCGCATAACAGGAAACCAGCGCCGGGAGGAGCCAAAGGAAGGTGCAGGAAACCAATCCACAAGACTCGGCACCTGAGGGAGAAAGCAAAGACCAGGCACCCCGCACAAAAGAAAATTGAAAAAGGAAAGAAACACGAATGTGCAGGAAAATCAATGCGCAGGGGCCACATACTGTCAAGCCAAACTCCTCATGACAGCACCCATGGAAGAACAGGAGCCGCCGAAGCGAGCACCAAACAAGGGCAAAAGAAACCGCTACGCGGTACTCACCACAGGGGCAGTCAAACATCAAGATCCAGAGACTGACCCCCAAACACCAGCTCAGGCGCCACCAGGAACGAGCGCCGAGTCAGCAGGAAACCGGGAGCAACAGTCACTCCCAAGCACTCAAGCCGAGATCAGGGAGGAAAGCAAAAGAAAGTCCAGGCGCCCCTGAACAGCTCCAACCGGCATCCAGGAACACCAGGAGCCTCCCCAAGAACGGCCCGCGGTGCTCCAAGCAGCAGCAGCAGCACGTCTCCATGACCAGCCAAGCTACAGGAAGACGCAGCCAACAACCCGGAACAAGCCCGGAGGAGCGGCGCTCCAGCCACTAAGGACCGGCCGCCCACAACGCGGCTCCCGGCAAGGCCGGCAGGCCAGGAGACCGCGGAAGCAGAACGTCGAGAAGCCCTGCAGCACAACGTATCAAGAAGGAGGACAACAGGGACGGAGAGGACAGCCCAGCAGCCAGACGAGACGTCCCTGGAAGTCCACAGCAAGTAAGGAACAGCAAACTCCACAACCTTTCTGACGGAAGACAGAAAAAAAGAACAGGCTGCATGCTGGGTTGGTACCGCTTATTTACTCCCAGTAGGAGGGAGTGGGTAGGGTATCCCAGCCTGCTCCTTTTCTTTTTTTCTGTCGTGTAGATGGTTATCTCCATATTTTAAGGAATGGGACGAGGTCAGGAGGGACCTGGGGGTAATGTCACTGCCCCAGCACTGCACCATCTCTAAGCAGAGTTTTGAAAAGCACTTTGGGAAGACATGCTCCACCCGCTCCTTCCATCCCCCATGTTTCTCCTGGGATGCTGACTCTTCGAAACTGTACAAATATTATGTGCCGGGGTCAGACCAGCCCTAAAAGGAGTATATGAATTTGTAACATTAGTACATTTTTTACATAGCCTACTTCTGCCCACACTAGCTACCACATGTGTGCTTAAAAACAAAATCACTCCATGACAAACAAAAAAAACAAAAAGAAGAACGTCATTTACAATGGCAATAGCTCTAACTTTCATAAATGCGAGACTGATTGCATTGCAAATGCTTGTGAATGGAGCGGTAAAATGTGTGTAATTTATTTTAAACATTTCTTTCACAAATGTTCCGACCATGAACTACTGGAATATTTAATTAGTGTCCATTCAGAACAGCTCGTAAAACAAAAATATGTTTATCCTGCATACCTGTGGCCAATTATGTTGTCAAATAAAACAGCTGGCCCATACTTTCCAAAAATGTCTCTAGGAGAATGACCATCCTAGAGTGTATTTGATAGAGTCAGGAATACTTGTTCACTTGATCTGTGCTGTTTGAATTGGCTGTTTATGTCTCACATGTTTCAGAGTTTTAAAGAGAACTCTGGGGCATATTACCAAGCAATAGCGATAATTATCGCTATTGCTTGGTTAGAGACAAAAATTTACCGCTGAGCTGCGGCGATATTTATTGCAAATAAACCTTGTTATTACCAAGGTTTATCGCAAATGCGATAAAAATCGGCAGCAATGCATGAATATCGCTGAAAAGTCCGCGATATTCATGCATTACCGAGCTAATGCTCTTAGCCATGTTATCCACCTTCCATTGGATAACATGGCTAAGAACTGCTCAGGGCAGGTGTTAGCTTTTGGAGCTATTCGCGCTTAGCGCGAATATCTCCAAAAGTTTGTAATAGGAGATAGCGATGGTAGCGACTGTTTCCAGTCGCTAACATCTTGGCACGCCCACTTTGCATGTCATTAGTGATAAATATCACTGACATGCAAAGTGGGGCCCAAGATGGTCGCTATCTCCTACTAGCTGTCGCTAACTGGTGTTAGCGACGGCTAGGTAATAGGGATATAATTTTATCTCCGCTTTCTTGGCTTTTAAAGCCAAAAAAGCGGAGATAAACCCCCTTGATAATATGCCCCACAGTTTCCCAAACGTCGAGTTGACCAAAGTGTTGAGGATGGTTCCTTTAGTAAGACGATGTGTTAAGTGCAACCAAAGTAGTAAGAGCAGAGCTGACCTGCATAAGAGATTGAAAGGAGAATGCTGTTAACGAGATAACATCATTTTATCAGAGTGACGTAAAGTATAAATAAAATAAGGGGCTATGGCAGCAAGGAATCTAGGGGCATATTACCAAGCAATAGCGATAATTATCGCTATTGCTTGGTTAGAGACAAAAATTTACCGCAGCGCTGCAGCGATTTTTACCGCAAATAAACCTTGGTATTACCAAGATTTAACGCAAATGCGGTAAAAATCGCCGCAAAGCATGAATATCGCTGAAACGTCAGCGATATTCATGCATTAGCGAGCTAATGCTCTTAGCCATGTTATCCACCTCCCATTGGATAACATGGCTAAGAACTGCTAAGGGCAGGTGTTAGCTTTTGGAGATATTCCCGCTTAGCGCGAATATCTCCAAAAGTTGGTAATAGGAGATAGCGATGGTAGCGACTGTTTCCAGTCTCTAACATCTTGGCACGCCCACTTTGCATCTCATTAGTGATAAATATCACTGACATGCAAAGTGGGGCCCAAGATGGTCGCTATCTCCTACTAGCTGTCGCTAACTGGTGTTAACTGCAGCTAGGTAATAGGGAGATAATTTTATCTCCGCTTTCTTGGCTTTTAAAGCCAAAAAAGTGGAGATAAACCCCCTTGATAATATGCCCCCTAAATCCTTATCCAATGTAAGAAGCAGTGATCCCTAGTAAATGTTGAGGCTGGGTTCCATAAACCTTGTCAAATCGTCTTCGCAATCATTGGTGCAAACTTAAATACGTGTCCACTGTGAAAATGCTCACACACAATCTATAGCAGCAGTGTTGGTGAGAATCTACATATTCTGACTGTGTTGATCTGTGGGCACATGGTTCAAACTAGTTATGAGTGACAAAGCATTCTTATACTTCACATGGTTGAAAGGTTTAAGTAAGCTTGTGTGCTGTGTTGTACAAATGGTAGCTTTTGTAACGCATAATGCATATCAAATATTCAGTTACATCAATAGAGTGTACTGACTAATTCATTATTGCAAACTACAATGTAAATTGTCTCTTGAAATATGAATGAGTGCTATTTTTATTATCAGACTTACCCACTACTTGGTAATGCACTTGGTGCACTAGTGCATACTGTTCCTAGGACTGAGTTGGTTTTCATTATACATGTTTCTGTTTTAATGACCCCCTCCATTTTTTTTAACATACAAATTGGAGTCTGTTCAGATTACATGAGTTGAAACCTACTCTCCAGCCCCCTGAGGTGGCATAGGTATGTAGATTACCCACAAGGGGATGTACGTTGTTACAACGCATACTTTTACCATGCATGCTTTAACAACGCAGGTTTTTCAACGCAAGTCGTTACAACGAGCGTTGGGGGTGCTGGATAGTGACTAGTTTAATTTACTAATCCAACCCCAGTCCCCGTGGATAGTAGGGAAGGTGTTGGATAGTAAATTAAACTATGACCTATACTAGAGCGCCCCTCAGCGCAATTCGTTGTAATGACTTGCGTTGAAAAACCTGCGTTGTAAAGGCACTGCGTGGTAAAAGTTGCGTCATAAAGGATGTTTCCCCCCACAAGGTGGTCTTAACATTTACATTTGACAGCGGGCCCAGAGAGTTAGAGGTGCCAAGTGAATCCCTGGTGATATGCAACATTGTATAGGGTGTCTTTAGTCCAGCTGTCCCTTCCTAGAGATCAAACTGGGAGCTGCAGATTGCGCCAAGCATCTACAGGGGTGTTTTGGGAGTAGGGTTCCTTCCTCCCAAACAACTTTTTGAAAGCAACATTGGCAAACCTAATAAGTTGTGGGAGTGTTTGGCAGTAGTTAGTTGATTTTGCATGTGCTGCCAAGAACCGTCTTAGAAAGACAACGCATTAGTGAAGCAATATATTGCCCTCCAACAGTATGAAAGTTGGAAGTAGGACCTCTTTGCTGAGCAGACTATATGAGCAGAGTTAACTATACCCTCAGAGAAGTAGTCAGAACAGTACATTTGTTTTGTAAGTAGTGAACTTAAAAGGAATATGCAGCAAAACATTACCTAATACATACTTTTGATAAAGGGTTAGTATTTTCACTACGTCTTTAAGAAAGCCTGTTTGCATGCACATTTTTACTTTGTGAGCTTAATTCCGATTGCCAACAGCAAGCTGAAACGAGTGAATGCTCTGTGGTGATTAGTAATTAGCACTGTATGTTAAAGGCAGGCTAAAGTATGAATACAGCAGCTACTCCCTAAACAAAAAAACCTTAAATAAGCTCTTAAAATAATGTGGTGTTAGCAAAATAAATACATGAAGAACAGACCAGGGTCTCAAGGTACATGCAGCTTCCAGGAGCTGCCGGTATGCTGGAAGAGCCGGGGGGGGGCTGGGCGGGCAGCCGGGAGATGGGGGAGAAAGGGCTCTAGGGGTCGCAGGGGGGATTTAAAAAAAGAAAGAAAAAAAAACACACCTGCAGCCGCCCCTCACACTCTTCTGCTCCACTTCACCTCTTCTGGAAGGCACAAGCTCCCAGAATGCCCTGCGGCCAATCCTGAAGCTGCTCTTGCGCATGATAGCACCTTCAGTATTGGCCTGAGTGCCCTCGATTTGCGTTCCAGGACAGACTGAGAGTCTATGCCTGCTCTGTCCAACTAGCTGCGTGCTGGGTTGGACAAGAGCTTTCACTTCGCATTATGGTTTGGCCGGCTTGAGACGGCCGACCAAAGCATCATGCACAGTGATGGGAGTGCAATAGCACTCTCCTCAGTGTCTGTCACCACTATCCCCTGCCCCCAAGACTGGGTAGGAAAGGAAAAATAAAACGAGTGTTGTTTTATTATTCCTTTCTTCACGTTTTTTTGTGGGGGGTGACGCTCCTCCACCATAGCGACAAAGTAGACACTAGTTGCTTCTGAAGTCTAACAAACGGATCACTTCTGAGTCCCATCACCAAATCCCTATGGGAATACAAAGGAGGCAATGTGACTATCGTTGAAATGCCATGGCCTTGACGGACAGCCCATCAAGAGAAAGACAAACCATGGAATACAGATGAAAAGAAAAGACTGCAAGGGGCAGGCCCAAAGCCCACTAAGTCTGTATTTTTTTTTTGAATGATTAAAAACACAAGTTCTTTATCCAGCCTAAGCTGAAGTTGCATTTGTACTTCAGGGTCTAACAGAGTACCACTGCAAAAAGAACAATTGATGGAAAGAATGCAGAACAATGTCGCGCATGCACCCTAGAACAGAGATCTGGGCCTGGCAGTTCGGTCTGGACTGTTCCCATGAGGCACAAGGTGAAGACTGATATGCATATGGCTGGGTCTAAACTGGAGTGGCATGGTGAGCAAAAAAACAATGGATTTAACCCAGATCTTTTGACTGAGGGAGAATGTTTGCATTGTCAGCATTCCGTCCATCCTTTCTTTGCTGTGACACTCTTACGGAGTACCACCCCATTGGGAAATCTCCCACCTTCCCAGTGGCTCACTCATGCCTTCTGCTCCAGCATCCATGGCCTAGTGTTTCTCAGACAGGGAAGTGCAGATGGATGGTGCACTATCTGTAGAGGATCAAAGGGTTTGACGACTTTTTTAGAGAGTCTAAGTCCTAAACAGGCAAGGACAGTTGGAGTGTTTCTGTACATGTAGTGGGGTGGGGAAGAGTTTGTGGCGAGGTGCGCTAATATAATTATTGCCAATATGCAGTTGGATACTCACAGTTGTTAATTGCCTTACACTATCTAGCTTCGCATTCAACTTAGATCAAAATTGCAAGGCAGGCAATTAACTGGGTTTAATAGAAGGTGCAGAGGGTACTATCATGTAATCAGTGCTTAACCTTTTGCATGCTCATGACGAGCTCAGCTCGTCATGGGCCTTGGAACGCTCAGGTGCTGGGAGAATTACCCTGCTGTGCGTTCCACGGGAGCCAATGCACCTGTGACGAGCTGAGCTCGTCATGAGCACAGGAGCACTGTAGCTCATGACGAGCTCAGCTCGTCATGAGCATGCGGGCGCTGTGCGCGCCCCCCTCCACCCCCCCCCCACAGTGGGGGAATGACCCCCGCAGTGAAGGGGTTAATAATTGTGCTTTTTGTGTGTGTGTGTGTGTGTGAGTGCGCATGTGCGCAGCATGGTGCCTATTTTGATGTCATCCTGCTGTCACTGCATATAACGAGCAGGACATTATACCGTGCTTGTGCAGTAGTTAAAATTTCTACACATTAGAAGTGACACTTGGCATAGTCAGGGCCACAGGAATTAAGCGGTTTCTGCATTTTTTGCATAAGTATAGATTTGCCACATAATCCATCGTCTGCTGCATAGCTGCAGATTTGAACAAAAACTATTTTGTCCAGGTCAAACGATTCAAAAGTTAATAAAAATGCAGCAACACGTGTTGCCGAGCAGAGAAGAAAGACCCTTTGCAAAGGTTGACTGGTCACCTTTCAGTTGCTTATTGCTATATTTAGGTGTTAAACTGGCACTAGTGAGATGCAACCAATGCTCAGACAGTGTTCACAAGTGTAAAAATGAAAAAAATAATGAAGTAATACTTTCACAAAATGTGCCACATTTCACTGCATAATTTGACTATTCATGCTGCATAATTTATTCAACCCTGCCACATTATTTGGTCCTCCCCAGCCGCAGAATTCCAGTGGACCTGAAGCCGCGGCCTATGCAGGTAGGTGCGGTGGGGCCGGGTAAGGGGGATTTCAACAGATGATGACAAGGGAAAATTGAATAAATAATTAATCTTCCCTCATCATCGTCCACCGAAATATCGCCCCACCTGGCTCCATCGCGCTTACATGCAAGGGCCACGGCTGGTCCTTGCTGTAGCTGAATTTCATCCCCTCAATCCCCTCCGTGAAATTTTCGCCCGGGTGCAGACCTGGCTCCTCCACTAATTCTAAATATAGCCGAATGGCACATCCAGGTGATTGCACAGCTCAGATGAACAGCAATAAATATACCACACTTACCTGAATGCTCGAGGAAAGGAGAATTATGTTGGCAGCTCCCTGACATCATATCCTTCGGCAGAGTTGCTTTCTTTGTCATTTAATCAATCTAGTACATTAATGATCTGAGGATAATAAAGAGAGCCTTTTAGGCAGTGGTGACAGCAAAGCATTTCTCTTCTCCAGTTCCTGAAGAGGAAACAAGTGAGGTCTTTCCAGCCTCTCCAATCATTGCAATCATGAGTCATTAAGGGAAGTGAGTCCTGGCTGAATAAGCTGAATGTGTGCTGATCTTTGTAAAGCAGACTTACTGCATCTAACCGAGCTATGAATTTGTAATTTCTTGGTGCGATGTGACATTTACACACAATGTATGCAGCATCTAATTGGTTCTGCGGCATGCCACTTACTTGAGGACTGCATGCACAGCCTGAACATACGTGGCAGAGTGGTGAAGTCTGTGCTCCTAGTGGGAAGTTCTACTGACCTACTTACATCATATGTACTTCTTCCTCGTGGAGCGTACATGGAACTAATGCGATAAAGGAGTATCCTACATGAATTGGTGAGTCCTGTGCCGTGATCGCTCGAGATACGGTTTTGCGACACTGACGCTCTGTAAAGCATAGATGCACACCATCCCATGACATCCGATCCCATACCACACCATCCCATGACATCCCATCCCTTACCACACCATCCCATGACATCCCATCCCTTACCACACCATCCCATCTCATACCACACCATCCCATGACATCCCTTACCACACCATCCCATGACATCCGATCCCATACCACACCATCCCATGACATCCCATCCCTTACCACACCATCCCATGACATCCCATCCCTTACCACACCATCCCACCTCATACCACACCATCCCATGACATCCCTTACCACACCATCCCATGACACCCCACACCATCCCATGACATCCCATTCCATCCCATGACATCCCATCCCTTACCACGCCATTCCATGACATCACATCCCTTACCACATCATCCCATTTTATCCCATCCCATACCACACCATCCCATGAGATCCCATCCCTTACCACACCATCCCATGACATCCTATCCCATACCACACCATCCCATGACATCCCATCCCTTACCACACCATCCCACGGCATCCCATCCCTTACTAAACCATACCATACTGGACCGTACCATGACATCCCATCCCATACAATGACATCCCCTGCTCTTACCATACCATACCATACCATACCATTGTACACTATACCATCCCAATATATACCATACAGCACCATACGATGACATCCCATGGTATTACCATACCATACCTCACTATACCATTGTATACTATTCCATCCCATCCCAATATATACCATACCATACCACACCATACTATGACATCCCATGCTATTACCATACCATCCCATACCATTATATACTATGCCTTACATTCCATTCCTATCCAAACATATATTATCCCAAACCAAACATGAAATCCTATGGGCTTACCATACCATACCATACCATACCATACCATACCATACCATACCAGGCCATGCAATACTATACCATACCATACTCATACTGTGGAATGCAATTCCATACCACACCTTGTAATACCACACCATACTATACCATTTATTACTATACCATAACATAAGATAGAGTCACTGGATTTATAGGCATGTGTAGCTGTGGCGATTTTCCCATAATTGTAGATTTGACGCACTTCCCACATAATCCATCATCTGCTGCATAACCTGCAACTTTTATCAAAACATTTTTTTTATTCTAGCGCAAACAGTTCAAAAGTTAGTGAAAACGAAGAAAACACTTGTTGCGGCACATTGGAAGGTCTTTTGCAAAGGTTAACTGGTCACCGTTCTGTAGCTTATTGCTATATTTGGGTGTTTTCCTGGTACTAGTGAGGTACAACTAATGCTCAGATAGTGTTAACAAGCTTATAAATGACAAAATAATGAAGAAAAACGATCACAAAAGGAGCCACATTATACCGTATAATTTGAATTATCTTGCCGCATGCTTTACTCAACTCTGCCACATAATTTGACCCAACCCTGCTGCATAATTCCAGTGGCCCTGACCATACCATACTCCATGGGTACTCACAAACTTTCTCTCTGGGCCAAATGTACAGTGTGGTTTGTGGCTGAGGGCCGTACCGATGGGGGCGGGGTCAGAGGGGGAGGGGCGGGGTCAGAGGGGGAGGGGCGGGGCTAAAACAAACAAAAAATTGTGATCATGAGGTTGAACACAGGTCCCTGCAGCAGAAGCATCGTCCACTGAGCCACCAGACCCGGCATACACACATCTCTCTCTCTCTCTCTCTCTCTCTTCCTCGCTCTCACTCCCTCTGTCTCCCTCCGCCTGTCTCCCTCTGTCTGTCTCCCTCCGTCTCTCTCCCTCCGTTGCCCTCCCTCTGTCGCCCTCCTCCCTCTGTCTCCCTCAGTCTTCCTCTCTCTCTCTCTGTCTCCCTCTCTGTCTCCCTCTCTCTGTCTCCCTCTGTCTCCATCCCTCTGTCTCTGTCCCTCTGTCTCTCTCCACTGTCTCCCTCCCTCCTCTGTCGCCCTCCTCCCTCTGTTGCCCTTCTCCGTCTGTCTGTCTCCCTCTGTCGCCCTCCTCCCTCTGTCTCCCTCTGTCTCCCTCTCCGTCTCCCTCCCTCTGTCCCTCTCCCTGTCTCCCTCTTCCTCCCTCCCTCTCCCTCCCTCGGTTTCCCTTCCTCTTTTCCTCCCTCTCTCTGTGTCTCTCTGTCTCCCTTTCTCTCCCTCCCTCTGTCACCTCTGTCTCCCTCCCTCCTTCCCTCTGTCACCCTCTGTCTCCCTCCCTCCCTCTGTCACACTCCCTCTCCCTCCCTCTCCCTCCCTCTGTCTCCCCCTGAATGCCTCTCTCTGTCTCCCTCTCTGTCTCCCTCTCTGTGTCATCCTCTGTCTCCCTACCTCTGTCAACCTCTGTCTCCCTCACCCCCCTCTGTCTCCCTCCCTCTGACTCCCTCTCTCTGTCTCCCTTCCTCTACCTCCTTCTGTCACCCTCTGTTTCCTTCCCTCACTCTGTAACCCTCTGTCTCACTCAGTCTGTCTCACCCTGACTGCCTCTCCCTGTTTCACTGTCTCTCCCCCTCTGTCTCCCTTGGCCTCCCTCCTTCTCTCTCCCTACCTGTCTCCCTCTCCCTCCCTCCCTCTCCCTCCCTCTCTGTCTCCCTCTGTGTGTCTCTCTCTGTCTCCCTTCCTCTACCTCCCTCTGTCACCCTCTGCTTCCCTCCCTCACTCTGTCACCCTCCCTTTCCCTCAGTCTTTCTCCCCCTGACTGCCTCTCTCTGTCTCCCTCTCTGTCTCCCTCTCTCTGTCACCCTCTTTCTCCCTCCCTCTGTCAACCTCTGTCTCCCTCCTACTCCCTCCCTTCCTTCCTCCCTCTCCTTTTCTCCCTCTCCCTCTGTCACCCCCTGTCTCCCTCCCTCTGTCTCCCCCTGACTGCCTCTCTCTGTCTCCCTCCCTTGGTCAACCTCTGTCAATAAGAATATTATCATATATCTATCCTCTTAGCCTTCCACGAGGGATGAGACACAAAGTTGAGGTGAGCTACACTCAGCCTCCTAACCCCTCCAGTAAGTAGAGACAAGCATTGAGTGCCCTTTTCTGCTTCATTTTTTTTTATCAAACCGTGTTATTGCAGATCTAATCACATAATATGTCAATCAGGATAAGTATCATTAGTGTAAGATCCCCCCTCTCGTTATCATGTCCCCGCCTATTGTACACAGCCTTTCAGCCCACAACCCAGAGGTCGGGCGGCAAAAATCACAAATCGGTGCAGTCCACACAATCGGCAGTCACTGTATGGTGTATGTGGGGGGATCCACTGTCTGCTTTTATTTTTTGACCCTATCCACCCCCCTCCCTGCAGTGTCTATAAATGAAACACTCATGCCCTTTTCTGCTTCATGTCCCTTCTTCACAAATCCAGTGAACGTACAATGCAGTCAAACAATACTAGTGCAAGTCCCTTGAGCTGGAAATGAACCCAATTGAACAAAAGCTCCGCACCTTAGGCATGGGCGGAAAATCCGTTCCGCTCGCGGATTTTGCGGATTTTCGGGAAATCCGCAATCCGCGAGATTTGCGAATTTCCCGCAAAATCCGCAAATCCGCGAGCAGCGGATTTTGCTCGCACTGCTCGCACTGTTCGCGTGAGTTCGCGCCCCGCGAATAAGTGCAAAATTGCAGAAATACGATTTTAGCAAAACTGAAAGTAACTACTTACCAGGTTCAAAAGTTCAGGCTCATCATTAGTAGCCATTTCCTGGAGTGCTTCCTGAGGGGCCCCTCCAGAGTTCAGTTGCCAGTTGAAACTATTATGTGACCCTGCTCTGAACCTCAGAATAGTTACACATATGCCACAAAGGTCCTGAATTACAGCTAAGGGAGACAAGCAGGAGCCAGGCTGGAAGTTAAAATCCATTAATCAGCCCCTAATTCATTATTGTCAGTTGGGGCAGGGCAGGTGTTGTAACTAATTTTGCAACAATGAAAGCACTTAGCAAGTGCAAAAGATCACTAATCAGGGCGCACTAAGGAAGCAGGTGCCAGCTAAAAAAATATTCTGTGACACATGAATCAGCCCCAAATTAATTCAGGTCACTTGAGGCAGGGAAGGTGTGCTTTGCTTTGCCGAAAATAATGTACACTGGACAACCAGAGGGTGTGGTGATGAAACAGAGGGTGGCATGGGTGGGCCAGAGGGTGGCATGAGTAGTCAGAGAGTGGCAGTGGTGACAGAGAGTGGCAGTGATGAAGAAGAGTGTCCCAAACAGGCTGGACACGTAGAAACAACAAGTTCGCGAAACTTGCGACCCGACAGGTAAGTTCGCAATTTGCGAAAGTGTACAAAACCCTCGCGAACTGGCAGAAACACGGGCGAACACAAAAAAAAAAAAATCCGCAAATTCGCGGGAATTCGCGGATTTTGCGGATTGCGAATCCGCAAATCCGCAAAATTCGCGAACGCGAGATCCGCAAAATTCGCTCATGCTTACCGCACCTCCATGGGTTCAACAGAAGTGCAAGGGAAGTTGGCTGAACTGAAAAAAAACAGCTTGAGAACATTTTACAAGAAAGGGTTGCTAAGAGATGGGAGGCAAGCAAGATCTCTCATTTTGTATTTGGGGAGGCTGCAGGCAGGGTTTTGGCTTGGAAAGTAAAATCTGACCAAGCACAAAACTACATCAGAGAAATAAAACTGGAAGGTGAGGTAGCTTCCAGGATTTCTAATGCGGATATTGGGAGCGCCTTTCTAGACTTTTTTCAAGGGATTTATAAAGAGGATATTATCGATGACCATGTGGCAAGCGATTCCTGGCTTGATAAAGTCTCTCTGCCGACTCTCTCAACAGCACAAAGTAACCGCTTGGAGATGGAAATATCAGAGGCAGAAGTGAGTAAAGCCATTGGACAACTTAAGCGAGGGAAGGCGGCTGGTCCTGACGGCCAACCCGGAGAGCTCTATCGTGTTTTAAGTGTAGCTATTGTTCCAACATTGACGGCCCTTTTTATTGGGATTCTCCTGAAAAGGGAGGCACCCCCAAAGTCGTGGAGCGAAGCAACCATCGTCCTGATTCCTAAACCAGGGAAGGACCTGACTGAGTGCGGATCCTACCGGCCAATTTCGCTCCTGAACAACAATTATAAAATCTTCGCAACTATCATGTCAACTAGATTGGGGAGCGTAATAGGCTCAATTATCCATCATGATCAAAAAGGGATTATAAAAGGGCGTCAGTTAGCTGATCTCACACACGATTTGGTGGGGGCTATAGACATCGCCTCCACCTTCTCCCTTCCTTTGGCAACCCTCTCTTTAGACGCAACCAAAGCCTTTGATAGGGTCAATCGGCCTTATCTGGCCGCAGCTGTGAGAAAATTTAAATTTGGAGATGGCTTCTGTCGAGTTATTACTCTCATGTATAAGGCCCCATTGGCTAGGTTGCTAATTAACGGTGTTCTGACAGAGCCCTTTAAAATTACGAAGGGCACTCGGCAGGGCTGCCCGCTCTCTCCCCTTCTCTTCAATTTGTACATCGAGCCGTTTGCTCAGGTTTTGAGAAAAGAGGTTAATTTCCCTTCTTTTAAATTCGAGGGGTAGGAGAGGCGGGCAGATGACATCCTCATTTTTACGTCTGATCCGGATCTATCATTCCCCATTGTTATTAAGAGGGCGGAGGAGTTTGGGCGGATTTCAGGGGTACGAAATTAACGCAAGTAAAACGGAAATAATGGCCTGGAACATCGCCAATATACAACTTGATGTGACCTCCTCCATGCGTTTTCTCGGAATTCGAGTCACTCAAGAGGTTGGAAACATCGTGCAAAACAACCTAGACCGGGTTTTTAACGAATGTCGGAAGCTATTAAAATCCTGCGCCCATCTTCCACTTACTATACTAGGGAGGATATGTTTAGTAAAGATGTCTATCCTTCCCAAATTTACATTTATCTTTAATACCATCCCCTTGGCCTTTGATGCTAAACAGCTAGATAAATGTCAGCAGGAATTAATTCCTTTTTCTGGAATTACAAAGCTACTAGATTGGCATGGAAGAAGTTGAGAAGGAGGAGGGAAAAGGGAGGGCTGGCACTATCCGACTTACAGTATTATGCATGGGCTTTTCAGTTGTCCCACTCTAGAATGCTTTTGAAAACACCATCTAGCCCGTCAATAGGGATAATGTTTCAAGCCATGTTAGTAGGGGCGGCCCTACCAATTGATGGATTTCTGTTTAAATTTGGGGACCAGAAATTTTTCAAAAAAGTTACGTTAAAAATTCTTCAATCTTTGGCTAAAGCCTGGGCCAGATTAGAAAGAGAATAGGGCTTTCATACTTCTCAAATTTTGCACCATTGTGGAACTCCCCAGGTCTACCACCGTGTTTAGGTTCAAATCTTTTTATTTGAAATCTGCACATCGAAAACAAGATAGTCATTGCAAATGCTTTACGTCTAATAATAGCAAGAGACATTTGAAAGGCAAGTATAACCTCAGATAGGATGGGCATAGCAGTCCAAAACCAATCCAACCCGTAATGGCCCAAGTATACAAAAAGTGCTACGAAATCCCCTCCAATAGAAAACTCCCCCTCCCATCCCTCACACTCCCTGTTCCCTCCCCTCCCTTCGCCCCCCGTCCAGTGCTCAAATCTGTCCTCCCTAGTCCCCCCTCTCCAGGTCGTGATGTATTCGTCATCCGCAACCCCTTTAGGAGACCGCCTCTTTGGGTCCTGTGAGCCGTAACAAGCGGAGATATCTCGGGCAGATAAGTTCTCTGAATTCAGTAACCAACAGTGAGCGGAATGGTTGCCAGAGTTCATCATATTGATCTATATCCCCAACTAAGGTAAGTGACAACTTCTCCATCCCCAAGATACACCACATCCTATGCAACCAACCTGTAGTGGAAGGGACCGTAGTGGTGTGCCAGTGCACAAGGATGTTCTGTACTGCAGAGCCTAGGGCTATGGCCATCTGGCCTCCCCTACGCGAGCAAAGAGGATATGTCAATGGGTTTGGGAGCCCCAGTATGGTGTAGGCGGGGAAACAAGGTAATTCTGTTTGAAAGTGAGTGTCAATGTCATCTATCACCTGCATCCAGTATGAATGTAGAAGGGGACAGTCCCACAAGAGGTGCAAAAGTGTGCCTGTGTGTCCGCACCCCCTCCAACAATTTTTGTCTTTGCTGCGATCCATCTTATGTATCCGCTCCGGGGTGTAGTACCAATCTGTAGATATCTTAGTTAGCGTCTCTGTAATCCCGGTGTGGTATGCCGAATGGCGTGCCCTATAGGAGATCTGGTCCCATTCCCTGTGACTCAGAGTCCTGCCCAGCTCCCGTTCCCATCGTTCCAGCTCCCGTTCCCAGCGTTCCCTGCCCGGGTTATAGAGATGTGCTGTTGGTGGTTGTAGGAATCTGTAGAGATCAGAAATTAATTTGGTGTCAGAGGTGCTGGACAGCAGCCATCTTTCATACGGCTGAAGTTTCCTATCTGCCGTCTCACGTACTTGTGGCTGAAGTGCCCAAAGGCGGACTTTAAGGTATCGCATCCGTTCCGTCTCCGGGAAGTTATATTCCTGCTTAAAGTGTGGAAAGGGGAATACATCGTCTGGGCCATAGATGTGACAGAGGCATCGACATCCCGCCGGTCGCCAGTGGGTGTAGGTTCCTTTAGCCACGCCCGGAGTGAAATCCGGATTGTCGACCAAGGGAGTAAGCGGCGAGGGGAAGGTGCTAAGTTCATGTACTATGTTAGTAGCGTCCCATACCTTTATTGGAACTCGCGGGATAAATGAAGCATAAAGATTAGCCGGTCGGAAGGCCCTAAAGAGAAAGGGGATCTCCTGGAGCGGGCGACCTGCCACTGCTTGATCTTGGAATAGCCAGTGTTTCTCTGACTCCCACTTACTCCATTCCACTAAATAGTGTAGTTACCCTGCCTGGAAATATTTGTGCAAGACCAGTATCCCCAGTCCCCCCGCCTCCGGAGCCAGCATAGACAGTGCCCTCTTCATTCTCGGCTTCCGACCCTGACAAATGAAGCGGGCGAGGTCAGCCTGTGTTTTCCGGATCCAACCTGCAGGTGGCTGCAGCGGTAGTGCTCTAAAGAGGTAGAGGATTTGGGGCAATACGGTCATTTTGACCGCTGTGATTCTGCCCAGCCAAGAGAGGGGGAGGTGTTTCCATTGTCCCAGCTCCTCGCGTATCTTCCCTTGAAGCGTACCGTAGTTGGCCGTCGTCATAGTCGTGAGCGTGGGAGTCAACTGAATCCCTAGATACGGCACCGTGTCCGCTGACCATTGGAGGGGGAAGAGGGTCTGTAAGTAGGCTTTTGTGGAAGGAGTTAGGGACAGATCGAGGGCCATCGATTTGTCCGCATTCATTTTAAGCCCGGCCACCTTCGTAAAGGTATCCAACTCCGCCATGCACGCAGGCAGGGCTGTCCGCGAGTTGTCGAGCGAGAGCAATACATCGTCTGCATAGAGACTAATGGTGTGTGTAAAGCCACCAAACCGTATCCCCGTTGCTGCCTTGTTTTGGCGGATCCTCTGAGTGAATGGCTCAATATACAGAGCAAAGAGCAGGTGCGAAAGCGGGCACCCTTGCCTTGTGCCTCTCTCGATGCCAAAGCTCCGCGAGCTATAGCCATTTACTCACACCACTGCCGTAGGGAATTTATAACAATTAAAAATGAAAATGCGAAACTTTTCCCCGATGCCGACCTTCGCCAGAACCATCTCCAGGTACGGCCAGTGAACCCGGTCGAATGCTTTTTCGGCGTCAACCGCCAGCATCATACTCTCTCCACGGATTTAGGAGGTTTTTTCTATGAGGTGGGCAACCCTCTTGGTGTGATCCACCGTTTGGCGGCCTGGGATGAAACCCGCCTGGTCCGGGTCTATAAGGCCCGGCAAGTGGGGGCCCAGTCGGGCCACCAGGATGCTCGTGTATAATTTAAGGTCCACGTTTAGTAGTGATGTGGGCCTGTACGATTCGCATTTGGTCCTGTCCTTTCCAGGCTTGGGAATGACCGTGAGGGACGCACGCAGAAGACCAGGGGGGATGGCGCCAGGTTCTGAAAAGGTGTTAAAAAGACGGGTCGGGATCGGTGCTAATGTCTTGCAGAATGTTTTGTAAAAAAGGTCTGTGAAGCCATCTGGCCCCGGGCCTTCCCCTGCTTAAGTTTGGCAATGGCAGAGATCACTTCCTCTATGCGGATATCCTTGTCAAGGTGTTCCTGAATGTGCTAGAGAGGGAAGTGTGACAGAGTCCAGGTACTCGGCCGCCGTCTGGCCGTTTAGGGGATCGCTGGTATAAAGAGTCGCATAAAATTCGTGGAAAGTTTCCGCAATCTCAGCGTCCTCTGTGGCCATGGACCCATCGGGGCGGGAAAGTTCTTTCACTATCTGTTGCTGGCGCGCAACTCGGAGCCTACTTGCCAATAGTCGGCCACATCTGTACCCTCCAGTGTAATAGGCATGTCGCAGCCACAAGGCTGCATATTCCGCCCGGCCCATATCTAGCGTCATCAGGCGGTGTCTTGCTACTTTGAGTTGGTTCCATATTCTAGGTGCCCCAGTTGGCTGGTGCTATTTGCTCCAGTTCCTGTACTCGTTGCGTGAGCTCATCCCGCTTGCGTTGTCTGTCCCTATTCTCCACGGAGGAGGGAGCCAAAAATTCCCCTCGGATAACCGCCTTCATGGCCGCCCACTGTATCGCCCATGTCGTGTCATTGTTAGCGTTGTGGGTCAGGTAGTCTTGGATAGTGTCCTGAATGTGTTTCACCACATCCTTCCTGTGCAGTAAAGTATCCCGAAGACGCCAGACCCTGGGAGGACTCGAGGCAGGCAGCAGAGTGAGGGTGGTGGTGACTGGTGCATGGTCCGAGAGCGAGAGCACCCCTATCTCTGTCGAAGTGGACAGAGTGCAGACCGGGCTAGTGACCAAGAGATGATCTAGCCTGGCGTAAGTTTTGTGTGCATTGGAATAATAAGAGTATTCCCTATTGTGTAGATGTGTGCGGCGCCAGAGATCGTGGAGATCCAGCTCTGCTATCCGGTCTGTGCAGCTGGAGGAGAACTCTCTGGTTTGGGGAGTGCATTGTGCAGACCTATCCAGGACCGTGTCAAACACCATGTTGAAATCTCCCCCCAGTATGATGTGCCTATCTGGCGTGTCCCTGATATCTGTAAGGGCTGAGTGGAAAAAGCGTTCCTGGCCTTCGTTAGGACTGTATATGGACCCAATTGTAAACAGGAGACCCCTTAAGTAAAGCGGTACGCTAGTAGTCTCCCTCTCTGTTCTGCGCATTTATGTAAAACTTCCCCTTTAAATGACCATGCCACCAAGATCGCCATCTTATTGGGGCCCGGGGAAAAGAATTGAGTTGGGAACTTGCGGGAGCGGAGCCTATGACAGTCGCGGGCCATTAGGTGGGTTTCCTGTAATAAGCAGATGTCTGCCCGGGTGTTCTCTAATAGGGACAAAATCGCACGCCGCTTAACAGGGTTATTTAAACCCTGTACGTTAAAGGTCAGGACCCTAAGGGTTGTAGGCGGCATGGTTAATACTGGGATCAGACCTGCTAGTCCTTTCTCCTCCTGCAAATAGCAAATGAACAACCTCCTTCCCCGCCCCCCCTTCCAATCTCTAAACTCCACCCCCCCAACCTTCCTACCCCTTCCCCGCTCAACTCCCCCACCACCTCCCCTCCCACCCTAACCCCAACTGGAAACCCCAAAACGCAAACCATAGTCCCAGGCCTTTTGGAACCAGTTCAGACCTGTGGTGAAAACGTCCAGAGGGTAGTGTGGCAGTGGCGACCCCGCTTGCCCCCCCGCCCGTCCCCCCGCCCGTGTGGGCATGGAGCAATAGATGCAAACCCCACTTTGATGCTGCTTCAATGCGCATTCGTCGTGTCCTTGGATACTTCTTGTATGGCTGCTGCCTGTTCCAGGGCCACTGTCGTCGGGTCTGGTTTCATTTCCGCCTTGGGGGACCGCCTGCGCCCTACTCGTTGCCATTCACCTCCAGACCTCCACCTGGGTCTATCTTGCGTGTCCCGTGGCGACGCAGTGCATTCTTTCTCGTCCTCAACAGGGTCGATTCCCAGAAGTGTGCAGGTGTCTCGGAGGGAGCGAAGTTGGTGCACGGTCCCCTTCCATTTAAAGACGAGTCGGAAGGGGTGGCCCCAGGAATAGGGGATCCCATTGTCCCACAGGAATGTCGTGGCCACCCGAAATGCTCCCCGCTTTTGCAGGGTGATGGCGGAAAGGTCGTGGTACAAGGCCACCGAGTGACCCTGGAAGTGGAGGGGTTGTTTCCGCCGGGCTTCCTGCAAGATCCTTTCTTTTAGGGGAAAATCAGGCAGGAATTCTAGGATATCTGGCGGGGGAGCCGATGCACGCCGCGCCGGGTCAACTCTATGTGCTCTGTCTATGCGGATCTCAAAGTCTTCAGTTCCCCTAAAATGTCTCTGAACATTCCCTTCTGCTTTAGGTGGCACTCCCCGGACGCGGATGTTGTTCCTCCGGGAGCAGTTCTCAAGATCTTCCGTGTGTGCCTGAAGGTCCACCTGCTGTTCCTGGAGACGGATGACCTCCTGCCTGAGAAGTTCTACTTCCTCGCTCCGTGCTTGGTCCGCCTCCTCCACTGTCGCTATTCTTTCTCGTAGGCCATCCACATCGCGGCGGAGGTTGCGTTGCTCCCCGGCCAGGTCTTGTTTCAGGGTCTGAAAATTCTCCCTGAGGGAGTTGAAGAGGGATTCAAGGAAGGACTTGGTGATAGGCGCCTCAGTATCGTCCTGTCTCGAGCCGCTTGCTGTCACTGGGGAGGATTGACCTTTGTCTCCTTTGGCAGCACCCTTAGTAAGCATGTCCGGAATTGTGCGTGCCCCCTTGCGCCCCATGTTGGCCATCGTATCTTCAGACTCCTCTGGGTTGAGTCTGTGGCGACTCACGACATCTCCTCAAGGCGGCAGGGCGGGTCACCACATCGTCTGCGCTCTTGTCGTTGTCCTGTGTGACTGCAATGGGGGGCCCCCTCACCAGGGGGTGGCCTCTCCACCGTCCCTGAGTGTCTCCCCTAGGAAACCGGGCCTCTTATGCTTCTTACTGTCACCGAGTTCCTCCAGCAGTGGCCACGCCGCAGGCCCCAGAACCCGGGCCCAGAGTATCGTGCAGGGTTAAGTCACCTGCGCTGGATCGCGTGCACCCCGTGCGTTGTCTCCTAGGTTGAATGTGCCCTGAGAAATGTCAGTGGTGTTGTGCTGCCCACCAAGCTGCTTCCTGTAGGCCTGAGACTGGGCCCTCCAGTACCGTGGTCCCCACAAGGTGTTCTTGGCCCCCACCGTCTTCCCCTCCTGTTTTGCGCTGCACCCCGCGGCAGGACCCACCTCCACTCTCAGTGTTCTAGGCTTCTCTGATGTCTCCTGCTGCTTCACGTGTGGCCTCGACAGGGCCCCCGCTGTGTCCTCCGCCGGGGCTCGGCGGCTGCCCTTTCTCCTTCCTGCTGCCTTGACACTTCGGCCCTCGGCCCGGATTCGCCTCCTCAGCGGGGCGGCCAGGCATTCCCGATCTCCCTGTGCCTCTCCTCACCCCACCGGTGCTGGCCTTCCTCCCGGGCAGCGCAAACCATGGGGTGGTCAATGTCCAAGACGCCGGCTAGTGAGGTTCCCTCTGGTTACCTGAATTGCTGCGTCCCACCAGCCCGGCCCTCAGTGTCCGTTCCTTTCCGCGCTGTAGGTGTCGGTCACAGTTCTCTCCAGAGGTCGTCTGCCTGATCAGCAAGCGATGCAAGCCAGGCCTCGACCTTTTCGCTGTGTGGGGCCCGCCCGACAGGCCGCCACCATCCCCAGGGCCCCAGCCGGACCGCACCACTTCAGTGGCTATAGGTCCCAGGCCAGGACCTCAATTTTCATGCCTACCGCTGGGCACCCACAGATGGCCGCTGCCTCCACCACCGGTCCGATTACTCTGTATACCGGGACCCACCTTCCCGCTCCGGGTCCCGGCTCTCACTCTGGCTATTCTTTGCTCAGCCGCGAGCCTGCGGCGGGACCTTCCGGCCAAAGATCGGCGGCCGCCCCTCCCTCGCCGCTCTGGGTCTGCTCTTAGCCTCCGGCGAACCGCTGCGCAGGCCTGGGGCCTCAATTTTCGCTCCTGCCACTGGGTGCCCACGGGTGATCGCTGCCTCTGCCGCTGGTATCGGCGAATTGCGCGCCGGGACTCACCGTTTAACCCCGGGTCCCAGCTGTCACCACAATCGAGCCACGTCTTGCCTCCAATGTGCGGCGGGGCCTCTGCAGCCCAAGGACAGCGGCCGCCCCCTCAGCGCGCAGCCGCCATTCCACCACCGCTCTCCGTCCGGTCTCGGCCTCAGGCGATTCGCCGCTTATGGAGAGCCTTCCCGCAATCCTTTGTCGCCCAGTAGAGGGTCAGCAGGGGACTCGGTTCGGTGAGGCTACTTTCCGGCGTGTCCAGGGGTTTGTAGGCAAATATAGAGGCTAAATGGGGTTCAGGGCTGAGGAGCCATGAAAGCCAGCATCCTTTCAGGTCGCCATCTTGGCCACACCCCCCTACCACAGTGTTTAAAGGACAGTTTGGCGACCCCCGTGAAGGATGCTGGGATTGTAAGATGCGGAGATCTGTTGGCAGGGGGGTCAATGGTGGCATGGGAAGAGTTACGGGACAGGGTAGGCCCTGGTCTATCCAGATTTAAGCATATGCAGCTTGATAGCTGGGATAGGGCCTTGTGTAGGAAAGGTGTTTCTCTGGGGAAAGTTAGTAACCTGAAACAGCAGTTGGTAGAGAGGCAAGGGGGAGGCAAAAAGGTTGCTCTCGCGTACTGGAGTATTCTGGAGGAGGTTGATGGGGATTTTACCCTCCCTGACGAGCTGTGGGGGGGTGAGCTAGGCTTTCAGTGCAAGGAGTTATGGACAAAATCTTTTACTCTCCTTTATAAAATCGTTAAACCAGCATGGCTGAGGCGTAACCATCTTTTTACGGTACATCGTGCCTACCTCTCCCCTCTAAGGCTATCAAAATTCCAGCCAGGAAAGAGCTGTAACAAATGTAATCTCCCCGAAGCATCTGACAGACACATGTTCAAGGACTGCCCTTCCATCGGCATGTTTTGGGAAGAAGTAAAGTCGTCATTGGACTCTATTCTCAACATATCATTGTCTATCACTCTGCCACTAATAATTTTCGGTTTAGATGAAAGCGTCACCGGCCAGACAAGGTCTTTTCTTTTTTATGCAATTCTTTTAGCAAGAAGGCAAATCTGTAAGTTTTGGGTTGACACCACGGCACCATCGCATTCAGGTTGGCTGACGTCCCTATATGAAACATCTAAGGTGGACTTGGGCAGACTATGCAGAAAACGAAATTTGACTTTCTGGGATTAATTGGTTCAGTGGAGATAGGGTTCCGGGTTTTTTTTTTTCTTTCCCCGGGTCCTATGATTATACCTACAACACTCCATGGACCTTGGGTTGTTGATCCCCATGGATACTGTGATGGTCCAATAGGTTGAAAAATACCTTGATGGAGTAATTGCTAGCCCACACACCTTCCCCCTCTTCTTTTCTGGATTCTTCTTCCGCCATTATGTCAATTGTGTCTTGGAATGGGAGATATTTAAAATATTTTGTCTCTCAAGGTAGGACAAGTAAGGTGGTTGGCGTTTCTTGAACGAGGGTAAGGCAAATGAGGACAAAAAAAAAAATACTCGTGCAAGTCTTCTGATTGGCCATTGCAATCATGATAGTACACAAACAGATGCTAATCGGTTTAGTGATGATAATGCTTTGACTATGTGTATTTCTATTTACTCGTTAGATATTTTATCATACACGAGATTCACAATATTTCCTCTCCTGCTTTCATCTTGACATCATGTAGGAACATAGCATATAGCATATATGTACAGATTTAACATACATTATGTAGGTACTGCATGACACGAGGGCATCTCTAAAATGCACCCAGCTTCTGCGGGCCGGGGCATAATTTAAAGCACGGACGATGCAATGGATCCGTGTTCTAGACGAATATCAGCAGTTTCAAAGTCACATCTGATATAGTTTACTTTTGTAAAAAACGTATCTCCCACCTGCTTAGGACGAGTTTGCCTGCACGTTATTGTGCAGGGATGGCTCTAGGCTCATGGCGGCCCTGGGCAGGGAGAGTAGGTGGGGGCCCCAGGAGGAACGCAGGCGCGGAGGCCAATGAAGAGGAGGGGTGGGGGGGGGTCAGGGTGTTTGGAAGTGGAACAGAGCCGGAGGCCGCCAAATCCCTGCCAGGGGCCGCCACGCAAATATGTATCCATCCTGCAGAGGCACAGGTGGCCCTGTGCAGGTGCACAGCTTGCACATGCCTAAGGCCGGCCCTGTATTGTGTTATCGCATGCTTTCAGGTGCTTGTTTCTAAAATAAAAGAGATTTAGCAGCAGGGTCCACCCATGCCTGGTGTGACATCTGCATCCAGCTCTCGGTTTTTAGCTGAGAACACTTAGCATTATGGGATATGTGGGTTCATCTTTCTATCACAAGATGAACTCCTAAGTCCCAGTATACAAAGTGCTATATGACTAAACGTAAACCCATCACCACAGCCACTCATTGTATATGTCAATCAATCAATCAATCAATCAAAGCATTTGTATAGCGCACTACTCACCCGGAGGGTCTCAAGGCGCTAGGGGAGGGGGGTCCGCTACAGCTCGAACAGCTAGGTCTTGAGCTGCTTCCTGAAGGTGAGGTGGTCCTGGGTCAGGCGGAAGTGGGTCGGGAGGGAGTTCCAAGTCTTGGCGGCGAGGTAGGAGAAGGACCTTCCCCCTGTGGTGGCTCTTCGGATGCGGGGGACGGCGGCGAGGGCGTGGCCGGTCGATCGAAGCTGGCGTTTGGGAGCGTAGAAGTTGAGGCGGCTGTTGAGGTATCCTGGGCCCTGGTTGTGCAGGGCTTTGTGTGCGTGGGTGAGGAGACGGAAGGTGATTCTCTTGTTGACCGGGAGCCAGTGCAGGTCTCTCAGGTGTCCGGAGATGTGGTTGCGCCGGGGGATGTCCAGGATGAGTCGTGCTGAGGCGTTCTGGATCCGCTGGAGTCTCTTCTGGAGTTTGGCGGTGGTTCCGGCGTAGAGGGAGTTGCCGTAGTCCAGTCGGCTGGTGATGAGGGCCTGGGTGACCGTCTTCCTGGTCTCGGTGGGGATCCACCGGAAGATCTTGCGTAGCATTCGTAGGATGTTGAAGCACGACGAGGAGACGGCGTTGACTTGTCTGGTCATGGAGAGGGAGGAGTCCAGGATGAAGCCCAGGTTGCGTGCGTGGTCTGTTGGATTGGGTGCGCTGCCTAGGGCGGGGGGCCACCAGGAGTCGTCCCAGGCGGAGGGTGAGGATCCCAGGATGAGGACTTCCGTCTTGTCCGAGTTCAGTTTCAGGCGGCTGTTCTTCATCCATTTGGCTACCTCTTTCATCCCTTCGTGTAGGTTGGCTCTGGCGGTGGCCGGGTCGTTGGTGAGGGAGAGGATCAGCTGGGTGTCGTCGGCGTAGGAGATGATGTTGAGGTTGTGCTGGCGTGCGATGACTGCGAGGGGCCTCATGTAGACGTTGAAGAGGGTTGGGCTGAGCGAGGAGCCTTGAGGAACGCCGCAGATGACTTCGGTGGCTTCTGATCTGAACGGGGGGAGGCGGACTCTCTGTGTCCTTCCGGCGAGGAAGGAGGTGATCCACTCCAGGGCCTTCTCCTGGATTCCGACGTTGCTGAGGCGCTGTACTAGGGTACGGTGGCAGACAGTGCCGAAGGCCGCAGAGAGGTCTAGGAGGATGAGGGCCGCTGTTTCTCCGTTGTCGAGCAGGGCTCGGATGTCATCGGTTGCTGCGATCAGGGCAGTCTCGGTGCTGTGGTTGGCCCGGAAGCCAGACTGCGAGAGGTCGAGGGATCCGTTCGTCTCGAGGAAGGCGGCCAGCTGCTTGTTGACGGTCTTCTCGATGGCTTTAGCGGGAAACGGGAGCAGCGAGATGGGTCGGTAGTTCTTGAGGTCGGTGGGGTCGGCTGATGGCTTCTTTAGTAGGGCGCTCAGTCAATTCTATTGGGGAAGAATATCCATCAATGGGCGGGGGATCCTGTTGACCCCAACGATCTCAACAGTGTTAGGGACTTTGCTGCTAGATTCCCCTTCTAGGGGGTCTTTAACTCCTCCACTCACCCATAAGCATGATGTGTGAGTCTGCACAAATCGCCTAAATTCTGTTTCCCTTTCTGCAGGAATTAGAATGACACAAACACAGGCTAATGGCCCAAATAAAGTGCTATAGGTACAAAGCACTGCCAAAGCCAATAAGTCAATGCACTAAAGCATGGAGCATTAGCACATTACCGCAAGGCACAAAAAAGGGACAGGCCACGGATGGCCATAGTTGAAAAGTAGCTCCTCTGGCGGTAGAATGAAAGCACTCGAACAGAATCAGAAGGACACACCCAAAATGGCAAGAGCAGTCAGTGAGTGATGAATATTAAACTGGACTAAACCAAGTCATGATTGACAAAGTCTAAAGCCAAACCCTGAAAAGGCGAATGGTTGAAAAGGTGGATCCAACATCCATTCTAGGTATATTGTTAGCTGTAGGTCTGTTTGATAGCTGCACTGCCAAAATCCAGACCTAAAAAAAGAAAGTATGTATTTTTCTGGTATCAGAATTAAGTTGTATCAGCAGAAATACTGAAATGTTTTGTCAAAGCTGTTTGACAAAATGTATACATACATACATACATCATTGAGGCATACATAAACAATCGCTGAGAATAAACACGCTTGTTTTCTGTTCTGACTTAGCCAGGTTTGTTTTGCAAAGCACCAGTATGGTTGCAGGTGGTTAGATCCCTCTTTATCATACAGTTATTGTGCCATATTTGCAAAAGCACCATTGACTATATAAGAGGAACAGCTATGTGTCGTATTAGAGTGTGGGTTGTGCATGCATTTCATACAACACCTGGGCACATGATACTATACTAAACACACACACACACAGCACCTTGTGCAGTCATTGCAACTAAGAACATAAACATTTTATATAGACCAGACCTATAGGCTGTGCCAATACAAGTTCTTCAGATTTCGGGTAAATGTTGTTGTTGTTTCCCTATCCTTTACTTTCTTTTACATAAAATCAGGGTGTCGTATGCTTCCTATATTAGCTTACAATTGCATAATAGCCTACCTCATTTGATGTGAAGGGTTGGTAGTGTCTGAGTTTGTACATTGCCGCCTGTGTGAAGTGTTGGAATCATGTGTGAAGTTCGAAGGAGTGCTGCAGACGTGTTCCAGGAAACGGGTTGCTTTGCTTAAGCCTGCGAGAGCTAGAGTACAGTCTTCGAGTATGAGGCTACTTCTTTGTTGTGTATAGTCGGAGAATGTGTGTTTCTAAAGTGACCTCTGCAGGAAGAACTTTGGTGTAGTGTTTCACATTCTTAGTAGTGTCCCAATTGTGTTTCAGCAAACGCTGTTGATCTTAAGCATGAGGTGGAGCATATAGTAGGCTTTAGTTTGATCAGAACCGAAATTGTTGACAAATGTTGACTAAATCACAGGTGTACCAGTATCATGATGATCCAAGTGTATATTAAAATCTCAGATGACAATCAGCTTTCGACTAAAGTTTGTATCGTCTCTTAATATTGCCTACAACCATTTAAAAAGGATGCATTGCATTCAAACCCATGGCAGATAATTAAGATGTAAGGTATATCAAATATGAGGGCATTAGTGGCACTATTTATGTATTTACATATTTAGGTATATACATAGGGGTGTTTCTATCATGCAAACCTGGATAGAGATCAACAGAGCGCTGAAATTGGCTGCGAGATCTCGTTTCTCAAAGAGGATCAATATTGAGTGGAGAATAGCTTGCGAGGAGACAGGTTATTACTGAGGGAACCAAATTGCAGTAATTACAACTAAGGGCCTCATTACGATATCAGTCGGAAACTAAATCACTGACTCCTTGTCTGATTCGGTTATGACCAACTTGTGGTCGGGGCTTTGTCCGACAGATTACGATGCTTCCGAACACCGTTCAGAAGGCCTCTCATTGACTTCAATGGGAGCCTGTGTCCCGACCGACAACACAGGCTCCTATGGGGAAAATGGGTGTCCTGCCAAAACCTTGCACCCTGTCGCGGGCACCCCGTTGTGCCTGCCACACTGTGCATGGTTTTACAGGTGGGTCCCTTGGGTACCCCCTCAACCCCAAACCAGAGGACTCAGGATGAAGGGGGCCTACTAGGGGTCCCCAGATTCAGTTTCCAACAGCCTTTTCGTATTGGGCAGACCGACTCAGAAAGGCTGTTGGAAACTGACACTGTAATCGGTCGGTTGGAAATGCTGACCTTTGAGCTGTACGAATTGACCGACTCTAATTCTCCAAATGCTGGTTGGAACCAACGGAATAACTGAACGGTTCTCCTTCCGACTGAGGAAATATAAATTTTATGGTCAAGAAATGTTCCCTAACGTGTACCCCACCGTCTCCATGTACCAGCTTAAAGTGCATGTAACTTCCCTCCTGTGCCAGCTATGAAGACGCAAATACATTTGCGTCCAACGTTAACATGTCCTCTTTCAGACCCACCCTGAATGGGTTGAATATTCCGTTCCTAAGTATGCCATGCCAACGTCTTTTTGTGGTGTACTTTACACGTTTTTCAGCTCTGGCGAAGTAGGCCCTGAATTCTGCCATCGAGCCTTTTTCTGCTTTCTGACTCTGAACGCCTCAGCCTGGGCTGCCTCTGTACCCGTGACCTCTGCCTTACTCCCTGTGCGGCTAACGGCGCTTGGCTCAGCCTGCTGCCTGCCAAAACTGTATTCAACCTTCGAATTATCTGTTCCGCTCCTCAAACATACATTCCTGCCTACTAATTCAAGTAAACATCCTTCCAGCTGCAGAGCAAAGGGCCCGGCCTCACTGTCTCCGTGCAAGTAATTAGCCTCTGTTACCATGGTAGGCCCATGCCCCCTCGCATCTCATGCAGACACTTAGACGCTTATACACGCACTCACAGTCAGTATAGAATAGCCTCTGCCCAAGAGACCTTTCCCTCTAGATAATATGGTTCCCAAACATCAGATATCAGATATGATATAGGTACGAGTTGATCTGACATGCCAGACTTCTGTCTCTTTCCGTTAGTGTAAATGTCAAGTCCCCTGCACCCTCCAGTTCCACGTCACTTACGCGTCATGCAGCTGCGCGCGCATCCAGGCCTCAGATTTCTGCTGACATTGCCAAATTCTGCTAAGTTCCCACCTACTCGTGACACTTACATGTGACGTTTCTAGCACACACCTCTATGTCCACGCCTAGTTCACGCCTTTTGATTACGTATTGCTAACACGTGTATGCTGTTATCTTGTTTCTCTCAGCTGTTACGCCTACTGTATTGGTATTCATTATATGGTTTAAGTATAAAAGTTATGTCTTGTCAATAAAGTATGCTCTATCCCTTCCTGCACCCCAGTGGTGGCAGGAACCCGATATCCGATCTGGTACCATGACCATTCCTTTTTAAGGAATAAAACCCCTAAGAACTCTAACACCACGGACTCTGCGTCTTTCTTTCCGATTGAGTTATTTTTGTTAAGTACTTACCTGCATAGAAATTAGGACGGTAAATCAAATATTTACCACATTATTTTGGCGCCCGAATAGGGACCCCTCCCCCACCTCACGCGCCGGTTGGTGCGTTGCAACCTTTGCCCCCTGCCATAAGTCAAGACGGACCACTACGCGTACCCGCAGGATTTCCTGTATCTCCCTCTGGCCCACGGAGGTGACGGAGACTGCGATCAGCACCCAGACGAGGCGGTGAGGAGTGCGGAGGATCCGGACCAGAGCCTAGCCGAAAGAAGCAAGGTCCGAGGTGTCAAGAGGCCCACCAGTTTCCGAAGTATCCACGTGTCGAGTCGAGTCGAGTCCAGTCCGGTCCAGTCCAGTCGAGTTTTCCGAGGCCTTCTGTTCCGTGCTTCCCGGTGAGTACCATTGCTGGGACGTATCTAGACGGGTGCATTATTATGTATCCGGTAAAGACGTGTTTGGGTACACAAACGCGGTCTGCACTGTTTTAGACAGTGTATCTGTACTTTTTAGCAGTATATCAAGCATACAAGTTCTTGCACTGTTCCCAACAGTGTATCTGTGCTGTTTAGCAGTACATCTAGTATCAAGGGTAGTGATATATGTTCAAAATGTTTTCAATGTGATTAATGTCGTGGTATGAGTGACTGTTTGATGTACATTATTGTGTTTTTGTGTAACTAGCTGTATTCAGAAGTAAGTAACAAGTATCGAGTATCCAGTACTAAGTAATAAGATGCCGTTCTTCAATAAACTAAGACAGATAGGAACTAGGAAAGGGATACTAGAGGAAGAAATTCCTATCCCCCCTAGGGACACTCCTGGAAATTTTATGTACCATAAGCATGGCTTAGACGCCATATTGTATCTAGATTTATGGGCCGATTATACTAAGCACCTAGACGAGAGACACAGATGGCCCGTTACAGGAACATGGGATGCCGAGTGCATCGTGAAGGTAGAAGAAGCGCTATGGAAAAAGAAAGCCAGACAATCTCAGAAAGACGCCATAGAATTTTGGCGTAAAGAATCACATAAACGTGCTGAAAGAGCGCTCCGTAGAGAAGACAGACATAGAGAAGAATCAGATAGAGCCCGAGAAAACGAATTAGTTAATGAAGGGATCAGAGTAAAAGCAGAACAAGTAGACCGCGCGCGAAACAATCTTGTAAATGGCATGTATCTTGTGGCCGAGGGTTCGCCTGAAGCCACTTCAGAAATACCGAAAAATCTGCCGTCACCATTGGTTCCGACTAAAGTAAATCACAGGACCACCAAAGACATATTCCTTGCTTCCTATCTAGACGATGTAGCACCCGCTTACACCAATCCACGTGCCCGCGTCCCGCCTACTGACGGTGACGGGGACGGAGGTGGCAACCCGCCACCAGACCATATCCCGCCATTACCGCAACAAGGTTCCCCCGTTCGACAGCCTGTTCCACCTGTTCCTCCACCTCCGCCACTTCCCGCACCTAAGATTAATATACCAAATCCGATTGTGCCCGATCCCAGTAAGAGACAAGTTCAGATACACATACAGACTCCACAGAGAAATAATGCTCAAGCCTCTGGCTCAGGAGGTGCGACAGGGGGTCTCCAGACCCCGCCAACAACACACAGATTACACCTTAGAGACCTGCTGAAGCAACATACCCCCCAATCACCCCGTCTCGACAGACTCAAAGAACCCCTTCCAGTTTGCAGATACGATCCAGTACCCGGTAAAGAAGATAGGATGTTGATAGCATCACTACGCTTGCGACAAGCTACAGATTACCTAGTGTTATTCCCAGGGATGACTGATCACCTAGATAGAATATATCATTTTGTCCAGACTGGAGAAAATCCCGATAGTATTAAGGAGGCCCTGGCACACCAGAAAGTTGACACTCAAGCATATATATTACGCTTTTTCATAAATTGCTTAATAAGAGACCGAGACAGGCCTGGGGTAGACCAGGATGAAATAGAATCACTAAACAAGTGGGGTCAAAATATAGCCGAAGGTAAGCATGATAAAATGAATTGTATATCAAGCATGTACAAGAAAATCAGAAAGTCAGTAATAGAAATACATGAAAAAGAAAAAGAAAGTGACAGGAATGCCTCCTCCGAGGAGGAGGAAGGACCTGAAGAACCAGAAACGACTACAGATACGATAGCGTATGTAGGTAAGGGAAATTACCTTAGGAAAGGCATTCGTCCAGAAAGCAAGAGAGTTTTTCTCTCTGGCATATTAAAACCAAAATTGCCTGAACATCTGTTTCAAGTTACCGATAAAATGCTTCAAGAACAAATGGGGTACCATGTACTCAATTCTATGGATGAACAAGAACTAGCCCGGTCAGCAGTACTATGGGCTGACAATTCTAACACGTACAATGATGATACAGTAGCACAGACATTTCTGAACCTTTCCCCAGACGAGCAGAAATTAGCTGGTATATACATGATTCAGCATCTCATCACGTTATACAGACAACAACATTCTGATCCAGGTCCCTTACCCGATACATTAGAAGCACTACTCATGAATAGATGGAGAGGCCTAAGTACCAGATTAATTCAAATAATTCTAGAACAACGACGTAAATATAACGCTTTCTTAGGCCCACAATATGTTCCAGCTCAGCCACCCGAAAGAAAAATGTGTCACTTTGAGCATTTTGACAGGCAGAATCCGTTACGAGAAGTACATCCAGTTATGGGTACCGATAATACCCTGAAACGTGTGTATGTATACACACCTCTGACCAAGTTAGAACTATTAGAAATGAAGAAACTAGTACCCTGTCATGATAAAGACCCTGCAGGTTTTCACCGAGAACTTAAAGACATGTCACTCATGGGAGATTACACATATACAGATATTATGAAATTGTTAAAGGTACTGCTGCCCACCGGCATCTACGAGAAACTCAAGGAAAAAGAATGGGAGGTGGGAGATAAAAAGATTATATGGACAGAAATAGAAGACGAGGAAAAAATTCGTACTCCAGGGCTAGGCCTTGGGGAGAAAGCAAAAGCATTACCAGGTTTAATAGTACAGGTCTTGCCAAGATTATTGTCAACTAAAAAGGAAGACTGGGACGCAATCTCAGCCTGTAAACAGAAACACGATGAAGATACCAGTGACTTCTATTCAAGATTCGAGAAATGTTTCATTATTAATAGTGGCCTAAAACCAGGTAGCGAGTCGTACCCGCATCTTTTTGTATCAAAGTTAGTCGAGAATTCCCTGACAGCAGTCAAAAACCGTGTATATAAAGTTGAAAGTACATGGCAAGCAAATACGCCATCCCAGATGTTACAAATGTTACAATACCATCAGAACAGAATTAGAGAAGAACAGGATCACAAACAGAGACGTATGAAAGACACGAAAATGAAAATGTTAGTGGCCCAGTCGGTTCCAGCCGACGGCCAGAGAAAGGGTACGACCCAGACCCAGACAGGTAATGCCGCAGCTCCCGTTAAAGGGACATGCAATTATTGCAAGCAGCCAGGTCACTACGTACATGAATGTCCAGTCCTGAAACACAATATAGCAACAGGTAAAACTAAAGAAAGACCGCATCCGTCTAGACAGGACCAGGTCCAGCAACAGACTTCACAGAATTCACAACCTATGCATGCTCCACCACATACAGCACAGACCGCAGCGGTATCACAGCCACAGCCACAGCCCATTGCCGCGACACAGCAAGTTTCACGACAGATGAACCAGTATGCCCAATCTGATTATCCCGATTATCAGCGATACACATGAAACAGCCTAGAGAGGGAGGTTGGCTTGCCTCTTATTGAGATTCCTGTAGATCAAGAGGGTCCTTATGTACACAGTCAAGTATTGGGAAAAGACAGAAAGTTTTTAATTGACACAGGGGCAAGCCGCACAACAATCAGCCATAATGAAGTCCCAGGGGCACCCCTCTCAGGCTCACAGAATGTTTCCCTTGGTTTTTCAGGACAGCCTATTGTAAATGAGGTATCGAAACCAGTCCCCCTGGCTGTGGGTCCATTATCACGTGTTACAGACTTGTTACTCACGAAATCATGTCCAGAAAATCTGTTAGGTATCAAAACATTGAAGGCTCTAGGAGCTGTGATATGTTGTTCTCCGGAAGGAGTTAGACTTTTCCTGCGTGACTTTAAGGGTCACTATGTATTACGAGAGTTTGATGTCAGATTGAAAAATGTACCGGAACACCTGTGGGCACAAGGCCCAACCGATGTAGGTTGCATGCATATCACACCATACCGTGTTACACTCAAACAAGGAGTTGTTTTACCGAGAATCAGACAATACAAGTTACCACCCGATGCTGTAGTGGCTTTACTGGAAATCATTGAAGAGCTCATTGCCCAAGGAGTGGTCGTAGAGACCGACTCCAATATCTGTAATTCCCCTATCATTCCGATTCTTAAACGTACTGATCCCAATGCACCGCCAGTATATCGGTTGGTGATTGATTTACGAGAACTAAATAAATGCATTGTTCCACAGTACCCTGTGGTTCCCGACATCTCATCCCTATTGACTGCTATTGATTCAGAAGCCACGTTCTTTACTGTAATTGACCTCAAGAACGCCTTCTTCAGTGTGCCCATTGATCCAGAGAGCCAATACCTCTTCGGATTCAGTTTAAATGGACGAAGTTTCAAATTTTCACGCGCACCTCAAGGATTCACAGAAAGCCCCAGCATCTATAGTCAAGCACTGAAAAGACAACTTGATTGTATCCAAATGCCAGTTAACACCGCCTTACTACAATACGTCGATGATCTGCTGATCACCGCACGAAGTGAACCCGAATGTGAACAAGCATCACTGACAGTTTTACATTTTCTGGCCGACAAGGGACACAAGGTGTCTCCTTCAAAGCTGCAATTCTGTGTTCAGCAAGTTGTGTACTTGGGTCACTTGCTGTCCAAAGTGGGGAGACAGCTCACTCCTGACCGCATCCAGTTAATTATAAATATGCCACAACCCCAGACACAAAAGGAAGTGCGGGCCTTTATAGGCCTCACCTCGTACTGCAGACAATGGATTCCTCAATATGCATTTCTAGCTAAACCACTCATTCAGTTGACAACACAGGAGGCAGCGACTTCGACTGCCCTTCCCTGGACTCAGGAACATACACAGGCCTTTGAGGAATTAAAGAAAGCTTTATGTCAAGCACCAGTTTTAGCAACACCATGTTACAGCAAACCTTTTACACTTTTTGTTACAGAACGTGATGGTACAGCGTTGTCTGTCCTCACTCAAGATCAAGCAGGTTCACATAAGCCTTGCGCTTATTTTTCAAGTACATTGGATTCAGTAGCCCAGGCACTCCCTGCGTGCTTAAAGTCAGTTGCAGCGACAGCTCTAGCAATCAGACAGAGCGATTCAATTGTCTTAGGACATCAATTAACAGTACAAGTTCCACATTCTGTAGAGGTTCTTCTAAACCGAACCCAGACTCAACACTTGACTATAGCACGACTGACAGGTTATGAACTGACACTATTCCAGCCACACATAGAAATCAGACGCTGTAACATTCTGAATCCCGCAACATTGTTACCTTCGATTATGACTAATTCAGCCCCGCATGATTGTATAGAGATCATTAATGCAGTAACAAAGCCCCGACGAGACTTAACAGATGTTCCACTGACAAATCCAGACCTGACACTTTATGTGGATGGTTCATGTATGAGAACAAACACAGGAGAATTAGTGGCCGCATATGCAGTGACCACTGAAACTGAAGTTAAAGAAACATATTGTATTGATACACTGTCCGCTCAAGCAGCAGAGCTCATCGCTCTGACCCGAGCTTGTATACTAGCCAAGAACAGAAATGTTAACATATACACAGATTCCCGTTATGCTTTCGGAGTTGTACACGACTTCGGAGTGTTATGGCAAGAACGAGGTTTCCTGACCTCTCACGGTGCCAAGATCCAACACGGTCCCCTCATTCAAGCACTGTTAGAAGCAATACATCTGCCTTCAGGCATATCCATCATGAAGTGTAAAGCACATACTAAAGTTACAGATTCCATTTCCCAGGGTAACGACCTGGCAGACCAAACAGCAAAACATACAGCATTGACTCATACCCAGACAACTGATGTGACAAAGACAATAGTACCGACACATTGTATGACAGTTAGGGATCCCACACTAGATGTAATAGATATTCAGACACATGCTACTCCAGATGAAATCAAGAAATGGACTGAACTAGGAGGGATCCAGACAGATCAAGGTTGGATGACGAAGGGAAAATCTACATGGTTTCTCCCCGACTCTATGGTTCAAGTCATAATAAATACAGCACATAGTCCAGCACACCTAGGAGAAAAAGCTATGTTAGACAGTTTACAGAATCTCTGGTACAACAAACATTTACGAGCAGCAGCAAAACAGAAAGTGCGTACTTGCATGATCTGTTGTCAGTTCAATCCAGGTAAAAGCGTCCCTGTAGAGCAAGGTGGATTCCATCCTCCCGATCACCCTTTTGAAGTCCTCCAGATGGATTATATCCAGATGGACCGTTGTCGAGGATTCAAGTATGTCCTCGTAGTTGTTTGTGCACTTTCCCGTTGGACTGAAGCATATCCAGTCCCAGATTACACTGCCCCGACCACTGCCAGGCAGCTGGTTCGAGAATTCTTCCCACGGTACGGCTTGCCTCGTGTCGTGTACTCAGATAACGGACAGCCATTCTCATCCGAGCTCATGAAACAGGTTTCCCTTCTGCTAGGATATCAGTGGAAATTCCACTGCGTCCGACATCCCGAGGCCGCTGGCCTTGTAGAGAGGCATAACCAGACACTGAAAACACGCCTTGCTAAAATCTGTAAAGAGAAAGGGGTCGACTGGATAGTCGCCCTGCCAGTTGCACTGTTCTATATGAGAATGGTCCCCCATTCGAGATCAGGACTATCACCGTATGAGGTGGTCTTTGGCAGACCACCGAATATGTGGGGGACGCCCATGCCTAAGAAAATAACCGATGTTGATTGTAACATGCTGACAGATTATCTTGCCTCCTTGATGTCTGCACTCCAATCATGTCGTTCACAGGTTGCCGCAGCCTTCCCCGACAACACTGATGTAAAGCCACACGATGTCCGTCCCGGGGATACTGTGTTGATTCGCAACTTCGACAGGAAAAGCCCGCTGGAGCCCCGCTGGAAGGAGCCGAAGATCGTCCTTCTGACCACGAGGACGGCGATCAAAGTTGAAGGAAGAAAGGGGTGGATCCACACGAGTCATATTAAAAAATGTAATGAACTGTTGCCAGAGACTGACTCTTCCACCCCCTCAAAGGACTGCCTCGATACTAGAGACTTCAAAGTTCCAAAAAGAGAGAAAACTCCCCAAGAGGAGTACAAAGAGAAATTACGGTCTAGCAAGTCAGACAGTTTAATTGTTTAAGTCCTCCCCTAGGTGAATCGGTTAAATAGTTTCTGACATGTATCCCCTAGACCGAGATAGAGAGAGAGAGAGACGATTCAAGAAACGTGCATACTGTAAATCACTCCGTAGTCACTGTATAGTGACATTATTGATTATGTTTTTTCTAAGTCTTCTGATTATTGTTGCCAGTATATTGCTGCCTATATACTACCCTATTTTCAAGCGTGAACAATCTGCTTACAATGTCACTGCCGAACATTCTTTTAGCGAGTTACCCCCCCATGAATTATCTTACAGACTTGCGCTGCGCAACAACACCTTCATTAGTATGTTACATCACTCCCATCAGACTAATAATGCTACAAATTGTTGGATATGTGGCCGACTCCCTCCCTATCAGAAATACAAGGGAGTTCTGCCCCTCTTTCCGTACCCGTTCACACACAATGGCTCATGTGGAGCATGGTTTAGAATAATTAATTCCTTAGATCCTGATATTGCTGTTTTCGAAGGAAATTGGGTTTGGGGAAACTTGAACTTAGTTCTGCTTAACGCCTGTTATCCTGACAAAAAGGGACTTCCCACTAGAATTGGAACTGATCTAGAAAATGAAGTATATGGATTAGGTAATTATACAATTAACCTTATGATTCTTACAGTCGAATCCGAAGCTGCACCAGTTCTCCCTGCTATGTCAGTATTACCAGTCACAGGTGACTTATGTGTCAGAAAGAAGGGTTCAGTACACTTAGGCCATAGTAAATGTACTACTGTGGTTGAATTCAGTGATCAAGGCAAATCTTCCTTTAGAGCTACTCGTCATTCCTACTTTGTTTGTGGCCATACCGCATACATACGCTTACCTCCAGATTGGGATGGTACCTGTTACATTGCATTCCTTCTGCCACCTGTTTTTCTAGCCCCTCCTGATTATCACAGAAATACAAATCTAGTAAAGAATAGATTCCGAAGAGATCTCCCGATTGTCGACTATACTGAAACGGCATGGGAGCAATACACAGATTTCAATAAAGGATTCTTTTTCTTCACAGGTCCCGTCCAAAATAGTAAACTGATAGGAAGATTAACTAGAACACTTGAAGCAGTAGTGAATGAAACTACCTCCGCTCTAGGCAACTTAACAGAGGAGCAATCTGCCATGCGGGTTGTTGTTCTTCAGAATCGTCTTGTTATTGACGTCATCCTAGCAGATAGGGGCGGAGCTTGTAAGGTCATCGGGTCAAGTTGCTGTGTTTTCATTCCAGAAAACGCGCCTACAGTATATAAAGCTATTACACGTCTTCATAAAATTGCAAGTTTGATACATCAGAATCCAGGCACCTGGACTTGGTCCGGTTGGTTCTGGACAACGTTAACTGCTTGGGGATGGAAGATCCTATCCTTCCTAGGCATTGCCCTTGTTATAGTATTCAGTTGCTGCCTGTGCCTACAGTGTGGGCCAGCGATTTGTGGTCTGTGCGCCACTTCATGTA